>NC_141685.1:171287596-173687596 GCF_964263255.1 Lissotriton vulgaris
GTTGTCCCCAGCGGCTACCGATTCTGATGACGGCATTCATTGAGATCTCACAGACGCAAAAAGCTACTGCTGTAATTCATGAATTTTTATCTTGTGTTCTGATTAACTTGGACATATTATATTTGTCAATCTGTAACTTGGAAGATGTTTTTCTTTTGTAAAACCGAATAAATTTTGTTGATAATATTCACTAGGGGATTCATTTACAGGGTAGCATGGTATCCCTCACACTAACTCCAGTAGTCACAGTCCACACAATGGACATGCTTTGTTCCCCCTACTTCCAACCTTACATGTACCCCTAATCACCTGCCCAAACCTCTCTCTGCTGATGCCAATGTGGTCCTCCGTCAACCCACAGACCATATTTTTGGCCTCTTTGAAACTGCCCATACAATAAAAATGCTGCAGTTGTAAATACATATCAACTACCATTTGTTGTGTTTGCAACTTTTTATTTGAATAATAAAACCTAATAAACATAAGCTGATTATTAAAGCAAAACAAAACATCAGTTGCCATACACATAAGAGACAAAAGTAGTACATAAAAATCAACATACTGTAACACAGCAAAGTTATGTAGAGCACAATTCCTAATTTCGGGCAATCTTTAAAGTTCAACCATAGAAACGTTCATAAAGAGCAGGAAAGGAAACAAAGAAGGAGGGGATACAGTGATTTCATTAATGTAATGCTTCCTACATGTAGAAAAACAAATACTAATTATTTTGCTTAAGCAAATAGTCCTCACATTAAAATACTAAGAGAAATATATTGAACAACGAACATTTCATATGTAATTAGAATTCAATTTGAATATTTTAACCTCCTCAGCATTATTTGACTCATGATTACAACCTGAATGCTTTCTGGAAAGGAACCACCTCATGGAGTTCAAAATCACATCTTTTCCAACAATAGGATTATTATTTTTTTTTTAATATTTTTTATTTGCATCAAATGTACACAAAAAAAAAAAGTCATAATATACAAAAATCACATTTAAACTTTACATTAATCACAAGCAAAAATACGGTCATATAAAAAGAAAAGAGAAAAAAGAGAAAAAAAAAAAAGAAAAGATGCCAGTAATTAATACATAAATGTCCCCCAGATGTTGTCAGTTTTTTGTTTAGCCCGGAGGCCCTTTGAGGTAGCAAGAGTGGTCTCCATAGCATAAATTTCTTTAACAAAGCTCCACCATTCCATAACAGTTGGCGTGTTTTTCTGCCAACAATAGGATTCAAATGATAAACTTGAATTTCAATTCAATTTATTTATTTAGGCCACTTTGGAGATCAACAATTTGAAATATATACAAAATCCATACACTTTTGTAAAAAATGTCTCCTAAACTTGAATTCCATCCACTTTTTGATTAAACACTTCCCATTCCAGCAAGCATCACAAGACCACTTGTTGTTATCTTCCCAATTAGTGATAATTTTTCGGCTGGCAATAACAATAAATATGTTTCGAATTTTACCTCTGAAAGCAAAAACATGCCATTTCTGAATCATGGTGCACAATAAAATGTAGGAACAGAAGGGCATCTTTTGGTGTAGCATTCATTAAGGTTTGACCAGGCTTGAAACTAGAATTCCTGATTTTTGGGACATTCAAATGTCATATTTTTGAAAGAGTTCTAACAAACCCAGCGTGAGCTCCACAAAAAATAGAAGATGACTGAATTGTACTTAAAGAAAATGTTCTGATAAGTAATCTATTGATGTTAAATACAGTGGTCAGGCAATGCTTGAGGACCTAATCTATTCAGATTTTAACTCCATAGTTTGTTCAATAAATTGACCGAGCATAATACTTGAAGGTCCATCTCTCAGATCAGTTCTATTACAGTTTTAGTTGCGATAACACTAATACAGATCATTGATAAATAGTTTTTAAAAGCCATGGGTTGAATTGATCCTTGGTCTAAATCTAGATTATTGTCTGCAATGGAAACCAGTACAAACAGATCAAATCTAAAATCATTGAATATGTTTATTATAGTGGTTTAGAGTAAACCCAGAAGACACACATTGTTCCTGAAACTCAGAAAATGTATCTAAAGATTATGATTACATCCTATTTTATGTCCAGAGACTGCTTTAGCTGCTTTCCTGTTTAAGTGACAACATTTGCAAATATATTTAACAAAACATTAACGCTGGATGTCAGGAATTCTGTCTTTAAGTATTGTGTAAGAGTTATGTGTGATGGTTTTTATTTGATCTGAAGCCACACTAACACTAAATAGATACATGCACCGGTTATCATTCAACGAACAATATTAGCAAACTTAATTTGGAGGGAATTGAGAAAAATTGCCTCATGTTTTATTGTTAAAAAAATCTACTGGTTCAGTAATTCACAGAGTTTGCAAATGCTAAACCCCTTTTTGAAATGTACTAAACCCATTTGACAATTCAGAATTTGGAAGGGGAATGTTAATAGTTTCCCTTCTGAATATTTAATAAGGTATGTATTGAGCTTTGAAACCATATGTGGACTGAAAAACAGTAACAGGAGGTAGTAACCCAAGGGGACATTTGTGAATCTGAAAGTAAATTGGGGTGCATTAAAAATGGCTTTATTTAAAAGCTATCACAGACAAAGTAGTGTGCTGACACTACAAGCAACCACTTTTTACCAAATGGATTATTAGTACATGAACCTCAGTATTTCCGATATTGCTGAAATTTGGTCTCTAATATTTTTGTAATGGCGTGTAAATATTTGTTCCTGTTAGTTCAGAATTTCAATATTGTCAATGAATGTCCCTATTCTTTTTGTCAAACATATTGAAATATCTTCATCACAATTTTTGGGGCATTCTAAAAAGTGTTTTCACTCTCTAACTTGAATCTTCCTAGGAAAAATACTGACGCCAGTCCCTGGTTTCTCCTAGATCATTTAGCTTTCTCACTAAAACAAGCACAATATTGATTTGAGAGAGGTGATTATTGTAGTCATACGCACTGGGGTTAGTTTAGAAAAGACCAATTCCTTAATCTTTCGAAATAATACTTGGAAAAGTTTATGTTCAATAATTTCAGATAACTTACTGATAAAGATATCAGATAAAGATCCACAAATTTCGTATACCTTGTGGTATCAAAAATAAGCTAGAATTAACATACTAGTTATATTTGCGATGATCAACTTTCTGTTATTTTAACACAGTTTGTCAGTGCACAGAGTATTTTCCCTACATAGATCACATTTCATGCAATGGTCTGTGCTTCAACGTACAATGAAGGGGTAAAAATGCATCTCTACCACAATCAAGAAACCCTTGGGTCTCTGAGGATTACTGTTGCAAATGAAGACCTAGCTAAAATGAAATATCCCTTTAAAAGGACGATTTCCCTCACCTACCATAGTTGGCATGCTTCCTTATTGGGCATCTCCTTGTAACATGAAACAACCCCCTCACTGAGAGGGAGGAGTTCAGGCATATTATGTTATAGAGAAAGGTATACTAAATACCACAATAATGAGCTCAGGGTAGTGGGGGCAGCAGAGTGAAAGTTAAAACTTGTTAAAGGGTATGTGGTTTCCATTATTTGTTCACCCCTGGGCCAGGATTAAAAATAGGACACTGTGGGAGAAATATATATACACTGTTAGAGTCAATAAGAGGTCAACATGTTTCAGCATATTAACCCTCCAAATAGGTGTTTGCAGCATTCTTCAGGACTTAATCAAAAGTTCTGCCGCTCAATGTACTCAATCAATAACAAGCATTGTCATAGCCAATAGGTCTCGCCTTTGGGACCTTATAATTGTTTAGCCATGCATATTCAGTAACAATGTGAAATAATTGCTATTAAAAAAAAGAAGACTATAAACTAACTAAGCTAGACGTGACTTTATAACTGGTTAATCAAACGTTTCTGGAGGTTTAGTATATATAAACAACTCCTTTTTTCTATGGTGTGTCATATTAAGTTGATGCTTTAAATTTTGGTAAGAGTACACAACATCAAAAAATTCAATACTGCTTTTATATTAATATACCTTTGAAAGCTTGAAGTGAAAGACAATTCTAAGTGGCATTTGGTTATGAGTAGGCGCTAATGACTATTTCCGGATGACAATGTAATTAGCATTTTTTGTATAAGATGTGTTAAAAGTATGGGTAGGGAAAATGCCTATTTTGGCCAAAGGCTGCCCTTTCTATATGCATGCTAGTTTTATTTGTAAACAGAATCACAATTTGTTATGTGGTACACTGTAATGTTAGATGAATCTGTTTTACCCTTCTGATAAGCAAGGGATGACGATGAACTGTTTTTTCGTCCCTGGTTTTAAATGGATTCAGGTTGGAACAGAAGAGGTGTTGGTTGACTTTACCTCAGAAAATGGTTGTTTCCCGCATGCTGCTTTCAAGCGACTTAAATCCCTTCAGAGGAAGAGGCGGCTGCATGCCTGCATATATGGCCAGATCAGTACTTGGCTGTTTCGGTTCTCCAGTGGGGCTAGAATAGAAGCTGTTAAGGGCAGGGGCTTAGCTTACCATTGGTGCAGCAGGTGCAGTGGCACCAGGTCCCAGATGCATTAAAGGCCCACTGAACCCTGATAACTGCTGTTTGTCACAGTTCAAACAGAGGCCTGAGGGGCCCACAGAACAATGATTATTGCTGTTTTCCACAGTCCAAATAAACGGCAGAGGTCACATTTCCTTTCTTGCCTTGGGGCCCAAGGCACACTGGCTAGGCCACTGGTTAAGGATGCAGTGGGGAAGAAGTGGTGAGACAGGTGGATTATCTAAACAGCTCGACGATGACTTCATGCCTGGGTATTAAAGTACTCATTACAAGACTGAAGCAGGAATAGATATCATAATATAGGAAGGCCTATGTACAAATGCAACTCGATTAGCAGCTGCCTTTAACTTCTCACTTATCACCTCTCCTAATTTACAGTTTTATATTAGATGCAGACATAAATCGTGACCTATGAATATGTTTATCTATCTTTAGGTTCAAATGACCCACCTTTTCCATATGCAAGTATCAGACAGGTCGGAAACGCCTAATGGCTTTAAACTTGATAAAGCCACATTAATCACTGGTCTTGAAATACAAATGGCAGCATTAGGCAAGCAGAGGTGTATTCTACGTAATCTCATTATGTTCAGGGTACGGGAGGGTGTTTACGGCATAAAGCACTTTGACAAAAACATTTCTGCCACCATAGAAATTCAATCTTCCTTGTCCTACCCTAGTATACAAGTAGTACCACATTCTTTGTATACCTGAATTAAATAGGCACACAAAATAGTACCGTATTTAAAGGCCCAGTTCAGAATTACATGGAAGGTGCACTGTCCCAGACTACACAACGGTGCAGTTTTCAGTGGGTGCTATCATCCCACACAGGGGGGAGCACACCAGATTATGCTGGAAAAAACATGTGGTGCCCCAACGTAGGCGCAGTTGTAAACCACCAGTCTGCTTACATAGTAAAGCGTCTGGCAGCTATTAAGTGAGGTGGCAAGTTTCCCCTGCAGGTGGTTGGGGTCTGTCACTATCCTGTCAGGTGGGGGTATACAATCAGTGCGCCTCCTGACTGCTTGTTTGCCTTTTTGCCTGTGTCAATAATACAGTGGAGTCCTTGGAGGAGTAGTCAATTTGTATTCATGAAAGACACTTGTGTTTCTCGGATGTGTAATCCCCAGATGATGCCTGAACTGTTCCCCAATGGGCTATTTGTATATCGAATTGAATTGTATGTTCTTATGAGGACTGTTAATAATAATAAAAAAGATTTAGTGAGTGTTTATTGCCCTCTATGTAACTCTACTTCTAAGCACCTAATACAGCTTGTACAGTGCTTACTGTCATCTGCTCACTTAGTTGCTTATTATGCTTAATATAAATAGTGCACAATTTAGGCGTTTGTGCCTGCCTACAACGTGGACATGATACAAATAGCAGTACCTACAAGGTGGATGGTACAATTCAAAAAGAGTCTAAGATACTCCAGCACAGATGGCTTTGCTTCAACATTACGGGGCATCAGTCTTGATGGCAAGCCAACTTAAAACTTATCAGTATTGTATACATTATTATCAGAGACTATACTTGCCTCTTGGATACAACTTTACAACGGAATTTTATTAATTTGTGTACAGTTTTGTGTATACAATAAAACAACCTCCCCACCATAATTGATCTGTCTATTCATCTTGTTGGGATCTGGAGTAGCATGCTACTCGGCGAAAAGCACTTCAACAGTTCATCAGATGTAGCAAGCGCTATATAAATGCAAAACCTTCCCTCTTCTATCCCCCCACAATCTTTTTTAACCTAACTAACAAACCAACATGTCCAGCTCTCATATACATTTTATATTTCCCTATACTAATTCACCACTAATCATTTTTGGGTCCTAGAGTAGTGTGCTACTCGTCGAAAAAGCGTTTCAAAGTTCGTATGGGGTAGTAAGTGTTATGTAAATCTAAATACATTACAATTACTGTTTACATCATGCTGCACTAACACGAGGATAGAAGTACAGTGGGGATTAGAGTTTATCTGCCCAGAACAAAGCATACTACAAAAAGTGTGTGAACAGTCTATATGTTGTGCACCTGGCAGAGAAAAACACAGCAGAGGTGGGAAGAAGGTAGGTAATCTGATGGTCAGACCTATGTGGAAAGAGGCAATCACTTTGGGCAGAAAAGAGGGCTTACACGGAGGACTACTTTGTTTGGATGGACAGCAAGAAAGGGAGGTCTGGAGGATAAGCCTGAAGCTCACTCATCCTGCAAGCAGAGGTGATGGCAAGCAAAAAACTAGTCTTCTAAGGAGGCGAAGAGGACAATTATGTAGGCGCTCAAAGGGAGCACACATAAGATAAGTGAGGTCAACTCACACTAGGGTATTACGAAAGGAGAAGGAGGAAAGAGATGAGTAATGCACTTCAGAAATCTGTTAACAATAGGATCGAAGGCCATGCTCAAGAGCTCGGGGTACCAGACTTGGGACTGATTGCGTTTGATCTCCTTCAGCAATCTTGGCAGAAGTGGTACAGGAGGCCGCAACTCCACCCGCAACGAAAAGGGTTGCCGAGCGAGAGCCGCTTTGGAAACTCTAACAAACAAAACTGCTGACATTGAGCGTTCTCTTCGGCGGCGAATAGATCTAACCAAGGCTCTCCCCACTACTGAAAGAGACCTAGCACGACCTTCGAATGAAGATGCCATTTGTGATCCATCATGCACTGGCGGCTGAGTTTGTCCGTCCTTGCGTTCAGTGAACCTGTTAAGTGTTGAACTACCAGAGATATGCCCTGATGTTCCAGCCATGTCCAAAGGCAAAGAGCCTCTTGACATACGGTCCACGACCCCACCCTGCCCTGTTTGTTGCAGTACCACATGGCGGTGGTGTTGTCCGTGAACACCTGCACCACTCTTCTTTTGACAGAAAGAAGGAATGCCTTCAGTGCAAGATGAATCGCCCGGAGCTCCAGAGGGTTGATGTGGTGCCTGGACTCCGTCAGAGACCAGAGGTCTTTGATCTCCACCATTTCCATATGGCTGCCCCAACCCAGGAGTGACGCATCAGTCACTACTGTGAACTCAGGTTGGAGAAGGTAGAGGGATCTGCTGTTGACCCAATCCTGGTTTGTGAACCACCACTGCAACTGACTTGCAGTCCCCTCCGAAATCTGAATGTCATTCTGGCATGATGCACCAGCAGGATGAAGGAGGCCATGAGGCCCAGCAGCCTCAGGGTCATTCTCACCGAACACCGGGATGGAGGCTGAAACATCGGTATCATAGCCCCAATATACTGGACTTGCTGCTCGGGAGGATAGACCCAAAACTGTGTTGTGTCCAGAACCGCTCCGATGGAAAGAAGCTTATCGGATGGAATCAGGTGCGACTTCAGCACGTTAACTGAGAACCCCAGCAAATGCAGGAAGTCCGTCGTAGTCTGGAGGTGGGAGCCTTCAACAGCCAGTCGTCGAGATAGGGGAAGACTGGAACTCCTGATCTGCGCAGATGAGCTGCGACCACCGCCATAACTTTCGTGAACACCCGGGGGAGGGGGTGGCTGGTAAGGTCAAAGGGAACGAAAAGGGTTGCCGAGCGAGAGCCGCTTTGGAAACTCTAACAAACAGAACTGCTGACATTGAGCGTTCTCTTCAGCGGCGAATAGATCTAACCAAGGCTCTCCCCACTACTGAAAGAGACCTAGCACGACCTTCGAATGAAGATGCCATTTGTGATCCATCATGCACTGGCGGCTGAGTTTGTCCGTCCTTGCGTTCAGTGAACCTGTTAAGTGTTGAACTACCAGAGATATGCCCTGATGTTCCAGCCATGTCCAAAGGCAAAGAGCCTCTTGACATACGGTCCACGACCCCACCCTGCCCTGTTTGTTGCAGTACCACATGGCGGTGGTGTTGTCCGTGAACACCTGCACCACTCTTCTTTTGACAGAAAGAAGGAATGCCTTCAGTGCAAGATGAATCGCCCGGAGCTCCAGAGGGTTGATGTGGTGCCTGGACTCCGTCAGAGACCAGAGGTCTTTGATCTCCACCATTTCCATATGGCTGCCCCAACCCAGGAGTGACGCATCGGTCACTACTGTGAACTCAGGTTGGAGAAGGTAGAGGGATCTGCTGTTGACCCAATCCTGGTTTGTGAACCACCACTGCAACTGACTTGCAGTCCCCTCCGAAATCTGAATGTCATTCTGGCATGATGCACCAGCAGGATGCAGGAGGCCATGAGGCCCAGCAGCCTCAGGGTCATTCTCACCGAACACCGGGATGGAGGCTGAAACATCGGTATCATAGCCCCAATATACTGGACTTGCTGCTCGGGAGGATAGACCCAAAACTGTGTTGTGTCCAGAACCGCTCCGATGGAAAGAAGCTTATCGGATGGAATCAGGTGCGACTTCAGCACGTTAACTGAGAACCCCAGCAAATGCAGGAAGTCCGTCGTAGTCTGGAGGTGGGAGCCTTCAACAGCCAGTCGTCGAGATAGGGGAAGACTGGAACTCCTGATCTGCACAGATGAGCTGCGACCACCGCCATAACTTTCGTGAACACCCGGGGGAGGGGGTGGCTGGTAAGGTCAAAGGGAAGCGTGTTAAACTGAAAATGCGGGTGGCCTACCGTGAACCATAGGTAATGCCGGTGGGCAGGCAAGACGGGGATGTGAAAGTAAGCGTCCTGCAAGTCCAACGCTACCATCAAATCTCCAGGGTCGAAGGCAGATAAGACCTGAGCCAAGATTAACAACTTGAACTTCTCCTTTCGGAGAAAGCGGTTGATGTCCCTGAGAACTAAGCTAGGATGCAGGCCTTTGTCCTTCTTGGGTACCAAGAAGTAGTGGGAGTAGCAACCCCGACCTACTTCTGGCAGAGGGACGCGTTTGACAAAGACATCCATAACTTCCTGGAAGAGAAGGGCCAAATGATCCTCCGACATGGGATGAAATCACCACAAACTGCATGACCCTTACGCACTCCGCTGCTTGCGGAACTCCGCGTAGACCGCCAGAGTTTTTTTGTCACTTTGCGGAGTTCCTCACTGATGAACTCCGCATAGGCTTAATCTTATCATGAAAAAATAGATATCAGTCATATGTTAAGAAACAAGGGTGAGTAGAAACCTTTTGGGTGGAGTAAAATTTAAGACATTATTATTGTGATTTTTTGGGCAATTAGTTGATTTTTGAAAGCACTAACACTTCTCTGTGTAAAGTAAAGACCTTGAGAGTTTTGTAACTTTCAGATACTCAAATTGTGGATTCTGTTGCAATGAAAAATATTTCCAGGCCTGAAATTTCTTTGGAGGTTGCAGGCGCGCAGCCTAAGTTATCCTGCAAGAGTTTCTTGATGAATTCTATTGCAACTACAATATGTGCTCTCTCATGTAAAAGTCAGGTTGTTAGAAGCTTTTCTGCAACTCAAGATACGCTTTACTTTTCACCTGGTGTGGATGCATTTCTCATGTTTAGTGATATCTCCTTTCTGAGTATAACGTTTCTGGCTTTCCCCTCCTGTATATGGCTTTAGTCCAGTGTGAATTCTCTAATGTGAAATGACATTGTATTCAAGACTAAACCTTATCTGACATTCAGAACACACATAAGGCTTTTTTCCCCCGTGTGAGTTCGCTCATGTCAAGTGAGAAGCAATTTGTACCCAAAACATTGCTTGCATTTCAAGCACTCATAAGGTTTTTCCCAAGAGTGAGATCGCTCATAAAGCATAACACTGTCTTTCAGATTCAACCTTTTATGGCATAAGGATTTTCTCTAGTGTGGAGTTTCTCATGGTGAAATAGCGTTTTTCTCTGCAGCTTTTCTGGCATTCAGAGCACTCATAAGGTTTTTCATCAGTATGGAGTCGCTTATGGTTAGTGAGGCTGTGCCTATCAAATAAGAATTTCTGGTATTCACAGAAATTGGTAATGTTTTTCCCCTGTGTGCGTCTGCTCATGTAGGGTGAGATTGAGTTTAAAATGTATACTTTTCTGGCATTCGGAGAACTGATTATTTTGATGGTGTGTTTTCTTATGGCGCTTGTAACTATCTCTACCTCTGAATCTTTTCTGACATTTAGAGCACTGATCATTTTTTTTCTCGAGTGTGGATTTTCACATGTTCAGTGAGATTATATTTTTGTATGAAACATTTTTGGCATTCGGAGCACTGATAAGGTTTTTCCCCAGTGTGGATTCTTATATGCTTAGTGAGACTGCTTTTTTGACTGAAACATATCTGGCATTCGGAGCACTGATAAGGTTTTTCCCCAGTGTGGATTTTTATATGCATAGTGAGATTGCTTTTTTGACTGAAACATTTGTGGCATTCGGAGCACTGATATGGTTTTTCCCCAGTGTGGATTCTAATATGCTGAGTGAGATCCCTTTTTTGCCTGACACATATCTGGCATTCAGAGCACTGATAAGGTTTTTCCCCAGTGTGGATTTTTATATGCTCAGTGAGATTGCTTTTTTGACGGAAACATTTGTGGCATTCAGAGCACTGATAAGGTTTTTCCTCAGTGTGGGTTCTTATATGCTGAGTGAGACTGCTTTTTTCACTGAAACATTTGTCGCATTCAGTGCACTGATAACGTTTTACCCAAGTGTGGGTCCTTGAATGTTTAGTGAGACTTTTTTTGTCACTGAAACATTTCTGGCATTCAGAGCACTGATAAGGTTTTTCCCCAGAGTGGAATCTCACATGTGCAGTTAGAAGTGATTTAAGTTTGAAATGTTTTGGGCATTCAGAGCACTGATAATGTTTTTTCACAGAGTGGGTTAATGCATGTTGATATAGACTCGCTTTGACTCTAAAGCTTTTCTGGCATTCAGAGCACTGAAAAGGTTTTTCCCCAGTGTGGATTCTCATATGCTCAGTGAGATAAGATTTATGCCTGAAACTTTTTTGGCATACTTTGCACGTAGAGTGTTTTCCCCCAGTGTGGATTCTCATATGTTCAGTGAGATAAGATTTACGCCTGAAACTTTTTTGGCATACTTTGCACTGAGAGTGGTTTTCCCCTGTGTGCATTCTGTCAAATTCTGTGAGATAAGATTGATGGCTGTATCTTTTTGGGCACAGGTAACTTTTTTCCCTAACTTCGGTTATTTTGCCTCGATTTTAGAGTCGGGCTTGTTTAGATAATGTTCAGCACTTATCTCTAAAAGAAATTGTGTGTAATCTTCTCAACACTTGAATTGAGCAAAAAACGTCGGGAAGCAGTCCTGTAAAACCTGTTGAAATCTTTCTAACAGATAATAGTCTTTAGGTAATAGCCTCTCCGGCAGCAACTTAATTTGTGACTGAAGTTTTTCTCAAATCTATTTCTGTAGGTTCTTAGCAATGCAGTAATAAGGTGTTAGTCTGATATTTAATGATTAAACTGATAAGTACCTTTTTGCACTGGTGTAATGGCAGTAACTGAGGGCGTTAGAACGTGCAGAGTACTATTGTGGATCATTAGTCGGAGAACATCAGTTCCTTCTACCCTTTCTATGTTTGGGGTAAGTTTAAGGTTTGTAGTAGTTCTGAAGATGAGGATTTATTTACATTAGATATAGCGCAACAGTGCTCCTTTAATCCATTTTTATATTTAAGTTTTACATATCACTCCTGCACAACAGATAATGTTGAGGTGATTTACATAGAATTACAGAACAGTACACAATAAAAAGGAAACAATCTGAGATGGTCATTAACACAATAAAGTGGTGAATTTTTAAGGTTTTTGCAAGAAAGAGCAGAGTGGGTGAAGGTGTTTTATATCCCGAGGCAGATAGTCTCAGACTTGCGTAACTGGTTAAAAACGGTTGTTGAACAAAGGTGATTTTCCAATCTTTTGGTTGTTAACGTGTCAGCTTTGGAGTCTTCTTTCAGCGTCTTTTCTTTGATGGTATCCAGAAGAAACCTTTAGTTGTAACTTTCTTTTATGTAGTGTGTGCTTCCTCTCTAGAATTACATGATGCTTTAGATGAACGTTATTCTGTCATGCTGAGGCAATTTGTCTTTCTGATAATATTTCAGATGAGGATGCTGAAGCGGTCTTTCTACATTATTTCTGATGCTGTGTGCACAGATATGGCTTTGCTCTGGGTTAATGAAATGCAAAATTAAAGACTTCACTTACAGGTATAGTACTTTCCTCGCCACACTTAGATTTTTGGAAATTGTTTAAACGTAGAATGCTGGATGTCCTTCAGTTTTTCAAAATAATCCTTCTTATGGCACTGACATTCAGTTGCTTAGTGCTAAATCTTGCTTTCTTCGTCCGTAATTTCAATCACCTATAGTATTAAAATTAAATAGTTAATACATGTACATTTCCAAAAATATAATTTACAAGCCAAATCAATGCAGAATTTTGAATATGCTGAGCTGTTTTTCAGACAGAGCAGAGTGCAGAATGGTAGCATGAGAGTACTTGGATGTAGGAGTGAGGTTTTGTAGAATTTTCAACATTTTATTAAGCTCACAAAGGATACATGTACCCTATGGAGTTGCAACATCGAATCCCAAAGGCAGATTTAAAAGTCATATGGACTGGCACCAAACAGATATTAAAAAAACTATATACTATTAATTAATTTGTAATGCAGATTTCTGGGAACGGAATGACTCCTCCACGGACAACAGGCGTTTTCCCCTGCCCTGAGTTACCACCTACTTGTATCTGGTTTCCTGACTTGAGTTTTGGCCTCTGCCTCAAGCAAATCTATTGTATGCTGCGAGGACTATGCCTAGACCAGGGATCTCCAACCTTTTGTGTAGTCAGAGCTACTTCTGGCCAGTAAAAATTGTCGTGAGCTACTAAACCCAAAGCAACTCGCGCATTTTTTCGAGAGACCCCCCACGCCCAGTTTCATTGACTTTAAGCCTAATTTCATCAGAGCCCATACTGTGCATTTCTGCCCTCCGTTTCACTCGTTTTTTGTGCCTTTCTGCCCTCTGTTTCACTCGTTTTCCCCTTGTTTTTTGTGGTTTCTGCTCTCTGTTTCACTCGTTTTCCCCTTGTTTTTTGTGCCTTTCTGCCCTCTGTTTCACTAGTTTTTTGTGCCCTTCTGCCCTGTTTCACTCGTTTTTTGTGCCCTTCTGCCCTCAGTTCCCTCGTTTTTTGTGGCTTTCTGCTCTCTGTTTCACTTGTTTTTTTTGGCCTTCTGCTCTCTGTTTCACCTGTTTTCCCCTTGTTTTTTGTGCCCTTCTGCCCTCTGTTTCACTCGTTTTCCCCTTGTTTTTTGTGCCCTTCTGCCCTCTGTTTCCCTCGTTTTTTTGGCCTTCTGCTCTCTGTTTCACTCGTTTTCCCCTTGTTTTTTGTGCCCTTCTGCCCTCTGTTCCACCCATTTTCCCCTTGTTTTTGTGGCCTTCTGCCCTCTGTTTCACTCGTTTTCCCCTTGTTTTGTGCCGTTCTGCCCTTTGTTTCCCTCGTTTTTCATGCCCTTCTACCCTCTGTTTCCCTCGTTTTTTGTAGCCTTCTGCCCTCTGTTTCACTCGTTTTCCCCTTGTTTTTTGTGCCCTTCTGCCCTGTTTCCCTCGTTTTTTGCCTTTCTGCTCCACCAATATTTCCCTTGTTTTTGTGCCCTTCTGCCCTCTGTTTCACTTGTTTTCCCCTTGTTTTTTGTCCCCTTCTGCCCTGTTTCCCTCGTTTTTTGTGCCTTTCTGCCCTCTCTTCCTCCCGTTTTCCCCTTGTTTTTGTGCCCTTCTGCCCTCTGTTTCACTTGTTTTCCCCTTGTTTTTTGTGCCCTTCTGCCCTCTGTTCCACCTGTTTTCCCCTTGTTTTTGTGCCCTTCTGCCCTCTGTTTCACTCGTTTACCCCTTGTATTTCGTGCCCTTCTGCCCTGTTTCCCTTGTTTTCTGTGGCCTTCTGTTCTCTGTTTCACTCTTTTCCCCCTTGTTTTGTGCCCTTCTGCCCTGTTTCCTTCGTTTTTTTGCCCTTCTGCCTCTGTTTCCCTCATTTTTTGTGGCCTTCTGCCCTCTGTTTCACTCGTTTTCCCCTTGTTTTTTGTGCCCTTCTGCCCTCTGTTTCCCTCGTTTTTTGTGCCCATCTGCCCTGTTTCCCTCGTTTTTCGTGCCCTTCTGCCCTCTGTTTCCCTCGTTTTTTGTGGTCTTCTGTTTCCCTCTTTTTATGTGACCTTCTGCCCTGTTTCACTCGTTTTCCACTTGTTTTTCGTGCCCTTCTGCCCTAGGTTTCCCTCGTTTTTCGTGCCCTTCTACCCTGTTTTCCTTGTTTTTTGTGGCCTTCTGCTCTCTGTTTCACTCGTTTTCCCCTTGTTTTTTGTGCCCTTCTGCCCTCTGTTTCCCTCGTTTTTTGTGGCCTTCAGCTCTGTTTCACTCGTTTTCCCCTTGTTTTTCGTGCCTTTCTGCCATCTGTTTCCCTTGTATTTTGTGGCCTTCTGCTCTCTGTTTCAGCGCTACGAGGCCTCCGGGTAGTCTGCGCTATATAAATGGAATTTTTCATTTCATTTCATTTCATTTCACTTGTTTTCCCCTTGTTTTGTGCCCTTCTGCCCTCTGTTTCCCTTGTTTTTTGTTTGTGCCCTTCTGCACTCTGTTTCCATCGTTTTTCGTGCCCTTCTGCCCTCTGTTTCCCTCGTGTTTCGTGCCCTTCTGCCTCTGTTTCCCTCGTGTTTCGTGCCCTTCTGCCCTGTTTCCCTCATTTTTTGTGCCTTTCTGCCCTCTGTTCCACCCGTTTTCCCCTTGTTTTTGTGGCCTTCTGCCCTCTGTTTCACTCGTTTTCCCCTTGTTTTTTGTGCCCTTCTGTCCTGTTTCCCTTGTTTTCTGTGGCCTGCTCTCTGTTTCACTCGTTTTCCCCTTGTTTTGTGCCCTTCTGCCCTCTGTTTGCCTCATTTTTTGTGGCCTTCTGCCCTCTGTTTCACTTGTTTTCCCCTTGTTTTTTGTGCCCTTCTGTCCTGTTTCCCTTGTTTTCTGTGGCCTGCTCTCTGTTTCACTCGTTTTCCCCTTGTTTTGTGCCCTTCTGCCCTCTGTTTGCCTCATTTTTTGTGGCCTTCTGCTCTCTGTTTCACTTGTTTTTTTTGGCCTTCTGCTCTCTGTTTCACTCGTTTTCCCCTTGTTTTTGTGCCCTACTGCCCTCTGTTTCACTCGTTTTCCCCTTGTTTTTTGTGCCCTTCTGCCCTCTGTTTCACTCGTTTTTTGTGCCTTTCTGCCCTCTGTTCCAACCGTTTCCCCCTTGTTTTTGTGCCCTTCTGCCCTCTGTTTCACTCGTTTTCCCCTTGTTTTTTTTGCCCTTCTGCCCTCTGTTTCCCTAGTTTTTTGTGCCTTTCTACCCTCTGTTCCACCCATTTTCCACTTGTTTTTGTGCCCTTCTGCCCTCTGTTTCACTCATTTTTTGTGCCCTTCTGCCTCTGTTTCCCTCGTTTTTTGTGGCCTTCTGCCCTCTATTTCACTTGTTTTCCCCTTGTTTTTTGTGCCCTTCTGCCCTGTTTCCCTCGTTTTTTGTGCCCTTATGCCCCGTTTCCCCCGGTTTTTGTGCCCTTCTGCCCTCTTGTTTCCCTTGTTTTTTGTGGCCTTCTGTCCTCTGTTGCACTCGTTTTCCCCTTGTTTTCCGTGCCCTTCTGCCTTCTGTTTCCCTCTTTTTATGTGGCCTTCTGCCCTGTTTCACTAGTTTTCCACTTGTTTTTCGTGCCCTTCTGCCCACTGTTTCCCTCGTTTTTCGTGTCCTTCTGCCCTGTTTTCCTTGTTTTTGTGGCCTTCTGTTCTCTGTTTCACTCCTTTTCCCCTTGTTTTTCGTGCCTTTCTGCCCTCTGTTTCCCTTGTTTTTTGTGACCTTCTGCCATCTGTTTCCCTCGTTTTTTGTTTGTGCCCTTCTGCACTCTGTTTCCCTCGTTTTTCGGCCCTTCTGCCCTCTGTTTCCCTCGTGTTTCATGTCCTGCCCTCTGTTTCCCTCGTTTTTTGTGCCTTTCTGCCCTCTGTTCCATCTGTTTTCCCCTTGTTTTTGTGGCCTTCTGCCCTCTGTTTCACTCGTTTTCCCCTTGTTTTTTGTGCCCACCTGTCCTGTTTCCCTTGTTTTCTGTGGCCTTCTGCTCTCTGTTTCACTCGTTTTCCCCTTGTTTTGTGCCCTTCTGACCTCTGTTTCCCTCATTTTTCGTGCCCTTCTGCCCTCTGTTTCCCTCGTTTTTTGTGCCCTTCTGCCCTCTGTTTCCCTTGTTTTTTGTGGCCTTCTGCTCTGTTTCACTCGTTTTTTTTGGCCTTCTGCTCTCTGTTTCACTCGTTTTCCCCTAGTTTTTTGTGCCCTTCTGCCCTCTGTTTCCCTCGTTTTTTGTGCCTTTCTGCCCTATGTTCCACCCATTTTCCCCTTGTTTTTGTGGCCTTCTGCCCTCTGTTTCACTCGTTTTCCCCTTGTTTTGTGCCCTTCTGCCCTTTGTTTCCCTCGTTTTTCATGCCCTTCTACCCTCTGTTTCCCTCGTTTTTTGTAGCCTTCTGCCCTCTGTTTCACTCATTTTCCCCTTGTTTTTTGTGTCCTTCTGCCCTCTGTTTCCCTCGTTTTTTGTGGCCTTCTGCTCGCTGTTTCACTTGTTTTTTTTGGCCTTCTGCTCTCTGTTTCACTCGTTTTCCCCTTGTTTTTTGTGCCCTTCTGCCCTCTGTTTCACTCGTTTTCCCCTTGTTTTTTGTGCCCTTCTGCCCTGTTTCCCTCGTTTTTTGTGCCTTTCTGCTCCACCCATTTTCCCCTTGTTTTTGTGCCCTTCTGCCCTCTGTTTCACTTGTTTTCCCCTTGTTTTTTGTCCCCTTCTGCCCTGTTTCCCTCGTTTTTTGTGCCTTTCTGCCCTCTCTTCCACCCGTTTTCCCCTTGTTTTTGTGCCCTTCTGCCCTCTGTTTCACTTGTTTTCCCCTTGTTTTTTGTGCCCTTCTGCCCTCTGTTCCACCTGTTTTCCCCTTGTTTTTGTGCCCTTCTGCCCTCTGTTTCACTTGTTTACCCCTTGTTTTTCGTGCCCTTCTGCCCTGTTTCCCTTGTTTTCTGTGGCCTTCTGTTCTCTGTTTCACTCTTTTCCCCCTTGTTTTGTGCCCTTCTGCTCTGTTTCCTTCGTTTTTTTGCCCTTCTGCCTCTGTTTCCCTCATTTTTTGTGGCCTTCTGCCCTCTGTTTCACTCGTTTTCCCCTTGTTTTTTGTGCCCTTCTGCCCTCTGTTTCCCTCGTTTTTTGTGCCCATCTGCCCTGTTTCCCTCGTTTTTCGTGCCCTTCTGCCCTCTGTTTCCCTCGTTTTTTGTGGTCTTCTGTTTCCCTCTTTTTATGTGACCTTCTGCCCTGTTTCACTCGTTTTCCACTTGTTTTTCGTGCCCTTCTGCCCTAGGTTTCCCTCGTTTTTTGTGCCCTTCTACCCTGTTTTCCTTGTTTTTTGTGGCCTTCTGCTCTCTGTTTCACTCGTTTTCCCCTTGTTTTTTGTGCCCTTCTGCCCTCTGTTTCCCTCGTTTTTTGTGGCCTTCAGCTCTGTTTCACTCGTTTTCCCCTTGTTTTTCGTGCCTTTCTGCCATCTGTTTCCCTTGTATTTTGTGGCCTTCTGCTCTCTGTTTCACTTGTTTTCCCCTTGTTTTGTGCCCTTCTGCCCTCTGTTTCCCTCGTTTTTTGTTTGTGCCCTTCTGCACTCTGTTTCCATCGTTTTTCGTGCCCTTCTGCCCTCTGTTTCCCTCGTGTTTCGTGCCCTTCTGCCCTCTGTTTCCCTCGTGTTTCGTGCCCTTCTGCCCTGTTTCCCTCATTTTTTGTGCCTTTCTGCCCTCTGTTCCACCCGTTTTCCCCTTGTTTTTGTGGCCTTCTGCCCTCTGTTTCACTCGTTTTCCCCTTGTTTTTTGTGCCCTTCTGTCCTGTTTCCCTTGTTTTCTGTGGCCTGCTCTCTGTTTCACTCGTTTTCCCCTTGTTTTGTGCCCTTCTGCCCTCTGTTTGCCTCATTTTTTGTGGCCTTCTGCCCTCTGTTTCACTTGTTTTCCCCTTGTTTTTTGTGCCCTTCTGCCCTGTTTCCCTAGTTTTTTGTGGCCTTCTGCTCTCTGTTTCACTTGTTTTTTTTGGCCTTCTGCTCTCTGTTTCACTCGTTTTCCCCTTGTTTTTGTGCCCTACTGCCCTCTGTTTCACTCGTTTTCCCCTTGTTTTTTGTGCCCTTCTGCCCTGTTTCACTCGTTTTTTGTGCCTTATGGCTGAGATACCCGCCACCCCCTCTCAACACAATCCCCAAAAGGAGGGAAACCGGAAACAGTTCTTAAAGTTTTTGGAAGTGGGAGGGAGTGACCCTCCCGGCCGAATTTATTAAACAAAATTAAAAACATTAAACGTTTCATGTTATGTACAATTTCATTAACACATTGCGATGTTTGGCTAGCCTTAACATATTCTCTAATACAGAGGTTCTCCTAGCCGAACTAGCATCCTACAAAACATTCTCTAGAAATACTGAAATTGTACATCCTAACGTTTAAGGGCCAACGGCAAGGTCATAACCGGTGTCAAGATCCCTAACCAGACTTACCCCTCCCACTTGGGAGGGGCGACAGCACAGAGGCTTACCTCAAGTGCAACTACTAACAATTTCCCTTGACTTGACGGGGGCACTTAAGACTCGACGCCATTTAAAGGTCGTTCGAAGACTCGTGTGAGGTATCTAGAAGGTATCGTGGACCTCCCCCCACCCCACACAACTTACCGCATCTGCCGTCGCAGATGACACTGGCCCCGGGAAATTCCCCAGGAGGGGGCTGTAACCCCTCCTACAAAGGAAGGGGCCTTGACCGCCTTTCCTTTACTTCCGGCGACCCACCCTTAGACGGGACCGCCTCCCCACTGAGGGGCCAATGGCCACCTCTCCCGAGCGCTCCCATCCTTGTTGGGTGACGCCCACTCATAGAGATCTTCTAATTAGTGCTCACCGATCATGACCTTACCGCCTACCAAAAAATAAATACGACAATTCTTACTCAAACCTATGTAAACATTGGTCGCTACGACCGAAAGAGCATGCTTAAAGATACAACACTATATCAAATCATTTTAATCGTAAAAACCTACACGACATTCACCATTCTTTATTAGGCTCAACATCAAACTGATACCTTCACAGCCTGTAAACGAAACGGAAAACATATTTATAAATTCACTTTATTACAAAACAACTGGCTGTCCTCAGGGGCTGGTGGGTGGGTCAAAATTGGCTCTTCGTTCTGTCCCGAGCTCACGTGTAGCGAGGAGGTGCAACTTCGGAGCACAAGAACAAGAGGACGTCTTCTGGTCTTGCGTCTCTTTTTATCCGTCTTCAGGGCGGGCGTAAACCCGCCCCTGCCTGCCCCTAGGGCGGGGCTGGCTACGTCGGTGTCTAGGCCAGCCCACTCTAGGGCGGGAAAAGACGCGCCCCGGCTACGCCGCTTCGGGCATACCAGCCGAGACGCGCCTCCCGCCCAAAAATGGCTTCCCGGGGGGATCGAGGCACTCCGCCATACGTTCGGGGGGACCGAGTGGTCGCCCCTTTCCATATGGCTGAGATACCCGCCACCCCCTCTCAACACAATCCCCAAAAGGAGGGAAACCGGAAACAGTTCTTAAAGTTTTTGGAAGTGGGAGGGAGTGACCCTCCCGGCCGTATTTATTAAACAAAATTAAAAACATTAAACGTTTCATGTTATGTACAATTTCATTAACACATTGCGATGTTTGGCTAGCCTTAACATATTCTCTAATACAGAGGTTCTCCTAGCCGAACTAGCATCCTACAAAACATTCTCTAGAAATACTGAAATTGTACATCCTAACGTTTAAGGGCCAACGGTAAGGTCATAACCGGTGTCAAGATCCCTAACCAGACTTACCCCTCCCACTTGGGAGGGGCGACAGCACAGAGGCTTACCTCAAGTGCAACTACTAACAATTTCCCTTGACTTGACGGGGGCACTTAAGACTCGACGCCATTTAAAGGTCGTTCGAAGACTCGTGTGAGGTATCTAGAAGGTATCGTGGACCTCCCCCCACCCCACACAACTTACCGCATCTGCCGTCGCAGATGACACTGGCCCCGGGAAATTCCCCAGGAGGGGGCTGTAACCCCTCCTACAAAGGAAGGGGCCTTGACCGCCTTTCCTTTACTTCCGGCGACCCACCCTTAGACGGGACCGCCTCCCCACTGAGGGGCCAATGGCCACCTCTCCCGAGCGCTCCCATCCGTGTTGGGTGACGCCCACTCATAGAGATCTTCTAATTAGTGCTCACCGATCATGACCTTACCGCCACAGGTCCGGATAGTTGACCGGCTATCCGGACCCCCCACAAGACTCCTACCTAAAGGTCATGTTTTAACGTTTTTAACCAAGCTAAGAAGTCTCCTATGAGTAACTCATTCCCCACCCTTGACAAATGCACACCATCCCCCAAATACATACTGTCATCATTAATACAACTATGCGAGATCGAATGCAATGTCTTGGAACGGAACAACCTACTCACTTTGTTATTCAATTTTTTAACAGAATGATTCAAAGCAGGGATCGAGATAGCCCCCCGCCACACTTTTCGTGGGATCATATGAGACCACGCAATTATGCACCCCGGAACTCTCCTCGCTAACCAACTTACCGTGGAAAGCATAGCCTCCAGGAGAAGTCGTCTACCGGTGGTGACCAAATCATTGCGCCCTAAATGCACTATGACTATGGACGGCGGTGACCTCATCCGCCCTAACAAACCCTCAAAGAATGCTTGAAACTGGTCAATACAGAGACCGCCTCTTCCGTAGAAGGACACTCTGTACCCGTATTCCCCAGGTACGTGAATCATGTCACCTGCTTTGAATACGTCCGCGGCCCGTCTCACGTATGAGTGGCCCACGACCCACACCTCCTTTCTCACAGCCGGTGATGTCTGACCGCTGGCCTGGTGTTGGGTCGACTGCATAGTCCGCCCTGCCGCGTAGGCTTGCGCAACTGAAAACAAACAAAAGACAAGAAGCGTGAGTATATGATTACAGCTTCACAACATGTGCAATCGCACATATCTCTTATAACAATTGGAGGACCAACGCCCCACTCGTTTCACTTGCTCTACATTAAGACCCCTGGCTGTAGCTTCAGTGGCAGCCCCTATTCGAAAGGAATGGGTCCCGAATTCGCCCGGGTCCAAGCCCGCTGCGGCAATGGCCATTGCAAGCACCCGCTGAAACTGAAACCTCGTCAGCGGGGTGGCGTCTGCATGCCTCAACAAAGTCCCCCCCCATGATGCCACCCTTCGTGCTAGGTAATCTTCTAAACACTGTACCGGACACATGGAGGACCCGGGGGTCCTGCGAATGATCGTGCAGTCCCCCCTCCCATCTTGGTCGGTCTTGGACCTGAGAAAGGAGACAATCATCGCATCGCCCCTGATCTGAACGTGTTCCCGGCACAACCCCCCCACCACATCCAGTTTGTTTCTTGCAACCAGCTCACTTATCCTCATAGCCCCGTGAAATGCCAGCGTAAATGCAGTCCGGAACAAACACGTCTCGAAAGGAGACGAGCATGTGGTAGGGAGTGTGGCCAGCAACTGGGACAACCTATCCAGACCTATCGGTCGTCTCACATCTACTCTGCGACCCTCAAGGCGTTGCCACCCACGCAGCGCCTTTTGTACTGCAAAAGACGCTGTCGGGTCCTGGATATTATGGGCCCTGGCAACAAAGGAAATGGCGGCACGATGCCTTTGGGCCGTAGCCACCGATTTCCCAGCCCTACGTAAGGACATCAGAAAATGTACAACCCACTCTTCCTGACCCCAAAGTCCCCCTCTTTCAGTCCCCAAAAAGGCTAAATAGGCCTGAAACGCCCCTTCATATGCCTTCCTTGTCCTGGGTGCTAGACTCTCTCCCACGAGGTGACGAAGTTCGGGGCACCGAGAGACCAGAGAGCTTCGGGGAAGGGTGCCGGCTCTGGGTCCGCTGAAGGAAGGAAACCCGAGAAAGCCTGCATGTGAAAACGAGACAGTGCATCAGCCGCCTGATTCATCACCCCCGGGACATGTTTTGCTCTGAATATCACGTTCAGTTGCATACACAGTAGGACAATTTCTTTGAGCAGCCTCAAAATCAGTTTACAACGGGCTGCCTGACTATTGATGCATTCTACAACGGTCATATTGTCAGACCAGAACACGACAGAATGATCTCTGAACCCTTCAGGCCAGGTTCTCAGGGCCACCAGAATGGGAAACAGTTCAAGGAAAGCAATATTACTCGTCAGCCCCTTCTCGTGCCACCATAGGGGCCACCTTTGTGCAGACCATTTTGTGCCGAAGATGGCGCCAAAGCCTATGCTTCCCGCTGAATCTGTCCATAGCCCAAGCTCCTCGGAGGATACGGCTGGCTTGTTCCAGACGACTCGACCATTGAAGTCCGCCAAAAATGCTAACCAAATACGCATGTCCTGGCGGACCTCGGCCGATAACCTCGTGCGATGATGACCCTCCTTTAGGCCAACCATTGCTTGGGCGATTGAGCGGGAAAAGGGGCGGGCCATTGGGATCACTCTCAAGGCAAAGTTCAACTTCCCCACCAATTGTTGCAACTGATGCAGTGTAACCTTAGATGCAGTTAAACATACTTGGAGGGCTGCCCTAAACTTCAACACTTTGCTAGCTGGTAAACGGAAACACCCCTCCCTAGAGTCCAACTCGATCCCCAAAAACTCGAGGCAAGTCGTGGGACCCATAGTTTTACCTGGTGCCAATGGCACGCCAAAATGACCCATCAACACACAGAATTCAGCTAAGGCCTGGGCACATTCGGGATTTCCGGCGGGGCCAAGGAACAGAAAGTCGTCAAGGTAGTGCATTACATTTCGGAAACCCGTTTTCATAGTGAACACCCATTGCAGGAAAGTACCGAATTTCTCAAAATAAGCACATGATATAGAGCATCCCATTGGCATACACCTATCCATGTAAAATGACCCCTGAAACCCGAATCCCAGAAGACGCTGGTCGTCTGGGTGTACCGGGAGCAACCGGAACGCTGACTCGATATCTGATTTCGCCATCAACGTCCCGGGCCCCAGGCGATTCAAGATGGCTACTGCCTCATCAAACGATGCGTATCGCACCGAACAAAGCTCTGGATCAATTGCATCGTTCACCGAAAGACCATGTGGAGCAGACAGATTATGGATCAAACGAAACTCACCTGGGTCCTTCTTGGGGACCACCCCTAACGGAGAACAGACAAAATGCGGTACCGGGGGTACACTAAACGGGCCGGCGACCCGTCCCCGGCTAACCTCTTTCTGAATTTTCTCTTGCACTACAGATGTATGTTGTAAAACGGAAAGTTGATTTTTGCACGTCCCTACACCCTGAAAGTCCCCCACCGGGATGCGGAAACCATGTGTAAAACCGTTCCGCAGCACCCCAGCAGAAGTACGATCCGGGTATTCGCTGAGCCAGGGAATCATTGCCAAGGTATCAATCGGGGTTGGTAAAGGCGCCCCTCGGACTATCTTAGACCTGTTTGGCGCCTCCCTTACCCCCATTCTCACTCGTTCTGGCTCTGCACGATGACTCAGGATGGGACGACCCACAAGTACTACATTCATGTTTGAATTTACACGATCCCGGAGGCCTGGTACATTTCCCCTTGTTGAAATTAAAGCAGAAACCCTTTTTCCCTGTATTGCCTGCGGGTCTCGAATAATCGTCGGTGCTCGTACTTGGTCGAAAGGGCGTCCCCACATTTTGGCGGGAGTAATCAACAACATTGCTCCCAACCAATGGCATTTTTAACATTCCTGATTCTTTCATTTTATCCCATGTCACAGAATCGTAACAATCCCAAGTCAAACTCTTGTTATGCTCCTTTTCTTTCCTGAACAGATTGTCATAACAGAACCAATGGTTACCTTGATACGCTGTCGAGTAACCCATAATTCGTGATTGATAAATGGGAAACTCAGGAAGCAACTCGGGCCTACGTTCCCCCAAAATCGATGTAAAAATACCCCACGCATTGCCCCAGTTGCCAATATTCTCATTTACCTTGAAGGCGGCCATTTTTGCGCGCCAAACACTTGGATGCATTAGGTCCTTCTGACTCTTGACATGCTCTAACTCATAATGATCGACAAGCAAGGAGAATATATTCACGTATTCCCCCGCCCAAATCTTTTCTTTTATTGCTAAGGGAACATGCTGCCCCAATCTTTCTCTACGAGAGGGTGCTGACTCGTCCCTTGCGATCGGCAATGGCCGCTTACCTGAACCGGATGCTGCGTCTACCACTTGCGGCTTTTCTATCACCGCCACCGGTGCTGCTTCTTTGTCCTTACGCAGCTTTCTTATCAGCGCCTGTGCCTCGGCAGCCGTGGCGCCCTCAGTACTATCGCCCAACCACGCTGCTAGCTGTGCTGCCAGCTCGGGGGGCATATCCTCGTTGGATGTCGGGGTGATGACAACGGGGATTGGATTCCCCTCCATCGGTTGCGGGGTCGGCACCTCGAGCGGGGCAGAGGGAGCCGGGACACTTCCCCCGGCTGGAACCCTTCTCGGCCTCTTAGGTCTCCCTCCAGCCGGTGGTTGGCCCGATCCCTCCTCCCCGTCTCGCTCCGCCAGCCGCTTCTTTATGTCGGACATATCCTTAAAGAGGGCCCGAACCATCTGCTCAGTCGTCATCCTCTTTGCGCCTTTCTTGGGCATCTCTCCGACGAAGTATCTAGAAGACAAAGAAAAAGATCAAAACGCTCAAAATTGGCTCTTCGTTCTGTCCCGAGCTCACGTGTAGCGAGGAGGTGCAACTTCGGAGCACAAGAACAAGAGGACGTCTTCTGGTCTTGCGTCTCTTTTTATCCGTCTTCAGGGCGGGCGTAAACCCGCCCCTGCCTGCCCCTAGGGCGGGGCTGGCTACGTCGGTGTCTAGGCCAGCCCACTCTAGGGCGGGAAAAGACGCGCCCCGGCTACGCCGCTTCGGGCATACCAGCCGAGACGCGCCTCCCGCCCAAAAATGGCTTCCCGGGGGGATCGAGGCACTCCGCCATACGTTCGGGGGGACCGAGTGGTCGCCCCTTTCCATTCTGCCCTCTGTTCCAACCGTTTCCCCCTTGTTTTTGTGCCCTTCTGCCCTCTGTTTCACTCGTTTTCCCCTTGTTTTTTTTGCCCTTCTGCCCTCTGTTTCCCTAGTTTTTTGTGCCTTTCTACCCTCTGTTCCACCCATTTTCCCCTTGTTTTTGTGCCCTTCTGCCCTCTGTTTCACTCATTTTTTGTGCCCTTCTGCCTCTGTTTCCCTCGTTTTTTGTGGCCTTCTGCCCTCTATTTCACTTGTTTTCCCCTTGTTTTTTGTGCCCTTCTGCCCTGTTTCCCTCGTTTTTTGTGCCCTTCTGCCCCGTTTCCCCCGGTTTTTGTGCCCTTCTGCCCTCTTGTTTCCCTTGTTTTTTGTGGCCTTCTGTCCTCTGTTGCACTCGTTTTCCCCTTGTTTTTCGTGCCCTTCTGCCCACTGTTTCCCTCGTTTTTCGTGTCCTTCTGCCCTCTGTTTTCCTTGTTTTTTGTGGCCTTCTGTTCTCTGTTTCACTCCTTTTCCCCTTGTTTTTTGTGCCCTACTGCCCTGTTTCACTCGTTTTTTTGTGCCTTTCTGCCGTCTGTTCCAACCGTTTTTCCCTTGTTTTTGTGCCCTTCTGCCCTGTTTCACCCGTTTTCCCCTTGTTTTTTGTGCCCTTCTGCCCTGTTTCCCTCGTTTTTTGTGCCTTTCTGCCCTCTGTTCCACCCGTTTTCCCCTTGTTTTTGTGCACTTCTGCCCTCTGTTTCACTCGTTTTCCCCTTGTTTTTTGTGCCCTTCTGCCCTGTTTCCCTTGTTTTCTGTGGCCTTCTGCTCTCTGTTTCACCCGTTTTCCCCTTGTTTTTGTGCACTTCTGCCCTCTGTTTCACTCGTTTTCCCCTTGTTTTTTGTGCCCTTCTGCCCTGTTTCCCTCGTTTTTTGTGCCCTTCTGCCCCGTTTCCCCCGGTTTTTGTGCCCTTCTGCCCTCTTGTTTCCCTTGTTTTTTGTGGCCTTCTGTCCTCTGTTGCACTCGTTTTCCCCTTGTTTTTCGTGCCCTTCTGCCCACTGTTTCCCTCGTTTTTCGTGTCCTTCTGCCCTCTGTTTTCCTTGTTTTTTGTGGCCTTCTGTTCTCTGTTTCACTCCTTTTCCCCTTGTTTTTTGTGCCCTACTGCCCTGTTTCCCTCGTTTTTTTGTGCCTTTCTGCCGTCTGTTCCAACCGTTTTTCCCTTGTTTTTGTGCCCTTCTGCCCTGTTTCACCCGTTTTCCCCTTGTTTTTTGTGCCCTTCTGCCCTGTTTCCCTCGTTTTTTGTGCCTTTCTGCCCTCTGTTCCACCCGTTTTCCCCTTGTTTTTGTGCACTTCTGCCCTCTGTTTCACTCGTTTTCCCCTTGTTTTTTGTGCCCTTCTGCCCTGTTTCCCTTGTTTTCTGTGGCCTTCTGCTCTCTGTTTCACCCGTTTTCCCCTTGTTTTTGTGCACTTCTGCCCTCTGTTTCACTCGTTTTCCCCTTGTTTTTTGTGCCCTTCTGCCCTGTTTCCCTTGTTTTCTGTGCCCTTCTGCTCTCTGTTTCACTTGTTTTCCCCTTGTTTTGTGCCCTCCTGCCCTCTGTTTCACTCGTTTTCCCCTTGTTTTTTGTGCCCTTCTGCCCTGTTTCCCTCGTTTTTTGTGCCTTTCTGCTCCACCCATTTTCCCCTTGTTTTTGTGCCCTTCTGCCCTCTGTTTCACTTGTTTTCCCCTTGTTTTTTGTGCCCTTCTGCCCTCTGTTCCACCTGTTTTCCCCTTGTTTTTGTGCCCTTCTGCCCTCTGTTTCACTTGTTTACCCCTTGTTTTTCGTGCCCTTCTGCCCTGTTTCCCTTGTTTTCTGTGGCCTTCTGTTCTCTGTTTCACTCTTTTCCCCCTTGTTTTGTGCCCTTCTGCTCTGTTTCCTTCGTTTTTTTGCCCTTCTGCCTCTGTTTCCCTCATTTTTTGTGGCCTTCTGCCCTCTGTTTCACTCGTTTTCCCCTTGTTTTTTGTGCCCTTCTGCCCTCTGTTTCCCTCGTTTTTTGTGCCCATCTGCCCTGTTTCCCTCGTTTTTCGTGCCCTTCTGCCCTCTGTTTCCCTCGTTTTTTGTGGTCTTCTGTTTCCCTCTTTTTATGTGACCTTCTGCCCTGTTTCACTCGTTTTCCACTTGTTTTTCGTGCCCTTCTGCCCTAGGTTTCCCTCGTTTTTTGTGCCCTTCTACCCTGTTTTCCTTGTTTTTTGTGGCCTTCTGCTCTCTGTTTCACTCGTTTTCCCCTTGTTTTTTGTGCCCTTCTGCCCTCTGTTTCCCTCGTTTTTTGTGGCCTTCAGCTCTGTTTCACTCGTTTTCCCCTTGTTTTTCGTGCCTTTCTGCCATCTGTTTCCCTTGTATTTTGTGGCCTTCTGCTCTCTGTTTCACTTGTTTTCCCCTTGTTTTGTGCCCTTCTGCCCTCTGTTTCCCTCGTTTTTTGTTTGTGCCCTTCTGCACTCTGTTTCCATCGTTTTTCGTGCCCTTCTGCCCTCTGTTTCCCTCGTGTTTCGTGCCCTTCTGCCCTCTGTTTCCCTCGTGTTTCGTGCCCTTCTGCCCTGTTTCCCTCATTTTTTGTGCCTTTCTGCCCTCTGTTCCACCCGTTTTCCCCTTGTTTTTGTGGCCTTCTGCCCTCTGTTTCACTCGTTTTCCCCTTGTTTTTTGTGCCCTTCTGTCCTGTTTCCCTTGTTTTCTGTGGCCTGCTCTCTGTTTCACTCGTTTTCCCCTTGTTTTGTGCCCTTCTGCCCTCTGTTTGCCTCATTTTTTGTGGCCTTCTGCCCTCTGTTTCACTTGTTTTCCCCTTGTTTTTTGTGCCCTTCTGCCCTGTTTCCCTAGTTTTTTGTGGCCTTCTGCTCTCTGTTTCACTTGTTTTTTTTGGCCTTCTGCTCTCTGTTTCACTCGTTTTCCCCTTGTTTTTGTGCCCTACTGCCCTCTGTTTCACTCGTTTTCCCCTTGTTTTTTGTGCCCTTCTGCCCTGTTTCACTCGTTTTTTGTGCCTTATGGCTGAGATACCCGCCACCCCCTCTCAACACAATCCCCAAAAGGAGGGAAACCGGAAACAGTTCTTAAAGTTTTTGGAAGTGGGAGGGAGTGACCCTCCCGGCCGTATTTATTAAACAAAATTAAAAACATTAAACGTTTCATGTTATGTACAATTTCATTAACACATTGCGATGTTTGGCTAGCCTTAACATATTCTCTAATACAGAGGTTCTCCTAGCCGAACTAGCATCCTACAAAACATTCTCTAGAAATACTGAAATTGTACATCCTAACGTTTAAGGGCCAACGGCAAGGTCATAACCGGTGTCAAGATCCCTAACCAGACTTACCCCTCCCACTTGGGAGGGGCGACAGCACAGAGGCTTACCTCAAGTGCAACTACTAACAATTTCCCTTGACTTGACGGGGGCACTTAAGACTCGACGCCATTTAAAGGTCGTTCGAAGACTCGTGTGAGGTATCTAGAAGGTATCGTGGACCTCCCCCCACCCCACACAACTTACCGCATCTGCCGTCGCAGATGACACTGGCCCCGGGAAATTCCCCAGGAGGGGGCTGTAACCCCTCCTACAAAGGAAGGGGCCTTGACCGCCTTTCCTTTACTTCCGGCGACCCACCCTTAGACGGGACCGCCTCCCCACTGAGGGGCCAATGGCCACCTCTCCCGAGCGCTCCCATCCGTGTTGGGTGACGCCCACTCATAGAGATCTTCTAATTAGTGCTCACCGATCATGACCTTACCGCCTACCAAAAAATAAATACGACAATTCTTACTCAAACCTATGTAAACATTGGTCGCTACGACCGAAAGAGCATGCTTAAAGATACAACACTATATCAAATCATTTTAATCGTAAAAACCTACACGACATTCACCATTCTTTATTAGGCTCAACATCAAACTGATACCTTCACAGCCTGTAAACGAAACGGAAAACATATTTATAAATTCACTTTATTACAAAACAACTGGCTGTCCTCAGGGGCTGGTGGGTGGGTCAAAATTGGCTCTTCGTTCTGTCCCGAGCTCACGTGTAGCGAGGAGGTGCAACTTCGGAGCACAAGAACAAGAGGACGTCTTCTGGTCTTGCGTCTCTTTTTATCCGTCTTCAGGGCGGGCGTAAACCCGCCCCTGCCTGCCCCTAGGGCGGGGCTGGCTACGTCGGTGTCTAGGCCAGCCCACTCTAGGGCGGGAAAAGACGCGCCCCGGCTACGCCGCTTCGGGCATACCAGCCGAGACGCGCCTCCCGCCCAAAAATGGCTTCCCGGGGGGATCGAGGCACTCCGCCATACGTTCGGGGGGACCGAGTGGTCGCCCCTTTCCATATGGCTGAGATACCCGCCACCCCCTCTCAACACAATCCCCAAAAGGAGGGAAACCGGAAACAGTTCTTAAAGTTTTTGGAAGTGGGAGGGAGTGACCCTCCCGGCCGTATTTATTAAACAAAATTAAAAACATTAAACGTTTCATGTTATGTACAATTTCATTAACACATTGCGATGTTTGGCTAGCCTTAACATATTCTCTAATACAGAGGTTCTCCTAGCCGAACTAGCATCCTACAAAACATTCTCTAGAAATACTGAAATTGTACATCCTAACGTTTAAGGGCCAACGGTAAGGTCATAACCGGTGTCAAGATCCCTAACCAGACTTACCCCTCCCACTTGGGAGGGGCGACAGCACAGAGGCTTACCTCAAGTGCAACTACTAACAATTTCCCTTGACTTGACGGGGGCACTTAAGACTCGACGCCATTTAAAGGTCGTTCGAAGACTCGTGTGAGGTATCTAGAAGGTATCGTGGACCTCCCCCCACCCCACACAACTTACCGCATCTGCCGTCGCAGATGACACTGGCCCCGGGAAATTCCCCAGGAGGGGGCTGTAACCCCTCCTACAAAGGAAGGGGCCTTGACCGCCTTTCCTTTACTTCCGGCGACCCACCCTTAGACGGGACCGCCTCCCCACTGAGGGGCCAATGGCCACCTCTCCCGAGCGCTCCCATCCGTGTTGGGTGACGCCCACTCATAGAGATCTTCTAATTAGTGCTCACCGATCATGACCTTACCGCCACAGGTCCGGATAGTTGACCGGCTATCCGGACCCCCCACAAGACTCCTACCTAAAGGTCATGTTTTAACGTTTTTAACCAAGCTAAGAAGTCTCCTATGAGTAACTCATTCCCCACCCTTGACAAATGCACACCATCCCCCAAATACATACTGTCATCATTAATACAACTATGCGAGATCGAATGCAATGTCTTGGAACGGAACAACCTACTCACTTTGTTATTCAATTTTTTAACAGAATGATTCAAAGCAGGGATCGAGATAGCCCCCCGCCACACTTTTCGTGGGATCATATGAGACCACGCAATTATGCACCCCGGAACTCTCCTCGCTAACCAACTTACCGTGGAAAGCATAGCCTCCAGGAGAAGTCGTCTACCGGTGGTGACCAAATCATTGCCCCCTAAATGCACTATGACTATGGACGGCGGTGACCTCATCCGCCCTAACAAACCCTCAAAGAATGCTTGAAACTGGTCAATACAGAGACCGCCTCTTCCGTAGAAGGACACTCTGTACCCGTATTCCCCAGGTACGTGAATCATGTCACCTGCTTTGAATACGTCCGCGGCCCGTCTCACGTATGAGTGGCCCACGACCCACACCTCCTTTCTCACAGCCGGTGATGTCTGACCGCTGGCCTGGTGTTGGGTCGACTGCATAGTCCGCCCTGCCGCGTAGGCTTGCGCAACTGAAAACAAACAAAAGACAAGAAGCGTGAGTATATGATTACAGCTTCACAACATGTGCAATCGCACATATCTCTTATAACAATTGGAGGACCAACGCCCCACTCGTTTCACTTGCTCTACATTAAGACCCCTGGCTGTAGCTTCAGTGGCAGCCCCTATTCGAAAGGAATGGGTCCCGAATTCGCCCGGGTCCAAGCCCGCTGCGGCAATGGCCATTGCAAGCACCCGCTGAAACTGAAACCTCGTCAGCGGGGTGGCGTCTGCATGCCTCAACAAAGTCCCCCCCCATGATGCCACCCTTCGTGCTAGGTAATCTTCTAAACACTGTACCGGACACATGGAGGACCCGGGGGTCCTGCGAATGATCGTGCAGTCCCCCCTCCCATCTTGGTCGGTCTTGGACCTGAGAAAGGAGACAATCATCGCATCGCCCCTGATCTGAACGTGTTCCCGGCACAACCCCCCCACCACATCCAGTTTGTTTCTTGCAACCAGCTCACTTATCCTCATAGCCCCGTGAAATGCCAGCGTAAATGCAGTCCGGAACAAACACGTCTCGAAAGGAGACGAGCATGTGGTAGGGAGTGTGGCCAGCAACTGGGACAACCTATCCAGACCTATCGGTCGTCTCACATCTACTCTGCGACCCTCAAGGCGTTGCCACCCACGCAGCGCCTTTTGTACTGCAAAAGACGCTGTCGGGTCCTGGATATTATGGGCCCTGGCAACAAAGGAAATGGCGGCACGATGCCTTTGGGCCGTAGCCACCGATTTCCCAGCCCTACGTAAGGACATCAGAAAATGTACAACCCACTCTTCCTGACCCCAAAGTCCCCCTCTTTCAGTCCCCAAAAAGGCTAAATAGGCCTGAAACGCCCCTTCATATGCCTTCCTTGTCCTGGGTGCTAGACTCTCTCCCACGAGGTGACGAAGTTCGGGGCACCGAGAGACCAGAGAGCTTCGGGGAAGGGTGCCGGCTCTGGGTCCGCTGAAGGAAGGAAACCCGAGAAAGCCTGCATGTGAAAACGAGACAGTGCATCAGCCGCCTGATTCATCACCCCCGGGACATGTTTTGCTCTGAATATCACGTTCAGTTGCATACACAGTAGGACAATTTCTTTGAGCAGCCTCAAAATCAGTTTACAACGGGCTGCCTGACTATTGATGCATTCTACAACGGTCATATTGTCAGACCAGAACACGACAGAATGATCTCTGAACCCTTCAGGCCAGGTTCTCAGGGCCACCAGAATGGGAAACAGTTCAAGGAAAGCAATATTACTCGTCAGCCCCTTCTCGTGCCACCATAGGGGCCACCTTTGTGCAGACCATTTTGTGCCGAAGATGGCGCCAAAGCCTATGCTTCCCGCTGAATCTGTCCATAGCCCAAGCTCCTCGGAGGATACGGCTGGCTTGTTCCAGACGACTCGACCATTGAAGTCCGCCAAAAATGCTAACCAAATACGCATGTCCTGGCGGACCTCGGCCGATAACCTCGTGCGATGATGACCCTCCTTTAGGCCAACCATTGCTTGGGCGATTGAGCGGGAAAAGGGGCGGGCCATTGGGATCACTCTCAAGGCAAAGTTCAACTTCCCCACCAATTGTTGCAACTGATGCAGTGTAACCTTAGATGCAGTTAAACATACTTGGAGGGCTGCCCTAAACTTCAACACTTTGCTAGCTGGTAAACGGAAACACCCCTCCCTAGAGTCCAACTCGATCCCCAAAAACTCGAGGCAAGTCGTGGGACCCATAGTTTTACCTGGTGCCAATGGCACGCCAAAATGACCCATCAACACACAGAATTCAGCTAAGGCCTGGGCACATTCGGGATTTCCGGCGGGGCCAAGGAACAGAAAGTCGTCAAGGTAGTGCATTACATTTCGGAAACCCGTTTTCATAGTGAACACCCATTGCAGGAAAGTACCGAATTTCTCAAAATAAGCACATGATATAGAGCATCCCATTGGCATACACCTATCCATGTAAAATGACCCCTGAAACCCGAATCCCAGAAGACGCTGGTCGTCTGGGTGTACCGGGAGCAACCGGAACGCTGACTCGATATCTGATTTCGCCATCAACGTCCCGGGCCCCAGGCGATTCAAGATGGCTACTGCCTCATCAAACGATGCGTATCGCACCGAACAAAGCTCTGGATCAATTGCATCGTTCACCGAAAGACCATGTGGAGCAGACAGATTATGGATCAAACGAAACTCACCTGGGTCCTTCTTGGGGACCACCCCTAACGGAGAACAGACAAAATGCGGTACCGGGGGTACACTAAACGGGCCGGCGACCCGTCCCCGGCTAACCTCTTTCTGAATTTTCTCTTGCACTACAGATGTATGTTGTAAAACGGAAAGTTGATTTTTGCACGTCCCTACACCCTGAAAGTCCCCCACCGGGATGCGGAAACCATGTGTAAAACCGTTCCGCAGCACCCCAGCAGAAGTACGATCCGGGTATTCGCTGAGCCAGGGAATCATTGCCAAGGTATCAATCGGGGTTGGTAAAGGCGCCCCTCGGACTATCTTAGACCTGTTTGGCGCCTCCCTTACCCCCATTCTCACTCGTTCTGGCTCTGCACGATGACTCAGGATGGGACGACCCACAAGTACTACATTCATGTTTGAATTTACACGATCCCGGAGGCCTGGTACATTTCCCCTTGTTGAAATTAAAGCAGAAACCCTTTTTCCCTGTATTGCCTGCGGGTCTCGAATAATCGTCGGTGCTCGTACTTGGTCGAAAGGGCGTCCCCACATTTTGGCGGGAGTAATCAACAACATTGCTCCCAACCAATGGCATTTTTAACATTCCTGATTCTTTCATTTTATCCCATGTCACAGAATCGTAACAATCCCAAGTCAAACTCTTGTTATGCTCCTTTTCTTTCCTGAACAGATTGTCATAACAGAACCAATGGTTACCTTGATACGCTGTCGAGTAACCCATAATTCGTGATTGATAAATGGGAAACTCAGGAAGCAACTCGGGCCTACGTTCCCCCAAAATCGATGTAAAAATACCCCACGCATTGCCCCAGTTGCCAATATTCTCATTTACCTTGAAGGCGGCCATTTTTGCGCGCCAAACACTTGGATGCATTAGGTCCTTCTGACTCTTGACATGCTCTAACTCATAATGATCGACAAGCAAGGAGAATATATTCACGTATTCCCCCGCCCAAATCTTTTCTTTTATTGCTAAGGGAACATGCTGCCCCAATCTTTCTCTACGAGAGGGTGCTGACTCGTCCCTTGCGATCGGCAATGGCCGCTTACCTGAACCGGATGCTGCGTCTACCACTTGCGGCTTTTCTATCACCGCCACCGGTGCTGCTTCTTTGTCCTTACGCAGCTTTCTTATCAGCGCCTGTGCCTCGGCAGCCGTGGCGCCCTCAGTACTATCGCCCAACCACGCTGCTAGCTGTGCTGCCAGCTCGGGGGGCATATCCTCGTTGGATGTCGGGGTGATGACAACGGGGATTGGATTCCCCTCCATCGGTTGCGGGGTCGGCACCTCGAGCGGGGCAGAGGGAGCCGGGACACTTCCCCCGGCTGGAACCCTTCTCGGCCTCTTAGGTCTCCCTCCAGCCGGTGGTTGGCCCGATCCCTCCTCCCCGTCTCGCTCCGCCAGCCGCTTCTTTATGTCGGACATATCCTTAAAGAGGGCCCGAACCATCTGCTCAGTCGTCATCCTCTTTGCGCCTTTCTTGGGCATCTCTCCGACGAAGTATCTAGAAGACAAAGAAAAAGATCAAAACGCTCAAAATTGGCTCTTCGTTCTGTCCCGAGCTCACGTGTAGCGAGGAGGTGCAACTTCGGAGCACAAGAACAAGAGGACGTCTTCTGGTCTTGCGTCTCTTTTTATCCGTCTTCAGGGCGGGCGTAAACCCGCCCCTGCCTGCCCCTAGGGCGGGGCTGGCTACGTCGGTGTCTAGGCCAGCCCACTCTAGGGCGGGAAAAGACGCGCCCGGCTACGCCGCTTCGGGCATACCAGCCGAGACGCGCCTCCCGCCCAAAAATGGCTTCCCGGGGGGATCGAGGCACTCCGCCATACGTTCGGGGGGACCGAGTGGTCGCCCCTTTCCATTCTGCCCTCTGTTCCAACCGTTTCCCCCTTGTTTTTGTGCCCTTCTGCCCTCTGTTTCACTCGTTTTCCCCTTGTTTTTTTTGCCCTTCTGCCCTCTGTTTCCCTAGTTTTTTGTGCCTTTCTACCCTCTGTTCCACCCATTTTCCCCTTGTTTTTGTGCCCTTCTGCCCTCTGTTTCACTCATTTTTTGTGCCCTTCTGCCTCTGTTTCCCTCGTTTTTTGTGGCCTTCTGCCCTCTATTTCACTTGTTTTCCCCTTGTTTTTTGTGCCCTTCTGCCCTGTTTCCCTCGTTTTTTGTGCCCTTCTGCCCCGTTTCCCCCGGTTTTTGTGCCCTTCTGCCCTCTTGTTTCCCTTGTTTTTTGTGGCCTTCTGTCCTCTGTTGCACTCGTTTTCCCCTTGTTTTTCGTGCCCTTCTGCCCACTGTTTCCCTCGTTTTTCGTGTCCTTCTGCCCTCTGTTTTCCTTGTTTTTTGTGGCCTTCTGTTCTCTGATTCACTCCTTTTCCCCTTGTTTTTTGTGCCCTACTGCCCTGTTTCCCTCGTTTTTTTGTGCCTTTCTGCCGTCTGTTCCAACCGTTTTTCCCTTGTTTTTGTGCCCTTCTGCCCTGTTTCACCCGTTTTCCCCTTGTTTTTTGTGCCCTTCTGCCCTGTTTCCCTCGTTTTTTGTGCCTTTCTGCCCTCTGTTCCACCCGTTTTCCCCTTGTTTTTGTGCACTTCTGCCCTCTGTTTCACTCGTTTTCCCCTTGTTTTTTGTGCCCTTCTGCCCTGTTTCCCTTGTTTTCTGTGGCCTTCTGCTCTCTGTTTCACCCGTTTTCCCCTTGTTTTTGTGCACTTCTGCCCTCTGTTTCACTCGTTTTCCCCTTGTTTTTTGTGCCCTTCTGCCCTGTTTCCCTTGTTTTCTGTGCCCTTCTGCTCTCTGTTTCACTTGTTTTCCCCTTGTTTTGTGCCCTCCTGCCCTCTGTTTCCCTCGTTTTTTGTAGCCGTCTGCCCTCTGTTTCACTCGTTTTCCCCTTGTTTTTTGTGCCCTTCTGCCCGAGGTTTCCCTCGCATTTTGTGCCCTTCTGCCCTGTTTCCCTTGTTTTTCGTGCCCTTCTGCCCTCTGTTTCACTCGTTTTTTGGGGCCTTCTGTCCTCTGTTGCACTCGTTTTCCCCTTGTTTTCCGTGCACTTCTGCCTTCTGTTTCCCTCTTTTTATGTGTCCTTCTGCCCTGTTTCACTCGTTTTCCACTTGTTTTTTGTGCCCTTCTGCCCTCTGTTTTCCTTGTTTTTTGTGGCCTTCTGCTGTCTGTTTCACTCGTTTTCCCCTTGTTTTTTGTGCCCTTCTGTCCTCTGTTTCACTCGTTTTCCACTTGTTTTTCGTGCCCTTCTGCCCTCTGTTTTCCTTGTTTTTTGTGGCCTTCTGCTGTCTGTTTCACTCGTTTTCCCCTTGTTTTTCGTGCCTTTCTGCCATCTGTTTCCCTTGTATTTTGTGGCCTTCTGCTCTCTGTTTCACTTGTTTTCCCCTTGTTTTTGTGGCCCTCTGCCCTCTGTTTCACTCGTTTTCCCCTTGTTTTTTGTGCCCTTCTGTCCTGTTTCCCTTGTTTTCTGTGGCCTGCTCTCTGTTTCACTCGTTTTCCCCTTGTTTTGTGCCCTTCTGCCCTCTGTTTTCCTTGTTTTTTGTGGCCTTCTGCTGTCTGTTTCACTCGTTTTCCCCTTGTTTTTCGTGCCTTTCTGCCATCTGTTTCCCTTGTATTTTGTGGCCTTCTGCTCTCTGTTTCACTTGTTTTCCCCTTGTTTTTGTGGCCCTCTGCCCTCTGTTTCACTCGTTTTCCCCTTGTTTTTTGTGCCCTTCTGTCCTGTTTCCCTTGTTTTCTGTGGCCTGCTCTCTGTTTCACTCGTTTTCCCCTTGTTTTGTGCCCTTCTGCCCTCTGTTTGCCTCATTTTTTGTGGCCTTCTGCCCTCTGTTTCACTTGTTTTCCCCTTGTTTTTTGTGCCCTTCTGCCCTGTTTCCCTAGTTTTTTGTGGCCTTCTGCTCTCTGTTTCACTTGTTTTTTTTGGCCTTCTGCTCTCTGTTTCACTCGTTTTCCCCTTGTTTTTGTGCCCTACTGCCCTCTGTTTCACTCGTTTTCCCCTTGTTTTTTGTGCCCTTCTGCCCTCTGTTTCACTCGTTTTTTGTGCCTTTCTGCCCTCTGTTCCAACCGTTTCCCCCTTGTTTTTGTGCCCTTCTGCCCTCTGTTTCACTCGTTTTCCCCTTGTTTTTTTTGCCCTTCTGCCCTCTGTTTCCCTAGTTTTTTGTGCCTTTCTACCATCTGTTCCACCCATTTTCCCCTTGTTTTTGTGCCCTTCTGCCCTCTGTTTCACTCATTTTTTGTGCCCTTCTGCCTCTGTTTCCCTCGTTTTTTGTGGCCTTCTGCCCTGTTTCCCTCGTTTTTTGTGCCCTTCTGCCCCGTTTCCCCCGGTTTTTGTGCCCTTCTGCCCTCTTGTTTCCCTTGTTTTTTGTGGCCTTCTGTCCTCTGTTGCACTCGTTTTCCCCTTGTTTTTCGTGCCCTTCTGCCCACTGTTTCCCTCGTTTTTCGTGTCCTTCTGCCCTCTGTTTTCCTTGTTTTTTGTGGCCTTCTGTTCTCTGTTTCACTCCTTTTCCCCTTGTTTTTCGTGCCTTTCTGCCTTCTGTTTCCCTTGTTTTTTGTGACCTTCTGCCATCTGTTTCCCTCGTTTTTTGTTTGTGCCCTTCTGCACTCTGTTTCCCTCGTTTTTCAGCCCTTCTGCCCTCTGTTTCCCTCTTGTTTCATGTCCTTCTGCCCCCTGTTTCCCTCGTTTTTTGTGCCTTTCTGCCCTCTGTTCCATCTGTTTTCCCCTTGTTTTTGTGGCCTTCTGCCCTCTGTTTCACTCGTTTTCCCCTTGTTTTTTGTGCCCACCTGTCCTGTTTCCCTTGTTTTCTGTGGCCTTCTGCTCTCTGTTTCACTCGTTTTCCCCTTGTTTTGTGCCCTTCTGACCTCTGTTTCCCTCATTTTTCGTGCCCTTCTGCCCTCTGTTTCCCTCGTTTTTTGTGGCCTTCTGCCCTCTGTTTCACTCGTTTTCCCCTTGTTTTTGGTGCCCTTCTGCCCTCTGTTTCCATTGTTTTTTGTGGCCTTCTGCTCTCTGTTTCACTTGTTTTTTTTGGCCTTCTGCTCTCTGTTTCACTTGTTTTCCCCTTGTTTTTTGTGCCCTTCTGCCCTGTTTCCCTCGTTTTTTTGTGCCTTTCTGCCGTCTGTTCCACCCGTTTTTCCCTTGTTTTTGTGCCCTTCTGCCCTGTTTCACCCGTTTTCCCCTTGTTTTTTGTGCCCTTCTGCCCTGTTTCCCTCGTTTTTGTGCCTTTCTGCCCTCTGTTCCACCCGTTTTCCCCTTGTTTTTGTGCACTTCTGCCCTCTGTTTCACTCGTTTTCCCCTTGTTTTTTGTGCCCTTCTGCCCTGTTTCCCTTGTTTTCTGTGCCCTTCTGCTCTCTGTTTCACTTGTTTTCCCCTTGTTTTGTGCCCTCCTGCCCTCTGTTTCCCTCGTTTTTTGTAGCCGTCTGCCCTCTGTTTCACTCGTTTTCCCCTTGTTTTTTGTGCCCTTCTGCCCGAGGTTTCCCTCGCTTTTTGTGCCCTTCTGCCCTGTTTCCCTTGTTTTTCGTGCCCTTCTGCCCTCTGTTTCACTCGTTTTTTGTGGCCTTCTGTCCTCTGTTTCACTCGTTTTCCATTTGTTTTTCGTGCCCTTCTGCCCTCTGTTTTCCTTGTTTTTTGTGGCCTTCTGCTGTCTGTTTCACTCGTTTTCCCCTTGTTTTTCGTGCCTTTCTGCCATCTGTTTCCCTTGTATTTTGTGGCCTTCTGCTCTCTGTTTCACTTGTTTTCCCCTTGTTTTTGTGGCCCTCTGCCCTCTGTTTCACTTGTTTCCCCCTTGTTTTTTGTGCCCTTCTGTCCTGTTTCCCTTGTTTTCTGTGGCCTGCTCTCTGTTTCACTCGTTTTCCCCTTGTTTTGTGCCCTTCTGCCCTCTGTTTGCCTCATTTTTTGTGGCCTTCTGCCCTCTGTTTCACTTGTTTTCCCCTTGTTTTTTGTGCCCTTCTGCCCTGTTTCCCTAGTTTTTTGTGGCCTTCTGCTCTCTGTTTCACTTGTTTTTTTTTGCCTTCTGCTCTCTGTTTCACTCGTTTTCCCCTTGTTTTTGTGCCCTACTGCCCTCTGTTTCACTCGTTTTCCCCTTGTTTTTTGTGCCCTTCTGCCCTCTGTTTCACTCGTTTTTTGTGCCTTTCTGCCCTCTGTTCCAACCGTTTTCCCCTTGTTTTTGTACCCTTCTGCCCTCTGTTTCACTCGTTTTCCCCTTGTTTTTTTGCCCTTCTGCCCTCTGTTTCCCTAGTTTTTTGTGCCTTTCTACCCTCTGTTCCACCCATTTTCCCCTTGTTTTTGTGCCCTTCTGCCCTCTGTTTCACTCATTTTTTGTGCCCTTCTGCCTCTGTTTCCCTCGTTTTTTGTGGACTTCTGCCCTCTATTTCACTTGTTTTCCCCTTGTTTTTTGTGCCCTTCTGCCCTGTTTCCCTCGTTTTTTGTGCCCTTCTGCCCCGTTTCCCCCGGTTTTTGTGCCCTTCTGCCCTCTTGTTTCCCTTGTTTTTTGTGGCCTTCTGTCCTCTGTTGCACTCGTTTTCCCCTTGTTTTTCGTGCGCTTCTGCCCACTGTTTCCCTTGTTTTTTGTGACCTTCTGCCATCTGTTTCCCTCGTTTTTTGTTTGTGCACTCTGTTTCCCTCGTTTTTCAGCCCTTCTGCCCTCTGTTTCCCTCTTGTTTCATGTCCTTCTGCCCCCTGTTTCCCTCGTTTTTTGTGCCTTTCTGCCCTCTTTTCCATCTGTTTTCCCCTTGTTTTTGTGGCCTTCTGCCCTCTGTTTCACTCGTTTTCCCCTTGTTTTTTGTGCCCACCTGTCCTGTTTCCCTTGTTTTCTGTGGCCTTCTGCTCTCTGTTTCACTCGTTTTCCCCTTGTTTTGTGCCCTTCTGACTTCTGTTTCCCTTGTTTTTTGTGGCCTTCTGCTCTCTGTTTCACTTGTTTTTTTTGGCCTTCTGCTCTCTGTTTCACTTGTTTTCCCCTTGTTTTTTGTGCCCTTCTGCCCTGTTTCCCTCGTTTTTTTGTGCCTTTCTGCCGTCTGTTCCACCCGTTTTTCCCTTGTTTTTGTGCCCTTCTGCCCTGTTTCACCCGTTTTCCCCTTGTTTTTTGTGCCCTTCTGCCCTGTTTCCCTCGTTTTTGTGCCTTTCTGCCCTCTGTTCCACCCGTTTTCCCCTTGTTTTTGTGCACTTCTGCCCTCTGTTTCACTCGTTTTCCCCTTGTTTTTTGTGCCCTTCTGCCCTGTTTCCCTTGTTTTCGGTGCCCTTCTGCTCTCTGTTTCACTTGTTTTCCCCTTGTTTTGTGCCCTCCTGCCCTCTGTTTCCCTCGTTTTTTGTAGCCGTCTGCCCTCTGTTTCACTCGTTTTCCCCTTGTTTTTTGTGCCCTTCTGCCCGAGGTTTCCCTCGCTTTTTGTGCCCTTCTGCCCTGTTTCCCTTGTTTTTCGTGCCCTTCTGCCCTCTGTTTCACTCGTTTTTTGTGGCCTTCTGTCCTCTGTTTCACTCGTTTTCCACTTGTTTTTCGTGCCCTTCTGCCCTCTGTTTTCCTTGTTTTTTGTGGCCTTCTGCTGTCTGTTTCACTCGTTTTCCCCTTGTTTTTCGTGCCTTTCTGCCATCTGTTTCCCTTGTATTTTGTGGCCTTCTGCTCTCTGTTTCACTTGTTTTCCCCTTGTTTTTGTGGCCCTCTGCCCTCTGTTTCACTCATTTTCCCCTTGTTTTTTGTGCCCTTCTGTCCTGTTTCCCTTGTTTTCTGTGGCCTGCTCTCTGTTTCACTCGTTTTCCCCTTGTTTTGTGCCCTTCTGCCCTCTGTTTGCCTCATTTTTTGTGGCCTTCTGCCCTCTGTTTCACTTGTTTTCCCCTTGTTTTTTGTGCCCTTCTGCCCTGTTTCCCTAGTTTTTTGTGGCCTTCTGCTCTCTGTTTCACTTGTTTTTTTTTGCCTTCTGCTCTCTGTTTCACTCGTTTTCCCCTTGTTTTTGTGCCCTACTGCCCTCTGTTTCACTCGTTTTCCCTTGTTTTTTGTGCCCTTCTGCCCTCTGTTTCACTCGTTTTTTGTGCCTTTCTGCCCTCTGTTCCAACCGTTTTCCCCTTGTTTTTGTGCCCTTCTGCCCTCTGTTTCACTCGTTTTCCCCTTGTTTTTTTGCCCTTCTGCCCTCTGTTTCCCTAGTTTTTTGTGCCTTTCTACCCTCTGTTCCACCCATTTTCCCCTTGTTTTTGTGCCCTTCTGCCCTCTGTTTCACTCATTTTTTGTGCCCTTCTGCCTGTTTCCCTCGTTTTTTGTGGACTTCTGCCCTCTATTTCACTTGTTTTCCCCTTGTTTTTTGTGCCCTTCTGCCCTGTTTCCCTCGTTTTTTGTGCCCTTCTGCCCCGTTTCCCCCGGTTTTTGTGCCCTTCTGCCCTCTTGTTTCCCTTGTTTTTTGTGGCCTTCTGTCCTCTGTTGCACTCGTTTCCCCTTGTTTTTCGTGCCCTTCTGCCCACTGTTTCCCTTGTTTTTTGTGACCTTCTGCCATCTGTTTCCCTCGTTTTTTGTTTGTGCACTCTGTTTCCCTCGTTTTTCAGCCCTTCTGCCCTCTGTTTCCCTCTTGTTTCATGTCCTTCTGCCCCCTGTTTCCCTCGTTTTTTGTGCCTTTCTGCCCTCTTTTCCATCTGTTTTCCCCTTGTTTTTGTGGCCTTCTGCCCTCTGTTTCACTCGTTTTCCCCTTGTTTTTTGTGCCCACCTGTCCTGTTTCCCTTGTTTTCTGTGGCCTTCTGCTCTCTGTTTCACTCGTTTTCCCCTTGTTTTGTGCCCTTCTGACCTCTGTTTCCCTCATTTTTCGTGCCCTTCTGCCCTCTGTTTCCCTCGTTTTTTGTGGCCTTCTGCCCTCTGTTTCACTCGTTTTCCCCTTGTTTTTGGTGCCCTTCTGCCCTCTGTTTCCCTTGTTTTTTGTGGCCTTCTGCTCTCTGTTTCACTTGTTTTTTTTGGCCTTCTGCTCTCTGTTTCACTTGTTTTCCCCTTGTTTTTTGTGCCCTTCTGCCCTGTTTCCCTCGTTTTTTTGTGCCTTTCTGCCGTCTGTTCCACCCGTTTTTCCCTTGTTTTTGTGCCCTTCTGCCCTGTTTCACCCGTTTTCCCCTTGTTTTTTGTGCCCTTCTGCCCTGTTTCCCTCGTTTTTGTGCCTTTCTGCCCTCTGTTCCACCCGTTTTCCCCTTGTTTTTGTGCACTTCTGCCCTCTGTTTCACTCGTTTTCCCCTTGTTTTTTGTGCCCTTCTGCCCTGTTTCCCTTGTTTTCGGTGCCCTTCTGCTCTCTGTTTCACTTGTTTTCCCCTTGTTTTGTGCCCTCCTGCCCTCTGTTTCCCTCGTTTTTTGTAGCCGTCTGCCCTCTGTTTCACTCGTTTTCCCCTTGTTTTTTGTGCCCTTCTGCCCGAGGTTTCCCTCGCTTTTTGTGCCCTTCTGCCCTGTTTCCCTTGTTTTTCGTGCCCTTCTGCCCTCTGTTTCACTCGTTTTTTGTGGCCTTCTGTCCTCTGTTTCACTCGTTTTCCACTTGTTTTTCGTGCCCTTCTGCCCTCTGTTTTCCTTGTTTTTTGTGGCCTTCTGCTGTCTGTTTCACTCGTTTTCCCCTTGTTTTTCGTGCCTTTCTGCCATCTGTTTCCCTTGTATTTTGTGGCCTTCTGCTCTCTGTTTCACTTGTTTTCCCCTTGTTTTTGTGGCCCTCTGCCCTCTGTTTCACTCATTTTCCCCTTGTTTTTTATGCCCTTCTGTCCTGTTTCCCTTGTTTTCTGTGGCCTGCTCTCTGTTTCACTCGTTTTCCCCTTGTTTTGTGCCCTTCTGCCCTCTGTTTGCCTCATTTTTTGTGGCCTTCTGCCCTCTGTTTCACTTGTTTTCCCCTTGTTTTTTGTGCCCTTCTGCCCTGTTTCCCTAGTTTTTTGTGGCCTTCTGCTCTCTGTTTCACTTGTTTTCCCCTTGTTTTTGTGGCCATTTCCCCTTGTTTTTTGTGCCCTTCTGTCCTGTTTCCCTTGTTTTCTGTGGCCTGCTCTCTGTTTCACTCGTTTTCCCCTTGTTTTGTGCCCTTCTGCCCTCTGTTTGCCTCATTTTTTGTGGCCTTCTGCCCTCTGTTTCACTCGTTTTCCCCTTGTTTTTGTGCCCTACTGCCCTCTGTTTCACTCGTTTTCCCCTTGTTTTTTGTGCCCTTCTGCCCTCTGTTTCACTCGTTTTTTGTGCCTTTCTGCCCTCTGTTCCAACCGTTTTCCCCTTGTTTTTGTGCCCTTCTGCCCTCTGTTTCACTCGTTTTCCCCTTGTTTTTTTGCCCTTCTGCCCTCTGTTTCCCTAGTTTTTTGTGCCTTTCTACCCTCTGTTCCACCCATTTTCCCCTTGTTTTTGTGCCCTTCTGCCCTCTGTTTCACTCATTTTTTGTGCCCTTCTGCCTGTTTCCCTCGTTTTTTGTGGACTTCTGCCCTCTATTTCACTTGTTTTCCCCTTGTTTTTTGTGCCCTTCTGCCCTGTTTCCCTCGTTTTTTGTGCCCTTCTGCCCCGTTTCCCCCGGTTTTTGTGCCCTTCTGCCCTCTTGTTTCCCTTGTTTTTTGTGGCCTTCTGTCCTGTTTCACTCGTTTTCCACTTGTTTTTCGTGCCCTTCTGCCCACTGTTTCCCTCGTTTTTCGTGTCCTTCTGCCCTCTGTTTTCCTTGTTTTTTGTGGCCTTCTGTTCTCTGTTTCACTCCTTTTCCCCTTGTTTTTCGTGCCTTTCTGCCCTCTGTTTCCCTTGTTTTTTGTGACCTTCTGCCATCTGTTTCCCTCGTTTTTTGTTTGTGCCCTTCTGCACTCTGTTTCCCTCGTTTTTCATGTCCTTCTGCCCTCTGTTTCCCTCGTTTTTTGTGCCTTTCTGCCCTCTGTTCCATCTGTTTTCCCCTTGTTTTTGTGGCCTTCTGCCCTCTGTTTCACTCGTTTTCCCCTTGTTTTTTGTGCCCACCTGTCCTGTTTCCCTTGTTTTCTGTGGCCTTCTGCTCTCTGTGTCACTTGTTTTCCCCTTGTTTTGTGCCCTTCTGACCTCTGTTTCCCTCATTTTTCGTGCCCTTCTGCCCTCTGTTTCCCTCGTTTTTTGTGGCCTTCTGCCTTCTCTTTCACTCGTTTTCCCCTTGTTTTTGGTGCCCTTCTGCCCTCTGTTTCCTTTGTTTTTTGTGGCCTTCTGCTCTCTGTTTCACTTGTTTTTTTTGGCCTTCTGCTCTCTGTTTCACTCGTTTTCCCCTTGTTTTTTGTGCCCTACTGCCCTGTTTCCCTCGTTTTTTTGTGCCTTTCTGCCGTCTGTTCCACCCGTTTTTCCCTTGTTTTTGTGCCCTTCTGCCCTGTTTCACCCGTTTTCCCCTTGTTTTTTGTGCCCTTCTGCCCTGTTTCCCTCGTTTTTTGTGCCTTTCTGCCCTCTGTTCCACCCGTTTTCCCCTTGTTTTTGTGCACTTCTGCCCTCTGTTTCACTCGTTTTCCCCTTGTTTTTTGTGCCCTTCTGCCCTGTTTCCCTTGTTTTCTGTGGCCTTCTGCTCTCTGTTTCACTTGTTTTCCCCTTGTTTTGTGCCCTTCTGCCCTCTGTTTCCCTCGTTTTTTGTAGCCGTCTGCCCTCTGTTTCACTCGTTTTCCCCTTGTTTTTTGTGCCCTTCTGCCCGAGGTTTCCCTCGCATTTTGTGCCCTTCTGCCCTGTTTCCCTTGCTTTTCGTGCCCTTCTGCCCTCTGTTTCACTCGTTTTTTGGGGCCTTCTGTCCTCTGTTGCACTCGTTTTCCCCTTGTTTTCCGTGCACTTCTGCCTTCTGTTTCCCTCTTTTTATGTGTCCTTCTGCCCTGTTTCACCCGTTTTCCACTTGTTTTTTGTGCCCTTCTGCCCTCTGTTTTCCTTGTTTTTTGTGGCCTTCTGCTGTCTGTTTCACTCGTTTTCCCCTTGTTTTTTGTGCCCTTCTGCCCTCTGTTTTCCTCGTTTTTGTGGCCATCTGCCCGGTTTCACTCGTTTTCCCCTTGTTTTTCGTGCCTTTCTGCCCTCTGTTTCCCTCATTTTTTGTTTGGGCCCTTCTGCACTCTGTTTCCCTCGTTTTCTGTGCCCTTCTGCCCTCTGTTTCCCTCATGTGTCGTGCCCTTCTGCCCTCGTTTTCCACTTGTTTTTCGTGCCCTTCTGCCCTTTGTTTTCATTATTTTTCGTGCCCTTCTGCCCTCTGTTTCATTCATTATCCACTTGTTTTTCGTGCCCTTCTGCCCTTTGTTTCCCTCGTGTTTCGTGCCCTTCTGCCCTCTGTTTCCCTCGTTTTTTGTGGCCTTCTGCCCTCTGTTTCACCCGCTTGCCCCTTGTTTTTTGTGCCCTTCTGCCCTCTGTTTCCCTCATTTGTCGTGCCCTTCTGCCCTAGTTTTCCACTTGTTTTTCGTGCCCTTCTGCCCTCTGTTTCCCTTGTTTTTCGTGCCCTTTTGCCCTCTGTTTCATTGGTTTTCCACTTGTTTTTCGAGCCCTTCTGCCCTCTGTTTCCCTCGTTTTTCGTGCCTTTCTGCCCTTTGTTTCCCTCATTTTTCGTGCCCTTCTGCCCTCTGTTTCACTTGTTTTCCACTTGTTTTTCGTGCCCTTCTGCCCTCTGTTTCCCTCGTTTTCGTGCCCTTCTGCCCTCTGTTTCATTTGTTTTCCACTTGTTTTTCGTGCCCTTCTGCCCTGTTTCCCTTGTTTTTCGTGCCCTTCTGCCCTCTGTTTCCCCTCGTTTTTCGTTCCCTTCTGCCCTCTGTTTCCCTTGTTTTTCGTGCCCTTCTGCCCTCTGTTTCACTCGTTTTCTCCTTGTTTTTCGTGCCCTTCTGCCCTCTGTTTCCCTCATTTTTCGTGCCCTTCTGCCCTGTTTCCCCTCATTTTTCGTTCCCTTCTGCCCTCTGTTTCCCCCGTTTTTCGTGCCCTTTTCACTAACTAGGGGGAAACACACAATTCTTCCCTCTGTTGGTGTTCACAGTTGTTGTCGGCCTGTGATTCGGTGTTGAGTGCAGAGCGTATCGATTAGAGCTGAGGGGCAGAGAGGAATTGATGAGCAAGCGGAGCGGAGCCTGGCACGACTGCCAGGGTTTGTTTTGTGACCGGTTCCCGCTTCACCCGCGTCCTGTTATACGGGCGCTTTAAGTTCTACGGATCTGCGATGGAGGCAGGAACGGCCGCTGCCAGCACCGCTGTGCTAAAGCGCTGCTGGTGCTGCTCGTGCGGCGGCTGCTGCAGAGCACAGAGGAGCACAGAGGAGCCTTGGCCTGCCACCTGATTTATGTCAAAAATGTGTTTATTACATTTTTTTTTTCCACAGGCAAAAATTACATCATCACTTGGTCCCACGCAGGGGATCAGAAAGCCTCAACAGAATTATAACAGGTGGACAAAGTGCATTGATCAATATAAATCAGCTCCTCCTCTTATTAGATAAGCCAAATGAAAGATACAGCTTCTAAGTGCCCCGGAGCTTAGAGAGAGAGATAAAAAAGAAAAAACAGAAGATCATGCAACTTTGCTAAGCCAGCAGATAGGTCTAAAGAAAACTCAACGACCTTGTGTAACGGTAATTTCTCCAGGTTGCTCCACCGAGGTGTTGTATGCGGAATAGCCAAAAAGCGTGGACAAACTCATCCTAACATGGGATAAGTAATTATGAATCTAACAAGGAACAAAGAAAAAAAACTAATAAAAAAACACTTCCCGGCGTGGCTACCGGCCGAGAAAGATGGCTGCGTTCTAGCAGAGCTCCGTGACTGCAGGTCACCTTCCCCGACAATCCGCACAATAATCCTGACTTCAGCAGGCCACTGCTACGGCTGTATAAAAACGGGAGATCTTCCAGTTCCCGGTGAAGCAATCGGCTACTCCAGACTCCTAAAACTCAAGCGGCTACGAGACAGTGCAACCGGGGCCTAACAGCACTACGGAAGCCGGGGACTAAAGTTTCACGGCGGCCTGGCATACAGATGACCCGACAAGAACTGATCCTGGACACAGAATAAAGGCGGCAAAAACCAAAACGACGCGGCTGCGCGCACAGGACATCCTTGGACTACAAGGTACTGGCGACTGCTGGAGGAGGCAGCGAGGGGGCTCTGAGTGACAACCCGACGTTACCGGGCAGGGACGGCTTAATCCTGGAACCACCGCCCTCTCTGTTACCGCCGTTGAGCACACCAGCCCGCTCACCTGCCCCACACGCAGCACTAGCTGCAAATCAGTGACACCAGCAGGCATTTTAAGGGGCATACCCTAGATAGCACTGTGCGAAGACACCCGGCGCTGTCTCACGAGCTTAGCGGGGGCTATAGGGAGCAGTTCCACGGCTGAAAGACAGGAGCTGGAGGTACCACAGGCCGCTGGTGCTACACAGCGGACCAGCCCAGTGCAACGCAGGCTCACACGCGTTCCCGGAGTTACCAAGGAACACACTGTACAACACATCGAGGAACAGTTGGCAAACGGGGCTCTTTTCCTGTCCTCACGAGTTTTTGGGTGCGTGTCCACTGCGATCAAGTACCATGACGGGCAGGGGGCCCAAGGTGCAACAGCCTCCGCGCTTGGAAAAATATGCCTATGTAAAAGAACCCCAGGATGGTCAACCGAACGAAGCGCCACGCACATCATCCCAGACGACCAACCCGCCTGGTGACGCCGAACAGGTCACCCTGAAAGACGTTATGGCGGCATTGCACACAATGCAAACTTCAATGGGTACTATCTCCACCGATATCTCCCTGATAAGGGCGGACTTCTCCAAGTTGTCAGACCGTTTGATTGAGGTGGAAAAAGCTACATCGGGGCTAACTGACGATACGGGGGCCTTGAAACACAAAATACAGAAACTGGAAGATGACAATCTGCTATTAAAGGCGAAAATTGACGAACAGGAAGGCCGCTCACGGCGCAACAACGTACGCCTGGTGGGTGCACCGGAAACAACAGGGAGCCCTGCATTGGACCTATTCGTAGAAGATTTGATCCAAACTAAGCTGCAACCGAAGGGCCTGTCAAATTATTTCTCAGTACAACGTGCCGTGTCAGGGGGGAAACCTAAACCAGGGGCACCACCGCATCCAATCTTAGCGAGGATCTTCAACTTTCACGACCGCGATGCCATCCTGCAGACAGCTCGAATGGCTCCACCAGTCAAAATTGACAATGCAAAGGTCACCTTCTATCGAGACTACACGGCAGCGGTGGCACAACAACGACAAAATTTCACGGAAGTGAAAAGGGAACTCCGTTCTAGTGAACTCAAATACTCAATGCTCTTCCCAGCGAAGCTGCGTGTTGAAGCAGAGGGAAAAACGTGTTTTTTTTAATCGCCCAAAGATGCGCAAGACTGGTTGGAGGGCTGTCGGCAGACAGGGAAACCCAGGAACCGGGAAGAAAGACAAAATAACCGATTATGGAAAAGACAGAAGCCCAAAACAAACTGCATCACTGAAGCGACGCTATGACTTGGCTTTTTAAGGATTAAGGACCTCACAGGCTGCTACGCTTCACAACACCGCTGTAGGAGACTATGATATGGACACGGCCCGATATTGGGCGGTGAGCGCAGGGTGGTGGGTACTGTTACATTGACCTTCCTTACAATGGGTCGACTAAGGACGTGATACACATGCAAGTTATGAAGACTCCTACAGGTAGGACCTACCGTGATGTTGGTAGCGCTGCATGGACATTGATGGGTGGGATGGAGGCTATAACAGTCACGGTAGTCTCACCCTCATGAACACTACATTTTGTTCTGGGAAGTAAGCACTCTGCTCAGTTGGGGGTGGTGGATGGTTCTGTATCCGCCGGGCAGGGAGGCAGGGTGGGGGGTTGGGATTTTGATAGCGATAAGTTTCGGTTTGTTTTGGTCTCTGGTGAACAATGACCACTTTCTTCAGGGACTACAATTGTTTATCGGGGGCCATAATGAGCAATTGGAGATGGAGACAGTCACAGATCCGATGGGGGGAGGGCAGAGTTTGGGATTAGGGGCCAAGGATTCTTGAAGCAACTGTTACAATGTTTACGTTTAATAGGTTACGTTAATTCAAGGAACAAGTTTACGTGTCAACTATACAATCTATGCGCACACAGGGCAGGTCATGTACAGCAGGTATCAACAGTAGTCACTGACCATAGGATATACATATCAAGCACGACGTAACACCACATGAGGGGCAGGAGACCAACACTCAGTTACCACTTCAGCCGGGCCCCCCTTGTCCATAATTTCATGGAACGTGAATGGGTTTGGTCATAAGATTAAACGAGGGCTGGTCCTACAGTACCTGAAGCTCAAGGGGCCCTCGATTGTTCTACTCCAGGAAACACATTTGACAGGAAAAACATGCAAGGCACTAGATAGATGGGGCTTTAAAATGGTAGCTCACGCTGAGTTCACATCTGGCTCTAGAGGGGTCGGAATCCTGGTCCATAAGAGCTCCACATTCATGATTAAGAACACTTGGACTGATGCACAGGGACAATTTGCGGTACTAACTGGGCAGTGGGAAGGTAGGTTGTATCACGTGCTCTCTGTTTATGTTCCCCCCTACACTTCACAGGCAAGCATTTCAGGACCTCGGGAGGCTACCCACAATAGAGGACAATACACATTTCTTGCAAGACATTAGGATGCCTACGCTTTCCCCAGAAGCCAGGGAAGACCTAGATGGTGACCTCTCGTCGGAAGAATTGGGGTGGGCACTGGCGGCACTCAACACAGGGAAAGCAATAGGTCCAAATGGGCTACCAGTAGAGCTGTACAAAAAAGTGGCGGGTCTGATCACACCTCACTTACTTAACATGTACAATACTGCCTGGAGGATGGCAGGCTGCCACGGGATCAGCGAATAGCCACAATTGTGGCAGTGCAAAAACCGGGCAAACCTGCGCATATGGCAGCCTCTTACCACCCAATATCGCTAATGAATACGGAAGCCAAAATACTGGCCAAAGCGTTGGCACTCCGACTACAGCCACACCTCAAGGACTTGGTTCACCCGAACCAATCAGGGTTCATGCCGGGACGTAACACCTCCCTTAATCTACGGAGGGTGCATGCCGTTATGGCCCGTACACCAGAGATACAGAAAGATGCAGCCATCCTTTCCTTGGACGCCACTATGGCCTTTGATTTAGTGGAATGGCCATTCCTCTTTGCGGTACTTCGGAAGCTGGGACTTTGCCCGAAATTCTGTGCATGGATACAACTTTTATAAACGGAACCCCTCGCGCAAGTAGTAGCAAACGGAAGAATATCAATAGAATTCCAACTAGGAAGGGGTACCAGGCAGGGATGTCCGCTGTCGCAGCTGCTATTCGCATATGTGCTGGTACTGCTCGCTGCATGGATCTGGCAGGACGTATCCATTCATGGAATGAGATGGGAGGAGGACTGGGAGGATCGTATCTCGCTATATGCGGACGACGTGCTTGTATATTTAACATCCCCGGCGAGATCTTTAGTGTTCCTACTAGACATTTTTACTGCATACAGGAAAGTATCCGGCTACACTATTAACTGGACGAAATCGCTACTCTATGTATTGCACGGGCCTACACCCAAAATCCCGGCGGGATGCGAACTGCAGATCGTGACCAGAGATTTCAAGTACTTAGCAATGTATGTCACCCCATCAGAGACTATATTCATGGAAGAAAATGTAATGAGTCCCCTGGAACGACTCAGAGCGGACGTAAAACACTGGAGATCCCTCCCGCTGACGCTCCTGGGTAAAGCTGCACTATTTCAAATACTAGCCCTTCCGAGATTCCTTATATGCCCTACAAAATACCCCATTTCCTGTCCCCTAAGTATTTCAAATCCATTGAAGCAGAAGTAACAACCCTATTGTGGGACGGTAAACCCCCCCGGATAGCACAACACCAACTGGTCCGGAGTTGGTATGACAGTGGTATTGCTCTACCGAATGTTAAACTCTACTACTGGGCATCACAACTGATGACAATAAATCAATAGTTGCACGTCCCACAGGACGAACGAGCATACAGGTTGGACCGGAGCCTCCTGCCGGCAGACCGACTGATGAGGGCGCTTTACACCTACGGAAAACAGGAAGGACTTACAGGATCAATGGCACACACTATTAAAATATGGCACGCCGCACCGAGGGCCTTGAGATGGGAGGGAGTGTTGACACAAGCCACTCCCTCTGGGACACGAGAAAACTGGGCATACTGGTGAACACAAAGGGATTCAAAGAATGGGACCTAATTGGTATCTCTAAAATAGGCGACCTATGGGCGAAAGGAGAGATGTAAATGTAAATGTATAGGCATTTATATAGCGCACTACTTACCCGGAGGGTCCCAAGGCGCTTCGACCGCTGCGAAACCCTTCCTGGCATCCCTGAGAGATGGTCCCTTAATGGGTATCTCCAGGGTGAGACCAAGCATCCCCGGCGGTCTGGTGGGGCCGTTAGTGAAGATGAGGCAAGCTAATGCCCAGAGTTGCCGAGTGTGATCGCTGATCAGAGTGGGCACCGAGGCGAGAGAATTATCGAGTCCGCTGACCCTGGTCCAGAAACCTGCCGCGCCGGGGATCGAACCCTGGTCCCGGGCCGTCCTCTGCTCTCGGGTCTGCCGCCTCTAACCAGTGAGCCACACTACTTCACTAAGATAATATCATTTGAAAACTTGCAAGCGAGGTATAAGATGGCAGACTCGGAACGATTCCGTTACATACAGATACGACACGCATTACAAAGTGCAATTCCCCCAGAGACCAAATTGGTGGAATCCTCCCCTCTGGAGGATAGGCTCCTCATGGTCTATATGGAAAAAAAGCAACCTCCTACACATACAAGAAACTGATCAATAATCAACCAGACCCAATGATAGCACTAAAGGGAAAATGGGAGACTGAATTGGGAGATATCGAGGAAACTGATTGGATGGACGCCCTAGCATCAGCCCGAGAGGCAGCGATCCCATCCCGACTTAAACTCATTCAACTGAAAATATTACACCGAACATATTATCCTCGCACCACGATATTTAAACTGGGACACTCACCTTTGCCTCAGAGGGTGTGGAGGTATTGGAACATTTTACCAAGAGTATTAGCGATAATTACAGAGGTGGGAGGAACAGAAGTGATATATGGATTGATGTAGCCTGATTACTGTGTTAAGTTAGCATGAGCTTTTTGTGAGTTTAAACGCCATTTTTCCTTTCTGTTGCTTTTTGCACAAGACACACATCTGCTGCTTTAGCTTTGAGCCTAGTAAAATGTTTTCGGTTCATACGAGAATAATATGTTGTTACACTGATATCAGCCTTGCTTGGAGAGCTATGTCTGTACAGGGAGTGCTGAAACCTTCAAGGATATCTCAACACAGTAAACGTTATGAGCACTGATCTTCGCACGTCCCTAGACATAACATACATGCAGCTGCAGCCAAGTTCTGGCTTTAGGCGCGTTTTATATTGCTTTGCACAAGAGCATAACACACACTTGATGGTGCTTCGCATGCAGAAAGCTGGTTGCTGACGATGTGATCCCTTACCACTAGGATCTTGAGGTTTGGGGCCGCTCTGCTAAAACCCACAAGAGACCTTCTTAGATATAATATAATATACTAGCTAGGGAGGGTGATAATTAGGTTTTGTTAAACCCTATTCATTTTAGCATAATACTATGCTTGCACCGTTTGTGTTATATGGACTAGTGACTATGCTGATTACTTTTTTTTCTTATAATATGTTTGCTTGTATTAGCTAAGATACTGCGCTTGATAGCACTACATTAGTGAATAAACATTTCAAATATGCATGTGTCCTCTTTTACTCCTTGTTCTGGATTGAAATTATTATATAACGAAAGAGTGTTCATGTGTTCCAATGAGACACTGTAGCTAGTCTGGTAGGGGATTTTTGGGTACTACGGTGAGTTTTGGGACATCCTAATTCACTGAGGTTCCAAGACTCTATGCACAGTTCTGTCTGAGCACGGAATCCCTGCGACATGGCGCCCAATTGTTGGTGGTCTTATAGCGTGATACTTGAGTAGTACATCTTTCAGTCCTTAACACCTTCACTATTGTTTCCGGTTAACGGTGGTGTCGGACAAACCTACCTGTATTAGTATAGGTCTTTTGAAGCTTGAATCTTTCTAAACTGTTTCCTTGAATTACTACCCAGGTATGCTACAGGGTTGACTTTGTACCTTTTTCTTTCTGTGTCGCTATGGCCGCGGTGGACATTCCGCAGCATAGTCGTATTGCGATGCGCAATCATTTGCAAAATTATAATGTTCCCGTGGATGGCATGGCAGTAATTATGGTGGTGAGTGCAGAGGTGGCTTACCCTTACGAAATCTTTTATTCGTGGTTGACCTTCCCGGCGGTGGATGGAACTTCAGGTGCGTTCCATACGTACACTCCCACTGCTGTGCCAAATGAGTATACTCCGTATAGGGCACAAGAAATTCCTATTGATACTTGGCAGCACCGCGTTTGGTTTAATGGCGCCCTACCCCATTCATTATCAGCCCCGAGGGTAGGTCCTTTGTCCATTCCAGGCGCAACTTGGCCTGTCTTGGCTGGATTTACACCTCATCCTCAGCACGGGGCATGTCCCGTGGCTGAGATCAGACGGCTACATGTAGTCGCAATTAGCGTGATTAGTTCGTTAGTGCAATACATCACCCGCAATCACCCGGGCGGGGCCCCGGATGGTGCGGCGTTTCCTGCCGGACAGGGCGGTATGAAACTCAGTCCCCTTATGGTCAACGCTGTGATGGGCAGGCGTCCCCAGGAACAGGATGATTTTCCTTTCTGGCTTGCCGAGAAGTTTGATCAGCTGGAAGCAGTATTTCCTAACACGTCTCCTGGTGAGAAACACAGGATTCTGACAATTAGCTTGCCAAAGGATTTGACCCCCGAAATAGGTGACTGTGAGACCTGGGGTAAAACATTTGCAGCGGTCTACGCGAGGTGTTACGGCACTCCGTCTATGACTGTCCTGCCGACGGTTCTTAAACGTGTTCAGGATGACCACAGACCGGAGGCTGCGGTTGAATTGGGTATGCGCCTCTGTGGCTCCTTTGATGCGGTTTCCGATCTCATACTTGCTAATGTCAAGGGGGATGCGGTGACCTTTCAGGTTGCCAATGCTTTGCAGGCGGTTCCCGATGACGATAAACCCCGACAGTTGGCGAAAATTATTGTGGCGGCTTATAAAACAGTGGGCTGCAATAGTAGGGGCCTCATGCCTTTTTCTACTAAAGAGAAAAAACAACCCCAAGGGCAGAAGTCGGAAAGCGACGACCAGCCCAAGTCCAAAAAACAAAATTGGCCTAAAAAACAGAAACAGGGAAAACAACAGCAACAGCAGAAACAGGAGTCTCGTCCTGTGTCTCCAATGCCTGCACTCACAGAACGTGTTTATGACTTGCGCGATCGCGCGATGATAAAGTCACCTGATCGTTTTCAGGTTCCTGACCAACGCTCTCCTTGTTCTTTTCAGGAAACATCTGCCCTTTCGACCGGTGGTGGAGGAGGCGGCAGGGGTCGGGGTGGCCAACAAGGACGTGACCAGCCCCGCCCAAAAGACGGCAAGGGCAAACAGGACGATTCTTCACCGAAGAGACCTCAGTTTCAGAAGAAGAAAGTCGCTGCTTTAACAGCACACAGATATGCCACGTATAGTGAAAACCCAGCTTCGGAATCAGACATGGGCTTTGACCTTGCTGGACAGCGCAGCGGAGATTACCATAGTGCGAGAGGCCCTGCGTCCACTACTGAAGGTGACAGCGACTGACCGTTATGTTGTTGTTGAGACAGCTAACACTAGAGTAGCTCCCCCTGACAGGATCTATGAAATTGTCTTATTCATTGAGGGTGACATTCAACGCACTTTAGAAGGGGGATTTTGGGAGAACCTTACGACTACCTATGACATTTTATTAGCGGAGGCTTACTGGCCCCCATCTTTTGTGCTCGCAGCTCCGAGAGGGGAGGAGGTAATCCTCCCTAGTATCGCGCACACAGTCTCGAAGGAGCATGCGCTGAATTTTGGGGAAGAGTGGGCTAAGGCTCTTGCACCGGCTCTGTATCGTACACACTGTGAGTGGGATAAATTTTCCCCACACCACGAAATTCCTTTACGGTCTATGCCACAGCCTCAACCTCAATATCCCATAAAGCGTGAAGCAAAGGCTTCCGTTGCGGAAATCCTTGAACAATTAGAATATCAGGGTGTTATTGAAACTTGTGTGTCACCTATGAATAACCCTCTTTTTACTGTAACCAAGCCTGACGGTTCATATCGTTTGGTATTGGATTATCGGCATTTAAACTCGCATTGCCGTACTTGTGCAGTACAGAATACTCACGTCTCTGCTTTAGTGGATAGTCTTGTGCATAAGCGGTTTAAAACCACGCTTGACATTTCCAACGGTTTTTATGCCCACCATTTGGATGGTCTTAGTTCCCAATGGACCTCCTTTACTTGCGGCGGTGTCAAAAAACATTTCAAACGTTTACCGATGGGCTACAAGAATAGTCCTGGAGTGTTTGCTGCCCGCATAGTCTCTCTTAGAGAGGGTTGACCCAGATGCTTGTTCATATGTGGATGACATTTATTTCACGGATGACGAACTGTGGGAGCATCTGTGTCGCGTTGACCGCTTAATTTGTAGCTTTTCGGACTTCGGTTACAAATTTAACTTTGCAAAATCGTACATTGCGGAGTACACAGTGTTGTTCCTGGGCTACGAGCTCTACAATGAAGGTCGAGGATTGGCTCCTCACTTCTTGGTGGAATGCGCACAATTGCGAGCTCCGACAACTCTGAAAAAATTAAAGTCTTTGCTGGGATTTTTAAATTTCGGGCGGACTTACATACCTGAATATGCCCAGCGTACCAAGCCTTTGTATGCTTTGATACAACAAAATTTTACAAAATCAAACTGGCTGCCTGAGCACTCAGCTATACTGCAATCTTTGCAGGCTGATCTGCTCGCTTCTAAATACTTATTGACTCGTGATAATCACACCAACCTGGTGATAAGAATCATCCCTGGGACGGTGGGTTTCACTCACCTTACTTTTAATGAGGGAGATACAGTACCTATTGCTTACAAGTCACACTTGTACACTTCGGCTGAAATGCGATTTTCCACTGTGGAGAAAGTTTTGACGGCTGTGCAGATGGCGATTCTTAAGGAACGCGCTCTGTCACAGGGAAAACGCATGTTGGTAGCTACCCCGTATCCTGCTTTGGAGGCAGTTACGAAAGCCAGTGTACCGAATTCTAAAGCTTTGCACCCTCGGTGGATATAATGGACTGCGTCATGGACGTCTCCGGATGTCACGTTCGTTTTTGACGCCTCCTTACGGTCGCAGGAGTTTTTGCAATATGAGTTTGTTCATCCTGCACCTTTGGCTATGCGGCCTTTGGAGGATTTCCATTGCATCATATACACTGATGGTTGGGCGCAGGTTGCGCATGGTTATAAACACGCCTACGTTTCCGCATGCGCCATTGTGGTAGGTGCCATGGTGAACGATGAGTTCAAGTCCGGAGTCGTGCACACGCAGACTCTAGGCGACTGCACCGCACAATTAGCAGAGCTCCGTGCTCTGATGCTTGCATTGGAGTACCCTGATCCTAGTGTGACAACACTAATCGTAAGTGATTCTTACTACTGTGTCGAGTCTTACAATGAAAATTTGTTCTTTTGGATTAAGAATGATTTTCGTGATTCCAAGGGTAGCACAATAAAACATAAAATGATCTGGGTCCGAGTGGCTGAGCTTAAAGAGCAGTTGCCACTCATGTTTGTAATTCATACTCTCGGTCACCAGCGCGTGGGAGTTCACGCTGCTGGCAACTCGCTTGCTGATGAAGCAGCGAAATCAGCGGTATCGACATATTTGGTTGCAGCAGTCAGACGGACCAAGAGTAAGATTGATAATGATATCTTGGCGGCTGTTGCTGCCACTGAGAAGGGGGACAAATATCCTACGGGGTTCCCTTCGAAGTACATATACCACTTAAGTCCAGATAAGGTTCCTTATGTGAAAATTCCGGAAGTTGGGGAGAGGTTGATTCCGAACTCTGATCGCAGGCATACACTGATCACAGCGGCCCATGAAGGGGTTGCGTCTGCGCATGCGGGCGTTTCTGCTACTGTGTCTCAGTTACAACAATGTTTTTGGTGGCGGGGACTGTACAAACAGATGCGTGACTATGTCCTTCAATGTGACATTTGCCAGCAGATTAAGCCTTCAACTGCTAAGCGTCCACCCCAAACACAGTTGTTCATTTCTAATAAACCGTTTGGTTGTGTTTATTTAGATCACTGCAGTCCTTTTTCTTCTGATACTGCATACAAGTACATCTTGGTAGCAGTTGATTCATGCACACACTTTGTTTGGGTCTGGCATCATCGCAGCGCTGATTCACGGACTGTCATCAGGGATTTGCGTGTCTTTGTAGGGATTTTTGCCTGTGGTACCTTCCATTCGATCAGGGTCCTGCTTTCGCCTCTAAGGCGTATAGGGATGCCATGGCTTCGATGGGGGTCCAAGTCAAGTTTTCGTCTTTATACCGGCCTGAGGGTAATAGTGTTGTGGAACGAATGAACCGTGACTTAAAGCAATCACTGACAGCTCGAGTTATAGGCACTGGCAGAAACTGGTTGACCCATCTTAATAGCGTGCAGCGTGCCCTTAATAATCTCCCTAGAAGGTCTCTGTGTGGGCGGACCCCATACGAAATGCTCTATTTTATCAAGATGTATGTCCCGGACCTTGACCGTCTAGACGCGGTCGGTTCGGCTGTCTCCTTTGACGTAGATGAACATTGCAATGTTTTACAGACTCTACAAGAGACCAGAGACAGTCTCGCAAAAGAACACTTGCCCTCCACCTCGGATGATGCCTTGCAGATCCCGGTAGTTGGCTGGCTACCCCAAGTTGGAGAGCTAGTTCGGGAGAAGATCGATAACAAAAAGGAATTTGGTCCCTCAACCCGTGCTCCGGTTCCCGTGTTTGGAGTGAAGGGCACAAGAACAGTCATTTTACCACCACTTCCAGGTCCTAAAGAAAACAGGTATATCTCCATTGATAATGTCAAACTACACACAGTGGCCGATTCTTCTTAGCATGACACCGGCAGTCTCATGTCCTTCGATGGTGAGAAATTCTGTTTTGGCCACTGCTTCGGATTGTGCACCGGAGGTGGTCCCCGAGATGCCTACAATTTCCAGTCCTTTATTGAGTGCTTTGCCTGGTGCTCACCTTGATGATACAGATTACACCTACCCAACTGACTTATCGATGCCTGATTTGCAAGCTCGTTTAGCCACAGAATCCAGATTTTCATTTGACACTGTTTCACGTACATCAGAGAAGCCCACAAGGCTGAGAGCCTATGCAACCTCGTTTAAAAAACATTTTTGATACCCTCTTGGACTTACATTTGGCTGGGGCTTTTTGCTCTCTATATTTTTATGTCAATTGGTTTTGTGTTTTATTTTTTCCGATTTGTCAATGGACATTATGTCGAGGAGAGAATATGCATTAAACATCTGAATGGAACTTTAGCTCCCCACTCATCACATTCAGCACACAGGTTGAAGAGAGACTTGGCCTTTGTTAACATCACCGCGTGGCCTGTCCTGGATGGAATAGTCTGGGATGCAGTTAAATTTCAAATCCATGGCCCGACTGAAGTTGTTAATGTTCCTATTGTACTTAGAGTTAATATGGGGGATGTGGTTCAACAAAATATACGTTCTGATGATTGGCAAGTTCGGGCCGTAGAGGCTTTGTTTGCTGATTTGAAATAATACTGCCTTTGATGCTGAAGATTTATATTTAGAATCTGCTAATTATGGTGATTTGTTTTGTTACCAACATTTTGGCAATCACTATTTGCACAAAACTAATTCTAGGAGGGGTACTGTGAATTATACCCAGTGGGAACATTGCCCAGCTCCTTTGAGAGGCAGCTCAGATACATTTTTGAAAAAGTATACATATTTTACTGATTTTAATCAGTCTAATCCCGTGTCATTTTATTTTAAAATGACAGACAAATCCAATTCCAAAGTTAGACTTACCGATACAAAGTTACTGTACGCGAAGTCCTTTCTAGACCAACTGGCTGTTGGTGGCTACGAGGTGTGGAAGTAAATTATTGACCTTAAATCAGTTTGGGGTTCTAAAAGTTGGCAGGTACAAGGCACTGAGGCTTTGCACCATGCATGTCTCATCCCTAATCATATGTTGTTTTTTAATTCTACTATCTCACAGACAACATGCTTTGGATTGGCTACTTCTAAAAAATGTAATTCTCCTTCCTTCCCGAATTTGGAGGAATATTCAGGTTGGGAAAATTCGACTAAATTTTCAATTAAAGAATTGCAAGCCCATTTGCTGAATTCATCATTTAACATTTCCAGTTTGGAACCCAAGGGTTGGTTAATGTGGCACCGAAGTGCAGACTCATGCCAGCATCGTTTTTTGGGCCTAGCTGAGGGTTTTACACAAGTCAGTGCAGATCCCCGTTTTGAGAGTGACCGTTTGTTACCACTTATTCTGTAGGCAAATTATGTCAGAATTGGCTCAATCACTCTACATTGGAGTCAATTAAATTGCATTTATCTAAACTGACTGACGAGGTTGACTTGAATGATTTCATAAAGGGCCCGGCGAACGGTCAATCTAAAAGATGGATCTATACCATTTATAATGAACTCTGGAAAACATCACAGATTGAAGCGGCTACCCGCCTTAGGGCTATTGACCAAGCTAATTTAGAAAAAGTGCTTGCAGTTGTGGACAACAGCATTAATACCCTTTCCTCCCGAATTTACACATTAGATAATATTGTTTCTGTTGTTGAAATTGTACATGATGAGGTGTCTGTTTTGTACCATGGTCAATATCAATTGCGTTCTGTTATGCAATTTGCGTGGACCTTACAGACGCTGAAAAATGGTAAAGTGACTTGGACGTGTGTTAATGTCACATCTCTGTTTGCACCTTTTAATTTGACTGAAAAACAATGTTTGCTTTCCATGAGAGATGCTTCTTTTTCAATGTTACACATTGAACGCTTAGAGTCTTTACCCTTTTCGGTGGCAGAGGCCACGGCTGCAACGTGGCTAATCCACGGATTGATTACTTTACCTTTCGCGATTTTCCAGTTTTCAAATTGCATGAAGTATTTTGCCATAGGCAGATACGAGCGGCTCGGTACCTCCTACTTACATGAAGCCTGGTCGCTCCCTTTTACTTATAGATGCCTTAAGGACGGAAAAGAGGTTTATCTGAATGGAGATGAGTGTACAGAAACACCAGATCACTCGATGTGTAGACACATCCAATTGCATGGTTCATGTAACCAGAACCGCCCTAATTTAGCATGTGTTTTAAAAGGTACACCGGTGCCTGCTATAGTCCCGGCTTTTACCTTATTAGTTAACAGGAGTTATTTACTTTTAAACAATGAGGATTGTTGTGGTTTATTAAAAGGCATAGCTTACGTTGTAACAGTGAGTGAGCGTCTCGTTTGCTGTAAGAATGTGCTTTATCCACCCCCGCATGGGGACCTGGATGTTTCCATCTGGCCAAGAATTCCGGCCTTGAAGTCAGAGTTCAATAAGATGAGCAGAATAAGGGCCTTATTGTCACAAAAAGAAGTTGCCCTGACATCTGCTCGCGAAACATTTGTCCTTCACGTAGCTAACACCCGCACAGAAGTGCATGCCTTATTAAATACTGACCTTCCTTTACATTTTGGTGAGCTGATTCATACAATCTTTAACGCATCCTCCACTTCGGAACTGGCTCATTTTTTTTCAAGTAATAATCGGTGGCTTAGTGACTTCTTTCCAGAAAATATTTGGAGTCATTCCTGCTTTCCTTCACTCGATATTCTCCGGTCTGTTTGGTGGACTTCCTGTTTTGCTGGCACTGGCTGCTGGTTTTTTGTTACTATTTTGTTTATTGCAAAATGGATGTCCGTCCTGTCTTCGCAAATGAGTAGGATGTCAGAACTCTGTTTCACTTAGGCTTACGGGTTCTTGCACGGGAACAGAGATGCTTTACCCAAATCCCTCTCAGCAATGCCAGCAGGTCTTCTATCAGAACCTGCTTACATTACCTCGGGTGAAGGGGGAATTGGATAAAATAACAAAAGAGAAGAGAAGAGAAGAGACTGATCCTGTAAGGGTCCTTTGTTCTGCTACCTTCTGTCGCGGTCTTGTGCTAAGAAACCTAGAAACAAATACACATTATCACAATTCTAGCCCCCTTCAATCTATTTCGGTTCTACGCTGTTATCTTTCTTACCCACCCTTATGGAACCTGTTATACCTGGGGGCGCCAGAAAAAAGCATGGCCCGGCTGCAGGTGCTGCAGAATGCGGCAGCACGTCTGATACTCAGGCTGCCAAAAAGGGCGCCTTCCAAGGCGGCCCTCCAGCAGCTACATTGGCTCCCTGTGAGGAGAAGAGTGGAGTACAAAGCTCTCTGTACCTGTCATCGTATATTGAATGGCAGGGCGCCCGCCCCCCTGACGAATTTGATCAAAGCGTACATACCTACACGGTCGCTGAGATCAACAGGGAGTGGCCTATTGAAGACCCCAAGAGTTAAGAAGGCCCGCATGGGTGGCAGGTCTTTCAGACACTTGGTGGCAACTAACTGGAACAAACTGCCTAAGGACCTGCGTTTGGAACCTGATGAGGCCAGATTTCGGGCAAAACTAAAAACCCATCTTTATAGCAAATAATGGCCCGTGCTGTTTTTGTGCTCCCTGTCATCTGCCTACTCCCACTTTTAGCGCGTGGACACGCCGGTGTGCGTAAGCGCAGCGCTCAATAAATGTCCCAATAATAATAATAATAATAATGCTTCTGGACTTAGCTCCTCTTCTGTTATTAAATTGTGATTCTATTCTCCTCTAGTTAGTCGTCACTAAGTATAAAAGATAAAAGAATAACCATTTTAGTTATTTCCTAAACTTGACTTTGGCTATGCTTATTGTCTTTCTAAAGAGTAAGTGCACTTACTTCACTAACTAGTGGAGTTCTTCTATATCAGGGGTCTGTTATCCTTGTATCCTGCTTGTACCTTCTCAACTTATTTAACCCAGTTAATTATGTCTTTGCAGGTCGACTGGATAACCTCTTTTCTCAACTTCAGGTGAGTAATCACCGTATTTACATTTCATAAAATTCCTTCACTCAGTTTTTAACATTCTGTCCGAGTTATAATCTTGTCTGCTTTCTGTCTCTTTCAGGTTCGTGGGAATTCAGTGAACATTTCAGATCTGGTAAGTGAATAAATTACATTACAAGCTCAATAACAGTCTGTTTTTTACGTCTTGGCAACTCTGTAACTGTCTATTTACACGTTTATTATTTTACTTAGCTTAATGCGTTTCAGCTGTTCTCTCGCTGGTGAAAACCTCTCAGCATTCAAATGACACTGCTTCAATTCGACTAGATTACTCGAACGACTTGGCTCTGGTCTTCCGAAATGTCAAACGCACTCTCCTTTCTCCTGTTTACTTCACAGGAGCGTCTGGATTTCTTCAGGAATTAACATTTAAACTTGAACTCGGCAACTCGCGCTTGACTGGATGCGCCGAGTGCCTTTGAATAATTGTCCTGAAATAGATTAAATCTATCCTATGCTTTCCGTAACTGAATTTCTTCTCTGAATCTAAACTAAGCACTTCCTCAAAAAACGAACTGCTCCGGGCTGAATCTGTGGTGAAGTGCGCATTCCGTTATGCGCTCGCGCTGCTCCTTGGGTTCACTGCAGCTGTGACCCGAGGGACTAGAAAGTCTACTCGTCCTCCGCTGTGGCCCCTGCAGCGGCCATCTTGTTCCTCCAAATCTGCACTTTCTTTGTCCAGGCGTGTCTGGCAGAGACTTCTTGTCCAGCTCGCCTCATTTTTGCGTCACTAAGGATAGAACCCAGGGTTTGGGTCCTGACACAGGAGCAGTTAGCACTGTTCCGCAACAGGATGCTTGAATACTATGGTGTGTTGCCACTTGCCACTTTGAGTGCGTCATATGGATTATCGTTTCGATTTTCCTATTTCACCTGTGTCCAGCCTGTATTTCATTGCCTGAGCTGTGATTTCATGTGGGCCCTGGATTTGTGTCTCTGCAATTTGGTGTCTCCTGAAGTGGATAATGATCATCTCATGAGTCCCTTAGTTGCTCTTGCTTTGTTCTGACGGAGGGATTATGGCCTTTGCAGCGATGCATGGAGTTCTGGGTCGTTGGAATATATTCGCAGCGGCGCAAGATTTCTTGGTACACAGCTTAATTGAGAACCCACCGAGTTGTCCTCTGATGGTACTAGAGGCTCCGGTAATTGAAGAGCATGTATGTTCTTTCTCTCTATTAAATTGGATGGCCGAGTTGTTTTTGGATGATAACAGTGACTTCCTTTTGGAAGCGGTTGCTGCTTATTTCGCCTACTCAGTTTTAGGGTGACTCCTATTGAAGCATTGATGCCATGATTTTTTTCTTCTCTCAAAATTTTTGCGAATTTTTATGGACATTATTTAAAGAGACCTATTGGCTTTACTAACAGTGGACATTACATTGTCATGCTGGTGAGAGTTTGGATTTTTAAGCGGACAACATTTTTTTCCTCACCTACTCGATTTCGAACTGAGCTTTTTATTGAACTCTGCTTTCAACAATTGAGTCCCTTTTCTTATCTTATCTTATCTTATCTGATACGTGCTCGGATCAAGGGAGGGTGATATATGGATTGATGTAGCCTGATTACTGTGTTAAGTTAGCATGAGCATTTCGTGAGTTTAAACGCCATTTTTCCTTCCTGCTGATTTTTGCACACGACACACATCTGCTGCTTTAGCTTTGAGCCTAGTAAAAAATGTTCGGTTCATACGAGAATAATATGTTGTTACACTGATATCAGCCTTGCTTGGAGAGCTGTGTCTGTACAGTGAGTGCTGAAACCTTCAAGGATATCTCAACACAGTAGTTGTTATGAGCACTGATCTTCGCACATCCCTAGACATAACATACATGCAGCTGCAGCCAAGTTCTGGCTTTAGGTGCGTTTTATATTGCTTTGCACAAGAGCATAACACACACTTGATGGTGCTTCGCATCCAGAGAGCTGGTTGCTGATGATGTGATCCCTTACCACTTGGATCTTGAGGTATGGGGCCGCTCTGCTAAAACCCACAAGAGACCTTCTTAGATATAATATAATATACTAGCTAGGGAGGGTGAGAATTAGGTTTTGTTAAACCCTATTCATTTTAGCATAATACTATGCTTGCACCGTTTGTGTTCTATGGATTAGTGACTATGCTGATTACTTTGTTTCTTTTTTTTTAAATATATTTTTATTGCAGGAAACACGTATGAGTACAACATTGGCACCTGAAATGTAATCCGGGTTCGTGTTGGTTACAGTAACATTACGCCTATACACGGCCATTCAGCCCACAACCCGGAGGTCGGGCGGCGTGTGCCATTCTGCTGTTGTTTATTTGTCTCTGTCCTCACCGGTTTTCATAGGTGATAGAATAAATCACTTCTGCTTTTCCAAACACCCCAACCCAACATATCCCCCCTCCCTCCTATCGCCTTGCCCCCCAGAGGAAGAAAAGTGTCCTTCATCATGGTACAGGATTCTAACGTTTAACGGAAGTGATCGTCGCTCCTCCCCCCCTATCCCCCACCCTCCTCCCCCCTCGTCATCGGTAGTCCATCTCGAGGTTGCATGTCGTGTGCTGTTAGCTGTGATTGTCTATGTCGGGGGCTCTCCAGCAATAGCATCTTGTTGGGAATCAGGCTGCCCCCCATCAGTGCTGTCTGAATCGGTGAGTGTGTCAATGTCGCGCAGGGCCTGCACTATCGTTTCCCAAGCCTGCGCCGCCTCTAAGGCCCGCTCATCTCGTCGCCGTCCCGCCTGCTGGAATCTCAATGTGCTTTCGCTTCCCGCCCACTTGAGAAGTTCATTGCGCCATTTAGCGCCCGTTGGACCAACTCGCGCCTTCCAGTTTCTGGTAATTTCTCGTTTGGCCAAAAGTAAACCCAAATCGATGAACTTGCTAGTAAGTTTGTTTTTAGGGGTGTGTGGGAACCAGTGTAGTAACCCTGCCGCCGCATCTATCTGCAATGATCTGTCGGTCACCTCTGTCAGTGTATCTCCTACAATTGACCAAAATGGGGTCAGCCTTGGACAGGACCACAGCATGTGGAAAAGGTCCGCCGTGGCTGTCCTGCATCTAGGACAATCTGCCGTCTCCAGGCCGAAATATTTCTGCAGCTTCTCCGGGGTCAGATAGGCTCTATGCAATACATAGAAGTGGACCAGTTGAAACCGGGCGCTTCGCGTTCCCTTCCATGCCCGTTGCAATAGCTGGGGCCACGTGGTCTCTGGAATTTCCTTCCCCAAATCCGCTTCCCATCGGGTCTTAAGAGCCGTTAGGGGGGTTAGTCCCTCATCGATCATTCTAGAGTACAAGCACGACACTGCCTTGATTGTCCCTGCAGACATCATAGTATACTGGCAGGTTACCGATGTCTGTGGTTCCTCACGCCCAGTCCTCCAGTGTGCTTGGAGTGCTCTCGTGATCGCCGCGTGGAGCAAAAAGTCACCACTAGGGACGTCGTAGCGATCTCGAAGCTCCTGGAAGGGCAGTAGTGTTCCCTCTTCGTAGAGGTCGCCTATGGTCTGCACACCCATTTCCTCCCAGACCCCCAGCCGGGACCAATCTCCGCCGTGGGGCAACGCAGTGAGCATTCCCAGAGGAATCTCCGGGGCATAAGGTCTCGGTCTGCCCAATTTGCGGTACACTCGGTTCCAGCACGAACGTATGGTACTTTCCTCCTGAGTGAGGCCTCTCAGCTCGAGCTTTTGTTGCATCGCAATGAACGATAAGACATGTCTGGGTATGCCATTGCCTCGGGATTCCTCCGGACCTCGGAACTCCCGCGCCACCTCCTGGGTGTAGAACTGTAGTTGGGCCGCCAAGAAGTACTTCTCGAAGTCAGGCGCTGCTAATCCCCCCTCCGCTCTCGGCCTCATCAAGGTCCTAAGCGCCACTCTGCTGCGGCCCGAGCCCCACAAAAACGACACTATCATAGAATCCAGGCTTTGGAAGATGGATCGGGGGATCCATACCGGGAGTGTTCGGAAGTAGTACAGTAGTCGGGGCAGCGCCACCATTTTTAACAATGCTATCCGCCCCGCCACCGATAAGGGGAGGGTGGACCAAAAGGACATGCTACCCCTGAGCGCCCGGATGGCCCTGGAGATGTTACCCTCTAGTATATCAGCAGGGCGGTGGTAGACATACACCCCCAGGTATTTAAAACAGGCCGGCTCCCATCTAATCTCCCTATGAGTATCAGGCTGGGGGCAACCCCTGCGGAGCGGAAATAGGCAGGTTTTAGCCCAATTCACCCGGAGTCCCGATACCTCACCAAAAGTCGTGAGTACCGTATCTGCTCCGGTCAAAGCCGTTCCAGCGTTTTCAAGGAAAAGCAGTAGGTCGTCAGCATACAGGGAGATGTGTTGGTAACCCGTTGGAGATTGTAGCCCTCTGTAGTGGGCCCCCGTACGAATCGAGATAGCCAGCGGCTCCACCGCTAGGGCGAAGAGCAGCGGGGACAGTGAGCAGCCTTGTCTCGTACCTCGCTCCACTGGGTATTGCTGGGATATCAACGGACCCGATTTCACCCGAGCCACCGCCGAGGCGTACAACACCGTGGTCCATCTCAGGAATCCCTCTCCCAAACCAAATTTCTCAAGGACCCTGTGAAGATACCTCCATTCCAGGCTGTCAAAGGCTTTCTCCAGGTCTATCGAGAGAATCATAGGATCGGGAGCATCTGCGTGATCGCCCTCCAGGAGTCGAAATAAGCGTCGGATGTTCATCGTGGTGTTGCGTTTCGGGATAAAGCCCGCCTGATCGATATGCACCAGCGAGCTCATGTGGTCAAGCAATCGTGTGGCCAATATGCTGCTCAGAATCTTGTAATCGACTGTGAGCATTGAGAGCGGTCTATAGGACGCTGGTTCCACTCCCTCCCGATCTGGCTTAAGTAAAGGAACCACCAGGGCCTCGCGCATCGAGCCCGGTAGCCGACCCAAGGTCTTCGCCTCTTTGTAAACCCTCACGAGCCTGGGGGCCAGGATATCTATGTATGTGGAATAAAACTCTACAGGTAGTCCGTCAAGGCCCGGTGTTTTATTACGTGCCATGTTTTTTATCGCGCTCCTGATCTCCCCCAGCTCTACATCTCGACCTAGGTCTTTCGCCTGTTCTTCCTCTAACGTGGGGATCGGCAGATCCTCCAAGTAGGTGTCTGTCGTGGAAGTGTCTGGCGGCAACCGACTGCGGTATAGCCTCTCGTAGTACCTCCAGAAGCAATTAAGGATTCCGGGTTGGGTGTAGACCTCCTCATTGCCTGTTGTCCTCATTGCCACAATTGGCGAGGTCCGTCTCGTAGGGTTAGCAAGCCAGGCCAACAGGGCACTCGACTTGTCACCCTCCGCCAGCGATCTGGTCATGTAAGCTTTGTGGTCATAACTGCGCAGGCGCTCAACCTCCACAGCTACCGCCTCCTTTGCCGCCAAAGTTTGCTGTTGAAGTTCTGGATGGCCAGGGCGTGAAAGTTCCAGTGCACGGAGGGCACGATCAGCTTTGGCCAGGTCCTCCAGTAGCACCCGGCGCACTCCAACTTTCTGCGTGATACAATAACCTCTAATCACCACCTTAAAGGCGTCCCATTCCGTGGCCCTCTCTGCAGTCGTACCTTCGTTAACCTCAAAGTACCCAGCGATCTTGTCCTCTAGGGTCCCTCGGAACACCGGGTCCTCTAGCAGCTCGGGCCGCAGCTTCCAGGTAGGTACTTGCGGTGTACATTGGAGCCACCTGAGATCAATCAGTAAAGGGTTATGGTCGGAGAGAGTCCTCGACAGATATTCAGACCGCACAGCCGAAGCAACCACCTCTCCCGATCCTAATAGGCCGTCTAGTCGCACATGTAGTTCGTGCATGCCCGAAAAGTGGGAGTAATCTCGAGTGTGTGGGTGGTGCGCCCGCCAGATGTCTGTCAGTCCCCAACTAGTCTGCCAGTGTAATCTACCCTTGGCCACCCTATGTGTCGGGGAGTCTGGGAGGGGAGGATGAGACCTATCAAGGCCAATGTCCAGCACTGAGTTAAAGTCGCCCCCTAGTAGGATGGGACCTGAGAGGTATCGGGCCAAGGATCCCGACAGCCCATTTAGAAAGGCGATTTGGTCCACGTTGGGCGCGTAAAGACAGCAAATGTTTAGATCCCGTCCCCCTAGTTTCCCTGCTAATGCGACATATCTTCCTTCCGGGTCTATAGTATGGCTAACTACCTGCATGGGTACCCCCGCCCTTATCCATATTAGTGCGCCTCTTGCGTAAGCTGAGTAGGTGGTGCAGTATACCTGTCCCCGCCATCTACGCTGCAGCGCTATACCCTCAGTCTTGGTGAGATGCGTCTCCTGCAGCAGCGCGATCTGCACTCCCCTGCGCACTAAGTAAGCATGGACCTTATGACGTCTGGACATAGTGTGCAGTCCCCTGACATTCCAAGTAACACATTTCAGATTCGATAGGTCAGCCATTGTCCCATTCCACATCCTCCTGTCCCTCTGAGCCCCTTACAGCTATGGTGAAGTACCCACTGAAATCGGTACCGATGACGAGTTCCCCCTTTAACAACTGTAAAACAACTTGCAAACATAAGCCCTTGTCCAACCCCCCCAGAATAGGTTCCAAACAGTACCATCCAGTCCCCATCCAAACTGCGTTCTCTATATCCTCCCCTCCTATGAACCTAACGGTAGCCACCGTAGGCATGCCTTAAGGGCAACGTGGGGGCCCGAGCGACGACGCGGGGTCCCACTGCTAGCCGCAACACGGCCGAGCCCGATGGAATCAAGATCCATCTAGAGAGCGCCTGCGACCCCTTCTAGAGTCAGTGCACAAACAATTCCCCTTAAGGAGCCCAGTCCTCCCCGCATTTCCTCCCTCAACCCGTAACCCCGCAATCAGCACTGTCTCACCCGATAGCTTCATTGTTCGTCAAGCAAATCTTCGGCTGTCCCAGGGGTGACCTTCGGGAGCTTCACACTGTCCAGTTCAGAGCCCTCCGTGTCCGATTGTCCTCCACTCTCTCCAGGTTCCGATTGAGCATTTCCCTTGCCGGTCTGGGGACCAGACATGGATGAGACCATGACCAGCGCGTCTCTTCGTTCCGCCGCAGTCTCCGTCGTGGAGGGGCGGGCAGTCCTGCCCCTGCGATGTCTGAACCTCTTAGGTTTCCGCTGCAGAATGTCCTCCCTCGTGGATTGAGAGGAGGTTCCAAATCCATCTGCGCCCGCCCTGTATAGTTCAAGCCAGCTGCACACATCGTCTGGGGTATCAAAGAATTTGGTGGAGTCGTCCACGATGATGCGGAGGCGCGCCGGGAACAGCAGGGAATACTGGATGCCTTCGGCTCGTAGTTCCCTCTTGACGGCCAGGAAGGAGGAACGACGTCTCTGTGTCTCGTAGGTATAGTCCGGGAAAATATTCACTCGGCTGTTGTCCACCTGGTAAGGACCGTTCTGTCTGGCCGTTTGCAACAGGAGGTCTCTGTCGCGAAAATGGAGCAGCCGCGCAACCACCGGACGGGGCGGTCGGCCCAGTAGCGGCGGCTTGGCCGGCACTCTGTGCGCACGTTCCAATGTATAGAAGGGGGATAACCCCTCTGGCGCCACCGTCGTCCGCAGCCAATTTTCAAGGAACGACACCATGTCCCCACCTTCACTTTTTTCCGGAAGGCCAACGATTCGGATGTTATTTCTCCTGTTGCGCCCTTCCGCATCCTCCGCCCGCTTCTCCAGTGCGTCTATGCGGGTTAGAGCGTCTTTCATTGTGGCTTCCAAAGTTTTTTGCGCTGGTTCCAGTTGTCGCACCGATCCCTCCACCTCTTTCACTCTGTCGGATAACTTGCCATGATCCGCTCGGAGCAGTCCCAGGCCCGTCGCGACCTGTGCAATATCGTCTCGGAGGGCTGATCTAGTTTCAGTGATCGCCAGCAGGATTTTATCCAATTGTTCCTGAATTTGCGGGCCCCCTGGCCCCTCCACGTGCAGTCGCTCTTCATTGTCCGGCGGCTCCGCGTCAGACGCGGGTTGGGTGCCTCCCTTAGCGCCTCTCGGTTTCCCCATGGTGGGCAGGGCCTCCAGTTAGGCCTCAGCAGCGGTGGGGTCAAGCAAGTCGAGGGCCGGTATCGCAGCGGTGCGGCCCCCAGAACCGCCGTCGCTTCACCGCGGCTCCCAGGGGCCCCCAGAGGCCAGCAGCGGTCAGGACGGGCGTCCGTCGGTAGGCCAATCCAGGAGCAGTGCCGGTCGACAGGAGCCCCGCACGTCCGGGCGTGGCGGTAGAGCCGGGGCCGTCCAGCCTCCACAGCCCCCCTGGGTCGTTCACTTGTCCCCCGGCTCCTCCCGGAGGTTCCGCAGCTGCAAAATGACAGCCCTCTACGGGGCCGGTGATAACGCCGGAATGGCGGGTCGCCACACCGAGTTCCCCCCTCAGCAGCGCCCGAGCTGGCACTCCCTACTCCACTCAGCTCTGCCACCCCAGTGGGTGCACCCCGGTCAGGGCTCCACGCAGCAGTCGCTGTCTCTCCCAAGGGGCGCCGCACAGCCTCGCCTCGTGGTGTCAAAGGCTGCAGTCTCTTCGCGTTGGGGGAACGCGTGGGTGGTCTGCAATGTCTCTCCGCGCTGCCAGGGTGCAGTCCATGCACCCCCAAGCTGTCAGGACCAGTGTTGCGGGCCGTCGTCGCAGCTAGGAATCCTCACCCCTCCCCCACTCCGCTCCAAGAGCGCGGGTGGCGTTGGTCACCTTCAGGGGTCACCAGGGGTCAGGTCGCAGGGTGCCGCTCCAATAGGGGGGAGAGCGCTTGGTCCGTCGGGGGGGTCAGGGCGTTCGGTTCCCCCGGTTCCCCGTCCGTCCTCAGCTCCGAGGAGGCGAGAGAGGAGCAGGCGCCATCTTGGGCTCCGTATCGCCGAGCTTTTCGTCCGTCTGCACTCGGCTCTGAGGCCGCCACGGACCTCCTTTCACAGGCGGGTGGTGTCCGGGTCTCCAGGGGACTATTCCCGGGGTGCAGGTGTCGCAGGGGCCCCCCGGTAACAGGATAAGTGAGAGCTCGGCCGCGGAGCCGAGACGCTAGGCGACCTCCGTCATCGGCGCTCAAGCCACGCCCACCGATTACTTTGTTTCTTATAATATGTTTGCTTGTATTAGCTAAGATACTGCGCTTGAGAGCACTGCATTAGTGAATAAACATTTCAAATATGCACGTGTCCTCTTTTACTCCTTGTTCTGGATTGAAATGATTGTTTAACAAAAGAGTGTTCATGTGTTCCACGTTACCTGAGGTGTACTAAGTTCATGTTCTGGTTTGTTTAAGCATTGGGAGTTTATGATGACCAATGAGACACTGTAGCTAGTCTGGTAGGGGATTTTTAGGTACTAAGGTGAGTTTTGGGACATCCTAATTCACTGAGGTTCCAAGTCTCTATGCACAGTTCTGCCTGAGCATGGAATCCCTGCAACAGAAGTTCCCTGGGATCCGAGGTGTTGCCTCCTCAATATCTGGTAGCCCACCGACTTAAACCTAGCCTTACAGAACTGGGCTACATTGGGGGCGACAATCGCGAAGCGAAACATAGCAAAATACTGGGGCTCCGCGATAACACCTACACGTACACAATGGGAACGAGACATGGATATTGCGATGGTGGCTGAGAGGGCAGTTTATACGCACAGGGGCTGTCCCAAGAAATGGACCAGAATATGGGGTAAATGGAACGAATTCCGAGGGGAACATATGTGAACCTCCTTTACAGATCCCCTCCCCAGAGGTCAGTCCCTAACTACACATGTACACGAAAGGGCTCGACATGCAATAGCACGGCATGACAGTTACACAGGTACAGCTGATTTGTGATGATACCATTGGCTAGCCTTTATTGTAACTGAAGTAGTTCCTAAATAATCATGACATGTACCTATGTACTGTACTCTGCTTATTGGGCTTTATGTCACCAATGCTAAAATCAATTGATTAGCTGTACGATTTTACTGCCTGTATGAAACTGTCTTGACACAATAAAGGTTTTTGAAAATGTAAAAAAAAACCAAAAAAAAGCACTTCTTACCCCACCCATGGTGGCGGAGTGTTCCTACTAACGAGAGGTTGGTCGACACTGGGATTGTGATCAAAACTGGAAGAGATGGCGGGCTCTGATGGTGGAGGGGCACACCACAGACGGACGGCCCTGGGAGAGGAAGGAGACAAGGAGGCCCCATTTAAATTCGAAATTCTTATCATTATCCCTGAAAATATCAGCCAAGCAGTCTCCAAAGACGAGAGTGCCATAGGGATATAGCTGGAGCCTCCCTTCTCTTCCAGGCGGCTGCCAAGGTGACCTTAGCTGCCCCACACGCACCACTCTTAAAGTATGGGACTCAATTTCGGGCGACGACAGGTGGACTTCTTTTCCATCCCCATTCACTCCAATCCATTTCAATCCAGCTTTTCCCCCGGCCCAACATGAGGGACCCTTTGATGCCTGGAGAAGGGGAGGCTGCTTAGCTCTAATACATTTGTTCCACAATTTTGATCCCCTTACTTTTGATCAATGTCAAAGGGACTTAGTATTGAAGAACACGGAAAGATATCAGTATATCCAATTAATGCACTGGGCCCTCACACCTCAGATACAGGAGGCTGCTACTCGACCTCTCACAAAATTTGAGGCCTTTCTCACCAAGACTGCTAACATGAAAGGGGTGATCTCATTTATCTATAGCTTCCTCCTTAAAAGGATAAGTTACTTACCTGTAATCCTAGTTCTCTTCCAGGGGTATCCTCATCAAAGTCATAAGCACTGAATATTCCCGCCCATGTGCAGGATCCGGGGTTCCGCACATGGGCGGGAATATTCAGTGATTATGACTATTGATGAGGATCCCCTGGAAGAGAAGGATAAGTTACTTACCTGTAATCCTAGTTCTCTTCCAGGGGTATCCTCATCAAAGTCATAAGCACTGAATATTCCCACCCATGTGCGGGACCCCGGATCCCGCACATGGGCGGGAATATTCAGTGCTTATGACTATTGATGAGGATCCCCTGGAAGAGAACAGTGCTTTCCACACGCCCCCGGTATATGTCTATGTGGGAAAACTTAATTCATCCTCCTATTTCCGATGAGGAATGGACGCATCTATGGTCCAACATCGCACGCTTCAATCATTCCTCAGCCCTTGTACTCTTGACAGCGATGAATAGCAACGAACAAGCAATGAACAGTGAGTGGTGAGTGACAAGTGGCAAGAGGTGTGTGGCATGTGGCGAGTAGTTAAGGTTGATCGGTCCGTAAGTCGCTGAGCCATTTCAGTCTGTAATAAGTCTGTAATACAAAATCTGAGAAATTATGCAAAGGGGAAAGTGACAATAGACTTTGATCCTGTTGAAGCACCCCTCGACCCCTGAATTACTCTGCATGCCTAGACTACATCCCTACCCGGAGCCCGGATATTAATCAATTGATTAATGAATTAGTTCATTAAATAAGTAACCAGCAGCACCGGCGGATTCTGTACTGAGGTGTGCTTTGGGGGTGTTTTCCCTTGGAGGTGTTTTTGTCCAATCAAAGCACCATTTGGTTTGATTCTCTGAAAGAAGCAAGACTTCTTCACCTTAGAGGGTGTATTATGAGGTCAGGAAAAGAGCGCCACCTTTCCCTCCTATCAAAAGGAAAAGAAAAATACAACAAACACTAATATTAGATAAGTTTAAAATAAAACAGGCAGGTGACATACAGTCCTTTAAATCATCTAAGGTCCATACATTTGGGAAACTGGGAAAGTCGCCGTCAAAGTTTGATTTTATGAAAGATCTAACTGGTGCTATTCTAACATTGCTAACTAACCCATGTGATCTTCAAACTCCAATTAAACCACTGAGTAGAAAAAATATTATATCCCCTAAGCAAGGAGTAAGTGAACCAGGCCACCCTGAGTCTGAAGCTGAAGTCGAACGAATGTCAAATTCAACTAAGGACCAAGTCAACCATTGGGGTCAAATAACGGACCTAGAGATGTTAACTATTCCACTTACTGGTCGTTCACAACAAGAGGACGCAAAATGCACAAATCTAACAATGAGAGATACTCAGCAATTACTACCAACTAGGCATCCAATGCCAATAGAAGTGCAAGTAAGTGCAAGTAAAAATCAGAACAGCTAACGGGATAGAGGAACCATCTAATTTGGGACAAATAAATCAACGAGAGCAAGAAGCTCCAAATGAACTAAATGGTGGGGTGAAAACCATAAGGGAAGCCAATACCCCACTGAAATATAATTTTACTCTGTCTAAATAAATTCAGTTACAAAACAGGACCAGCCAAAATGTAATCAAAATAACGGATCTCAAATTAATTAGGACGAATACAACAGCAACCCAGAAACTCTGCAGCGTTGGAGTACTCCGTATCAGAAAGACATTTTGAAAAGCAGTCCACAATTCATTAATTCTTGTGACGAAGGACATGATTTTCAAGGACCACAAAAAAGAGGAGTATAAGGACCTATCATTCATAAATGGGCAACACCATAACCCAGGTACTCAGGTACCAGGAAGTGGGAACGCAGGAGCAATTTGAGATTCTATGTCAGGAAGCGGAGGCGAGGATTTTGCTTGTCCTTTCTCCATTTTATTGGACAGCACATTAAGAGTATAAGAAAAAAACATCAACCATGAACTACCCTAACCAACATGGCAGCGGTAGTCATGGTAATACAGTAACCAATCATAGTCCACACAACAGCATAAAGGCATCCCACGTCGGTAGTCCTTCCTCTTCCTCCATTGCTGCCGCGTCAAGATAAGTCACCGTTTTCTACTCAGGTTATTCTTGTGGCGTGGCAGTTTGAGAAATTTATTGTGACAGCTCTTGTTAGTTTATCGCTGTATTTATCTTGGTATTGTCAGGCTCTACGACCTGTTTGTCATCTGTTTCTGACGCGGTAGGCTTCTGGCCCGAGCGTCTTATTTTGGCGCGTGCACGGTCTCAAGCGTCGTCTCCTCAGCCGCTGACCGACTTCTCCACAGCGCTTTCTGCGCGCTTGTGGCGAACACGCGAAGAGGCTTTGCACTTCGCTTTAATTATCTGGCCTCGTTTCCCCACACTGACGCTGCCTGTTAGCGACAAGAATTGATCTTGTGACTGAAAATTTTTTCTTTAAAATAACTCTGTCAGTCACTTTCTGTTGTATGAAACTCTTCAGTTTTGAGACAGTTTGTTTTTTCCTGTGACCTTTTGGGTACCTGTGCTGGGGAACTCCCCTATTATTTAGTTTGGGGCGTATTTTGTTTTATGGGTCCCCAGTCTTCTGCGCAAATGCAGTCTCATCAGGAACACGATTATGTAGCTGTTGATGCTGAACAGCCTCCTCAGCCCTTATTGCGCCCTCCTGCAGAGGTGGACAGACTCCTATCTTCGGCTATTGCCCAGGCTCTGGCCCCCCAGCAGGACAGCGTCAATAAACTGTCCGCCCATGTTTTTAAAACTGGTTCAGGGATTTTGGGGGACAGCGGGCTGGGCCCAGTGGAGTAATTTCTGTTCCTCCACGCACGGCCAAGAAGCGTGACGCGGGGCACCTGGAAGGCTTCAGCAAACTTGCGGAGACCTTTCATAAGAGTGCGCGCACGCTAAGAAGCGCACCCTTCCGGGGGGACGACTCACCCAGTGATATTGGTGGTACATCCACCCAAGACCTTGACCCGGAAGAAGGGTTTCCCCGAGAGGGAATGGACGACGAAGATGACTATATGGATGATGATGAGGATGGATCCTCTGAGGATATGTCAGATGTTAGTAGGTCTTGGCGCCCTAAATCTAATGTCTCTGATTGTGGTGAAGGTGACCAGGTTCCCCTTGACATGTTTGACCCTACCACTATCTTCAGACCCCGCTCTTCTGAGTGGACTCCAGATAAATCTACTGCGGACTATGTGGCCGCTAAACTAAGGTAACCGCTCTCTCAAGATGTGCGTTTGCGGCTCCACTCTGAGTGTCCTCGACCGTCCCTTCCTAATAGGGTTGCGGCCACTCTTGAGATTGACCCAAAACTCTCCACATTCTTCGCTAAATACGTCAAGGACCCTAAGAAAGGGATCGATAGGTCCTGGAAGGCTTGTCAGGACAAGTTATTGGATGTGGTTGGCCCCCTGACAAAAATCATTGAGCTTGCTCAATGTTCTAAGGAATCTGGTATGCTACTCTCTGTTGACGACGTTGCGGGTTGGGCACAGAGGGCAATCTGCCTCCTTGGCAATGCCAACTGTGCTCTCTCGGCTGAACGTCGGCGGTCACTCTTGTTAAAGATTGACCCAAGCTTGGAGAATTATCCTCGTCTGAGGCAGGCTCTGTGGCGCAAGGTGCCTTGTTTGGTGATCCTTTCGTGAAGGAACTTGGAAAGTTTGTGGCGACTTTTTCCGCTTTAACCAGATTTGAGGGGAGAGAGTCTGCCCTATCTATTTCAATCTACGGGCTCATATAGAGTCCCAAATAATCAAAGAAGGCACAACTTTGAGCTCACTGAACCACGGTCACCATATTTAGCTTCTCAACACAGTTTCGGAATAAATATACATTTTTATTTTCATTTTTCAAAATATAAAGTGATATCAAACACATATGAAAAACATCTCACTTTGCATATATGTACAAATCAATAGTGAAATCAAGTATAAATAGCTAAACAATTAAATACACAGGCCCCCTAACTCCGTGGTTCAGTGAGCTCAAAGTTGTGCCTTCTTTGATTTTTTTGGGACTCTATATGAGCCCGTAGATTGAAATAGATAGGGCAGACTCTCTCCCCTCAAATCTGGTTCTGAATTTTCTCCTGCCAGTCTGCCCTGCATCCACAACAGGGGGCTCCTTCTTTGTATTGGTGACTTTTTCCGCCTTAGACAAGGCTCAAGCTTCGATGAAAAAGATGTTTCCGAAAAAGGTTTTTGGCGGGGCCGGCATACGCAAGGGTCGCTCTTCCGGCCGCCAGTTCCAACAAGGCCCCAATAAGACTCAGTCACAAAGAAACAATGGTTGGAACGACGGACGCCAAGGTTCCTTCTATCCCTCCCGTGGAGGCAAAAACCAAGGCCGAGGACGTGGTGGCAACCAATACAACTCCAAAGGGTTCAACAGTAAGTTTTTCCATCATTGCTCCAGTTCGTCTGGGGGGAAGAATTGCTGTTTCATCAAGCTTGGTCAGCCCTCACGTCAGACCCTTGGGTTCTAGAAACCGTGCAGGGATTCCACATAGAGTTTTACGGCTCCCCCGTTCAGCTAACACGACCTCGCCCTTTAGTTTTTTCTCTCGAAGAGCAGGAGCTCATAGACTTAGAGGTACAGGCTATGCTCCAAAAAGGCCCCATTATTCAAGCTTCCCTTCATCCAAACGGTTTCCTCAGCAACATCTTTCTGGTCGAGAAGAAAGACAAGGGCTTTCGACCAGTCATCAATCTTCGTTCTTTCAACGAATGGTTGATTTACAGACACTTCAAGATGGAAGGCATCCATCGATTGAGGGATCTTCTTCTTCAGAACGATTGGTTGGTACGATTGGATCTGAAGGATGCTTATCTTTCAGTTCCAATATCCCCTCCACATTGTCGATTCCTTCAATCCCTCTGGAGAGATCAAGTCTACGAGTTTCGCACTCTCCCCTTCGGTCTTTCCTCAGCTCCATGGTGTTTTACCAAACTCCTGAGACCTGTTGTAGAACATCTTCGCACCATGGGAATTCGTCTGATAATTTACCTGGAAGATATTATATTGATGAGTCAGTCCAAAGATCTGCTTCTCCATCATCTTCAGATTACCATCTCTCTCCTCCAGAATCTGGGGTTCATCATCAACTCCCAAAAATCAGACTTAATCCCTCAGCAGGAAATGACTTTCCTCGGGTTCCTGATACGGACGTCGGACGCGACGCTTCACCTTCCTTCTCAAAAGATCACCAAGATCAAAAAGGAGATTCGCAAAGTCATTCGTCGGGACCAAATTTCTCTCCGTCAACTGGCCAGGATTGTGGGTCTTCTGTCATTGTCGATTCAGGCCATTTTTCCAGGCCCACTTCATTACAAGGCTCTCCAGAGACTAAAAGCGTTTCACCTCCGCAAGGGTCTCACGTACTCGGCACTCATTTCCTTGTCCACGGATGCCAGATCAGAACTCCTTTGGTGGTTAGATCACATGGATGCTTGGAATGGGAAGGCGATCTTCGGCTCCTGTCCGGATCTTGAGATCGAATCAGATGCCAGTCGCCAGGGGTGGGGAGCTCGGTGCGGCTCCCTCTCGATAGGTGGCAGATAGACGGAGGAAGAACTTCATCTCCACATCAATTGCTTGGAACTCCTGGCGGGTTCTTTTGCCATCCGATCGTTCACCATGAACAAGGTCTCTTGTGTTCTTCTTCGGATGGACAACACAACGGCGGTCAGGTATATCAATCGCCTGGGCGGCACCCATTTCAAAGTCCTAGCAGAGCTTGCGAAGGATTTCTGGAACTATTGCCTCCTACGTCAGATTTCTGTCATGGCGGAGTATCTCCCCGGCGACCTGAACTCTGTGGCGGACTGGCAATCCAGGAATTTTCAGAATGCCAGCGATTGGAAACTGGATCCTTTGGTTTTTCAGAAGATTACGGATCGTTGGGGCCTTCCAGTGTTGGACTTGTTTGCGTCCAGATGGAACGCCCAACTTCCTCGATTCTACAGCTGGAAACCGGACCCGGGTGCGGTAGCAGTAGATGCCTTCCTACAGGATTGGTCTCAGTTCCCAGCTTACGCATTTCCCCCGTTCCTATTCATTCAGAGAGTAGCAGCCCAGGTCCGCAGGCAACGAGCCTCTCTAATCTTGATCACCCCGATCTGGAAGGCTCAGTGCTGGTTCCCGTCCCTTCTGGAGTTATCTTGGGACAAACCTCTACAGTTGCCGTTCTTCGACCTCATTTTAACGGATCCTCTGGGTCATCCACACCCTCTGGTTCTCCAAGGCCATCTACGTTTCATGGCCTGGAGGATTTCAGGGGATGTTGGTCTAACGACTCACTTTCGAGAGACGCTGAACTCCTCATTCAGCGAGCATGGGCCCCTGGTACCACTAAACGATACCGATCTGCATGGAACAGATGGGTTCGTTGGTGTGTGGCAAAACACCTGGATCCCGTGGGCTCTCCTGTGACGGAGGTAGTAAATTTCCTCGCTAAACTTTTCCATGATAAACTGGCTTATTGTACTATCAATTCTTTCAGATCAGCAATTTCTGCGGGTCATGCCCTTGTGGGTGGTTCCCCTGTTGGAGAGCACCCTTGGGTTTGCAAACTCCTCAAAGGTATTAGTCTTTCACGTCCCCCGGAACCTCGATATTCCGGTCTTTGGGATGTGAATGTGGTTTTACGTTTCCTTCTGTCCTGGCAGGATAATGATTATCTTTCACGCAAAGAAATTTCAGCAAAATTGGCTATTCTACTTTGTCTTATTTCCTGCAAAATGGCTTCCGAAGTCTGTGCTCTTGACATTTCTGCCAGAGTTTTTACCCCTGAAGGGGTCACATTTACCATTTCCAGGAGAACTAAGTGTAATACCAGGTCAGTATCTTATCCAGCTTTTCCGGATTCACCCAAACTGTGCGTTGTCCGTTGCCTCAAATCATATGAAAATATGACCTTGGAAGCCTTCCCACCGGGCGAAAGACAATTGTTAATTGCGATAAAGAAGCCTTTCAAGGCAGTTTCATCCCCCACCATTGCCAGATGGGTCAGGTGGATTATGTCTGAGGCCGGTATCAACATTACGAACTTCGGCGCTCACTCTACTAGAGGCGCCATGGCTTCCAAGGCTGTCCAAGTTGGAGGCAGATTGGAAGATATTATGAACGCAGCGGATTGGTCTTTAGATTCACTTTCAAAAAGTTTTATTTTAAGCCAATCCATGAAGCTGCTTCTCTGGTGGTAAGTAAGCTTTGAACAAGCAAAATCCTCGTCCCCGTTTCCTGACATAGAATGAGAAATTTCCTAGTTGACACAAAGGAAAGTTTCAGTTCTATTAAGGACGCGGAGGCGAGGATTTTCCCACCCTGGCTTATCTAGCCTTCCCTCCCAACACAATGGATTCCAGTACTTGTTTCTTCATACGAGGAAAGTAATATTTCCATATGTATTGATGTATACATTTGATTAATATGTTTTACTTGGTATATCTTCTCTTACTGCAATTTATCTTTGACCATATCCATTGCAATGTGTCAGATTTATTTTCAACATTGTTCTGGACAAGATATTATTATTATTTCTCTTCCCTAGGATCCGATCAAAAAACAGACTAGAGGATAGAGGACTTCTTTCCTACGGCAGCAACGAAAGAGGAAGGACTACCGACGTGGGATACCTTTATGCTGTTGTGTGGACTATGTTTGGTTACTGTATTACCATGACTACCGCTGCCATGTTGGTTAGGGTAGTTCATGGTTGATGTTTTTTTCTTACAAGGTGTGGGGAAGCGAAGGCCTGGTTTGAAGAGTGCCCCAGTGGTTAACCAGGAGCCTCACGGACCCTCCGAGAATGCACCTCCACGTGCGAGATGGCGAACAACAGAGGAACCAAGAAGGGTGAGCGCACGTTGCCGGACATGCTGAGCAGGAGTAACGCGAGACAGGAGCGGGGACAGCAGTCTCAAAGCCAACCGGTTGGCTCCCAAGGGGTGAACGTAGGAGAACCACCGGTCACAAGATCTTTCCTTGCATCCCTCTTTAGCTCCTTGCGAGAGGATTTTCAAACGCTTAAGCAGGAGGTGGCTGGAGAGGTCCGAGAGATACGGAGGGAGGTTGACGGACTAGGAGAGAGAGTGACCACGGTGGAGGACGCTGGCCACACCAGGGACGAAGAGATCGCGCAATTACAACAGGAGGTTATACGGCTGCGGGATCAGCATCTTGATCTTCAGTCGCACACCGAGGACCTTGAAAACCGCTCCCGGAGGAAAAACATCCGAGTTCCTTCCCGGGAAGAAGGGGAGGACGTGGCTGCGTACCAAGGGGACTTATTCAGAGAAGTACTGGGTGAATCGGACGATTTTCCCATCAGAGTGGGCCTGCAACGCCGATCCTCGGCGCCTCCTCCCAACATCCTGGCGTTCCTGCCGGACTTTCCCCTGAAGGAGAGAATCCTACGCGAAGCAAGGAGGAGGTCATCCTTGGAGTTTCGGGGTCACCGGGTGGCCCTTTACCAGGATCTGGCAGCAACCACCTTACAGAAACGGAAGGCTTTCAAAATTGCGACTGACTTCCTTCGGGAGCATGGCACTCAGTACTCCTGGGGACACCCTTTCCGCCTCATTTTCCGTTGGAACGGGACTTTGCATCAGCTGCGTTCCCTTCAGGATACTTGTGGGGTACTGGGAATCACTGCCACGGACGACGGAACACACACGCCGCGCCGTCGACGCGTCACTAGAGACGGGTGGCAAACGATCCCTGGCCGACGGTCTTCTACTTCCTCAACACGGCCGGCCTCGCATACGGTCACTGCAGACTTAGACAGTACAGCGAGGGATGTGACCAGCGACGCAGAAGCTAGTGGCACTGACGGCTTGAGAGAACTCCGGGGGGAGATCGACATCACCATAACTATACTGCAGGTTTGAGGGTCCGGGGGTGGGGGGGAGCGGGGATGTGCGTGGTGGCTGGACGTCCACTTTTGTGACTTTCCACAGGCTTGTCCGTTGAGGACCGGACTGGGACAATGGGTTCTTGGGGTTCCTTGAAGGTTCGAGGGGGGGGGGGGGGTTGGGGTTGTTGAGACAGTTCCAGTTGTGGGTGGGAACTGGGGTCAGTTGGGGAGTTGGGACGGAGGGAAGGGGGATGGGTGGGATCGGGAGGGGGTGGGTTTGGAAGGGGGTTGGGACCCGGGAGTTGGAGGGGTAGGGGGTGGGTCGTCCAGTGCACAATGGGGTTCCTAGTCATGCAGACCGTTTGCATGCTTCTTGGTTTGCTCAGACATGAATGTTGCACACACATCTATGCTTTTTCTTTTGCTCTGCTGCCTCTGATGGAGTGCGGAGCTCCTGTACTCTTCGCCCTGCTGGAGCGGGGCCTCCATGCCTGTCGTTATGTCTGTTCATATGCCCCCGGACAAATGTAACATTGTTACCCTGAATGTTCGGGGTTTGAATAATCCTGTTAAGAGACGGGCAGTGCTCTCTCTTCTGGAGAGTACACATGCGGACATATGCCTACTCCAGGAAACATATCTGCTGCCGCAGGACACACATAGGCTACGCTCTTACAAGTTCCCGTCACAGTTCTTCTCCTCATGTACCACTAAGACAGCGGGGCTGGCGATACTGGTGGCCAGACACTTCAAAGGTGACATCCTCCACAAATTCACCGAACAGGGCAGGTTGTTGGCTTATCGGTTCAGGATAGGGGGTCTTCCTTTTACGATTGGGTCCCTGTATAGCCCTAATGAACGGCAGGATTGTTTCCTGCAAGCGGCGGTCGAGGACATCACTGCCTCGCAGGATAGACATATCATATTGGGGGGAGACTTTAACATGGTTTTTGACTCCACGATGGATAGGTCAGCGCAGCGCTCCCCTCAGGTTGGGGAATTTTCCGCAGATTGTAAAGCTCAGTTAGCGGACGTGGACCTCCTGGATCTCTGGCAACACCTGCATCCCGCGGCTAGAGACTATTCATACTACTCCCACGCACACAAGACGTATGCGAGGCTGGACCACCTATTAGTCACTTCTCCGGTACGGGCGCTGGCCTCAGGGTCGGAAATAGGTGTGCTGTCTCTATCGGATCATGCCCCGGTTGAGGCCACGTTGTGCCTCCCTCCGGCCGGTTTCCCCACCAGGACGTGGCGCCTCCGCGACACGTTGTTGCATAGGAAGGCAGTGGTAGACCGCATTGAGGAGGCTACCCGGGAATATCTAACCCATAATGACAACTCCGACACTAGCCGGGCCACGCAATGGGCGGCCCTGAAAGCCGTCATCCGAGGGGAATTTTTGGCAATCTCTGCGGCCGACAATAGGGAGCGACAAGCCAAGAGGGATGAACTCACAGATAGGGTTCGCGAGCTTGAGCAGATCCACCGGAGGACGGGGGCCCCCAGAATTTGGCGGCAGCTCAAAGAAGCGAGGAAGCTTCTGGCGGCTTTGGACCTCGACCGGGCGGAATACGCTGCCCTCTGGCTGCGCCACACCTTTTATACCGGGGGGAACCGCTGCGGCAAACTGCTAGCTAATAAGCTTAGGGTGACTCGCCAGTTGGTGAAGGAGATCTCTGACCCGGTGGGAGCGGTGGTAACGGAGGACACCCACATTGAGGCCGCCTTCTGCAGGTTCTATGCGGATCTTTACTTGGGAGAGCCTCCGAATGAGACGGCTATGACCACATATCTGGATTCGGTCACCTTGCCCTCTCTGGATCCCTCGTAGGCGGAACACTTAAACTGGGCTGTTGAGGTAGAGGAGGTGATTTCCGCTATTGTCAGACTCAAACTTGGCAAAGCACCGGGCCCGGATGGATACACCGCGCTCTATTATAAAACGTTTTGCACGACGTTAGCCCCTGTCCTTACCCGCCTCTTTAATTCATTTGCTGAACCGGGGGCCATTCCACCTGATCTTCTGCGGGCTTCTATCACAGTCATCCCCAAGCCTGGAAAAGACCCTACGCGTTGTGGATCCTATAGGCCGATCTCTCTTTTGAATATTGATCTGAAGCTGTACACGGGGATCCTGGCGGCACGGTTGGCCCCCTACTTGCCCGGTCTTATTAATCCTGACCAGGCTGGTTTTGTCCCGGGGAGACAGACGGTGGACAATACAAAGCGGATCGTCCACCTGCTGGAGAAGGCCTCCCGGGTCCTGGGGGAACGAATGATGTTAGCGGTGGACGCGGAGAAGGCATTTGATCGAGTACACTGGCCCTATTTGGAACGGGTCCTGGTGAAAGCAGGTATAGGGGAAATGTTCCGCTCCATGATTCTCAACTGTTATAATCGACCGTCGGCAGTCGTCCGCGTAAATGGATATACCTCGGGGGCCTTTGACATCGAACGGGGCACTCGGCAGGGGTGCCCGCTCTCACCCCTGCTTTTCGCTCTTTATATGGAGCCTTTCGCCCAGTGGGTGCGCGACAACCAGGCGGTGACGGGAATACGGATGGGGGGTTCACACACGCTATCAGCCTTTATGCTGACGATGTCATTTTATCGATTGCTGAACCCCGGACGGCCTTACCGGCCTGTATAGAGGAGCTGGACTCCTTCGGCGCGGTCGCAGGGTTCAAAATGAATATGGGAAAGTTGGTGGCTCTTGATATTTCCCTCGAGCCGGCTACTAGGACCGATTTGCACCATCGATTCCCCATGCTCTGGTCGTCAGGGGCTGTACCCTATCTAGGGATCCAGATTGCTCCCACATTAACGGCCATGGTGTCGGCCAACTACCTGGCCCTAGGCGCCAAGATCAGGGAGGAACTGGGCCGGTGCAACCGTGGAACCTTCTCTTGGCTGGGCAGGATTGCCGCCATCAAAATGACAGTCTTGCCCCAGGTGCTTTATCTGTTCCGGGCCCTGCCGCTCCAACCGCCGGTCGGGTGGATTCCACAGCTGCAGGCAGATGTCTTGCGCTTTGTCTGGCAGGGTAAGAAACCCAGAAAGCGCAGGGCTCTCTCGCTACTAGCTCCTGAAGCGGGGGGTTTGGGAATACCTGACTTCCGTAAATATTTCCAGGCAGCGCAATTGCGTTATCTTGTGGAGTGGAGTCGGTGGGAGTCCGATAAGCATTGGCTCTTCCAAGATCAGACGGTGGCGGGAAGACCCTTGCAGGAAATCCCGTTCCTGCGTCGACCTCACCAGCCCAGGAACTTATACGCCTCCTTCATTACATGGGTGCCCTTGAGGGTGTGGGATACTACTACCACCCCGTATGGCCTTACCACGTTCCCGTCGCCACTCACTCCGTTGGTGGACAACCCGGATTTCACCCCAGGAATGGAGAGGGGGGCATTTGCACACTGGAGGCAGGCGGGGTGTAGAGCCCTGTGTCATTTATATGGCCCTGAGGGGGTGATCCCCTTCCTGCAGTTCCGCCAGGAGTTCTCACTCCCGGAGACCGAACGGCACCGCTACATGCAAGCTCGCCACTGGGCCCTTCAGCCGCAGGTGAGAGAGTCAGCTGGCCGGCTTTTTCATCCATTTGAAAAGTGGTTGCTGTCGCGAAAGTCTGATTCGAAACTGATCACGGATCTTTATCAATTACTGCAATCACCCTCGACACACCTTTACCACCCGGGGAGGGAACGCTGGGAGCGGGAGCTAGGGAGGACGCTGAGCCCTAAGGAATGGGAGCACATATCTTATAGAGCAAGGCATTCTGCGTACCACATGGGCCTTACTGATACATTCACCAAGATCTCCACCTATTGGTACTACACTCCAGAACGGGTCCACGAGTTGGATAGTAGCAAGGAGGATACATGCTGGCGAGGGTGCGGACACCGGGGCACACTCACACACATTCTATGGGATTGCCCATTACTGGAGCCTTATTGGAAGGAAGTGTTGGATGAAATTGACTCTCATTTTAGCATTGAATTACCATGCTTCCCTGCTTACACCCTGTTGGGGCTCCCGAATGGACTGATGTATCCCCTTAAATCCCGTAGAGGCAGGCAGATAGCTATAGCTCTGGGGTCTGCAGTACAAAACATCTTAATTCATTGGCACAACGCTACAATACCCTCCATTACAGGTTGGCTCCATAGGCTGTAGCATGTATTAGGCATGGAGAAATTATCTCTTACGGTGGCGGGTGATATTGAGCAATTTAATGAGCTTTGGCAACCCTTTCATTCCTTGTTGCTTTCCGAATTTAAGGCGCTTACTTGCCCTAAGTACCTTCGCCTGCTGCGGCTTACGAGCCCTATCACTCCTGCCCAATGACCTGTTGGGGGTTTCATTCTCTCTGTAGGAGGTAGCTTTTGATGTGCATTCTGACTAGGGCTGTGCACTGGACATTGGGGTGGGTCTAGGGAGGGGGGGGTTGGGTATTAGTGTTGGGAGGTTGGGGGTTTGTGGGGGGGGGGTGTTTTCAATAGAAATGCCACTCCATGCTGCGACAGTTCACATCATGTATCGCTCTGATAGCACAGTTTACTAGAACTGCACGCTCTGACTCATTGCTATGGTACGGGATTACCAGTCCTGTTATGGGGCCTCTTGATGTTGTGTATTTGTCCCAGTGTGTTGTGCTGAATAAAATACTTTAAACCTAAAAGTATAAAAAAAAAAATACAACTGCATCAGATATAGTGAGATTGAACACTGGAAACAACCATGACCAAATATCATATTGTGAAGGTGAGGGTAAACAAATGTCTCCAACAAAACCCTTTTACCCTCTATTTAATAAAGATCTATCGGAGGTACAAGCAGTTATGAAAAATAAATACCTAAACAAGCAAGCTGATAGTATAAAAATGATAAAGTATGGGAAAATTCAGTCCTTAGAAATGCTGCAAGTGGAGGAATGTAATAAACAGGTGGAGAATAAGCCATCACAATTGGAAACAAATAGAGCAAAGAGTGAGAGTATCAGAGGGAATGAAACGAATAGAAATTTGTTAAAAACCTGGAAAGATATTAAATTACCACAAGATCTGGGAACCAAAACGAAGCAGATACATAAACATCGGCAATCATGTTCTCAAACTGTTAATAATCATAATGGAAGGTTAATTGAGCATGCCCAAGGTGAAAATAGCCTGCAACAAATTAAATTAAATAACCCAGATCAAAAAGTAGGAGTGGTGCAGGTAATTTCTACGCCGGTATATAAATCTAGTGGTAATAATGATATCATGACTCGTGGGAACTTATAATGCAGCACCCTCATTAAAGAAAATTAAATGTACCGACTCAATTGAATTCCACACATCAAGAATAATAATCGCAAATCAACATTAGTAATTTGGACATCTTCTACTGCCGCCAGCCTTATTTTGCAAGAACATAATCTCTTTCAGGACTGGGGAATAAAAATAACAACTCCCCTGCAACCTTCCTATCCTAGCCCTTTTGTTTTAACAAAATTACAAAATCATAACCAATGAGAACCGATAATAATAAGAAATACTCAATATTAAAAAACCCACAGGTATGACCAACGGGCATCTTTTAAAATTAATAGAGGTAAAAAAAGTAGACCTATTATTTGACACTGTCAAATTAGGTTGGCTAACAGCAGCCCTCCATAATGTCAGACAGGATTGACATCTACAATCTGAAGTTTCTTTAAGGGGGCCAACAATTATAAATAAAAGAGTCAGATTATGTTCGTGGAATGTAAATGGGGTTCAAGCAAAGATTCAGAATAACCAACTCGCTACTTTGTGCTGTTTTCAAATCATTTGTTTACAAGAGACTTGGGCTTTAGTTCTTTTTAGATTGGAAGGGTATAGGGTTATTACTCATTAGCTAAGAGAACAAGTAACTATGGCAGACCTTGTGGGGGTTTGGCTATTTTTATATCAACTGAGCTAAAAATGGAAAGTGAAATGGACGTCCCAAGTCAAAAGGATTATCTAATTGTCAAAATACGATACAAGGAACAAAATATAATTACATCTCTTGTAGTAATCAACGTATATAATTACGAAGACCAATTTGATAATTATGATATTGCAGCAACTGGACAATGACACCCAACCTGAGATTATTATTACCGGTGATTATAACATGAATATGCTATGGTCTTACGATAGAGATGTTGAAATACAATGGCAAAATTACTTATGGTCAATTCCAAGTTTTTCATCAACAATGGGTATGAGGGAACATAAGAATGAAAACATCGGCAAGACTCTTGTAAAAGAATTAGAAACCAGAGGTCTAAGATGGTAAAATGGGCGATTTCCTCAAGATTTGCCAAAAGCATGGACTTTCAAGCAGGGGATAATAGTGCTAGAATAGATTATACAATAGCATTATTGAATCTATTTCATAAAATGTTGGCTTATCGGAAAGAGGGAATATATATAAACGACCACGATCAACAAATAATTGAGTTAAACCTAAATGGCTTAAGATTTGAAAACTATAGGTCACTTCCGGGAGAAATAACGACAGGAAATTATAAGAAACTTTATTGGTCAGATAACACCAAAGATTCTATTACAAACACTGCACAGGCAATTGTGGATTTTCACTTCAAAGGAGATTATTCGAATGCTGTCGAAAAATGGTCTCTCTTCACAAAGCAATTAATTACCACAATCTCAATAATATGCTAATAAAGGTCAGTGGAGGAAAAAAACAGCATGTTCATTGGTGAAAATTTCGCTTGAAAGCCATCAATTAAAAAAAGGATGTAACAGAATCCTGAGATTGGTAAAAAAAGTTCCCAGTTAATTTAATTTACAGAGTAAAACTTAAAAATATAAATAAAGGAGTAAGGAAAATGGTCTGGAAAGACAAAATGCAAGAAAAGCAATAGTTGTGGGCAAAAGCTCTATATGCTTGCAAAAGGAGTAAGTCAAGAGGCTTCTGGATTCTAGTAAACAAACTGAGTAGATCTAGTAGGAAATCTACTTCATCAACAGTAACTGAATCTGAATAGGTATCGTTCATAGATATGCATTTGAATCCTACTCCTAACATGGCTATGAATTCTACTGATTGGGCTATAAATGGAATAGGAGGAGAAAAGAAAGATAACAGAAAAGCAAGTATGTAAATTAATAAAGAATCGGAGATCCAATGGTGCCCCCGGCCCACATGGGATTCCCGCTGTGTTGTATAAGGAGAAAGCATCATATTGGTTGAGCTATCGAACACCAGTATTTAATCATGCTCTCCAATAAAGAACAGTCCCCGAGGCATGGAACGGATCTATAATTTCTCCTATATAAAAAAGTGGGGACTGGTCCCGCCAATCCAATTACAGATTAATTACGCTCCAAGATATTGAAGCTAAATTAGTTGCATCGGTTCTACTTAAGGAGTTAATTGATTGGGCTAATGATAACTATTTAATTCCACCAATCCAATCAGGTTTTGTACACAGTGAAGTAGTGTGGCTCACTGGTTAGAGGCGGCAGACCCGAGAGCAGAGGACGGCCCGGGACAAGGGTTCGATTCCCGGCGCGGCAGGTTTCTGGACCAGGGTCAGCGGACTCGATAATTCTCTCGCCTCGGTGCCCACTCTGATCAGCGATCACACTCGGCAACTCTGGGCATTAGCTTGCCTCATCTTCACTAACGGCCCCACCAGACCACCGGGGATGCCTGGTCTCACCCTGGAGATACCCATTAAGGGACCATCTCTCAGGGAAGCCAGGAAGGGTTTCGCAGCGGTCGAAGCGCCTTGGGACCCTACGGGTAAGTAGTGCGCTATATAAATGCCAATACATTTACATTTACATTTACACGGTCAAGGTACAACAACAAACGTGTTAACACTGGGAATTTTAATGGAAAAATATAAAACAAGAAAACAGCCATTATATTTATGTTTCGTTGATTTTAAAGCTGCCTTTGCGTAAATAGGCAGATTTTATGGAGGAAACTGGATAGTTATGGCATTAGCTCCAGCCTTTTAAATGCAATACAATTGTTATATACAGATACCTGGACAAGAGTCCGGTTAGGGAATGGTTCAAAGCTTTCGAGGAAAATTAAAAAAACTCAAGGCCTAAAGCAAGGGTGTGTTTTAGCTCCATATTTATTTAATCTATTTTTATCAGACTTTACCCTTGCAATGAACTTATTATACGCTGAAGACGTCGTCCTGCTAAGCCAAACAAGGGTAGGACTGCAGCAATTAATAAAGAAAACATCAATGTATTCAATTGAGAACAAAATGACAATAAACGAAACCAAAACAAAAGTAATGGAAGTCAGTACCAAGAATCGGAAGGGCAGTCAATACAAATGGTCACACAAAAAGCGAGAGCTAGAAAAAGTTCAATGTTATAAATATCTTGGGATACTGTATGACGAAAAAGGATCTTTTTCATTCCATAAAATGGAGATGAAGGAAAGAGCCAAAAGTCTACAAGGGGCTTTTCGCCTACTTTATAGCTTCTTGGGAGGCCCAACTTATACCCCATTAATAAAAGTAATAAAAGCAAAATTGCTCCTGAGCCGTATATGGAAGTGAAATACTCGTGGCTTGATGCCGCCCAGGCGGCGTGCCCCAGCCCAGAGACGCTGGCGCTGCTTTGCCAAAAGCACACCGAATTCTCGGATGAAGCCGGCCGTGAACTGTCCTTCCTTGGTAGAGAGGGTCGAGCGCGCCGCTTTGGGGAGGGAGACCGACCGGGGTGTACCCTTGCTAACCTCCTACATCCACCGCTCGCTTCCTCCTATATAACTGCTCTCAGTGATAGAGCCTGGACAGGACCACCTCTCCGGAAGATATTAAATCCCGTTTTCTCGACTTTTACTCTCACCTCTATTGTGTCAGCACTCCCTTGCCACGGGAGGAGTTCGACCAATATTTTGAGTCCTTCGCCCTCGTCTGGCTCGAAGACTACCATTGAAAATTTCTTGTTGAGCCATTCTCCAGGGAAGAAATATTGGCAGCCATCAACAGCTTACCTAGTGACAAGGCCTCTGGCCTGGATGGCCTGCCTGCCTCGTTCTACAAATCGTTCGCTGACATCCTGGAACCGCATCTGGAGGCCATGTATAATGAGTCTTTCGACGCCGGGCTATTCCCGCAGTCCCTGCGCGAAGCACTGATAAATTTGCTCCTTAAACCTGACATTCCTGCCGACCGTCAGGACTCCTCCCGTCCTCTTTCCCTAATAAACATAGATAATAAAACCTTTGCCAAATCGCCCGGATCAATCTGGCTTCATACCTGGCAGGGCAACCTCACATAATCTTCGCACCATTTTCTAGTTCAAGTTCAAGTTCCAAAATTTGAATAGCGCACTACTCACCCAGAGGGTCTCAAGGCGCTTGAGGGAGGGAGGTGATTTACTTATCGAATATCCAGGTTTTTAGTTGCTTTCTGAAAGAGAGGTGGTTCTGAGTGAGGCGGAGGTGGGTGGGGAGAGAGTTCCAGGTTTTGGCCGCTAAGTAGGAGAAGGATCTTCCTCCCCTGGTGGATCTGTGGATGCGCGGAATTGCGGCGAGGGATTGATTGGACGATCGTAGTTGGCGGGAGGGGGTGTAGAAGGATAGACGCGTGTTGAGGCATTCGGGTCCTAGGTCGTACAGGGCTTTGTGTGCGTGGGTGAGGAGACGGAACGTTATTCTCTTGTTGACAGGGAGCCAATGAAGGTCTTTCAGGTGGCCAGAAATGTGAGCATGCCGAGGGATGTCCAATATGAGTCTGGCTAAGGCGTTTTGGATGCGTTGGAGTTTTTTCTGTAGTTTGGCTGTGGTTCCGGCGTAAAGGGTGTTGCCGTAATCCAATCGGCTTGTGACCAGTGCGTGGGTGACCGTCTTTCTTGTTTCGGTGGGGATCCAACAGAAGATTTTTTTGAGCATTCGTAGGATATTGAAGCAAGATGATGAGACGGCGTTGACTTGTCTGGTCATCGAGAGGGAGGAGTCCAGGATGAAGCCCAGGTTACGTGCGTGGTCTGTAGGTATGGGTGCGGTTCCGAGGGCCGGTGGCCACCATGAGTCGTCCCAGGCAGAGGGGGATGGCCCTAAGATGAGGACTTCTGTTTTGTCCGAGTTTAGTTTTAAACGGCTGTTCTTCATCCACTCAGCTACTTCTTTCATTCCTTCGTGTAAGTTGGTTTTGGCGGTGTTTGGGTCTTTGGTTAGGGAGAGGATCAGCTGGGTGTCGTCTGCGTAGGAGATGATGTTGAGGTTGTGTTGGCGTCCGATGGAAGCCAGGGGACTCATGTATACGTTGAAGAGGGTGGGACTGAGTGATGATCCTTGTGGTACGCCGCAGATGACTTCGGTGGCCTCTGATTTGAAAGGGGGAGGCGGACTCTCTGGGTTCTTCCGGTGAGGAATGATATGATCCAGTTCAACGCCTTTCCTTGTACTCTGATGTTGCTGAGGTGTTGTATGAGGGTGCTATGACAGACTGTGTCAAAGGCTGCGGAGAGGTCAAGTAAGATGAGAGCAACTGTTTCTCCATTGTCCAGTAGTGTTCGGATGTCATCTGTTGCTGCGATGAGGGCGGTTTCGGTGCTGTGTTTGGCTCGGAAGCCGGATTGAGAGGAGTCGAGGGATTTGTTGGATTCGAGGAAGGCGGCGAGCTGACTGTTGACGGCTTTCTCGATGACTTTGGCGGGGAATGGGAGGAGCGAGATGGGGCGGTAGTTTTTAAGTTTGGTTGGGTCAGCCGTGGGTTTCTTCAGAAGGGCGCTGAGTTCGGCATGTTTCCAGTTTTCCGGGAAGGTGGCAGAGTTGAGGGAGCAGTTGATGACGTCTCGGAGATGGGGTGCGATGATGGAGTCTGCTTTGTTGAAGATGTGGTGGGGACATGGGTTGGTTGGCGATCCTGAGTGGATGGAATTCATCAGGCGGATGGTGTCTTCAGTGGTGATTGGGTTCCAGGCGCAGGGTCCGATGAATTGGCAGGGGGGTTGTTAGAGGGGGGTTTTGGTCCGGAGGTGGGTGGAGTGGGCTGGTTTTCGGACTGGTTTTGAAAGCTGTTATGTATTTCGGCGATTTTGTTGTGGAAGAATGATGATAGAGAGTCGCACAGGTCTTGGGAGGGGGTGATGTCGTTAGTGCCTGCGGAGGGGTTAGTGAATTCTTTGACGATGTTGAATAGTTCCTTGCTGTTTTGGGCATTGTTGTCAAGTCGATCCTTGAATGCTGATTTCTTGGTGGATCGGATCAGTTGGTGGTGTTTGCGGGTGGCGTTCTTGAAGGTGGCTAGGTTGTCAGTGGTAGGGCTTTTTCTCCAGGTTTTCTCGAGAGTCCGACAGAACTTCTTGGATTTCTTAAGGTCATCGTTGAACCAGGGGGCTTTTTTGTTACCTTGCTTGATTAGATGGTTTTTCAAGGGTGCTAGTTCGTCTGCACTGTGGGTGATCCATTGTGTGAGGTTGGTGGCTTCTTGGTTTGGGTCCGATGAATTGGCAGGGGGGTTTTGTTGAAGCGACGTGAAGAGCTGGTTGGTGGTGATTTTGTTCCAGTTTCTTCAGGGAATAGGTTGTGGGGGGTTATGGGTCATGGATTTTTTGTAGTGGAAGTGAACGCAGCTAGCTGTGGTCCGTTCAATGGAGAGCTGTGGTGTGATTGAAGGAGATGTGCTTGCTGGAGGTGAAGATAGGGTCAAGCGTGTGTCCGGCAGAGTGGGTGGGGGTGTCAACGAGTTGTTTGAGTCCGAGATTGTCCAGGTTGTCCAGAAGGGTGGTGGTGTTGTTGTCGTTTTTCCTATCCAGGTGGAAGTTGAGATCTCCCAGTAGAATGTAGTTCTCGGATGGGAGGGCACGTGGGCTGATGAAGTCAGCGATGTCTTCACTGAATTGTGAGCGGGGTCCTGGGGGTCTGTAGATAAGGGTGCCTCTGAGTGTGGTTTTGGGGTCGGTGTGAATCTGGAAGTGAAGGTGTTCGGCGGTAACGAGGTTATCGTCGGAGCTGGTCGTGATGCGGATGGTGTTCTTATGGACGATGGCGATGCCTCCTCCTGTTTGGTTGATGCGGTCCTTTCGGATGATCTTGTAGGTGTCCGGGATGGCTATGGCGATGTCGGGGGCTGATGAGGCGTTCATCCATGTTTCTGTAAGGAAGGCGACGTCCGGCGATGTAGTGTCAAGTAGGTTCCAGAGTTCGATGGAGTGTCTGTGGATTGAGCGGGTGTTGAGCAAGAGGCACTTTAGGTGGTTAGTGATGGAGCTCTGTTTGGAGTTAGTGGATTTGGTGTGGGTTCTGATGCAGTCGAACTTGCAGGAGTGGCAGGTGAAGGGTCCATGGGTGTGGCCTGGGACGGCTTGGATGCAGGTAGGGAGCCGGCCGGGGTTAGGCGCAGAGAGGGTAGCAGCGTCGTATATTATGCGGGTGGAATGGGATTTGCGTGGACCAGGGGGTCTGGCGCTGGGCGCGGTCCAGGCGCGGACGGGCGTAGATGGGCTTACCTTTGGCGCACCTTCGGCGCGCATAGGGCGCGACCGCTGCGCGTGAACGCTGCGCGCGTAGGCATCTGCCATATGTGGATAGTGGAAGGGGAGGGGCGAGGGAGGAGCAGCTGGGATGCGGGAGCGGGGTGGAGATCAGGGCAGGGAGGCACAACAACAACAACAAAATGGCAGCAAGCCAATATCGAAACAGGATTGGGGCACAGTCGGAAATAGCGCGATGCAAATGGCAGTGGCACCGGCACAATCAGGCACAAATGAGTCTACAGGCAGCACAGCACAATCTCAAATTATCGTCAAAGCGCACCTTGGCAATCAAGCGCTACGATCTAATTGACATAAGCAAATAATAAATAATAAACAGGCGGGGCAATCTAGCGCTACGATCTCAAATTAATAATTAATCAGGCTAAAGCAGTTGTGGGAGGAAGGCGAGATAAGCACTCAGCAGTCTGGCGGTAAGCGCTACGATACCAGGCGAAGTAGGGAGCAGTGTGGGGAGTGACCGCTTCTGATGGTAGCAGGACGGTCACAGCGCTACCACGGCAGAGCGAAGCAAACAGTATCAGTGGGAGGGAGGAGCAGCTGGGAGGCGGGAGCGGGGTGGAGATCAGGGCAGGGAGGCACAACAACAACAACAAAATGGCAGCAAGCCAATATCGAAACAGGATTGGGGCACAGTCGGAAATAGCGCGATGCAAATGGCAGTGGCACCGGCACAATCAGGCACAAATGAGTCTACAGGCAGCACAGCACAATCTCAAATTATCGTCAAAGCGCACCTTGGCAATCAAGCGCTACGATGTAATTGACATAAGCAATTAATAAATAATAAACAGGCGGGGCAATCTAGCACTACGATCTCAAATTAATAATTAATCAGGCTAAAGCAGTTGTTGGAGCAAGGCGAGATAAGCACTCAGCAGTCTGGCGGTAAGCGCTACGATACCAGGCGAAGCAGGGAGCAGCGTGGGGAGCGACCGCTTCTGATGGTAGCAAATTAACCCTAACTTGTCGCCAGTGGCCACACTGCTCGACGCCACCAAGGCATTCGATACGTTGGAGTGGCCGTTCAGCATTCTACCGCGCAAGGGGTTTCAGTGCTCACTTTCTGCGTAATATCAAACTCCTTTACACCAGTTCCTCCGCACGTCTCCGCATTAATGGTCAGGTATCCGACCCGATCAACATTGCCCGTGGCACTCGCCTGGGGTGTCCGTTATCGCCCATGCTTTTTGCCATCGCCATGGAACCCCTGGCTGCCAGGCTACGGCAGCACCATACACACAGGGGCATTGGTTTCTCTTCCCGCTCTCTCCTGGTCTAAATGTATGTGGATGACGTCACCCTATATGTCAGCCACCCCCAGGAAAACCTTAGCCCCCTGGTTCGGGAACTCATACGTTTTGGCGGGCTTTCGGGCATCGAGATGAACTGGAGTAAGTCGGTCCTATTTCCCCCGACTGATGCTACTGTCCCCTTCACACCGGACTTTCCATTCGTGTGGGCATCTGGCCCCACACACTATTTGGGCATCTGGTTAATTAGGGATTTGGATGAATTGTGGAGGTCAAACTTAGGGCGGGCTGTTGATTGGCTTGAATCCAGAATCCCTTTGTGGAGCCGACTGCCGCTATCCTTGGCTGGCCGTATCGCCATACCAAAAATGGTGGTCCTGCCTAAATTCCTCTATCTCTTCTTGAACATACCTATCCCCCTCACCTCTCATTTGTTTCACAAACTTCGCTCTCTAGTCATTTCGCTTATTTGGGCAGGTGAACAACCCAGGGTGGCCTACGATATCCTCACTCTCCCTATGTCTGCCGGTGGGATGGATGTGCCTGACTTTCGGATCACCCAGATTTCCCTTCACTCCAGTCTTCCAGCATGTCCCGACACAAGGCGCGCTTGGGCCTGAGAACGGTGGCGGATCTGTACCTGGAGAATTCCTTTTTCACTCTTCCAGAGTCTCCGGGGTTGCAGGACACCCTACTATTTTATCAGTTACGTGCCACTTGCCGCAAACTGCACTCCACATTGCCTCAGCCCCCGCCCACTCTCTGAACTTCATTCATACTTCCACGTCGCCGCACAAGTTAGTCACCAAACTGTACGCTTTGTCCTTGGGGTCTGCCCCTATCTCATCGGATTGCGCAGACTTTGGAATTGACATTTCGGAGGCCGACTGGTTGTATTGCTGTAATCAAACCAAAAAGTTTTCCCCTAATTACCGGCTACGCCTGATCCACTTCAAGTACTTGCACAGACTGTACCACACCCCAGTGCTGCTCCACTGGTTTGGGCTCACCCCTGGAGATACTTGTATGCGTTGCACTGCTCCATTTAGCTTGGCTCTGCCCCAAGGTCTCTGAGTTCTGGCAGGCGGTGTGCTCCACCGTCTCTGACATCACCGGTACTGCAGTGCGCCCAGACCCTCCCCTGTGCCTTCTTGGCTTTGTTAAGTTTTGCCCTGATGCTTCCCGCCGCCTGATTTCGATGCTTTTGGACCTCGCCAGACGTAGGGTGGCCATGTGTTGGGGTCGGCAGCCTGCTCCTAGGGTCGAGAGTTGGTTGGAGGATGTCTCTCGATGCCAGACTCCTCTCTGAGTTTTGTGATTTAATGCCTGCCAGGTCCCGCCCTGTCGACATTTGGGCCCCCCTGGTCGTCTATCTCCTTTCCCGCTCCCACCCCAGCGGCGCTACCTCTACCGTGCTCCCCGCCGGCCCTGGATCGGCGGCGGCCGCGGGTGTTGGTTAGTGAATGCTCCCACCTCCCCATCTGCACCGGTGCTGCTTTAGACTTTCATCTGTTATTGTGCTTCTATGCATGCTTCCCCTTGGGAGGCTGTAGCCCTGGACTGTGGTTCTGTGACTTTGACATTCCTGGTTTTACTGAATTGCTGTAAACGTAACCCAATTGCAACTCAATGTCTGTATTGTAATTTATCTTGCTACTGCGTGCGGCGGTTCTGCACGGTGTATTGTGTCTGCCATGTTGGTATTTCTTAATAAAGGTTTTTGAAAATAAAAAATAAATAAAAAAATGTCCCTTTTAAAAGACAAAGAACTGTTTATTAAGAGATCCCACGCATGGATGTTAGTCCAGGAATATACAAGTCTTAATGTCCAACCATGGTTAGAGGCGGCAGACCCGGAAGCTGAGATCGACCGTGGACCAGGGTTCGATTCCCCGCCTCGGCGGGTCTCTGGCTCAAAATTCCACGGACTCGACAATTCTCGCTCTGGTGCCTACTCAACTCATGGGGTCACACTCTGCGACTCTGGGCAATAGCTTGCTTAATCTCCACTACGGCCCCCCGCGGCGGGATGCCTGGCTTTCACCTTGTGGACACCCTGCCGTGGTTTCTCACAGGGGAATACCAGGACGGGTTCCCTAAGCAAGCGCCGGGACGCTTACGGGCAGCTGTGCGCTTTACAAGTCCAGCACATTTACATTACATTACATTTACATATTTATAAATACCATGGTCTCTACAAACCAAAAACACCTTTATGAAAGCACGATTCGGCAACTTACCCGGCTTAAAACATTTAATGCCCTGGTTGAGAACATCTAAGCCGACTATGTGCAGCCCATGCAACCTATGGGAAGAAAGTATTTTGCATTTTGTTGTATATGTGCAGTAATGATGGCAGAAAGAAAACGATATTTGAAAAACTGCTTCATTGGCAGAGTTGTTCGTACCTGCAGACATGCCATGGTAGTTTTTTTTAGACCGTCGGGTATTAAAATGAACGCCAATTTTACTACATTTTTAATACTTGTTAAAAAGAAGTTGGATACTTGTGAGTTGTCCACAGGAAATCTGGAAGTCTAAGATAATTAAGGACAACATTTAGGACTATTTTTATGACATCACACATAAATTACAGAAATATTAATTGACACAATTGATATTAATTCCTGGAAAGATGACGGTCTGATGTAATGTCTATAAATTGTGTTTATGTTATTTAAGAAAACTAATTTGGATTTTTTGAAATTTTAAAATTGTTGGTCTGTATTTAAATTGGAGTGTTTCCTTTAAGAATGCAGTAATCGTAAGATTGTTGTTAATCATGCAAATAAAATTTACCTTACTCCCTCTGTTAGAAAATGCTTTCCCCTTCCCTCCCCTGCTTCACCTTTCTCCCCCCAACCAACCACATGCATATATCTACCACCTGCTTAAAAAAGTGGTAAATAAAAGCAGAAAAAACACTATGAAATAGCGAATGGTATGTGGTTTGACAGGCAGAAGAATCTGTTCCTCGTGGCAACTGCCCAGTCCATGGCGTCAAACTTGTAACTGGACGTTACTGGGGTAAATCCACTACAAAGTAAAAAAAAAACAATTACATGAGATTTTTCTGCCACTCCAGCACTGTGCAACTTCTAACAAGGGACTATGAGAGGTCTTGGACCGGTCCTGTGACCTGGAGGGTCACACCAATTGTGCCCTTATTTAAGTCAGAGAACTGTCATGGGTTTAACAGCTAGAACGGTGGTGGCAATGCACCCTGTTGTAAGGATCAATAGCCTGATGTGATCTTTGCATCATGGTCAGTGGAGTGGCGTCCTACTGACACACCCATGTAATGCTCCGTTTCTATACATGTGCCCAAACTTTGAGCTAACATCAAGTGCGTGTTTAGGGCGTTGGTGTGGGTAGGATAAATGCAATGTGAGAGTGCTCGTCTAAGGGACACCCCCCACATCCACCCCCAAGACTCTCCCAACAGTTCAGGGCAGAATATAGTACACTACGACAACGTGATTGTTGAGGCCCAGTTGGACGATTGTGTGCTGCCAACCCGCCCGTTCAAGGTTGCATTTGCCAAATTCCTAACAAAACAGGGTCTGAATCTACTGGCTTCCTGGAAAGCCTGAGCTGGGCTTTTAGTGGCTGAATTCCAGACTACTCTGTGTCAGAGGCCCATGAGGGACTACACTTACTCCAGTGTCGAACACCCTGTCTGAGCTTACGCCTGTGGTCCACCCGGCCACAGTGTGGACTCAATTGCTGACGGTCGGGCCTCCAGAGGAGCTGCACTTACCGACCGGCCTAGTGTGACTGCTACCTTGGGACTGCTGATCTTCAGGCAACTGCAAAGAAAAAACAGAGTGGATGCCCTACTGAATGCAGCACTACCTCCAGGACAAAAGCACTCCACAAAAGCCTGCTGGTGGGTCACTGCTCTCTCGAGTGTTTGCGCGTGTCATTCAAGTGCCGGGAAACAGGAAAGAGACCCAGACAAGACTGACTCATCCTGTGAAAAGGGTAAGACGCTTACGACAGAGCATAAACGCATTGCGGTGACTGGAGTGACAGAACTGCACCTATACTATATTCATTATATTCCTAAATGCCCCTAGAGGGAAGGGGGTATCAGAACCGGACGCACCAGTCTGCTGCACATGGTAGTCTGGCATGCCTGCACTATCTTTTCACCCAGACTGTCCATAAAGTTGATTATAGTGCCGCTACACACATACCACCATTCGCTGGTGGAGGTGCAACTCGATTGTCCGGTTGTGGACTTCATGCTACCCCCAAGGGTTGATCCATGATATTTATAAGACAAGACGTTCAAAGCTCGTATGAGAGATGGAGCAGACTTCTATTTTAAGGATAACGGGCGGCCTGTTGAATCAGCTTGCGTGTTATAGGATGAATTCAAGGCAGTGATTCGAGGCCAGACACAAGCCTTGATTGGGGGAATGCCGAAGGAACGTAAATTGAAGTGCGAAGCTCAGAACAGGGAATATGCTGTCCTGGAGGCACGCCTGGCAAGTGGGGAATCAGTTTCTCTCCCATTACACCATCAACTGAAGCAGCACACATTAAGAGCAGTAATGGAAAATAGCGTGCACTCATGCGCTGGCTACCCAGCTGTTTCTATGATGTGGGTGATAAAGCCAATGAGTTGCTTACATGGTTAGAGAGACAAGACAAAGGATGGAACTGGATCCTTGAGGACACTGACAACAAGGGGACGGAAATACTGGGGGAGACTTCCTGAAAGACCTGCCCATGCCAATGCTAACAGAGGAGGTTTCAGACTGCCTGAAAACAAAGGAGTCCCCCGGAGGACCAAAGAACGTCTGAGGTGGCGGTCATCCCAAAAATGGACAAACCAGCAACTGAGTGTGGGTCTTATAGACCTATCTCCCTGCCTAATTTTGAGACTAAGGTCCTTGCGTAGGCCCTGGCGATCTGCCTGCGGACAGTAATTTCAACAGTGGATCATCCTGATCAGTCGGTCTTTATGCCACACCAGGGAAGGCGCTTAAATCTCCTGCCACCTTAATGGAGTACCAAATGCAACAGGGAATTCCTTTGCTGAACCAGTGGTGCTGCTGTCAAGCTCTCGTATGTGGCCCCTCTAGCGTGCATGCGCGTCAATAATACAGTCTCCCGAGTCTTTGGCGTCCGACAGGGATGTTCCTAGTCTCCTATTTTCTTTTCACGTGCGTGGGTTCGTCAGGACCTCTCATATGGGGTACTCCAGTTGATCAGGAGTGTGATGAGAGAATCTTCCTCTACACTGACGTTTTGCTACGGGACACGTAATCAGCCTTCTTGAGTGAACGAATTCTACAAATTTTTCACATATCTAGAGATTATTCAGGATATAAGATCAATTGGAAGAAGTCCTTAATATTCCTGCTGGTGGCAGGGACCCTGCGGCTGCACTCTAGGTGCACAGTTCGGGTGGCATTACATGGCTTTAAATATTGGGCGTGTTTATTACAAGAGAGCCACAGGCAGGAACGTACTCCCGAAATTAGATTGGCTTCGCAGGGATGCCCCACACTAGTGGGCACTCCCGCTCTCCTTACTGGGCCGGGTCGCCCTATTTTAAGTGATCACCCTCCAGGGCCTCTAGTACATCGTGCAAAAAACGTCCTTTAAGATCCCACCAGAGATTTTCTTTCAAAAGGTAGTCTGAGAACTTTGGCTGCTGTTGTGGGATGGTGGCACTTCACACTGAGTAAGCTGCAGAGGGGAGTTCATTAAGGTGGACTGGTGGTCCGGAGCATTCTCAAGTATTACTGGGACACGCAGCTGATGGCAGTCAACAACTGGGTTTTTGCGGACCGTAAGGATCCTGTTTACCGGGTAGATACATTGGCCATGGGCAAGAGAGGTTACCCCACCCCGGTGCTCTATCGAAGAAAACTTGAGGGCACCCTACCTACCCATACCCAAACATTGGAAAGGGTGTGGAGAGAGGCTACCAAGTATTTAGGCTGAGAAGGTAAGCTGACTGAAATTACTCCACTGTATGATGGTGATCTCTTAAGTGCAGTGGAAGGATTGTAGGGCTTCACAAAATGGGGATTGATTAGCTTAGAACGGCCGGGCGATGTGTGGAGGGGACAGGTGCTTGTGTCCTTCACGATCCTACAACAAAAGTATAAATTAGGTGACTAAACACGGTTCTGACATTTGCAGGTGGATCACGTTCTGCAAAGTCACATCCGGGAAGGGGGGCAGTTGCCTGATGCATCCCCACTGGAGGACCAGCTACTAACGAATCCCCTGACTGAAAAAGCAATCTCAACCATCTATAGGAAGTTGATCTACAGTTCTCTGGATCCCTAGAGGGGACGCGAAGAGCTGTGTGGCAGAGGGATCTAGGCACACTTGGCGATGGCGATTGGGTTGAGGCCATTCAGGATGCCAGGGAGGTGGCAATTAGAACTCGTTTTGGTCTAATTTAACTACAGATCCTACATAGGACCTACTACGCCAGAACTTTGTGGCACCGAATAGGGTGGGCGGCCACCTCTCTGTGTAGAGGGAATGTGAGGGGGGGCTTTTTTAATGTGGTGTGGAGTTGTCCGGTAATTCAATGCTACTGGGTAGAGATCATGAGAATAATGTCCCAGGTCATGGGACTAGCGAGCACCATGGGGGCCGAATGGCACCTCCTGAATATCATGAGTGAGGTGACATGGCATAGTTTTAGCAGAATATGACTGGCCCTGGCTTCGGCGGTTGGCAAGCGTAATATTGCAGCGGTTGGGGAGCCAGCTCTCCCCCCCAGGGTGGAGGATTGGGAAGCAGATCTTGATTGGTGTCAACGGGTGGACACAGGGTGTATCTCAGCAGGGGCTGCCCTTGTAAATGGTAAAAGATATGGGAGGGATGGTAGAGCTACCGGGCCATGTGACACGTCATGAAGTAGTGAAAGTTAAATATGTACCATCTTTGCGATCTAGTTTTGTGTAGTGGGATTTGGCCAAGGAGTATCAGGACAAGCCAAGCTATGTTACTCACTCCATATTTGCAGACTTTGCCTTTTTGGTCTTAGCACTCTCACTAATGTGCACCGCATTTTCGGTGTCAACACTATCGATTGAGCACAAGTTCAATGAAAAGAATTTTAAAAAGTACATGTGTCTTGGCAATATAAGCAGGGTGCAGGTCATTTATTCAATCAAGTCTGTTGATCTATTGTTGAGCTCTGAGTTTAAGCAGCTCTCATTACAAAGCTGAGAATTATGTGACTGCTCGCCCTCGCTAACTTGGGAGTCAAGTACAAAAGCACAAGTTACTTACCTTCGGTAACAATATATCTGTAAGAAACAGCAGTTAGTGTTAGATTCCTTACCTTAGAATATCCCCAGGCGTCAAGCTGAATCCGGAAAGTTTTCGTCAGCAGTACCCCTGCGCGTCGCTAGGCATCGTCTGCGCCTCTGCATTCGTCGTTGGCATCGTGATCGCCGGGATGACGTCGGAGTAGTTAGACGCCGCCCTCACGTGCTGACGTCAGTTCTGCACATAGCTTTCCGCGCCAGGAACGCAGAGCCATGATAGAAACCGACACTGATGCCATAAAACTAGGGCCCTGAAAGGGATGTCCTTAACCCTAGATATTCGTTCGCAGAACGGGCAGGATGGGTGGGGCGGTAACGAATCTAACACTAACTACTGTTTCTTACAGATATATCGTTACCAAAGGTAAGTAACTTGTGCATCTGAAAGAAACAGGTTAGTGTTAGATTCCTTACCTTAGAATAGATACCCCAGCAATACCAACCCCGGTGGTGGGTCTGCGAACCAATATCACACCAGAAAGTCCCGGAGAACAGAACGGCCGAAAAATCCATCTCTCCGGACTTGGCTGTCCAGGCAGTAGTGCTTAGCAATCGTGTGCATTTAGTCCCAAGTAGCTGCCTGACATGTCCTGTAAGGGTACTCCCCGACCAAGGCAGTAGTAGCCGCCGTGGCCCGAGTGGAATGGGCCCTCAGCCCAACAGGAGGCTCCTTTTTCGCCAAGTAGTAACAGACCTTGATGCACAATACGACTCACCGTGAGATGGTTCGCTTGTGCACCGCCCGTCCCTTCTTAGCGCCCACGTAACCAACAAAGAGCTGGTCGTCCACCCAGAACTGGCGTGTGCGTTCTAGAAAGAACGAGAGAGCACGTTTTGGGTACAGATGGTGGAGCCTCTCTTCCTCTTTCGAGGGATTCGGAGGCGGAAAGAAGGTGGGCAAGCTGATAGACTGCCCGATATGAAAGGCTGCAACCACCTTGGGCAGGAAAGAAGGACGAGTTCTCAAAACAACTTTGTCCGGATGGACAGAGAGGAAAGGAGGCTTAGAAGATAGAGCCTGGAGCTCACTCACTCTCCTGGCAGAGGTGATGGCAACCAGGAATGCAGTCTTAAGAGTCAGAAGATGAAGAGAGCAATTGTGAAGTGGCTCGAAAGGAGCGCAGATCAAATAGGTTAGAACAAGGGTCAAGTCCCACTGAGGCATCACGAAAGGAACAGGAGGGAACATGTGAGTAATGCCTTTCAAGAACCTATTTTCAACTGGGGACTTGAAAAGAGAAGGCTGATCAGGAAGCCTCAAGAAGGCTGAAAAGGCCGAGAGATAGCCTTTGATAGTGCCCAAAGTAGAGCCCTGTTGGGCAAGAGAAAGAAGGAAGAGGAGAACCTATGAAAGGGGGCAGAAAGTAGATCCACAGCCTTTGCTTTGCACCAAGCCACAAAATTGTTCCACCTGCAGGCGTATACTGATTTTGTGGAGCGACGCCTGACTGCCAGAATCACATTACAGACTTCAGGAATCAGGTCAAATGGCCTCAAATGTCGCCGCTCAATCTCCACGCATGTAGGTGGAGACTGGACAGGTTCGGGTGGAGGACCGTTCCCTGCTGCTGCGACAGAAGGTCCTCCTGAAGAGGCAGACGAATCGGGGGATCGACTGACATGCTGAGTAGCTCGGGATACCAGTATCTTCGTGCCCAGTCCGGAGCCACAAGGATGACTTGGGCTCTGTCTCGCCTGATCTTCTTAAGCACTCTGAGCGTACAACAGACCGCATCGCCACTCACGAGGAAAAGCGTCTTCTATCGAGTGCCGTCTTGGAAATTCCAACATGCAGGACGGATGATATTGCACGTTCTCTTCGGTGGCAAATAGATCTAACCAAAGCTCTCCCCACTGCCGAAAGAGACCTTGCGCCACGTCCCAGTTCAGACGACATTCGTGATCCATCATGCACCGACGGCTGAGTTTGTCCGCCCTGGCGTTAAGGGAACCTGCCAGGTGTTGAAGCACCAGGGTGATGCCCTGGGGTTCCAGCCATGTCTAGAGGCGCAGAGCCTCCTGACAAAGGGTCCACGACCCCACCCTGCCCTGTTTGTTGCAGTACCACATGGCGGTGGTGTTGTCCGTGAACACCTGCACTACCCCGGACAGAGGAAAGGAATGCCTTCAGTGCAAGCCGGATCGCCCACTGCTCCAGAAGGTTGAATGAAGCCGGGACTCCGCCGGAGACCACAGGCATCTGATCTCCTCCTCTCCCATGTGGCTCGCCCATCCCAGGAGGGATGCATCCGTCACCACTACGTGCTCTGGTTGAAGAAGGGAGAGGGATCTGCCGCTGACCCAATCGCGGTCCGTGAGCCACCACTGCAACTGTCTCGCAGTGCCCTCCGAGATCAGGACGTGGTCAGACAGGTTGCCCTGATGCTGTGCCCACTGAAACTTCAGGTCCCACTGCAGAGCCCGCATCCGCCACCTGGCGTGATGCACCAGTAGGATGCAGGAGGCTATCAGCCCCAGGAGCCGCAGCGTCAACCTGACCGAGACCCGGGATAAAGACTGAAAGATTGAAATCAGAGCCTGAATATCCCGAACCCGCTGTTCAGGGGGATAAACTCGAAACTGAGCCGAGTCCAGAACCGCTCCGATGTAGAGGAGCTTCTGAGAGGGGCACAGGTGTGACTTCGGTATGTTGATGGAGAACCCCAGCAGGTGCAGGAGGTCGGCCGTAGTCTGAAGGTGGGAGACGACTGTCCATGGCGAGCCCGCCTTCAACAACCAGTTGTCGAGATAGGGAAGACTGGAACCCTTGATCTGCGCAGATGAGCTGTGACCACCGCCATCACTTTTGTGAACACCCGGGGTGCTGGTAAGGCCGAAGGGAAGCACGGTAAACTAAAAGTGCTCATGGCCTACCGTGAACTGCAGGTAGCGCCGGTGGGCCGGCAGGACGGGGATGTGGAAATACGCGTCCTGCAACTCCAACGCCACCATCCAGTCTCCAGGGTCTAGGGCAGCTAAGACCTGAGACAATGTCAGCATCTTGAACTTCTCCTTCCGGAGGAAGCTGTTGACGTTCCGGAGATCCAAGATAGGGCGTAGGCCTCGTTTGTCCTTCTTGGGAACCAGAAAGTAGTGGGAATAACAACCACACCCTACTTCTGGCCCAGGAATGAGCTTGACAGCCCCCTTGGCCAAAAGGGCCATAACTTCCTCTTGCAGAAGTTGCAAGTGATCCCCCGACATGCGGTGGTACTGCGGTGGCATGGCTGGAGGGGTCGCCTCGAAGGAGAGAGAGTAGCCCCTTCGGACGTTTTGCAGCACCCACCTGTCCGACGTGATGGTACACCAGTTGAGGAGGTGATGGCGAACCCTGCCCCCTTACTTGCGTCGAATGGGCCTGAAATGCCGGACTAGGAAGGCTTTGAGGCAGATGCTGCGAGAGTGGATGTGGACTGACCCTGCCATTGTCCCCCTGCACCACCACAGCGGTTACCACGTCCATGAAAGCGTTGAGGTTTGTTCTGCGGCCTGTGGCTGGCTGGATGTGTATTGCGCCCCTTCCTTGGCCACAAAAGGTACAAAAAGCAGAAGTTTGCAGGCGCTGGCCTAGGCCCAAGGACTTGGCCGTAGTCCTGGAGTCCTTGAAACGCTCTAGCGCACTATCCGCTTTGTCGCCAAACAGGCGACGGCCATCGAAGGGCATGTTCATGAGCGTGGCCTGGACCTCTCCCGAGAAATTGGCAGACCTCACTCCTGCGTGGCGACGAATAGCCACCGTCATGGAAATCGCCCTGCCCAGCGAGTCCGTGGTGTCAAGTCCACACCTGATGGAGTACCGTGCCGCATCCCGCCCACCCGCCAGGGCTTGGGAGAGCCATGTCTGGGCCTCCTCTGGACACTCTGGCAGCACGTCCGCAAACGTATCCCACAGAGAGTGGGTGTAACGCCCCAAAAGGCAGGCGGTGTTGACAGACCACAGCTCCAAACTCAGAGAGGAGAATAATTTCTTTCCAAACTGATCGTACCTTTTGGATTCCCGATCCGGAGGCACAGAAAGCATGGGTCGCCCGGAGCCGGGCTGTGGTGTCGGGCCACGTTCCAATCCACCGGGAGGCCTGTAGAGGGCTTGGACCAGGTGCCCATCAGAACATCGGTGAGGGCTTCGTTAAACTGCAGCAGAGGCTCCGAGGAGCTTGCCTGCGGTTTGAGCACCTCAGTGAGGAGGTTAGTCCTCACGGCCGCGACAGGGAGCTCATGAGCCAAGGCCTTAGCTGCCCTGTTCAATACCACGCTATTAGTAGAAGCCTCCTCCGAGGCCACGGAAGGAGGAGAGACGAATCCAGTGTCAGGTGAAGTGTCTAGACCACTGGCCTTCATTAGCTTATCTGTCCAGTCCTGGCTTAACTGGCACTGCTGTGTCAGAGGGTCCTCAGACCCCTCCCAGTCCTTCCCGTCATCCATGTCCTGGAAACCAGGCAAAAATTATGGAGCCAGGTTGTAGGTGAATTAGTCACCCATCGGTGCCGGAGACGGCGCCGCTCCAGTATCGCACCCGGACCGGGGCTGAAACCGTGGATGGTGTTGTACGAAGACGGCATCGGGAGCGACACCCTCGGGGTCGGCGCCAGCGGAGGAGTCGTGAGGTCGACTGGTGACGACGCGGATTCAGGCCTGGATCCTGCGGGGCCCTGCGGCATCGGGACCAGAGTCGACGACGGCACCGGGGCCGAAGCACCTGACGGCGCCAGAGCCAACTGCCCGCTGGGTCCCCCAGTCGGATCCGCGGGACCCGAAGGCGCCTCAACAGAGGTCGACGGAGGGAAGTGTGTCCTCATGGTGACGATGAAATCATGTATCTCCTCCGACGTCGCATGCAGCCCAGGGACCGCGGGTATGAAGCTAGACGTGGTGCCTACGGCTCTAGTGGAGCCACGCGGGGGGTGTCACCCGAACCCCAGGCCGCATAACGCGAGCGTCGGGTGGAGTCGGAAGAGCGATGACGTCTCTTCGACTTCTTTTTCGAATGCCTCGACTTGGAGCCCGACGAGTAGTGGTAACTCGACGAGGGGCGATGACTGTGGCTCCACGACCAGTCCCTCGACTTCCTCCTCGACCGGGACCTAGAGCGGCATGGAGCCGACTACAGGAGCTCGAGCAGCTTACAGGACCGCTCCCGTTTAGCCTTCGAGGTCAAGGCCCGGCAGTCAGGGCACGACTTGTCATCGTGGTCGGGCCCGAGGCAGTAATGGCACCGACGGTGTGGGTCGGTCACCGACATCAGGCGGTGACAGGTGTCACGAGGCTTAAACCCAGGCATCCCTATTGACACTGCGAGTCGAAGTCGACTCGAAAAAGTGATCAAAACAGATCAAAAAGTTAGTCAAAAAATTACTAGAGTACTGCTCTTCCCGGATCTGCGCATGCTGGCGTGGAAAAAGGAAGAACTGACGTCAGCGCGCGAGAGCGGCGTCTAAGTACTCCGACAACGTCATCCTGGCGATCACGACGCCGACGATGGACGTGGAGCCGCAGACGACGCTTAGCGATGTGCAGGGGTACTGCTGAGGAAAACTTTCCAGATCCAGCCTTACGCCTGGGGATATTCTAAGGAAAAGAATCTAACACTAACCTATTTCTTTCAGATAAGGGTTTACTTGGTCAGTTTGTACAGCCTTACTAAGACAGGTCTTGTAATATTAAAGGAAAGTGACCTCAATCCAGTAGCCCCCGCCTATCCCGTGGCCCCGGAACTGGATTGCACATATAGGCGGGACTGAAACGTGCTTGCTTTGTCAAGCTGAAGTTTGGTCCTTTTAGGTTTTCTAGACAACAATTCTTTTTTTTGCTTTTTATCTTTTTCCAGTATGACATGATTTAACATAACCAGTAACTTGTTAAGCTGACATTGCAGAGATAAACCAATGCGACTTATATAGCAGATTAGTTTTTAAAAAGGCATCGTTAAGTTAAGAAACACAGCAGCGCATTGTCATTTACTTATTCACATACAAGAAATCACATATCGGCAGCATTCTAATTAGCTCTCTATTTTCTCCACTCCTCTATTTGTCATTTGTCAAGGCTATGGGTTTGATTTAAAGTCCAAAGGGTCACCCGACTTGTTAGAGATCTCTGCTGGACCTGTGGCGCTCTCTGTCCCTTCAGAGGAGCAGCAGCCATGGTGGCTCCTCTGAAGGCACCGCAGGGGTGGTGAGCGGCTGCCATGGTGGCTCCTCTGAAGGCACCGCAGGGGTGGTGAGCGGCTGCCATGTTTCAGGCGACTATTCACCAACTTTTGTGTTTTTCAAAAACAAGCTTCCAACGCTGGAGTTTGTTTTTAAAAACCAATAACTTATCACCCTCACACCCTTGGAACTTTTTCCCTGATCAATTTTCCCCCAGGAAGTGAGGTTCATTTAAAAAGAAATTCTCATCACGACTGCCAAGTATTCCCTGGTGGTCCTGAATAAAAGAAAAATGCTTCAGACTGCGTGATCATAAAAGGAATGGCGTCCGATGTATTTATTCCGACGCCACCCAAGAAAGGCTGGACACAGGACAATCCACCTGACTTGCACTAGATCAGGCAGACCATCCGTTTGTTGGACAGGATACTCCACCACGCTTGTGAAGGAGTACCCTGCTCACCAAACTCTAAATCAAGACCTTTATCTTGTCTGTGCTATGCTTGTATCTCTAGGTCTGCTTCATTATGTCCATCAGTCTTTGTATTATCTACCTGTTACTGAGGCTTGTGTGGTTTAATCTTACGGTGTGTGTGGGGGGGTTTATTTGAACCTTGTGGTTTAATCTGCACTTGTTGTTTATGCAGTGTTATTTGGTGTTGTCACACCCTTGTAATTATAAAAAGTATGTTACAGGCGACCAGGTGTCTCCTGCCTGTGACTTCTGAGGAAGTAAGTGTGCACAGTTAACAGCAGCAACATTGCAAAGTGTCAAGAGCCTGATTTAGAGTTCGCTGGCTGGGTTACTCAGACACAAACGTGACGGATATCCTGGCCGCCGTATTACAAGCACTACTGAATATAATATATGGGAGCCTCATTTCTTTCTTTCGTACTTTCTATTTCCCTTGTTTTTATTATCTTTATTTTACTCTTTCTTCTCTTTCTTATTTCTTTTTCTGTTTCTCTCTATTCCTGTTTTATCTTTCATTCATTTCTTAATTTAAGAGTGCTCAGCCTCCTAAAGCATTTTATTCATTCATTCCATTTCTTCTTTCCTGTCACGGGGATGGCTGCGCAGATATCCTTACAAGTAGGATCTTCTGCATTCTGCATGAACCTGTTTACTAATGGTCCTAGTTGAAGGTGTCAAGTAGAAGCAAAACATATGTTTCTTGTGTGAGGTACGGAGGGTATGTGTGAGAATGTGTGGGTGAGAGAGTGTGTGTGAGAGAGACAGACAGAGAGAGTGTGTGTGTCTGTCTGTCTGTCTATGTTTGAGTGTGTGTGAGTACTTGAGCGTGGGGAGTCGGCTCTCACTATACTATGCCAAAAAGAGGTATAGTGTATAGAGAGTCCAGTGGATCCCCAGAGGTTTTACAGAGGCTAAAGTAGATAATACTAATGCTCCTTTGTGGTAGTGTGGGGGAGCAGTTAGACGTATACGAGGGTAGTTTTAAGCATTTGTTGTACAGACAGTGGCAATAAATGACACACAATCAATGAATAAATCTGAGACCAATTTATAGAATGACACTTGGTTAATTTTATTTTGCGGAACCACAGAATTTCATCTAGAGTAAATACGTTTTGCAATAGAAATTCTGTTCAATATAAAAAGTGGACAATTAGTGCAATTTCCAGACTTTGTAATGTTAACCTAGGGGGTGAAGAAAACATTCAACATACGTATAGGCAACATCTACTTACAAGACCATTCTACAAAAGTTATGGTCAGTATTGGACACGGTTCAGTTCAGAACCAACAGTGCACCACCAGCGGCACGTGGGCGCCCAGGTGTAGGTGCAAGTTCAAGGTTGGAAACCCAATACAAACTAAGGGGGACTGGGGCAATCGGACAGAAGCTGCTTACAGGTAAGTAACAGTACAAAAGGGGTGGTGATGGACGGAGCATTTGAATCAATCAAACACTCACACCCAGTCAAAAGATCTGGGTTTAATCCATCACCGTTCTTTCGCCCACTCTGCCACCCCAGTTCAGACATGGCTATATGCAAATCAGTCTCATGGGAACAGTCCAGCCCGAACTGACAAGCCATGTCTTCCCTGGACCAGAAACAAGCTTCCGAGGACCGGTTTCTGGCATTCCAGCCGTCTTCAGCCCGGCTTGCTTGAATCTAATGGCAAAGTGAGCAATGGACTCACGTCTGAGCATACCCTGCCACACTTATGGCGGCCAAAAGGGGTACAAAAGATCTGGGTTTAATCCATCACCGTTCTTTTTGGGTGGCAGAGTGGGCTAAAGAACGGTGATGGATTAAACCCAGATTGGGACGGTGGTCTCTACCTGCTTTTTTCTGCTCCGGAAGATCAGGAAGATGAACATAAGTTACTTACCTGTAAACTGTGGTTCTCCAGTATTGGTATCTTTGATAGATTCACATGCTTGAATCAATCCCCGTCGTCGAAGTGGGAGTCCCATGGTACATAGAATAGCAATATAGCAATAGTATAGCGAAAGCATAGCTAAAAGAGCAATAGGAAGTATTGTAACATGGATGTTAATAGGAAAAAACTTGTCACTTTAATAACTTGTCCAAGTCATTAGATATGGTCCAAACTCCAGCCAATCAGGCGACAGCACCCTCTGGAACCTTCTCCTCAGAGGCTCACGCTCTCAGATTTCCAAGCACAAGTGTGGCATAAGAGCCAAGGAGAAGAGGGGAGCCTCTGAGGGGAGGTGGGTGGGTCGCATGTGAATCTATGAAAGATACCAATACTGGAGAACCGCAGTTTTCAGGTAAGTAACTTATGTTCTTCTCCAGTTTTGGGGTATCTTTCATAGATTCACATGCCTGAATCAGGGTAGATAGAAGTAATTCGAGAAATGTGGATGGTAAATCGTAAACAGAGTACGAGAAAAAACATATACGTATATTACAGTATAGCAGTAAACATGGGCACATCTGCAAAAGCAGAAATATATACATATATACATTGTGTGCAGGAGGAGATAAGAAACAGAGGCTCACCTTACTTAAAAAGATTACGTAGCACCGCTTGCCCCACAGCAGTGTCGGCATTGTTGGCAGCTTCCAGACAGTAGTGCTTGGTCGCAGCTCTGCAAATCTGATGAAGAGGCACACCAGCAAAGAGAGAAGTAGAAGAGGAGACTGCTCTAGTAGAGAGCGCTTTAATCGTTGCATGAAGTGTCTTGCCTGCTTGCTGATGGCAAAAGGAAATTGCTCTAGATATCCAACGTGCAATAGTCTGTTTAGCAACTGGAGGTTCTTTACGCATCCTGCCGTAGGCTATGAAGAGCTGATCAGTTTTACGGATACTGGTTGTTCTTTGCAAATAAAATGTCAAACATTTCTTAACATCTAGAGAATGTAAAGTCTTTTCTGCTGCCGACTGTGGATTAGGGAAAAAAGTCTTAAAGATGACAGGCTCATTCAGGTGGAAATCAGATGGAACTTTAGGAATTAAGGCCGGATTAGTGCGGAGCACCACAGCGTCTTTGGTGAATTGAAGAAAAGGAGGTTTGATAGTAAAATCTTATATCTCGCTGACTCGAAGTAGGAGCTAAAAGCAGCGATGTCTTCCAGGAGATGAATTTAAGATCAGCCCTACGAATGGGCTCAAATGGGGACTTGATGAGTTGTGCCTACACAATGTTCAGATGCCAAGGAGGAGGCGGGCGTCGAATTGGAGGGAACATCTGAAATGAGCCTTTGAAAAATTGTTGAATAATTCTTGAAGAATAAAGAGAATTGGAGCCATCCTGCCGGAATCTGGAAATTGCGGCCATAAAAACCTTCAGGGTAGAGTGAGAGAGGCCGGATTTTGCTACTTGTAAGAAAAAAGGCAGAAGCAGCTCTGGTGTAGAGTGAACAGGGTGAACATTTATTTATTTATTTATTTTATCATTATTTGTAAAGCGCAACTGACACCCTACGGGTAACCTGGCGCTGTGATACAGGCGATTAGCTTAGGGCCGAGAGACTATGTCCCCTGCCCGGAAGGTGTTAACAGGATGCCAAGGAGCCTACTTGAGGGTAGAGATGTTTTTTTTTTTTTTTTTTTTTTTTTTGTTCTTTTTTTTTTATGTTCAGAAAGGTTTTATTAAGTTTTAAGACAAAATGAAAAGAACGGGTGCGCGGAGGGGCGGATTAGGTGAGAAGTCGCTCGCAATGCTGAAAAACTAATACGTTTTTGAGCTCTGCTGCCTCCCTTCAATCCCCGTGCAGCAAGCATTTCTCCACTGAGAAGTTCTTGCTATTATTTATTGTAACCATATTTAGGTTGCAATTCTTTTTACCCATTTAGCAAAACTCGCTATCTAGGGTCCTGAGAGGGTTGCAGGTATGGCAGGGCGTTAGTGTACCCTGACCACCCAACTCCTTTCATTTTTTAATGGTCCTGAAGAAAAACCGGTGACTCCCACCTATGGTTTGAAACATTGACCTATCACATACCTCAGATACACTAGGTCCTATTAAAGCCTTCATTATATCTACACACACTATTTTAACATTGCCCAGTAGCCTTAGAATAAATAATATTTGGATAAGTCATACCAGGACAATTTTTAACCCACTGACCTTTTTTTCACATTCATCACTCACATACCCGCTCCACTGTATTTCAGGTGTCGCAGCACACCTTGACGGCACTCGGCTGTCAAGGTGGCCCCGATGATGAAGCATGTCACCGACCAGGTCGGTGAGTGAGGGGTTCCTTAAAAAACAAAGAAGGACTTCTTCTTCTAAATCAGGGTCTCATTCCACCAATACTGGCTGTTTAGCCTCATCTTTGGTGGTACTCCTTCTATTTGTTATATCTCTATATACTATACCAAAAAGAGGTAGAGTGTGTCGTGTATCCTACCGCTGCGCCACTAGTGTAGGAAGCTGGCTCTCTAGATACTATACCAAAAAGAGGTAGAGTGTGCCGTGTACCCTCCCGCTGCGCCACCAGTGTAGGAAGCTGGCTCTCTATATACTATTCCAAAAAGAGGTAGAGTGTGTCGTGTACCCTACCGCTGCGCCACCAGTGTAGGAAGCTGGCTCTCTATATACTATACCAAAAAGAGGTAGAGTGTGTCGTGTACCCTACCGCTGCCCCACCAGTGTAGGAAGCTGGCTCTCTATATACTATACCAAAAAGAGGTAGAGTGTGTCGTGTACCCTACCGCTGCGCCACCAGTGTAGGAAGCTGTCTCTCTTTATACTATACCAAAAAGAGGTAGAGTGTGTCGTGTACCCTACCGCTGCCCCACCAGTGTAGGAAGCTGGCTCTCTATATACTATACCAAAAAGAGGTAGAGTGTGTCGTGTACCCTCCCGCTGCGCCACCAGTGTAGGAAGCTGGCTCTCTATATACTATTCCAAAAAGAGGTAGAGTGTGTCGTGTACCCTACCGCTGTGCCACGAGTGTAGGAAGCTGGCTCTCTATATACTATACCAAAAAGAGGTAGAGTGTGTCGTGTACTCTACCGCTGCGCCACCAGTGTCGGAAGCTGGCTCTCTATATACTATACCAAAAAGAGGTAGAGTGTGTCGTGTACCCTACCGCTGCGACACCAGTGTAGGAAGCTGGCTCTCTATATACTATACCAAAAAGAGGTAGAGTGTGCCGTGTACCCTCCCGCTGCGCCACCAGTGTAGGAAGCTGGCTCTCTATATACTATACCAAAAAGAGGTAGAGTGTGCCCTGTACCCCACCGCTGCGCCACCGGTGTAGGAAGCTGGCTCTCTTTATACTATACCAAAAAGAGGTAGAGTGTGCCGTGTACCCTCCAGCTGCGCCACCAGTGTAGGAAGTTGGCTCTCTGTATACCATACCAAAAAGAGGTAGAGTGTGTCGTGTACCCTCCCGCTGCGCCACCAGTGTAGGAAGCTGGCTCTCTACATACTATACCAAAAAGAGGTAGAGTGAGCAGAGAGTCCAGTGGATCCCCAAAGGCTTTACAGAGGCTCAAGTAGATAATACTAATGCTCTCTTTTGTGGTAGTGTGAAAGAGCAGTTAGGCTTATCCGAGGGTAGTCGTAAGCATTTGTTGTACACACCGTGGCAATAAAAGAGACACACACTCGATGATTAAATCTGAGACCAATTCATAAAAATGACACTTGGTTGGATTTATTTTGCAGCACCACAGAACGTTGTCTTAGATAAATATTTTTCGCAATAGAAATACATTTTTAATGTAAAAAGTGGACACACTGCAATTTTCAGACTTTACAATGTTAAGCAACGGGAGGAAAAAAACATTAAACATACGTATACGGAACATTCACTTAAAAGACCAGTCGGAAGTTAAGGTCAGTACAGGGCAAGGTTCAGTTCAGCACCAACAGTGCACCACAAGCGACAAAGGGGTGGGCGGGTACATGGTGACAGTGCAAAGTCAGTCACCGAATACAAATTAAAGGGGACTGGGGCAATCGGACAGAGGCTGCTTACAGGTAAGAAGCAGCGGCTTGGAGGAACAGTCTCCGGTGCTGAGGCTAACACTGAGCAGGGGCCAAGGCAGCACCAATACTACAACATTAGCGGCACAGGGGCGGCTGGATGCAGGGTGCCAACACAGCATCGGGTGCCCAATGAAAAGCAATGGAGGCAGGCCAAATCTGAAAAGGGCTGCAGGCTCCAGCCAGGAGGCCGATCGAAAGAAAACAACAGCCATTGAGGTAAGTTATGATGCTCAGGGACGTAGGGACACCTTTTGTCCTCTTCACCAAGGCCCGGGATGGATGGGTGAAGGGGTGCCTTTTGGTGTCAGAAATGGCTAACCAGTGCACGTCGCGGTTGAGGGGTCTTCTTGCAGAAGCTGCAGGCAACTTCTAGGAGTCCAGGAGAGGTCAGCTCATGGTGGAGTTGGGCTCTTGAGAGCAGGGGAACCTTGCTGAACCGGTGGGCCACTTGGACTCGGGCTGGTGGCATCGGGTGCAGAGGTAAAACCGGGGGCAGGCTGCGCAGTTCTTCAGGTCACAGAGTCTTTACTTGGAAGAGGGTTGCTTTGTGAATAGGTCTGCTTTTCTCTGGAGACCTTGGTCTTTATCGAAGTCAGGCAGTCCTCCCAAGGTTCTTTAGGTCGCTGGGCTGCAAGACGAGTTGACTTTTGGTTCAGGATCATCCAGGGATGCAGACAGGCCAGTAGGGCTGGGACCATGTCCGGCTTTCGAGCTGGGTACTCGACAGAATCAGCGCTGCTTCTTGCCACTGAATCCATCAGGCAATTTGTGGATGCAGGTCAAACGGCGGCCTTGATCCTGTTGGATCTAAGTGCTGCCTTTACACTGTAGCCCATTACACGTTGGTACAGTGTCTGAGGAAGAGTGGGGTGTCTGGCAATGCCCTGAATGGCTAAATTCTTTCCTGTTGGGTCGCTGCTTCAAAGTGAGACAGGGCGAACACTACTCTAGGGTCATCAAGCTGAATCAGGGAGTGCTGCAGCCTGACCCTGAGCCCGACCCTGTTTAATCTCTATGTAGCTCCCGTTGCGGATATTGCTGAGGGGTTCGGGATCAGGGTCGTATCCTATGCCGATGAAACGCAGCTGGTGGTCTCCCTGACCCAGGCACCGGAGTCGGCTGCCTCAAACTTCATGGCATGCATGCAAGAATTGGCTGCATGGATGGCTAAGAACTGCATGCGGTTGAATGGCAACAAGACAGAGGTGCTTGTGGTGGGTAAGGCCCCGACTGTGTGGTCATCGGCATGGTGGCCCCAGGACTTGGGGGGGACACCTACGCCCTGTGTGCAGGCAAAGAACTTGAGAGTTTGGTTAGATCCCAGTCTTTCCTTTGACTATCAAACTAGACGGGTGGCAGGCGCCTGTTTTGGGATCCTGAAGGTCCTGCGTAAAACCTTGGACCTACTCCCTGTGGCGGCTAGGAAGACTCTGGTTCATGCCCTGGTGATGTCGCGCCTGGACTATGGTAACGTCCTTTATCTAGGCGTGACAACCAAGTGTATGCTCCGTCTGCAGGGAGTGCAGAATGTGGCAGCCCGCCTTATTTTGAGGCGTCCAAGAAGGGCATCGGCTAGGGAACCCTGGCCGCGATACACTGGCTCCCGATTAAAGAAAGAGTCACTTTCAAGGCACTTTGTGTCTGTCATCGGATCCTGCAGGGAAGGGCCCCTCCGTATCTGTCGGATCTCCTGACACCCTATGTCTGCTAAGGTCAGGTGGGGTAGGATTGGTGTGCGTACCCAACATTAAGAAAGCCAGGATGGCAGGTCGGTCCTTCCGCCTATTGGCGGCCAAGCAATGGAATGCTCTCCCGATGGAGCTCTGGATGGAGGCCCAGGAGAGATGCTTCAGGAAAAAACTAAAAACGTTTCTCTTTCCCCAAGTTTAGTAGGGTGAGGGTAGTGGGCATCTGATTACTGGCTAACTCTACCGCAGCGCGGGGACACACTGGCATAAGTGTAACCATTGCGCTTTATAAGTGGACCTATTATTATTATTATAGTTCTCTACAGAGCCCCACCAGCAGAGAAGGCTGCAGTGCCCGGCTCTTCTTAGGTCGCCAGGAACTGAAATTCAGGGTCGCTTTCCCGGGGTGTCTACACCCTCTTATCATGCTCACCTCCTGTGGGAAGGGGACATAGTCCTAGCCCTGATTGAATAAGTACCACCATCTTCAAGATGGTGGGCACTACAAAGTGTACTTCTCCTCGCCTCCAGCACCTGAGGGGTGGAGTTGGCAGAGGGGACGGGGGCTCACCTCCTATTCTATCTAAGGTTTTCCACCTGTCCTCGGCCAAAAAGGAAGTGAGGACAGGAAGATCGCTTGCTCCCTCTAACAGGAGAGGCTGGGGTCGCATTACAAAGGTGGCAAGTCCTTTGAAAATCCATGCCACAGATAGCTCTTCCTGACCAGGGGAGGAGTGAACACCTCCACCCAGTAAAGGCATTGTTCTCGACCTCAGAGTGCACAGGCACTCTACCCATGTGGTCAGAACACTGTCTGGTTGTAGCAGGCTGGCTTAGGACAGTCGATGATCACACTAATGATTGGTAGATCTTAGGGGACCCCTCTAAGGGGCACTCTGTGTGCAATTTTTAATAAATCCGCCACTGCAATTGGCACAGGTTTATTATGCTGAGATGTTTGGTACCAAATATCCCATATTTCAGTGAAACCTTCATGGAGCTGTGGAACTCGTAATGACAAATGTGCAGCCAATGTACTTACTATAGAGCTTCCCTGGTCACTTGCAATATCCCGGAATAGACAAGGATATTGCAGGGCCATATCTGCTCATGCAGATATGCCCTCACAGGAGATATCCCTAAAGCAGCGTGCACTATAAGGCCTGCTCGAGGGGTGTCTTACCGATATTTCAGACAGTCCCTATGGGCATCGCATACAGGGATGAGTGCCATGCCGACTCTTCAGTTTTGTCTGCACCAAGACACACAGCTGCAGTGGCAGTATGTATGTATGTATGTATGTATGTATGTATGTGCTTGGTGAGGGGTCCCTTAGCGTGGCATAATTTGTGCTGCAGCCTTTATAGACCCTCTGTAACAACAAGGCCCTTGGTCCCAGAGGTATCTTTTACAAGGGACTTATAAGTGAGCTAATGGGGTGACAATCGTGGAAACGAAAAGTACACTTAAGGGAAGGAGATCGGGCTCAGGGGATGTTAGAAACGGGACCCTGGCTGGCCAAGACTCGCGTCGAGGTCAGTCAGGGATCACCATTCCCAAGGTCAGGGCAAGGGAGTTACACACCAAGGTAACCCCCACTCGCCCTCTAGGTAACGTGGCGCGAGCAGTCAAGGCTGAACTTGGAGGCGATGTAAGTTAAGTATTTGCGCACGCACCCCAGCAACAACAACCAAAGGCCCACCACAAAGGAAAACTCCACACAAGGTTATAGAAAAATAGCCTTTGTATTATAATAAATATACATCAGATAAAACACACATCTTGTTACACTGTGCCAACAGGCACGGGCGGAATTTACAAGGGATATTTGTACAGGACAGGGCTACTTGGACCACTGTCAAGGGTATCAGCACTTTTAGAAGCAATACTTTCAGTAATAGCACTTTAGAAGCAATACCTTCAGTAATAGCACTTTAGAAGCAATACCTTCAGTAATAGCACTTTAGAAGCAATACCTTCAGTAATAGCACTTTAGAAGCAATACCTTCAGTAATAGCACACATTATAAAAGTAAAGCATACAACCAGTAATCACTGGTAACAGGACCTCACTAGCACCACCTGTACTAGGGAGAAAACAACCACCTACATGTCACAATACCTATAGGGGTGCAAGGATAAAACACATGATGTATTAACATTCAGAGGTGTACAAACAGTAACAATTGCGCCAAACTCACAAGTCACCACCTGTGACTGTCCCGGTGTCCCAATGTCAGGGTCTAAACGTGGCAGTTGCCCACAAAGTGCTGGGCAACTGGAGCAGGGAAAGTTAGGGCAACGTTGGAGCCCCTCTGGGCTCAAAGAACCACCACTGTGGCACTGGTGAGCCTCTCTGGGCTCTGGACAAGAACAATGAACTGGCCCTCCTGAGCCTCTCTCAGGCTCTCAGACCACGGACTCTGCCTCACTAGGCGGGGGGGGGGGTCCCTCACGGGGGACCCAGGCACAACTGGGGAGCCCCTCGGGGCTCTTAACCAAATAAGGGCACTGCTGAGCCTCTCAGGGCTCCAGCAACAAAGGTGCAGCCTCGCTGGGCTGTGGGGTCCCTCTCTCTGGGGACCCGGAGCAAAGACAAATGCCCTGCAAGAGCCTCGCAGGCTCACGAACGAAATGGCCCCTCAGAGCCTCTCTGGCTCATAACGAATGCAGGCGGGAGCCTCTCTAAGGCTCGTCAAGCAAGGGTGCCGGCAATCGAGCCTCGCAAGGCTCGCTAACAGGAAATGCCCCCAGAGCCTCTCAGACTCTAAACACGAGGTCGCGCTGCCGAGGGGGCGGGGGGGGGGGCGGACACCGACAATGTGTCCCGGCGCCCCTCCCTCCAGAACGGCCACACTCACCGGCTCTGGTCTCCAGCGGAGGCGGGTCTCTCCCTCTGGTCCCGGGGCTCTCCTCTCCACTCGGGGAGCCTCGGGGATCCGGCCGGCAGCTTCTCTCCTCCCAGCTCAGCTACAGAGGCGGGACTTCCGGTCGTCCTCTCCTGGGCCGCGCTAGGATTGGTCGGACCCCCAACCACTTCCGGGTCGCCGCGGGCAGCTTCTCTCCTCCCGGCTCAGCTACAGAGGCGGGACTTCCGGTCGGCCTCTCCTGGGCCGCGCTAGGATTGGTCGGACCCCCAACCACTTCCGGGTCGCCGCGGGCAGTGCGGCGGCTCGCTTTTTAGGCAGGCAGGCGGGCTCCCATGATCCGAGGAGTGGGCTCCCTCGTGGATCAACAACAAAACGGGCAAAACAACGCGGCAATGAGCGGGGTGGCACCCGCGCCGCCAAATCACCACACGGGGCGACCAGATGCCGGGTGGGCACCGGCTGTGCCCACCAAACGCTAGCAGCGCTAGCAACGAAGGGCAGGCGCTCCCAAGCGCCTCCAGGACAAAATGCAGCGCTCACAGCGCTAGGGCCAAAATCCAGCGCTTTCCAAGCGCTAGGCAGGCGATTTCAGCGCTCCCAGCGCTGAAGGGCAGAGAGCAGCGCTCTCAGGCTGCAGGCAAGGAGTCCTCAGTGCTCCCCAGCACTGGAGGACAGGACAAGGCTCCAGCAGGGGCTGGAGGCAGGCAGGGGGGCAAGGCTGGGCCAGAGCCAGCACACTGGGTCTCCAGGCAGGGAGACACCCCAAGTGGCGGTCCTCCTGGCCCCAGCAGCAGCAATAGCCCCCTCTGGCAGGATCCAAAAGCAGAACAACTTCAGTGGGGACACAGCCCCTTTTTATACAGTAAATCCTTTGTTTCAGGGTGCAGGGTGGGGGGAAACCAGTCGCAGCTGGTTCTGGAGCACTCTTGATGGCCCAACCACCCATTTTATTCACTGGGGAGGCTAGGGTCGTTAGACACACCACAGGGGGGCGGAGCCAGCATTGTGTGGGGAAAACCCAGCCCATCCAGGACACAGGTATACTCCTCCCACACATCACTCATGCTAATCTCCCACTCACCACCGGGCAGACCCATCCAGACTTCCTGGAGCCTGGCATGCCAGCCAGCTCCAGCCAATCACGCTCCAGCACCCTCACTGCACACATATCTCAATGTCCAGAAGTAGCACTTCCCTTCTAGACACATACATGCCACAGACACCATCTCGCAGCATTCACTCTCACGAGTTTATACATACTAAACTCGAGCCTGCACTCCCCACGCATCAGGAACTACCAGGGACACACACATTCCCCATGCATTCCTATGGGAGGGCAGGCCAGCCATACTACACGCACGCACTTTCACTCTGGGACTCAGGGGAAAGTGCGCAGAGACCCAAAAATCACTGACACAGGGTCACACATAAGGCAAAAAGTCTAGAGGTGAACCTGCCCTGCGGGCCAAGTCCAACACAACCCCCTTCCAGCCAAAACGCAGGGGAGAACAATCACCACTGTGATGGACTTCCCTGCTTGGGGCGATAGAACACGGACGCAGGCCCGCCACTGCCGGGACACCCTCCTGTTCTATGCTACGGTGAACCCCTAGGGTTCCTTCTAAAGCTACTGTAAGGACCAACTGGGCTACCCCACTGGTACTCCTCAGCTGTCCGCGGCCAGGACCAGGCCCTGGGCCACCCAGGTGCCACCGGTCCTTGCCAATTCGCAGAGCGGGGGGTAGTAACCCCTGGCACATAGTGTCCATTCTCCACTCTCCCTGTCTGCAAGACAGGACTAGACTGCCACTGGTTCACCAGCCTTTGGTCTACAACCTCAGGCGGACCAGGAGTCTCAGGGAAGGCTCTCCTCCCCTTACCTCTTCTTTTAGGGTTCCTCCTCCCCGTGCGAGGGGGACACCTAGAACGCCATTCCAACCTAGGGTTTAACCCCTCAGGTTGCACCGGGGTCAGAGATGGGCTTTCCCACCCTCTGCACCCCCTTCCAGAGGTCTGCCCTCTCCCAACTGGAGAAGTTCCTCTGGAAGAACCGGTCAGGACACTGGTTACAGTCGTCCTACCCTTCAGGTCAGGCCGAACCTGAACCTGGCCTCCCAACCTCCGGTCTAAAACCTTTGGTGGAATAATTGCCTGGCACTCCAGGACTTCTGGGGACTCACACGCAATCCCCCTGAGGCTGACACATGACCCATGTGTCGTGTGACCGTCTGTCTGGCGCAGATCTCCTGCCTCCTGTCCACCTGACAGTGCGCAAGGATCCCCCAGACCAGAAGTGGCGCCACCCGGGTCCACCCAAGAAGATCTAGCCCAACTGGCTAGTCTCTGGTCCACTGGTGCATCCACTGGGAAACTCATCCCCCAATCACTCCTCGCTTCGGACTTCTGTGCCCTCCCAACTGGAGCGACACTGCCGGACACTGGAACCCCTGGAGCTCTAGTTACAGACGTCCAGGTTCCCTAGACACTAGGAGATCCTCCTCAAGTGTACTAACAGGACAACCTAGGTCCCTAACCTGGTGTTCCCTCAAGAAACCACCCAAGTTCTGAGACAGGGCTTCGGGCCTCTGGGTGCTCTCAGCCACCCACTGACTCCTGCTCCACTGAGCCAGGTAGTCAGCCCCTCCACCCTTCTCACTATACTGGGACCTAGCTGGGCTACACTGAGCCTCTTCCACCACGCTGGGCTGGAAGCTCCCTGTACCACTACTGTTGGACTCACTCACTAGGGACTCTAAAGAACCTCTAGCACTCTCCCAGCGGTCCGCTTCCTCTGCAAGCTCACATGCCTCAGACAATCCACACCCCAACAGGTGTGTGCGCAACCTTGGAGAACAACAACTGAGCAGGTGCTCCTTGACAATCAGCTCAAAAAAGACATCAAAATCATCTTTCGTGTGAACCTTTACCCAATCAAACAGTGTCCCACAACATTCATCCTCAAACTCCTCCCACGACTGGTGAGGCAGCTTCCTACTGCCCCTGAATTTCAACCTTAACTCCTCCTCTGGGGAAACAGGTACCAGACTGGGGGAACTGGGAGTGGGACTGCTCGCACTGGGCTCTACATAGCTGCCACCACTGGACTCAACCCTCCCTGGGGGATCCAGAAAATTATGACTGCGGTCAGGGGATAACCTACACTCTAGGGCTAACTTCTCCCTGGCCAAGGCCCTCTCAGCCTCTGCAGTCCGCTCATTCACACCCAGCTGCGCCATCGCTCTGGCATGCTCTAACCTGAGCTTCTCCATGGCCAGCTGGTGCTCCCTCTCTTCTCTCCTATCCACCCACTCCTCTGGGGACAGGGAAGGGGATGCGGTGCTACATCTGACACTGGACCCAGCAAGGGACTCCCTATCTAGGGGGTACTCGCTCTCTGCTGGCGCCCATATACTGTCAAACTCACTCTCCACTTCAGACTCTTCAGGGCTCCCCTCAGACCCACCACCCTCATGGTGTGCGGTCCGGGCCCTCTCCCTCTCATTGTGCTCACGCTCCCAGTCACTCTTCTGCCACAGGATCATGTTATCCCTAAGCTTGGACTGGGTGTCTGACTCACTCACTGGGATGTCTCTCTCCTTACATAACCGTACCAACTCATGCACACTGTACTTAAACAGGCTACAAAGGTTAAAAGGAGATTCCATCTTGACAGGATGCTCACAGACACATGCAACACAAGGGACCTAGCAATCTGAAGTAAGAGTAAACAATTCCAAAATCTCAACAATCTCCTTAAAAAAGAACTCACTCATGCGTCCAGGGAAACACCATTCATCCACACACACCCTCCCCTCAGATCGGTAAGGCAGTTTCTACCACCCCTGACTTCTCAACCTGACCACATGTGACACAGGTACCAAACTCTGGAAGCAGGGCGGGGGACAAATGTACTGAACACAATTATCAAATGACACTCTTCAGGAGAAGAAACAATGGAACTTTACCAAAAACACAATAATCCCCAAAAATGTGGTCATCTAAAATGCAGAGCTTTGTAGTGGCCAGTTGCCACTGTGGTACAACGCAAACACAAATCCTTATCCTCACCGCTTGCCGCCAATGTTGGAAACGGGACCCTGGCTGGCCAAGACTCGCGTCGAGGTCAGTCAGGGATCACCATTCCCAAGGTCAGGGCAAGGGAGTCACACACCAAGGTAACCCCCACTCGCCCTCTAGGTAACGTGGCGCGAGCAGTCAAGGCTGAACTTGGAGGCGATGTAAGTTAAGTATTTGCGCACGCACCCCAGCAACAACAACCAAAGGCCCACCACAAAGGAAAACTCCACACAAGGTTATAGAAAAATAGCCTTTGTATTATAATAAATATACATCAGATAAAACACACATCTTGTTACACTGTGCCAACAGGCACGGGCGGAATTTACAAGGGATATTTGTACAGGACAGGGCCACTTGGACCACTGTCAAGGGTATCAGCACTTTTAGAAGCAATACTTTCAGTAATAGCACTTTAGAAGCAATACCTTCAGTAATAGCACTTTAGAAGCAATACCTTCAGTAATAGCACTTTAGAAGCAATACCTTCAGTAATAGCACACAATATAAAAGTAGAGCATACAACCAGTAATCACTGGTAACAGGACCTCACTAGCACCAACTGTACTAGGGAGAAAACAACCACCTACATGTCACAATACCTATAGGGGTGCAAGGATAAAACACATGATGTATTAACATTCAGAGGTGTTCAAACAGTAACAATTGCGCCAAACTCACAAGTCACCACCTGTGACTGTCCCGGTGTCCCAATGTCAGGGCCTAAACGTGGCAGTTGCCCACAAAGTGCTGGGCAACTGGAGCAGGGAAAGTTAGGGCAACGTTGGAGCCCCTCTGGGCTCAAAGAACCACCACTGTGGCACTGGTGAGCCTCTCTGGGCTCTGGACAAGAACAATGAACTGGCCCTCCTGAGCCTCTCTCAGGCTCTCAGACCACGGACTCTGCCTCACTAGGCGGGGGAGGTCCCTCACGGGGGACCCAGGCACAACTGGGGAGCCTCTCGGGGCTCTTAACCAAATAAGGGCACTGCTGAGCCTCTCAGGGCTCCAGCAACAAAGGTGCAGCCTCGCTGGGCTGTAGGGTCCCTCTCTCTGGGGACCCGGAGCAAAGACAAATGCCCTGCAAGAGCCTCGCAGGCTCACGAATGAAATGGCCCCTCAGAGCCTCTCTGGCTCATAACGAATGCAGGCGGGAGCCTCTCTAAGGCTCGTCAAGCAAGGGTGCCGGCAATCGAGCCTCGCAAGGCTCGCTAACAGGAAATGCCCCCAGAGCCTCTCAGACTCTAAACACGAGGGCGCGAGGTCGCGCTGCCGAGGGGGCAGGGGGAGGGGGGGGCGGACACCGACAATGTGTCCCGGCGCCCCTCCCTCCAGAACGGCCACACTCACCGGCTCTGGTCTCCAGCGGAGGCGGGTCTCTCCCTCTGGTCCCGGGGCTCTCCTCTCCACTCGGGGAGCCTCGGGGATCCGGCCGGCAGCTTCTCTCCTCCCGGCTCAGCTACAGAGGCGGGACTTCCGGTCGGCCTCTCCTGGGCCGCGCTAGGATTGGTCGGACCCCCAACCACTTCCGGGTCGCCGCGGGCAGTGCGGCGGCTCGCTTCTTAGGCAGGCAGGCGGGCTCCCATGATCCGAGGAGTGGGCTCCCTCGTGGATCAACAACAAAACGGGCAAAACAACGCGGCAATGAGCGGGGTGGCACCCGCGCCGCCAAATCACTACACGGGGCGACCAGATGCCGGGTGGGCACCGGCTGTGCCCACCAAGCGCTAGCAGCGCTAGCAACGAAGGGCAGGCGCTCCCAAGCGCCTCCAGGACAAAATGCAGCGCTCACAGCGCTAGGGCCAAAATCCAGCGCTTTCCAAGCGCTAGGCAGGCGATTTCAGCGCTCCCAGCGCTGAAGGGCAGAGAGCAGCGCTCTCAGGCTGCAGGCAAGGAGTCCTCAGTGCTCCCCAGCACTGGAGGACAGGACAAGGCTCCAGCAGGGGCTGGAGGCAGGCAGGGGGGCAAGGCTGGGCCAGAGCCAGCACACTGGGTCTCCAGGCAGGGAGACACCCCAAGTGGCGGTCCTCCTGGCCCCCTCTGGCAGGATCCAAAAGCAGAACAACTTCAGTGGGGACACAGCCCCTTTTTATACAGTAAATCCTTTGTTTCAGGGTGCAGGGTGTGGGGAAACCAGTCGCAGCTGGTTCTGGAGCACTCTTGATGGCCCAACCACCCATTTTATTCACTGGGGAGGCTAGGGTCGTTAGACACACCACAGGGGGGCGGAGCCAGCATTGTGTGGGGAAAACCCAGCCCATCCAGGACACAGGTATACTCCTCCCACACATCACTCATGCTAATCTCCCACTCACCACCGGGCAGACCCATCCAGACTTCCTGGAGCCTGGCATGCCAGCCAGCTCCAGCCAATCACGCTCCAGCACCCTCACTGCACACATATCTCAATGTCCAGAAGTAGCACTTCCCTTCTAGACACATACATGCCGCAGACACCATCTCGCAGCATTCACTCTCACGAGTTTATACATACTAAACTCGAGCCTGCACTCCCCACGCGTCTGGAACTAACAGGGAACAAACACATTCCCCATGCATTCCTATGGGAGGGCAGGCCAGCCATACTACACGCACGCACTTTCACTCTGGGACTCAGGGGAAAGTGCGCAGAGACCCAAAAATCACTGACACAGGGTCACACATAAGGCAAAAAGTCTAGGGGTGAACCTGCCCTGCGGGCCAAGTCCAACAGGGGACCTGGTTGGCAGGGACCCTGTGCACTTCCAGTAAAACCTATATCATTTTCCGGGTAAAAAGTGAAGGCTAAACATGTCCAAAACAGGTCTTTTCCTACATTGAGACATTTTTCCTAGGACAGCGGAAACTCTACAGCAGGTCTTGCTCACAGTCTTTATACTGTGACTGTCACTACTGAACATTAATCTTGAATTGTTAAAGCAGGGCCAGGATCTGGACAGGAGCCAATGAACAGGAGGGCAACTCACCAGATAACAGAAGTCTTCTGTCTTCACACGCACTTAGAGAGAACAATGCCATCCCATGTATTGCATGACAAAGAGACCACAACCCTCAGTGAAACACTCACCTCTCAGATGTGATTCGATAATAAGAATAAAATGAACATAACAGGTCCCTGGGGACCCCACAGATACACTGTTCCTACCAGTTCTATAAATGCTTGGGGTCCCGCAGGTAAACCTAACAGTGCTACAAAGGCTTAGGGGCCCTACAGGTAAACCTTTCCTAACCCAGTGCTACAAATGCTATGTGCTCACTGCAGCAGGACTGGGCGCTCTAGGGCAGCAATTAAGTTGCTTGGCATTTATCTACCCTTAGCTAAGCCACGTGATAAAGGCAGTAGATCAGGATGATTCTCCTCGATCAGAAGTAGCTCTCACTATCGAAAAGGTGAAGACCCTGGTATAACACAAACGCAGACATGCGGTTAGGCTCTACCAGGACATGTAGTAAACTATTAATGTATGTATCTGTAGGATTAGATTGCATTGCAAGTTAATTCATATGTGACTATTTTCCGCACACAACATACAACATAGATTCCTCACGAGCGCCCCCTGATGAAGGGAGAACCCCAAAAATGAATTGGGCAGACTGAATTTAAATTTACTAGCGGAACAGTGGATTTTTAAAGTGATTCTATGAGAATAAATATGCTTAAACTGGAACACAGGTGGATTTGCTTCCAAGGGAAGGAGACATTGATGCACTTTTACAGGTACAAGCTGTGGAGGAGGAGACACAGACCTGATCTAGTCTGGCGCTATATAAACAACTGTAGCCAAATACATCTCCCTACTGGCACGCGATGAGTGGATTTCATAAATACTACAATAATGAATAAAAAAATACACGCATGCATAGACAAGGTTTGCTATGTAACATCTGTACTCCTGTAAACCTAAACAAACACCAGTAATCAGACACTAGGGACATCACCTGAAGCTCCTAAGATTTTCCTTTTGTTTGGTATCTTGTTTTTGGTAGGCGGGTTTTTAGGATAAGCTATTTTTGGGTGCGTCTGGGGGTGGGGTGTGTCAGGTAGCCCCTGTGGTAGACGATGGGATAGAGGATAAGGAGTGCCATGCCATCCCTTCATATATTTCTCCCCTCCTATATTCACAGTCCCCTTTTACCAGTTGTCCGCTTTGCTGTCCTCAAGAAGTGGAGAGAGGGGAATCGGCAGGCGGCCCCTTTAAGCCGGAGCTAAGGATGGACATCAGAGGATACACACTTGAAGAAGGCAGGGGCGGCGAGCATTTCAGGTTGGTCAGTAGTTGGTACAGCTACACGCGGAACGGGAACGCGAGGCGGAGAAACCAGGGGGGGAAGACCGGAAAGACAGAGAAGGACTAACAGCCTTATGAGAGAGAGAACCGGAGCCCAGGGGAGGTCACAGCTTGTCGGCGAGCAGAACACCCGAACCTGGCGGAGGAGGGAAAGCCGAAGCAGATGACCAGACCTCACTGAAGGACGCAGAGTCACCACGCCATGGCCCCGGAGGGACGTGGCTCTTCCAGGTGCGTGGGCGTCTACGGGGTTTTTGGAAAGGGGCTGAGTAAGAGAGTGACGGGAGGGGAGGCAGAGGGGTGAAAGGGACCCAGGGAAAAGGAAATAAGTGAGACGGAAACAAAGAGAAGAGCAGAAATCATGGGCTACTCTTTTTCTTTTGGTTGCTCCAACGTCTACCCCCTCCCTTCACATTTATGCATAGCTATTATTTATCCCTCACATCCTCCCTTGACTAAACCATAAAGCAAAAACACTTACCTGAGTCTTTGGCTTCTGTCCGAGGGACGACAGCGGCCAAGGCTCACCTAAGGGACTGAAGTGGAAGTCCCTGTGGGAAAGAAGAATATAAAAGAGACAATCAATCATTGTGATTTCCTGTAATACTAATAAAAAAGTGCATACCAAGAAATTATTCAATGCAGTGTGCTTCTTCTTGACCGACTCTTCTACAACGGGGAGCTACATACTTTCCCTACAGGAAATGGGAGACAGAAACACAGAGACCAACAGACACACACACACACGGGAAAGCATAGTAGGAAAACGCTACATACAGTTTTTATATGCTTGCATATGTACATTGTTTTAGAAAGATGGTGGAACTATTTATTCTGTTCAATGTGCCTATTTTGCTAACTACTTTTATCTGCTTCTATTATCATTTCAGTTCGGACTGGACTGTTCCCATGAGGCACAGGGTCAAGACTGATTTGCATATGGCCAGGTCCAACCTGGGGTGGCATGGTGAGCAAAATAATGATGGATTTAACCCAGATCTCTTGACTGTGGGTGAATGTTTTGATTTATTCTGCATTCCGTCCATCAATTGTGTGTCTTTTGCTCTATTATCATTGCAGCACATAAATTGTATACAAGAATTACGATGCTTAAATTAATGATGAAAATTCTAATGATATGTTATTTTAATTTGATATTGCACATGAATTGCCACTAAGCAGAAACTACTTTAAGGAGAAATTTAGGATTGGTACGTAGAACCACTCTATCTTTGTGAAGTTGAAAGAAAGGCTCTTGTATAGTTAATGCCTGAAGTTCATCAACTCTCCTTAGTGAGTTTATCGTTATGAGGAAAGCAACTTTCCATGACAGGAATTGTAACGGACATTTGTGCATTGGTTCAAAAGGCGGGCCCATTAGCCTTGGAAGAACTATGTTTAAGTTTCACTCTGGAGCAGGGGGAATACTTGGCGGTATAACCCTTTTTAATCCTTCCATGAAGACTTTAATCGCTGGTACTCTGAAGAGAGATAGGTGTTGTCTATTTTGCAAGTATGCAGCTACGACTCCCAGGTGTAAACAAATGGATGTGTAAGTGAATCCACATTGCTGTAAATGCAACAGATAACAAATTATATTCTGCACAAACGCATCAAGATGATTGATATTGTTGTTGTTACAATAGGCAACAAAACGTTTCCATTTGCTGCATAACATGCTCTAGTAGTAGGCTTTCTAGCTTCCTTGAAAATATTCATACAGTCTGGTTGTAGTTGTAAATAACCAAACTCTATGACTTCAGAAGCCAAATCGCTAGGTTGAGTTCTCTGGGAATTGGATGTCTGATTTCTCCATGGCTCGGAGTGAGGAGACAAGATGTGATATGTAGCTTTTGATGTGGAACCACTGAGAGTTCGAAGGATGAGAGTACCAAGGTTGACGAGAACATGAGTGGGCTATTAAGATCAGAGAGGGACATTTGTCTGAGCTTCCGAACTATAAATGGAATTAGAAGGAGAGGCGGAAAAGCGTAAGCTAAAGCGTTTTCTCCATGTTAATTTCCATAGGAAATTTTGCGACAAGCTATAGCCCGAACTGCTGAACGGAATTACCCAAAATTTGGAAAAAAAGGTAGAGCTTGGTTCAGAACGCGACCTTTTTTAAAATGGTGTAAATCCGTTCAGTAGTTTTTGAGAAAATCAAAAAATAAGAGTAAAAAAATCAATTTCCCATAGGAAAATTTGTGCAAGGCTACAGCCGAAACTACTGAACGGAATTACCACAAATTTGGCAAAAAGGTAGTGCTTCGGTCACAAAGCGACCTTTTTAGGTCTCACCTGAGCCAGCGCATGCCCTGCACTGGCGAGACTTTAAGTAAGTGGGCTTCAGAAAATTCTACCACTGTGGCCTAGAGCTTGCGGTTACGTGCTCGGGAGCGCGCTCACGAGCAGAGGAGCTATCTGGCTTTCCTCTCTCCTCATGGGTCATCAGCTTTCAAAATACGAGAGCTTTCTTTCACATTTCTGAAGTTGATAGCTTCCTTTTCATTTGCCTATGTATCCCTACCTCTACTCTACCTCTCTACCTCTACTCTACCTCTCTTCTACCCCTCTACCTCTCTTCTACCCCTCTACTTCTCTTCTACTGCTCTACCTCTCTTCATTCCTCTACCTCTCTTCTATCCCTCTACCTCTCCTCTACTACCCCTTTACCCCTCTAATATCCCTCTTCTACCCCTCTACACCACTTGTACCCCTCTACTACCCGCCTACCCTACTACCCCTCTATTACCCCTTTACCTCCCCTCTACCTCTCTTCTACCCCTCTACTTCTCTTCTACTGCTCTACCTCTCTTCATTCCTCTACCTCTCTTCTACCCCTCTACCTCTCTTCTACCCCTCTACCTCTCTTCAACCCCTCTACCTCTACTCTATCTCTCTTCTAACCCTCTACCCCTCTTCTACCCCTCTACCTCTCTTCTACCTCTCTACCCTTCTTCTACCCCTCTACCCCTCTTCTACCCCTCTACTATACCTCAACCCCTCTACTACCCCTCTACCACCGCTCTCCTACCACTCTACCGCTCTACTACCCCTCTTCTCCTTTTCTACCCCTCTACCCCTCCTCTACCACTCTACTACCCCTCTACCCCACTACTACCCCTCGTCTACCCCTCTACTACCCCCCACTACCCCTCTACTACCCTGCAACCCCTCTACTACTGCTCTACAACCATCTACTACCCCTCTGATACCCCTCTACCTCTCCTCTACCCCTCTACCCTCTTCTACCCCTCTTCTATCCTCTACCCCTCTTATACCCCTCTACTATACCTCAACCCCTTTATTACCCCTCTACCACCGCTCGCCTACCGCTCTACTATCTCTCTTCTACCGCTCTACCCCTTTGCTACCCCTGTACCACTCTTCTACCCCTGTACCCCTCTTCTACCCCTCTACTACCCCTCTTCTACCCCTCTACTTCTCTTTTACCCCTCTACTTCTCTTCTACCCCTCTACTTCTCTTCTACCCCACTACCTCTCTTCTACTACACTACCTCTCTTCTATCCCTCTACCTCTCTTCTACCCCTCTACCTCTCTTCTACGCCTCTACCTCTCTTCTACCCCTCTTACCTCTATTCTACCTCTCTACCCCTCTTCTACCCCCTACACCTCTATACCTCCACCCCTCTACTACCCCTCAAACCTACTACCCCTGTAACCTACTATCCCTCTAGTGCCCCTCTACCTCTCTTCTACCACTCTACCTCTATTCTACCTCTCTTCTAACACTCTACCTCTCTTCTATCCCTCTACCTCTCTTCTATCCCTCTACCTTTCTTCTATCCCTCTAGCTCTCTTCTATCCCTCAACATCTCTTCTACTCTTCTACCACTCTACCTCTTTTCTACCCCTCTACCACCCCTCTTCCCTTCTACTACCCCTCTTCTAACCTTCTACCCCTCTACTACCCTTCTACCTCTCTACCATCCCTCTTCTACCCCTCTACCACTCCTCTACCCCTACCCCTCTTTTACCCCTCTACTTCTCTTTTACCCCTCTACTTCTCTTCTACCCCACTACCTCTCTTCTACCACACTACCTCGCTTCTACCCCTCTACCTCTCTTCTATGCCTCTACCTGCATCTTGTAGTAAATTGAACATTGACAAACAGAAGTGTTATTTCCACAAACAGTGAGTTCTGCAGCTTGTCTGTGTATCTTTTATCTGCACCTCACATTCCTCTCGAGAGAAGATCCTGCCTCCTACTCATTAGTGTCGTTTCAGTAACAGTTTCTATCATGTGTTCATGTTTCATTGACTTGTATTAGGAGAAAAGTGTGTAAAAATACATTGTGTAGCATTAGCATCATATACTCCAACTTGCCTTAGGGTGGATGCTCTCGTCCATTGCAAAGACAATTGTCACTTGTTGGTTTGCTTGGCCTTTTGCTATTTTTGCATTAAATGTATTCAATGTAATCTGCCTGTTACTAAATGACTGACTTGAATTGTATCTTGCTGATGTGAGCTGCGGAATTGCTCGGTGTATTGTGTTTGTGTCTGCCATGATTTTGTTCCTCAATAAAGATTTTTGAAAACTTTAAAAAAAAAGAAAAAAATTATATTTTTGGGCATTAAATGTATGATAGATTTGTTGGCCTCCTGGTGTGCTGTGTTTTATTTTACATATCACAAGAGATGACGAGGAAAATGACAGTCCAGTATACACATTCTTCATATAAATCAACTCATAGTACACTGTTCTGGAGGTTCAGTCCCACAGACATTAACTCTACTGAACGCAGACACCCTAGGAAGCATGTGCTTTTCAAACCAGTTGCCCTCTGATGCGGCGTCCTCGCAATTGGATAAGTCAGTATGTCCTGAATTTTAGGAGGGTTACCGTATCTAGTGCACTCTGTTAGACAGTGCTCACCTGTGGTAGTAAGATGGTAATAGGCACCTTATCACCTATGCACAGTGCAGGGCTTTGAGTTACAGAGCTCCTCACACTGTGGAGAAGATTAGGTCACATTTACCCATTTTCCCATATTTGCTCCTGATGAAATGCCAAAAGATTGCTCCATGACTACACAAAGCATGAAAAGGGTTGCCCTGAAGTATAGACCCCAGCTTACCAGCAGGTCCATAGGTGATCGACACTTTCACACAGTGATAGGGGCCATTAATTCCTCAATTTCTCTGCCACTGTTTTTAATCTCAACATGGACCATGAAGATCACATGAACTATATTGCGGCAACTGGCCGATAGTTGATCTTATATTCATACTTTCACCTCACATCTTATGACACAACATCCTCTGTCCTACTATGCTCATCCAGCGTACCTAATAAAAGATCTATGACAAAGTGTCCTCTTGTGGTGCCCGCCAGGCATTGTAGCGCCGGCCTGGTGAGGAGTATAGCCCAATGATGAAGCATGTCACCTTCAGGTGAGTGAACGCAACTTGTCTTAAAAGCACATGCTTCCTAGGGTGTCTGGGTTCAGTTACAGATAATTTCGCTGGGACTGAACCTCTGGAACAGTATACTGTGATTTGATTGCCCTTCTGACCTACCGGCCATTTCCGCCTGCCCTCTGCTGCTCTGTGCTGCCCAGGGACCTGCTTGTTGTTTGTGGCTGCCTTCTTTGACGGACTTTGCCCCATCTACATCGCGGAGCGCGGGACTGCTGGGACTCCAGTTCCAAGGAGGCAGCTCGCTCTCGCGACATTCCCATCAGGCCAACGAGGATAAATTAGAGTTGGGGCTCCCGCGGCACGAGACGAGCGCGGGCTCGCTCGGGCCAAGGGCAGGCTCGTCCTTGTCCGTCAAAGGCCGGAGGAGGCCGGGCAGGGCCACCCCCCTTGAGTCTGAAAACAGGACACCTCCCATAGGGACGGACGCTAGACCCAGAGAGGCAGTAAGTGAACCGCCGGATACACTCTTTTTTTTTTGTTTTTTGTTTTTATTGAAGCCAAGGTTTGTCAACATAAACATTTGCATAAACCAGCATTATATCATAGCAAAAAGCCGAACAGCAAAAACAAATCTATTTGAACCAAAAGAATAACCATAAGTCGCTATCCCAGGTCACGAACTTGTTATACATTTCATAAAAGAGAGTTGATCAGGTATAAAAGTACAAAAATCCCGTAGAAAAAGCCCCCTGTAAACATTCACACAATAAATAGATAAATAGATAAATAGACAATTGACTAGGTCTTAAATCTCATTCCCACCCGCCACCAAACAAACTGGCCACTACATCCTCATCCTCTGTTTTAATCAAATCTCGAACCCCATGTTTTATTAAATCTATTAAGTCCCGCATTTCTTGCTGCAAAGGTATATTCACTTTTCTTTACCCTTCTCATCTTATGCCCCCATTCCAAGGCTGACGGAATTAAGTCAGAGCGCCAATTTTGAAGGACCAGTTATCTTGCAATCGCCATAGCTATGTACAGAAATCTAGTCACTGAATCTGCAAAATGGATATCCGGGTCAAAGCCAAAAAGAATTAACCTGTCATTTACTTCCAACTGTAAATTGCATTCTTTTTCGAGATACACAAATACCTCTACCCAGTACACATTAATCTTTGGACAGCGGAGCATAATATGTGACCAATTGGCAGCAGGAAAGTTCAAACATCGGAAACATTGGGAAGACTGATTGGGGTACATTTTGGCCTGGGCTGCTGGGGTTTGATACAGCAGCCATTTACTAAAAAATAGCATCCTGCGCCAATTTGCCCCTTTTAAGGAGCTGAAATTCAACCAGTTAATAGTGGTCCAAATATAGGGGGAGATTTCACAGTTTTCCTGTTCTGACCACTTCCTTAAAGCTTTAGATTCAACATCCACCCCCCTTACCGAGGTCAAATATTTCTTCCAGGCACCAGGCTTCTTGTCTGATACCTTAACTAAAAGATCCTCCACCAACCGATTCTGAGCCAAAAAGGAAATAGCTCTAGTTTCGGCAAGATATTTAAATAAAGTGCCATAGGAATTCATTAAGATAAAATCATTGGTCAATGATTGGCGCATATCTACCATAGACACCCAGTTACCATCCCGTATAAAGTCAGAGATTTTAAGAAACCCTGCTTACGCCCATTTTACAGCCAGATATCTAGGTTGTCTAACACCTATGAAGGGGATAATTTCTTCTAACAAAGAAGCAGAGTTGATTGCAGGTATGGAATATTTTTTAAAGAATGCCTGCCTTCTTTTAAAAAGCCACTGCAAGCTCTTGTAGCGGACCCGCTTTGGAGATCTGAACATTAACAGGGGAGAATGAATATGGGTGTCCTGACACATAAGATTGATATAAAAGTTGGTAAAACAATGTGTTTGTGGTGCCGGCTTAAACCTCGATAAATATTGTGCAAAATACGCATCATAGTAGCTTTTAAGATTGGGAAGTGCTAAACCACCCTGATCCAAGTCTTCATATAAAGTGCTAAGTGCAAGGCGTGGGACTTTCTTTGCCCATATAAAGGCTGTAAACATTGACTCAACCTAAGAAAAGAAGGAATTTGATAAAGTGCACGGAATTGAGGCAAACAAAAAATTAAATAGCGGTAAAACAGACATCTTAATGAAAGCCACTCGTCCCATAATAGACAAAGGAAGTAAATTCCATTGGGAGAACAGCCCTTTAACTTTCTTTATTAGGGGATCAAAGTTTAATTTATATAGACCATCAATTAGATTTGAGAAAAATATTCCCAAATATCTCTTTGGATTCGAGTTAACAGAGCCCCGGATATCAGAGTGTAGATTTATAGCGTCACTCCCACACTGAATAACTTCCGTCTTGCCCTTATTAATGCGGTATCCCCCTAAAGCTTCAAAGTCCTCAAACAACTTGAAGACCTTGGATTGCACCTCAACTGTGGGCTTAATTAAGAGTATGATGTCAGCAGCATACAGCTTTATTTTGGGCATTGCTGTAATTGGAGGACAAATATCGACACAGTTACGAATAGCTGTTGCTAAGGGTTCAATAAAGAACGCGAATAGCACCGGTGATAAAGGGCAACGCTTAATTTTAATAGATCCTACCACTTCCGAATTGATGATTATATTGGCCATCGTGTTCTCATATAGGGTCTGAATTAAAAGTATCAATGACCTTGGGATAGTAAAAGAGTGTAAAATTAAAAATAATGTCTCCCAGACCACAAGGTCAAAGGCCTTTTCTGCATCTAATAATAAGATGAGAGACGGAATCTTCTGACACTCAAAGTAATCCAGGGCTTCTGCGAGAAAGTGAGTGTTAGTAGACAATTGTCTACCAGCTAGAAACACGTTCCGGTCAGGGTGGATCAACTGTGCTGCAAATGTATTGAACCTACAAGATAAATGTTTTGTAACGATTTTGTAGTCCGAGTTCAGCAGCGTGATCGGACGATAAGAGCTAGGATCCATCTTATCCTAACCTTTCTTTGGGAAACTTACAATCAGGAATTGAAAAAAATCTGAAAGTGCTCCAAAAAAGACCTTAAAAAATTCTGCGGGTAGTCCATCTGGACCACAGGCCTTGCCATTCGCCAAACTTTTTACGACTTCCTCCAGTTCTGACAAAGAGAAAGGGCTCGCCATAGATTGATTATCAATTTCAGACAGGGTTGAGGATGGATTTTCTTGAAGGAATTTAGCAAGCAGTTGGCCATCAACCCTTTGTGATTTACCATAGATAGAGTTGTAGTGGGCCATCATAATGTCCCCTATTATCCCTGGGTCTTCTGTGGGAGCTGCTGTCAGGGGACATTTTAATGCTTTAATTTGATTTGCTGCGGCCTGCTCTTTGGCCTGCCACGCCAATAGCCGACCAGTGAAATTACTTTCCTCATAAACCTTCTGTTGAAAGCGTTGCAAAAAGATCTCACTTTGGATGTTATAGGCAGAGCAGAGCTCACGTTTGCCCTGATCAAGACGTTTTTTATTAGAAACAGTAGGATCTTTCAAAAATATCTCGTTTAGGGTATGGATCTTATCTTCATGCTGTAACTTTTCCAGCCTAGCTTTCTTGGACAAGGCTGCATCTTTGCCTATTAATAGCCCCCGCACAAATGCTTTAAGTGAATCCCAAACTATATGTGGTGCAGCAGACATAGTGTTCTGATTCAAAAATTGTCTAATCTCTAACTCCATGGACTTTACCCAGTCTTCGTCATTTAAGTGCTGCTTATTGAAAGCCCACCGTTTTGGGAGTCTCAATCCTTCCTCCAGATGGATTTCCAATGTGAGCATTGCGTGATCTGAGAATGCATTAAAAAAAAAATTGTTGGGAAAACTCGAACCCCTGGGAGATCAAAAAAAATCAATACGGGAGGATACACATAGTGGACACGTCCTCCAGTGAATGAGTGGAAGTAATAGCTGATTACATCAGTTTTAGCAGTTAGGGAGGCAGCGCCTTGTGCTTTGTGGACTCTATTTCATTTCTAGTGCCTTTCGTACTGTATGTAACGTAGGACCTGACCATAGTTCTATAGCACATCTGCGCTGTAACCGGTGGGAGTATCGAACACCACTCAGTATGAGTAAGCGGAAGGTGATTCCTGGGGTAGGGGGCGGGGTTAAGGGGACCCTTGATGCATTTCTTCAAAGAGCAGAATCACTGTTAGTCCACGAAATTCAGCTCACAGAAAAAAGATTGTCGCTGGATACACTGCTCGAACATAAGCGATCATCAATGGGCCCCATAGCAAGGTCTAAAACACCAAGTAAAAGTATCCTCCAAGGTCAATCAAAGCAGGATAGAGGCAGCATCACTAGTGCTATGGTTCATGTTCCCCATATGACACAGGAGGGTGGCTCACTTATGTACCCTGATGACCCACTTATAACGGATTCTGACCCTGACCGGTCTCACATTAGTATTGAAGAGGTGGAGAAGAGTTCCAGCGTGTCCACTCCAGTGTTTGACAGGCCAGGACAAGGGCCATCAGAGTTGGTAGCCTCTGGGGCCAACTCAGGTATAGGAACCATAGTAAGGGGGGCGGAAAAGTGATCACAAGATCAAAAGGTGCAATAAAAAACACATCTACTACGCAGTTGGTATCACCTCTAGCTGACGCAAGGACCGGGGGGGGAGGGGGCCGATTGTTTCAAAGCCAAAATCAAAACAGAAGGGTGCCGTAAAGACCAGCAGAGTGAACACTGCCGTGGGACCCATTTGTAGCACGCAATGTTCAAACTGTGGGAAGATGGGGAGCGGACAAGGAATGGAAGATCTATTAAGGTCAAACTTAGAGCTCCTTTTTCCCATCCATTTGGGACCGGTGCTCGAGAGAATTAAGGTTATTGAGGAAAAACTATCTCGGCTATGCGATCAGGGGAATAGTGTGCCAGGTAGAATTAGGGGACCGGAGGAGGGGGGAGCAGAAGCCTCATCATACTCAAAGCCCACAACTAGTTATGAGGATCAAGGAGGGGGGCACCGCGAAGGCGGGCAGTTGGGAAAAGACAGTGAGGGCACCAACAAGGGTGCCTTGGCGGGCAAAACGAACGGGACTACCCTAAGCATAAACAGAATGGGGCCACCTAATACGGTTTGTCCTGACACAGCCCAGAGGGGCTCGGAGGGAAGAAGGGCAATAGTCAGTGAAGAGGAGTTAACAATAGCGGACCCAAGCTGGCTTGAGCATTACAAGGGCCTGTATAACTATGGTAGCATTGAGAACTGGAAAGTGTGAACCCACCCCAGATTACCTTTTCCTTGGGAGAAATAAAGGCGGGGATTGAGGGGCTAACCCGCAACAAGGCACCAGGACCTGATGGGATTCCACCAGATCTCCTCTTAAGCCAGAAAGAACTCTGGGTGCCCATACTCACCAGAGTAATAAATACCGCAGTGCAAACAATGATGCCAATATCCTGGTCTACGGCCACAATAGTCCCCATATTTAAAAAAGGGGACAGAAATAGCCCTCAATGCTATAGGCCTATTTCATTAATTGATGTTACTGTGAAAGTGCTAGGTAGGGCCATTCTTAACCGATTGATTGATTGGGCGGAGGAACATAAGATCATTACGGATACCCAGTATGGGTTTAGGTACGGCCGCTCCACCACAGATCAATGCCTTAATTTATATCTCCTGGCAGCCAAGTACATGGTAGCCAGCAAGGGGACGGTGTACATGGCTTTCATGGACCTCAATGCGGCATTTGAACAAGTAAATCTGAAGAAATTGTGGGGACTATTGGGGGCCTTGGGAGTTGACCCTGGTCTGGTAAATATATTACGGACACTGCATCTGAATACTTCTGCCCAGGTCAGATATGATAAGGAGGGAAAAGTCACAGACCACTTCCCATGCTCAAGGGGAGTGAGGCAGGGATGTATTTTGGCCCCCTTCCTCTTTACTTTATATATAAATGGTTTGACCCAGGCGCTGGTAGCTCTAGGGGTGGACTGCCCACAGATGGGTAGGAGATCAATCAATCAATCATAGGCATTTATAGAGCGCTCTACTTACCCGGAGGGTCTCAAGGCGCTAGGGAGGGGGGGTGCTGCTGCTACCCGAACAGCCAGGTCTTGAGCTTCTTCCTGAAGGCGAGGTGGTCTTGGGTCAGGCGCAGGTCGGTCGGGAGGGAGTTCCAGGTCTTGGCGGCCAGGTAGGAGAAGGACCTTCCTCCTGTTGTCGCTCTTCGGATGCGGGGGACGGCGGCGCGGGCGTGACTGGCTGATCGGAGGTGTCGTTTGGGAGCGTAGAAGTTGATGCGGTTGTTGAGGTAGCTCGGGCCTTGGTCGTGGAGAGCTTTGTGTGCGTGGGTAAGGAGACGGAAGGTGATTCTCTTGTTGACCGGGAGCCAGTGCAGGTCTCTTAGGTGTCCGGAAATGTGGCTGTGTCGTGGGATGTCGAGGATGAGTCTGGCTGAGGCGTTCTGGATCCGTTGGAGTCTCTTCTGGAGCTTGGCGGTGGTTCCGGCGTAGAGGGCGTTGCCGTAGTCCAGTCGGCTGGTGACGAGTGCCTGGGTGACAGTCTTCCTGGTCTCGATGGGGATCCACCGGAAGATCTACCGTAGCATGCACAGGATGTTGAAGCACGACGAGGAGAAGGCGTTGACTTGTCTGGTCATGGAGAGAGAGGAGTCCAGGATGAAGCCCAGGTTGCGTGCGTGGTCTGTCGGTTTGGGTGCGGTGCCCAGGGCGGGGGGCCACCAGGAGTCGTCCCAGGCAGAGGGCGAGGATCCCAGGATGAGGACTTCCGTCTTGTCCGAGTTCAGCTTCAGGCGGCTGGTCGACATCCACTCGGCTACCTCTTTCATTCCTTCGTGAAGGTTGGCTCTGGCGGCGGCGGGGTTGTTGGTCAGGGAGAGGATCAGCTGGGTATCGTCGGCGTAGGAGATGATGTTGAGGTTGTGTTGGCGTGCGATGGCCGCGAGGGGGCTCATGTAGACGTTGAAGAGGGTTGGGCCCAGCGAGGATCCTTGAGGGACGCCGCAGATGACTTCGGTGGCCTCTGACTTGTATGGTGGTAGACGGACTCTCTGTGTTCTTCCGTCGAGGAAGGAGATGATCCATTCCAGCGCCTTCTCCTGGATTCCGACGTTGCTGAGGCGCTGCACTAGGGTGCGGTGGCAGACGGTGTCGAAGGCCGCGGAGAGGTCTAGTAGGATGAGGGCCGCTGTTTCTCCGTTGTCCATCAGGGTTCGGATGTCATCGGTGGCAGCGATGAGGGCGGTCTCGGTGCTGTGGTTGGCTCGGAAGCCGGACTGTGAGGGGTCGAGGGATCCGTTCGTCTCGAGGAAGGCGGCCAGCTGCTTGTTGACGGTCTTCTCGATGACTTTGGCTGGGAACGGGAGCAGTGAGATGGGGCGGTAATTCTTGAGTTTGGTGGGGTCCGCTGTTGGTTTCTTGAGTAGAGCGCTGAGTTCGGCATGCTTCCAGCTCTCAGAGAAGGTGGCGGTGGTGAAGGAGGTGTTGATGACGTCCCGCAGGTGGGGTGCGATGACGGCGTCGGCCTTGTTGAAGACGTGGTGAGGGCAGGGGTCGGTCGGAGATCCGGAGTGGATGGAGTTCATGATGCGGACGGTTTCTTCGGTGAAGATCGGAGTCCAGGCGTGGAGGGTGGTGGTGGGGGGCGGTGGTTCGGTCGAGTTGGACGTGGCGTTCGTCGGTTGGGTGTTGAAGCTGTTGTGTATGTCCGCGATCTTGTTGTGGAAGTAGGAGGCGAGGGAGTTGCAGAGTTCTTGCGATGGGGTGATGTCGTTGTTTCCGGCGTTGGGGTTGGAGAGCTCTTTCACGATGTTGAAGAGTTCCTTGCTGTTGTGTGCGTTGTTAGCCAACCGGTCCTTGAATGCAGTTTTCTTGGTGTCACGGATCAGTTGGTGATGCTTCCGGGTGGCAAGCTTGAGGGTGGTCATGTTGTCCGGTGTTGGCTCCCTTCTCCAGGCTCTCTCGAGGGATACCGGTGTTACTGTATGCAGATGACGCGGTACTCTTGGCCCGCACTGCGCGTGGACTGCAGCGCCTCATGGATGGCTTTGTCCATTTTATGGATAGCTTAGATTTGTCACCGAACCTCACCAAATCATATGTTATGGAGGTAGGGAAAGGTCCATCCAGAAAAACTAAGTATACAATAGGCACACAGGGACTGGAAAAGATCAAGTCATTTTCATATCTGGGGATCATGTTCGACAGTCGCCTTAGTTTTAAAGCCCTTGTGGAGGAAAAATGCAATAAACTAATTAACTCAACAGGGGCAACTATGAATTTTGCAAAGAGGCGAGGCCGATGGTCTCCGGAACAAATCCTGAACCTCTAAACTTCTGTAAGCTGTGCCAAAGTTTTATATGGGAGTGAGGTCTGGGGCTTTATAGACCCGCTTCAGGTACAAATAGAAGGAAACAAATATTTGAGGTGGGTACTGAAAGTCCCACAAAGCATTTCCTCCTACATGGTTCAGGAGGAACTGGGTATAACCCATCTGTGCGATAGGCTGCAATGGAAGCCCCTCGCATGCTGGATTAAGGTATAGACAAACCCAGAGGCGGCGTTAAGTCAACAAATAATATCAGACTGCATTGCACGAGCACAGGGTTACAATATTCCTTGGATTAGACACATCAAGGAAAACCTGTTAGCCATGGGTTGTGTTGAATATTTTACCCACCCGACCAAATTGCTATCTAAGGATAAGGGCCGTAATAAGTCAGAATTTTTAAACAGAGCCAAGTCAAATAGGGAAGCAAGAGAGCTGACTAAGCCATCAGTAAGAACTCATCAGTTAACAAAGTCGTGCCTGGGCATGGAACCTTATTTGTGTCTTATTTACAATCCTCAAGACAGATTTCTCATGACCCGTTTCAGGCTAGATTTGTTACACCATACTTTGGCGGTTCCAGCAGGGTACACACAGCATTTGGAGAGTAAGGGCTCCTGTGGCTGCGACCAACGGTCTCCACAGGATACGCTCCATTTGGTCCTACTATGCCCATTTTACGCTTACCCTTGGCGACTATTTTTAAAAGGTATTTTAAGGAAGGCCACGTTCAAACAAGTTAAGGTGGTCCTACTGTTTCTGAAATTGTCAGTAGAACCTTTAAAAACTTTTCTGTGTAGTACATTTTCTAAGATTAGCAATGAAACTCAGAACCAGTAGAGGGGAGGAATAATGGTCCTGTGTGTTCAATATCTGCTCTGATTTGCACTATACTATGGATGAAACATTTTTAACCGGGTACCTCCTTGTCATTTCTATAAGATGATCCCTGTGCCGAATCATTTATAATTTATGTATTGTTGTTAAACAGGTTTTTAGTATGGTTTTTATAATGTATGAGATGTTGTTTTTTAACACTGTACTTTTATGGTATTGCTTTATGCCGAATAAAGTATATTTTGAATTGGCTTGATTGTGTTTTATTTTAACAAATGTACATAGCAGATATTGGTGCTTGCTTGTTTCACAAAAATGATCGGATACCTGCCTCAGAGCGCACTTCTTACAGACAAGTATGGGGTTATCATGTTGCTGCTACAAGCTCCTTACCTGTGTGAGTTATCGGGAATGATGCAGGGGGCAGACCCAAACTAGCCACACATGGAGATCAATGACAAATACTGAAGAATTAACTGAGCTTCCAAGCTGGTGACCATTACTTAATTGCCCCTGAAAATAAAAGACACGTTTTTAGTATCCTGGTGACTCATGACCATAAAAAACAAAGATTATAAATTCAATATTGTGTCAAATACTTAAAAAATGGAACTGGATGTGCTGAATCCGATGTTGTCCTAGGTCATGCGTGACACCTTACACCACTATTGCTTATGGGACTTGTAGTTTTGTTTTCCTCATTAAAAGGATGGGCTCTAAAGTCCCAGTGTTCTAAGCGATGTTGGTTAAAATCAGAGTTCCCCAGCCCTTCCATTCTTTGACAGACAGAGGGTCGTTGGCTGTTCATATTTGTTTGCAACGACAAAGAAACTTTTATTGTAGCTTCTGTCAACTGAAGAGAGAAAACCCCTGGGCATGTTTAATTAACTACTAACAAACATGAACAATCAAGAACATGAGTTTCTGGAAAACTATCAAGCACCCAATCAGAATCAGCCGCCCTTCACACCCTGGAATTCTTGAGGCTTGGCTTTGGAGAGGATGAATTGCACGTGGTATAAGCAGTGGCGGTTGGTGCATAGGGGCGAATGGGGCGTTGCCTTACTAGCCTCGGGAGTCGGGACGGGGAGGAAGACAAGAGAGACACGTACCACACGCATGCAATGCAGCAGCGTCAAATCAATGAACTGCTCACTGCCCTGTGTGTCGCAAATTAAATTCAGTCAGTCTGACTCTGACTGTTTTGTTTTTTTTCGTCAAGGGATGGACGATGACGAGGGCACAGCAGGTCAGAGAACTCCTGCGCATGTGCTGGCCGGGGCGAGGAATATTGCTCGCCCCGGAAGCACATGCAGAAAGAGTGATGTCACCATGAAGGGAGTGACGTAATAAAGGGGGAAATGCCTGGTTTCAAATGCGTACAAAGGGGGTGGTGATGGACGGAGCATCTGAACCAATCAAACACTCACACCCAGTCAACAGATCTGGGTTTAATCCATCACCGTTCTTTAGCCCACTCTGCCACACCAGTTCAGACATGGCCATATGCAAATCAGTCTGACCCTGTGCCTCATGGGAACAGTCGAGCCCGAACTGCCAAGCCATGCCTTCCCTGGACCGGAAACAAGCTTCCTAGGACCAGTTTCTGGCATTTCAGCTGAACAAAGCGGTCCATCACCACCCCCTTTTGTACCGCTCTGTTCGCCATAAGTTGGCAGGGTATGCTCGGATGTGAGTCCCTTGCTCACTTTGCCACTGGATTCGAGCAAACCTGGCTGAAGACGGCTGAAATGCCAGAAACCGGTCCTAGGAAGCTTGTATCTGGAGCGGAGACACCCGCGAGCAGCAGGTTAACAGCAGCAGCATGTGCGCACTTCTCTTCTGCTGCATTGTTTTCCTGCCTCGAGGAAAGGGATGGCTTACTTAATTTAACTACAGTAGATGAGGCTTCATTTTGCATACGTTATGCCACTTGATTGGTAAAAGAAATAAATGAAATACCGCTATTCCAAATATTGGCAGGTGTAGCTGTGACGTTAAATTGAAGCTGTGTTGATGTCTCTGACTGTTTTTGTATCAATACATCTGTCTCCCATTCCATGTTTGCATTGAGTAAAAGACAGCCTGTTTCTGTTTACCAATCTATGTACGAGCATTTGTAATGCAATAGGTCTCGCAATTACACGAGTTTAAGCTATTTGTATTGTAAATGACAATGCCTTTTATTTATGTTTTAAAAACGAATAAAAAATAAAAGGCATTGTTATTTGTAATGTCAATAGCTCAAACTTGTGTAAATGCGAGACGTATTGCATTGCAAATGATTGTTTTATAAAAGCGCCCCATACTGCTCTTTCACTTTAATGGCGACCCACCCCTTTCTTTAGACACGGCTCGTCTAAGAAAAGGGACCCGGCCAACATTAAAGTTAATGCGCTGCATGGGCGTTTTTACAAACAGGCATTTGCAATGCAATAGGTGTCGCATTTACGAAACTCTGGTAAATGCGAGACCTATTGCATTGCAAATGCTAGTTTCAATTTACCATGAGCAATATCGACCTTTTTAAAACAAACTCTTTTCCATGTGCACCTTTTGCATTTTCGTGCTAAAGCAATACATATATTTTTGATAAAACAAAGAGGGTGGCACATAACTCAGAAGGCCACAGGTTGGTCATTTAGACTCAAATGTGCAAATGGCCGTCAATACACGTGTCCAGCGCTTACAAATCCAAGGGCGTGAACACACATCTTTCTGGGGGTTGGGGCAATGCATCAGTGAGAAAAGACCAGGTAAAATGTACTACTTTTCACAGTTCTCCCATTAGAATCGAAATAATGTTGATAACTATGCAGTGTAAGTATCTTGTAGAGTTAAGCACTTAAATGAAATAGGCCCCAGAGCTGTGAACACTGTCACAACTAATGTGCTTGCACCATTTGCTTTGTGGAAACATCGAGCTGTAAGAAATAACACCAGAATCAGTTCCTATTGTAAACATTCTGTAACATTGGGCAGAAAAATGAGAAAACCGAATGCACTCAACTATACCTCAAACAAGAAGCCAGGTGCTTTGAAATTCTGTTTAACTGTATCCACTCTTCAAACACCCGCCATGGGGCCCCCTGAGGAACTAGAAACTGAGACACCTTGTCCCAGACCCACCTGGACACCCAGTGACTGTCAATGGCGCCTGTGCCAAACAACCAATCAGCGCGGGCTAGAGGCTTGGCATGAACTGCGCTGAGGACAGACACGGCTTAAGATTGCCTATTGATTAACAACTGCGCATGCGCGGAGAACGAACACTACGTTCCAACTGCGCAGACCCCCCCCCCCCCGCCCCCGGCGAGGGTTACGGGGGGGGTCTTAAACAACTGCGCATGCGCGGCGGACAGACACTGCTCGGGGCCTAATATTAGCAGCTGCGCATGCGTGGAGAATAGACACTGCTCTCAGGCCTTATATTAGCAGCTGCGCATGCGCGAAGGACAGATAGGGCCCCCTGCACCAGAGCACGAGAAGTCATCGAATGAAGTGCATTGGAAGAAATAAATATCAGAAAGTTCTATATTTTGAACAACGAGAAGCTCTAAACATATTTTAAAAATAATGAGAAACTACTGAAATGAAAGGTCACTAACCTACAACCTCTTTGTAATATAACTACATTTTTAAACTAATGGCGGCAAAGAAGACACATGAGAAGGAAGTTTGATGGGGCTGTGAGACACTTGCTTAGCTTGACAGGACCTCACTCGTGGATCAACACTGTGCAACAGACAAACAGGAAGTTTTAGAGGCCAGTGCGTCAAGAAATATAGACGGGCCAGTTAGTCTGAATCACTTTTGCGAATGTGCGCTCTGTACAATTATACAAATCTCAATCTCAGCTGCACAGAGAGTGTTGTTATTGGGGCAGAAAAGAATGATGCTTCATTTCAACCGCACTATTTTAAAACACAGACTCTTATTTCCTCTGCAAACGACGTAATAATTAATTGCCCGTCAATTGTCAAGGTACGAAAATGAGGCTTTCCCAACAAGCATTTACAATGCAATAGGTCTCGGGTTAATTAAGTGTGAGCTATTGGAATTGCTAAATATTGCAACTGCAACAAAAGTCTATAAATTGTAGGCCAAAAAAAATGTGTATTTATTTTTGTAGCAATGGTGGCATGCTGCGCTTTAGATGAATATGTTTAAAAGTAAAATGCGCCATACTGCGATTGCTACAAAGGTTAATTGTGGATGTTAACAATTGATGTGTGCACTGATGACTGGTGGTGTGTGTGCCTGTTGGAAGTGTGCACTGCCGGCTGGTGTTTTGTGTGCCTGGTGGAAGCGTGCACTGCCGGCTGGTGTTGTGTGTGCCTGGTGGAAGCGTGCACTGATGGCTGGTGGTGTGTGTGCCTGGTAAAAGCGTGCACTGACGGCTGGTGGTGTGTGTCTGATGAATGCATTCACTGACGAATGGTGGTGTGTGTGTGTGTGCTTGGTGAAAGCGTGCACTGACGGCTGGTGGTGTTTGTGCCCGGTGAAAGCGTGCACTGATGGCTGATGGTGTCTGTGCTTTGTGAAAGTGTGCACTGAAGGTGTGGTTCTGTTTGTGGTTGTGTGTGTGTGGTTGTGTGTGGTTGTATGTGTGGTTGTATTTGTGGTTGTATGTGTGGTTGTGTGTGTGGTTATATGTGTGGTTGTGGTTGTGTGTGTGGTGGTGTGTGGTTGTGTATGTGGCTGTGCGTGTGGTTGTGTGTGTGTGTGGTTGTGTGTGTGGGGCGGGTGAGTGGGCAGATAAGCGTAATGTTGTCAGCTCTGAGGAGCACAGTTTATGCTCATATTCTGAAGCATGTGCTTCCAGACTCCCTGCTCCCCCTTCACGGTCGGTCCAAGTTATACCTTGCACTGCTGTTAAGCCTCAATAAATCCCAGGCACACTTCCGCTTTGCATCTATCGCCACAGGGAAGAAGCAGTGTACCAGTGCATTGATTAATTGGCCGGCTGATGAGACCCTCCTGTGAAATCTAAAGCATTTAATAAAATAACCCCCATGTTAGCTCTTAAAGTGAACCTCACATTATATCCTCAAATTACCTTCACGTGAGATAATAAAGTGACCCTCCGGTGAGACCTGAGAGTTAGCCTTTGAGATCCAAGGGTGATTATACCTGAGACGCCAAAAGAAGCTGCTGTGACATGTCCAGGTACTGTAAATCGCTATGGGGTAACTCAGTATCCCTCAGAACCTGGGCAGAACAGTTTAGTATCAACAATGGTTCTGTCAGGCATGCAAACTGATTACTTCAAAATATATATCCATCTTTTCAAGGTTGTTTAAGTTATTTTGTACAATCATCAGATGATATATATATTTATATATATATATTTTGAAGTAATCAGTTTGCATGCCCGACAGAACCATTGTTGATACTAAAGAGACATGTCCAGGAGCCACCAAAATTACCCAAATGTATTTACAACAAGCCATGTAAGGAATATCGCGAACAGATGTTTGTGACGGACCCTCGCAAAGTTTGCTTACTGTGCCTGGCGTCGGAGCAAAATTCTAGGGCCTGCATCGACTGAGCTCAGTTGAATCTGAAGGTCATGCAGTTTGCTTACTGTGCCTGGCGGCGGAGCACAGTTCTAGGTCCTGCATCGACTGCGCTCAGTTGAATCTGAAGGTCATGCAGTTTGCTTACTGTGCCTGGCAGCGGAGCACAGTTCTAGGGCGGCATCGACTGCGCTCAGTTGAATCTGAAGGTCATGCAGTTTGCTTACTGTGCCTGGCGGCGGAGCACAGTTCTAGGGCGGCATCGACTGCGCTCAGTTGAATCTGAAGGTCATGCAGTTTGCTTACTGTGCCTGGTGGCGGAGCACAGTTCTAGGGCTGCATCGACTGCGCTCAGTTGAATCTGAAGGTCATGCAGGACTGTGAGGTGAAGTTCCATGTCACCAAATATTGGAACCCTTCACACCCTGACATGTCGGAGCGTTGTGACACCCCCTACCGGTGCGCAAGAGTCCTGCATTAAAGTTTCCAGAACCAGTCTCACACTTGGGGAACATTCTTTCGGTGAGTAAACTGTGGGTAGAAGTATCCATCAGAAACAGGCCACGTTGATAACAGGAGAAAAGACGCCCGGTAACAGTGACAAAACAGACCGAGAAGAGAGGAGGCCGGAGACAAATAGGGGATTGACAGAGGCATAGAACAGACGTATGTAGCATGGGAATGGAGATTAAAGGCACCTGGGACAGAGAGAGACTGGGCTAAGTGGCAAAGAAGAGACTGTGAAACTAAGGGACACATAATCCAAAAGAACAGCTACACCAGGAGACCTACAATAGATGCAGAGAGACAGAAGGGGTCAGAGAGAGGGAGATCATACCGCGGTGCAGAAGAGAACACAATGCGACATGGGACACACATGGAAAAAGAGACAAAGAAGAGACTGAAACTAAGGGACACATAATCCAAAAGAACAGCTACACCAGGAGACCTACAATAGACGCAGAGAGACAGAAGGGGTCAGAGAGAGGGAGATCATACCACCGTGGTGCAGAAGAGAACACAATGCGACATGGGACACACATGGAAAAAGAGACAAAGAAGAGACTGAAACTAAGGGACACATAATCCAAAAGAACAGCTACACCAGGAGACCTACAATAGACTCAGAGAGACAGAAGGGGTCAGAGAGAGGGAGATCATACCGTGGTGCAGAAGAGAACACAATGCGACATGGGACACACATGGAAAAAGAGACAAAGAAGAGACTGTGAAACTAAGGGACACATAATCCAAAAGAACAGCTACACCAGGAGACCTACAATAGAGGCAGAGAGACAGACGGGGTCAGAGAGAGGGAGATCATACCGTGGTGCAGAAGAGAACACAATGCGACACGGGACACACATGGAAAAAGAGACAAAGAAGAGACTGTGAAACTAAGGGACACATAATCCAAAAGAACAGCTACACCAGGAGACCTACAATAGACGCAGAGAGACAGAAGGGGTCAGAGAGAGGGAGATCATACCGTGGTGCAGAAGAGAACACAATGCGACATGGGACACACATGGAAAAAGAGACAAAGAAGAGACTGTGAAACTAAGGGACACATAATCCAAAAGAACAGCTACACCAGGAGACCTACAATAGAGGCAGAGAGACAGAAGGGGTCAGAGAGAGGCCGATCATACCGTGGTGCAGAAGAGAACACAATGCGACATGGGACACACATGGAAAAAGAGACAAAGAAGAGACTGAAACTAAGGGACACATAATCCAAAAGAACAGCTACACCAGGAGACCTACAATAGACGCAGAGAGACAGAAGGGGTCAGAGAGAGGGAGATCATACCGTGGTGCAGAAGAGAACACAATGCGACATGGGACACACATGGAAAAAGAGACAAAGAAGAGACTGTGAAACTAAGGGACACATAATCCAAAAGAACAGCTACACCAGGAGACCTACAATAGACGCAGAGAGACAGAAGGGGTCAGAGAGAGGGAGATCATACCGTGGAGCAGAAGAGAACACAATGCGACATGGGACACACATGGAAAAAGAGACAAAGAAGAGACTGTGAAACTAAGGGACACATAATCCAAAAGAACAGCTACACCAGGAGACCTACAATAGACACAGAGAGACAGAAGGGGTCAGAGAGAGGGAGATCATACCGTGGTGCAGAAGAGAGCACAATGCGACATGGGACACACATGAAAAAAGAGACAAAGAAGAGACTGTGAAACTAAGGGACACATAATCCAAAAGAACAGCTACACCAGGAGACCTACAATAGACGCAGAGAGACAGAAGGGGTCAGAGAGAGGGAGATCATACCGTGGTGCAGAAGAGAACACAATGCGACATGGGACACACATGGAAAAAGAGACAAAGAAGAGACTGTGAAACTAAGGGACACATAATCCAAAAGAACAGCTACACCAGGAGACCTACAATAGACTCAGAGAGACAGAAGGGGTCAGAGAGAGGGAGATCATACCGTGGTGCCGAAGAGAACACAATGCGACATGGGACACACACGGAAAAAGAGACAAAGAAGAGATTGAAACTAAGGGACACATAATCCAAAAGAACAGCTACACCAGGAGACCTACAATAGACTCAGAGAGGCAGAAGGGGTCAGAGAGAGGGAGATCATACCGTGGTGCAGAAGAGACCACAATGCGACATGGGACACACATGGAAAAAGAGACAAAGAAGAGACTGTGAAACTAAGGGACACATAATCCAAAGAACAGCTACACCAGGAGACCTACAATAGACGCAGAGAGACAGAAGGGGTCGGAGAGAGGGAGATCATACCACCGTGGTGCAGAAGAGAACACAATGCGACATGGGACACACATGGAAAAAGAGACAAAGAAGAGACTGTGAAACTAAGGGACACATAATCCAAAAGAACAGCTACACCAGGAGACCTACAATAGAGGCAGAGAGACAGACGGGGTCAGAGAGAGGGAGATCATACCGTGGTGCAGAAGAGAACACAATGCGACACGGGACACACATGGAAAAAGAGACAAAGAAGAGACTGTGAAACTAAGGGACACATAATCCAAAAGAACAGCTACACCAGGAGACCTACAATAGACGCAGAGAGACAGAAGGGGTCAGAGAGAGGGAGATCATACCGTGGAGCAGAAGAGAACACAATGCGACATGGGACACACATGGAAAAAGAGACAAAGAAGAGACTGTGAAACTAAGGGACACATAATCCAAAAGAACAGCTACACCAGGAGACCTACAATAGACGCAGAGAGACAGAAGGGGTCAGAGAGAGGGAGATCATACCGTGGAGCAGAAGAGAACACAATGCGACATGGGACACACATGGAAAAAGAGACAAAGAAGAGACTGTGAAACTAAGGGACACATAATCCAAAAGAACAGCTACACCAGGAGACCTACAATAGACGCAGAGAGACAGACGGGGTCAGAGAGAGGGAGATCATACCGTGGTGCAGAAGAGAACACAATGCGACACGGGACACACATGGAAAAAGAGACAAAGAAGAGACTGTGAAACTAAGGGACACATAATCCAAAAGAACAGCTACACCAGGAGACCTTCAATAGACACAGAGAGACAGAGCGGGTCAGAGAGAGGGAGATCATACCGTGGTGCAGAAGAGAACACAATGCGACATGGGACACACATGGAAAAAGAGACAAAGAAGAGACTGTGAAACGAAGGGACACATAATCCAAAAGAACAGCTACACCAGGAGACCTTCAATAGACACAGAGAGACAGAGCGGGTCAGAGAGAGGGAGATCATACCGTGGTGCAGAAGAGAACACAATGCGACATGGGACACACATGGAAAAAGAGACAAAGAAGAGACTGTGAAACGAAGGGACACATAATCCAAAAGAACAGCTACACCAGGAGACCTACAATAGACGCAGAGAGACAGAAGGGGTCAGAGAGAGGGAGATCATACCATGGTGCAGAAGAGAACGCAATGCGACATGGGACACACATGGAAAAAGAGACAAAGAAGAGACTGAAACTAAGGGACACATAATCCAAAAGAACAGCTACACCAGGAGACCTACAATAGACGCAGAGAGACAGAAGGGGTCAGAGAGAGGGAGATCATACCGTGGTGCAGAAGAGAACACAATGCGACATGGGACACACATGGAAAAAGAGACAAAGAAGAGACTGTGAAACTAAGGGACACATAATCCAAAAGAACAGCTACACCAGGAGACCTACAATAGAGGCAGAGAGACAGACGGGGTCAGAGAGAGGGAGATCATACCGTGGTGCAGAAGAGAACACAATGCGACACGGGACACACATGGAAAAAGAGACAAAGAAGAGACTGAAACTAAGGGACACATAATCCAAAAGAACAGCTACACCAGGAGACCTACAATAGAGGCAGAGAGACAGAAGGGGTCAGAGAGAGGAAGATCATACCGTGGAGCAGAAGAGAACACAATGCGACATGGGACACACATGGAAAAAGTGACAAAGAAGAGACTGTGAAACTAAGGGACTCATAATCCAAAAGAACAGCTACACCAGGAGACCTACAATAGAGGCAGAGAGACAGAAGGGGTCAGAGAGAGGGAGATCATACCGTGGTGCAGAAGAGAACACAATGCGACATGGGACACACATGGAAAAAGAGACAAAGAAGAGACTGTGAAACTAAGGGACACATAATCCAAAAGAACAGCTACACCAGGAGACCTACAATAGACGCAGAGAGACAGAAGGGGTCAGAGAGAGGGAGATCATACCGTGGTGCAGAAGAGAACACAATGCGACATGGGACACACATGGAAAAAGAGACAAAGAAGAGACTGTGAAACTAAGGGACTCATAATCCAAAAGAACAGCTACACCAGGAGACCTACAATAGACGCAGAGAGACAGACGGGGTCAGAGAGAGGGAGATCATACCGTGGAGCAGAAGAGAACACAATGCGACATGGGACACACATGGAAAAAGAGACAAAGAAGAGACTGAAACTAAGGGACACATAATCCAAAAGAACAGCTACACCAGGAGACCTACAATAGACGCAGAGAGACAGAAGGGGTCAGAGAGAGGGAGATCATACCGTGGAGCAGAAGAGAACGCAATGCGACATGGGACACACATGGAAAAAGAGACAAAGAAGAGACTGAAACTAAGGGACACATAATCCAAAAGAACAGCTACACCAGGAGACCTACAATAGACGCAGAGAGACAGAAGGGGTCAGAGAGAGGGAGATCATACCGTGGAGCAGAAGAGAACACAATGCGACATGGGACACACATGGAAAAAGAGACAAAGAAGAGACTGTGAAACTAAGGGACACATAATCCAAAAGAACAGCTACACCAGGAGACCTTCAATAGACGCAGAGAGACAGAAGGGGTCAGAGAGAGGGAGATCATACCGTGGTGCAGAAGAGAACACAATGCGACATGGGACACACATGGAAAAAGAGACAAAGAAGAGACTGTGAAACTAAGGGACACATAATCCAAAAGAACAGCTACACCAGGAGACCTACAATAGACGCAGAGAGACAGAAGGGGTCAGAGAGAGGGAGATCATACCGTGGTGCAGAAGAGAACACAATGCGACATGGGACACACATGGAAAAAGTGACAAAGAAGAGACTGTGAAACTAAGGGACTCATAATCCAAAAGAACAGCTACACCAGGAGACCTACAATAGACGCAGAGAGACAGACGGGGTCAGAGAGAGGGAGATCATACCGTGGAGCAGAAGAGAACACAATGCGACATGGGACACACATGGAAAAAGAGACAAAGAAGAGACTGAAACTAAGGGACACATAATCCAAAAGAACAGCTACACCAGGAGACCTACAATAGACGCAGAGAGACAGAAGGGGTCAGAGAGAGGGAGATCATACCGTGGAGCAGAAGAGAACGCAATGCGACATGGGACACACATGGAAAAAGAGACAAAGAAGAGACTGAAACTAAGGGACACATAATCCAAAAGAACAGCTACACCAGGAGACCTACAATAGATGCAGAGAGACAGAAGGGGTCAGAGAGAGGGAGATCATACCGTGGAGCAGAAGAGAACACAATGCGACATGGGACACACATGAAAAAAGAGACAAAGAAGAGACTGTGAAACTAAGGGACACATAATCCAAAAGAACAGCTACACCAGGAGACCTACAATAGACGCAGAGAGACAGAAGGGGTCAGAGGGAGGGAGATCATACCGTGGAGCAGAAGAGAACACAATGCGACATGGGACACACATGGAAAAAGAGACAAAGAAGAGACTGTGAAACTAAGGGACACATAATCCAAAAGAACAGCTACACCGGGAGACCTACAGTAGACACAGAGAGACAGAAGGGGTCAGAGAGAGGGAGATCATACCGTGGTGCAGAAGAGAACACAATGCGACATGGGACACACATGGAAAAAGAGACAAAGAAGAGACTGTGAAACTAAGGGACACATAATCCAAAAGAACAGCTACACCAGGAGACCTACAATAGACACAGAGAGACAGAAGGGGTCAGAGAGAGGGAGATCATACCGCGGTGCAGAAGAGAACACAATGCGACATGGGACACACATGGAAAAAGAGACAAAGAAGAGACTGAAACTAAGGGACACATAATCCAAAAGAACAGCTACACCAGGAGACCTTCAATAGACGCAGAGAGACAGAAGGGGTCAGAGAGAGGGAGATCATACCGTGGTGCAGAAGAGAACACAATGCGACATGGGACACACATGGAAAAAGAGACAAAGAAGAGACTGTGAAACTAAGGGACACATAATCCAAAAGAACAGCTACACCAGGAGACCTACAATAGACGCAGAGAGACAGAAGGGGTCAGAGAGAGGGAGATCATACCGCGGTGCAGAAGAGAACACAATGCGACATGGGACACACATGGAAAAAGAGACAAAGAAGAGACTGTGAAACTAAGGGACACATAATCCAAAAGAACAGCTACACCAGGAGACCTTCAATAGACGCAGAGAGACAGAAGGGGTCAGAGAGAGGGAGATCATACCGTGGTGCAGAAGAGAACACAATGCGACATGGGACACACATGGAAAAAGAGACAAAGAAGAGACTGAAACTAAGGGACACATAATCCAAAAGAACAGCTACACCAGGAGACCTACAATAGACGCAGAGAGACAGAAGGGGTCAGAGAGAGGGAGATCATACCGTGGTGCAGAAGAGAACACAATGCGACATGGGACACACATGGAAAAAGAGACAAAGAAGAGACTGAAACTAAGGGACACATAATCCAAAAGAACAGCTACACCAGGAGACCTACAATAGACGCAGAGAGACAGAAGGGGTCAGAGAGAGGGAGATCATACCGTGGTGCAGAAGAGAACACAATGCGACATGGGACACACATGGAAAAAGTGACGAAGAAGAGACGGGGACATCTTGGGGTACAGACTGGCAGAGAGTAGAGACACTCAGAAGAGAGACACACCAGGGGTCGGACACAGGGAATACAATCAGAGACATCTTGACAGAAGCAGAGATTAGCACACACAGTGACAACATACTCAGGAAATAGAGAAATGAACAAACTAATCGTCAGGCCGGTGCCTCCAAGGCCAGTCGAATCTTCGCTCATGCCCTGGCCCAGGGAGGGGATATGCACCTGTGCACTTCAGTCCTGCTCATAAAGGGCACTGGATGGCTCGGCGCCTATACAGGGCACGGCAGACCACGGACCCAGGCAGATCTATGCACCTGTATGCAGCACATAAAGCACACGGGGCAATCACCCAGGCCATGGCCCAGGGAGGGGATATGCACCTGTGCACTTCAGTGCCGCTCATAAAGGGCACTGGATGGTTCGGCACCTATACAGGGCACGGCAGAACACGGACCCAGGCAGATCTGTGCACCTGTATGCAGCACATAAAGCACACGGGGCAATCACCCAGGCCCTGGCTCAGGGAGGTCATAAGCGCCTGTGCACTTCAGTGCGGCTCATAAAGGACACTGGATAGCTCGGCGCCTATACAGGGCACGGCAGAACACGGACCCAGGCAGATCTATACACCTGTATGCAGCACATAAAGCACACGGGGCAATCACCCAGGCCCTGGCCCAGGGAGGGGATATGCACCTGTGCACTTCAGTGCGGCTCATAAAGGGCACTGGATGGCTCGGCGCCTATACAGGGCACGGCAGAGCACGGACCCAGGCAGATCTATACACCTGTATGCAGCACATAAAGCACACGGGGCAATCACCCAGGCCCTGGCCCTGGGAGGGGATATGCACCTGTGCACTTCAGTGCAGCTCATAAAGGGCACTGGATGGCTCGGCGCCTATACAGGGCACGGCAGAACACGGACCCAGGCAGATCTGTGCACCTGTATGCAGCAGATAAAGCACACGGGGCAATCACCCAGGCCCTGGCCCAGGGAGGGGATATGCACCTGTGCACTTCAGTGCGGCTCATAAAGGGCACTGGATGGCTCGGCGCCTATACAGGGCACGGCAGAACACGGACCCAGGCAGATCTATGCACCTGTATGCAGCACGAAAGCACACGGGGCAATCACCCAGGCCCTGCCCTGGGAGGGGATATGCACCTGTGCACGTCAGTGCGGCTCATAAAGGGCACTGGATGGCTCGGCGCCTATACAGGGCACGGCAGAACACGGACCCAGGCAGATCTATGCACCTGTATGCAGCACGAAAGCACACGGGGCAATCACCCAGGCCCTGCCCTGGGAGGGGATATGCACCTGTGCACGTCAGTGCGGCTCATAAAGGGCACTGGATGGCTCGGCGCCTATACAGGGCACGGCAGAACACGGACCCAGGCAGATCTGTGCACCTGTATGCAGCAGATAAAGCACACGGGGCAATCACCCAGGCCCTGGCCCAGGGAGGGGATGTGCACCTGTGCACTTCAGTGCGGCTCATAAAGGGCACTGGATGGTTCGGCGCCTATACAGGGCACGGCAGAACACGGACCCAGGCAGATCTGTGCACCTGTATAAAGCACATAAAGGACACAGGGCAATCACCCAGGCCCTGGCCCAGGGAGGGGACATGCACCTGTGCACTTCAGTGCGGCTCATAAAGGACACTGGATGGCTCAGAGCTCATACAGGGCACTGCAGAACAGAACACTACAAAATGTAGTTTGAAAACAACACTCATGTCAGCGTCTGCTCCCCCACTAACGTAGCTTCCAGCTGCTGCTGCGGTGTCTGCTCATACTTTCGTTTTAGTGTTTTCTGGCACTTACCCTCAGGAGCCTGCAGCTGATTGTCATTTCACTTTCTGCTACATCATTTCCGTGTCTGCAGTGCTGATACTTTCCACTCTGTATTTATCCCATTTCAATGAAATTGATTATAATTAATTTCGATTCTGTGTAGGTTGATAGCCTCCTTTCAGCATTTAATAAACTTTCATTTCATTGTTTATTCCTGTTTTTATTTCAGTGTCTGCTGACACGGGTTATTCCACTTAATACCGCAGCGTTCACTTCAGTGTGCACTGACAACTTGCCGCCAGTGTCTGCAATCACTAAATATATATATTTTTTATATGTTGGATTGCTCGGTGTGCAATTTCTTAAAAGCGCTTCTTAAAACTCTGCGCAAACCCCGAGAAAAGGACTCTGGCTGAGGGTGTCCTATGTTAGCATTTAGGGGAAAGCAGTCGATTCTGTTAAGGGGCTATGCTTAATTTGTAGTTCTGTGAACAGTTATTGTATGTTTTTATTCTGATTATTATATTTCTATTCTGATTCTTCGTATGTGATTTGAGTCTGTGAAAAAAACTATTTGTATGTCACACTGCCTGTCAGATAATGGATAGGCCCGATTCTGTTGCATTCTTTAAAAGTTGTTTTGCGTGCAGTACGGAGCAAAACGTGAATTATAAATGTTTGCTTCTGCGCGTGAGAGCGTGCCTTGAAGAAGCAGCTGTTGTGTTTCGAGGCGCCCACGGCGGCCCCGAAGGGGTGGGCCACGAGCTCCTCACAGGATGTCGTTTGGACGGACTATCCTTGGCCCTAGTGAGTGTGTGATCATAGTGTGGTCTGTAGGGTATGAGTGAGGCGGGGGCCCTTCACAAGAGGGTGAGTGTGTGATCATAGTGTGGTCTGTAGGGCATGAGTGAGGCGGGGCCTTTCACGAGAGGATGGGTGTGTGATCATAGTGTGGTCTGTAGGGCATGAGTGAGGCAGGGGCCCTTCACGAGAGGGTGAGTGTGTGATCATAGTGTGGTCTGTGGGGCATGAGTGAGGCGGGGGCCCTTTACGAGAGGGTGAGTGTGTGATCATAGTGTGGTCTGTAGGGCATTAGTGAGGCGGGGGCCCTCCACGAGAGGGTGAGTGTGTGATCATAGTGTGGTCTGTAGGGCATTAGTGAGGCAGGGGCCCTTCACGAGAGGGTGAGTGTGTGATCATAGTGTGGTCTGTAGGGCATGAGTGAGGCGGGGCCCTTCGCGAGAGGGTGAGTGTGTGATCATAGTGTGGTCCGTGGGGCATGAGTGAGGCAGGGGCCCTTCACGAGAGGGTGAGTGTGTGATCATAGTGTGGTCTGTGGGGCATGAGTGAGGCGGGGGCCCTTTACGAGAGGGTGAGTGTGTGATCATAGTGTGGTCTGTAGGGCATTAGTGAGGCGGGGGCCCTCCACGAGAGGGTGAGTGTGTGATCATAGTGTGGTCTGTAGGGCATTAGTGAGGCAGGGGCCCTTCACGAGAGGGTGAGTGTGTGATCATAGTGTGGTCTGTGGGGCATGAGTGAGGCGGGGGCCCTTTACGAGAGGGTGAGTGTATGATCATAGTGTGGTCTGTGGGGCATGAGTGAGGCGGGGCCCTCCACGAGAGGGTGAGTGTGTGATCATAGTGTGGTCTGTGGGGCATGAGTGAGGCAGGGGCCCTTCATGAGAGGGTGAGTGTGTGATCATAGTGTGGTCTGTAGGGCATGAGTGAGGCAGGGGCCCTTCACGAGAGGGTGAGTGTGTGATCATAGTGTGGGCTGCAGGGCATGAGTGAGGCAGGGGCCCTTCATGAGAGGGTGAGTGTGTGATCATAGTGTGGTCTGTGGGGCATGAGTGAGGCGGGGGCCCTTCACGAGAGGGTGAGTGTGTGATCATAGTGTGGTCTGTGGGGCATGAGTGAGGCAGGGGCCCTTCACGAGCGGGTGAGTGTGTGATCATAGTGTGGTCTGTAGGGCATTAGTGAGGCAGGGGCCCTTCACGAGAGGGTGAGTGTGTGATCATAGTGTGGGCTGCAGGGCATGAGTGAGGCAGGGGCCCTTCATGAGAGGGTGAGTGTGTGATCATAGTGTGGTCTGTAGGGCATGAGTGAGGCAGGGGCCCTTCACGAGAGGGTGAGTGTGTGATCATAGTGTGGTCTGTGGGCCATGAGTGAGGCAGGGGCCCTTCACGAGAGGGTGAGTGTGTGATCATAGTGTGGTCTGTAGGGTATGAGTGAGGCGGGGGCCCTTCACGAGAGGGTGAGTGTGTGATCATAGTGGGGTCCGTGGGGCATGAGTGAGGCAGGGGCCCTTCACGAGAGGGTGCGTGTGTGATCAGAGTGGGGTCCGTGGGGCATGAGTGAGGCAGGGGCCCTTCACGAGAGGGTGAGTGTGTGATCATAGTGTGGTCTGTAGGGCATGAGTGAGGCGGGAGCCCTTCACGAGAGGGTGAGTGTGTGATCATAGTGTGGTCTGTGGGGCATGAGTGAGGCAGGGGCCCTTCATGAGAGGGTGAGCGTGTGATCATAGTGTGGCCTGTAGGGCATGAGTGAAGCGGGGGCCCTCCACGAGAGGGTGAGTGTGTGATCATAGTGTGGTCTGTGGGGCATGAGTGAGGCGGGGGCCCTTTACGAGAGGGTGAGTGTATGATCATAGTGTGGCCTGTAGGGCATGAGTGAGGCGGGGCCCTCCACGAGAGGGTGAGTGTGTGATCATAGTGTGGTCTGTGGGGCATGAGTGAGGCGGGGGCCCTTTACGAGAGGGTGAGTGTATGATCATAGTGTGGTCTGTGGGGCATGAGTGAGGCAGGGGCCCTTCACGAGAGGGTGAGTGTGTGATCATTGTGTGGTCTGTAGGGCATGAGTGAGGCAGGGGCCCTTCACGAGAGGGTGAGTGTGTGATCATAGTGTGGTCTGTGGGGCATGAGTGAGGCGGGCCCTTCACGAGAGGGTGAGTGTGTGATTATAGTGTGGTCTGTAGGGCATGAGTGAGGCGGGGACCTTCACGAGAGGGTGAGTGGGCGAGCACCTCGGGTTCATGACTGTTGCACATTGCGGTGACTCTGACTAGACATTTGTGAGGGCACGTGAATGAGCAAGGACCAGATTTACTTTTCCATGAACTGGCACCTCAGTCTTACGGTACCTGTTCCCTGCCGCAATTGGTCAGCGGTTCCATCACGGAGTATAGTCGGATATTGACTGCTCCCATAGCAGAAGAGAGCGAGACACAGGACATGTATGACACCTCAAAGAGCTGCATTTTCTAAAGCCTCTCACTTTTTTCACTACGTTTATTTTTTTCATTATGTACGTTTCAGTGAGGTGTATGCCTTTTCGGTGTAATGTAATTTGTAAAGATCGTGACTCCAGGGCCCAGCGCATGAGTTTTTTTTAACTTTGAGGTGCCATCGCACCCCACGAGAATTTCGGCAACCCCCACAGTCCCGCACAAGAATCCCTGCTACCACCGATTCCCCCACCTCATCCCCACAAGATTATTGGCTTTCTTCTCCTACCCATCCCGCCAAGAATTCTGATAACCCCTTTCCTCCTCGCCAAATTCCTCAGGGCTATGTTGAACTATTTGTAAATGTACCATGTGGGAGTAAAGGGAAGCCAGGAGTGCGAGCCGGGCAAGTGCTTGTAACTGATGTAGCGCTTAGTGAGGTGTGTGTTAACAGCGGCGCTTTGTGTGTGTGGGAATGCAGTGTGTGCTCCCGTGAAGTGAATCCAAGCACAGGGTTTACATGTGAACAGCGCCTGTGATTAGCGTCTGGGGCACAAGCTCACACCCTCTCGTGTGAGGATTATCCCAGCTCATTAGTTACCCTGGAGTGGGAGTGGCTGATGGGTAGGTGATATGTCTGTACCGGTTACACGACACTGGAGCTCTGTGAAAGACCTGCGCCCTTTTCTACATTTTTAGCCCAGGGTTGTGCATACGATGCCCTTCGAGGTTCCTTTGAATCGGACGTATACATTAAACCTTTTTTTTCAGTGTATACTTTGTGGTACAAATGAAAAATGTCACGAAACGTGCAAGATCTAGAGACGACCCACTTATTGTCACTTGCGTTTGCAAAGCCAATAAAAACATTCAAACAATCATGTTACTGTATGTACCTAGTGACGCCTCCAAAAGAGAACCATACGCCACTGTCAAATGTCTTTTCTGCCTCAAACCAATGGAAAGGAAAATTATCCCCAGAGTGAGGAGAGGTGAACTGGACCTGGCGCAAGAGTGAAACAAATGTAGCAACGAATCCTGCCATTTAATAGGAATTGCGCAGTAACTTGAAATAAGATAATCAGGAGCGCAGTGGTGTCTGGTGGCAGCTGTGTGAAGATAGCTAGACCACCTATGTTTTCGGAAGACCAGTCCATTAGATCGCAAATACAAGTGTCAGGAAAGCAGAAGGTTACATTATCAGAAAAGTTGTATAGGTACACTAAAAAAAAAAAAGAAACAACTCTCTGGCCGCAGTCCCCTTATTTCCCTGCTATTTTCAAAATAAAGATGAAGGCGAAAACAGTGGACACAACTCACGTGGCAATCCCCACCTTTGCAACACGAAACCACGAACCACTCCTAGAAGAATGAGCAGCACAAACCCTCCCCAATCTTCTATCGCCTCACCCCATTCACACAGCACTAAAAGCGATTGTGTGATCGCTATTGTAACAAGTCAAAATGACTGTGCACTATTTAAAATAAGCGTCACAATACTGTAGTTAGGCTGTGCTGCTTCCGGAATAGCTGGAAGTTACCTACTGGCTAAAGAGACAATAATACGACTGCTGACAAATAAAAAGCCCAAGTTAACCAATGGCAAGCAGCAAGAAATAACAAAGCAGTAGGCGGAGTTTCAGCACCCTTATAGACTACCAGATGTCTCGGAGAGACAGCGCATGCGGGCTGCTGAACCGAGACCACAAAATGACATTGCCATGGAATATATGCTAAGTAAGGGATTTTTGCACATAGTTCAGGTGGGCTGAGGGATTTCCTGATGCTTTAATTCACAGACGGGCACAGTTAGTTTATGCGATTGTTATTTACGAGTGGGAGGCCAAGGGGGGGGGAGTCGGAAGCACCCCTCCTCTGTGACTGTGTGTAAGTGTTAAAGTAGAGTAAGTGAGGAGGGAGCGTGCTGGATGCGGAGGGCCGTACAGCAGCGTTTAAACAGCAATTAGGTAACTGCCTCCAGATGCTATTGTTTGTGAAATTATTTTTTCTGTTCATGATCAGACAGACTTGTGCCGCTCCGCGGCTGTACTGACACAAAAGTACAATAATAAACTGACTGTAAAGTACTAAGTCAGTAACGGCTCTGCCTGGTGTGCAGCACTTTGCCCGTTGGACTGATGTAACTTAAGTAACATTTACTTGGACTAGACGAGTTCAGACTGCTGTCTCTTCCCGGTCCGTGACTGTCCAGTCAGCAGTGCACCTGGACTAGTTATGCCACGCGATGCACATGATGGACAGGTTGCCGATGATGCCCATGGCGAAGACGATCAATGAGAGCAGCATCATGGCATAAGCGCTATACGATTTCTCCATCATGGGGTAGAGTGGGTTCTGGACTTGCGGGCACTTCTGGTCAGTTGTGGTTGGTTCCCCTCTGCTCTCAGCCTGTCCGTCTCCGAGGCCCCGCCATGTCTGACTCTGGACGGGTCTGTGATTGACGTGAGCAGTGGCCTGGTAGGCCTCAGGTGGCCCGTGTCAATGAGACATGGGTACTCAGCATTCACCCTCGGCTCATACAGCTGCACAGCGTTGGCATCATCGTCCTCTGCATCTCTCTGCTTGCGCAACAAGGTCCCAGAGGTGTCTGGAGCACCCCGCCGCTGCCACCTGTTCATTCGAAGGCGGAAGCCAGTATTGCCCTGTGGTGGTTCCACTGACTGACTCCCCGTGCCTCGGTTATCCAGAAACATCTGTTCCTCAGTCTGTTGACTCGTTCTCCACTGCCGGGACGTCAGCCTGCCTCATAAACGAAGCAACTTCGGATGCCTCATCCCCCAACGAAGTCCGGGCTCACTAACGGTCACATCCAGATCATAATCCCCGATGGTGTGCCACCTGAGCCAGTAGCAGCAACCACTCACTGCTTAGAGCAGTCAGTAATTGCAAGAGCAGTGTGTCAAAGCCGTGCGGCACGGCCACAATTAATCATGTAGCCTGGAGCTAGGCGCGACAGGGCGGGCAGATTCATTGATACATTGTAACACTCTCAGCCACTCCAGAGCTAAGAGCAGACCCTTTTTAACTATTTAGGAACTACTGAGTCCGGCAAGCAGCTGCTGGCACCATGTCTCGGAGCAGCAGAGCAGGCGCAAAGGTTCACCGGCACCGGAGGTGGCGCGCGCTGGCAAGTGGCACTAAATGCGTGACAATGCATTTCAGTGTGGTGTTGCGGAACACCACACTGAAATGCGCGAGCGTCACACCTGATGGGTGATACTTGACAGGCATGGATAGTGACAGGTGCACTGCACCATGCAGAGGGTGACAGGTGCACTGCACCGTGCAGTGTGGCTGGTGCACCGTGCAGAGTGTGACTGGTGCACTGCACCGTGCAGAGGTTGACAGGTGTACTGCACCGTGCAGTATGGCTGGTGCACCGTGCAGAGTGTGACGGGTGCACTGCACCGTGCAGAGGGTGACAGGTGCACTGCACCGTGCAGTGTGGCTGGTGCACCGTGCAGAGTGTGACTGGTGCACTGCACCGTGCAGAGTGTGACTGGTGCACTGCACCGTGCAGAGAGTGACAGGTGCACTGCACCGTGCAGTGTGGCTGGTGCACCGTGCAGAGTGTGACGGGTGCAGTGCACCGCGCAGAGGGTGACAGGTGCACTGCACCGTTCAGTGTGGGTGGTGCACCGTGCAGAGTGTGACTGGTGCACTGCACCGTGCAGAGTGTGACTGGTGCACTGCACTGTGCAGAGAGTGACAGGTGCACTGCACAGTACAGATGGTGACTGGTTCACTGCACCGTGCAGAGGAAGACTAGTGCACTGCACAGTGCTGAGGGTGGCATGTGCACTGCACCATGCAGTGTGGCTGGTGCACCATGCAGAGTGTGACTGGTGCACTGCACCGTGCAGAGTGTGACTGGTGCACTGCACCGTGCACAGTGTGACTGGTGCACTGCACAGTACAGATGGTGACTGGTTGACTGCACCGTGCAGAGGGAGACTGGTGCACTGCACAGTGCTGAGGGTGGCAGGTGCACTGCACCGTGCAGTGTGGCTGGTGCAGAGTGTGACTGGTGCACTGCACCGTGCGGAGTGTTACTGGTGCACTGCACCATGCAGAGTGTGACTGGTGCATGCACCGTGCAGAGTGTGACTGGTGCGCTGTACCATGCAGAGTGTGACTGGTGCACTGCACCGTGCAGAGTGTGAGTGGTGCATTGCACCCAGCAGAGGGTGACAGGTGCACTGCACCATGCAGATGGTGACAGGTGCACTGCACCGTGCAGATGGTGACAGGTGCACTGCACCGTGCAGATGGTGACAGGTGCAATGCACCATGCAGAGTGTGACTAGTGCACTGCACCGCGCAGATGGTGCCAAGTGCACTGCACCATGCAGAGTGTGACTGGTTCACTGCACCATGCAGATGGTGACAGGTGCACTGCACTGTGCAGAGGGTGACTGGTGCACTGCACCGTGCAGAGGGTGACAGGTGCACTGCACCGTGTAGAGTGTAGTTGGTGCACTGCACTGTGCAGAGCGTGACATGTGCACTGCACCATGTAGTGTGGCTGGTGCACCGTGCAGCGTGTGACTGGGGCACTGCACTGTGCAGAAGGTGACAGGTGCGCTGCACCGTGCAGAGTGTGACTGGTGCACTGCACCGTGCAGAGTGTGACAGGTGCACTGCACCGTGCTGAGGGTGACAGGTGCACTGCACCGTGCAGAGGGTGACAGGTGCACTGCACTGTGCAGAGTGTGACTGGTGCACTGCAGCGAGCAGAGGGTGACAGGTGCACTGCACTGTGCAGAGTGTGACTCACTGCACTGTGCAGATGGTGACAGATGCACTGCACCATGCAGAGTGTGACTGGTGCACTGCACCATTCAGAGAGTGACGGGTGCACTGCACCGTGCAGGGTGGCTGGTGCACCATGCCGTGTGACTGGTGCACTTCACCGTGCAGATGGTGACAGGTGCAATGCACCGTGCAGAGTGTGACTGGTGCACTGCACCGTGCAGATGGTGACAGGTGCACTGCACCATGCAGAGTGTGACTGGTGCACTGCACCATGCAGAGGGTGACAGGTGCACTGCACCGTGCAGAGTGTGACTGATGCACTGCACCATGCAGAGTGTGACTAGTGCGCTGTACCATGCAGAGTGTGACTGGTGCACTGCACCATGTCGAGGGTGACAGGTGCACTGCACCGTGCAGAGTGTGACTGGTGCATGCACCGTGCAGAGTGTGACTGGTGCGCTGTACCATGCAGAGTGTGACTGGTGCACTGCACCATGCAGAGTGTGACTGGTGCATTGCACCCAGCAGAGGGTGACAGGTGCACTGCACCGTGCAGATGGTGACAGGTGCACTGCACCGTGCAGATGGTGACAGGTGCAATGCACCATGCAGAGTGTGACTAGTGCACTGCACCGCGCAGATGGTGCCAAGTGCACTGCACCATGCAGAGTGTGACTGGTTCACTGCACCATGCAGATGGTGACAGGTGCACTGCATTGTGCAGAGGGTGACTGGTGCACTGCACCGTGCAGAGGGTGACAGGTGCACTGCACCGTGTAAAGTGTAGTTGGTGCACTGCACTGTGCAGAGCGTGACATGTGCACTGCACCATGTAGTGTGGCTGGTGCACCGTGCAGCGTGTGACTGGGGCACTGCACTGTGCAGAAGGTGACAGGTGCGCTGCACCGTGCAGAGTGTGACTGGTGCACTGCACCGTGCAGAGTGTGACAGGTGCACTGCACCGTGCTGAGGGTGACAGGTGCACTGCACCGTGCAGAGGGTGACAGGTGCACTGCACTGTGCAGAGTGTGACTGGGGCACTGCAGCGAGCAGAGGGTGACAGGTGCACTGCACTGTGCAGAGTGTGACTCACTGCACTGTGCAGATGGTGACAGATGCACTGCACCATGCAGAGTGTGACTGGTGCACTGCACCATTCAGAGAGTGACGGGTGCACTGCACCGTGCAGTGTGGCTGGTGCACCATGCCGTGTGACTAGTGCACTTCACCGTGCAGATGGTGACAGGTGCAATGCACCATGCAGAGTGTGACTGGTGCGCTGCACCGTGCAGATGGTGACAGGTGCACTGCACCATGCAGAGTGTGACTGGTGCACTGCACCATGCAGAGGGTGACAGGTGCACTGCACCGTGCAGAGTGTGACTGATGCACTGCACCATGCAGAGTGTGACTAGTGCACTGCAACGTGCAGAGTGTGACTGGTGCACTGCACCATGCAGAGTGTGACTGGTGCACTGCAACGTGCAGAGTGTGACTGGTGCACTGCACCGTGCAGAGTGTGACTGGTGCACTGCACTGTGCAGAGTGTGACTCGTGCACTGCACCGTGCAGAATGTGATTGGTGCACTGCACCATGCAGAGGGTGACGGGTGCACTGCACCGTGCAGTGTGGCTCATGCCCTGTGCAGGGTATGACTGGTGCTCTGCACCGTGCAGAGTGTGACTGGTGCACTGCACCGTGCAGATGGTGACAGGTGCACTGCAACATGCAGAGAGTGACTCACTGCACTGTGCAGATGGTGACAGATGCACTGCACCATGTAGAGTGTGAATGGTGCACGGCACTGATTAGAGGCTGATGGGTGCACTGCACCGTGCAGTGTGGCTTGAGCACCGTGCAGAGTATGACTGGTGCTCTGCACCGTGCAGAGTGTGACTGGTGCACTGCTCCGTGCAGATTGTGACAGGTGCACTGCACCGTGCAGAGTGTGACTGGTGCATAGCTCCGTGCAGATTGTGACCGGTGCACTGCACTGTGCAGATGGTGACAGGTGCACTGCACTGTACTGTGCAGAGTGTGACTGGTGCACTGCCACGTGCAGCGTGTGGCAGGTGCACTGCACTGTGCAGTGTGGCTGGTGCAGAGTGTGACTGGTGCGCATGCTAATTTAGCAATGTCGACAATGGACCTATAGGCCTTACTACACTTCTCTTTAACCCCTTCCATGCTGATGACGGCCCCGTCCATCATGCATCTCGGTGGGCGTGTGCTGATGACGGCTGGGGGCCTTCATGAACTCGCCCACTCATTAAAATGGCCGCACAGGCGCAGAATCACGGCCGCGCCCAAGGGGTTAATGCTCGGAAGCCCACCTGCTCCAGAATCGCTAGAAGCCTCTGAGCTGTTTTCGTTTGTCTTCCGCCTGAGTTATTATCTTGTATTACTGCGTCCCGTACGAATTGGTCCTTATCAATATCTTCAGATGTACTCCTGAACATATTTGAATTGATTTCCCCGTAATGATCAGGCTGTTGGTATGCTCTTCCGTTATAATATGCTCTTCCGTTATAATTTTCTCAATCTCCTCCTTCAGTTGCTGGGTGCTTTTAGTTCTGTCACACGGATGTAAATAGAGATTTATGAGGATTATCTGGTCATTTTTATCCTCCCCCTGTAAGGTGATTCGGAGCACTTGCATGGCGTTTGGAGGTGCTAAGCTGTGCATCATTGGCTCCATAGCATAAATGCTCCTTATAGAGCTGTATGTAGCTAGGCCTCCTTTGCTGTGGCCGAATTTGGAGCTTTTAATAGCAGGTAGGGAGAGCAGATTAAATCCGTGTAATGCTGGTGGTGATTTGCACCAAGTTTCCTGGAATGAAATAGAACACTGGGACTTTAGAGACCACCCTTTTAATAAGAAAAGCAAACCTTCAAGTTGCATAAGCAATAGTGATGGAAGGTGTCTAGCATGCCCTCGGGCGACAGCCTACTCAGTACATCCAGTTTTATTTTTTCAGAATTTGACACAATATTGAATTTGTAACCTTTGTTTTTATGGTCATGAGTCACCAGAAGACTAAAACATGTTGTTTCTTTTATTTTCAAGGTCGATTATGTAATGGTCACCAGCTTGGAAGCCCTGTTCATTCTTCAGTGTTTGCCATTGATCTCCAGCGTGTGGCTGGTTTGGGTCAGCCCCCTGCATCGATCCTGATAACTCACACAGGTAAGGACCTTGTAGCAGCAACATGATATCCCGGCAGTTGTTTTTAAGAAGTGCGCTCTGAGGAAGGTATCCTGAAACAAAATATTTCTGTGCTCTCTCTCAAACTTCAAGAACCCAGAATCTTCCCAAGTCTGTTAGAAAATTGAGTGATTCCAAGAATAAAATCAAATTGTCATTTTTGTGAAAAGCCTGCCACTGTCTGCTATGTACATTTGTTCAAATAAAACACAACACATCCATAGCTGCCAAGGTTTCTGATTGCTGTGTGTGACACTTTCAAAATGTCAGTGTAATTCTGAGTGACATTTCAACGAGTACGAGTGACACTTTCTCTCGTGCGAAATCAAGCAATGAAGTTGAGGGAAATATATAAATATTAGATCTTATGCCTATTTTCGCAATGGGAAACTCTAACGTCTTAAAACTGCTGCAAAGCTGCGGAAATGTTAGAGCCTGACATCAGGGTTTAAAGTGGGATGAAAAAAGTTGGGTCTCTTAAAGAGGCACGCATGGCCTATTGATGTGTCGGACCATGCCAAAGCCTCCACCATTGGCCCCAAATGAGACTCTGTGTATCTGTGGGACGGCATCTATCCTGATCAGGGTGAATGACATAATTCCAGTCTCCCCCTATAAATACAAGGGCATCCGGTAATGATCCCCAGGTATCAATAATGCATTCAGTAAATATGTGACTGAGAGAGGGGAGCTTACACCCTACCCAGTATTATAGACTCTCCACTGATCAAGCCCATGTACGAGTATGTGTAAATGATAGTGTGCGGTGGATCAAGATAGCTAAACCTCTGAAGCCCTTCATGAAGCCAGAGTGAAAGACGTGTATGAAGTCAAAGCTGACCAGGCATCGGCCTTGGTCCCCATCAAGTGTGTTTCCTGTAATAGCAAAATGTCCACCCCCAAGCTTTGCACATGCCTAAGCACTGGTCGACAAGCAATATCCCAAAAGCAGCTCCCCTTTGCCCTTGCCAAGAAAGCTTTTAACATTGAAAGTAACCACCTTAATTACCCCCATTGGATTTAAATTGCTTAGATGTATTGCTATGGTGTGCAGCAAGAAATATTACGAGGTGTGTGACAGTTACAAAAAGAGAAGATAATACATTGCGGGCTCTTTCGAATCATCAAGTCCAAGTCCTACCCCAATACCTCAAAGAACAATGAAGTATCTGTCGCGGAGTGTAAACCGTTCCCACCCCAACCGGGGTAAAAGCTGAAACAGTCCAAAGGTTACCTGAGGTGACCAGTTCAGGTGGGGTAGCCCATATTGGTCAGTGAGAGGATATATTGATTGAGATTACTCACCGGTGATGACCATGTGATCTGTGTTGCTGAAATGCTGAGGTTCATGAGTCAGTTGTCTAGTACCTCAGCTTGTTTGTTGCCTCGGGAGCGGGACGCAGGATGGTCTCGATCAATGCCTTTGTTTATCTTTTTTATTATTATTCTGATGGAGGCGTGGGTCACCAGAGGAATAATCCGAGCCCCGAAATGGACAATAGGTATAGCCCAGCTATATCAAGAAAGAAAAAGGCATTTTGTAACCAATACTCTTAGCAAAACAGTAACACATAAAATTATATAGTGGCAGAGTAGCACTAGCAGTACATAACATGTGTGGTATCCTCGATTCCTCGGCCCCCAAGATGTGAATGTGATTAGAGTTTCAGGCATCAGGGCCCAATATCAGCGGCTGGTGGCCCAGGAAGAAGAAGAGGAGGCGGCAGCCGCTGCAGCCAGTAATGCCCCAGGCCCCCACCAGGGCCCAGTAGTGCCTTCGGTGGTCCGGCAGCCACCGGCTGCCATTCTTCAACCATTGCTGCTCACCCTGTACACTTCGAGCCTTTCTGCACCACATGCTCCTGAGGTTTGCGCGCCTGGAAAGCCGGATAGCAGAGCGTTTGGACCAGCTGGAGAGGAAGATCCGACTCCTAGCCCGCAGCTGGGCCTCAGTCTCTTGCCCCTTTTTTAAATTGTTTGTTTGGTGGATGGGACCAGTTGGGGAGAGGGTGGGAATGTGGGAGTTGGAGAAATTGGATTGGGGTTTTTGGAATCATTTTTTATGGATATTTGTTTGGATAATTTGGATTTTGGAGTTTTGTTGGACATTGGTTGGGGTTAGGGAGAGGGGTGGGTCAGGTATTGTAGGGTTTTCTTCTAGTTTATATTTGTTAGGGGAATACATTTTTAGTTTTACATATGATGTAAATCTTTTTTGGGGGGTTACTCTTTTACTTTGCACTGTTTCCTTTGACGCAGGGCCGCAGCCAGTTTTTTAAATGTGCCTGATAGTGTAACACAGCAACAGATAGATGCGGCACCCTCACTTGTCCTGCTACTCTCTCCTCCTAGTCTATGCAGTGTGCAACTATATAAACCCCTGTGGACTCAGAAGGGGTGTGGGTGTGTGAATTTATTTCCACAGTTTATACAGATTATTGCATCTTCAATGAATCCCCCACAGTTCGTCTCTTACCTGCGATTAGGCGAAGCGATGGCTGCATGGTAATGGTTTGGTTTCCAAAGGGGCCAGGGTGGTGATAGTAGACAGTAGCAGCAGCATGCTATCGGACAGGTCGAATACTAGTGAAGCAGTAAGCACCAGACCCTGCACCGAGGCTTCACTCCCTCCTAGCCGAACTCAAACTGTAGGATGAGGAATGAATATTCATCGCAGGGACTAATTAAATTGACATATTTAAAACTGACTTAATGCCGTTTTATATGCAAGTTTTGACACACAAATAATGAGACAGCCACCTGAGGGAGACTAGAATGCGACTAGTAGAACAGAACACAAGAAGAAGACTGCCAAACCAGAAACCACAATAAGCAATGCTAAAGTAACATAAATCAGAATGGGGGGCTAGTACAAGTTACAAACTGAAGTCGACTTAAGCTATGAAGGGGACAAGCGTAACCTTTAGTGCTGGAAGGAGGATGATGCTTTCAATTATTATGGATTAGGTTCCTCTGGAAAATCTTGAATATCGAATACTGCTGGGTGGGCAATCTAATATATATAATATTGCCAGTGTGGGCTATATACTTAGAGCAGAAGAAGGCCCTCGCCCTGCCTTGAGTTGGTGTTGCTTTCACCTCATCCTCCCCAGCAAGTGTGTGATTAAGTAATGATGTAAATTTGATTTAGTCATACCTCAATAAATCACACAGCCGGGAGGAAGAGGGTTAGGGGTTCAATGAATGGATGGAAAGTGGGATTTGAGGGAAAGGTTTGACAAAGACTAACATTACACATGGACAACCCATTCATCTTGCCAGCCGAGCATCATAAATCTGTTATGGGAGGATAAGGAAATGCTTGCATGATGATGAGTACTAGACTAGTACAGATATATCAAATTGTCTATCTGTTATGCAGTAAATAGTGCAGTTAAGCTTACACAAAAGATCCCTTCCTTACAGGCAGATGGGGATTGAGTCGCATACCAAAATCTGATGTCTATCTCGGAAAGTCCCTTTTCTCACAGGGATCGACTCAGTCAAAGGGTTTGTCATTTTCTTGTTTGCTACTCCTACAACTTGGATTGATTGTTACGGGAGGGGTAGGTTGGGAACTACTGCAGATCTAACAGTAGAACAGGTAGCACCAGTGTCAACCAAAAAGGTGGTAGGATGCCCATCAATGTCAGCTTCTACAAACGGTCATCTCTGGTCTGTCTCCAAGACTGCCCCAAGAGTGCAGTCTTCCTCCCCCCTCAGGCACCGTCATACCTATGAGTCAGGACTGTACTCGTCAAGCCCATCAAAGAGAGACATCTGCTGGTATGTCTGAGTCCCTTGCGGGATTCTCGGTGGATAGGGAACCTGCGCTTGTGGAACCAATGTCCCCCCTTTCATCGATCTTGGATTAGTCACTGTATTAATCATTTCAGGCACCTGCACTGTCTCTCCCTCCTGCTGCAACTGATTTGCTGGGTTCAATGGACACTCGCATTTCCAATGCCCGATTTGGTGACAAAGATGACATGCAGTGGCCTTCTTCAGTGTCGCCACATGCATTCCCATTTTGGAGTGTACTTGTTTTCCCTTTCCCTGATCCTGACCATTCTGTGCTCCTCCCTGATTACTTCCCTGTTTTCTCCCTAATGTTACTCCACTTGGCTGCATCTGGAGTCCCTTATCAGCAGCTTGCATCTGGACTAATATCAGCGTATCTTTAAGCTTCCTATGTTTCGAGTCCACCTCATCACTGCAATACCTGGCATATCGCAGTATCTCATCCACTGACTGGTTCTGAAAACAGATCAAATGCTGCTGAATCATAAGTCTAATCTCTTGTCTCAGACCCAAACCAAACTTTGAAATGAACTGTCCCATGTCTTTAGAGTCTAACGCATCTAACCCACTGTACTGTTTGAAGACTTGCAAAAGTCTTTCATAATACTCATGTACCGTCACCTTAGGTTCCTGAACCGTTTGATATATCTTGACCCAATCAATGTCCTGTGGCGCTACCTTGGACTTCAGCCATGTGATCATCTGTTCAAACTTCTTCATGACAATAGGCGAAGGACCATTTGTAACAGAATCCCTAACTGGTTTATAAGTAGGCCAATCAATAGCAACTTTACAAGCTACACACAAATCGCTCGGAACTTCAATGTCAAACAGCGTATTCATATCAAACCACAACACCTTTGAGATCTTAAAAAGCGATCAACCTGTGTGTACCATTCAACTGGTTTCACCCTCAGCTTAGGGAAGTCATTTGCAAACGCTGCTAAGTCACCTCTACTCCAAGGCACATACCTTCTACTAGCTACCTCCCGCAAAGGGTAATTCTGTACTCCCAACACTCCCCCTCCCGGAGGTGGTGTCTCTCCTACGCTCTTTTTAGCACTCTTCTTTTTGGACCATCTTTCTTCCCATTTTTCGAGCATTTTCCATGAGCGTATCCCTATAATCAGTTCCCGAATGTCCTTAATCCAATGACCCTCTTCTTTTCCAGTTTCTGCTCACTGTATTGCAACATGTTATCCCCTTGTAACATCTTTGATTTGGATAAATCCACCTTGTACCTCTTCGCTAAGGCAGACATTTTCTCATGTACCCACCTTGCCTTTCGAGCCTCATCCTTTGCTACAAACAATAACTCAGGTTATGTTATGTTATGTTATGTTAAAAATACTTTTATAGCGCACATACACCCAACAGTTTCATGGCGCTGTGAGCACAGGGTAAACAAACATTCAGCAGTGTAGGTAATTAAGAAAGAAAGTGATTATCCATGGGCTTGGCGGAACAATAAAGTTTTCAGGAGGGATCTAAAGCAAGGTAAGAAGGAGCAAGTCTCAGCTCCAAGGGTAGTGCATTCAACAGGAAGGGGCAAGAAAAGAAAATCTAAGACCACCATGTCTTTTGCGGTTGAAAGTGGGAATTGTAAGTAGGGCCAAGTAAGAAGAGCAAAGGTTGCGTGAAGGAAAATAGCGGTGAAGAAGAGAAGAAATGAAAACGGGGCCAAGGCCAGCCAGGGCTTTAAAGATGATGCAGCCAAGGTTAAATTTGCTGCGTTTAGCCACTGGAAGCTAATGAAGGGCTTTAAGCAAGGGGCGAGCATGAAGGTGTCTGGGCTGATGGAAGATTAGTTTCGCGGCCTGATTCTGTACCAGCTGTAGGCGATTTAGCTGGTACGCAGGGATGCCAACATAAAGTGAGTTGGCATAATCAATCCTAGAGACAACAAGGGCCAACAGAGCCAGGGTCAGGGCCTCCGTGGTTAGAAATCGGGAGATTTACGGATTTTCCGAAGATGGAAAAAGCAAGAGGATACCACGGCACTAATCTGGGGCTTCATGGAAAGGTCCTTGCTAATAAGGACTCCTAAGCTTTTTGCTGAGTTGACAGGGCGGGGAGGGGAGCCAAAGCCGGAAGGCCAGAAATTAGAATTCCAAGGGTTGGAGGCACCTCCGACCAAGACCAGCTCGGTCTTGTCGGGGTTAAGCTTTAAGTGATTGTCGTCCATCCAGTTACTAATAAGACACAGGGTAGACTGAAAATTATAAATTGATTGATCGGAGGAGTCAATGTTGTAGGAAGGTGGATATCTGGCTATGGTTACCCCCAACTTTTTGCCTAGTGTTTTGCTGGTTTTTGACCCAGTTGGCCTGGGGCCCTGCTATCCAAGACCCCAGACTAATTGCTCTCTCTGTAAAATGGACTCCATGTACCTTAGGTACATACCTAATTGGATGCTGGGTCACCTTATCAGCCCCTGTACAGTGTACCTTAGGTACCCAGGGCATAGGTGTACCCAGGGCCTACCAGGGGCTGCAGCATGTTTTATGCCACCCCTGGCTGGCCATCCAAAACTGACACAACTGGCTGCTGAGACAGCTGGGGCAAGGTGGTGTAATCACCCTTTGCTATAGATATAGTACACTTATATCTAACCCTAAAATGGACACATATATTCCTATCAGTCACTCCTATGGCAGGAATTATCAATCCTGAAGGCAGAGTGCTTGGAATTATGTGAGATGGTGCTGGCATGAGCTGAGCCCATCTGCAGCTTGCGGAACCAACTCTTAATAGCTGTTCCATGATAACGCTATACCATATACTCTTAAGTGCATTATAATCCTTGCTGTTGAATGCTAACTTTGGTATAGCATTATCAAAACATGTCGAGTAAGGTGTCATAGGAATTGGAATACTACCCCCTCGCCAATTCTGGCGACAGGGGTAGCATTCCACCCTTTTAGAGGGACATGACATGTATGTAACTGTGAACCCCGGTTAAAGTTAAACGAAGCCTCAGCATCACAAAATGGATGCTGCCACCACAGACACAAGTCTGACCTCCTGCTGCTGGGAGTCCTTCCAGCGAGGCAGGCCTGGACAAAGGGTTTCCTGCCTTGGAAGGTGCTAGCACCACCCCAGACAGGATTTTGTGTATTAGGTAGGACAGGCCTGAAAGGAATGAGACATGACTGGGGCACACAAGGTGCCATGTGCATACACCGGTTCAAACCAGTTGCTGGGGCACTCCAGCCCCAGCTCTGGCGCGAAACTGGACAAAGGTTAGGGGGTGTAGCCACCCCCCTTCCTGGTCCCACCCAGAGGAGGGACATAGTCACAGTACAGCCCGCTTTAGGAGAATAAAGGTAGGAGCCGGTCCCATTCCAAATTAGATTATCCTGAACAACTGTACAAAGAAGAAACTCTGGACTTCGACGTTCTGCTCCCCAGAAGACTGAAGAATCTCCCTTGTGGGCAGGAAGTGTCCACCCTGCAACTGCAGGCACCATCAAGCGTCCTAGCGGTTCACTTTGTCGTCCTTCCTGCCGGAATCAGACTTCAGAGCCTGACGAGATCCGGACTTCCAGACTTCTCCGACCTCAACCTACATCTGCAGCACAGCTGAGATCCGTGGGTGCGACGAGACACGTGGGACCAGCCATCTTGAAGAAACTGCACTTTGCTTCCAGCACGACTTCAGAGGCATCCTCGAGAAAGTGCTTTGGGGATTGAGAAGCCCTAGTCCCGAGCAGCTCCTGCACCAAAGACCAGCCCTCCAGCATCCACAAGATCTGCGTGGGGGCCCTTTTGCTTGGTTGCTGCTCGACGCGTTGTCTGGTCACTTGCCGGCTGGCTAGTGGCCTCCTAGACGACGATCCTTGAAATCTACACTGCTGGTGTGGTTGCTCCAGACTGGCCCTTGCTTCTTTCCAAAAGAGAAGTACCCCGGACCCTCCTGGTCCGCACCAGACGCCGTTTCCACTCACCGCGTGGGTTGCCTTTGCCAAGGCCTGTTGACTCCAAATCCGGATCCGACACTGCCGACAGCGAGAGCCTGCGTGGGACAGCTCGTGCCTCCATCCTGGTTGTCGAAGACACCTCCTGGTCCACGTGGCTGCATAGACAAGCGTCCACTCTTCACCTGATTGCGATGACAGCACCTGGTTCCTTCCTGGTTCCACACCGGTCACTGGCTCGCCTGCAGCAGCTTTCTTCAAGGCTCCATAGACTTCGATGCGGAAACCCGACACACTTTGACACCTATGCACCCGCAGCCAGTGGGTGAGGTAACAAGAGCATTTCGGTGCTCAAGGGTAGATTAACTCTCCTAGTGTCCAGATTTCCAGTCGTTTTAGTCCTAGATAGTAAGGACTGTCCATACTCACCTTTTTCGTAAACTGCACTGTCCATTGACTTTGTTCCGCATCTCTCGTGTGAGTTCACACTCTGCACACGCGTCCCTGGGCCTCCTATTACTTACCTGAGGTTAGGATAGTGTAGTCCCAGCGAACCTACAGCCTCTGGACAGCTTTATTCCTTCTATCAATTTCCTTATACCATTTACTTAGTATATGGTTTGTCGTGCCCCTAGGGGACCATTGTAATTTTGTGCAACTTATCGTATTTTTCTTAAGAGATTGTCATGTGCTTAGCCCTCTGATCTCATAAAGAGTTCAGACGTGTTTGTTATTAATAATATTTTGTTTATTTTCATAACAACCTGTGTGGTGTCCTTTCATCTGGTATTCAAGGGGTTATATGTGGTAAAGCAGCTGGCTTCACATGCCAAAAGAGTTTAGCCTAAGACTGCTTTGTCCATGCTACCACTAGGATAGCTAGTCTATAAGGTTGACTTACAACCAATCACCATAAGGGTTGTTTGGACTGATACAAGGTGATCACTAGAACTAGTGAACATCACCTATCAGGCCAACTTCTCACATTGGTGTGCAGCGGTTGGGATTTGAGCTTGCTGTTGTTTTTACCAAATATAATCTTGAAATATCATTTGAAAGATCACATAAGGTACCATAGGTACATTATTTATTTATTCATTATTGACATTTGTTAAGCGCACGGCTACCCCCGACGGGGGTGTCCCGGCGCTAAGATTGCAGATTTAGGAGAGAGTTAACAAGGGAGAGTTAACAGCCAGAGAATAGGAAGGTCTTTAGTTTACCCCTGAATTGGGATTCGATGTCGATGAGATGGAGGCTAATAGGGAGGGCATTCCATAATTTTGAAGCAATTACAGCAAAAGCTCTACCACCTTTCCTTACCCGTCGAAATCTGGGAGGGAGTAGGAGACGGAGGTGGTTGGATCTGAGATTGAGAGAAGAGTGGACTGGTTTTAGTCTGTGTCTGAGATATTTGGGACCTTTTCCATTCAGAGCCCTGAAAACAAGTACCAGGGCCTTGAATTTAACGCGAGCAGAGATCGGAAGCCAATGTAGTTTCCTCAAGAAGGGTGAGATGGAATGATGAAAGGGGACTTTACAAATCAGTCTGGCCGCGGCATTCTGCACGATCTGCAGCCGATGCAGGAGGTAGGCCGGAAGTCCCACATATAGGCTATTCGCATAGTCCAAGTGCGAAGTGATTAAAGCGTGCGTCACTGTCTTCAGTAAATCCGTAGGGAGAAAGGGAGCAATTTTTTTTAACATGTGAAGCTTACCAAAACATCCTGAGGTGACTTTCTGGATCTGAGGTTTAAAAGAGAGTTTGTTGTCTAATTGAACTCCCATGTTGCGTGCTACTGTGACTGGGGAAGGCGCTGGGTTGAGTTCAGGCGGCCACCAGGTGGTCGAAGACATGGGGCTTCATTTGATTAAAAAACAGCACCTAAGTTTTGTCCGTATTGAGTTTTAACGTATTACGGGTCATCCAGGCTACAATATTGGCAAGACAAGTTCTAAAATTTGTAAAACCAAGGGGCGAGTGATCTTTAAAAGAGAAAATCAGCTGAGTATCGTCAGCGTAGGAGAGCACTCTCACCCCGGATGACTCAATCAATTTCGCGAGAGGGGCAACGTAAACGTTAAAAAACAGAGGACTGAGGGCAGATCCTTGGGGCACCCCGCAACCAAGCGGTTTCTTGTCTTTAGACCAGAATGGGCGACACCATACTTGTTGTGTCCGATCCGTTAGGAACGAGGTGATCCAGGCTAACGGGGTGTCACAGATTCCCAACTCTCGGAGTCTTGTCAGGAGGATGTCGTGGGAGACCGTGTCGAAGGCCGCGGACAGGTCGAGGAGCACAAGCATGGCTGTCTCACCCCTGTCCACAGCTTCCCGCACGGTCTCCGACACCTCCAAGAGTGCTGTCTCCGTGCTGTACCCGGTCCTAAAGCCGGATTGCGAGTCATGCAGGAGATCATTGCTTTCGAAATAGTCTGTGAGTTGTTCTTGGACTATTTTTTCCAGAATTTTAGCTGGTTTGTGTAGCAATGATATCAGACGGAAATTGCTGAGAACGGCAGGGTCTGCCTCCGATTTTTTCAGAAGGGGGATAAGGATGGCCTGCTTCCAAGTCTCGGGAAACTGGCCTGAAAGGAGGGAGGAATTCCAGATTGATAGAAGAGGAGGTAGAACGCCGGAGCCACTACGGAAAATACATGAGCGGGCATGGGGTCTAGAGGAGAGCCTGATTTACAAAGCTTAAGTTTATTGAGAGCGGTATCCAGGGTGATAGGTTTAAATGCATTTAACCTTATGTCTTTAGAAATAATATGTGACATAGGTGTAGCCTCTTCGTCAGAGCTGTCAGCTGCCTTAAAAGAAGCATAGATTAAGTTGATCTTATCATAGAAGAAATTAGATAGATTATCACACAGATCTTGGCATGGCTCTGGATTGTGCATGAGGGTGGCGGGGTCAGTGAAGTCTTTCACAATTTGAAAGAGCGTCTTAGTTGAATTATCCACATCTTTAATTTTACTTGCAAAATACTCCCTCATGGTGTTTTGTTTGATCTTGTGGAAGTTTTTTAATGCTGCTCTATAGGTTGTTTTAGCAACTGGGTCATAGGTCCGACGCTAGAGGCGTTCTAGTCTTTTGCATTTGCTTTTTTCTTCTCTCAGCAGCTGGGAGAACCAGGGTGCAGAGGGTTTGGTTCTGGCCGACGAGAGAACGGTGAGGGGAGCTAAGTCCTCGATAACCGTGGTGAGGTGTTGGTTTATGTTTGCTACGTCTTCATTTATGTTAGTGGAAGGCTGCCAGTTAAACTTGGCTAAAGCAGGTGCAAACTCTTCCAACGTTACCTTAAACCACTTTCTTCCCAGCCTCTCTGTCCTACAGACAGAGCGTCTGATGGGAGGAATTATGATGTTAAAAGGAATGATGAAATGATCGGACCATATCACCGGGCGTGGGGTAAGGACAGAGAGGCCAGAAGAGTTAGTAAAAATAAGGTTGAGGGTGTGACCGGCAGTGTGGGTTGGGCCAATGACTTTCTGAGTGAGATTCATGCCCTCCATGGTTTCTATTAAGGAGCACGCCTTTGCACAGTTACTGTTGTCTACATGCAGATTAAAGTCTCCAAGGACCGTAAAGTGAGGATGTTTTAGAGAAAGGTCAGCTAAGATCGTGAATAAGTCTGTGATATGAGGAAGGTGGGTGTTGGGAGGATTATAAATTAACACTCAAGCACAGATGAGGAGAGCGGCCTTGGAAATGCTGAAATACATGGCTTCAATGGGACCGAGATAATCAAGTTTTCTGGAGACAATTTTCCATTGGGGTCTAAGAATAATAGCTATTCCACCCCCTGTTTTGGGTCCAGATCTGTTTAGCCCAGCATATTGGTAGTCTGGAGGGATTGCCAGGGCAATATCAGGGTTGGAGGCGTCCTTTATCCATGTTTCCGTGAGGAACATTAAGTCCCAGTCATTTGATGTGAGCGAGAGCCAGATCTCACTCGCGTGTTTCGGTAGAGATCGGCAGTTGACAAGGCATGCCTGCAGTTCACGTTGAGCGGGGGAGGGACGACTCTCACTTATGTCCCTGCCCAAGTTAGATGGAGAGGAGTGGAGAACATACTGGCATTTTGAACAGATATAGCGTTCCCGCGAAGAGACCGGGTCAAACCTAGTATGACTATCTGATAGTGAAGGTCTTAAATCTAGGAGACCGTCCATAGACCATCTGCAACAGTTTGTCAGATCGGTTTGCGCATAGTGGCCCGCGCTGGGCGCGGGCCAGGCGCGGACGGGCGCAGACGGGCTTGCCTTAAGCGCGCCCGCTGCGCACGTCCGCTGCGCTTCCTGGGCCAGGGTGTCATTTTATACAGGCAGGGGCGGGCGGGCGGAGCACTGGACTGCTCGCCCAACTCGTCTCCCTCACCCAAGATGGCGGGACCGGAGGGGCGATGTCACGGAGTTCGAGCCCTACAATGTGCAAGTAAGCAGCGTCTAAAAGCACATAATACACACAAATGTTAAAAATGAAATAGCAGCAGTGAGAAGGAAAACACATGGAAAAGTCCCGGCTTCCGCCTCAGGACTGTGAACCCTCACTAGCAATCAGCGGGGGAAGTGAATGACAGCGGTTTTTATACAGGCAGGGGCGGGCAGTACGAATAGTAACATTAAAAGGAAAACAAATTAAAAGGTCCCGGCTTCCGCCTCAGGACTGTGAACCCTCGCTAGCAATCAGCGGGGAGATGAATAACAAGGTTTTTATACAGGCAGGGGTGGGCGGGGCGGAGCACTGGACTGCTCGCCCAACTCGTCTCCCTCACCCAAGATGGCGGGACCGGAGGGGCGATGTCACGGAGTTCGAGCCCTACAATGTGCAAGTAAGCAGCGTCTAAAAGCACATAATACACACAAATGTTAAAAATGAAATAGCAGCAGTGAGAAGGAAAACAAATTAAAAAGTCCCGGCTTCCGCCTCAGGACTGTGAACCCTCGCTAGCAATCAGCGGGGGAAGTGAATGACAGCGGTTTTTATACAGGCAGGGGCGGGCAGTACAAATAGTAACATTAAAAGGAAAACAAATTAAAAGGTCCCGGCTTCCGCCTCAGGACTGTGAACCCTCGCTAGCAATAGCTACATATAACAAGCTGTTAGACGGACCGGGAGGGTCGGCCGAGAATACGGGGAGAGGTCTCCGGGGAGAGCCGTCTCCAACGACTGTACAGACAAGTAACTTCCCCCCCACAGACGGACACCACACAAGGTTGAAGTTTAACGAGGCTTTATATGCAATTCTTAGGTTACGATGATACGATACAAGGAGGTCTGGACTCAGGGGTCCCCTCGGTTCTGGTCTCTGGATTAGGAAAAGGGGTAGCGGGACAGTCTTGTTACCGATGAGTGGAAAATAGCTCTCAATCCTCGAGCTCGGCGTTCTAGATGATCGGGCCGCGGCGGAGCCAGCAGGTCCCGAGATGGACGAAGGAAAAACGACGGTCCGCGGCGGAGCCTGCAGGTCCCGGTGAAGATGACGGTTACAACGGTCCGCGGCCACGCCAGCAGGTCCCGACGACGATGAAGGAGATGAAGGTTGCGAAGTCTTGTGGCAGCGCCAACAGGCAGGACGATGGTGCACAAGACAGAGCTACGGCAGCGCCAGTAGTCCGTCTAGGATGAGTTCCTCTTTACGTCTCTCGACTCCAAGATACAACTGCCTTCCTGCTCTGGAGCTGCCCCAGTTATAGGGCTGGTGTGCTTTGATGTCCGGACCCTCGCACTTGGAGGTCGGGAGGTCCGGGATGAGGGAGTCCAGACACCCAGCAGGGGGGTGGAGCCAGCGCTCGGGGAGGCGATGGGCGAGCGGCACTTGGTGGGGGAGAGCCATCGACACCTCCTTCTCCCATTGACTTGCCAAGTAGCCCGCTCACCTCCTGGGTGGATGGTGGTGCCGGGATGTCTGAGGCCTGGCCAGGCCCAGGGTTGAGGTCGGCCGGGGGCCAGGTGGCCACGTGGTGGAGTGTCCAAGATGGCGCCCCGGAATGGGCGCGTGGGCTGGCAGTGGATCGGTCCCTGAGGGGACGGAGGACGTGCAAGGGTGGCGTGTAGTACCTGCGTGACCGGGCTCAGGCCTGGTCGGGCCGGGGGAGAGCGGCCTTTCATGTGGCCTGTCCAACATGCGTCCCCCCCAGCTGAAGGCGGGGAGAGTTACCCATCCTCTTGGGGACTCTCCTCGTCGAGGCGGAAGAACCGGGACAGGCCATCCGCGTTGGCGTGATCTGGCCCAGGCCGGTGTTCGACTGTGAAGTCCATACCTTGTAGGGGGATGGACCAGCGTAGTAACTTTGGGTTTTCCCCCCGCATCTGCATCAGCCACTGCAGGGGTCGGTGGTCGGTCTGTACCCGAAAGTGTGTGCCAAAAAGGTAGGGCCGGAGCTTTTTGAGGGCCCATACCACAGCGAAGGCCTCCCTCTCTATGGTGCTCCAGCGCTGTTCCCGTGGTAGGAGTCGCCGGCTAATGAAGGCCACCGGTTGATCAAGGCCGTCGGTGTTCACTTGAGACAGGACTGCCCCAATGCCATGGTCGGAGGCATCCGTCTGAACGACGAACTCCCGGCTGTAGTCGGGGGCCTGGAGCACAGGGGCGGAACACATGGCGGCTTTCAATTGTTCAAAGGCAGCTTGACACTCTGGGGTCCAGTTGACTTTCTTGGGCTGGTTTTTCGACGTGAGTTCTGTGAGGGGCCCCACTATAGTCCCATAGTCTTTCACGAACCTTCGGTAGTAGCCTGTGAGGCCCAGGAAGGCTCGCACCTCGGTCTGGGTGATGGGGGACTGCCAGGACTGGATGGCGGCAATTTTTAGCTGCAGAGGGGCCACCAGGCCGCTTCCCACCTGGTGCCCGAGGTAGGTTACAGACCCTTGTCCAATTTGACATTTGCTGGCCTTGATCGTGAGGCCAGCCCGCTGTAGGGCTTGCAGCACTGCTTGGAGGTGGTGGAGGTGCTCGGACCAATGGTGGCTGTACACAGCGATGTCGTCTAGGTAGGCGGCGCTGAATCCTTCGAGCCCCGCCAGGACCTGATTGACGAGCCGTTGGAATGTCGCTGGGGCGTTCTTCATGCCGAAGGGCATGACTGTGAAATGGTAATGGTCATCGGGTGTGGAAAAGGCAGAACGTTCTTGCGCCCGGGGTGTGAGGCCGATCTGCCAGTAGCCCGCCGTCAGGTCGAAGATACTGAGGTAGCGGGCAGCTCCCATGCGGTCGATCAGTTCATCTGCCCGGGGGATGGGATGTGCGTCCGTTCGGGTGACCGCATTCAAGCCCCGGTAGTCGACGCAGAACCGGAGTTCTGGTGTGGTGCCGGGGGCAGCTGCTTTGGGGACCAGTACTACAGGGCTGGCCCAGGGGCTGTCTGAGGCCTCGATGACCCCGAGTGTGAGCATCTTGGCTACTTCTTCCTGGATGCAGGCCCGTACCCGATCTGGCACGCGGTAGGCCCGGTGGCGGATAGGGGGGCTGTCCCCCGTGTCCACATCGTGCACACACCAGGAAGTGACACCTGGGGTGAGGGAGAACAGGCTGGCGAACTGTGATAGGAGGACTTGACATTCCTGGCGTTGCTCTCTGGTGAGGGCCTCCGAGAGTCGGACCCCATCCACGGAGCCGTCTTGCTCCCTAGTCCGTAGGAGGTCAGGGAGGGGCTCGGAGTCTTCTTCAGCCCCAGTGTCTGTGGCCATCAGGAGGCTGAGTTCTGTACGCACAAAGTGGGGCTTTAGTCTGTTAGCGTGGAGGACCCGGAGTGGGTTCCGGGAGGATTCCATGTCGATGAGATAGGTGGCAGGACCCTTGCGCTCGATTACTTTGAAGGGCCCCGTCCATTTGTCTTGTAGGGCGCATGGTTCGGTGGGGGACATCACCCATACCTGTTGGCCAGGTTCAAATTCAATGGATGAGGCATTCCGGTCATACCACTTTTTCATGTCCTCTTGACTGGCCTCTAGGTTGGCTTTTGCCAGTTCCCGGAACCGCCGGGTCTGGTTGCGGAGGGTTAAGAGATACCGGAAGACATCTGGAGGGTTCTTTAACGGAGGCAGCTCCCAGCCTTCTTTGACTAGGCTGAGCGGCCCCCGCACTGGGTGTCCATATAGCAGTTCAAATGGGCTGAAGCCCAGGGATTTCTGGGGGACCTCTCGATAAGCGAAGAGGAGGCACGGCAGCAGCACATCCCACTGGCGACGGAGGGGCTCTTCCAACCCCCCGATCATCCCCTTTAGCGTGCGGTTGAACCGCTCAACGAGTCCGTTCCCTTGAGGGTGATAGGGGGTCGTGAATCGGTAGGTGACCCCGCACTGTTGCCAGAGGGATTTCATGTATTTAGAAATAAAGTTTGTGCCTCTGTCGCTGACGACTTCTCGGGGGAAGCCCACACGGGAGAAGATCCCCATCAGAGCCCGGCCGACTACCGGGGCTGTCACAGTCCGCAGAGGGACAGCCTCAGGGTAGCGGGTGGCGTGGTCCACTAGCACCAAGATGAATCGATGGCCTTGTTTTGTGCGCGGGTCCAGGGGCCCCACAATGTCTATTCCGACCCTCTCAAACGGGGTAGTGACCACAGGAAAAGGTTGCAGGGGAGCCTTTAGTTTGCGGCCGCTCTTTCCACTGGCTTGGCACGTGGGGCAAGACCGGCAATGCTGGTGCACATCGTTCCTCATTTTGGGCCAGAAGAAGTGGGTCACTAGGCGACTGTAGGTTTTATCTTGTCCCAGGTGTCCTGCCAGGGGGACATCGTGGGCCAGGTTTAGCAGAAAGTCTCTAAAACGGAGGGGCACCACTAATACTCGGTTGGCCCCCAGCTCGGCGATTCTTTGCTCGCTGTACAGCAGATCATTGTCCCAGTAGACCCAATGAGTTCCGGAGGTATCCCCTGCGCTTTGGGCGAGCGCTTGCTGGCGGAGTCCCTCGAGGGAGGGACAGGTCTTCTGTTCTTGGCGAAATTGTTCTTGCGTGGGCCCCCCCTCTTGAGGCCACTGGTCGAGGTTAGCGAGGTCGGAAGGTTGAGCTGGTTCGGGGGGGATGTCACGGTCGGTGGTTTCGGCTGGGGCGACTGGGGGCGGTGGTGCCGGCCATTCGGGTTCTTCGGGGCGGTGGTTGGCACGGGCGGCCATGGACCGGGTGGTGACGCACGCCCAGTCCGGGACGCCTAACATCCCCAGGTGTTCTCTTCGCTCCACGGCTGCCCACGGAGAGCTTTCAAGGTCATTTCCCAGGAGGCAGTCTACGGGGGCATCGTCTCGGACCGTTACTTTCAACATGCCGGAGACCCCTCCCCATTCGAAAGGGATGCAGGACATCCGACACAGACTTTCCGAGTTATCGGCTGATCGTACAGGGCAGAGAATGTTCGGTAGATACTGTTCTGGGGTCACCAGGTGACAGCGGACTGCTGTTACACTGGCCCCGGTGTCACGAAGGGCTTCGGCCCGGCGTCCATTGATGCTCACCCATTGGCTGTACTTCTGGGTGTTAGCGGGTAGGGGGACCCGCGGGACCATGTCTTTCCCCCCTAAGCATGCTAGAGCCATGGCGGCTGGCTCCCACTCTTGATGCTCTTGTTCGTATTCTTCCTGCTCCTCGGAGATCTGTTCTTCCCCTAGGGCCGCAGCGGCCACTTGGCGGGGTCTTGGGCTCTGGTACTGCGGGCAATTTGGGTCGTTTGCATAGTGGCCGACCCGTTGGCATCGGTGACACGTGACATTGGCTCTGTACCCCGGTCGCGCCGGGGTGCTGCCCCGGTTGGCCGGGGGGGTGGTGCTGGTAGCGGGGGCGACCGGAGCGTTGTCTCTTCCTCGTCCTTGGCCCCCTCCTCCTCCTCTGGGTCGGTGCTGACCATTGTTGTTCCGGTTCTGTTCGTAGGACCCATTCCGGCCCACTCTGGTGATCTCCCACCGGTCAGCTTCGGCTGCGAGCTGCCGGGGATCCGTTAACTTGCTGTCGAGGAGGTGTTGGCGGAGTTCAATGAAGCAATTGTTCGACAGATGCTCCCATACCATCAGATTGAACAGTTGTTCATAGGTCATGACATTGCTTCCTCTGATCCAGCCCTCGAAGGCTCGGCTAAAGTAGGTTACATAGTCCACCCAAGTTGTACCCGGGATGCGGGTGCAGTCTCGGAACCTCTGACGGTACATCTCGGGCGTGAGGCCATAGCGGGTGAGGAGTGCCGCTTTCATATGGTCATAGGAGGTCATCTGGTGGTCCGGGAGCTGTAGCAGGGTATCGCGGCCCTCATTGAGGAATCTCCCCCATAGACCGGCTCCCCAATCGCTTCTATCGATCCGGTGTGCAGTCATAGCGATTTCATAGGCCTTAAACCATTGTTGGATGTCGTCCTCTCGGAAATATTCTCGGACAACATCCTTGGGGATGTGTACCTTTTTCTCTGTGGCCCCTGAGGTGTGGGGTCGCTCGGGCACCCCTACTTCTTTATTCTGCTTGCGTAGGTTGATCTCGGCTAGGTTCCGTTCGTGTTCGTACGCCAGTTTCTTTTCCTCGAGCTCCCTTTGTCTCTGTTTCTCCTCTCTTTCTTCTCGGAGACGCAGGTGCTCTAAGTTGATTTTTTGTTCGGCCAACTTAAGTTCAACGTCCATTTTGAGCCGGGCCATTTCTAGCTCGTGTAGTCGGGTTCTTTCTCTTTCCTGGATCTCGTCTTGCGAGAGACCCGTTCTTTGCCCTTCATGGGCCGTGGTGGTTTTTTCTGCGGTGCTTTGATCGGGGGTTCCGGCAGCCCCGGTCTCTGCCCAAGATTCTAGGGCATGCTTAAAATCATCTTTGGTGCTTAGTCCGGTGGTAGCGATACCCAGTTCGATGCAGAATTGTTTTAGTTCACGATGGCTGTACTCCTCTAATTTCTCCATTTGGAACTTCTCGGTTGATCCGCTTTCTTTAGTTGTCATTGTGATTTCGTCGTGGGGTGAGCTACTCTCTGTACGTTATGCGGTGATTCGGATCGCGCCGCTGGCCACCAATGTTAGACGGACCGGGAGGGTCGGCCGAGAATACGGGGAGAGGTCTCCGGGGAGAGCTGTCTCCAACGACTGTACAGACAAGTAACTTCCCCCCCACAGACGGACACCACACAAGGTTGAAGTTTAACGAGGCTTTATATGCAATTCTTAGGTTACGATGATACGATACAAGGAGGTCTGGACTCAGGGGTCCCCTCGGTTCTGGTCTCTGGATTAGGAAAAGGGGTAGCGGGACAGTCTTGTTACCGATGAGTGGAAAATAGCTCTCAATCCTCGAGCTCGGCGTTCTAGATGATCGGGCCGCGGCGGAGCCAGCAGGTCCCGAGATGGACGAAGGAAAAACGACGGTCCGCGGCGGAGCCTGCAGGTCCCGGTGAAGATGACGGTTACAACGGTCCGCGGCCACGCCAGCAGGTCCCGACGACGATGAAGGAGATGAAGGTTGCGAAGTCTTGTGGCAGCGCCAACAGGCAGGACGATGGTGCACAAGACAGAGCTACGGCAGCGCCAGTAGTCCGTCTAGGATGAGTTCCTCTTTACGTCTCTCGACTCCAAGATACAACTGCCTTCCTGCTCTGGAGCTGCCCCAGTTATAGGGCTGGTGTGCTTTGATGTCCGGACCCTCGCACTTGGAGGTCGGGAGGTCCGGGATGAGGGAGTCCAGACACCCAGCAGGGGGGTGGAGCCAGCGATCGGGGAGGCGATGGGCGAGCGGCACTTGGTGGGGGAGAGCCATCGACACCTCCTTCTCCCATTGACTTGCCAAGTAGCCCGCTCACCTCCTGGGTGGATGGTGGTGCCGGGATGTCTGAGGCCTGGCCAGGCCCAGGGTTGAGGTCGGCCGGGGGCCAGGTGGCCACGTGGTGGAGTGTCCAAGATGGCGCCCCGGAATGGGCGCGTGGGCTGGCAGTGGATCGGTCCCTGAGGGGACGGAGGACGTGCAAGGGTGGCGTGTAGTACCTGCGTGACCGGGCTCAGGCCTGGTCGGGCCGGGGGAGAGCGGCCTTTCATGTGGCCTGTCCAACACAAGCTTAGAAATACTCAGAGTTCTACTGAACCAGCTGTTGTAGTAGAAAGGGCCTAGCACACCCTGACTACAACTCTTAGCAAGGGATCAGTAGGAAAACCCATAGTGTAGGTAAGTGCATCACTTACACCTCACTAGAAAGCATGTCTACCCATGGGGAGACCTCAGAGACTCCCCTAGTGGTTAGTGACCCTCCACAGGTCCTTTCCAGATATGCAGCACTCAGCTTCCAGGAGATGAGACAATTGTGTACCCCCAGGAAACTGAAACAGGGTTCTAACCCTACCACTCCTTTTCTGTTAGGTCTCTTAGAGACATATGATACTGGAGTACCGGGTTTTTATGGACCCGGCGGTGCCAGGGAGAACACCTGAAAACTCCGAGTCCTTCCTGTTTCAGACTACAGAAACACAGAGTCTTCTGGGTGAAGTCAAAGATCGTATTTATTGGCTCCAGTAACAGGCATCCTAGAAGTACAATGGCATGTATGTTCTCAGGAGACTGCTCAAACTTACAAAGCCAGCCTTCGTCTTTTATACAAAATAATGAGCTTCAGGCATAAATTCCTTATTTTACAAGAAGACCATACACATACTTTTACTACAAAGAAAATGCAGAGTCATGATGACAAGCACATATTTTGGTTTGACCAGCCCGTAATTGATTACCCAGCAAGACCCAGTATTCTCATCAGATATCGACGGACCCCCAATAAAATCGGGCACCTCCTCCTCGTAAAGCAAGTCATAAAGCAAGAAACAGGGACAGGTGTATGTAAGATTAGGCATAGTTTGTGTGCGATGAAAGGTTTATGATATGTTGTGCCTTGATACTAATCTAGCTCGGCCACTGGAAGGACCTGGCCGAACAGGTTTGGCTTCGGGCGGTGGAGTCAGCTTGCCCAGGTCACAGAGGAGTCAGCTAAGGTGTACGTGTTCTTCGGACTAGGTTTTTGGCTTTAGTCATTTGGCTATGTGAGGGCAATCACAAAATGGATGCCGTTCACAAAATGGAACCCAAGGGTTTGGAACGGAAATGCTGATTTAATAGTGGGTTCCCGAGACTGAAAGGAATACGCGTTCGCACCACCGTACCGCATCAGTTGTTCCCTGAGGAAGGGCTTGTCATCTGCCCGAAATGCATTGGGGAAGATTTTTTGACTGGATGATTTTCTCATTGGATGAAGTTTATGCTCTATGAAATTATGTTGAACTTTTTGATTAAGTATTAAATACTTTTGGAACCTCAACATCTCGTGGAAACAACTTTGATGAACTGTTTATAGACAATCTTGTCGACCTTTTGAGCTGTGCAACTGGGTGTCTCCTTCCAAATGGGGGGAGCTTTGCATTAGTTTACAGATTCACGCTGTGAGGCACAGATAGCGTATTACCCTGTTAGCACACCACAAAACATCATCTTGATTTAACCATTGAACTATCTTTGCTGTGCAAGTCCCCACCTCACGTCTTTGGTTTAATGGTGATTCCGTCACTCGATCGTGACGGAAATGCTTGTGCATAGTATACTCGTCATTTCCGGTCTGCTGATGCCAAAATCGTGTTGATACGATGAGATTTATAACAGGGGTCCAGAATTTCAGTACCACAATACTAGAAGGGCTTCTAACACAGGCCCCTCTAATCCAGATGGAAGCATGCCCCCCTTAGAAGGTGATCCAGGTGATCCAGACTCTAACCTACCTGAAACAGAGAATGTAGATAGTAGGGAAGAAGGGGATGTATCTGAGGATGAGGCAGACAATGGCCAACCTTTAGTCAGCAGACTTACAAGGGCCAACTTAGACCTACATAGGGATGGAACTGAGGGACCCCCAGTGCCATCCACAAGCAGGCCTAACTTTGGGGTCAGAAGAGATAGATCTCATTCTAGGGACTCCAACAGATGTGTTCACTCTCCTGCCTCTCATGCATCTGCTCAGAGGAGGATGACTTCCCCTCAGAGGAGAGAGCATGAGGCAAAGATGAGGGAAGCTAATCTGAGGATTCAAAGGGAAGAACTTGCCCTTGCCAAAGAGAAACTTGCCTTTGCCAGAGAGCAACAGTTGAGTGGGGTAGTACCCACTGGTGGCAGCAATATCCCTAGGGATAAAGACAGGGGGTTTGATACTAGAAACCGGAGTAAAATAGTGCCCTCCTATAAGTCAGGAGATGACATCCACACATGGATAACTGCTCTGAGATTGTCATGTGCTTAGCCCTCTGATCTCATAAAGAGTTCAGACGTGTTTGTTATTAATAATATTTTGTATTTTTTCATAACAACCTGTGTGGTGTCCTTTCATCTGGTATTCAAGGGGTTATATGTGGTAAAACAGCTGGCTTCACATGCCAAAAGAGTTTAGCCTAAGACTGCTTTGTCCATGCTACCATTAGGATAGCTTGTCTATAAGGTTGACTTACAACCAATCACCATAAGGGTTGTTTGGACTGATACAAGGTGATCACTAGAACTAGTGAACATCATATATCAGGCCAACTTCTCACAAATGTCAAAGACTAGCTGGATGTCATCAGCGTAGTTAAATGCAATGACATTGCTACTCCGTAAAGACCGGATGAGGGGAGTCAGATATAGGTTAAAAAGAAGGGGCGAGAGGGAAGAACCCTGGGGGACACCACATGTCAACTTAACTTTTTCCGTTGAGAAGTTGGAAAGGCGAAAAGCCTGATGACGGTTGCTCAGGAAGGAGCGGATCCACCCAAGGGCCGTCCCCCGGATGCCGGCGTCCCCGACACGGCCGACCAATATATCATGCAACCGTGGTCGACCGTGTCGAAGGCAGCCGACAAATCCAGGAGCACCAAGGCCTGGCTGATCCCAAGGTCCGCTCCTCTCCTCAGCTCCTCCATTACTGAAAGGATGACTGACTTGGTCGAATGGGCCGGCCTAAAGCCAGCCTGTTGCGGTCAAAGAACTGGGTGTGTTCGAAAACGAACTCAAAAAGTTAGTGACATGGGCCTCCAGCACTTTACTAAGGTAGGGGAGCAGGGAAATAGGGCGAAAGTTGCTCATTAAGGAGGGGTCCGCATTAGGCTTTTTCAAGATGGGTATCACTTCGGCTGTCTTGAAGGAGTCAGGGACCAAGACAAACTGGAGGGAATTTTAAGGAGTGCCAGGGGGGGTTTGGGACAGGCAGTAAAAGCCTCCTGTAAAATATGGGGGGGCAGCAGTCTGTGGAAGAGCCAGAACCCACCTTTTTTAACAGGGAAGAGAATTCCTCCTCGGATATCGGGGGTATCTGGTCCACTGTGTGAGGGTTTCTGGTGGCAGATGTAGTGGCAGATGTGAGTGTGGAGAATGGTGTACAAAGAGGAATACTATTTTTAATTTTAGCAATTTTTTCCACAAAAAAGGAATTAAGAGAATTGCAAAGGGCTTGAGAGGGGGGGAGTTTAATAGTCACTCTATCGGGGTGTGAAAGCTCTTCCACAATAGAAAAAATAACTTTTGCCTTAGTGGCAGAGTCAGTAATCCTCTTAGAGAAGTACAAGGTTTTTCCCTTGAGAATGGATTGCGTATAATCTTTAAGCTGGGCCATGAACAACAATTTTTTCTCTGGGGCATAATTGCGCCTCCAGCTACGTTCGGCCTGCCTGAGGGTAAGTTATTTAATTTTGAACTCATCCGAAAATTATCTCTGGGCATCGTGGGGGCGCTTTAATTTGAGACGTCTAAATGGCGCCACAATGTTGCTGGCTGATTCAAGCCAGTGCCTCATGCTAGTAGGCGCTGAGTAAGGAACAAAATTAATTGAGATCAGCCCTGTTCCAATTCCTGGCCAGGAGGTTCCCCGTAAGTGTTTGGCTAGTGTGGGGGATAGAGGCCAGGGAAAACGTAATGATAAAGTGGTCAGACCACGGACAAGGAGAAATAAGGGGTTGGGAAATATCCAGATTGGACGTCCAGACCTGGTCTAGGACGTGGCCTTTAATATGCGTTGCCGACTGGATATGTTGAATGCAATTCATGCCCGCTAGGAGATTCGTAAAGGCAGAGGAGCAAGTGCTCTCCCTAGCATCTGAGGGCCAGTAATTAAAATCACCGATGATCAGTACTTTTGAGTTATTGATCACCAGTTGGAGAGCATATCGCCGAACAGCGACGGGAAGCCAGGCATGTGTTGGGGGGGTGATAAACAAGAACACAGCTAAGAGGGGATAGGGAAGATTCAAGTCTTAGGATGAGGCAGTCGACGGATGGTATGCTAGCAACCTCTAGGGATGAGAACCTGATTGAGTGTCTAACAATGGCTGCGACCCCACCACCGGGCTTACCAGAAGATCTATTAGTCTAGTCCGGGGGCAGCGCCGCCAGAATGTCAGGGGTTGACTCCTTCAGTGTTGCCACGACGTCGGACATTATCGGACTCCCACTACATCACGGCGATTTGCCTATGATAAGGACTGCCGGCGCTTCCAGTCCCCATACTGATAATACCTAGCACCTTGACTAGATTACGTCGTCTATGTACGCTAAGTTTTACTCATTAGCAATCTAGAGGCTTGTTGACGTGTGGAACCCTCGAGCTAGCTATCAATTACCATCAACATCAGCTACAGCGGCCAAGATGATATCAATTATTGGACATAATAGTCGCCGTAGGCTCCAGTATACGGCAATCTTAATTGTTTGTATACATCGTACAACAACGACCTACAGCTTATCAAGAACAAGTGTCCCGCTCATATTTATTAATGCCAACCTGTCAGCAAGCATCCAAGAAGCGCCCATAAAATTATTACAAGAGAACAAGTGTTGTGTCCCATGTCTTATTGCAAATGACGGACTCCTGAAGAAGGCAAATGCCGAAACGCGCATAGAGTCTCCATCCACCGCTTTGCTTACTCCACTAGCCCCATTTAACATCTGAGTCATTTGTATTGTTTAATTTTATTTTTTTCCCCACTTCCTTATTTGTAGTAGAGTATGTCTACACATATACTTTGGATTATAAATATGTTCATCACAGATGTTTTAATGCAACATATGTATATTGTTAGACGGGGACCCGGAGGGTCGGCCGAGTACAGGGGGAGAGGCCTCCGGTGAGGACCGTCTCCTAGCGATCGTACAGACAAGTAACTTCCCCCCCACAAATGGACACCACACAAGGATGCGATCTGCACACTTTATATAGGATTCTTGAGGCAAGGTTATCAACGATACAGTGGGGGCAGGACACGAGGATCCTCCCAATTCTAGTCTCTGTAGGGTAAGGGGTAGCGGGACAGTCTTGGTACCGGTCCGGTACGAGGGCGGCCAGAAGGAGCTCACAATCCTCGAGCTCGGAGGTCTGAAAGGTCGGGCCGCGGCAGCGCCAGCAGGCTAGGATGATAGTTCTCGGCAAGGAGGGCCGCGGCAGCGCCAGCAGGCTAGGATGATACTTTTCGGCAAGGAGGGCCGCGGCAGCGCCAGCAGGCTAGGATGATAGTTCTCGGTAAGGATGGCCACGGCAGCGCCAGCAGGCTACGATGATGACTTCTTTGCAGGGGGGCCGCGGCAGCGCCAGCAGGCCAGAGCGAAGGTTCACAAGGATGGGCCGCGGCAGCGCCAGCAGGTCCAGACGAAGATGCACGTTGCAGAGGGCCGCGGCAGCGCCAGCAGGCTTCGGAAATGGTTCACAAGGCAAGGCTGGGGCAGCGCCAGCAGGCTACGACGATGATTTCTTTGCAAAGGGGCCGCGGCAGCGCCAGCAGGGAAGAGCGATGAGTCACAAGGATGGGCCGCAGCAGCGCCAGCTGGTCCAGATGAAGATGCACGTTGCAGAGGGCTGCGGCAGCGCCAGCAGGCTTCGGAGATGGTTCACAAGGCAAGGCTGCGGCAGCGCCAGCAGTCCGTCAGGGATGAGTTCTTCAAGGTGTCTCTCGACTCCAGGATACAACTGCCTTCCTGCTCTGGAGCTGCCCCAGTTATAGGTCTGGCCTCCTTTGATGTCCGGACCCTCGCGCTTGGAGGTCGGGAGGTCCGGGATGAGGGAGTCCAGACACCCAGCAGGGGGGTGGAGCCAGCGCCTGGGGAGACCGGGGGCGATCAGCACCTGGCGGGGGAGAGCCATCGACACTCCTTTCTCCCATTGACCTACCAAGTGGTCTCTTCACCTCCTGGGTGGATGGTGGTGCCTCGATGTCGGGGCCTGGCCAGGCCCAGGGTTGGGGTCGAGCTGAGGCCACGCGGCCTCGTGGTGCAGTGTCCAAGATGGCGGCTGGGCCTGGGCAATGGTGCTGACGGGGGCCCGGGTCAGGCGATGCTGGGATGTTTGGGAGCAGGCGTCCCGTTGGGGACGGGTTGTGGGTTGCTTCGGTGGGTTGCCGGGGTGGTTCTTCTGGGGACACCCGGAGAGCCGGCGTTCGGGCCTTATCATGCGGGGAGGGAGCGGCCCTTTCACGAGGCCTGTCCAACATGCGTCCCCCCCAGCTGAAGGCAGGGAGAGTCACCCATCCTCTTGGGTACTCTCCTCGCCGAGGCGGAAAAAGCGTGACAGGCCGTCCGCGTTGGCGTGGTCCTGGCCAGGACGATGCTCCACAGTGAAGTCCATCCCCTGCAAGGAGATGGACCATTGCAACAGTTTTGGGTTCTCCCCCCGCATCTGCATCAGCCATTGCAGGGGTCGGTGGTCTTTCTGTACCCTGAAATGGGTGCCGAAGAGGTAGGGCCGGAGTTTCTTGAGGGCCCATACCACTGCGAAGGCCTCCCGCTCGATGGTGCTCCAGCGCTGTTCTCGAGCCAGTAGGCGTCGGCTGATGAAGGCCACTGGCTGATCGACTCCCTCGGCGTTGAGTTGAGAGAGGACTGCCCCAACGCCATGATCTGAGGACTATGAATTCCCGGCTGTAGTCGGGGGCCTGGAGCACGGGGGCGGTGCACATGGCGGTCTTCAACTTCTCGAAGGCCGCTTGACAGTCCGGAGTCCAGTTGACTGTTTTGGGGTTTTTCTTGGATGTGAGTTCTGTTATGGGGCCCCACAATGCTGCCATAGTTCTTTACAAACCGCCGGTAGTATCCGGTGAGCCCTAGGAAGGCCCGGACCTCGGTTTGGGTGACAGGTGGTTGCCAGGACTGGATGGCAGCGATCTTGAGCTGAAGGGGGGCCACCAGACCGCTCCCCACTTGGTGTCCGAGGCAGGTCACGGACCCCTGGCCAATCTGACATTTGCTGGCTTTGATGGTGAGGCCGGCCTGCTGGAGGGCGTGCAGGACTTCTCGGAGGTGGTGAAGGTAGTCTGCCCAGTGGTGACTGTACACAGCGATATCGTCCAGGTAGGCGGCGCTGAATTCTTCGAGGCCCGCCAGTACCTGGTTCACGAGTCGTTGGAAGGTAGCTGGAGCGTTTTTCATGCCGAATGGCATCACTTTGAACTGGTAGTGGCCATCCGGGGTAGAGAAGGCGGATCGTTCTTGGGCCCTGGGGGTGAGGCCGATTTGCCAGTAGCCCGCTGTTAGATCGAAGATGCTCAGCTGGCGGGCAGCCCCATGCGGTCAACCAGCTCATCCGCCCGGGGGATGGGGTGAGAGTCGGTTCTGGTAACAGCGTTCAGGCCCCGATAGTCTACACAGAACCGGAGCTCGGGGGCAACGCCCGGGGCGGCAGCCTTGGGGACCAGTACGACTGGGCTGGCCCAGGGGCTGTCAGATGGCTCGATCACTCCTAGGGCCAGCATTTTGGTGACTTCGTTCTGGATGCAGGCGCGCACCCGATCTGGCACTCGGTACGCCCTGTGTCGAATAGGTGGACTATCCCCAGTGTCCACGTCGTGAAGGCACCAGGGGGTGACCCCAGGGGTGAGGGAGAACAGGTTCGCAAATTGTAGCAGGAGAGCCCGACAGTCTTGGCGTTGTTCCGGGGACAAGGCATCGGAGAGTCTGACCCCTTCCACTGAGCCATCTTTTTCACGGGTCCTCAGTAGGTCAGGGAGGGGCTCGGAGTCTTCTTCCGTCCCACTATCTGTTGCCATCAGTAGGCTGAGCTCCGAACGTACGAAGTGGGGTTTGAGTCTGTTGGCGTGGAGGACTCGCAGGGGGTTCCAGGAGGACTCCATGTCTATTTGGTAGGTGACAGGGCCCTTGCGCTCTATCACCTTGAAGGGTCCGGTCCATTTGTCCTGCAGGGCACAGGGTTCGACTGGAGACATCACCCAGACTTGCTGGCCTGGTTCGAACTCGATGGAGGAGGCATGCTGATCGTACCATTTCTTCATGTCCTCCTGACTAGCCTCAAGGTTGGCTTTGGCGACTTCCCTGAATCGTCGGGTCTGGTTGCGGAGGGTCAGGAGATACTTATATTCATCTGGAGGAGTCTTCTGGGGGGCCATCTCCCATCCTTCCTTGACCAGGCTGAGGGGGCCCCGGACGGGGTGTCCGTACAGGAGCTCAAAGGGACTGAAGCCGAGGGATTTCTGGGGAACTTCTCGATAGGCGAAGAGGAGGCACGGGAGCAGCATGTCCCATTGGCGACGTAGGGGTTCTTCTAGGCCCATGATCATTCCCTTGAGAGTGCGGTTAAACCGCTCGACCAGTCCATATCCTTGCGGGTCATAAGGGGTCGTGAACCGGTAGGTGACCCCACACTGTTGCCAGAGAGACCTCATGTACTTTGAGATAAAGTTCGTGCCCCTGTCGCTGACGACTTCCCGGGGGAAGCCCACTCGAGAGAAGATCCCCATCAGGGCTCGGCCTACCACGGGTGCTGTCACGGTCCGAAGAGGAATGGCCTCGGGATAGCGGGTGGCGTGGTCCACCAGGACTAGGACAAACCGGTGCCCCTGTGCCGTTCGGGGGTCTAGGGGCCCCACAATGTCTATTCCCACCCGTTCGAATGGGGTGGTGACGACAGGAAAGGGTTGCAAGGGTGCTTTGATCTTTCGGCCGCTCTTCCCGCTGGCCTGGCAGGTGGGGCAGGCCCGGCAGTGGTTGGAGACATCATTTCGCATTCTGGGCCAGTACAAGTGAGTTACCAGGCGGTTGTACATTTTGTCTTGCCCCAGGTGCCCAGCAAGGGGGACATCGTGTGCCAAGTTCAAAAGGAAGTCTCTGAAGCGGAGGGGCACCACCAGCACCCGACTGGCCCCCAGCTCAGCAATTCTTTGCTCACTGTAGAGCAGGTCATTGTCCCAATAAATCCAGTGGGCCCCTGTGGTGTCTCCTGTGCTCTGGGCGAGGGCTTGCTGCCGGAGTCCTTCGAGGGAGGGACAAGTCCTCTGCTCTTGTCGGAATTGTTCCTGGGTGGGACCACCCTCTTGACGCCACTGGGCCAGTTCGGGAAGGTCCTGAAGTTGAACGGTCCCTTCTTCGTTTTGCTCTTGGGGATTGGCGCTTAGGGCGGCTCCCTCCGGGACGATCGGGGGAGGAGGTTCTGGCCATTCGGGTTCTTTGGGACTGGAGATGGCGCGGGCGGCCATGGACCGGGTCGTTACGCAGGCCCATTCAGGGAGGCCCAACATCCCCAGGTGCTCTCTTCTTTCGACGGCTGCCCAGGGGGAACTTTCGAGGTCGTTCCCCAGGAGGCAGTCCACTGGGGCATCATCGCGGACAGTCACCTTCAGACACTCCTCCCCACTCGAAGGGGACGCAGGCCATCCGACACAGGCTTTCTGAGTTGTCGGCTGACCGGACGGGGCAAAGGACGTTCGGCAAGATCTGCTCCGGGGTCACCAGATGACAGCGGACTGCCGTCACACTGGCCCCGGTGTCGCGTAGGGCTTCAGCCTGGCGCCCATTAATGTTGACCCACTGGCTGTATTTCCGCGTATTGGCGGGTAGGGGAGCCCGCGGAATCATGTCTCTTTCCCCTAGGCAGACCAGGGACATGGCGGCTGGTTCCCACTCGGGCTGGTCGGCCTCGTACTCTTCAGAATCTTCTGGGGTTTGCTCTTCCCGCAGGGCGGCGGCAGCGACCTGGCGGGGCATAGGGTTCTGGTTCTTCGGGCAATTAGGGTCGTTGGCGTAGTGGCCGGGTCGCTGGCATCGGTGGCAAGTAACGTTGGCTCGGAACCCTGGACGCATCGGGGGGTTTCCCCTGCCGGCCGGGGGCGGGGCGTTGCTGGCGGGAGCCACCGGGACGGTGTCTCTGCCCCGACCCTGGCCTCCTCCTCCCCCTCGGGGGCGATGGGGTCCTTGGTTGGTTCTGTTTGGTTCGCTGGGTCCGTTTCGGGCAACTCGGGTGCTTTCCCATCGGTCAGCTTCGGCGGCGAGTTGCCGAGGTTCAGTCAGTTTACTGTCGAGGAGGTGCTGCCTGAGCTCGACGAAGCAATTGTTAGAGAGGTGCTCCTACACAATAAGGTCGAAGAGTTGCTCGTAAGTGGTCACCTTGCTGCCCTTGATCTACCCCTCGAATGCTCTGCTGAAAAAGTTCACGTACTCCACCCAAGTTGTACCCGGGATCCGTTTGCAGTCGCGGAACCGCTGGCGGTACATCTCGGGCGTGAGTCCGTATCGAGTGAGGAGGGCGGCTTTCATGTGGTCGTAGGAGGTCATCTGATGGCCCGGGAGTTGCAGCAGGGCGTCTCGCCCTTCGTTGACGAACCTCCCCCATAACCCGGCTCCCCAGTCGCTTCGGTGAATCCGGTGGGAGGTCATGGCTACCTCATAGGCTTTGAACCATTGCTGGATATCGTCGTTCCGGTAATATTCTCTGACGACATCCTTGGGGATGTGGACTTTAGGGTCTGTAGTGGCAGGAGTGTTCGGGCGCTCGGGCACCCCGAGATCTTTATTCTGTTTCCGAAGCTCTATTTCTTTTAGGTTGCGCTCATGTTCGTAGGCTAGCTTTTTCTCTTCTAACTCTCTCTGTCTTTGTTTCTCTTCCCACTCCTCTCGGAGCCGCAAGTGTTCCAATGTTATTTTTTGTTCCGCGAATTTCAGTTCTCCATCCAAACGAAGTCGAGCCAGTTCCAATTCATGGAGCCTGCTTTTTTCCCGTTTTCGGATCTCCTCTGGGGAGAGACCCGATCTTCTTTCTTCCGTCGGAGTGGTGTTCGTTTCCGGTGCCTCGAGGCTTTGGTTTTGGGGTACGGCCGTACCCGTCTCTGCCCAAGATTCCAGGGCCTTTTTGAAGTCTTCTTTCATGCTCAGTCCTGTGGTAGCAATGCCTAGTTCTATGCAGAATTGCTTTAGTTCTCTGTGGTTATACTCTTCTAGTTTCTCCATCTGGAATTTTTCTGTGGTTCCGCTCTCTTTTGTTGTCATTGTGGTTGAGTCGTGGGGTGAGTTACTCTCTGTACGATTACGCGTTGGTTCGGATCGCGCCGCTGGCCACCAATGTTAGACGGGGACCCGGAGGGTCGGTCGAGTACAGGGGGAGAGGCCTCCGGTGAGGACCGTCTCCTAGCGATCGTACAGACAAGTAACTTCCCCCCCACAAATGGACACCACACAAGGATGCGATCTGCACACTTTATATAGGATTCTTGAGGCAAGGTTATCAACGATACAGTGGGGGCAGGACACGAGGATCCTCCCAATTCTAGTCTCTGTAGGGTAAGGGGTAGCGGGACAGTCTTGGTACCGGTCCGGTACAAGGGCGGCCAGAAGTAGCTCACAATCCTCGAGCTCGGAGGTCTGAAAGGTCGGGCCGCGGCAGCGCCAGCAGGCTAGGATGATAGTTCTCGGCAAGGAGGGCCGCGGCAGCGCCAGCAGGCTAGGATGATAGTTCTCGGTAAGGAGGGCCGCGGCAGCGCCAGCAGGCTACGATGATGATTTCTTTGCAGAGGGGCCGCGGCAGCGCCAGCAGGCAAGAGCGATGAGTCACAAGGATGGGCCGCGGCAGCGCCAGCTGGTCCAGACGACGATGCACGTTGCAGAGGGCCGCGGCAGTGCCAGCAGGCTTCGGAGATGGTTCACAAGGCAAGGCTGCGGCAGCGCCAGCAGTCCGTCAGGGATGAGTTCTTCAAGGTGTCTCTCGACTCCAGGATACAACTGCCTTCCTGCTCTGGAGCTGCCCCAGTTATAGGTCTGGCCTCCTTTGATGTCCGGACCCTCGCGCTTGGAGGTCGGGAGGTCCGGGATGAGGGAGTCCAGACACCCAGCAGGGGGGTGGAGCCAGCGCCCGGGGAGACTGGGGGCGATCAGCACCTGGCGGGGGAGAGCCATCGACACTCCTTCCTCCCATTGACCTGCCAAGTGTTCTCTTCACCTCCTGGGTGGATGGTGGTGCCTCGATGTCGGGGCCTGGCCAGGCCCAGGGTTGGGGTCGAGCTGAGGCCTCGTGGTGCAGTGTCCAAGATGGGGGCTGGGCCGGGGCAATGGTGCTGACGGGGGCCCGGGTCAGCCGATGCTGGGATGTTCGGGAGCAGGCGTCCCGTTGGGGACGGGTTGCGGGTTGCTTCGGTGGGTTGCCGGGGTGGTTCTTCTGGGGACACCGGGAGAGCCGGCGTTCGGGCCTTATCATGCGGGGAGGGAGCGGCCCTTTCACGAGGCCTGTCCAACATATATTTATATATAGAAAATGTCTAATATATATGAAGAAAATAATTGAAATAAAGCAAAAAAATTAATTTATACTATAACAATAATTGTTATTTCTATCATTTACTACATGTCACAATAATCACCTAGTTTGTTGTTATGATGTCCTTGGGTCTGTTGGCTTATTAATATAGTTCACTACTTTTTGCCTTACAAAAAAAAAAATTGACTCCTCATTGAGCCAGGTTTCCGTCACTAGGAGTATGTCAGGTTTCTCTGAATCCAATAGTTGGAAGATCTCTAACTGGTGTTTAACCAGCAAGCGGGTTTTTAAATAGCTGACTGTCAAGATAGAGCTGGTTACTTTTTTGGCTGGGGGGGTAGAGAATCACAAGGGCCCAGCGGGGCAGGAGGGGACAGGGCAGCTGGTAAGGAAGATGTGAATTCCTGAAAATCGGACCTGGGGCTAAAGATACCCAGTGAGCCGGTTCATCTAGTTCATAATGCTCCACTCTCTCCAGAGGGAAGTTTCCTTCGATTATCTCATCTACCTCGACTTTCAGTCTCACTACATCCAGCATCTTTGCCCTTATGTCCTCGACTAGATGCACCATTCAATTCTTCGCTTGAACTGCTCTGTTCTCTACACCTATTCCCTTCGGCTGCATCCATAAGGACTGGCTTGTTCCCTTCGCTTCCATGATCCCAACTTACTGTCATCCTGTCATTCCGATTCCTCACGGGTGGCTCCCACATTCTTAGGTCTGATCTCGAATCGGCAAGGGATCTCGGCCTCGCCGTCCTTATCTCCATCTGTCCCCTTGATGAGTCTTCAGTGACTGGCAATGGTGTACTCAATTCCCTGGGTCTCGGCAATTGAGCTTTCACGGTCACTGTGCCATTCCCTTCAGAGCTAGTTCTCTCTCCTATTACTGACTGTGATGAATTTCCATTTCTCGCCTGATCTGGATCGTACACTGACACTATGGGACCAATGGTGGCATTTTGGAGTCCTAAAGTTAGGAGTCCTAACTTTAGGACTCCTAAATGCCTTCTGTGAATACTGAAAGTCTTAAAGTTAGGATTGTTCCCAGTTTAGGAGTCCTAAAGTTAGGACTCCTAAATGACTTCTGTGTATACGAAATGAGTAAGTGCCTACTCTGAATACCAAAATGGTCGTAATTTTAGGATTTTATCTTAAGTTAGTTCTGTGAATCCGGCCCCAGTTCTTGAAAATGGGCCGCTACACCGGCTCTAGTAAAAGTACTGGGCTGGTCCGTTAACTCTGGTATTTCAGGGTGATATATTAGATGAACCTCTCTCATCGGACATTGAGATACCAAGGTAGGACTCTTCTCATGCAACCTGTCCCTGTACGCAATTAACGTTGTGATGTTCTCAAAAACTCGGCCAGGCTCCATACCACTAGCATACACGCCCTTATCTTGGATCAACCTCCCGACTATCATTAAATAAGGTAGTGCCTTCTACCAGTTCTAGAAGTAGATCTATGAATAATAAATCGAATTTACCTTTACAAAGCCAACAGGTGTCTATGTCTTTTATATCTGGTGCACTTATGAGGAATTTGTTTGTATTGATAATTCTTGCAGATTAGATGTATGCATAAAATTGAAAGAAAACGTGAATATTTTTAGACTTTATTGCTCGACAAATAAGTCCAGGACCAACTGTTTTTGTGCCACTTGATACCCAGGTCCTCGGATATTTATTGGGTTACCCCATCATGTTATAATGGAATGTAAAACACGAGGCCGGTATTTTTCTCTGGGAAAGGTGGCAACCCTATTTCTGCTCCAGGACACAGATTCTCTCTCCAACATAGTGCAAGTCTGCATTTACATAGCTTGAGTGTCCCTCTTTTGATCAAACTGGAAAACTTGCCAAGTCACAAAGCGATTTCTATGTTCTTTCAACATAAAAGCACCAATAGTATTTCTTTACCAGGATAAACGTCACTTTTATTGCTCACAAAACCTGGCTTTACATCTTTAAAATATTTGTGTATTTTATACATTTTTATATGTGTGAATCAATCTTCTATCGGGGATAGCTGTTCCGGGACAAGAGGCCCTGACAGTTCAGACACATACACAAACATAGTTGGTAAAAACAAAGCTTTTCTCAGCCCCTTCAAATTATGACTCATAGAGCTGGGCGGTCACACTTAGAAGAGCACCACACACATCTCACAGACAAACACACACACACACACACACACAGAGACACACACACACACGCACACACAGACACACACACGCAGACACGCACACACACACATACACACACACACAGACAGACACGCACACACAGACAGACACACACACGCACACAGACACATACACACGCACACACAGACACACACGCGCAGACACGCACACACAGACTGACACACACACGCACACAGACACAGACATGCACACACACATGCACACACAGACACACACACGTACACACAGACACACACACAGACACACACACGCACACAGACACACACACACACACACAGACACGCACACACAGACACGCACACACACACACACACACAGACACACACATGCACACAGACACACACACAGACACACAAACGCACACAGACACACACACACACACGCACACACAGACACACACACACAGACACGCACACACACACAGACACACACACAGACACGCACACACAGACACGCACACGCACACACACACACAGAAACACACATAGACATGCACACACAGACACACACAGACACACACACACGCACATACAGACACACACACAGACACGCACAAACAGACACACACAGACACACACACACAGAGACACGCACACACACAGGTGTGCAGCTCTGGTCCCTCCTTTGGCTCAGAGAAGCCAGTCTCATGCACAGACCTCGATGCACAAGAAATAAAAGAGAAACAAAAACTAAAATTTGAAAGATCTAAGGATGCGCGAGATTACACAGAATTAAATCCCCTCGAGTGACATTTCTCAAAAGTAGTCGAAGATGGACCCTGTTTGGTGTTTGCTTAAGAAACCGTTTTTAATCTTGATTGTCACTTGTTAAAATTGTTGTTTTTAATTACTCACCCTCTTCGCTCCTGAGTTGTTTCGCGTAGCGGATCTAGCGCTGACGCGGCACCTCAATCCAAACACTCCTTGCCGCCATTCCGGCAAGCCCAGAGGCCACGCCCCTTCTAGGAGGCCACGCCCCCCCGCCGAGCACTACATATAGACGCTGATTGCAAGCGCCTCACTATCATAGCACTGAGCTCCTGAGGAGGAAGCCGGGAGCAAGATCCGTTTTTAATCTTGATTGTCACTTGTTAAAATAGTTGTTATTAATTACTCACCCTCTTCGCTCCTGAGTTGTTTCGCGTAGCGGATCTAGCGCTGACGCGGCACCTCAATCCAAACACTCCTTGCTGCCATTCCGGCAAGCCCGGAGGCCATGCCCCTTCTAGGAGGCCACGCCCCCCGGTCGTCGCCCTACCTACCCATAAATCATGTGCGTCTTCCGGACGCGCAGCGGACGAGCGCAGCGGTCGCGACGTTTGCGTGCCAAAGGCGCGCCAAAGGTAAGCCCGTCTGCGCCCGTCCGCGGCCGACCGGGCCTAGGGGCTTTCCACCATGCCCAGTTGATACAATACTCTTCTACGCAGCTCTACAACCTTCAAGGCCCGTGGCCTCTGGATGATACTGTGTCCGTGCGCATCGGTAGGCTGGGACTGACAGCTCTGCGCCTTCCCCCCCCTTTACCCTCCCTATCCCCCTACCCCTCCTTGGCCCTTCTTCCGACCTCCCTGCCCCTCCTGCGCCCACTACTCTATCTGTCTACTACCTCAATACCAGGTCAGCAGTTAAGCACTGCCACGAACTCTTTATCTTATTGGACTTGCACAAATCGGATCTCCTATTTCTTACAGAGACTTGGTTCTGTGACAATTCTCTTCCTTCTCTGCTAGCTGCACTTCCTGCCCCATATTACGCCCTGCGCGCCGATCGACCCCCCGGAAAATCAGGCGGTGGCGTCGCCCTAATCGCCCGCAGAGAAATCTCCTTTCAATCTTTAGCCTTCCCCTCCATTGGCTCATCGGACTTCTTAGTTGTCCGCTCATCTTCCTTTAGTATTAACTTTTGGCCCTCAGACCCCGCTGAATGCCCGACCTCCAAAGAATTCTCGGATACCCTTTGCTCCCTCAACTTTGACTCTCACGTTCACTCCCCCACTCACATCCATGGCCACATCCTTGACCAGATTTGGTCCCTCAATTGCCCAGTAGCCTCCCTGTCCATCTCCCCTTGTACCTGGTCCGATCACTTTTTGATGTCCTTTTCCCTACCTCTTAGCTCAGTCCCCAAGCCCTCTCTTCCCAAAAACACCTGGGCGCGCTCCTGGAACAAGGTGGATGTGGCCTCTCTGTCCGCCACACTCTCCACATCCAGTCCGGACCTCCATGGTCTGTCGTCCTCCGCACAAGCCGACTCCATCAACTCCTGGCTCCAATCAGGCTGCGACTCTGTCGGTCCCCTCAGGCGGGTGTCCTCCAGGCGTGCGAACGACGCAAACCGTTGGTTCAATGAGGAATTGAAGGTCTTAAAACTCACTGTGCGTCGTGCTGAGCGGACCTGGAGGTGAGATTATTGTCCCAATCTTAAAAATCAGTACATCACCCTCCTGAGTCTGTACAAAAAAACTATTTTGGCGACCAAAAATGCTTATTTCACTTCAATAATCCTGGCCGCCGAAAATCAGCCTAGAGAAATTTTCTCTATTGTGCACGACCTCGCCTACTCTGATAGAGCTACCCTCAAACCCTCCCCTTCCCAGGTTTTATGTAATTCCCTCAACACTTTCTTTCTGGACAAAATTTCCAACATCAAGGCAAAAATTCCTCCTCCCCCCCCTCTTTTGTCGACCCCCAGTGTCCATCAGTTGGGGCACGCCTTGACTCCTTCCCCCTTCTGACAGAAGAGTCCTTTCTTACCCTTCTGCCTATGGTCAAATCAGGCTCCCCTTTGGACCCCTGTCCTGCCCACATTCTTAAGCACATATATTCGGTGTGTGTGCAGCCCCCCCTCAATTTTCTCAATAGTTCACTGTCCCAGGATATTGTTATTCCACCTCTCAAATCGGCCATCATCGTTCCTATCCTTAAAAAACCTGGCGCTGACCCCTCCGCTCCTGCCAACTACCGCCCCATCTCTCTATTGCCTTTTTTGGGGAAGGTATTGGAGCGCCATGTGACCAGAGTACTCAGTGCCTTTATAGAGGAGAACAGGGTGTTAGCCCCCCGTCAAGATGGTTTCCGCCCGCACACTCCACAGAGTCCGTGGTGCTATCGGTCCTCGACAACCTCAGAGAGGGTATGGACACTAACCACCCCCAGGCCCTGATCCTCCTCGACCTCTCCGCCGCCTTTGACACGGTTGACAACTCCATCTTACTTTCCCGTGTCAGGGCGGCGGGGATTGGAGGCTCGGCCTTGGTTTGGCTGTCCTCCTTCCTGAGGGACCGCACCCAGGCAGTGCGCCTGGGCGACTTTTCGGCGGACTCCCGCAAAGTACAATGCAGGGGCCCCCAGGGCTCCTCCCTTTCCCCTCTTTTATTCAACTTGTACATTGCCCCTCTTATTTTTGCCCTCCAACAAATGGAGGTCTCCGTCTATAATTATGCGGATGACCTTCAACTTATTTTTACCCTATCCCCTCACCCTGAGTCCATGATCAACTTCCAGTCTGTCATGACCTTCATTCAGGATTGGATGAATTACAACCACCTGAAGTTAAACCCAGACAAAACTGAGCTGGTTTTGACAGGTGGCTGCTCCAGTCCCTGGTCTTCTCTCTTCTGGCCCCCCTCCCTAGGTCCTCCACCTTCTCCTTCTTCCTCTGTAAAAACTCTTGGTATTAAACTGAATGACCAACTCACTTTGCACTCCCAAGTCAGCCAAGTGGTGTCCTCTTCTTTCCTCTCACTCCGTACCATCCGTAAAGTCTCTCGTTTTTTTCACTCTCTGCCCTAAAGCTCATAGTCCTGGCGATGGTAATCTCCCGCCTAGACAATGGCAGCGCTCTATACTGTGGCTTGCCCGCTTATAGTATGCAATGTTTACAGCTGGTCCAAAACCAGGCTGGCCGCCTGGTTTACAACTTGGCCAAATCCCATCACGTCACTCCTCTCCTCAAGTCCTTGCACTGGCTCCCTATCTGAGAACGAGCTCAGTTCAAGATGGGCCTCATCACTTTTCAGGCTCGGGCCGGCTCAGCTTCTGCCTTTATCTCCTCGGAAATTAAAACCTATGCCCCTGCTAGGGAACTGCGTTCATCCTCCCAACAACTGTTGACAGTTCCCCGCTTCAAGCTCAAAAAGTGGGGAGGCACGAAATTCTCCACACTTGCCCCTGCCTTCTGGAACTCTCTCCCCGTCCACCTTAGATCTTCCACCCAATATTCACACTTCCGTAAAGCGCCAAAAACGCTTCTTTTCTCCCAAACCTTCCTATCATAACGTTCTTATTCTTTGCTCCTTCTCGATCTTCTTGTCCTTTTGGGCTCAGTACTCTATAGCGGCATGGAACCGCTAGGTGAACGCGTGCTCTATAAATATTTTAAACGTAAAACTCAAACTCAAGTAGAAGTGTTCCGACTGTGAGTGTCTTAACACCCAAGTCTGTGTCGTTGCCGGCGCCAATGCTTGTTTCTCATATGAGACCCTGTCATGGACTCAAACACCCACGTCTGTGTCTTTGCAGGCGCCAATGCTTGTTTCCCATAACACCCATGTCTGTGTGTTTACAGGCACCAATGCTTGTTTCCTATAACACCCACGTCTGTGTGTAGAGGGGCCAATGCTTGTTTCCCATAACACCCATGTTTCTGTCTTTACGGGCGCCAATGCTTGTTTCCCATAACACCCAAGTCTGTGTGTTTACAGGCGCCAATGCTTGTTTCCCATAACACCCATGTCTGTGTGTTTATAGGCGCCAATGCTTGCTTCCCATAACACCCATGTCTGTGTGTTTACAGGCGCCAATGCTTGTTTCCCATAACACCCATGTCTGTGTCTTTGCAGGTACCAATGCTTGTTTCCCATAACACCCATGTCTGTGTGTTTACAGGAGCCAATGCTTGTTTCCCATAACACCCATGTCTGTGTGTTTGCAGGCGCCAATGCTTGTTTCCCATAACACTCATGTCTGTGTGTTTACAGGAGCCAATGCTTGTTTCCCATAACACCCATGTCTGTGTGTTTACAGGAGCCAATGCTTGTTTCCCATAACACCCATGTCTGTGTCTTTACAGGTGCCAATGCTTGTTTCCCATAACACCCATGTCTGTGTCTTTGCAGGTGCCATTGCTTGTTTCCCTGCTGGAGGCGGCGGTTCCGTCAGCGGCCACCAGAGGGCGATCCTCGCCTGCTGATGAATCCACTGAGCTGCAAACTGGATAAAAGGGAGAAGGGTTTCCTCTTCCGGGTCAGCGGCAGCAGAGACAGCACCAGCAGCGTTGACATCACTTTCTGTCTTAGCTTGTGTGTGCAGCCTGCTGCAGAGGAGGAAGGAGCCCTGTCTGTCTGTGCAGCGACCTTCATCTACAGACCCCCCTCAGACCCCAGATCTTCCCCCTCAGACCCCAGATCTGCCCCTGCCCCCTCTCAGACCCCAGATCTGCCCCTGCCCCCCCTCAGACCCCAGATCTGCCCCCCAAGACCGCAGATCTGCCCCTGCCGCCTCCTCAGACCCCAGATCTGCCCCTGCCCCCCTCAGACCCCAGATCAGCCCCCTCAGACCCCAGATCTGCCCCCCAAGACCCCAGATCTGACCCTGCCGCCCCCTCAGACCCCAGATCTGCCCCCTGCCACCCCTCAGACCCCAGCTCAGCCCCTGCTCCCCCCTCAGACCCCAGATCAGCCCCCCTCAGACCCCAGATCTGCCCCCCAAGACCCCAGATCTGACCCTGCCGCCCCCCTCAGACCCCAGATCTGCCCCCTGCCACCCCTCAGACCCCAGATCAGCCCCTGCTCCCCCCCTCAGATCCCAGATCTGCCCCTGCCGCCCCTAAGACCCAGACCTGCCCCCCTCAGACCCCAGACCTGCCCCCCACTCCCCACGGCCCCCCAGGAGGAGGAGAGAGCCTGGACACGTCTGCTCAGGTAAGAGATTGTCACCACCTTCTGCTGTGTTTGTAGAAATAGACTGAATAATCCTGGAGGGAATTTCTGCAGGAGCCGGGCTGAGCTGGGCTCTTCTATCCGGGGGCCCCTGGGGCTGAGCTGGGCCCTTCTATCCGGGGCCCCTGAGGTTGAGCTGGGCTCTTCAATCCGGAGACCCCTGGAGCTGATGTGGGCTCTTCTATCCGAGGGCCCCTGGGGTTGAGCTGTCTATCCGGAGGCCCTGGGGCTGAGCTAGGCTCTTCTATTCGGAGCCCCTGGGGTTGAGCTGGGCTCTCCTATCCGGGGCCCCTGGGGTTGACCTGGGCTCTTCTATCCAGGGCCCCTGGGGTTGAGCTGGGCTCCTCTATCCAGGGGCCCCAGGGGCTCAGCTGGACTCTTCTATCCGGGGCCCCTGGGCTGAGCAGGGCTCTTCTAACCGGGGGCCCCTGCGGCTGAGCTGGGCTCTTCTATCTGGGGGACCTCGGGCTGAGCTGGGCTCTTCTATCCGGGGGACCTCGGGCTGAGCTGGGCTCTTCTATCCGTGGGCCCCTGGGGCTGAGCTGGGCTCTTCTAACCGGGGGCCCCTGGGGCTGAGCTGGGCCCTTCTATCCGGGGGGCCCTGGAGCTGAGCTGGGCTCTTTTATCTGGGGGCCCTGGGCTGAGCTGGGCTCTTCTATCCGGGGGGCCCTGGGGCTGAGCTGGGCTCTTTTATCTGGGGGCTCTGGGGCTGAGCTGGGCTCTTCTATCCGGGGGCCCCTGGGGCTGAGCTGAGCTGGGCTTTTCTATCCGGGGGTCCCTGGGGCTAATCTGGGCTCTTCTATCCGGGGGTCCTGGGGCTGAGCTGGGCCCTTCTATCCGGGGACCCCGGGTCTGAGCTAGGCTCTTCTATCTGGGCTGTTCTTGCCTTTAACATCAGGTATAACCGCCCATGATGGCTTGCCATGGGTAGTACGGTTGATACTTCATCTCATTCCTAGATCTAGGGCTGGTGCAGCCTTGTACTCATTTGTTCTTGCCTTAGTAAATTATTATTATTATTATTATTATTATTATATAATAATAATAATAATAATAATAATTTGTTCTTGCCTTAGTAAATGTAAATTTAAATGTCATGGTACTTATAGAGCGCACTGTCACCAGACGGTCACCTTGCGGTGTCGCCTATTCGGCTTCCTGGCGCTGATACTCATACCGCTGTGGAACCCCTCCTGGCTTTCCCTGTGAAGTGTCCACTCCTGGGCACCCCCAGGGTGAAGCCAGGCATCCTTAGCGCTGTTGGGGCCGGTGTGGAGGCTAAGCAAGCTATTGCCCCGAGTTGCAGCGTGGGGCCCGTGATTAGAATAGGCAAAGAGGCGAGAATTAACAGGTCTGAAGAAATTGAGCCTGAGAGCACGCAGAGGCGGGAATCGAACCCTGGTCACTGGCCAGAACTCTGCATCAGGGTCTGCCGCTCTAACTATTGAGCCACACTCCTCCACCATCGGGTAGTACAGCCCATGACGGCGTGCCATGGGTAGTATGGTTGATACTTCATCTCATTCCTAGATCTCGGGAGGGTGCAGCCTTGTACTCATTTGTTCTTGCCTTAGTACATCGAGTAGTACCCCCCATGACGGCATGCCATGGGTAGTACGGTTGATACTTCATCTCATTCTAGATCGAGGGAGGGTGCAGCCTTGTACTCATTTGTTCTTACCTTAGTACATCGGGTAGTACCGCCCATGACGGCATGCCATGGGTAGTACGGTTGATACCTCATCTCATTCCTAGATCTAAGGAGGGTGCAGCCTTGTACTCATTTGTACTTTCCTTAGTACATCAGGTGGTACCACCAATGAGGGTATACCATGCGTAGCAGTGTAGATACTTTCCCAGGTGTTGTACGCCCCTGAAGATGGCACCATTCCAAGGGGACGTCTCATCGCCAAAATGCTGCTCCTCTGGTTGGTGTTGCAAGCGATCCAGAAGGCAGTTTTGTTGCTTTTTACGGGCACTTTGCCCATAGTGGCGCTTATAGACTGTGGACTGATTGCTTGTATGGAAGCCTGTGTCTGTGGTACAGGTCCGACTCGACCCGCTCTGCCTGCTTTGTTCTGCAATACATACTGCCTGAGCCACCTATATAGGACACTGTGTGTACCGAGCCAGTACGGTATCAGGTGATCCCACTTTAGGGTACCCTGTCTGATATTCTGAGGTATGTGGGGGCTAAGTAACCAACAAACCAATCTTGTGAACTGGACGGGTGAAAGGGTCCACCGAGTCGTGATATGCTTGGGGCTGGGTAGGAACGGCTGCATCTTTGTTGGAGTGGAAAGCGTAGGACCGGCATCTATAGGACCAAAGTTTACCCATGAATAAAACATTTCAAAGGCATACACTGCATGTGCATGTACAACAAATGCTACTGCACCCCTGTACTCAAGAGTTGCCTCTGTCTTCACAATGTTGTGTAACTTCTGCCCTGTAATTGACTCCGATCAAACCGGGAGCTCCATGTTTAAAGAACCCTTTCAACTAACGAAAGATCCAATGTGCAAATACCACAGATTTGTTTGGATTAGTAGTTTTGTGCTGAAAAATTCCCCTAATTGTTCGCTCTGGAAAAAAAATCTACCTGAAAGGTTTGTTGACTGCTCACATTGACCCCTTAAATGCTGGACCTTCTCTCCTCCCTCCCCCACGTGCTGAGCACTTTCTTTTAACGTAATCTGGGTAGTTTGTGCTTAGGGTACATAACTTTTTTTCACAAAAGGTACCCATGGCAAATTTGGCACCCTCTTATGTCTAACATCCAGGGGATTGTAAAGGTACCCAGGGTTTTTGGATTCCCCTGGAGGGGACCCAGAAAATAGGCAAAATATAGCAAAATGTTTACATTTTTTGAAAAAATAGGGAAAAAGTGCTCTAGAGAAAACTGTTTTTTTCCTATAAATGACATCGTTGTACATTTGCTCACGGTCACCATCTTCCCAGCTTGTAGGGACAAAAACAGTTTCTTTTACAACAGTTTTAGCCCATTTTGCCTATTTTTTGTGCTTTCAACTTTCTTCCAGTTTTTGGTATAATCCACTGTGAAACCCGGGGGGGATCCAGGAAAGCTGCAGATTTATGAAAGTAGACACAACTCAGAATTTACAAAGGGGTCATATGTGTAGATGCCTCAAAATTTTCTCAAAGACGCTGACTGTTGAAATAATGAAAATGAGGAGGACAAAAATGCCGTTGTGACAACGTTTTCATCTGTGAATTTCTGTCACAATGGCCAATTTACAAAACTGTTATTTGTACATCCCTAAACTTGAGGCTAGACTATGATTCAGAGGACGAATCTGGCTGAGGTGGTCTGGATGGTGGTCTGGAGTTTGTGTAGCAGGGTTTTGTTGATTCTGGCGTAGAGGGCGTTGCCGTAGTCCAGCCTGCTCGCTATGAGTGCATGGGTGATGGTCTTTCTGCATTCGGTGAGGATCCACTTTAAGGTCTTGCAGAGGATGTGGAGGGAGTTGAAGCAGGTGGAGGCGAGGGTGTTGATCTGGCGGGTCAAGGCTTGCTGTCTGTGACGATCCTGAGATTCTTGGCATGGGTGGTGAGGGTAGATGTTCGTCCTGTCTTTAGTAGTCACCAAGTGGAGTCCAACGCTGATGTGCTTTTCCTGAAGATCACGGTTTAAGTCCGTCAGTGTTTTGGACAGATGATCTTCATCTAGTGGGCAATTCCAGTCACACAGGAATAAAACTTCATCCGTTTACTGGGCATCTCGACCATGAGAGACAGTTGTGTGTCAGTGTAGGAGAGAATGTTGATGCTATGAGAGTGGATGATTCTAGCTAAAGGGATCATGTATGCATTGAAGAGGGTCGGGCTCCCGGAAGATCTGTATGGAACTCAGCAGACGAAGTCACCGGCATGAAATGTGTACGGTAACAGGATGACTGACTTGGTTCTTCCAATCAGGAAGAAGCAGATCCATCGGAGTGTGTCTCGTTGGATTCTGATCTCCTGGAGGCGTTGGATAAGGATGGGGTGGGAGACTCTCAAACTCTACAGAGAGGACGACCAGGAGAATGAGATCACCATGTCTCTTCTGTCCAGAGTCATGCGGATGTCATCCATGGCGAGGATGTGGACAGTTCAAAGCTGTGGTTGGGGCTCAACCAGACTGAGTGGTTTTGAGGAGCTCGTGGTCCTTGAGGTATTCAACAAAGTGTCTGTTGACCATTTTCTCCAAGACGTAAACCGGGAATGGTCGCAGGGAGATAGGCCTGTGGTTGGTGAGCGTTTAAGGGTTTGAGGGGGTTTCCTCAGTAGTGGGAGGACAGTGGTGTGTTTCTCTCAAGTCGGAACTTCTTCCAGGTCTGTACAAAGATCAAGAGATCCACCTTCAGGCACCACCAATTCTGAATGCTGTATTAGCGCAGAGTATTGGAGGGGCCAGGCAAGGGAAAGGGGTTTAGGGGATAGGAACTGCGAGATTTCAAAAAGAGAGCATACATAATATTCAGATGGAACCTAAGTTTTGAGTTCCGCATAAAACATCCCCCGCTTTTGAAGTATTAGTTGTTTTTTTACCCTGTTCGGTGAACTTCGTCAACAAAACTGAGTGATCCAGTTTATCGCGGGAGCTCAGGAAAAAAGGGGTTACTTCGATCATTTCCTGGAATAGTAATCAGACGGTTCTGAACAGGCACCATTTTATACTCAAACCCCACCCAGCATGGTCACCCAGCATGGTCACTCAGCATGGCCACCCAGCATGGCCACCCAGCATGGCCACCCAGCATGGCCACCCAGCATGGTCACCCAGCATGGCCACCCAGCATGGCCACCCAGCATGGCCACCCAGCATGGTCACCCAGCATGGCCACCCAGCATGGTCACCCAGCATGGCCACCCAGCATGGTCACCCAGCATGGTCACCCAGCAAGGCCACCCAGCATGGCCACCCAGCATGGTCACCCAGTATCGCGACCCATCATAGCCACCCGGCATGGCCACCTAGCATGGCCACCCAGCATGGTCAGCAATCGCTGCTTTTGGGAATTGCAGTGCAGATGCGTGATCGTACTCTGGAACTTAATATTTGGCAATATTAGTCCCAGTGCAGGGGCTCCACGTCAATAAGGGAGTGGAGAGGATGGTCGCCCCTCCCTTTCCCAACTTGTCATGGGGGTGGATTCATCCCTGTGACGAGTTGTGAAAGGGTGGGGTAGAGGCTGCAGGCAAACAAAAAGCTGGGAGCTTAAGTCTGCGCACTTTGTGTTCCAGACTTTGAAGACACACTGCGCAGACTCGAGGCGTCGGCTTCCCGCGCGTCTAATGATGACTGGAGCACGTGGGAGCAGGGTGCCATTATTCATTTGCAGCTCCGGTGCCTGTGTTTCACTGGCAGCCAGGAGGTCAGGAGCAGACACGGTGGTCGCACTGCAGCGGCATGTCCGCATCCCCTACAAGCCGCCCTTCCTTGCCCTGGCCTGATCCAAATGTGACACCTCCACAAAGGATGCGTTGTCTGTGCCGGCTCTCCATGGCTCCTCAGGGTGATATCAGCTGCTTGTAGGTTTATTCTTGTCTTCATTTAGAGGTGCAGTCCATCCTGCAGCGTACTCCACTCTCTCTCTGCCTTCTCTGCAAAGCTTGGGGAATATTTTAAGTAAGAGGGGCCCTTTGTGCAAGGCCGCAGTGGTCTCTTCCATGCCTGTGTGTGTTCACATTCATTTAAAAATGTTTGTAGGAAACTTATCAATGTAGTGAGTAGCGACCTTTTACCCATGACTGCTGACCGTGGCAAATGTTCCCCGCTAATGTTAAATGAAAGCACGGCAGTGAGTCCTAAAGACGGAGCAGCAGCAGGAGTCTTAGCGTGTAGATTGTTCCTCTGTGTCGACACCTGCTGGGAAAATTCATATTTAACTCACAATTACATGGTGCTTTAAATTAAGTAAATACACTTCCAGAACATTTAAGGGTCTACCAAGTTCTACATAGATATTATCACGCATTACACCAATGTATTTTTTTGGGTCTCGCGTACGCAGCGCGCATAGGAGGAGACCTTTAGTTATCAATGTCCTTTTTCTGCCAAAAATGTGCACGCTTCGCATTGCTTTCAATGGCAACGTGTGCACGTTTGGTGATTCCCTTGTGGGAGCGAGCTTTGAAACCATCTGTTTGTAATTAACAGATGGTTCGTGCTCGCTCCTGCAAGGGAAACAGGTGCAGGCCCCTTCCTCTCTTCCCTGCCTCTGCTGCCTCCTCCTGTCCTCTTGATGTTTTACTTTTAGTTCGAGGCGCGCGCGCTTGTTTTTAAATCCAGTCAAAACAGAAAACAGTTAACTTTTAATAGTTGATGTTCTTCCCTTCCCTAAGGACCCAAAGTGAGTGAGCAAGTGTATGAACCAAATTGTCTTGTGTTCCCTGTGGCTTCTACAGCACACAGTGTGTGTTGCCCAGGTTGTATGAATGTGAGGGCAGGCTAGTTGTGTGGGATGGAGTCTTGAGGATGGGGGGGTGAGGGTCTGGGCTTGTGTTAGAAATGGGATTTCTGGTTGGCTAAGGCTTGTGCCAAAGCCAGGCAGAAACCACCACTCCCAAGTCAGGGCAAGGGAGTTACCCGCCAAAGACAACCCCTGCTCACCCTCTAGGTAACGTGGCTCGAGCAGCAAGGCTAATCCCGGAGGCTATGTAGGTTAAGTGTTTGCGCGTGCACCCAGCAACAACACCCAAGGCCCACCACAAAGGAAACTCCACACAAGGTTATATGTAAAAATAGCCTTTGTATTATACCAAAACACATTAGATAAAAACACACCCTTTACAATGTGCCAACTGGCACGGGCAGAATTTACAGGTGATTATGTACATGGGACAGGGCCACGTGGACCCCTGTCAGGAATAAGCACTTTTAGAACTAGAAATATTGTTAGAAATAGTACGTTGTAGATCATAGCATAATCACTGTAGCACAAAATAGCAAATGTAGCACACAACCAGTAACCACTGGTATAAAAAGGTAAGTACCACCTACACAACCCTAACCACCTTAGGAGAATATTACGCAGGGAACCAGGACCTCACTAGCACACATGTATTAGAAAGAACAACCACCTAAGTATCACAATACATGTAGGGGTATAAGCAAGAACACATTACACATGATGCATCACAACATTCAGAGGTGCAGCAAGGAACAATTGCGCAGAAATCACACTGGCAAGTAAAACACAAGTTGCGTAAGGTGCACATAAGCACAACACTAGAACTGTCCCTCAGGCCAACTGAAATGTCAGGGCAGGCAAGGGCAAGCCTAAACGTGGCAGCTGCCCACTAAGTGCTGGGCAGCTGTAGTAGACAAGATGTGGCCAACACGGTGGAGCCTCGCAGGCTCTGGCCACCAAAGCACTTGTGAGCCTCGTGGCTCTAGATCACTGGGGGGGCGAGTGGGAGCAGCCCGCTGACTGCTGGGGCCACTCTACGACACCAGAAACGATGGAGGATGCCCCCGATTACGTTGGAGTCCCTCACGGGGGACTCGAGAACAACTGGGGCGATGAGGAGCCTCTCAGGCTCTAACACAAATATGCCCCCACGAACCTCGTGGGCTCTCTAAACAACTGTGGTGCCTTGAGCCTCTCGGGCTCTGGGACAACTGCGGCTCCTTGAGGAGCCTCTCAGGCTCTCGAAAACAAATGGGCACCTGGAGCCCTTCAGGCTCGCACTTTCGGGGGCTTCGCACTGGAGGGGCGGGGCGGGCTCCGGCAAGGTGCCCCGACGCTCCCCCCTCCTCTGCAGGCACTCACCGGGTCTCGTCTCCGGCTCTGCGGCGGCTCTCCTCACTTCCCCTGTGGCCGCGGGCGGGGCTCCTTCCTCAGGGGAGCCTCGCTAGGCTTCAGATTCTTCGTGCAGCACTTCCCAGTGCGGGGTAGGCTCCCGCCTGGGCTTCCGGATGTCCCTTTGCCCCGCCCTCGGCCCGCCTGACTTCCGGCCGGGCGGCGTGGCGATTTCGTTTGCGGACACTGGACTTTCGAAATGCCGGGCGGGCACCGGCTAAAGGGGTCAACGCGCTCCCTAGCACTGTAGTCCAAAATCAAGGTCCAAAGTAGAAATAAAGCATTGGGGGTGGAGCCAGCATTGTGTGGGGAAAGCCCAGCCCTATTCAGATCCCAGGTGCACCACTCCCTCACATCAGCATTCTAATCTCAACACTCACCACCGGGGCAGACCCATCATGACTCATGGAGCCTGGCTCACCAGCCAGCTCCAGCCAATCACACGCCAGACACAAATATGCCAACTTCTAGAAGTGGCACTTCCACACTAGGCACAATCACGCCACACATATCATTGCGTAGCATTTAATCACACGAGTCCGCATATACCAAACTCGCACCTGCACTCCCCACGCATCAAGAACTAACATGGATACATACATTCCCCAAGCATTCCTATGGGAGGGCAGGCTAATCTCACCACACGCACTCAGAGTGCGCACGCACTTTCCACTGGGACACAGTGAAAGTGCGCAGAAGCAAAAAATCACTAACACCATGTCACACTTAAAAGCAAAAAGTTTTAGGGGTGACCCTGCCAGAAGGGCCAAGTCCAACAGCTTGCCAGATGAGTTGTTTTGGAACCGTTTGTGGTGTCATGGAGTTCTTAAATACTGGCTGTGTTCTTGGAAGCTGTGGTGAGGGGGTTTGCCTGGCCTCTAACAGAAAATTGTGGAGGCCTTTGATCCCAGGTCTGGCCGCCAGGATGCTGGCCGAGTTGCTTTTAAAGTGGCAGCTGCAGTGAAATTTTTTAAAGAAACCAGCTATTTCAGTTATTGCACATGGGATGGATGCATCTTGTTTTCTGCTGGCAGTTTTAGGCACCAGAATATGCCATTCAGACACATAACGCTTAATCGAACTCATAATTTCCTGTGATATAGCATGCTGTCGTCCTACAGCTGGTGAGCTGTGTAACCAGAATTGACTGAAGAGGACACAACGGTCGGTGCCTGCACCAGTGATCATTATAACTAATTTTGAGAGACTCCCCGGCACAGGCTATAGTCATACAGGAGTCACACCTCCTCAAAGCTGATACAGTAGAGATTCTAAAGAAAGAAAAATGGATAGACTTTTTTTGGGTACAGACCAATCGGCAAATATCAGGGGAGTGCTTTTTATTTTCAAGAAGCAGGCCAAAGCTCAAATTGTGGAGTACAGGGAGGATAGGAGCGGTAGGTGGCTCATTTTAAGGGTTGTGCTGGATGGCCTTCCATATACCCTGGTTGGTTATTACAGCCCAAACCAGGACGATCCTTCCTATTTGAACATCATAACTGACCACTTAGTAGCCTTTCATGACCCTGTAATTTGGGTGGGAGATTTTAATATTGTAATAGATCCAAAATTAGACAAGTCTGCTATTTCTAGGGCCTGTGTTCTTTCTAAATCTAGGCAAGATCTTTTAACAATAATGTCACAACTAGGTCTCGCAGATATATGGAGGGAAAGGGCAGGGGTTAAGTTGGGGGTTTCCTTTCGAAACCTTAAATATAAACATGTGTCAAGGATAGACTATGCTCTGTTCAGCTATAGCCTCAAAGATCTATTGATAGATATTTCGTACCTTCCCTCACATCTCTCTGATCATTCGGCCATCTCATTTATATTAAAAGTAGGCTACCAACAGACCTACGCCTCCTGGTCGTTTGACCGCACCATCCTTCTAGAAGGTGAGGAGATCATTTTTCTTCGATCAGAGACCCGGCATTTCTTGGAGGCCAATGTAGATATAGCTGACGTTCACACTATGTGGGACGCATTGAAATCCTTCTGGAGTGGTTGTAATATAAGTCGATCCTCATACAGAAGACAGAAATATAGGGAAAGTATTGAGAACTTGGAAGTGGAAATGAAAGGTATCGAAAACAAGTTGGGTGCCCATATGAGATCAGGTGCGGATCATGAAAGGCTCGGTGTATTAAAATCCCAATTAGAAAATCTACTACAGGCAAGGGTCGCTAGAAGGTGGGAGGCGAGTAGAAACTCTCATTTTGAGTTCGGTGAGGTGGCTGGAAAATCCTTGCATGGAAAACCAAAGCGGACCAAGCACGAAATTACATTAGGGAGATAAGGGTGGAGAGGGAAGTAGCCCCCCGGCTCACAAAAGTTGAAATAGGGGGCGCCTTCCAGGACTTCTTTCCGGACATCTACAAAGAAGATACCTGTGAGGATAAGGCAGGGAGGGAGGCCTGGTTGGACTCAATTTCCACCCCAAAAGCTCTCATCAGGGCAAAGTAGGACTTTGGAAAGAGAGATTTCTGTTGAAGAGATTGGCAAGGTGTTGGGGCAAGTGAAGCGGGGGATGGCGGCAGGCCCTGACGGGTTACCGGAGGAATTTTACAGGGTCCTCAGTGAGGAGATTGCCCCGGTCTTGGCTACCGTCTTTAACGGCATTCTCTTGGAGGGAAGGGACCCTCCAAAGTCCTGGAATGACACCACAGTGGTTTTAATACCCAAACCAGGGAAAGATCTGAAAGAATGTGGGTCATATCGCCCGATCTCGCTCCTCAACAGCGATTATAAAATCTTCGCTGCTATTATGGTGGCTAGGTTGGGGGTGGTGACAAGCTCAATTATACATGAAGACCAAAAGGGCTTTATTAAAGGTAGACACCTAGCAGACCTCATGCAAGATCTAGTTGGGGTAATTGACATCTCTACTACCTTTTTTCTTCCTTTGGCTACCTTTACACTGGACGCGACCAAGGCCTTTGATAGGGTCAACTGGGCCTACTTGGCTGCGGTCATGAGGAAATTCAACTTGCCTGAGAACTTCTGCCGTATGATATCGCTTATATATAGAGCTCCGACGGCTAGGCTTTCTGTAAACAACTCCCTGACAGAGCCCTTCAGAATTTCAAGGGGCACAAGGCAGGGTTGCCTTGTGCCCCACCTCCTTTTCAATCTCTATATTGAGCCCTTTGCTCAGATTCTTAGAGAGGAGGCTAACATACCATCATTTAGCTTTGGAAGGTAGGATAAGCGGGTAGCCCTATATGCTGATGATATCCTCATAATGACATCCGATTTAGACCTGGCTCTTTCCACAGTGATCAAGAGGGCAGAGGAGTTTGGCATAATCTCCGGATACGAGATAAACTCAGACAAAACGGAAATCATGGCCTGTAACACTACTAGCACGCATGTGGAGGTTGTGTCCTCCATGCGTTATCTTGGCATTAGGATTACCCAAGATGTCAGTAAGATTGCCGTTTATAATCTGGAGCGAGTACATAAAGAATGTCAGAAACAGCTACAGGCATGGAATCATCTCCCGTTATCCATCTTTGGGAGGACAAACTTAGTTAAAATGTCTGTCCTGCCTAAATATACTTTTCTATTTAACTCTATCCCGATGGCCATTGATATTAAGCAAATAGCTAAATGTCAACAAGAGATTAATTCCTTTATCTGGAGGAATGGAGCTACAAGATTGGCTTGGAAAAAGCTGAGGAGAAGGAGAGAAAAAGGAGGGCTAACGTTACCAGACCTGCAATAGCATGCCTGGGCATTTCAACTATCTTACTCTAGAATGCTTCTAAAAACACCAGTGGATAGCTCTAGGGGAAGGGTGTTCTGAGCTATGCTAGAAGGGGCCGATCTTGGGGCGTGGCTACAAGCCGACCGAGATGGCGGCGTAGTGCGAGAGCTCCGAGGCCGAAACAGCTCTAACTTCATTAATCCGCCTATCCATCCGGCTTATTTTGCCTTCTGAAGCCTGCCCGGAACGCCGGGCGGAAGGGGCACAGACTGTCCCAGTCCCGGCCGTAATCGAGCAACGCCAGCCAGAGATAGATCGAAGAAGCGAGGTGGGCCCTGCCGCGTATCCGGACACTGCCCTGCCGCAGCACTGCGACCCGACCGGAAGTGCCCTGTGGTCGGGGTACCACACCGGAAGGTTCCGCTGGTCGTCTGCGGACCGTGTTGGAGATCGGCTTGAGTAGAAGCGGAGGTGGGCCTGTTCTCGGACAATCGCTTGCCCCTAACTGTGAGAAATCTGTACTGGTGGAGGAAGAGACTAGGGCATGCTTTGCTGACCGCTGGGAGCCCGGAGATTTGAAACTGTATCCGGCTGGGAAGACGGTGATCGTTGGGACTGAGTAAAAGTAACACCTAGACGATCCATACTGGCGGGTGATCGGGGGAGTGGAGGTGTGTTTGATACTGGAGCAGCGGAGGTGCCTGCACTGTAACACTTTCGCCTTGCGTCCGCCATCACCTTGCTCCCCTTGGAGACAGACGAGGGGCCCTGAAAGGCATCGCCATTTTGAATATCGCAGCCCAGAACAGCAGTACAATCGACACGCTGAGTGCAAACTGCGAAAACGACTGCCGATTGCGATGGCGGGAAGGGGGCCCAAACATGCTATGGCACAATCGAAACTGGAGAAGTACGCGTTTGAAAAAACTGCCACGCATCATCCGGAGGGCCGCCCGTCCACGGGAAAAAGCCCAGAGGGAGATGGATCCAAAAAAGTGACACTAGAGGACCTCATGAAGACGCTCTCCAGCGTCCAGACAACGGTGGGGTCTATCGCAACGGATGTGGGCCTACTGCTGGCTGACCTCCACAAGATGGCGGAGCGTGTGGCGCAGGTGGAAGTCGTCACTAAATCCTTAATGGAAGACACCTCGGAGCTGCAACTCGCTACGGAACGATTGGAAGCAGTCGCCAAAAAACTGCAGGAACGCCTGGATGACCAGGAAGGACGCTCACGGAGGAATAACGTCCGAATTCTAGGTATTCCGGAATCGGAAGGCAAGCAAGCGATGGATCTATACGTGGAGGACTTAATCAAAACGAAACTGCAACCGAAAGGCCTCTCCCATTTCTTTTCTGTTGAGCGAGCACATAGAGTTCCAGGGGGTGCAGCGAAGCCGGGGGCACTGCCGCGATCGGTGCTGGCCAGACTTTTTAACTTCCGTGATCGGGATGCCATACTCCAGACAGCCAGGGTCTCTGAACCTATTAAAATACTGAACTCCACCATTGGCTTCTTTCCTGACTATACGGCTGAGGTGGCCCGATGCCGGAAAACCTTCACCGACATAAAAAAAGCTTTACGGGCCAAAGAGTTGCCCTACTCCATGCTTTTTCCGGCGAGACTGAGAGTCGTGGACAATCACAAGGCATGGTTCTTCGACACCCCGGAGCCGGCAAGAGACTGGCTGGATGGTTGGAGACGCACTGAGGCCCCGCGATGAACTGGTAGGGGTCAACGCAACCAAAAAACTGCTCAGATGGATCACCAGGCATCACACGGACATAGTTAGGACCTATTTGCTGAATCGGGCCTAGAAGAGGGTGAGCCACCGGAGGAGTGAGCGCCGGAACTAGAGACCCTTGTTCGAACTTTACACGACACACTGACTATGTAGCCCTTGGTATCAGGCGGACGAGGCTACGCGGAGCTGGTTGCAAGGTCACAGAGCTACTCACCCCTTGCAAGCAAGTACACTGGGTTGGGTCGGGACCATGCGCTCTGCTAAGTTGGGGTGGCGGGCGGTTTTAGGCCCGTGCAGCAGGGAGGCAGGGAGGGGGGTGGGAGGGGGTTGTTTGGATGTTTTTGTTTCTGTTTTTGTAATTTGCGACAAAACACGATATGTTCTGTACAATACGATGGAGATTGACCTATTGGTAAGAGTGCGCGGTAAGGCCCATCCCCTGTTGGACTGCACACAACCATGCATACACTTGAATGGCGGCACAAGTAATGGATACACCTGACAATCCTACGCTGCATCCCTCTCACACATCGACCTTAACAGTGATGACGTGGAATGTCAGGGGACTAGGAGACATGGTGAAGAGAGGCCTAGTCCTACAATATATGAAGCGTTGCAGACCAGCAATAGTTCTATCACAGGAAACTCACCTTGTCGGCACAGCCTCGAAGGCGATGGATAGATGGGGGTATAGGTTCATCTCGCATGCAGACTTCTCCTCCGGCTCTAGAGGGACGGGCATACTTATTCTGAAGAACTTTGACATGGTGTGTCAACGGACTAAAATAGACAATCAGGGCCGCTTTGCGGCGGTGACGATACTATGGGAGGGCCAACTGTATAACTTTGTGTCCGTATACGTCCCTCCTGGGCTACATGCCACTGCACACACTGCCCTAGCCACTTTTCTCCTGTCATTGCCGGCGGCTACACTAGTGTTAGGGGGCGATTTCAATGACGCTTTAGACCATGGGTACTCACAAACTTTCTCTAGGGGGCCAAATTTACAGTGTGGTTTATGTCCGAGGGCCGCACTGGTGGGGGCGGGGTCAGTGGAGGAAGGGGCGGGGCTAGAGCAACAAGAAAAAAAACTGTGACCATGAGGTTGATCACAGGTCCCCGCAGCGGACGCCTTCGTCCACTGAGCCACCAGACCCGGCATACACACATCTCTCTCTCTCTCTCTCTCTCTCTCTCTCTCTCGCTCTTTCTCTCCCTCACTCTCTCTCCCTCCCTCTCTCTCCCTCTGTCTCTCTGTCTCCCTCACTCTGACTGTATCGCTCCCTCTCTCCCTCTGATCACTCCCTCTCTCCCTCTGTCTCACTCTTTCTCTCCCTCTGTCTTGCTCACTCCCTCTCTCCCTCTGTCTCACTCACTCTGAATGTCTCACTCTCTATATCTCCCTCTCCATCTCTGTCTACCTCTCCATCTCTGTCTACCTCTCCATCTCTGTCTTCCTCTCCCTCACTCTGTTTCCCTCTCCCTCAGTTTTCCTCTCCCTCACTCTGTTTACCTCTCCCTCAGTTTCCCTCTCTCACACTCTGTTTCCCTCTCTCTCCCTCAGTTTCCCTCTCCCTCAGTTTCCCTCTCCCTCACTCTGTTTCCCTCTCCCTCAGTTTCCCTCTCCCTCACTCTGTTTCCCTCTCCCTCCTTCCCTCTGTCTCCCTCTCTCCTTCCTTCCCTCTGTCTCCCTCTCTCCTTCCCTCTCCCTCCTTCCCTTTCCCTCCTTCCCTTTCCCTCTTTCCCTCGGTCTCCCTCTCTCTCCCTCCCTCACTCTGTCTCCCTCCCTCACTCTGTCTCCCTCCCTCACTATGTCTCCCTCCCTCACTCTGTCTCCCTCCCTCACTCTTAGCGGGCTCCCTCGCTCTTAGCGGGCTCCCTCGCTCTTAGCGGGCTCCCTCACTCTTAGCGGGTTCCCTCACTCTTAGCGGGTTCCCTCACTCTTAGCGGGCTCCCTCACTCTTGGCGGGCTCCCTCACTCTTGGCGGGCTCCCTCACTCTTGGCGGGCTCCCTTACTCTCCTTCCCTCTCCCTCCTTCCCTCTCCCTCCCTCCCTCCCTCACTCTCCTTCCCTCACTCTCTCCCTCCCTCACTCTCTCCTTTCCTCACTCTCTCCTTCCCTCACTCTCTCCTTCCCTCACTCTCTCCTTCCCTCACTCTCTCCTCCCTCACTCTATCCTCCCTCGCTCTCCTCCCTCGCTCTCCTCGCTCTCCCTCCCTCTCTCCCTCTCCCTCCCTCCCTCTCCCTCGCTCTCCCTCCCTCGCTCTCCCTCCCTCGCTCTCCTTCCCTCTCACTCTCCTTCCCACTCCCTCATTCCCTCACTCTCCCTCACTCTCTCCTTCCCTCACTCTCCTTCCCTCTCCCTCCTTCACTCTCCCTCCCTCTCTCCTTCGCTCCCTCTCTCCTTCCCTCCCTCTCTCTTTCCCTCACTCACTCTCTCCTTCCCTCGCCCTCCCTCTCCCTCGCCCTCTTCTCACCCTCACTCTCTCCTTCCCTCACTCTCTCCTCCCTCACTCTCTCCTTCCTCACTCTCCCTCCCTCACTCTCCCTCACTCTCCCTCCCACGCTCTCCTTCCCTCGCTCTCTCCTTCCTCCCCCTCCTTCCCTCCCCCTCCTTCCCTCCCCCTCCTTCCCTCTCCCTCCTTCCCTCACTCTCCCTCACTCTCTCCTTCCCTCAATCTCCCTCCCTCGCTCTCCTTCCCTCGCTCTCCTTCCCTCGCTCTCCTTCCCTCGCGCTCTCCTTCCCTCACTCTCCCTCTCCCTCCCTCCCTCACTCTCTCTCCCTCACTCTCTCTCTCTCCCTCCCTCGCTCTCTCCCTTCCTCGCTCTCTCCTTCCCTCGCTCTCTCCTTCCCTTGCTCTCCCTCCCTCTCCCTCGTCCTCCCTCTCCCTCGACGTCCCTCTCCCTCACTCTCTCCTTCCCTCGCTCTCTCCCTCCCTCTCTCCTTCCCTCGCTCTCTCCTTCCCTTGCTCTCCCTCCCTCTCCCTCGTCTTCCCTCTCCCTCGACCTCCCTCTCCCTCCCTCTCTCCTTCCCTCGCTCTCTCCTTCCCTCATTCTCCTGCCCTCTCCCTCCCTCACTCTCTCCTTCCCTCACTCTCTCCTTCCCTCGCTCTCTCCTTCCCTCATTCTCCTGCCCTCTCCCTCCCTCACTCTCTCCTTCCCTCACTCTCTCCTTCCCTCGCTTTCTCCTGCCCTCTCCCTCCCTCACTCTCTCCTTCCCTCGCTCTCTCCTTCCCTTGCTCTCCCTCCCTCTCCCTCGTCCTCCCTCTCCCTTGTCCTCACTCTCTCCTTCCCTCGCTCTACCTTTCCCTCGCCCTCACTCTCCTGCCCTCACTCTCCTGCCATCACTCTCCCTCACTCTCCTTCCCTCCCTGTCTCTCCCCCTCCCTTTCCCTCCCTGTCTCCCTCCCTCCACCTTGCCCGTGTGTGCCCGGGCTGAGACAGCTTCTGGGAAGGCACACCCACAAACACAGCCTTACCGGAGCACTTCACACGTCTTCAAAAGACACTTTATTTTGTTAATGAGGCTTTGTCTGACTACGAAGGGAATCGCCCGGCCCCCACAGAGCAGCAGTCTGAGTCGCGCTGCTGCAGGGGTTTTTGCTGACACTGTAAAAAAAAAAAAAAATTAAACACGGGTACATGTCTGCAAGGTCCGCGGGCCGCCAGGGAAGGTTTGCCGGGCCGCCCCTGGCCCGCGGGCCGTACTATGAGTACCCGTGCTTTAGACCATGAGTTGGACAGACATCCATGTACTACAGCGCCACGGGGAAGCGGGCGACTTGCTGGATTATTAGATGCCCTGGGTCTGACGGACTGCTGGCGACATAAGCACCCCCATGATAGGCAATACACTTACTACTCTGCGACACACCACTGCTTATCACGGATAGATTACATTTTAATGTCTGGAGACGGACTGCACGGCATTGAGGATGTAGACATCCGCCCCAGGGGAATCTCCGATCACTCCCCGTTGCGACTCACACTCACGACTCATCGCTCCGGTAAAAGCCGCGTTTTTCCTATCCATGCGGGTTACCTTCAGAGCGCCCCTTTGAGGAAGTCCCTTTCCGGCGCTGCTACTCACTACTTTCAGGAGAATCTGGGTACCGTAGGCTCCCACAGTACCCTGTGGGAGGCGTATAAAACGGTTATACGTGGGCAGACGATTGCATCCATAGCCGCCCATCGGCGGACTCAGAATCAAGAACTTAACGCCCTTGAGTGTGCTCTGCGGGATGCCATCTCTGATCATGAGTCACACCCGTCCCCAGGTACCTCTCAAACAGTCCAGCTGCGGCAGGTTGAGTGGAGGGCATATCAAAGGGAAAGGGTGCAGACTACAATTCGGGCCTCCCGCCATAGGGTGTATGAGCTGGGTGATAAAGCCGGGAAGATGCTGGCTTGGCTTGACAAAAAAGAAAAAGCAGTCAGGGTCATTGCACAACTGCAATTGCCTGAGGGCGATTTAACCTCGGACCCCGGAGTTATAGTTGAACAGCTGGCTGATGATTTTGAGGCACTTTATGCTCCCCAAGCGTCCTACACCACAGATGAAGCCTATGACTACATTAAAGACTTGACAATTCCCTGCCTCTCACCTGAGGCGGCTCTTTCGTTAGAGGCGGGCATTACTGTGGAGGAGATACGGGAAGCGACTGACGCTCTGGCGTCCGGTAAGGCCCTGGGACCCAACGGACTCCCAGTGGAACTCTACAAGCAAACAGCTTCCACAACGGCCCCGCATTTACTCCGAATGTTCGTGGACAGCCTAAAAGTAGGGGAACTCCCTAAAGATCAACGCCTGGCCACGATCATCCCGATCCATAAAACTGGTAAAGCTCCGGAAGCATGCGGCTCATACCGTCCCATCTCCTTGCTAAACGCCGAGCCAAAGATCCTCGCCAAACTCCTATCACAACGATTAGCCCCCCACCTTGTCACCTTGGTACACCCGGACCAGTCCGGCTTTATGCCAAATCGTAACACCTCCCATAACCTGCGCCGTCTACAGGCGGTGCTGGCTCGTCGCGAATCCATACAGGAACCGACAGTGCTTCTCTCCCTTGATGCCACCATGGCGTTTGACACCGTGGAATGGCCTTACCTATTCGCGGTGCTCCGTCATATGGGTTTTGGCCCTAAGTTCTGTGCGTGGGTCCGCCTGCTTTATACTGGGCCTTTGGCTCAGATAGCAGCTAACGGTCACATCTCCAGATACTTCCCGCTTGGACGTGGGACAAGACATCCATGTACTACAGCGCCACGGGGAAGCGGGCGACTTGCTGGATTATTAGATGCCCTGGGTCTGACGGACTGCTGATGACATAAGCACCCCCATGATAGGCAATACACTTACTACTCTGCGACACACCTCTGCCTATCACGTATAGATTACATTTTAATGTCCGGAGACGGACTGCACGGCATTGAGGATGTAGAGATCTGCCTCAGGGGAATCTCTGATCACTCCCCGTTGCGACTCACACTCACGACTCATCGCTCCGGTAAAAGCCGCGTTTTTCCTATCCATGCGGGTTACCTTCAGAGCGCCCCTTTGAGGAAGTCCCTTTCCAGCGCTGCTACTCACTACTTTCAGGAGAATCTGGGTACCGTAGGCTCCCACAGTACCCTGTGGGAGGCGTATAAAATGGTTATACGTGGGCAGGCGATTGCATCCATAGCCGCCCATCGGCGGACTCAGAATCAAGAACTTAACGCCCTTGAGTGTGCTCTGCGGGATGCCATCTCTGATCATGAGTCACACCCGTCCCCAGGTACCGCTCAAACAGTCCAGCTGCGGCAGGTTGAGTGGAGGGCATATCAAAGGGAAAGGGTGTAGACTACAATTCGGGCCTCCCGCCATAGGGTGTATGAGCTGGGTGATAAAGCCGGGAAGATGCTGGCTTGGCTTGACAAAAAAGAAAAAGCAGGCAGGGTCATTGCACAACTGCAATTGCCTGAGGGCGATTTAACCTCGGACCCCGGAGTTATAGTTGAACAGCTGGCTGATCATTTTGAGGCAATTTATGCTCCCCAAGCGTCCTACACCACAGATGAAGCCTATGACTACATTAAAGACTTGACAATTCCCTGCCTCTCACCTGAGGTGGCTCTTTCGTTAGAGGCGGACAATACTGCGGAGGAGATAATGGAAGCGACCAAAGCTCTGGCATCCGGTAAGGCCCTGGGACCCAACGGACTCCCAGTGGAACTCTACAAGCAAACAGCTTCCACAACGACCCCCCATTTACTCAGAATGTTCGTGGACAGCCTAAAAGTAGGGGAAGTCCCTAAAGATCAACGCCTGGCCACGATCATCCCGATCCATAAAACTGGTAAAGCTCCGGAAGCATGCGGCTCATACCGTCCCATCTCCTTGCTAAACGCCGAGCCAAAGATCCTCGCCAAACTCCTATCACAACAATTAGCCCCCCACCTTGCCACCTTGGTACACCCGGACCAGTCCGGCTTTATGCCAAATCATAACACCTCCCATAACCTGCACCGTCTACAGGCGGTGCTGGCTCGTTGCAAATCCATACAGGAACCGGCAGTGCTTCTCTCCCTTGATGCCACCATGGCGTTTGACACCGTGGAATGGCCTTACCTATTCGCGGGGCTCCGTCATATGGGTTTTGGCCCTACGTTCTGTGCGTGGGTCCGCCTGCTTTATACTGGGCCTTTGGCTCAGATAGCAGCTAACGGTCACATCTCCAGAGACTTCCCGCTTGGATGTGGGACGAGGCAGGGCTGCCCGTTGTCCCCCTTGCTATTCACGGTAGTCCTTGAACCATTGGCGATTTGGGTTTGGTGGGAACCGTCCATTAAAGGTATCAGATGGTCTCCGTCATGGGAGGATCGGATATCTCTCTATGCGGACGACATCCTTCTTTATTTGACCTCCCCTAAAAAGTCAATCCTAGAATTACTTAATGTTTGCGAGAAGTTCGGGAGAGTCTCTGGATACAGAATTAACTGGGCTAAATCAGTCCTATACGTCCTTGCTGGTTGTCCGCCACCACTCCCGGCTGACTGTCCACTGCACTACACTAACACCCCCTTTAAATATTTGGGAATCCACGTATCGCCCAACCCAGACGAGTTCCACGCACTAAATCTGAAACCCCCTCTCGACCGTTTCAATCAAGATGTAAAGGTATGGCGGTCCCTCCCTCTCACCCTCCTGGGCAAAGCCGCGTTATTTAAAATGATGACATTGCCCGGTTTCTTTACCTCCTTGAGAACACTCCGTTCCCGGTCCCCTCCTCCTACTTCAGAGCCATCGCAGCAGCGGTCTCTACTTTACTGTGGGACGGTAAGCCGGCGAGGATTTCACAATGCAAACTGGTGAAAGATTGGTACGATGGGGGCATAGCGCTCCCTTACATTGAATTGTATTACTGGGCTGCTCATCTCAAGCAAATCAATTACTGGCTGCACGCCCCACAGACGGAGCCCGCCTTTATGGCGGACAGGCAGAGCATTAAACCCAGAGGTTTGTTAAGAAACTTATATAGTCGTAGCGCCCCAACCGATCTTCTGGGTCCGACCCGTCACACGGTTCAGCTTTGGTATAAGGCACATAAACATCTTCAGTGGGCGAACACAGTTACACTAATGACACCCCTATGGGACTCGCACAGGTTGGGCTTCATGGGCAATTGTAAAGGGTTTCAGGCATGGGACGCCGGTGGTGGGAGACCTTTGGAAAAAAAACAATGTAGTGGATTTCACTTATCTACAAACCAGACACGACATGGCACAGTCAGAGTACTATAGATACATACAGATACGACATGCGCTTCTGTCAGCCATTCCGGTGGGAACGAAACTGCAGGAGTCCACCCCTTTAGAAGACAGGCTACTGACAGAACATATGTCTCACAAAGCGACGTCCTACACCTATAGGAAACTGGTTAACAACCTCCCTGACATGATGTCCAAACTACGTCTGTCCTGGGTGGATGACGTGGATGAGCTTGATGACTCGGAATGGCAGGAAGCTCTCTCGTCACCCCGAGAAACTGCAATTCCTTCCAGACTTAAGCTGGTTCAGTTGAAGGTGCTGCACCGCACGTACTACACCAGGACAGTCCTTTACAGAATAGGGAGAGCCTCTCATGAATATTGCCTCCGAAGTTGCGGAGAAAGAGGAACGTTCTACCATACTATTTGGGACTGTAGCCGGGTGGCCATGTACTGGGCGGCGGTGATGCGAACCATCTCCTGGACCATGAATGTCTCCTTGCTGCCCAATCCACGTCGCTGCTTGTTGAACATCTGGGACGCAGGAGACCTGACCCATCGACAGCAGGACTGGGCCATGCAAGGGATGTTGGTAGCGAAACGTAACATTGCAAGATTGTGGGGTTCTCACGTGCTGCCCACGTTGCGAGACTGGTGTAAGGACATGGATGAAGCAATGGTGGCGGAGAAAGCAGTCTTTATTCATTGGGGATGCCCTGCAAAGTGGGGACAAATTTGGGGGGCCTAGAACAAATTTAGAGGGGACATATGCGAGCCTCCACGACTTGACCCGGATGAGTGTCTTTCAGATTAGAACCTGGGTCTGAGTTACATGTGTGTTGAAAGATATCGCCTGTTCAGGTGAACTCCGCACTACTGAATATTTGCCATTAGAAGAGGGAGGGTGGGTCAAAGGTCGCACTGCCAATGTTTGCTACGTTGTTTACTTGAACATCGTTTTGTCGCTAGGAAAGAAATGAACGTTATTGATTTGTTTTTCATTTATTGTACGGATTTGTTGTGGGGTTAAAATAAAAAATCATAGACCTAAGCCATATCGTATATTAGAAACGTCTGCATTTTGGTACAACATGCTCACACTCGCCGCCGGACCCCCGGGTTGTTGGCTAAACAGCTGTGTAGTCCTGATAATATTGCTAATGACTAAATCGCTATCGCGGCGGCCCAGGAGGTTGTAGGCCCTACATTGTGCTATCTTGAAAATGTACAATAAAGGTCTTTATAAAAAATAAAAAAAAGAAGGGGCCGATCTTCCATCTGACGGCTTCCTTTTCAAGTTCGGGGACCAGAAATTTTTTTAAAAAGTCAAATTAAAAATTCTTCAATCACTGGCCAGAAGTTGGGCCACAATCAGGAAACGAATAGGGCTGAGGTATTTTTCCAACGTAGCACCTTTGTGGGACTCGCCAGGTACTCCATCGTGTCTTAAAGACAGTCTGGCGTGCCCGATAAAGGATGCTGGAATTTTGAATTGGAGAGACCTGGTGGCAGGCGGCTCAATGGCATCCTGGGAGGAGCTGCGGGAGAGAGTTGGGCCGGGCCTTTCTAGCTTCAAATATATACAACTGACTAGCTGGGCTCAGGCATTGATCAGGAAGGGGGTCGCCCTGGGCAAATATAGTAACCTGGAAAATCTACTGGTGACAAGGTCAGGGGGGGCAAGGAGGTCTCATGTTGGTACTGTGCGATCCTGGAAGAAAATAGACGGTGATTTTAAACTCCCTGAGGAGCTATGGGGTAGCGAGGTGGGCGACCAGAGTGAGCAGATGTGGCTGAATTCATTTAGTCTTTCACACAAGATCGTGAAACGAGCATGGCTGAGGCGAAACCAACTGTTCACGTTACATCGAGCATATCTCTCTCCCCAAAAGCTAGCCAAATTCCAGCCAGGGAAAAAATGCACTAAATGCGATCTGCCCGAAGCTTCGGATGTGCATATGTTTAAAGACTGCCCTGCCATTAGCCATTTTTGGGAGGAGGTGATGGATGCCCTGGGTTCTATTCTTAACATCTTTGGGACGGACGAAAACATCTCCGGGCATGCCAGATCCTTTCTTTTTTATGCAATTCTCCTGGCTAGGAGACAGATTTGCAGGTTCTGGGTGGAGGTAGCCCCTCCAACATATGCGGGATGGTTGTCATCCTTATATGAAGTTTCTAAGGTGGACTTGGCCAGGTCTTGCAGCAGGAAAAAGGTTGCTTTTTGAGACTTCTTGATACAATGGAAGTAAGATGTCTGGGGTTTTTTTTTTGTCCCCGGGTCCTATGATTATGCCTTTTTTTCCTGCTCCATGGACCCTGCAGCAAGGGTACCCTCCGAGCTATCTGGTCCAACAGGTGGTAACTCGCCTAGATGGAGTATTGAAGGTCGCCCTTTTGTGCGTTGCTCTCCTTCCGCCATTAAGATTCTTGTGCTTATGCCCGAGCCCTACTTCTAGATCTGGGGGCTGGACATAGTGGCACACAGTGGTGGTCGGTGGTTTTTCTCGCACTGCGTTATCGGCAAATGAGACAAAAAAAATAAAAAGTGGCAGCTGCAGTGAAATTTTTTAAAGCAACCAGCTATTTCAGTTATTGCACATGGGATGGATGCACAGGATTTCTGCTGGCAGTTTTAGGCACCAGAATATGCCATTCAGACACATAACGCTTAAGGTGCCACTCGCAAACAGACTGTGTTTGTCTCCAGCCCTACCTGACTCGTTTCCGCTACAGGAGTAGCCCATCTACGTGTGTCAGCGCTGCCGACCGGCTGGGAAGCCTCAGAAGACCTCGTGGCCGCAGAGGAGGGTGAGGCGCTGGCCCCGGGACTGCGAGGACCAGCACACAACAGCTCCAGCTGGTCCTCTTCCCGCGTGAGCCGCGCCCCCTCCCAGTGCCACGCCCCCAACCAAGCGCGATAACTTCTCGCGACACCCGCTTCGCGGGTGCCACTCGCAAACAGACTGTGTTTGTCTCCAGCCCTACCTGACTCGTTTCCGCTACAGGAGTAGCCCATCTACGTGTGTCAGCGCTGCCGACCGGCTGGGAAGCCTCAGAAGACCTCGTGGCCGCAGAGGAGGGTGAGGCGCTGGCCCCGGGACTGCGAGGACCAGCACACAACAGCTCCAGCTGGTCCTCTTCCCGCGTGAGCCGCGCCCCCTCCCAGTGCCACGCCCCTACAACCGATCACAACGTAAAGGCGACCCCAGCAACGCGCATCGCGGGACGCGCGCGGGGCGTAGTCCGGGGCGAAGACCGGGCAAAGAGCGGGCCGTTTGAGGCCGTTCGAGGCCCGGAGAGACCGAGAGACTGGACTGGGCCCCATCCTCTGTAAGTTATTATTCAATCCCTCCTTACATCCACTATCCAAGTAATATTCACTCTAGCCACGGGAATCAACATCCACTACATCATCCTATAGCATCATAAGATGGTAGCCACAAGAGGGACAAAAAAAAAAACACTAGCTCCAGGGAGCGTCGGGAAGTTACTGGGACCCATGGACGATTTCCTTGCAAAAGCAAATTCGTTCATCGATCAAAGTATTACCCTCATGGAAAAAAGAGTCTCATTGGATCTAGACTTTGCCAAGCGATCCTCCCTGGGTAACCTCGCAGAAGCTAGAACTCCCGTCCTGACTGCAAATAAAAAAGCACCAGGTACTGTGAACGAAGGTAGACGTAGCCTTCCAAATAACGTAGACCTATCCGTATCTGACCCCCCATTAGGTTCAGAATTAGAAAAAACCCCTGAGTTACCACCTCAATCCCCTACCCAGATATCTCCCTCGGAAGATATACAAGCAAGAGGAAGGAGCGAAGGAGCGATTAGTAAAAATAAGTTTCCTCAAAATAATCCAACTATATCCAAAACTGCTCCTCCTCCGATCACTTCCCAGGTTTCACCAACTCCGCTATTAATTCCCTTACAATCACCACAGCAAGAACTTGCTACTGTAATAGTTCATCATGACCAACAGGAAGGTACTACTCCTATCCTATTGGATTCACCATCTCAATCATCCACAAAAAAGGGCCCGGAAGATCATGATAATTCTATTCTCATAGATAAGATAGCAGAAATCTTCAAACAATTACTACGACCCGTAGAACTAAAGCTAACAAAGATAGAAACACAGATTTCGAAGCTTATCTCGTCCTCACAACATTCCCAGGGGCCCCCCCCAAAGAAGAAAGGGAGCGCAAATCCTCTTCATAATGCCCCCTTAAACTCTTTGGGTGTTAGCGCAAAACCCTCTACTCCCTATACAATCACACCACAGACAGTAGTACCCACTGTTCCGCCTCCCATCCCAACACCCCCAGCTACCTCGACCCAAAGTACATTAAACCCTACCACCGCAGGTCCAACTACATCAAAACAAACCAAAAATAGACCTCCCACAACCACTCGGCCACAACCAGCCCCAAGAAAAACCGTTCCCCCCAAAACCCCGGCACACAACTCTTCTTCCCAACCAACCCAAAGAAACACCCTAAAAGGGACAGGAGAAGCTAGAGTCCACACTGAGCTTCCTCCTGAGGCCGCCCCTTATGTAGCAGTTATGATTGGAGTAACCGAACTACCTCCTAATATGGCGGAACCGCCATGGTCCCTAAAAAATAAAGTACACCATTGGCTGCAGACAAATCGCCCCATGCCACCAAACTGCCATGGTAGGATCTCCTCACTTTTGAGGACCCCGTGGGTGGGGAAAGGCAGCAAACAATACCCAGGGGACTGCATCATTATTACCTTTGAGGACCCATGGGTGGTAGACTATATTACCTCTTGGGAACAACCGAATCCAAAGGGAAGCATAAGAATTAAACCCCTCTCATTCTTTTACCCCTTCATCCAAACCTCAAATAGCAATTTCTTTGAGGACCCCGCTTTCCCTTGGGTCGAACCACCTCAGCGCCAACTAACTTTCCTCGACAACAGACAATATGGCACCTCTCGTTTTAGAGAGCAGGAAAACCCTTGGCAATCAGTTAATCCACGCCATCAGGGAGTAAATTGGGGAGAATGGGGATACCAACAGCAGAGGATGACCCGTAGAGATCCGCCCAGATGGGATCCCTGGTATAACATTCCAACAACAAATAGATACAGTCCCCTAGAAATGGTGGATTGACCATCAAGGGATCTAGAACAAACCACCCCAAACTCGTCATATTCCCCCCCCCCTAAGTAACAACATTGCCATGACCTCACCAACCTCAGTCCCGAAAGACAACCCCCACACAATACCTTTTTTATTCTGGAACGTGGCGGGTCTGCGAACTAAGATCGAAGACCCCGTGGCAGTTAATTTCCTAGAGCAAGGCAAAATAATCTGCCTCCAAGAGACCTGGGCAACCTCAGAGCTACACTTATTAGGGTATAAAACCTACTTCTCACCTGCTACTCAAAGCCCAATAGGCAGACCCAAAGGAGGCTTAACAATCTACATTGCTAACACTCTATCCCACTTAAAAGTGACTAATCTTTTCACCGACTCTAACTGCCAGATACTTTCTGTCTCCTTTGCAAATGAAGACATTATTACCCTTGTCAACTCATACAACAACCTAACGGAAAATGACTTCCTCACTTTCGTCGAAAACATGCAGGAGAGACTAAGATCCCTTCAACACCGGGAGACCAATTCCAAAACGATTCACCTTATCTGGGGAGGTGATTTCAATACACATCCGTGCCCAATGGCCGACACCCAATGTTGCGGATTTGTAGACGACAACGACGTCCCACTAGCACATTTCGTCCACAATAAATCCGGCAACGCTCTGAATAACACACTGTCAGAGTTTGACTTATTCATTTCTAATTCTCTGAAGGCGGAGAAAAATCAGTTTAATCCAACCTATGTAGCTAGAGGCCACCAGACAACAGTGGACTACATCCTGCTGTCCCACAGTCTCGCTGCAAAAGTCACAGATCACCAAGTAATTGACAACATACTAAGTGATCACTACGCATTAAAGATTGAATTTCATCCATCGGAACATAAATCCAAGGTCACAGATATAGCAGCAGCCCTTACTCAAGATAGCCTGCAACTGCGCAAACATAATGGTTATTCCATAAAATGGGAAAAGATTGATCCACAAAAACTCACAAAAGAATTAGTTAACCAGGCATACCCACATATCATTAACTGCCTGGACCCAGCCCTAAATCATTCCGAGGTCCTCCTGAACTTCGCAGAAATTCTGACATTAGCCAAGAGACTACTCACGGGGAAAACAACTAACAAACACACAGAAAGGAAAGGTTGGTTTAACCACAATTGCACGAGAGCTCTAACTGACCTAAAATCTACCCTCCATAAAAAACCAAGGGACGTGGGCCTTATTCAACTTCTGAGAAGAAAATACAAACTGGAACGCAAATTAAAATTACAACAAATGAAAGAGAAACTCTGGAATGACCTAGACAAGAGCTCCCTATCAAAAAACAGTAAGGACTTCTGGAGAACGATTAGATCCCCTTTTTTCTCGGACAACAACTCTCCCAAGATAGAGGTGGCTATAGATGAGGGAACTTGGATAGCCCACTTTGAAAAAATATTCAAAGACCAAGGAACCACAGACCATCCATCTTACCACCACAATGAAGTACAATACCCAATTTCAATATCTTTTGACATTTCCGAAATCCTGGCGGCTTTGGATAAAAGCAAAACAGGAAAAGCCCCGGGCCCGGATGGCGTTCCTGTGGACCTTTTTAAATGCAAATAGGAGCTTTGGGCACCTATCTTAACGAGAGTATGCACAGCAGCAGCCAGTGAGGGCATTTTGGACTCCTGGACCAGATCAATCATGGTCCCCATCTTCAAGAAAGGGGACCGACAGGACCCAAAATGCTATCGTCCCATATCCCTCCTGGACTCCCTCGGCAAAGTGGTGGGGAGGGTCATTCTGGAGAGACTGCAACTGTGGAGTGAGGAAAAGGCTATCATCTCGGACCTACAATTCGGCTTTAGAGAAGGCCTTGGGACAGTTGAGCAGGCACTTAACCTCAGCCTTATAATGGCCAAATACACGCACGCAAAGAAATCGACGGTATACATGGTCTATGTAGACCTGTCTGCCGCTTTTGACTGTGTTGCACACTCCAAACTATGGACAGTTCTAAGAGAGATGAATGTGGATCCTTCATTGCTGGACCTTCTCAGAGAGCTGTACTCCGGGGCCTCGGCCAGAGTTCGGTTCGGAAAGAACGGTGAGTTGACAGCATCATTTGGTGTGGAGCGAGGAGTTAGGCAGGGCTGCGTCCTGGCCCCCTTTCTTTTCTCGCTCTACACAAATGGCTTGGAGGAGGCGATGCTGAGGGGGGCCCAGGACCTCCCAAAAATGAAACGGAGACCGATTCCAGCGCTCCTCTACGCGGATGACGCCGTCATCCTGGCCCGAACCCCGCGTGAACTCCAGCATTCACTAAATAGATATACCACCTTCATGAACGCCCTGGATCTAAAGGTTAATGTAAAAAAAACCTTCGTCATGATCACGGGGGGGCGAAGAAAGGCAAAAAAAACATCTTTCTTGATAGCCAACCACTGGAGATCTCCACACAATATCCATACCTCGGGATTATGATCGACGACAAGCTAACATGGAAACCAGCAGTAGAAGCGAGATGCCACCTTTTTAAGCGCTCAATAGCAGCCCTGCAGACCTTCTCACGGAAATTGGGAAGGAGGCGTCCAGTAGAACTGTTAAGAATCTACAATGCCAAGTGCCAGGCGATTGCTCTCTATGGAGCAGGGGTCTGGGGCCACACAGACGTCGGAGCCCTCCAAAAAATTGAAAACCTATTTATAAGATTTCTTCTCGTCACCCCAAAAGGCTCATCAACCTACGCCTCCCACATGGAATTGGGAATTCCTTACTTGCAGGATCTCCTCAAAATCCAGCCATTGCTTTTGTGGAGGCGTATATGGACCTCGGATGCTAACATGCTATCACAGTCGATAGTGGCCGACACAATGTCACTTGACTACGCCCTTAGACTAAAATGGCTCCGCTACATTAGAAACTTCTTCACTGACCTTGGCCTCGAAAAATATTACCTCCACCCAGAATCGATAGCTGCTCTCCCAAAAAAGGAACTTAAGGAACTTGCATTACGACATCTGGAAACACTAAGACTGTCAACCGAGTGTGCAAAACCTTCAGTGGTTCATGCGAACACAGTCCAGCAAACGTTTGGCATTCAACCGTATCTTACTCTCGATACCAAAACATACGAGAGGATGCTGCTCACCAGGCTCAGATTGAACCTCTTTTTCAGACTGGTTGCTTTTCCCCTAAACAAGGCTTGGGACTCAAACCTGCCTCTGTGTCCCTGCGATGCGAAATCAACTCAATCCAATATCCATGTCATCTTTTTTTGTAAATTTTATCATCCCCACAGAAAATATTGGATACTTCCGCTATGCAGGCGATGGGGCCTCAGACAATGTCGACCGGCCTTCCTAAGACTGCAAGCCTTAGAGTCTGAAGAAGTCTGTTACCTGGTCTTAAACTTTTTAAAATGCATTTTGAACCATAGAAAAAACCTTTAGCAAACTGCACTAGGGAAAAAAAACAAAAAACAATGATTTAATGATTTGATGATGATCTTTTGAAGCAAAAACTTCTCTTCTTTTTAAACAAATGACATCTGCTTCTTTTTTTTCCTTATTGTATAAATGTTCCCATGAAATGTCTTTTTAACTTATGTATGTATGGTCTTTTTATGCTGATTGCTTCTTTTATGGTTTTCTTCGCGATTAACCGAATAAAGAATTATTATTATAATGCTTAATCGAACTCATCATTTCCTGTGATATAGCATGCTGTCGTCCTACAGCTGGTGAGCTGTGTAACCAGAATTGACTGAAGAGGACACAACGGTCGGTGCCTGCACCAGTGATCATTATAACTAATTGTTCCATGCATATCATGATAGAAATGCAAGTAAGGTGATGTGAAGGAATTGTCACCATGTTGGGGTCCTCAGACGGCTCTGCCCGCGAGTTTACCTAGCAGGCTGTGGGCAGGTGAGTGCCAAGGCACTCTTTTCGTGTGTGTAAGGTGAACACCTAAAGATATAGCGCCTAAACTAAAACATGGTGGATATTGGCTAAAACACAGAAACAATCTAAATTGTTGAAAGAATAGGATTGGGGGGATATTCGTCCCTAGATTGGGCAAATGGATGCCATGGGCATCCGGTTCGGAGGGTCCTGAAGCATGTTTGTATGTCCACGCAGCTGTGGCAATAGAAACAGGTGAGGTGTTTAACCCGCTGTGATGTATCCATGTAGGTGCGTTGTGGCAGTAGTAACTGGTGAGGTGTTTAACCCGCTGGGATGTTTCCATGCAGGTGCGTTGTGGCAATAGTAACATGTGAGGTGTTTAACCCAACGTGATGTTTCCATGCAGGTACGTTGTGGCAGTAGTAACGGGTGAGGTGTTTAACCTGCTGTGATGAATCCATGCTGGTGCGTTGTGGCAGTAGTAACGAGTGAGGTGTTTAGCCTGCTGTGATGTATCCATGCAGGTGCCTTGTGGCGGTAGTAACAGGTGAAGTGTTTAACCCGCTGTGATATATCCATGCAGCTGCGTTGTGGCATAAGTAAAGGGTGAGCTGTTTAATCTGCTGTGATGCATCCATGCAGCTGCCTTGTGGCAGTAGTAACGGGTGAAGTGTTTAACCTGCTGTGATATATCCATGCAGCTGCGTTGTGGCATAAGTAACGGGTGAGGGGTTTAACCCTCTGTGATGTATCCAGGCAAGTGCGTTGTGGCAATAGTAACGGGTGAGGTGTTTAACCCGCTGTGATGTATCCATGTATGTGCGTTGCAGCAGTAGTAACGGGTGAGATGTTTAACCTGCTGTGATGAATCCATACAGGTGCGTTGTTGCAGTAGTAACGGGTGAGGTGTTTAACCCGCTGTGATGTGTCCAGGCTGGTGCATTGTGGCAATAATAACGGGTGTGGTGTTTAACTCGCTGTGATGTACCCAGGCAGCTGCGTAGTGGCAGTAGTATCGGGTGAAGTGTTTAACCCCCTGTGATGTATCCATGCAGCTGCGGTGTGGCAGTAGTAACGGGTGAGGTGTTTAACCTGCTATGATGTATCCATGCAGCTGCGTTGTGGCAGTAGTAACGGGTGAGGTGTTTAATCAGCTGTGATGTATCCATGCAGGTGCGTTGTGGCAATAGTAACTGGTGAGGTGTTTAGCCTGCTCTGATGTATCCAGGCAGGTGCGTTGTGGCAATAGTAATGGGTGAGGTGTTTAACCCGCTGTGATGTATCCATGCAGGTGCGTTGTCGCAGTAGTAGCGGGTAAGGTGTTTAGCCCGCTGTGATGTATCCATCCAGCTGCGTTGTGGCAGTAGTAACGGGTGAGGTGTTTAACCCGCTGTGATGTATCCATGCAGCTGCATTGTGGCAGTAGTAACGAGTGAGGTGTTTAACCCGCTGTGATGTATCTATGCAGCTGCGTTGTGACAGTAGTAACGGGTGAGGTGTTTAGCCCGCTGTGATGTATCCATGCAGCTGCGGTGTGGCAGTAGTAACGAGTAAGGTGTTTAACCCGCTGTGAAGTATCCATGCAGCTGCGTTGTGGCAGTAGTAACGGGTTAGGTGTTTAACCTGCTGTGATGTATCAATGCAGGTGCGTTGTGGCAGTAGTAACGAGTGAGGTGTTTAGCCTGCTGTGATGTATCCATGCAGGTGCGTTGTGGCATAAGTAACGGGTGAGGTGTTTAACATCCTGTGATGTATCCATGCAGCTGCATTGAGGCAGTAGTAACGGGTGAGGTGTTTAACCCTCTGTGATGTATCCAGGCAAGTGCGTTGTGGCAATAGTAACGGGTGAGGTGTTTAACCCACTGTGATGTATCCATGTATGTGCGTTGTAGCAGTAGTAACGGGTGAGATGTTTAACCTGCTGTGATGAATCCATGCAGGTGCATTGTGGCAGTAGTAACGGGTAAGGTGTTTAACCCGCTGTGATGTATTCAGGCCGGTGCATTGTGGCAATAATAACGGGTGAGGTGTTTAACTCGCTGTGATGTATCCAGGCAGCTGCGTTGTGGCAGTAGTAACGGGTGAAGTGTTTAACCCCCTGTGATGTATCCATGCAGGTGCGTTGTGGCAGTAGTAACGGGTGAGGTGTTTAACCTGGAGTGATGTATCCATGCAGCTGCGTTGTGGCAGTAGTAACGGGTGAGGTGTTTAACCTGCTGTGATGTATCCATGCAGGTGCGTTGGGGCAGTAGTAACGGGTGGGGTGTTTAACCCGCTGTGATGTATGCAGGCCGGTGCATTGTGGCAATAATAACGGGTGAGGTGTTTAACTCGCTGTGATGTACCCAGGCAGCTGCGTTGTGGCAGTAGTAACGGGTGAAGTGTTTAACCCCCTGTGATGTATCCATGCAGGTGCGTTGTGGCAGTAGTAACGGGTGAGGTGTTTAACCTGGAGTGATGTATCCATGCAGCTGCGTTGTGGCAGTAGTAAGGGGTGAGGTATTTAACCTGCTGTGATGTATCCATGCAGGTGCGTTGTGGCAGTAGTAACGGGTGAGGAGTTTAATCAGCTCTGATGTATCCATGCAGGTGCGTTGAGGCAATAGTAACTGGTGAGGTGTTTAGCCTTCTCTGATGTATCGAGGCAGGTGAGTTGTGGCAATAGTAACGGCTGAGGTGTTTGGCCTGCTGTGATGTATCCATGCAGCTGCGTTGTGGCAGTAGTAACGGGTGAGGTGTTTGACCTGCTGTGTTGTATCCATGCAGGTGCATTGTCGCAGTAGTAACGGGTGAGGCGTTTAACCTGAAGTGATGTATCCATGCAGGTGTGTTGTGACAGTAGTAACGGGTGAGGTGTTTAACCCGCTGTGATGTTTCCATGCACGTGCGTTGTGGCAATAGTAACTGGTGAGGTGTTTAGCCTGCTCTGATGTATCCAGGCAGGTGCGTTGTGGCAATAGTAATGGGTGAGGTGTTTAACCCGCTGTGATGTATCCATGCAGGTGCGTTGTCGCAGTAGTAGCGGGTAAGGTGTTTAGCCCGCTGTGATGTATCCATCCAGCTGCGTTGTGGCAGTAGTAACGGGTGAGGTGTTTAACCCGCTGTGATGTATCCATGCAGCTGCATTGTGGCAGTAGTAACGAGTGAGGTGTTTAACCCGCTGTGATGTATCTATGCAGCTGCGTTGTGACAGTAGTAACGGATGAGGTGTTTAGCCCGCTGTGATGTATCCATGCAGCTGCGGTGTGGCAGTAGTAACGAGTAAGGTGTTTAACCCGCTGTGATGTATCCATGCAGCTGCGTTGTGGCAGTAGTAACGGGTTAGGTGTTTAACCTGCTGTGATGTATCAATGCAGGTGCGTTGTGGCAGTAGTAACGAGTGAGGTGTTTAGCCTGCTGTGATGTATCCATGCAGGTGCGTTGTGGCATAAGTAACGGGTGAGGTGTTTAACCCTCTGTGATGTATCCAGGCAAGTGCGCTGTGGCAATAGTAACGGGTGAGGTGTTTAACCCACTGTGATGTATCCATGTATGTGCGTTGTAGCAGCAGTAACGGATGAGATGTTTAACCTGCTGTGATGAATCCATGCAGGTGCGTTGTGGCAGTAGTAACGGGTGAGGTGTTTAACCCGCTGTGATGTATCCAGGCCGGTGCATTGTGGCAATAATAACAGGTGAGGTGTTTAACTCGCTGTGATGTACCCAGGCAGCTGCGTTGTGGCAGTAGTAACGGGTGAAGTGTTTAACCCCCTGTGATGTATCCATGCAGGTGCGTTGTGGCAGTAGTAACGGGTGAGGTGTTTAACCTGGAGTGATGTATCCATGCAGCTGCGTTGTGGCAGTAGTAAGGGGTGAGGTGTTTAACCTGCTGTGATGTATCCATGCAGGTGCATTGTGGCAGTAGTAACGGGTGGGGTGTTTAACCCGCTGTGATGTATGCAGGCCGGTGCATTGTGGCAATAATAACGGGTGAGGTGTTTAACTCGCTGTGATGTACCCAGGCAGCTGCGTTGTGGCAGTAGTAACGGGTGAAGTGTTTAACCCCCTGTGATGTATCCATGCAGGTGCGTTGTGGCAGTAGTAACGGGTGAGGTGTTTAACCTGGAGTGATGTATCCATGCAGGTGCGTTGTGGCAGTAGTAACGGTTGAGGTGTTTAACCTGCTGTGATGTGTCCATGCAGGTGCGTTGTGGCAGTAGTAACTGGTGAGGTGTTTAACCCACCGTGATGTATCCATGCAGGTGCGTTGTGGCAGTAGTAACGGTTGAGGTGTTTAACCTGGAGTGATGTATCCATTCAGGTGCATTCTGGCAGTAGTAACGGGTGAGGTGTTTAACCTGCTGTGATGTGTCCATGCAGGTGCGTTGTGGCAGTAGTAACGGGTGAAGTGTTTAACCCCCTGTGATGTATCCATGCAGCTGCGTTGTGGCAGTAGTAAGGGGTGAGGTATTTAACCTGCTGTGATGTATCCATGCAGGTGCGTTGTGGCAGTAGTAACGGGTGAGGAGTTTAATCAGCTCTGATGTATCCATGCAGGTGCGTTGAGGCAATAGTAACTGGTGAGGTGTTTAGCCTTCTCTGATGTATCCAGGCAGGGGAGTTGTGGCAATAGTAACGGGTGAGGTGTTTGACCTGCTGTGTTGTATCCATGCAGGTGCATTGTCGCAGTAGTAACGGGTGAGGCGTTTAACCTGAAGTGATGTATCCATGCAGGTGTGTTGTGACAGTAGTAACGGGTGAGGTGTTTAACCCGCTGTGATGTTTCCATGCATGTGCATTGTGGCAATAGTAACTGGTGAGGTGTTTAGCCTGCTCTGATGTATCCAGGCAGGTGCGTTGTGGCAATAGTAATGGGTGAGGTGTTTAACCCGCTGTGATGTATCCATGCAGGTGCGTTGTGGCAGTAGTAACAGGTGAGGTGGGCAGAGGAGGTGAAGCCTGTCCAGGGGTGAAGAAGATGAGAGGTCTGTCCAGGGATGCAGAGGAGGTGAGGCCTGTCCAGGGATGCAGAGGGGGTGAGGCCTGTCCAGGGTGTGCAGAGGAGGTGAGGCCTGTTTAGGGGGAGCCGAGGAGGTGAGGCGTGTCCAGGGGGTGAAGAGGAAGTGAGGCCTGTCCATGGGAGAAGAGTAGGTGAGGGCTGTCCAAGGGTCAGAGGAGGTGATGCCTGTCCATGGGTGCAGAGGAGGTGAGGCCTGCACAGGGGGTGCAGAGAAGGTGAGGCCTGTCCAGTGGTGCAGAAGAGGATAGGCCTATCCAGGGGCGCAGTGGAGGTGAGGCCTGTTCAGGGGTCAGAGGCAGTGAGGCCTGTCCAGGGGTGCAGAGGAGGAAAGTTCAGTCCAGTGGTACAGAGGGGGTGAGGCCTGTCCAAGGGTGCAGAGGAGTCGAGGCCTGTCAATGGGGTGCAGAGGAGTCGAGGCTTGTCAATGGGGTGCAGAGGAGGAGAGACCTGTCCAAGGGGGTGCAGAGGAGGAGAGGCCTGTCCAGAGTGCAGAGGAGGAGAGGCCTGTCCAGGGGTGAAGAGGAGGTGAGTCCTTTTCATGGGGGTGCAGATGAGGTGATGCCTGTCCAGGGGAGAAGTGTCTCTCTTCGGGGAAGGTGCATAGCGCCCCGAGGCTCAGGGCAGAGTCAGAGGCGCTGGTTGGGGTGGAATGAACTCTGGGCTCCTCTGTCCTTAATGAGAATCCTTCACCGAGAGGCCTGTCCAGAGGAGGGGCAGTGGAGGAGAGGCCTGTACAGGGGGCAGAGGAGGTGAGGCCTGTCCAGTGGTGCAGAGGAGGTGAGGCCTGTCCAGGGATGCAGAGGAGGTGAGGCCTGTCCAGGGGTGCAGAGGAGTAGAGGCCTGTCCAGGGGAGCAGAAGACATGAGGCCTGTCCAGGGGTAAGAGGAGGAGAGGCCTGTCCATGTATGAAAGAGGAGGTAAGTCCTGTCCAAGGGGGTGCAGAGAAGGAGAGGCCTGTCCAGGGGTGCAGAGGAGGTAAGGCCAGTCCAGGGGTGCAGAGGGGATGAGGCCTGTCCAGGGGTGCAGAGGAGGTGAGGCCTGTCCAGGAGTGCTTGAGGAGAGGCCTGTCCAGGGGTGCATGAGGAGAGGCCTGTCCAGGGGTGCATGAGGAGAGGCCTGTCCAGCGGTGCAGAGGAGGAGCGGTCTGTCCAGGGGTGCTTGAGGAGAGGCCTGTCCAGGAGTGCAGAGGAGAGGCCTGTCCAGGGGTGCTGAGGAGGTGAGGCCTCTCCAGGGGTGCAGAGGAGGAGATGCCTGTCCAGGGGTGCAGAGGAGGTGAGTCCTCTCCAGGGGTGCAGAGGAGGAGAGGCATGTCCAGGGGTGCAGAGGAGGTGTGGCCTATCCAGGGGAGCAGAGGAGGTGAGGCCTGTCCAGGCATTCAGAGGGGGTGAGGCCTGTCCAGGGGTGCAGAGGAGGTGAGGCCTGTCCAGGGGTGCAGAGGAGGTGAGGCCTGTCCAGAGGGCAGAGGAGGAGAGGCCTGTCCAGGGGTGCAGAGGAGGATAGGCCTGTCCAGAAGAGGTTAGGCCTGTCCTGGGGAGAAGAGGAGATGAGCGTGTCCAAGGTGTTGCAGAGGAGGCGAGGCCTGTCCAGAGGTGCACAGGAGGTGAGGCCTGTCCAGGGTTGCAGAGCAGGAGAGGCCTGTCCATGGGTGCAGAGGAGGAGATGCCTGTCCAGGGGTGCAGAGGAGGTGAGGCCTGTCCAGGGAGTCAGACGAGGAGAGGCCTATCTAGGAGGTGCAGAGGAGCTGATCAATCAATCAATCAATCAGGAGTTTGTTAAAGTGCGACTACTCACCCGTAAGGGTCTCAAGGCGCTAGGGGTGGGGGGGTGGGAGGGGGTGCAGGTTCCATTCCATCAAGGAGGGGGTCTGTCGAAGAGCCAGGTTTTGAGGTTTCTTGCGAAGATTGGGAGCGATGTTGTCTGTCTGAGGTGGAGCGGAAGGGCGTTCCATGCTTTGGCCGCGAGGAAGGAGAAGGAGCGGCCTCCCAATCTGGTCTTTCTGCTGCGGGGTACCACGGCGTAGGAAAGCTGGGCTGATCGTAGGGTCCTTTGGGGTGCGTGGAATTTGAGTCGGCTGTTCAGGTATGCTGGTCCGGTGCCGTGGAGGGCCTTGTGTGCCTGGGTGAGCATCTTAAAGGTGATTCTCGCCTCGACGGGGAGCCAGTAGAGTGTGCGCAGGTGCTGGGAGATGTGGCAGTGTTTTGGCAGGTTGGGGACCAGTCGTTCTGGATGTTCTGTAGCTTGCGGATGAGGTTTTTGTTTATTCCGGCGTAGAGTGCATTGCCGTAGTCGAGTCTGCTGGTGACCAGGGCGTGAGTGACTGTCTTTCGGTGTTCGAGGGAGATCCATTTGAAGGTCTTACGAAGGAGGCGGAGGGTGTGGAAGCAGGAAGATGAGACAGAGTTGATCTGGCGGTCCATTTTGAGCTCGGAGTCCAGGATGATTCCCAGGTTGCGTGCGTGGTCTGTGAGGGTTGGCGGGTTTCCGAGGGCGGTGGGCCATCAGGTGTCGCTCCAGGCGTCCGGGTTTGGGCCCATGATGAGTACTTCTGTTTTGTTGGTGTTTAGTTGTAGGCAGCTGTTTTTCATCCATTTGGCGACGGCTTCCATGCCTTCTCGAAAGTTGCGTCTGGTGGTGTTGGGCTCGTTTGATAGGGAGAGGATGAGCTGGGTGTCGTCTGCGTATGACACGATGTTGAGTCCGTAGGTTCTGACGATGGGGCAAGTGGAGCCATGTAGACGTTGAAGCGCGTCGGGCTGAGGGAGGAGCCCTGGGGGACTCCGCAGGTGGTAGGTGTGGGGTCCGAGAGGAAAGGCGGGAGTCTGACCCGCTGCGTCCTGCCGGAGAGGAAGGAGCAGATCCAGTCGAGGGCCTTGTCCTGGATTCCTTCATCATAGAGTCTGTGTATTCGGGTGCGGTGGGAGACTGTGTCGAATGCCGCTGATTGGTCGAGGAGGATGAGGGCTACTGTTTCTCCTTTGTCCAGTAAGGTGCGGATGTCGTCTGTTGCGGCGAGGAGGGCGGTTTCCGTACTGTGGTTTTTTCTGAAGCCGGATTAGGAGGAGTCGAGTATGTTGTGTTCTTCAATGAATGTGGCGAGTTGGCTGTTGATGGCTTTCTCGATGACTTTCGCTGGGAACGGGAGCAGGGAGATGGGTCTGTAGTTTTTGAGGTCGGTGGGGTCCGCTGAGGGTTTCTTTCGGAGGGGGTTGACCTCGGCGTGTTTCCAGTCATCGGGGAACGAGGCGGTCACCAGGGAGCGGTTGATGGTTTGGCGGAGCATGGGTGCGATGGTGTTGGTGGCTCTGTTGAAGATGTGGTGGGGGCAGGGGTCCGTGGGGGCCCCTGAGTGGATTGACTTCATTGTCTTCAGTGTGTCTTCGGTGGTGAGGGCTGTCCAGTCATCAATCGCTGGTTTCCAGCTGTCGGGGTGGTTGGTGAGGGTTCAGTGTGTTGGTTGTCTTCGTCGAAGTTGTCGTAGATGCTCTTGATTTTGTGTTGGAAAAAGATGCTGAGTTTGTCGCAGGGGTCTTGTGAGGGAGGGATGTTGGTAGACTCGCTGGTGGGTTGGGCGAACTCCTTGATGATGCTGAAGAGTTCCTTGCTGTTGTGTGCGTGGGTGGAGATTCTGTCTTCAATCTCTTTTTTCCTCGTCTCTCTGATGAGTTGATGGTGGGCGTTGGTGGCGGCTCTGAAGTTGTTGTGGGCTTCTGTGGATTTGGTGTTTCTCCAGGCCTTTTCGAGGCGGCGGCATGTGCGCCTGGACTCTCGAAGTGCGGTGGTAAACCATCTGGCTTTCTTGGCACGGGTATTGTTGTTTTTCTTGAGGGGGGCTAAGGTGTTGGTGCTGTCCGAGATCCATCTATGCAGGGTTCGGGCTGCGGTGTTGGGGTCGTCGTTTTCCGCGATGGTTGGGGTGGAGTTGTTGAGTAAGGAGGTGAGCAGGTCATCGTTGATTTTGGTCCAATTTCTTTGTGGAAGCAGGTGCTGGTGTCTGTGGATGGTGGGTGTTCTGAAGGTGAAGTGGACGCAACGATGGTCGGTCCATGGGAGTTCGGTGGTGTGGCTGAAGGTGATGGAGTTTCCTGTAGTGAAGAGGGGGTTGAGGGTGTGTCCTGCTGAGTGCGTGGGCTCGGTCACGAGACCTGTCCACGTGTGCAGAGGAGAGGCCTGTCCAGGGGGTCAGATGAGGAGAGGCCTGTCCAGAGAGCTGAGGCCTGTCCAGGTGTGCAGAGGAGGAGAGGCCTGTCCAGGGGTGCAGAGAAGGTGAGGCCTGTCCAGGGTTGCAGAGGAAGCGAGGCCTGTCCAGGGGTGCAGAGCAGGTGAGGCCTGTCTAGGGGTGCAGAGGAGGTGAGGCCTGTCTATCGGTGAAGAGGAGGTGAGGTCTGTCCAGATGTGCAGAGGAAGCAAGGCCTGTCCAGGGGTGCAGAACAGGTGAGGCCTGTCTAGGGGTGAAGAGGACGTGAGGTCTGTCCAGGGGTTCAGAGGAGGTGAGGCCTGTCCAGGGGAGCAGTGTCTTTCTTCGGGGCCTGTGCATAGCGCCCCGAGGCTCAGGGCGAGTCAGAGGCGCTGTATGGGGTGGAATGAACTCTGGGCTCCTCTGTCCTTAATGAGAATCCTTCACCGAGAGGCCTGTCCAGGGGTGCAGAGAAGGGGAGGCCTGTCCAGGGGTGCAGAGAAGGTGATGCCTGTCCAGGGGTGCAGAAGAGGTGAGGCCTGTCCAGGGGTGCAGAGTAGGTGAGGCCTGTCCAGGGGTGCAGAGGAATCAAGGCATGTCCAGGGGTGCAGAGCAGGCGAGGCCTGTCTAGGGGTGCAGAGGAGGAGAGGCCTGTCCAGGAGTGCAGAGGAGGTGAGGCCTGTCTAGGGGTGCAGAGGAGGAGAGGCCTGTTCATGGGTGCAGAGGAGGTGAGGCCGGTCCAGGGGGTCAGACGAGGAGAGGTCTGTCCAGGGATGCAGAGGTGAGGCCTGCCCACAGGGTGCAGAGAAGGAGAGGGCGGTCCAGGGGGTCAGACGAGGAGAGACCTGTCCAGGGGTGCAGAGGAGGTGAGGCCTGTCCAGGGGGAGCAGAGGAGGTGAGGCCTGTCCAGATGAGGAGAGGAGGTGAGGCCTGTCCAGGGGTGCAGATGAAGTGAGGCCTGTCGAGGGGGTAGAGGAGAAGAGATCTGTCCAGAGGGGTGCAGAGGAGGTGTGGCCTGTCCAGAGGGGTGCAGATGAGATGAGGCCTGTCCAGGGGGCAGAGTAGAAGAGGCCTGTCAAGGGGTGCAGTGGAGGAGAGGCCTGTCCAGAGGTGCAGAGCAGGAGAGGCCTCTCCAGGGGTGCGGAGGAGGTGAGGCCTGTCCAGGGGGTAGAGGAGTTAAGGACTGTCCAGGGGTGCAGAGTAGTTGAGGCCTGTCCAGTGGGAGGAGAGGAGATGAGGCCTGTCCAGGAGTGCAGAGGAGGTGATGCCTGTCCAGGGGGAGCAGAGGAGGTGAGGCCTGTCCAGGAATGCAGAGGAGGTGAGGCCTGTCCAGGGGGTGCAGAGGAGGTGATGCCTGTCCAGGGGAGAAGAGAAGGTGAGGGCTGTTCAAGGGTCAGAGAATGTGAGGCCTGCACAGGTGGTGCAGAGAAGGTGAGGCCTGTGAGGTAATTGAAATTGTTATGGTCAGGTATGTCCCCTAACGTGTACCCCAACGTCTCCATGTACGAGTTTAAAGTGCATGTAACTTCCCTCCACAACCGAATCTGAAGACGCAAATACATTTGCGTCCAACGTTAACATGTCCTCTATCAGATCCACCATGAATGGATCGATAATTCAGTTCCTAAGTATGCCTTGCCAACGTCTTTACATGGTGCACTTTCACGTTTTTCCTGGCTCTGCCGAGCTAGGCCCTGATTTCTGCCCTCGAATACTTCTGTCTCTGCCTCTGAAAGCTGCAGCATGGAGATGCATCCCTGACCTCTGCCTTACTTCCTGCCAAGCGAAGCGGTGCCTGGCTCGGCCTGGCCTGCCTGCCAGAACAGTGTTTTGCCTTCAAGTTATCAGCTTAGCCAGTTCAGCCTCTTCGAAAACACATTCCAGTCTAGTGAAATAGGTAAACAGCTCCCTGGCTGCAGAGCAAAGGGCCAAGCCTTCCTGTCTCCTTCATGTAATTCATTGCTCCCGTTACCATAGTAGGCCCATGGCCCCGCACATTGCACCTAGACACATATGCATTCAGTATAGAATAGCCTCTGCCCGAGAGACCTTTTACTTCAGATTACATCCCCCAAACACAAGATATCAGATATGTTATAGGAACAGGTTGATCTGACATGCCCAGCTTCTGTCTCCTCTACTAGTACTAAATGTCAGACCCCCAGTTTTCCCCAGATACACGTCAATCACACGTCATACTAACTGCGCGCGCACCCAGGTCATAGGTTTCAGCTGACTCCGCAAAATCCTCTACGCGCCCACCCACTTATGACACTTTTCTGTGACGTTTCCAGCACACGCCTCCGTGCACACCCCTGTACACGCCTTTCTGCTACGCACATGTGTTCTTATCTTACTCGTTTCACTTGTCACGCCTACTGTATCCATCGCCATTGTACAGTTTTACTATATATGTCATGTACTGTTAATAAATCGTTGACATCTTTTTGCCATCATTGCATATACCCCCGAACCCTTGTATTGATGGAACTGATTTCCATGGCTCGAGCCATCCCGATTAAAGCCCGTATGACTCAGATACCACGGACTCTGCCTCTCATTTGATTGAGCTATTCTTTTACCTGTCTGTAATTATATGGAAAAACGATACGGTAAATTATATTTACCACATAATTTGGCACCCAAATAGGGACCCCTCCCCCACCCCACGCGCCGGCGATGCGTCGCAGGCCTTGCCCCCTACCACAGCCGTGACGGACTCCTATGCGCATCTGCAGGTTTTCCTGTATCTCCCTCAGGCCTACGGTGGAGACGGAGACTGCGGGACAGCATCCAGACGAGGCGGTGAGGAGTGCGGAGGATCCCGACCAGAGCCCAGCCGAGAGAGCAGTATCCGAGGTGTCGAGAGGCCCACCTGTCCGAAGCGTCGAGGCGCATGCGTAGTGCGCAACAGCAGTGACTTCGTAGCGGTCCAGTCCAGTCGAGTTTCCGAGGCCTTCCGTTCCGTGCTTCCCGGTGAGTACCGTTGCTGGGGACGCATCAAGACGGGTGCATTAATTTGTGTCCGGTCAAGACGGGTTTGGGTACACAGATCCGGTCTGTACTGTTTTAGCAGTGCATCTGTACTGTTTAGCAGTACATCTAGTAATTCAGTTATTCAGTGACTCAGTATTTTGGTTATAGAACGTATTAGTCAGTATCTGTTCGAAATGTTGTAACGTGTTTAATGTCGTGGTATGAGTGATTGTTTGCATTTCATTACTGTGTTTATTGTGTTTGCGTCCAGAGTAAGGGAACCATGTCGTTATTCTCAAAGTTACGACAGATAGGAACTAGGAAAGGAATACTTGAGGAAGCAGTTCCAGTCCCACCTAGGGACACTCCAGGTCATTTTATGTACCACAAGCATGGCTTAGATGCCATACTGTACTTAGACTTATGGGTGGACTATACGAAGGACTTGGAAGAGAAACAGAGATGGCCCGTTACAGGGACATGGGATGCCGAGTGCATCATGAGAGTAGAAGAAGCATTATGGAAAAAGAAAGCCAGACAATCACAGAAAGATGCCATATAATTGTGGCGTAAAGAATCGCATAGACGGACAGAGAAAGAACTCAGAAAAGCAGAGAAAAGTAGAGAGGATTCCGAAAAAGCGAAAGAAAAAGAACTACTAGAAGAAGGAGAGCGGGTCAGAATAGAACAACATGACAGACAGAGAAATGCCCTTATTACAGGACTGTATCCAGTTCTAGCCGAGGGCCCGCCCAAGGCGACCCCGGAAGTACCCCGTAACCTGCCACCTCCATTGGTTCCGACTAAAATCCGTCACAAACAGACCGCGGCAGACATATTCCTTTCTTCCTATTTAGATGGTGTAGCTCCAGCTTATACTAATGTGCCCGTACCGCCCGTACCACCCGTTAACAATGCACAGCAGCTTGCTCCGGTTGCACAAGTCATGACCCCTCCACGTCAACACCTTCCCGCACCTGTTGTCACTTCCCCTACTGGTCCCCCTACTACTGGTCCTCTCAATCCTTTTGCGACAGATACAACCCAGGGTTCCACCCCATTACATATACCCGCCACACAGTCAGGTTATGCCCATGCTTCCGTTTCAGGAGGTGCCGTAGGTGGCCACACCCCGCCACAATTACATCGATTGACAATCAGAGAATTAGCATTGCAGCGTACACCTAAAGCAAGCACAGCTGAAAAGCTCAAACAAGCAATTGGAGACTGTAGATATGATCCCGTACCTGGCAAGCAAGGGGACATGTTGTTAGCATCGTTACGTCTAAGACGTGTTACAGATTATTTGATGACATTACCAGAAATGCCAGCCCTTCTAGACAAAATATATCACTTTATTCGAACGGGGGAGGGTCCAGAATGTGTTCGTGAGGCCATGGCATATCAGAAAGCAGAGACTCAAGGGTTAATATTGCGATTTTTGATTAGTTGTTTGATAAGGGAACAAGATCAGCCAGGTTTTTCTCAAGAAGTGATGGAGGGATTGACAAAATGGAGTCAGAATATTGCAGAGTGTAAACATGATAAACAGAATTGTATAGATGTTATGTCCCGAAAGATCCGTAAAGAAATAGTGGCAATACATGCCCGACGCAAAGCTGATAGGACACCCGAGTCAGACGAAAAAGAATCCTTAGAGGAGGAAGAACCAGAGAATTCAGCAGCGACTCAAGACATGATAGCTTATGTAGGTAGAGCGAAACTCCCTAAACAGTATTCTCTTGATAGACCCTTCGACAGACCCATTCGTCCAGAAAACAAGAAGCGTTACCTTTCCCCGATACCAGAGCAATGTTCCCTTGAACATATTTTCCAAGTTACTGATAAAATCCTGAAAGAAAGAATAGGTTATCATGAACTCACTACCTTACGTGATCAGGAACTAGCCCAGTCAGCAGTCCACTGGGCCGGGGATGATAGTATATATAAAGATGATTTAGTAGTGCAAACGTTTTTAAGTCTTACTCCAGAAGAACAGCGACTAGCTGGTATATACATGACCCAACATCTTATTGTACAGTATGAAAACCAACAATCTGACCCAGGTCCATTGTATAATCTATTGCAAGACTTACTCCTGAACAGATGGAGAGGTCTAGGTACCGATTTAATTGACATTATTCTAGAACAACGTCACAAATACAGAACTTTCCTGACTCCACGTCTTGTTTCTGTTCCACCCCCAGTAAGACAACCATATCACCTAGACAGACAGAACCCTTTATGAGAAGTACATCCAATCCGGAAACCAGATGATACACTTGAACGCGTATTCGTATACACGCCCATAACTAAAATGGAATTATTGGAAATGAAGAAAATAGTGCCGAGTCACGATAAAGATCCAGCAGGGTTTCACCGTGAAATAAAAGACATGTTACTCATGGGAGATTACACATATCCCGATATTATGAAAATATTGAAAGTATTATTACCTGCCGGTATTTACGAGAAACTCAAAGAAAAAGAATGGGAGGTGGGAGATAAAAAGATTAATTGGACTGAATTGGAAAACGAAGAAACCGGTCGAACCCCAGGTTTAGGTCTTGGGGACAAAACTAAAGCATTACCAGGCTTATTAGTACAGGTTTTGCCAAGATTGTTGACAACTAAAAAGGAGGACTGGGATGCAATCTCAGCCTGCAAACAGAAACATGACGAAGACACTAGTGATTTTTATTCCAGATTCGAGAAATGTTTTATTATTAATAGCGGCCTGAAAACAAGTAGCGAGTCTTACCCACATCTATTTGTGTCCAAATTAGTCGAGAATTCATTGCCCCAGGTTAAGAACCGTGTATTGAAAGTCGAGAGCACATGGCAAGCAAATACGCCTTCCCAAATGTTACAAATGTTACAGTACCACCAGAACAGAATCAGGGAGGAACATGATCACGAACAAAGACGTATGAAAGATACCAAGATGAAAGTGCTAGTTGCTCAGTCAGTTCCAGCTGATGGTCAGAAAAGGGGTACGACACAGTCCAACAATTCAGCCGCTCCTGTTAAAGGGACATGCAACTATTGTAAACAGCCAGGTCACTATGTAAACGATTGTGCAGTTCTGAAGCACAATATAGCTACAGGTAAAACGAAAGAGAGACCGCGTCCACCTAGACAGGACCAGGTCCAACAACATATACCGCAGAGCATACAGCCTATGCAGATCCCACAACAGACCGTAGCGGTTCCACAGCCTCAGCCCATTGCCGCAACACAACATGTCACACAGCAGATGTACCAGTATGCACAGTCCGATTACCCCGATTATCAGCAGTACACATGAAACAGCCTAGAGGGGGAGGTTGGCTTGCCTCTTATTGAGGTTCCTGTAGATCAAGAGGGTCCTTATGTACATAGTCAGGTATTAGGTAAGGATAGAAAATTTCTGATTGACACAGGGGCAAGCAGAACTACCATCAGTCATGACGAGGTTCCAGGGGCACCCCTCTCAGGCTCACAGAATGTTTCCCTTGGATTTTCAGGAAAGCCTATTGTTAATGAAGTATCGAAACCAGTTCCCCTTGCAGTTGGTCCATTATCCCGTACTACAGATTTGTTGCTCACGAAATCATGTCCAGAAAACTTGCTTGGTATTAAAACACTGAAAGCTCTAGGAGCTGTAATTTGTTGTTCTCCGGAAGGAGTAAGGCTGTTCCTTCGTGATTTTAAGGGACATTATGTGTTGAGAGATTTTGATCCCAGGTTACAGAATGTTCCTGCACATTTGTGGGCACAAGGCCCAACTGATGTAGGTTGTATGCACATTACACCATACCGTGTCACACTCAAGCCAGGAGTTGTACTACCACGAATCCGACAATACAAGTTACCACCTGATGCTGTAGTGGCTTTACTGAAAATCATTGACGAGCTCATTGCACAAGGAGTGGTTGTAGAAACCGACTCAAATATTTGCAATTCCCCTATCATTCCGATTCTTAAACGCACTGATCCGAATGCACCTCCAGTCTATCGATTAGTGATCGATTTGCGAGAGTTAAATAAATGCATTGTACCGCAGTACCCAGTGGTCCCAGACATTTCGTCACTATTGACAGCTATTGATTCAGAGGCGACGTTCTTTACTGTAATCGATCTCAAGAACGCCTTCTTTAGTGTCCCCCATTGACCCGGAAAGCCAGTACCTTTTCGGATTCTATTTAAATGGCCGTAGCTTCAAATTTGCACGCGCCCCTCAAGGATTCACAGAAAGTCCCAGCATCTACAGCCAAGCATTGAAACGACAACTTGACAGTATTCACATGCCTGCCAACACTGCCCTACTCCAGTACGTCGATGATCTATTGATCACCGCCCGAAGTGAACAAGAATGTGAACATGCATCACTGACAGTCTTGTATTTCCTGGCAGACAAGGGACACAAGGTGTCTCCTTCGAAGTTACAATTCTGTGCCCAGCAAGTGGTGTACCTTGGGCACTTGCTGTCCAAGTGGGGTAGGCAGCTGACACCTGATCGTATCCAGTTAATTGCACATCTTCCGCAACCCAAGACACAGAAGGAAGTACGAGCCTTTATTGGACTCACTTCTTATTGCAGACAATGGATTCCTCAATATGCATATCTAGCTAAACCACTCATACAGTTGACAACACAGGAGGCAGCGTCTTCGACTATGCTCCCTTGGACTCAGGAACATACACAAGCTTTTGACGAATTAAAGAAAGCCTTATGTCAAGCACCTGTTTTAGCAACACCATGTTACAGCAAACCTTTTACACTTTTTGTCACAGAACGCGATGGCACAGCGTTATCGGTTCTCACTCAGGTTCAAGCAGACGAACACAGACCGTGTGCTTATTTTTCGAGTACATTGGATCCAGTAGCCCAGGCCTTGCCTGCATGCTTGAAATCAGTTGCAGCAACAGCTCTAGCAATCAGACAAAGTGATTCCATTGTATTGGGACATCAATTGACAGTACAGGTTCCACACTCTGTGGAAGTTCTCCTAAACAGAACACAGACTCAGCACTTGACTATAGCACGATTGACAGGTTATGAATTAACATTGTTTGCAAACATAATGTTTGACTTCTGATCACGCAAGGAGTAATTTCCAGCTACTGTGCCACTTATTTTATTTTAAAAACGCCGAATTTTAAAAGTGCTCTAATTTTCATACTGTTTGCATACAGCATACCTGGCATACTTGGCACTCACTTGCCACTATTTTCGCTCTGTTCCTGACATTCCCAGCCGATTTTAGGGCTGTAGATCGAGGGCTAGTGACAACAGCATTTACGGCGGCCATCTTGAGTGAGGGGGCGAGAGTGGTGAGAGCGCTCTAGTGTCCGGTATTTAAGGAGCCCCTAGGAAGCAGGCGCGAGATCCCAGCGCTTTGCAAACATAATGTTTGACTTCTGATCACGCAAGGAGTAATTTCCAGCTACTGTGCCACTTATTTTATTTTAAAAACGCCGAATTTTAAAAGTGCTCTAATGTTCATACTGTTTGCATACAGCATACCTGGCATACTTGGCACTCACTTGCCACTATTTTCGCTCTGTTCCTGACATTCCCAGCCGATTTTAGGGCTGTAGATCGAGGGCTAGTGACAACAGCATTTACGGCGGCCATCTTGAGTGAGGGGGCGAGAGTGGTGAGAGCGCCCTAGTGTCCGGTATTTAAGGAAACGGTCTATATCCGCGCTAGCGGTCGCGTTTGCGGAAGCGCCTCCTCAGCGCCGGAGTCACGCCAGAGTCAGCCCGTCTGTGCCCGTCCGCGCCTCGTGCGTGCCTCAGGGCTATGGCACCACCATATGGTTCAGTCCCCAACCTACCACAGGTACCTATAGCCGATGTAGCAATACATTCAATAGAATCCCCCTACATCAAATATACGTCTGTCGATTTGAAGGCTCTACAACCAGCAATAAAACCCTCCTGCAGGTTGTTAAAATTGGGGTGGGAGAAGGATTCCTGTCAAACCTGTCAATTACACATTGACCCTGTAGGGATCAAATCCACGCTGTCTGATTCCCTCAAGAACTCCTCAAAATCAAAGACAAAATCCTTTTCCTTTATTAGCCTCAACTGTCGCTCTTTACCAATGCATAAACTAGAAATTTTTAACCTACTCTTAGATGAAGCACCCGACGCATTGTTTATTACTGAAACCTGGCTCAAAGAAAGTTCGGGTCCAGACATAGCTATGGCACTTCCGGACTCCTACGCTATCACCAGACTTGACAGGGAAAAGATACCTGGCGGAGGAATTGCCATCATCTTCAAAAAGATTTTTAATTGCGAATTTAAACCTCTTTTATGTGATGGCTGCCAAGCGGCGACATTTAAACTTACGCTAGCCCCTTATTTCACTTTAGCCGGAGTCCTTGTGTATCGGCCTCCGGGGGCAGCATCCAAATGGGTGACAAATATGTCTGCACTTATCGGACCGTTAGCCATGAGAACTGCCAATTTCACAATCTTAGGCGACATAAACTTGCATCTAGAGGATGAGGAATGCTCTTTAGCTAAAGACTTCATAAATGACTTAGCAGCTCTCAATCTAACCTTAAAGAACTCAGGGCCTACACATCGTGCTGGACACCTGCTAGATCCCATCTTTTCCAATCTTAACAATATTGTGACGCATTCTGCCCAGCCTCTGCCGTGGTCCGACCACTATTTGGTTAAATTTGCCCTTCAGGTCGACCCAATAAATAAAGATAATACTCCCCTACCCACCCAGTTTATAAGAAAGTGGAAACAACTTGACATTGACAGTCTCAATACCCTCCTGGAAGAACATAGGCCTTGCACTAAGACCACTGTTCAACAGCTTTCCTCCACAGTACAAAACTGGCTTCTTGCAGCCATTGACTCCACCCTGCCCAAAACAAAGCTTAAACTTAACACCCACCGCTCTCCTGCACCCTGGTTCAACGATATCTTACAAAATGAAAAAACTAGATGTAAAAATCTTGAACGTCAATGGAGGAGGAGTTACTCACCTGTAATCAAGGAAAAATACAAAATTCAGTTAATAGCGTATCAAAAGCAGTGTAGCAAGGCTAAAGCAGAATTCATCTGCACAAAAATCACAAATGCCTTAGACCACTCCAAAACACTTTTTAAACTAGTAAAAGAGCTGGCTGGCTCTAATACGTCTCAACTCCCACCTGAACTTAATAAAACTCAATGTGACCTACTAGCTGCCTTCTTCATCAAAAAAGTCGACCAAATTCACCAAGACATTAATCAAGCTTCTAATAAATATAAGTTAACCACTGAAGCTACCCCAAACTGCGCATCACCTACCTCGGGTAATGCTCCAGGCATTCCGGATTGCTCTACTCCGGTTAATGCATCTTCTGTCACACTTGATAGTTGGCCCTTGCTGAACCCTGATATGGTTCAAAGGCTGCTAAAAACTATTAAATCTGGCTCACCTAAAGACCCATTGCCATGCTCAGTCTTAAAGCAACTTAACAGCAACGTCTTGGTTACCATCACTGATCTTCTCAATGCTTCGTTACTGGAACAATTTGTACCCAGTGAATGGAAGCATGCAATGATTCATCCGCTCTTGAAGAAAGCTGGCGCCGACCCCAATTTGCCAGCTAACTTCCGCCCAATATCCTTGCTGCCCACCTTTGCAAAAATATTGGAGAAACATGTACATCGTTGCCTCACTGATTTCATTACCACTCATGACCTATTACCATCCCACCAGTCGGGATTTCGTGCAGGCTTTTCCACAGAAACTACCTTGCTGGGGGTAACCGAAAATATCCGCCGCATGGTGGACAAGGGCGAAACAGTGGCACTTGTGCTGCTCGACCTCAGCGCGGCATTCGACACCGTGTCGCATGCGGTCCTCGCCCAAACACTCCACTCCCTGGGCATCCGTGGGGCAGCTCTCAACTGGATTAGATCATTATTGGAAAACCGCACGTTCCAGGTCTTCTCACAAACTGCCTGCTCCGATACCATGACATTCAAACACGGAGTTCCACAGGGCTCTATTCTTAGCCCGTTGCTTTTCAACGTGTATATGAGCCCCCTGGCCAAAATAGTGGAGGAAACAGGGCTTTTAATGTTTTCCTACGCTGATGATTCCCAGCTGCTTTTTTCTTTATCAGCTGCAGATTCTGATAATTCCTCCACCCTACAACTCGGACTCTGTAAAATCGCCGACTGGATGCAAAAAACTTCCTAAAACTTAACGGCAAAAAAACCGAGTTAATCGTGTTGGGCAAAAATAAAGAACTTTGGGGACCCCAACATTGGCCAACTGAAATGGGCACCCCCCCTACCCCGGTTACTCATGCTCGCAACCTGGGCGTCATTATTGACGACTCACTCAGTTTACATCAGCAAGCGGTAAAGACTTCAGCCACCTGCTTTGCCATATTAAAATGGCTAAAAAAGATCTGTTGGATGCTGCCTGAAAACACCAAGAAAACAGTTGTCAATGCCCTAATAACATCTAGGCTAGATTATGGCAACGTTTTGTACCTGGGGGCGAACAAAGCTACTGTCCGCAGGTTGCAATCAGTGCAAAATGCAGCAGCCAGACTTCTCTGTAAAATTCCCATCTCTACTCCAACCACTAAATACATCAGGAAGTTACACTGGCTAAAAATTGAAAACCGAGTTAAATTCAAATCTCTATGTTTTATGCACAGGATTTCCACCAACACCGCTCCTAAATATCTGCAAAACCTGGTGCGCCCCTACCGTCCTTCCAGATCTCTTCGGTCTTCCACGGCAAATCATTTTGAAATTCCAAGGACCAGGCTGTCACGCATGGGTGGCAAGTCCTTCTCATTCCTAGGACCTTCGCTCTGGAATTCAATGCCACATACATTGCGGTCTGAGTCGAATTACATCAAATTCAGAAAAGCCTTAAAAACATGGCTCTTTAACATCTAGTTTTCTGTAACCGCATTGCTATTGGGATCTGCCGCGCCGGGAAACCCTTTGTTGGGTAGCTGTGCGCATTACAAATGTAAACAAATAAAATAAAAATAAATTGTTTCAACCACACATAGAAATCAGACGCTGCAATACACTGAATCCTGCTACACTTTTACCATCAAGCACAACAGATCCTACTCCACATGACTGCGTGGATGTCATTAACACAATTACGAAGCCCAGACAAGACTTGACAGATGTTGCATTACCCGATCCAGACCTGACACTTTATGTGGATGGTTCATGTATGAGAACAAGTACAGGAGAATTAGTGGCCGCATATGCAGTGACCACTGAAACTAAAGTCATAGAAACGCACCGCATTGACACCTTGTCAGCTCAAGCAGCAGAGCCCATTGCTCTGACCCAAGCCTGTATACGAGCCAAGAACCTTAAAGTAAACATATACACAGATTCACGTTATGCATTTGGAGTCGTGCACGATTTCGGTGTTCTCTGGCAAGAAAGAGGTTTCTTGACCTCTCATGGAGCCAAAATCCAGCATGGTCCCCTCATTCAAGCTCTGTTAGAGGCGATACATTTGCCTACAGCCATAGCCATCATGAAGTGCAAAGCACATACAAAGGTTACAGACACTATTTCCCAGGGTAACGACCTGGCAGATCGGACAGCGAAACATACAGCACTGACTCATACTCATACAATTGATATGACAAAGACTGACGTATCTTCACTGACACATTGCATGACAGTTAGAGATCCTACACAAGATGTCATCGACATACAGACACATGCTACTCCAGATGAAATAAAGAAATGGGCTGAACAAGGAGGGGTCCAGACAGAACAGGGATGGATGACGAGGGGAAAGACCACATGGTTTCTCCCCGACTCTATGGTTCAAGTTATCATCAACACAGCACATAGTCCAGCACATTTAGGAAAGAAAGCCATGTTAGACAGTTTACAGAACCTCTGGTTCAACAAGCATTTACGAGCAGCAGCAAAACAGAAAGTGCGTACCTGCATGATCTGTTGTCAGTTCAATCCAGGAAAAGGTATTCCCGTGGAACGAGGTGGATTTCATCCTCCCGACCATCCTTTTGAAGTCCTCCAGATGGATTATATCCAGATGGACAGATGCCGGGGATTCAAGTATGTCCTCGTAGTTGTATGTGCCCTGTCGAGATGGACAGAAGCATATCCCGTCCCAGATTACACTGCCCCGACCACTGCCAAGCAGTTGGTTCGTGAGTTCTTCCCACGGTACGGTTTGCCCCGTGTCGTGTATTCAGATAACGGTCAGCCATTCTCGTCCGAACTCATGAAGCAGGTTTCACTTCTGTTAGGTTATCAATGGAAGTTCCACTGTGTTCGACATCCCGAGGCAGCAGGTCTCGTGGAGAGACACAATCAGACTCTGAAAACCCGTCTTGCCAAAGTGTGTAAAGAGAAAGGCGTAGATTGGATAGTAGCTTTACCGGTTGCCCTCTTTTATATGCGAATGGTAGCTCATTCTAGGACAGGGCTATGCCCGTATGAGGTGGTCTTTGGTAGGCCTCCTAATATGTGGGGGACGCCTATGCCACGTACAATAACTGATGTTGACAGTACTATGCTGACAGATTACCTTGCCTCCTTGATGTCTGCACTACTATCATGTCGTTCACAGGTCGCGGCAGCCTTCCCAGACAACACCGAGGTGAAACCGCATGAGCTGGTCCCAGGAGATGTCGTCGTAGTCCGCAATTTTGATCGGTCAAGCCCTCTGGAGCCCCGCTGGAAAGAGCCGAAGATCGTTTTGTTGACTACAAGGACTGCGGTGAAATTAGAAGGAAGAAAAGGCTGGCTCCACTCGAGCCATGTGAAAAAATTTTATGGACTTCCGCCAAAGACCGATTCCCAGGACTGCCGCATTCCAGACACTGATACTAAACTCCCCCTGTTAGAGAAAACTCCTCAGCAGGAGTACAGATTGAAATTGAGGTCTAGTAAGTCAGACAGTTTAATTGTTTAAGTCCCCTCCTGGGTGAAGCGGTTAGACAGTTTCTTGACATGTATAAGATAGACCCCAATAGAGAGAGAGATAGACAGGAGATCAAGAAACTAAATTTTTGTAAAAATCTCCGAAGCCGTTGTATCTGAACGTTACTTATTATGTTTTTTCTGAGTCTTACATTAATCTGCATTAGTTGGATGTTATATGTGTTCTTTCCTATTGCACATTCTTTTTCTAATGACACTGCAGAGCACACGTTTAGTGCCCTGCCTCCACACGAATTGTCTTATCGACTTGCGCTGCGCAACAATACATTCATCCGTATGTTACACCATTCTCACCAGATCAACAACGCTACTAATTGTTGGATATGTGGCCGACTCCCTCCCTATCAGAACTACAAGGGAGCTCTGCCCCTCTTTCCTTACCCGTTTACACATAATGGTTCCTGTGGTGCATGGTTTAGTTTAATATCTTCTTTAGACACTGAATCCAGAGTTTCCCAAGGCAATTGGATATGGGGAAATCTGAACACAGTCATGAATAAAGCATGTTTCCCAAACAAAGAAGGTCTTCCCCAAATGACAGGGACCGATTTAGAAAATGAAGTATATGGATTAGGCAATTTTACACTTAACCTCATGATCCTAAATGTTCAGTCCGAGACTAGTCCCGACTTGCCATCTATATCAGTTTTACCAGCAAAAGGTGTATTATGTGTCAGAAAGAATGGTTCAGTACATCTAGGTCATAGTGACTGTACTACTGTGGTCGAATTCAGTGATAAAGGCAAGTCTACATTCAAAGCTTCCCGACATTCCTATTTTATATGTGGTCAGACAGCATATGTACGTTTACCTTTAGACTGGGATGGTACTTGTTTTATTGCATTCCTATTGCCACCAGTTTTTCTAGCCCCACTGATTATCACAGGAATTCCCGCCTTGATCTCGTTAGATACAAGAGAGATCTCCCAATTGTTGATCAGACTGAAACTACATGGGAACAATATACAGATTTCAATAAAGGATTCTTTCCTTATCTAGGCACTGTCTCAAATAGTAAACTGATACGCAAATTAACCAGAATCCTCGAAGCAGTAGTGAATGAGACTACTTCCGCTTTGGGCAACTTAACAGAGGAGCAGTCTGCGATGAGACTTGTTGTTCTTCAGAACCGCCTTGTCCTTGTCGTCATCCTGGCCGATAGGGGCGGAGCTTGTAGAGTCATCGGATCCAATTGTTGCGTGTTTATTCCTAATAACGCGCCATCAGTATATAAGGCTATCACCAGACTTCACGAAATTGCCCATCAGATACATCAGAATCCAGGCTCCTGGACTTGGTCCGGTTGGCTCTGGAGTGTAATATCAGCCTGGGGATGGAAGCTACTGTCATTCCTAGGAATTATATTGGCCATAGTATTCAGTTGTTGTCTATGTCTACAATGTGGGCCAGCGATTTGCGGCTTGTGCGCCACAGCTTGTGTTCCCCACTCAAGTTCACGTTCCCATTCCCGAATAAAGAAAGAAGAACAGATGATGTTATATGAACAGATAGATGGTCTCATGAAGATTGATATATCTTAATGGGTCCGTAGGGGACAAGGAGGGAATGAGGTAATTGAAATTTTTATGGTCAGGTATGTCCCCTAACGTGTACCCCAACGTCTCCATGTACAAGTTTAAAGTGCATGTAACTTCCCTCCACAACCGAATCTGAAGACGCAAATACATTTGCGTCCAACGTTAACATGTCCTCTATCAGATCCACCATGAATGGATCGATAATTCAGTTCCTAAGTATGCCTTGCCAACGTCTTTACATGGTGCACTTTCACGTTTTTCCTGGCTCTGCCTAGCTAGGCCCTGATTTCTGCCCTCGAACCACTTCTGTCTCTGCCTCTGAAAGCTGCAGCATGGAGATGCATCCCTGACCTCTGCCTTACTTCCTGACAAGCGAAGCGGTGCCTGGCTCGGCCTGGCCTGCCTGCCAGAACAGTGTTTTGCCTTCAAGTTATCAGCTTAGCCAGTTCAGCCTCTTCGAAAACACATTCCAGTCTAGTGAAATAGGTAAACAGCTCCCCGGCTGCAGAGCAAAGGGCCAAGCCTTCCTGTCTCCTTCATGTAATTCATTGCTCCCGTTACCATGGTAGGCCCATGGCCCCGCACATTGCACCTAGACACATATGCATTCAGTATAGAATAGCCTCTGCCCGAGAGACCTTTTACTTCAGATTACATCCCCCAAACACAAGATATCAGATATGTTATAGGAACAGGTTGATCTGACATGCCCAGCTTCTGTCTCCTCTACTAGTACTAAATGTCAGACCCCCAGTTTTCCCCAGATACACGTCAATCACACGTCATACTAACTGCGCGCGCACCCAGGTCATAGGTTTCAGCTGACTCCGCAAAATCCTCTACGCACCCACCCACTTATGACACTTTTCTGTGACGTTTCCAGCACACGCCTCCGTGCACACCCCTGTACACGCCTTTCTGCTACGCACATGTGTTCTTATCTTACTCGTTTCACTTGTCACGCCTACTGTATCCATCGCCATTGTACAGTTTTACTATATATGTCATTTACTGTTAATAAATCGTTGACATCTTTTTGCCATCATTGCATATACCCCCGAACCCTTGTATTGATGGAACTGATTTCCATGGCTCGAGCCATCCCGATTAAAGCCCGTATGACTCAGATACCACGGACTCTGCCTCTCATTTGATTGAGCTATTCTTTTACCTGTCTGTAATTATATGGAAAAACGATACGGTAAATTATATTTACCACACCTGTCCAGGGGGTGCAGAGGAGGTGAGGCCTGTCAAGGTGTGCAGAGGAGGTGAGGCCTGTCCAGGGGTGCAGAGGAGGAGAGGCCTCTCCAGGGGTGCAGAGGAGGAGAGGCCTGTCCAGAGGTGCAGAGGAGGAGAGGCCTGTCCAGGGGTGCAGAGGAGGAGATTCCTGTCCAGGGGTGCAGAGGAGGTGAGGCCTGTCCAGGGAGTCAGACGAGGAGAGGCCTGTCTAGGAGGTGCAGAGGAGCTGAGGCCTGTCCAGAGGTGCAGAGGAGGTGAGGCCTGTCCAGGGTTGCAGAGGAGGAGAGGCCTGTCCACGGGTGCAGAGGAGGAGATGCCTGTCCTGGGGTGCAGACGAGGAGAGGCCTGTCTAGGAGGTGCAGAGGAGCTGAGACCTGTCCGCGGATGCAGAGGAGCTGAGGCCTGTCCAGGGGTGCAGAGGAGGAGAGGCCTGTCCAGGGGTGCAGAGGAGGTGAGGCCTGTCCAGGGGTGCAGAGGAGGCGAGGCCTGTCCAGGGGTGCAGAGCAGGTGAGGCCTGTCTAGGGGTGCAGAGGAGGAGAGGCCTGTCCAGGGGTGCAGAGGAAGCGAGGCCTTCCAGGGGTGCAGAGCAGGTGAGGCCTGTCTAGGGGTGAAGAGGAGGTGAGGTCTGTCCAGTGGTGCAGAGGAGGAGAGGCCTGTCCAGGGGAGCAGTGTCTTTCTTCTGGCCTGTGCATAGCGCCCCTAGACTCAGGGTGGATTCAGAGGCGCTCTATGGGGTGGAATGAACTCTGGGCTCCTCTGTCCTTAATGAGAATCCTTCACCAAGAGGCCTGTCCAGGGGTGCAGAGGAGGTGAGGCCTGTCCAGGGGTGCAGAGAAAGTGATGCCTGTCCAGGGGTGCAGAAGAGGTGAGGCCTGTCCAGTGGTGCAGAGGAGGTGAGGCCTGTCCAGGGGTGCAGAGCAGGTGAGGCCTGTCTAGGGTTGCAGAGGAGGAGAGGCCTGTCCAGGGGTGCAGAGGAGGAGAGGCCTGTCCATGGGTGCAGAGGAGGTGTGCCCTGTCAGGTGTTGCAGAGGAGGTGAGGCCTGTCCAGAGGGGTGCAGAGGAGGTGAGGCCTGTCCAGGGGGGTGCAGAGGTGAGGAGGTCTGTGTAGCGGGTCCAGATAAGGTGAGTCCTGTCCCTGGGGCGCAGAGGAGGTGAGGCCTGTTCAGGTTTGCCGAGGAGGTGAGGCTTGTCCAAAGGGTGCCAAGGAGGTGAGGCATGTCCGTTTTGGGGTGAGGGGTTGCAGAGGAGGAGAGTCCTGTCCAGGGGGAGGAGAGGAGGTGAGGCCTGTCCAGGGGGAGGAGAGGAGGTGATGCCTGTCCTGGGGGAGCAGAGGAGGTGAGTCCTGTCCAGGTTGAGCAGTGGAGGTGAGGCCTGTCCAGGAGGAGCAGAGGAGGTGAGGCCTGTCCTGGGGGCAGAGGAGGTGAGGCCTGTCCAGGGGGAGGAGAGGAGGTGAGGTCCGTCCTGGGGAATTAGTGTAGGTGAGGCCTGTCCAGGTTGAGCAGTGGAGGTGAGGCCTGTCCAGGAGGAGCAGAGGAGGTGAGGCCTGTCCTGGGGGCAGAGCAGGTGAGGCCTGTCCAGGGGGAGGAGAGGAGGTGAGGTCTGTCCTGGGGTAGTAGAGGAGGTGAGGCCTGTCCAGGTTGAGCAATGGAGCGGAGGCCTGTCCAGGAGGAGCAGAGGAGGTGAGGCCTGTCCAGGAGTGCAGAGGAGGTGAGGCCTGTCCAGGGGGTGCAGAGGAGGTGAGGCCTGTCCAGGGGAGAAGAGAAGGTGAGGGCTGTTCAAGGGTCAGAGAAGGTGAGGCCTGCACAGGTGGTGCAGAGAAGGTGAGGCCTGTCCAGGGGGTGCAGAGGAGGTGAGGCCTGTCAAGGTGTGCAGAGGAGGTGAGCCCTTTCCAGGGGTGCAGAGGAGGAGAGGCCTGTCCAGAGGTGCAGAGGAGGAAAAGGCCTTTCCAGGGGTGCAGAGGAGGAGATGCCTGTCCAGGGGTGCAGAGGAGGTGAGGCCTGTCCAAGGAGTCAGACGAGGAGAGGCCTGTCTAGGAGGTGCAGAGGAGCTGAGGCCTTTCCAGAGGTGCAGAGGAGGTGAGGCCTGTCCAGGGTTGCAGAGGAGAGGCCTGTCCACGGGTGCAGAGGAGGAGATGCCTGTCCTGGGGTGCAGAGGAGGTGAGGCCTGTCCGGGGAGTCAGACGAGGAGAGGCCTGTCTAGGAGGTGCAGAGGAGCTGAGACCTGTCCGTGGATGCAGAGGAACTGAGGCCTGTCCAGGGGTGCAGAGGAGGAGAGGCCTGTCCAGGGGTGCAGAGGAGGTGAGGCCTGTCCAGAGGTGCAGACGAAGCGAGGCCTGTCCAGGGGTTCAGAGCAGGTGAGGCCTGTGTAGGGGTGCAGAGGAGGTGAGGCTTGTCCAGGGGTGCAGAGGAAGCGAGGCCTGTCCAGGGGTTCAGAGCAGGTGAGGCCTGTCTAGGGGTGAAGAGGAGGTGAGGTCTGTCCAGTGGTGCAGAGGAGGAGAGGCCTGTCCAGGGGAGCAGTGTCTTTCTTCTGGCCTGTGCACAGCGCCCCTAGACTCAGGGTGGATTCAGAGGCGCTGTATGGGGTGGAATGAATTCTGGGCACCTCTGTCCCTAATGAGAATCCTTCACCGAGAGGCCTGTCCAGGGGTGCAGAGGAGGTGAGGCCTGTCCAGGGGTGAAGAGAAAGTGATGCCTGTCCAGGGGTGCAGAAGAGGTGAGGCCTGTCCAGTGGTGCAGAGGAGGTGAGGCCTGTCCAGGGGTGCAGAGGGATTGAGGCCTGTCCAGTGGTGCAGAGCAGGTGAGGCCTGTCCAGGGTTGCAGAGGAGGAGAGGCCTTTCCAGGGTTGCAGAGGAGGAGAGGCCATTCCAGGGGTGCAGAGGAGGTGAGGCCTGTCTAGGGGTGCAGAGGAGGAGAGGCCTGTCCATGGGTGCAGAGGAGGTGTGGCCTGTCAGGTGTTGCAGAGGAGGTGAGGCCTGTCCAGAGGGGTGCAGAAGAGGTGAGGCCTGTCCGGGGGGGGTGCAGAGGTGAGGAGGCCTGTGTAGCGGGTCCAGATAAGGTGAGTCCTGTCCCTGGGGCGCAGAGGAGGTGAGGCCTGTTCAGGTTTGCAGAGGAGGTGAGGCTTGTCCAAAGGGTGCCAAGGAGGTGAGGCATGTCCTTTTTGGGGTGAGAGGTTGCAGAGGAGGAGAGTCCTGTCCATGGGGAGGAGAGGAGGTGAGGCCTGTCCTGGGGGAGCAGAGGAGGTGAGTCCTGTCCAGGTTGAGCAGTGGAGGTGAGGCTTGTCCAGGAGGAGCAGAGGAGGTGAGGCCTGTCCTGGGGGCAGAGGAGGTGAGGCCTGTCCAGGGGGAGGAGAGGAGGTGAGGTCCGTCCTGGGGGAGTAGAGGAGGTGAGGCCTGTCCAGGTTGAGCAGTGGAGGTGAGGCCTGTCCAGGAGGAGCAGAGGAGGTGAGGCCTGTCCTGGGAGCAGAGGAGGTGAGGCCTGTCCAGGTTGAGCAATGGAGGGGAGGCCTGTCCAGGAGGAGCAGAGGAGGTGAGGCCTGCCCTGGGGGCAGAGGAGGTGAGGCCTGTCTAGGGGGTTGATGCAGCGCTCCTCCGGAAATGATTTCTAAAACTTATCCACCTTTCCCTGAAGTACCAAATCATTCATTTTCTCTACAGTGGGGCCCATAACACTGCGAGCTACTCATAAAACACATTCACGCTACTTCATGGATCAGTGAGATTCAAAGGAGAGCGGCTGTATCATAGTGGAGTGCCTAAACCAAATCTAAATATTTATACTATTTACAACTGCAGTTTAAATGTATTTTACCATGGTTTTATTAACAAGACAATGGATTAGACACGCCAGGTGATGGATCAGCTAGTAAAAAATTAGGCGTAGGAAAATACAAGACCAGCTTAATTCTCCATTTAACCAAATTTTATTTTACTATAAGATTAACATGTCCATCAATGTATTCTTTAATTTTATTTCTATATTCAAAATGTAAGCAAAGATTTAGTTCAAAAACATTTATTTCAGAAAAATTAGAAATATACATTTATTATTAAAGCAAAGGACATGATTTAGCAAAGACAAATAGTTCCCAAAAATTTATTCTCTATCTTCCTAACAACCTTCCTTACCTACAGAGCTCTACTTCAAATCAAGTCCAAAAATTAAGAAAAAATAACAAAATCCATACGCATTAGAATTCAATCAGCAGTCCGACAGCATCTCAGGAGGAAATCGAGAAAGGGTTTTTTCTTAAGTAAAATCAGGGGTTTTTATACACTATTTTCTCTAACCCTATCTAAATAAAAGTATCTATCATCGAAAACTCGAAATTTGATTGGACAATTCCGAGGGTGGATGAGCATCAACTCATCGTTACAAAATTCAACTTGTGCAGTTTCAGCAGATCTTAAAGAAGCTATTGTCTTTGTCAGTGTCCGTCACAGTCATGTCTGCAACTCGCAATATAGCCGACAATTCCCACGTTATACAATGGTGAAGCGAAAAGATTTTTGGCAGCCAACAGGGTTTCCAGGGCAGTCTGTCCTTGAACTGACTCCCTTGCAGGCTCAGGCAGCTCGCATTCAATCCTGCTAAAAGCGCACATGCGCATTCCGGCTCTCACTCGCAGTTTGATACTGCAGCGATTTTGTGTGTAGGCCTCACAGGCCAAAACGGGAACTATCGTAGAAATAAACACAAATAAACGTTAATTATAGAAATTTAGCCTTTCTGTTTACCTCCCCCCTTACTAAGGTTTCCCTGTTAATTGTTACCTAGCAAATAAGCGACATGTACGCGTTTTATACTCACTTATCCTTTTTCTCGATGCCACAATTACATAGACAAAAGCACATTCATGCCGTTTTTATTATTTCGAAACTTTTGCATTAGTCTCACAACATGACAACAACATTGATTAGTCAGTTATATCTTGCCATTCAAGCAGATTAGTACTCCCACGTGTATTTGTGTTTGCACATTATACTCTTGTTGATTAGTTAAACCACTTCACACAATTAATAAAGATTACTATTATGAGGTAATGACTTCACGAGGGGTATACAAAGTTTTGTAACTCCAGCTCGCTCCATCAGGGTTCACAGGAGGTAGGCCTGTCCTGGGGTACAGAGGAGGAGAGGCCTGTCCAGGGGTGCAGGGAAGATGCCTCTCCAGAGGGAGCTGGGGAGGTGAGGCCTATCCAGGGGGTGCATATGAGGTTAGCCTGTCCATCGGGTCCAGAGTTGGTGAGGCCAGTCTAGGTGTGCAGAGGAGGTGAGGCCTGTCCTGAGGGGTGCAGGGAAGATGCCTCTCCAGCGGGAGCTGGGGAGGTGAGGCCTATCCAGGGGGTGCAGACAAGGTTAGGCCTGTCCAGGGGGTCCAGATTTGGTGAGGCCTGTCCAGGGGGTGCAGATGAAGTTAGCCTGTCCAGGGGGTCCAGAGTTGGTGAGGCCAGTCTAGGTGTGCAGAGGAGGTGAGGCCAGTCCTGGGGAGAAGAGGAGCTGAGCATGAGGAGGTGAGCCTGTTTAAGGTGTTGCAGAGGAGGAGAGTCCTGTCCAAGGTGGTGCAGAGGAGATGAATCCTGTCTAAGGGGGTGCAGAGGAGGTGGGGCCTGTCCAGGGGGTGCAGAGGAGGTGAGGCCTGTTGTCAAGGGCTGTGTTTACTGACAGTGCAGACACTCCCAGGAGCAGAACAATGAGATTTTCCAAATTCCACCACTGGTTTTCCCACAGCCACCAACTGAAGAGTTAACTAGTGGCGGTGCGAACCCAGCTGGAGGAAAGGGTAATGGGACAGAGAAGAGACTGCCTGACCTTCTGGCTCTTCCATACAAACAAAATGGTGGTAGTGTTTCTCATCAGAGAAAACGTCCGCACCTACTGTTGTTAGTTATTCTCCCCGGGTACGTAATGCGTGAGGTATAAAAAAGATATAGAGGTGCACTGAGAACTTGATAAGACACCCACCACCAGGGGTGTTTGAGCAATGCAACTGAATGCAAATACCATGAATCAAGAGAGAAAACCAAATTGCACAAGCACCCTCTTAACAGTCCATTAATCTATGAACATGAATGTAGTCATTTCCAAGGTTATTGCACCAACATTATTCAATGGTTCGATGTCAATGTAAAATATGGATCCAAAACCGAATCTTGTTCTTAAAGTTCTTTATTATTCAAATAGGTTAAAAGATTCCCAGCTTATCATTGCCGACACGTGTTTCGCCCTCTCCAGGGCTTTTTCAAGGCTATCTTGTTCTGGTCTTATGCTGCTCTGGTCTTGTGCTGCTCTGGCATCGGACTGGTTTGTAATCAAAAGGATATGGGTATGAAGCGTTTTGTGCGAAACCTATTGGAAGTTTTGGTCACAGCGAGCTATTCAGCAAATAGATTCCCTTTAAGTAACAAGGATCTAGTTAAGTCTCTCATGGATCATTGAACGAACAGAGCTGGTTTAGATTAGTCTTGTTATGAGGGTGCGTCTCGCTGCGTGGAGATACGTCCTATCTTGTTAGATGAGAAATTCATAAGACCTTGATAAGTCTTATTCATGTTGTTTCCGGGCCCCTAGTCTCCACTGCAAGGCACTCTTCCACTCTACTTCTTCCTTTCTGCCATACTCCGATTTATTCCTTTCTTACTCCCTCTCTTTCTTTAAACATGAGTGGAAAACACTGTAAAAGAAAAGCACACCATTACTATTTTCCTTCAATTCCTTCTCCACTTTCATACTCTCTCTCTATTTCCTTACCCAGAGTGCCTATGGCTTTTGCTCCTCTTCTATTCTACAATATAAGTATTTTATCCTTTGGTAACCTGCATTATAAATAACATTTTAGCACCCTTTAACTCTGTGAGTTCATTTATTCTTTTTCACTCATTCATTCATTCACTCTCTGCCTTACTTTCTTACTTTCTTATCTTCTGAATTCTTGTTACTTCTCCCTTAGGAACCTTCTGGAGGCTCTGCCCTCAACCAAGCAACGAAGAAATCAGGAACTGAAGTATTCAATGGGTAAGTATTAATTCTTCTATTTATATATTTTTTTCTATTTACTTTAAATTGGTATTTCTTTTTAGTTCTAAATTACCTAACTAACTGACGCACCAAAGCGCTCTAACCTGCGCCAAAGCCTGGCACAAAACTGCACTATTTCTATCTAACTAGACTACAGAAAATCCGTTGGTGAGTGCGTGGTTCTAAAATCAACCGGCGCACTTCACAGCTTGTCTAGACCTCGCGCCCGTGTCTAGGACAACAGGACTAGACCCGCAACTGCGGGACAATGAAGAGCTTTGATTCCTTTTTCCTGCACCCTGACAGTAACCCCTCGCAAGGTTTAGCCTCCGGGCTGAGGTTTGTGAGGAGTTTACGAGCGAAAAATCTTACTTAATCGGGGAGCATGAGCATCTGATTGTTCCACCCTTGACCTATCCTCTGGGCCAAAACCCTTCCAGTCTACAAGATAGAAGATTTTCCCTTAAATGGACTTTGAAACTAGGATTGTTTTAACTTCAAATTCTTCTTGTCCTTCCACTAAAATAGGTTCTCTGTTTCTCAATTCTTTCAAATGGGGTGAAACCTTTTTAAGAGGAGAAAAATGAAACCCTGGGTGTATTTGTAGCTGTGGTGGTAGTTTTAGTTTGAAAGTCATTGGATTCACTACTTGCTCCACAAGAAATGGATCTATAAATCGGGGTTGAAACTTTCTATTTCCTTTAAGCTTTAGGTTTCTTGTGCTTAAACAAACCCTGTCCCCTTTACTTAAATCTGGTTCTGGTCTTCTTTTTTTATCTGCACTTTGCTTGTAGCGTTCCTTAGCTTTCATTAAGTTCTTGGTGGCAGACTCGTGTACCTTGCTAAGATGCTGTACAAAGTTTTGTGCTACAGGCACCGACACTTCTTGAGAGGAAGCCATAGTATTTGGATGCCTTCCATAATACAAGTAGAAAGGGGAAAAACCAGTAGAGGCATTCTTAGCATTATTATGTGCAAACTCGATCAAGCCACTCTCCCTCTTGATCCAAGAGAAACAGTCTGAGATACTTTTCTAACTCTTGATTGGCCCTTTCAGTTTGACCATCTGTTTATGAATGAAAACTCATTGAATAACGTGTCTCAATTCCCAAACCCCTTGTGTAAGCCTTCCAAAAATAGGATAGAATTTGAGATCCACGATCTGTGATCAAAACCTTTGGAATGCCATGTATCTTAATACCACTTTGATTGAATTGTGTGGCTATTTGTTTGCAGATGACTTCCCTTTCAGGGACATCTTGTCTTGGGTTAGCCAAGATAAAAGATTTAAACAATCTGTTCATACCTACACTGACACCTGATAGTAAAAACACTACAGAAGGGGTGGTCGACGTACATACTATTTTTCTTCAAAACCGAACGGATCCTACTTGGAAAAAAATGGGTAATCTGGCCCACAGACACAAACAACTGTCAAGATAGTTTTCAGAAAAAGACACAAGGGTTCGCATTCACTAGGCCAGATCCAAGATATATCCAGAGACAACATCCAGGGATAGTAACATCGTACAGTGTGGGAAAACTGCGCCTTGAGTGGCTACACAGATCTACACTAAAGGAAGTGAAACAACACTTATCTTTACTTAAAGATGGCATTGATATAAGGGACTTCTTACAAGGACCTACTAAACTGTGTCATAAATGTTTCATATACGCCGGTATCTATGCTGCTTATAATGAAGCATGGAAGATTACGCAAGCAGAGTCTGCAGAACGTATTCCAGAAATTGATCGTATTATCTTAGAGAAATCTCTCTCTGTAGTTGACAATGGGTTAATGACTCTGTCATCCAGTATATATTCTTTGGACTGCATACTATCCTCTGCCATAGACATAATAGAACAGGACTTAGTCATGTTGCAACTTGGTCAATCACAATTGCGTTCTATAATGCTACTGGGCTGGACGTTGCAAAACCTTTGTTCAGGCTATGTGCCTTGGCGTCGAATCAACGCCACGTCATTGTTTTCTGAATTTGACCTTACAGATAAACAAATCACACTGGCACGGAGGGGCACAGAAAATACGGTGCTGAGCATTGAAAAACTGGAAAGATTGCTATTAACTGTTTCTGAGAAACCAGCGACAGAATGGATAATACATGGTACAATTACTCTGCCTATGACGATTTTCCATTTTCAGTATTCCTTAAAACATATACCAGCAGGACTATATGAAAGGTTGAATAAAGAATATATCAAGACATCCTAGGATTTACCTTATACACACAGATGTTGGAGTGGGGGAAAGAAGTGTTTCTTAGTGGTACAAATAATAATAATAATAATAGGGAAGCTTGTAAAGCGCCTGGTTATGCCCACCGGCGTGTCCCTGCGCTGTGGTGAGTGAGAATCTCAGAGCCCCCTACCCAGACTCAGGCGCCCAGGCTCTTTAGTGAAGGAACAGGTGTGTTTTGAGCTCTCTTCTGAACCTGGTCTCAGAGGGTTCCAACCGAAGCTCAGGCGGGAGTTCGTTCCAGCTCCTAGCTGCCAAGAGCCGGAAAGATCTGCCACCCATTCGGGCCTTCTTGACTTTAGAGATCACCAGCAGGCCAGTTCCAGTGGATCTAAGGGACCGGACGGGCCTGTAGATAGTGATGAGGTTCTGCAGGTGCCTAGGCCCCATGCCTTGAATGATCCGGTGGCACGTACAGAGGGCCTTAAACACAATTCTCTTCCTGACAGGAAGTCAGTGAAGAGCAACCCGGGCCCTTTTTGAAGCGGCCCTTCTAGGGAGCCTAAGTACCAAACGAGCCGCTGCATTTTGCAACATCTGCAACCGGTCAAGACTCCTGACCGTGGCACCTAAATACAGTAAGTTGCCATAATCTAATCGCGAGGTGACAAAAGCGTGCACCAGCGTCCTCCAGCTTCTATAGGGAGAAGGTCCATAGTTTTGCGTAGACCTTTGAGGACACCAAAGCAAGTCCCCACAACACGTATGATCTGAGGTTCGAACGTAAGGTCCGAGTCTACCCATACACCCAGGTTGGGAAAATGCACTCTGCGGTTCACTTATATGTCGGGATATTAATTTGCACAGGGCCTGCGATGGTTCCACAAATAACTTATCCTGCCACCTGCAAGGTTCACCAGCTTCGGTGATTGATCCAATTTTTAGGCAACTTTCTAATGGAAGTTATATTGTGTTGAATGATCACAGCTGCTGTGACATGTTGCCAGGAATAGCCTATCTCGTAACTGTGTCAGACAGGGTCACTTGCTGTATGCAAGTATTGTTTCCTAAAACAAAGACAGACGGGGAGTCGCCGTTATGGCCGTCACTGAACATCTCTTCTATGCGAATTGATACTTTAACCAGACTGAAAGCCATTCTTTTACAGAAAACTGTGCCACTGACCTCGGCCAAAGAGACGTATTATTCTGCAAGTTGCAAGGACTTCTGCAGATATACATGCCCTTTTAACAACAAACTGCCCTAAACATTTCTCGGAAATGTTAGGTCATATCTTAAACATGTCTGATGTGAGTGGTATTGTACATGTATTTAAGACAGTTTTTTTCGGGACTGTTAGCACTTTTTCAAGCTGTCCTAGGCATATTTCCAAACTTCGTGCCCTCGGTGTTTGCCAGACTGCCTCTCGTTTTGGGGCTCGCAGCAGGGATACTATTTTTGCTCCTTCTGCTCCGATATGGCAAGCCAACTCACCGACGATGCCCAGATCACCTTGGAGAACACTCTTCTGGCGATGAGGTGTTGTGAGCGCATATCCAAATTATGGGATTAACTTGTTTAAGAGAATTGAGTACCACATGGTTTCTATCATTCAGACCAATATGGCAAGATTGCATCTTACCTGTTCTACGATGCCTGTTATGTGGAGAGGAATGGGTGCTATACATCTGTCTGACACTCCCATCAGTCATGCTAATTGAAGTTGATACTTTGCTTGGACCAGTAACGGCTCATGCACTGTGTTATCCCCAGCGGCTACCAATCCTGATGAAGGCATTCATTGAGATCTCACAGATGCAACATGCTAAAGGTGAGGTACGAGGAACAACAGGCGCACAGGTACCATCTACTTCGAACATTGCTAAAGCGACCGACGCTGACGGTGATGGTTCACATCTATGTGCAGTTAATCTGCTTAATGAGGTAATACAACTTTCACCTACAATGGTAGACAAATTCTTTACAGACTTAGAAGACTTGATGTTTTCTCCAAGCCCTAACACTGACTTTTGATTTGGCAGGCAGTGTTCTGAGAGACTCTGAATTTGACCTTCATTTTTCAAAACAAAGTTCTAACTTTGGGACTCTATTTTTTCTGTGAATAATTTTTGTTTTTCCAAATTCTTATTTTTTCATTTTTTGGCACCAAGTAATCTGCTTAAAGAAGAACTATTCATGGAGAACTAGATTTCTTTGATAGACTTCCAAGAGACAATATTTGACCTTGTCCTCATACAAACAGTTCATATAATCTGCTCGACTTCTTTTCTGTATTGAAGAGCCATTTCATAAATGTATTTTCATGATTCATTCGGATAGCATTTTCAAATGTCAAAAATATATGCTTTGAATGAAACATTGCTTTAAAATGCGTACAGCACAAATGCTCTATTTCATGTACAGCCAATGAAATTTTATGTTTTTTTGGGTGGGTTTTAACACATCATGTTTAGATATGTTTTATGTGATTAGAACTTAGTAATGTCGTACATAATAAAGTGGAGTGGGTGTTGTGTGGCGTTTTAGGCTCCGAGTGAATTTTCCCGATTTTTGCCCTTATATAGGTACGATTCACATTGCCCTTATATAGGCATAGAAATCAAGTCCTTATTTAGACATAGCCCATGCAGACCAAATACAGGCATGGCTACTTCTACCCGTACCAAACGTCACAACGATTTTTTGGAAAATCGGCTTAAGCAGTTAGAGAACTTCCCCTTGCTCGAATATTGATTTGTCCAAGAACTCATGTACTTTCCAAAGAACAACTATTCCCTAGGGGTTCTTTTCTGACGTTATTATGCCCGACTTTATGTCAAACTATGGCATTCCTATACACCTTCAAGGTATAAATATACCTCCACTTGCTCTAGCAAGACACAGTGGTTTGGAGCAGTTCGACTATCTACTTGAGATATGTTTCTTATTCTTGGGAAACAAAGTTGTCATGTTTATGCGGTTGTCAGAAACTAATCCCTTCTTAGGAATTCGAGAAAGTTTCTAGTGACCTCTGAGCTAGCTGGCACTCACTATTAAGTTTAGTATATTCAATAGAGACCTAGTCGACCTCAGTCCTACGTCTAATCTATAGGATATATTATTCCAATGCGCAGAACCTATTGGGAATATAGGAACTACACTACAGTAATTCAAAACCAACAGGGATATACCCAAATAACCCTTCTAAACCTGGGTATCAGAAATAGTAGGAATAACCAACAGTCAGTATGAAGGAATAAATAATACACTAAGTTTGGTGAAGGTATTTTTAATTTTACCAAATACAGTAGATTGCGTTTATCGTGTGAAAACTGCACCCTTTTAAACTAGACACAAGGAAGGAGAAATGATTTAATTTCTCCTTCCTTTTCTGACTTTGCATGCGTGCTGCACTGCACAACACACATACAAAGTGGGAAAAGCCTTCCCTCGTGTCTGACACAATATTTTATACAGGAAGGTTGTCCTTCCTGTACAAAACCGATGCTGGACTCACACACACACACACACACACACCCTAGCACTCTGGTGCTAAGGTGTGTGCATGCTAGGGTGTGTGTGTGTGTGTGAGTCTACTGTAATTAGTGCCGTTGCAAGGGAAAGGGAAGGAGAGAGCCATATCTTTGAAAATGTGGTGCTCTCCTGTTCCCTTCCTGTCGCGCAACGCAGCGCAGCCTCGCGGGGGGAGGGCTGCGCTGCATTGTGTGGAGATTTGGTAAATCTCCCCCGAAATGTCTTTTACAACCAGTTAAACATTGTGAATTCTCATTCCATTATGTTTCAATTTAGTAATTTTAAATATCTTTACATCCAACAGAAAACAAGCCTCGAATGTATGAAATGACCATCAATAAAGAAGCGAATGCTGTAAATCTTCAATAATAGCAGAAATAATGAGCTACAGTATTCAGGAAAACATCAGCGCAGTCGGCGACAGATGAACCTGCACACAAACTGACAGATCCCAGATGAAGCATCAAGGGCATTTCAGTGATTGCAAGAGGCTTAGCTGTGCACCTCCACGGCACAAGACGAAGATATGACCTTAGGAAAATTAAGGCAACAACAATAACAAACCGCCTCCTGTATAAACAAGTGTCCAACACCAGCTTTGATCATGGGATCGGTATGATGTGATTACTGCAGTGCTCTGTTTTATAAAATGATGACAAGCCATCATTCCGTGCTCTAGGAGAATTGTAAACTCTTTCTGGACAAACCAGTAACCAGAGAAGAGCAAAACAGAGCGGAGCCAGACAACTGACAGGTAAATGAAAGAGGAGTTCTTGTATCTACAATACAATAGACTGTCCTAATTTGCACCGGCCAGAAGGAAGATACATCTTTACCCGCAAGCGTGCATAGCCATAATCCAATCTGAAGGCACAATCGCCTACAAAGACACCTTCTACATATTAGGAGTGTGGCAAATATTTGGTGGCTATTGCATTTTATTGTTAAAACAGAAATCAAACGTGTAAAATACTGCACACATATAAAGTGTGTGAGAAAAACACAAGTGCTTTATCAGCCATGTCGGCCCATCAGGAAATGCAGTCATGGGATGTAGACAAATATATACCCGATCCACAAACACTAACCAAGAAAGAAGAATCAAACACATACAGCAAGAGCTTTAGTTTGACATCACTACTCAAGCTTCATCAGCACACATACACAGGGGAAAAGCCATTCAAGTGCAGTGAATGTGTAAAGAGCTTTGGTCATTTATCAACCCTACAGATACATCAGCGTACACACACGGGGGAAAAGCCATATCATTGCAGTGAATGTGCAAAGTGCTTTAGTCAATTATCAAACCTCCAAATACATCAGCGAAAACACACAGGGGAAAAACCATTCAAGTGCAGTGAATGTGCAAAGTGCTTTAGTCAATTATCAAGCCTCCAAAATCATCAGCGAATACACACAGGGGAAAAACCATTCAAGTGCAATGAATGTGCAAAGTGCTTTAGTCAATTATCAAGCCTCCAAAATCATCAGCAAACTCACACAGGAGAAAACCCATTCAAGTGCAGTGAATGTGACAATAGTTTTTGCAGCTCTTCAGCATTAAGGTATCATCAGCGAACACACACAGTAGAAAAACCATTCAAGTGCAGTGAGTGTGCAAAGAGCTTCAGTTGGTTATCAATCCTAAAAAGTCACCAGCAAACACACACGGGGGAAAAACCTTATCATTGTAGTGAATGTGACAGTAGTTTTCGCAGCTCTTCAGCATTAAGGTATCATCAGCGAATACACACAGGGGAAAAACCATTCAAGTGCAGTGAATGTGCAAAGTGCTTTAGTCAATTATCAAGCCTCCAAAATCATCAGCGAATACACACAGGGGAAAAACCATTCAAGTGCAATGAATGTGCAAAGTGCTTTAGTCAATTATCAAGCCTCCAAAATCATCAGCAAACTCACACAGGAGAAAAACCATTCAAGTGCAGTGAATGTGACAATAGTTTTTGCAGCTCTTCAGCATTAAGGTATCATCAGCGAATACACACAGGGGAAAAACCATTCAAGTGCAATGAATGTGCAAAGTGCTTTAGTCAATTATCAAGCCTCCAAAATCATCAGCAAACTCACACAGGAGAAAAACCATTCAAGTGCAGTGAATGTGACAATAGTTTTTGCAGCTCTTCAGCATTAAGGTATCATCAGCGAATACACACAGGGGAAAAACCATTCAAGTGCAGTGAATGTGCAAAGTGCTTTAGTCAATTATCAATCCTCCAAAATCATCAGCGAATAGACACAGGGGAAAAACCATTCAAGTGCAATGAATGTGCAAAGTGCTTTAGTCAATTATCAAGCCTCCAAAATCATCAGCAAACTCACACAGGAGAAAAACCATTCAAGTGCAGTGAATGTGACAATAGTTTTTGCAGCTCTTCAGCATTAAGGTATCATCAGCGAATACACACAAGGGAAAAACCATTCAAGTGCAGTAAATGTGCAAAGTGCTTTAGTCGGTTATCACACCTTCAAAGACATCAACAAACACACACAGGGGAAAAAACCATTCAAGTGCAGTAAATGTGCAAAGTGCTTTAGTCAGTTATCACACCTTCAAAGACATAAGCGAACACACACAGGGGAAAAACCATTCAAGTGCAATTAATGTGTAAACAGCTTTAGTCACTTATCAGACCTAAAAGGTCAGCAGCGAACACACACCCAAAAACCCTATCATTGTAGTGAATGTGACAGTAGTTTTTGCAGCTCTTCAGCATTAAGGTATCACCAGCGAACACACACAGTAGAAAAACCATTCAAGTGCAATGAATATGGGAAGAGCATGAGTCAATTATCAGACCTACAAAGACATCAGCGAACACACACAGGGGGAAAGCCACTCAAGTGCAATGAATGTGGTAAGAGCTTTAGTAAGTCATCATACCTACAAATTCATCAGTGAATACACACAGGGGAAAAAACATTCAACTGCAGTGAATGTGTGAAGAGCTTTAGTCGATTATCAAACCTCCAAACACATCAACGGACACACAGGGGGGAAAAACCCTATAATTGCGGTGAATGTAACAGTAGTTTTCGCGACTCTTCAGCATTAAGGAATCATCAGCAAACTCACACAGGGGAAAAACCATTCAAGTGCAATGAATGCGGGAAGAGCTTTAGTCAGATATCAGGCCGAAAACGTCATCAGCGAACACCGACGGGAGAAAAACCTTATCATTGTAGTGAATGTGACAGTAGTTTTTGCAACTCTTCAGCATTAAGGTATCATCAGGGAACACACACAGGGGAAAAACCATTCAAGTGCAGTGAATGTGCAAAGTGCTTTAGTCGGTTATCACACCTTCAACGTCATAATCGAACACACACGGGGGAAAAACCATTCAAGTGCAGTGAATGTGCAAAGTGCTTTAGTCTGTTGTCACAACTTCAAAGACATCAACAAACCCTATCATTGCGGTGAATGTAACAGTAGTTTTCGCTTCTCTTCAGTATTAAGGTATCATCAGCGAACTCACACAGGAGAAAAACCATTCAAGTGCAATGAATGTGGGAAGAACTTTAGTCAATTATCAGACCTACAAACACATCTGCGAATACACACAGGGAAAAAACTATATGATTGCTGTGAATGTTTGAAGAGCTTTAGTCAGTTATCAACCCTACGAAAACATCAACAAACACACACAGGGAGAAAGCCACTCAAGTGCAATAAATGTGGGAAGAGCTTTAGTCGACGATTAGAGCTACAAAGTCATCAGCGAACACAGAGGGGGAAAACATAGAAGGGCACTGAAAGTGAGAAGGGCTTTTCTCAATTTTGGATCCCACACAGCCCTCAGTGAATACACTCCTTCATTTAACTCACATGGAAATAATCCCAGAGATGCAGAGATTCTGAAAAGAACTTAAGAACATCAAAAATAATATTGACCCATCTGAGTACATAGACAAGAGCTAAAGAGTGCAGTTATTGTGAGAGGAATGAATTACGGAAAAAGATAAAATTCAAATTATGTAGGACATTGAAATACCAGATGATAAAAGACATGAATAGCAGTAAAGAAGAAAAACAGATAACAGTATTTGCAGAATTATAAAAGTGTTTGTTTCCAGTGATTGTTCACTTCCGTACACATAGCAAAGTGACATGATGTACCAGGATACACAGTGGGAGACAAGCACAATGTGGATTAAAAGAAAAGAAACATTGTTGATTTTTATTTGGTGAAGAAGAGATACAAAGAAAAACATTCAATCGCACCTGACCACACTACCTGTAAAAGCAACACTGAACAATACTGGGACTAACAGCAGTATTTTCAGCTAACTTGCCGGATTAGTGATAAAACCTATAAATCCAACACACCCAGAGTGGACATGTTGTCAGTGCTCTGGAGATGGGATGCTTCATTGGTAAAATGCATGAATTACTATTAACAAATGCCACTGCAGTATATGTAATGAAATAAAGCAAAGCACATGTTTTCAAGAAATAACCTATTGCTAGATATAAAAGAGCATATACCTTGTTTTTAAGTAACGTTTGCTGCATCTTTTACAGACTGTTATCGGTTGATGGATCAGCTCGTGCCTCGGGCCTTATAACTAAGTGTGACCTGTGGCTCCTCTCCGACTGGGCTCTCCCTATTCATTTTGTGACTTGCCAAACTCTACTTTTTACCAGAATTGAGCCACTGTAAGCAGCAGACTCTGTTTGAAGAATGTGGTGAAATAGCAAAATCCCACGTCAAAAGCATATGTGTGCCAAGACGATCAGTTGCACTCCCAGCAACTCGTCTTCCACACTTGATTGTCCCTTGTTCTCAAATGTTCTGAAGGATTTGTCGTATAAATACCAGAAGTGGCAGTGACATTCATGAAGCTAAAGCTAACAGGAGTGTGTGGGAGATAGAGAGGGGGAGAGATAAAGAGAGCGAGAGAGACAAAGAAAGGGGGAGAAAAAGAAAGAAAAGGAAGGAGCAGACGAATACATGTCAATGTGTGATATCACGAGAGAAACGGGCTGAATACCTATGAATTTATATATTTCTTTTTAATACCTATAGACCCATGTCATGCCAATAAACAGGGAACAAGTATGGAAAATAGTGAAGGAGCCCATTATTATATGCAAATCACAATGACATCACATATAGTGATGTCACAAGAAGTGATGTCAGGCCCTCATAATTATTTTCACGTGAAAGGTTGACGGCATGTTTTAAAAACAAAAACAAGAAACATAAAATAATGTAAAAATACGTTTTTGGTTTCAGTTTTTATACAGCATGTGTTTTTCCCACTATCAGTTTGTAACTAAACTCGTAATTGACTGAAAGTGTAAATATTTTTAAACAGATATGTGGAACTTGGAAATTACATTTTTAAACAGTTTTCAGCGAACAGACCCTAAGCCCCAAACTGTTTCACATTTACAATGTATTCAGCAATAGAAGGGCTAATTTTGTTAAGTTCTCTGTTCCTCTCTTGCGCCACTCACACAAACAAACACTCAGAGGCCGGTGTCTGCAGTGCTGGGGCACAAAGTAACAATTATCAGTCCCGGGTTAAGGAGCTAGGTGGAACTGTGTCCCTTTTCTAGATAATAGTGGGGGGACCCCTTCAAACTGTGGCTACCCCCGACTTGTGCCGTGCTGAAAAAGCAATAGTGAATTTGAGTAATTTACGATGAATTGAAATGATAGAAAGAGAAGAAGAGAGCAAGGTGCAGGACATATTGAAGAAAAAGAAAAAAGAGACAGAAGACTTTACCCTGTTCTGTGTACACACATTTTACGTAATCAAGTTGTGTTGTGCGTTTTGAACGGGCTGTCACCCCCTTTGTATGTAAATGAGCTTCTGTAACCAGACACCCCAGGCTCCCATCTCTTCTAGCGTGGATGATAATGTGAGCACTGTAAGGTAATCACAAACAAGGGCTATATTGAGAAATAATTGGCTTCCAGGTCTCACAGCTGTGGTTATGTAGTTCATTATTAGTTAATTTACTTTAATGTCCAGCAATTCTCCAGGTTACTTTTTTCAGTATATCGCTTTATATCGCTCTTTGCTCTTCATCTCCATCAGTTAAAGGTGAGGTTTGTTGTAGGATTTGTTGTTTGTGTTCCTAGACCATGTCCCAATCCTTTTGTCCTTGATTTGTCGGCATGTGTTTTGTCCACACACTGGTCTAGGATGGGCCTTCTCAAGGTAGAAGGCGCTGTAAAAGGAATAATAAATCAGATATATATGAAATTGTATGTAAACAAATATTTGCTTTTCAGTTATCAGGCACCACCAGACTCACATCTACACATGTATTGAGCACCAGATTAAAGTGACTCCTCCCTATATAAATATGTTCCATAAGTAATCAGGCTGATGGTTCAGCTGATACTCACAGCAAATAAAGTTTCTGGGATTGCACGCATTGGACTACATTTTAATTGTTGAAGTTTCACACAGTGTCGCTGATGCGCTCAGCTTATAAGGTTTGTGGATATTGCCCACTGTAACCAGATCACTGAAGTTCACCCTTAAGTAGTAACTAGGTCAAAACATAGTATTATACAGGATTTATACAGGATTTATAATGCGCATGGCTGCCTCAGCGACGAGGCGTCCCAGCGCAACCACAGACCATAAGGGAGCAGTGGGAGTTTCAACAAGGGTCCTTTATTATTAAATAGCAGGGAATAACCATGTCTTTACAGACTTCCAGAACACCAACAGATTAGATATGACTCTGATGTTCACTGGGAAGGAGTTCCAAAGTTTGGCCACCAAAAAGCCAAACGAGCATCCCCCCGCCCTAGCTTTCCTTACTCGGGGGACACAAACCAAACCACAGTTGGTGGATCTCAAGGCACGCCCAGGCACATAGGGCTTCAGTAAACCCGAGAGCCCAATAGGGGCTTGGTGCATCAAGATTTTATGCGCAATGCACAGCACCTTAAAGTGAACCCGGGCTTCGATGGGCAGCCAGTGCAACTTTAAGAGCACATGAGCCACCAACTGCGATCTAGGCAGTGCTACTAGCATACGTCCTGCTGCATTCTGGACTCTCTGAAGGCGTTTAATACTTGCTCTATTTGCGCCCAGATATAGAGCATTTCCATAATCAAGTCTCGCCAAAATGGAGGCTTGCAAGATGGTTTGGCGCCCTTCAGATGGAAAAAGACCAAGCAAAGGTCTAAGGCCTCTCAGAAGCCCAAAACAAACCGCAGCAACAGCTCTTGACTGTTTCTCGAAAGTTAGACCGGTGTTGAACCAAACACCTAAGTTCTTTATCATCTTTTTCGGTAACGGAGCGGGTTTAAGATGGTCAGGCCACCACTGCTCCGACCACAGCTCTTGGTCTTTCCCATAGAGAAGAATCTCAGATTTACAGGCATTCAATTGAAGGCAGTTAGCCTTCATCCAGTCTGAGATCACCGCCGGATCCGTCCTAAAATTTTCCAAATTTGCACTGCAATTTTTGGAAAAGGCAATCACCAACTGGGTGTCGTCAGCATACGACACCAACAATAGCTCCCTACCTCTGGCCACCTCCGCCAAAGGTCCCACATAAAGATTGAAAAGAAGTGGGCTCTGGATTGAACCCTGCTGCACCCCATGAGATAAAGGATGGTCCTGCGAGTGAAAAGGGGAGACTGACACCTGAAATGATCGTCCAGTCAAGAAGGAACGAATCCACTCCAGGGCAACATCCCTGATTCCGATCGTCCAAAGGCGTTCAAGAAGAATCGCATGTGACACCGTATCAAAGGCGGCGCTTAGATCCAATAGGACCAAGGCCGCGGAGTCTCCTGCATCCAGCCGGTTACGGATAGATTCCGTGACGGCAGGGAGAGCTGATTCGGTACTATGGCGGGGACGTAACCCATGCTGAGAGGGGTCAAAGATGTTATGAGTGTCCATGTGTTTAGATAGAACTGAATTTACATGTGCCTCCACCACTTTCGCCATAAAAGGTAACTGAGATATAGGACGATAGTTACCTGGGTCGTTCGGATCAAGCGATGGTTTTTTTTAAGAGCGAGATCACTTTTGCATGCTTCCACTCCCTAGGGACTGAGGCAGATTTGAGTGACAGATTAACTAATTCTACTGCCACAGGAGAAATAAGAGGAGGAAGCTGGTGGAAATAGGCTGAAGACATTAGGTCCGCTGGCAAGCCCGATTTGATTTTAGCACTCAGGGCCCCAAACTCCTGCAGCGACAATAGAGGAAAGGCCGACAAACAATTGTCCACCCTCAAATCATACCCTGTCAACACAGCGTTCGCAGTGGGGGTACTCTCAGTGGAAAAGTCCTGGTAAATGAGTTCCACTTTCTTCATAAAATTAAGTGCCAGGTATTTGCAGCAATGGTTCGACGTGACGGGGGAAAGATTAGACATCCCTGCACTCTTCATGTTTTTAAGCAAGGTGAAAATGGTCTTCGTAGTGCTTTGGCAGAAGGCTCATAGGAACGGCGCCATGCACGTTCAAGTTGTTTACATCCCTTCTTTGCCTGAGTTAAAAGGTCGGTGAACCAAGGGTTGGATAACCCATGTCCCTTCCCACCTCGCTTGGCTGGAATGCAACTGTCCAAACCAGCTATTAGCCAATCGTGAAAGCTCCTAAGTGCCCCCTCAATATCTGGCGGAAACTGGGGGCCATGCTCCATTAACCTGGTAGCAGGCCGATCCTGGTCTAGCTTATGCCAAGGCCGTTTCACCATTGTAACAGGGCGGGCTACATCAATCCTACCCTGCCACAGTAGGAAGAATGGAATTACTGAGTGGTCTGTCCATGTTAGTGCGACGGGAGAGGCAATTTTAAAAACAATCAAGATTGGAAAAGATGGGATCAAGTAAGTGTCCGGCTACATTGGTGCCTCCCGCGACCAGTTGTAGAAGCTGAAAAGCCTCTAGATCTGCGAGGAAATTATCAATCTCAGCCTTTCCTTCCACCTCAAGATGCAAATTCAGATCCCCCAAAATGGTGAAGTTGGCTGCTTTACAGGCCAGCTGTCCAATTTTGGTTACAAGGTCCTCATGGAATGTTCCGGAGGGCCCTGGGGGTCTGTAAATTAAAAGGCCCCACAATGTCAAATTGCTGTTAAGTTTTATTTTAAACAGTGCACTCTCACAATCTAATATTTTTTCCTTAGACAGGCTAACGGCGAAAACAGCCTTGGCTATCACTGCAATGCCTCCCCCTCTTCCCCCTTCTCTATTAATATTATAAAAAGAATAGCCAACCGGGAGGGCTAACCCTTTTTCTGCCACTGTATCCCGAGTAAGCCATGTTTCAGTTAGGAAAAGAGTGTCTGGACACTCATCCATTAATAAATCAAATACCTCCTCATAATGACTTACCAAAGATCGACAATTAAGTCTGAGAAATTTGAATTCAGTGCAACTGGATGAGCAAGTAGGTTGCTCCTCAAGGACCGCCTTAAAATCACAGTATTTGCACGCAAAAGTAGGCTCTTGAAAAGCCCATGATACTGATGGACATTCAGAGGCCAGATGCATAAGTTGTTCTCGAGTATAACTACAAGAATGGCCTTTGGCGAGCCAGCGGCGTGCCCGCTGCGCGGGTACCTAAGCGTCATCATTTGTAGCCAAGCAAGGAGGTGTTGCAAGCGAGGCAACAAACACTAGTCTGCTGACATACATAATGCAAAATGTCACTGCACCTCCCTTCTTTTTGACATCTCCAGGAGTTCCTCCTCTCTCGTGAAAGAAGGTTTTCACACATTATACTCGTGTCTTTTGCACTTCCTTAAGTGCAGAGAGGAAAGCCTCATTGTTAATGCATTGTTTGGGCTCTGAGGGACAAGAATTATTTGAACACCTTCCTGAACTCTCTGATAGTGACTCTGCCACTCTTAATGAATACGAGATCTGCATCATAAAGTTGGACTTGCACCACCTCCCCAAAGTGAGTACTATCCTTGTACGATATCACTTCGGGAGAAGGATGCAAAGGCAGGATGAGTCGGTTGAACAGTACATAATTAACAATTTGGCTTCCATGTGCAATTTTGGTGCAGCTTAAGAGGAGTGCATAAGAGATCAGTTCATTTTGGGATGCGCCCTTGACAAAACGAGAGACACCCTGTGGCAATAAGAAAAGCCATCGCTTCAAGAAGTGCTGACCATAGCCAAAAGTCACGAGCATTCAAAAGCTTGTGTTGATTTCATACACAAAGACAGTTCAGGTGATAAAAACGAGAACATTCATGTCAAGGTGCTGGTAGATAGATCCTTTAAACCCAAATCGAGCTCCACTTCACAGCCCTTTAATACAAAGAATTTTCAGGGGAAGATCTTCAGGTGTGGCAACCCTGCCCATGTGGCCAACTTTAAAGACTGCCCAGGCTGGAAGGCCATGTGCAAAACTTGTGAGAAAAAAGGTCACGTCTCAAAGAGCTGCAGAACGGGCAACAAGAATGAAAAAAGTCAGGGGAGTTGAACTTTATGAAGAATAATTGGAAGGAATCAATATTCTCCCAGTCACAGGGAATGCTAATGATGGCCCTCATGAACTAGTTTTGATCAATGATGCTCCCATGAACGTGCTCTTCGATTCTGGAGCCAAGGTAAGACTAGTCCCCAAAACATTTAATGAGCGTTATCTGCTGGGCAAAGTCACCATTTTGAAGCCAGACATTAGACCAAAAGGTTAAGGTGTGGTGACTATTGAGTTGCTGGGTTATTTCTGGGGCACAATTGACTTCAAAGAAAGAGTCATCCCACGTAATGTAATGTAGTGTATTTTGTAAAGCGCGCAGCTGCCCCAACGAGGCGTCCCGGCGCTGTATAATGCTGTGGAAGCTTTCCTGGCTCTCCCTGTGAGATGCCTTTCCTGGGCACCCCCAAGGTGAAGCCAGGCATCCCAGTGTTGTAGGGGCCGTTGTGGAGATTAAGCAAGCTATTGCCCAGAGTTGCAGTGTGGGACCCATGATTAAAGTAGGCGCTGATGCGAGAATTATCGAGTCCGCGGACATTGAGCCCAAGACCCTGCCACCTCGGGACTTGAACCCTGGTACCGGGCCTGATCTCTGCTTCAGAGTCTGCCGCTCTAACCAGTGAGCCACACTTCTCGCTCATAAGTTGGTCCCATCAAGGTGATATACATATCTGCCTTGATCCTAATGAGGATCCCTCTGTCTGCCTAAAAGAATTACCACCAGTTAGGGTTGTTAGTAATGCTAATCGAGACTGGATCAAGAAATTCCCTGAGGTCTTTGCTGGTAAACTGGGTTTATCTCAAACATTATGTACATCGGATAAAGGTCAAATCTAACAGTTAACGCTGTTCCAAAAACAGCTAAGGTCAGGAATGCACCTCTGTTAGTAAGGGAGAGCATGAAAGTTCAATTAGACAATCTCTTAGCCAAGTGGATCATTCGACAAGATGAAGCAACGGAGTAGGTCTCTCCTGTTGTTATGGCCCACAAGCCAATGGGGAGGCTGCCTCTGTGTAGGCTCGAGGGTGCTCAACAAAGCAGTTATTGTTGTTCACTACCCTTTACCCAACAAAACTAAAATGCAGTGTTCTCTTGTGGGGTCAAGTTATTTCTTTTCCTTGGACTTGACCTCCGCCTATCACCAGGTCAGGCTTCACTCCTCTTCAGAACATTCAGAACGTTCATTCCTCTTCCCAGGACATTACCTCCTTTGTAACACCCTTTGGTACCTTTAGATTTCTAAGAATGCCTTTCGGACTGATTTCTGCATCATTTTTTCAAAGGGCGATGAAGGGCATTCTTGCAGGCTTTCAGGAAGTCAAGGTGTACCCAGATGATGTGCTCATCTTTGGTGTGGATTTTGAGGAGCCTAATGGGAGGCTGAGGTCAGTATTGAAGAAGTTACGTGATGCTTACCGCACCCTTAGGGCTGAGCAGTGCAAATTTGATGTCAAAGAAATAGAGTACCTAGGGCATTTTGTGTCCGCCGCAGGATTCAAATCAAAAAAGTCATTGGTAAACACCCTTTGAAATTTGCACACCCCTTTAAACAAAGAAGAGTTTGTAAAGTTTCTGGGCATGGCTGAATTTTATCTCAAGTTTGTTCTGAACTTTGCAGGGAAAACCTCTTGTCTGAGGTCTCTCCTCCAGATGGGAAGCACCTTTGTTTGGTCCAAGGGCAGTGAGGAACAGATGATGTTGAATGGTTTGGAGGTGAAGAACTGGAGGAAGGAATTAATGTGTGTGCGATTAGTTAAGGGTTGATATTCGAGAGTGAGTGGAGGAAACATCACTTGAACGATTTAGACTAGCAGAAAGTCCTAACTATGGTCACAGGTAGTTTGTGTGAGTAGAGGAACTGTGAAGAGGTCCTTGAAGTCTTTGGCAAGTTATGGCAGTGGGGGGGGTCTAATCATGTGTGGTAGTAAGTTGGTTGCATCCCTTTCACTAAGGGATAAGCTAGTAAAGAGTGATCACCCCTTGCACATGGGCATTGCCAAGACAAAGAAAATAATGAGGGAAGCATATTGTTGGGCTGCCATGGAAGTACATGTAGAGAGGTTGGTGCGTGAATGTGCTGAATGTGTGTCTTGTGACACGATATTGAAGTGCAGCACGCAACCCATGGTTATTAGGGAACAGGCTATTGGTCCTTGGATGGACATTTCTGTAGATATTTTGGGACCTGTGTAGGAAGGTGGAATCTGACTACATGGTTGCCCCCACTTTTTTCTGGGTGTTTTGATGGTTTTTGACTTAGTTTGGCTGGGATCCTGCTATTCAGGGTCCCCAGCCTATCTGCTTTCTCTCTAAATTGATTCCATGTACTATAGGTAAACTCCAGTTTGATTACTGGGGTACCCTTGTGAGTCCCTAGTATATGGTATACTAGGTACTAAGGGCATAGGTACCCCAGTGGCCTACCAGGGGCTGCAGCATGTATTATGCCACCCCTGGGAAGCCTTCCAAAATGACACCACAGGACTGCTACTGCAGCCTGGGTAAGGTGGCGCAGGCACCCCTTACTAAGATATAGGTTGCCTATATCTACCTTAAATCACTACACATAGAGACCTGTCAGTCACCCCCCAATGGCAGGCCTTATCAATCCTGAAAGAAGGGTGCTTGGTTTCATGTGAGATGGTGCCCATGCAAGAGCAGGGCCCCTCTGCAGCCTTTGGAACCTACTCTCTGGGGCTGTCCTGTAATGCAGCCTAACCATCTACTCTTAAGTGCATTATATCCTCGCTGAAAATGCGAACTTTGGGCTGGTTGCATGGAAACATGCCGTGTTTGGTGGAATCCTCCCCCCCCCGCCAGGTCTGGCAGCAGCGGTAGAATTCCACCCTTCTAGAGAGTGAGACATGTACACACCTGTATACCCGGTACCGGTTTAAAAGAGATCTGGCATCACAAAATGGATGCTGCAGCCACAGAGACAAGTCTGGCCTCCTGCTGCTGACCGAAACTCCGGCAGGGGATGCCTGGACAATAGGTTTCCTGTCACAGGGAGCTGTAACCACCTCCCAGTGAGGCTTTAGTGTATTGAGGCTGGGTGGGTGCACTCTGAAAGTGCTTTGAAGTCTGCACTGGCGACACATTTGGTGTCCCTGTGCATAGTCCAATTCCAACCGGTTGCAGGGGCTACCAGCCCCCGTTCTGGCACGAAACTGGACAAAGGAAATGAGTGTAGCCACCCCTCTTTCCGAAACCTCCCATAGGTGGGTCCCTAGAGTATGTCCAACCCCTTTCTTAGGTATAGTTAAGGAACCCCTGGCACCAGGACTTTAGATATCCCTGGACAAAACTCTGCAACTGAATCCTCGAACTTCGACGCTTTACTCAAGACTAGATGACTAAAGAATCTCCCTTGGGGTCAAGGAGTGACTCCCCTGCTTGGCAAGCACCAACAAAGCATTTGCCGGTCTGCATCTCCGAAGCTCTTGACGGACTCCGAAGTATCTGCAACCCAGGAAGAGGATTTCCAGACTTCTCAGAGGCCGATTCAAGTCCCCAACAAAGCTGAGACCCGCACCCTCACGAGTGACCTGGAACTGGAACTCCTGGACACCATGCACATTTGTAAGTGTATTGACTTCTCGACATCTCTTGAAGTTGTGCTTTGGGTTACTTGTAGCCCAAGCCCTGAGCATCATTTGCATCAAAGATTGTGGGTCTACACTCCAAGAGTGTTCCGTGAGCCTGCTTCTTGCATTAACGCTTGAGACTCCTTTGCAAACCCTGGTCCTTCAACTGGTGGGTCCCTGTGAAGGCAACTCTCATTTTCCTTGGGCTTCCCTGGTGCTCCCGATGTGCCCTGACACACCACAGAGTGTTGAGTCCCTCGGACCTTGGTGGTCCGCACAAAAGCATCTTTCTCCTTTCTGCATAGGTTGCTGTTGCCAAGGCTTGTTGAGTACAATCCGGGCACCGATACCGCAGCACTCGACATCCTTTGTGTGACAGCTTGAATCCAGCTTCTGGTTGTCATCGACGCCTCCTGGTCCTCATGGCTGAAGAGTGAAGCTTCACCTCTTTCACCTGAAACACCTGACATTGGTGGGCATTCATCTATCGTGCCCCCTGGTCACTGGCTAGTGACCCAGACTCTGTACCCTCTGCTTTCAGGTTCTTCTCATCTTCGATCCAGGCTTGGATCACTGCAGACACTTTCCACTTCGACGGCAGCAGCACTTTGCAGCTGATCGCCATTGAAATCAACGGGACTAGTGCAAGGTGCCCACTAGAATAGTGGACAGCATATGCCAGGCAAACTTCTCACAACCTGTGAAGTTGAAGACTCTGGATCGCTATTTGATCGTGTGTATTGATATGTTTTCCCATTGGCCTGATATCAAGGTGGTTAATTCCGTTGAGTCTGGAGAAGTGATTGAGTTTCTAGAAGAGTTATTTGAACGTGAGGGTTTCCAGTTAACACTCTTGTCAGACAATAGTTTTCAGTTCACAACCTTACTCATGGAAGAGTTTCTGAGTTCCAGGGGGATTAACCATAAGAAGGCATCCCTGTACCATCCACAAAGCAATGGTATGGTCAAAAGGTTTGTCAAGGTTCTTAAAGAGTCCCTGCAACAAGCTGTTGCCTGTGGTGAAAGTTGAGAGTTGGCCATGAGGAAGAAGGTTCGCGAGTATGGCGTCACTTATCGTTCGTCAACTGGTGAAACTCTTTTTCGTTTATTTAAAGGAAGGGTCCCCAACATGGAGGTCACTCCATGTGGGTAACGACCAAAAGAACGTTAGTAGATGAAAAGGTGGGGGGTATGGAGGGCTGAAAAGAGAGAAAGAGGTGATGAAAAAAGAAAGATCTTGTATGATAAAAGGAGGGCTGTGAATGGAACTGTGGTCGACTTGGGAGACTGGGTCAAGATCAAGTCTTCCAGATCCAATTCAGTCTTGCGTTTAAGGTTATCAAGGTTTTCAAAAATGTAATAAAGACGAGTGACCATAGAATTTGGAATCTAAGTCGAGTGGCGAAGTGCCAGGCGAGTGCTAGTTTTGATACTAACACTGCAAGTGGTGGGCCTGATTCGGGCTCTGAGGTGGAAGAGCCTGTTGCACGAGAAAGGGGCTCTGGGCCACTTCGCTTGAAATGTATTCCCTGACGTTTGCACGATTGTGTCTCTTAAAGTAAGCGCTTTCTGATTTGCCATGCACCCCAGTTTTCTCTTTGCCTATAAAATCGCTTTGTTGTGTTCTTCAAAGATCGTAACTGCATTCTCTATTATGTTCTTTGTATCCTTTTCATTCATAGTTGTTTCCTTTTAAGAAGGTGTGACGTCCTCTGTCATGATATTTTGGAATGTGGGGATTGTTGCTAGGCGGTGGACTGGAAATGGTCTTAGCTTGATGATGGATGGGGTCTCTGTAGCTGTGATGCTTGAATAAACATTTCTTGACCCCCCCCCTATGATCCACTGCGCTTTCAGGAGGGACACACTTCCACAGACGTCCATGTTAAATCTAGCGGCGCAAAACCCCCTGAGCATTCCTGCAGGTGTTGTACTTGATGGCAAAGGTTTATTGTCAGCAGTTTATGCCATCACAATAAAATCATTGATATTTACAGCACAAAATAAAACAATCACAATTCTTGTTAATTTAAAACAAATAAGCACATTTCATATAAATACAACACGTTGCTCATAATCTATGATCTGACGTAAAATGCAAGTGCAAACAGATGACGTACATCACTATTAAAACCCATCAATTAGATAGAGCGGTCATTAGATCTTACAAAGCTTACCAGCTAACAAGCGCGTGCCAAGGTGCAGATACCGGCATCTCCGTCTGCTTGTTGCCTACTCAGAGAAGGTAAACCTGCTATGAAGCCTGAAGGCGGTCTTATAAAAAACAGAAATAAAAGAAGAGCACAAGCCTTCTGTGCAGAAGTTATGAATTATGTTAAAAAACGAGGATTGACCAAAGAATTACAGTTTTGCTGACAGCCCGATGGAAATTAACCCTCAGATATGGGCCAATAGACGGCCAACACCTAAGCGATCATTTTACAGAGTGCAGGTGCAAGTAGAAATGTGCAACAATAGCTCTAGCTGCTCTGTCCAGTCAATAAGGGGCTCCAGGTCGTCCATTGTGCCCTAGTGCCTTTAATGCCGGAGTCGAGTCAAGCTCCACTTTATAAGGGCAGATATATCAAAGGACGAGCACAACCTCCAGAGACAAATGGAAAATGGCAAAACCATCATTACAATTGGTTTATGGTTCTGCCTGGCAAATCTCCGCACGATCAGTTCTATAACATAAGAAAAGTGCTGCACTGCAGCATCTCAGAATACGTTTTAGAAAAAGTGGACGTAGGTAGTACCTTCGGATTTTAAGCGACATATAACACAGCAGCATAACACACATAAATGATTCGGGCCCCCTTATGTACGGGGACACGTGTCCGGTCGGCCTCCAGGGGCGTCAGTCACCCATGATTTAGTAAAGGCCACATCTGAAGAGTTCCTAATCTGAACATGAGATATAAAGCCATCTTCTCAGCAGGAAACAGCAAGTCCAAGAACGGTCCCCAGCGCCGTTCACATTTCTCTTTCAGGTAATTAGGTCGAAGGATGCCTTCCTGGCTTCTCGCTTGCTCCACATGAATGCCCAATATTTCTTTTAAACCAGTTCTAGTGTTGCCTTATTCATCAGTTCCATATTATTCTATTTCTCTACCCTACAAGTGTATGTTAGAATGTTTTTAATGTGCTCGAACCAGGGTAAACTATTGTAATTCTGCATCATCGCAGATCCTGCGGGACCATTCTATATGAGGAAAGAGCTAGAGTTCGACCACATTCGCACCCAGTGTCTTACGGGATGAGATCCTAACGTGAACCCCAGCTCAGCTGTTAATACTGTCATTGGGGTGCCAGGACCCAGGTTTAGTACATGTCACAAGAAGATGTTTCACAGTTTATGAAGGGCCTGAACTTTGGTAAAATCCCACAGTTAGCACCATAGGAGCAGGCCACATGTGCATTTGTCTTGAATGCGTCAGTGCTAGTTTTATTGGTGCCTTGCTGCTTGAGTTAGCAAAATTTAGAATTGTGGCGTCAAGTTTGTTTCCGACTTTCCCACATGAGCTTTCCAATGTAATTGGTCATCCATTCGTATGCCTGGGTAGTCATGTTTTAACTTGCTTAGTTGGTTTATCATAAATCCTGAATGTCAACAATAACTTTGATTTAAGATTAATTATCATATATTTCCCTCTCTATTGATTATTAACTTCAGTTCCTTACAGAATAGCCCAAAGCCCTCCAAAAGTAGGTGCATTGATTTTTCAGTACGTGCTAATATTACTGTATCATCTGCATCGGAATATTCTCCTTCTCCAATATCAGAACATCAAGACGAAGATTCCTGAGAGAATCAGTTCCATTGATGTGAATGTTAAATAGAGCTGGGGCAAGTTCGCAACCCTGCCCAACGTCACTGTTTATTTCAAACGTGCATTCTCCTTTTACACTAAACTTACTCTGGAATGATTGTTCCGGTGCAGATCCTTTCGTATACTCAAATAGTTGCTTTGGAACCTCCTGCCTCAAGAAGACTCTGAAGGACTGAGGGCAACAGAATAGAATGCTGTTTTTAGGTCTCAGAAGACCAAGAAGAGCGGGGAGTTTCCAGGGACACGTACTTCATACAGATCATTTACAACCTCAGAGCCTGGTCGATTCTACTTTGGCCTTTTCAGGATCCGGCCTGAAGGTTAGAGAGAATATTGTTCTCCTCTGTCCAGGTCTCATGTTGTCACTGTAAGTGTTTCCCAAAGATTTTCCATATGTTGTCTAGTAGGGAAATTAGCCGATAGTTGGAGGGGTCATCTCTCTCTCACTTTCTTGTGAATCAGCACAGTTATGGAAGACTTCCATGATTCTGGAACCACACCAAGAGGCATTACGGTGTTAAATAACGCTGTTAAAGACCCTGAAGCACTGAACGTCCGAACTGGCCATCCCCCCTCTCCTCTGAATCCATGCAATAAAGCTTCGTGAAGGTGTGGAGGAGGGAAGCCCATGTCACCGCACAGTAAATCTCAGTCACAGGAACACCCTTGACAAGTGCTGATGCGGGGGACTCTGCTCTGGGGGAGTGAGCGCAGATACCCTCAGACCGTTCCTTGGTGATGCGCAAGATGATGCAATGAGACATGGTCCTCTTCTGGGCAGAGGTGCCCTTCTTGCAGCCTCTACAGTCCACACCGAGGGTTAATATAGAAAAACAAGCATTTGCAATGCAATCGGTCTCGCCTTTGGGACCTTATACGTTTTTAACTATGATGGTGGGTGATGAGCGAGAGTGTATTGCACACATCTGCAGAGAAATGTTGTGTTTAAGTTTCATGCAACATCTATAAATTAGTTTCTTTTAGATCAAATCCGGACCTTGTATAGGAGAACGTAGGGGGTGTCACAGAGATTATTTGCTGTAATATTAGTGAGCTGCTGCTGTGTTACTATATTGAAAACACAGTGGTAAAAGTTTAAAAGATGCTCAAATTACTTGGTATGGATGGATGCATGAATAATGAACAACTATGGGTTATTGACGGTCTGAGTTGTTGAATGGGGAAGTATTGGCAATAAAATTAAGTTAAGGGTGAGGTTGAGAGGTTTACAACTGGTATTGATGAGGTATTTTCTTATTGTATTAGAAGACCGGTTTTTACATTTGTATCCATGCCACCGTCAGTCCCAGGCTCGGCTGCCGAGACCACCCCCTGTGCCACCGAGTAAACACTGCAGGTAGCCCGAGAGGAGGCGCAAGCCATTTTGCAAGTGCCGAGTTGGCCTGAATATTGTGCGCTGGTAGGAGAGGTAATAAAGGGGAGCTGGGCACCAGCTTCTGAGGTCATTGACCATCCGCAGGGGAGCCGGACAGGTTCACCGCCCCACCACTGACTGGCGCTTTGTACAGATGGGATCACAATTCTTTAAACAAGCCTGGCCCTGCACTCTCTCACCTTTTGCTGTCTCGTGCCGCCATGCTTGTTTTCCTGCAGTATACGTGATGTACACTTTCGGCTCAACATGCAGGTCACATGGAGGGGCGTGGCTTAAGGGTGGCCAAATACATTTACCCAACACAAGGAGCAGTAAAACACAACCGTCGGTTGGGCCACATCACATTCTATAGAACACGGAAAATGTATATTTAAACATTATCACATGTCAACACATACCTCATACTTGCTCCCTGTGATTCCTGATACAGGGCTGATCTTGTAACTGTGACCACTTCCTAAGAGTGGAGAAGCTGAGACGTTCAGGCTTGGTGACCCAACCACGGGGGGCACCAGGCTGATCACTGACAAGCCCGGCAAGTGGCCTTCGACACCTCTTTGTGACTGCTGCAGAGGGCTTCCTGCAGCTAAGATGCTGACTGCTCTGCTCTGCTCCGGAGCTGTAGAGAATGCGAACCCTGACAAACACAGTGATGGTGACCTTGGCGACCCCTCTTACTCTCTGGGCAGTCAGGCAGGGAAAGAGTCTGCAACACACCTCCCTCGGAGGGCACGGGGAGGCGCCAGAACAGAGGGGGGGAGTGGAAATACAAAGTTCCGCCTTGCGTCCAGCTACTATGAAAGTGAAAGTGCAGTATGGCGCCCTGTTAAAAATTAAGAAACCATTTGATTGACAGGATACGGGAAAAGGGACGAGCTTCAACCACTGGTAGACTAGACTTCCCTGTGCTTTTAAACCCAGGTGGCCAACCTTCTGCTGGCAGGGTCAACGCCAGAGACCCTGTTATGGCTAAGCAAGACATGATTTCTTGTGTGAACGATTTTATATGAAATAAGTGGTTTTACCTGTTATCTTTTCCCCTTGGTACAAATATAAAAAAAGTAACATATTCCTTTATTTTAATGGGTCCGTCACTGAGAACATACCAGGAGTGGCTCTGCCTTTCGGTATGACAGTTTTGGAAAATTATTGGGAGGAGTGGTGGTGCACGGCACGGGTTGGGTTGGGTAGAACGGCCTTTGATGTGGAGAAAGCGGTAGGGATACGGCACTCTTTGCCAGTAACAGACGGTTTCGATATTAATAGCTGCTTTCAGGCAGCAGCAGAAAAAATTGCATGCTTCTATTGCCCATGTGTTCTGGAGACTGCCATCCTTTGGTCAGGTAAAATAAGCCATCAGCAGCGCGAGACAAAAAAAGAGTACAAATTCACCCAGCCACTCCCACAACAAACAAGCACTTTCAATGTGATAGGACTTGTATTTCGGTGTGACCTATTGCATTGAAAACAAGGGTGCAGGTGTCTAAGAATGCACAGACAGGAGTGAGAGAATGAGGGGGGGTGAGAAGTCACGGACTGCGGGAGGGGGCTAGGCGGTTCACAGAAAAGAAAATAGTATTGGAGTAAAGGGGCCAATAGCCAGGGAAGGATACAAATAACAACATGGTCGTCAGTAGGAGGGACTAACAAGCCTAAAACCAATCAGAAGGCATTATTTAGGATCTAAGCCAATCAAAAAGATGGGCGGAGAATAGGCTGGCTCCATGACGCTTCCACACTATAGTTATACTGCATGCCTTGCAAAGCGAGCAGTGCATGCTCTGAAACGCTAGGTGAGACCTAAAAACAGACTTCGTTTTGGGACTCTTACCGATGTGATCTCACCTTCTTTGGGGGTAGAAGGTGGGAAGGGTGACAGTTCGCCTCAGAGGGAAAGAGGTCACCACCTTGGGAAGGAGAGGTGATGTAGTTCTGAGGAATAATTCCTCCAGGAAGACGCATGTGAAGGGCAGCTGCACGTTCAGGGCATGATGCGGAGCAACAAAGTAATACTGTAAAGAGAACAAAGGTATGCCCAAACTGCTAGACCAGGAACCTGGGTGAATAGCGTCTAACAAGCAACACTGCTTCGCTGTAGACTGATTTCTGAAAAATACCAACTCAATGACTGTGTGGATGCCGCCGCTCTCCATGAACTGTCCATTTACCAGAAATGTACAGTTTTAACATTTGATGACATGACTTGGACAATGTGGAAAATACAGTTGAAAAGCAACAATAGAATAATCACACTTGATTCAATCTATTCACAGAATTTAGCAAATGAAATCAGCAATAATCATGATGTTAAGTGCTCAAGAAGTGAACAGGTGCTCATGTGATTAAAGAATTGAGGGGTGCATCGAGACAAAGTGAAGACGTTATGACTCTACTCCTCGAGTGACTTACAGGCGCTGGGGACACTAAATTTCATTCTGTGGTTTGTAAACTGTCTTAGTTCTTTGTTGTTTGCTGTATATCATCAAAATAATTACAACAAAAACAGTGTACAATATCAGTAACCATCGCTGGTGATTGTGGAGGGGCTCAGAAATGTTAAAACAAGTCAATTGATGCATAAGAAAGGGAATAGGTGCAAAGATATGTGCCAGTCCCTTCAAACATCTATGATTGTAGATTGCATGAGGCATGTTGGACAGGGTAGCAATGTATCCTTCGTCTACTGCTCAACTCTGCAAGACCACCAACAGAGCACAACGGAAACCTTCTGAAAGGAGTGCCTTCGAAGGGTCCACGGTATAATCAACACGCCAGACGATGTATGAGTTTTATCTTCAAGAAGTGGCTGACTAGGTGGAGGGGCAACACGCTAATAAAATTACATTGACTACCTCCATTGGCAGCTGGAAGGAGCTCCTCTCAGTGTCCAGACATGAAGGTGGAGGCTCTGCAGGGTGAGCTGCGGGTCCTTCTGCTCTCGATCTCCAGATGTGAAGGTGGAGGCTCTGGAGGGTGAGGTGCTAGTCCTGCCTTCTCGATCTCTAGACATGAAAATAAAATAACTCAAACTCTGAGCCATACGGAAGGTACACTATTACTATCGAAAGGATAAGACACTCACTTTTGATTTGACTTACGTGCAATTGTTTATTTCAATTTCAGGTTTTTTCTTTCAGCAATTGTGTATCTTCCCTTATACCACGTGGACATTTTCTGTCCTCAGGGTTTACTCCTTCAATTGTTTGTTAAGTATATGATGTAGGGGACAGGGAGTATTCCCTTCTATACCCTTCCTCTCGTCCTTGTTAAGTCATAGTCTACGCAGCGCACAGCTGCAAGAGTAGTTACTACTGAAGTAAATTTTTTGACTGCCAAACAATGGGGGAGAATCAAGAGCTATCTTTTTCCACTGAGGAAGTGTATGCTATCCTGGGGCGCCCCTCACTATTTGCAGATGCAATCATAGCACAGACAATATCACAAACTACTGATTGGGACAAGCTGACTCAAATGAAAAGGAATAGGATTAGGACAATATTACACAGGACTATCCTAAAAGAATAATATCAGAAACAACATCGCACCAAAAGGTTTACTAGTCACCAACACACCACCGAGGACCTGGATTTAGCAAAGATTGGGCCTATATCGCGGGGCACTGTACACGCAACTGGATTGTGTTGATCATAAAGACAGCTCTACGGCTCTCTGAAACCATGTTGGTTGAAATTCAACCCACAGAAAGCCACATAAAAACCACCATCACTGGCTATAAAAAAAATTTTGATGAACTCAACAAAGAGATCAATGAGTATAAGGACAACCTGTAAGGATGAGGACACCTTTGCTCTTGTACTCTCATACACTGGCACAGTGCCAGGCGCCTCCTCTATCTCCGCTATTATCATCCCCGCTATTTCCACGGACCCTGACAGGGAACCCAGGGTCAACTCCAGATCGGTTAATAAGGAAAACCTATTCCAAATTACTACCACTCATCAGGAAGAGATCAACACCTATTCATAGGGCAAATCATGGAGGCTATCAGCTCTTTTTCAGATCAATCATACCATATCTTCCTCGGAGTCTTCAACCTCCATTGGAATGACACCAATGATCTTTTAGTCAACTCTTTTAAGTCTTTCCTCTCGGATCTCAACTTTTCTCAGTTCTGTAAGGGACCTACCCACAATTTAATTTAATTTAATTTAATTTAATTTAAAAAGTATTTGTTGAGCGCAACGTTCACCATACGGTTTCTTGGCGCTATGGAGGCAAACTTTAGCAGTGACACAAACAAGACTAGAGATGACAGGGAGGGGAAGGAATTACACTGGGAAAGCTTGGGTAAAAAGAAAAGTCTTGAGCTCTTTTCGGAAGGCAGGGTAGTGAGTAGCCGAACGTAAATGGTCAGGAAGGGAGTTCCAAAAGGAGGGGGCCAAAACAGAAAAATTGGATCCACCCCATTTCTTACGTCTGTATCTGGGGACTTGTAGGAGTGATTGGGTAGATGACCGCAACTCGCGAACAGGGGTGTATTCTTTGAGTAAAGAAGAAATGAAGGCCGGAGCAGTCCCTTGGCGTGCCTGGAAGACCATGCAGCCAGTTTTAAATAAGGTCCGCTCCTTTATAGGCAGCCAGTGCAGTGCCTTCAGCAGGGGGGTGGAATGATGGAAACGAGAAAGTCCGTGGATCAATCTGGCCGCCTGGTTTTGAACCAGCTGGAGCTTCTGGAGACTGTAAGCCGGGATGCCGTTGTAGAGGGCATTGGCGTAGTCCAGCCGGGAAACAACCAGGGCGGACATGATTAACCTGAGGGCAGAAGGAGAAAAGAAACGGGAGACAGAGCGAATGGTGCGGAGAACAAGAAAGCAAGAAGATACAACAGAACTGATTTGTGAGTGGAGGTTGAGATGGTTATTGAGTTTGATACCCAGGGTTTTGACTGAGGAAGAGGGTGTGGGAGGGGGTCCCAAAGAGGAGGGCCAGAAGAGGGAGTTCCAGGGACTGGATGAACCACCTGTAAGGACCAACTCTGTTTTATCAGGATTCAACTTCAGATGATTGTGGTTCATCCAGTCCCTGATAAAAATCATAATAGACTGAAAGTTGGAGATAGAATGAGGAGAAGAGGAAAGGTTGAAGATAAGCTGGAGGTCATCTGCGTAGTTAAACACAGTGACCTCCAGCTGTTGAAGGGCAAAAATCAAAGGATAGATATAGAGATTGAATAGGAGGGGAGAAAGGGAAGAGCCCTGAGGGACACCACAAGTGAGTTGGAGTTGAGTGGCCGAGAAATCCCCCAGCCGAACCGCCTGGGTACGGTCCCTCAGGAAGGACGCTAACCACACCAGGGCTGGGCCCTCGACCCCCGCCGCTCCGACGCGGGACAGTAGGATGGTATGGTCAACCGTGTCGAAGGCGGCGGAGAGGTCGAGGAGCACCAAGGCCTGGTTGCTGTCATGGTCCATGCCCTCCCTGAGATGGTTCAGGACCGACACCACGACGGACTCGGTGGAGTGCCTAGGCCGAAAGCCCGCCTGGCTGGACGCAAGGCCACCATTTGCTTCCACATGGGCACTGAGGACTGATGTAACGTGTCGCTCTAGTACCTTGCCCAGATAGGGCAGGAGGGAAATGGGGCGGTAGTTGGCTGGGATAGATGGGTCCAGCCCAGGCTTCTTAAGAATAGGGACTACGGTGGCAGATTTCAAGGCTGGAATTACTACACCCTGAGCCAGCGAGCTGTTAAGAAGAGATAAAGGTGGTTTGGGGCAGACCGAGTAGATTTGTTGGAGGATATAGGCAGGGCAGGTATCCGCCGGGGAGCCAGATTTTATTTTGGGGAGTGTTGCAAGGAATGCCTCCTCAGTGAGCGGAGGGAAGGAGGAAAGAAAGCAATGAACAGTCGGAGGGGTAGGCTCCACAAAAGCGTGGGAAGGAGGTGGGATGTTAGCTCTGATATTGACAATTTTTTCCAAAAAATAGATGTTCAATGAATCGCAAAGGGACTGGGAAGGAGGAGGTTTGGGGGAAGCTCTGTCTGAATACGCCAGGTCCTGGACAATGGAGAAGATCTCCCTGGACTTGTTCTCTGCTGCCAATATTTTCGCTGAGAAATGAGCTGTTTTGGCGCTCAATATAGCTTTTTTATAGTCAATAAAGGAGCAACCCTCAACCTCATTATTGCTAGAGACAATATCATCCAACTGGATGACATCCTACTGAAGTGTGGCTCAATGGTTAGAGCGGCAGACCCTGATGCAGAGGTCTAGCCTGGGACCAGGGTTCAATTCCCCGCATCGGCTGGTCTTGCGCTCAAAAATTCCACGGACCTGATAATTCTCACCTCGGTGCCTATTCCAATCATGGAATCTGCAACTCTGGGCAATAGCTTGCTTAATCTCCACAACGGCCCCCACAACGCTAAGGATGCCTGGCCTCCACCTTGGGGGTGCCCAGGAGTGGACGCCTCACAGGGAAAGCCAGGATGGGTTCCACAGCGGTATTCGTACAAGCGCCTTGAGACCCTTGCGGGTGAGTAGTGCGCTATACAAGTATCAATTTACATTTACTTTGTGACTGGTCGTACCATCATCAAATCGCCTTCCACATTCTGGAAAAGACCACTCGCAGAAAAGGACAACCTCTTAAAGTTAAACAACTATCTCACAACATGAGAGACATCAACATTAATGATCTTACTTCCATCACTATGAATAGACTTCAGCCGCTCCCTGACATGACCAACCTTGATGATCTTTCTGAGCACTACATTGGCACTGTCGCAAATATCTTTGACACCATTGCGCCAAAACAACTTAAAAGGATCCCTCTCAAACAATCCAAACCTTGGCTTAATGGTACCCGTACCCTAAATGGCGAACACCGTAAACGTAGGTTTTCAGAGACGCTCTGGAGAAGTGAGCCTTCCACTACTAACCTCTATCAACTTAGGAAAATGAGAAATGCCTACAACAACAAAATCTGCATTGGTAAAACGAACTATTTCAGGGAGCAGCTGGACGGTGCTAAAAATAGACCCAAGATACTATTTGAAATCATCAAACAGCTATGAAACCACATGTCCAACTCCAACCTGTCTTCCTTCACTCCGCTTCCTAGCGAGGAGGACTTCACAGTGCACTTCTCAGAAAAAGTTAAGAAAATTGAACAGGAGGTGCAACCTAACACTCCCAGGTTGCCACCTCTAATCTACACCACATCATTAGGGGAGCTCGGGGCTCCCTCTGCACTCTCCCTACCTCTGGGTTGTTCTCCAAAAAATGATGCTTCTTGGAATCCCTTTATCCTGCCAGATTGCACAGAACTATTACACGCTATGACAACTCTTTAACCGGCCAACCACTTCAATGATCCTCTTCAGGCAATTTTTTTTAAAGACCTCAACTCGCCCATTCTACTGCTTTGGCTGAGGATCATTCATGAATCGCTCCTGCAGGGATTTGGGTAACTCTCAAACCTAAGAAGCCCAACTCGGATCTATCTGATCCTAACAATTTTCGACCGATCACCAACATCATTACACTAGCCAAAACTCCTCGAGAAATGCGTCCACAAGCAGCTATGCAACCATATAGAGAAATTTCAACTACTTAACCTTTATCAATCCGGTTTCAGAGCAGGGCATGGCACTGAAACTGCTCTAACTCACATCGTGGATGATGCTTTGAAATCCCTAGATCAAAATGTCCCTTGTCTTCTGATCCTTCTGGGCCTGTCCTCTGTATTCATATTCGATACCATCAAACATGAAAACTTGATTAATCTTCTTCAACTTAGGATTGGTCTCTGGGGGCTGGTACTAAAGTGGTTTGCCTCTTTCTGAAAGAACCACACTCAAAGGATTAAACTCAACTAGTCCCTCACATCCAGTACCCCAGTCAGAATTGGAGTCCCGCAAGGATCCGCACTCTCGCCCACACTCTTTAACCCCTATATGGAACCTCTCACCGTCGTTCTGAACAATTCTCAAATTCATTACCACATGTAAGCGGACGACACGCAACTGTCTCTGAAGATCTCCCTTCTGGAGGATTTTAAAACCTTAAATGAGGTTCTCTCGCAAACTCAACAATGGTTAGCTCAGAACCCTCTTTGGTTGAATAGCCTCAAAACTAAATTCCTGCTGATTGCCCCACACAACCACTCTGCACAGATCAGCAAATGGCTAAAATAACTCACAGGGCCCGACTCACAGAACTAACTTAAGACAAAATCCTAAACTTACTACTTTTGGTATTCACAGAAGTTAGGATTTTGTCTTAAGTTTGTCTTAAGACAGACTTAAGACAGACTTAAGTTAGGATTTTGTCTTAAGTCTGTCTTAAGACAAACTTAAGAAAAAAAAACTAACTTTTGTGAATACCAAAAGTAGTAAGTTTAGGATTTTGTCTTAAGTTAGTTCTGTGAATCGGGCCCACAGCCCTTAACTGCACCCCTCACATGGTTGATTCCACTAAGTCACTGGGCATTATCTTGGACAAATACCTTAATATGCAAACGCACATCAGCACCACCATCAGGGGTGCCAACTTTCATCTTAACACAATTAAGAAACTCGAGCCTTTCCTTCCGCCAGAAGACTTACAGCCTGCAGTACAATCCCTGGTGATATCACAACTGGAATATGGGTTTCCTAAAGCGAGCATGGCCCTTCTCAGAGCTACGCTCAGTGCATCGGCCAGGCTCATCACAGGCTCCAAAAATCACGATGATCACACCTGACCTTTTACAGCTCAACTGGTTGTCTATTGAAGCCAGGATCTGTTTCAACATTGCTTGCCTCACACATAAAGCCCTGCATTTCAACACTCCGGCCTATCTGGCGAACAAGCTTGTTCTTTCTGGCTTCAGTCGCAACTTAAGAAGTATGTCCACACTACTCTTGAAACCTCCTAAATTCAAAAAAGAAAGTACGTAAAAACGTGCTTTCTCCGGCCTTGCACCTAGAATTTGGAACACTCTTCCTACGGAGATAAGAACCAATCCCTGCACTACCTATTTCAAGAAACAGGCCAAATGGCTTTTCCTGAGTGGACATTAACTGCATCATTATGTACTTTTTCTCTAGTCTCCTTGTTGACATATTTGACATTTATCCTAACGTATCTTTCGCTACGTATTTTTGATTTTTAATTGGATGTTAAACTGTTATTCTACTCTGGGGCCCTTACGGAACTATAATAGATGAATACTTCTTGGGCCAATTATAGATTTGTCATTTACTCTACTTTGCTGTGACGAGCCACTATACAATTGTTTTACTGAATGTTTCGGGAAAAATTTATCATTATATGAGAAACTGAACTAGTCGGGCCTTCTACCCAGTATCTGACTTCGATTGTTTACTTCTTGTTGTTTTACAATGTTGACCTCAACTGTTCTGAGTTCATGCATGCTTCTGCCTCTGTGTACAGCGCTCTGATACCTGCAAGAGTCATGTTCGTGCTTTATAAAACTTTTTAAATAAAATAAATAAAAACTAAATAAAACCTAATCCAACAGAAGGTTCTGAAATTCCAGAAGGATCTAAAGCGTTTTTCATACATTAAGACCTATCCTTACTCAGATCCAGACTTTACACCACCTGTGAGAACGGAGAGAGATTCAGACCTATCCAGCAATGATTCCACAGCCAGAAGTAATAGGTCAAGACAAAGAGGGAGGAACAGGCCCCAAAACACTTCGCCTTCATATAATATGGACAATGCGGGGGTTTCAAGGTCCCTTTAACCTACAACACCAGTACCCAATGTATGGCAGGCAGCCACCATTCTCACAACCTTTATACCCCCCAAACACATTTAGGCCTCCTTTTTTTAGGCAGGGGCAGGAGGGGAAGAGGCAAAAGGAAGGGGACAGGCCAGGTTCACTGGGAGGAGGAGGACCCAGTGGGCGTCAACACACGGAGCAAAGCACAGGAACCTCTAGCGGGGACAAGCAACAGCCGAGCTTAGTCACCAACCTAGCCTCCAGACCGCTTTCACCAAAACAAGAAAAAGTCCTCAACAAAGGACTGTTTTGTCCCGACGTCAAAGTTGAGAAAATGCAATCTCCATTACGGTCTATCAGGTTTCTTTCGGAAACTAAAGCTTAAAGCTTTCTTTGATAGACAAGGCGACAGCCCACCCAATGAAGATCAAGGTAAAACAGGCTTACGACTAAAATCGACATTCACACCTCCTCCACACACCATCCCCGTGGAGAGACTAACATTCAAACAAGCTGTCTTCAACCACATTGAAACACTGGAAACCAAGCAACCCTACTTCAACATGAGTAGGGAGGAAACCCTTGCGCTGAAAGGCCTAAAGAGGTGTGAGAATATAGTCATATGTGACTGTGAAATAGAATCCTCGCCCTCGCTCTTGATATTTTCTCCTATCTCTCCTCAGGAAGCCATGGAAGAGATAATGAGATATAAGTCAGGATCACCGGAGGACCCGTGCCCCTCAAAGATATGGAAGGAGGTGGCACATAATGTTATCCATATGTAAATATGGGCGAATTTTGCGAATCTCGCGTTCGCGAATTTTGCGGATTTGCGAACTCGCAATCCGCAAAATCTGCAAATTCTTGCGAATTTGCAGATTTTTTTTGGTGTTCGCAAGGATTTCTGCCAGTTCGCGAGGGTTTCGTACCAGTTCGCAATTGCGAACTTACATTTCGGCGCGCAACGGTCGCGATTATGTTGTTTCTACGTCTGGTTCATCATCACAGGTTCCCAGCACCCTCTGTTTCACCACTGCAACCCTCTGTTACATCAATGCCACCCTCTGGTTCATCATTACTGTAGATTATGGGGGGGGAAAGCAAGCACACCAGCCCTGCTTCAACTGAGATGAATTAATTTGGGGTTAGTTTATTAATGTGTCACTGTTTTAAAATTCCAGTCTGGCACCTGCTTCCTTATCTGTAATTTTGCTTTCTGTTGCAGTGCATTTTTTTTCCCCAGGACCTTTGTGGCCTACTTGTAGCTATTCTATGAGCCAGCTGTGAGGGTCAGAGCAGGGTCATACAATTGGTGCAACTAGCAACTGAATTCTGGAGGGGCCCCAGTCAGGAAGCACTACAGGGAATTGTTACTAATGAGGAGTTTAAACTCTTGCCCCTGCCGAGTGCTTTCAGTTTTGAAAAACTCGTTTTTCTGCAATTTCGCGGGGTTCGCGGGGCGCGAACACGCGCGAGATCGAATTCGGAAGCCGCAAATTCGTGCGAATATGCAATTTGTTTTTGTTGCGGCGTGTTAGTTGGCAAGGTTTTGTGCGTTTTTGCGAGCCGCTCGTAGCGCAAGGCGCGAAGTTACCCTCGCGGTCGTTCAAGGGTGCAGCCATCTTGTTTGCCTGACGTATTTCCGTTTCCGGGCGCGAAGTGTAATCTCGCAAAGTCTGCGGCTTGCCAGTACAGTTTCGCGGTTGTGAACGGGCGCGGCCATCTTGTTTCTCATTCATTGCTATGGTTCTGGGCATGGTCTTTGTATCCTCTGTCAATCTCTGCCATCCTTTGCTTGTTTGAAGTTTTTTTTGATCTATTTTACTTATTATCTATCCCTCTATTTTTCTAGCCCTATATTTTTGTGTTTACTGCTACTTTTGGTTAATTTTAAACTACTTTTGTAAACTCTTTTCTTTTCTTCTCTTCCCTATTCTATTTTCTTTATTCCTTTCCGCCCAGACCATGGTGAAGGGAGCCGGGAAGCATCCCGAGAAGGGGAAGGGTCCCGCACCCCGTGTCCGGCTCCCGTGCGGGCGTTTGAGGGGGGACTAGTGATGCCACGGGAGATCTTTACCCCGGAGGAGGTGGGCCAACTCGTTTTTTATGTTCAGCGCCGCCTCCCCAGGACCATCATGGGAGGCGGCAAGATCAGTGCCGGGTACGCGGCCCGGGTTCGCCGGAAGCGGTGGGAGAAGGTGTGCCAGGCCATTTACCACCACTCTCGGGTCTGGCGCACTTACAACCAGGCCACCCACCGCTGGACGGATGTCCTGACCCGTGAGCGAGATCTGCTCGACCTCCTTGGCCTTGAGATCCCCGGGCTTGGTGAGTAGTAGTAGCTATGTCTTTACTACTATGTTTTCTCCTGCTGTGTTATTATATTGCAAATTTTTGTTTTTTACCAAGAGCAATAATGCTGCTCATTACATTGTAGGTAAATTATATTTCAAAATCTTCTGTGCATTTCAGGTACACTGCTCTCCTTCTTCTCAGTAGTGTTGCTACTATGCTTATTTGTTTTAGATTTTGTGTTCATTTCATTGGCCTGTGAAATTATGTATGAGTGTAGTTTAAAGAACTGCGTAATGCTACACACTAGAGACCTGAGCACATTCGCGCCACCGCTGAGAGTCAGCAACACTTACCAGGGCCAGAGGGAGTCAGAGGACGCTGCCCATATCGCCGCCACCGCCGCCAAGAGTCAGAAAACACCGGACTCCGCGCCGCCGCTCCGGGAGACTGCAAATCCCGGCAGGCACCGCGGCGGCGCGGCGGAGTGACGCGGCAGCGCCCTGAGAGCGCCAACGACCGGAGCTTAAAGGCGGAGCACCCCGGCAGAGCGGGGGAGACCTGAGCACATTCGCCGCCACCGCCGAGAGTCAGCAACACTTACCAGGGCCAGAGGGAGTCAGAGGACGCTGCCCATATCGCCGCCACCGCCGCCAAGAGTCAGAAAACACCGGACTCCGCGCCGCCGCTCCGGGAGACTGCAAATCCCGGCAGGCACCGCGGCGGCGCGTCGGAGTGACGCGGCAGCGCCCTGAGAGCGCCAACGACCGGAGCTTAAAGGCGGAGCACCCCGGCAGAGCGGGGGAGACCTGAGCACATTCGCCGCCACCGCCGAGAGTCAGCAACACTTACCAGGGCCAGAGGGAGTCAGAGGACGCTGCCCATATCGCCGCCACCGCCGCCAAGAGTCAGAAAACACCGGACTCCGCGCCGCCGCTCCGGGAGACTGCAAATCCCGGCAAGCACCGCGGCGGCGCGTCGGAGTGACGCGGCAGCGCCCTGAGAGCGCCAACGACCGGAGCTTAAAGGCGGAGCACCCCGGCAGAGCGGGGGAGACCTGAGCACATTCGCCGCCACCGCCGAGAGTCAGCAACACTTACCAGGGCCAGAGGGAGTCAGAGGACGCTGCCCATATCGCCGCCACCGCCACCAAGAGTCAGAAAACACCGGACTCCGCGCCGCCGCTCCGGGAGACTGCAAATCCCGGCAGGCACCGCGGCGGCGCGTCGGAGTGACGCGGCAGCGCCCTGAGAGCGCCAACGACCGGAGCTTAAAGGCGGAGCACCCCGGCAGAGCGGGGGAGACCTGAGCACATTCGCCGCCACCGCCGAGAGTCAGCAACACTTACCAGGGCCAGAGGGAGTCAGAGGATGCTGCCCATATCGCCGCCACCGCCGCCAAGAGTCAGAAAACACCGGACTCCGCGCCGCCGCTCCGGGAGACTGCAAATCCCGGCAGGCACCGCGGCGGCGCGGCGGAGTGACGCGGCAGCGCCCTGAGAGCGCCAACGACCGAAGCTTAAAGGCGGAGCACCCCGGCAGAGCGGGGGAGACCTGAGCACATTCGCCGCCACCGCCGAGAGTCAGCAACACTTACCAGGGCCAGAGGGAGTCAGAGGACGCTGCCCATATCGCCGCCACCGCCGCCAAGAGTCAGAAAACACCGGACTCCGCGCCGCCGCTCCGGGAGACTGCAAATCCCGGCAGGCACCGCGGCGGCGCGTCGGAGTGACGCGGCAGCGCCCTGAGAGCGCCAACGACCGGAGCTTAAAGGCGGAGCACCCCCGCGACGCGGGACGCGAGCGGGACGCCCGGGGCGAAGCCCGGGCAAAGGGCGGGCCCTCTACGGCCCTCATCGGCACGAAGAGGCAGGGGCAGGGCCAGAAACCCTGTCAGAAGCACAAGAGGCAATCTACGGACCAAGTAAGACTGATTTGTTATTAATAGCCCCTCGTTTACCATCAGCTGCCTAGGCTTTGCGTTATACTAGCTATAATGTCGAAAAAGAACCAAGTACCACAAGCTAATAACATGAAGAATTATTTGGTACAGACTGTGGAGAAAATCAATTCTCAAAGGAGAGAATCATTGGGTCTTAGCCAGTCACCTGACCTACGTTGCTTATCCCCCTCCTTAACCCCATCATCTGAGGATATAGTCTCTGTACAGACTTTCCCCGATGCTAGCTTCATGTGTCCCACAACACTGGAATCCGGCCCTGTGACCAGTAATGTACCATCCGGATCTGGCTCCGAGGTTCTCTTAGTGGACCTTGGGAATCAAGTGGACAGTGATGAGGACCAGGAAATTCTTGCATCTCCCACTGATGATGACACCTCAATCACTGAACTTCCTTCCCGTTCGGATTCCGGGAAAAACAAAAACCCGCCTAGGCGGGGAGGACTAAGATCTGGGACTAGGAGGAAGAGGGTAAATACCCCAAAAGCTCCTCCTAAGGAGACTCGAGGGGGGCGTGCAAAGCCTACTAATAGTTTTGACGAAGACTTATTCGATAGACTCACTGAGTTAATTGATTTGAAAATTAAAACCATTGTCAAGCCTCTGCTCTCTAAAATTGATAAACTTCAATCCGAGATTAAAAAATTGGGAGGGCAGATGAACAAATTAACTGAGGGAGTTGACTGTGTTATGACAGCTGTGGCAAATGTGGGTAATAGCAGAGGGCAGGATGACGACCAAGAGAGGGTGAATCCAGTTGTAGCCCCGAGTAATCTACTACCCCAGCTTCTTGACCAACCCATTAGTGGTTCTGGCACTAGCAGAGGGGAGGGTTCTTTAACGGTTGAGATACCCCCTGCTCAAGATCAACCAACCGACCCACTTCAATTTATAGTTGAAGCCTCCCCTGTTGTTTTAGTTCTGGCTAACGTTCCACCATTAGAAGCGGGCATTGAGGAATCCTCATCCTCCCTGTCTAATAAAGCCCTACAGTGGCTTACAACAAACATGAGATTAGCGCCTGGAGGTGGGCGGCAGCTGGCCCAGGAAATTAAAACAGCCAAAAGGGTCTCATGGTTGGGCAATCGCCCTAAAAAATTCAAGGGGGATTGTGTAGCTGTAAGTTTTACTCACACAGGGGTGTTACCCAACATCCTAATCAACTTACTCCCACCACAACGCAGGCAGGGCTCTGTTGTACCATTGACACTTAAATTCTTTTATGGTGAACAACAGAATGTCACATACCCTAAAACACCAGCCTTTGCGTGGGATTCTAACCCTGATATACACCACAGATGGGGTTTTGAACACACTCGCAATACTGTGAATCATTCAGTACCCCAAGGGTTTCAGAATCCTTTTGCCCAACCCCTCTCACTGTCCAATCGTTTTGCACCGCTTTCATTGACTTCAGTCAGAACACCCTGTAAAGTCTAGGACCAATGTGCCTGTCTTTAGTATCCTTACCTGGAATATTGCCGGCATTAAGTCAAAGGCAGATAATGCAACCTGGTTAAATTTTATATCTAAGTATGACATTATCGCCTTTCAGGAAACCTGGGACACTAACAACACCTTTTCTCTTGATGGCTTTAGCTACTTTAGTATTCCTGCCATGGCTAGCTCAGCAGGAAGGGCTAAGGGGGGCCTGATTAGCCTGTTTAAACTTGATATTAAGGGCTGCCTCAAGTTACTAGCCTCAGGTTCAGAACATTGCCTTATCGTTGAATTGTCTCGTGCTGAGTCTCCTAATATTTTGTTTATTAATTTTTATAACTCCAATGCTGCCGATTGCACGTCATATAGTCTCGGTAGATTGGATGATTTCCTGTCAGTCTATAGTGAGGATGTTAATGTATTCGAAATCATCTTTTTAGGGGATTTTAACATACATCCTTGTTTACTATCATGTGTTTGTGATGACGTTGACTCCCCCCCGAACAGTGCAATGGTTCATCTGGCGCACAACAAGCAGGGGGATTGTCTAGAGAATTTTCTTGCTAGATGGAACCTATATGAATCTAGCTGTGGGGAGGGGGAGGTTAGGGCCCCTACTTTTAAGGGCTCAGACAATGGCTCTATCATTGATTACATTTTTATCTCTGCACGTTTTTTATCCAATGTTTTTATGTATAGAACTGTGATATCTGCCTTTAGTGACCACAACCCAGTTTCTCTGGTCCTAGGAGAGGGTGAATTATTAGGACGCAGCCATGGTACAACTTTTATGGATGGACCTCTTAAACTTAAGGACCAAAGACGGAGACTCAAATGGGACAGTATAACCCCAGAACCGTTTATTCAGGAAGTTTTGTTAGAGGCTGAGGAAGAGGTTGGGGTTTGCCTTTCGAATGATGCTAATGATGGGGCTGTCATTCTTGCATTTACTAACATATGCTGTAAGATAAACGGTAGGCTTTCTGTGATCAGCAAGACCAAGACAAAACCTCCTAAAAGATGGTTTGATCATAGTTGCTCCCTAGCACATTCTGTGCTGCTTAACGCTCTTAAATCCGATCCAAAGGATCGCGACCTTATTAGGACTAGTAGGGCCTTATATAAAAAAGCTATTGCAGCCAGAAAGAAAGAGCTTAAAGATGAAGCTTGGGCGCAACTTACAGACCAAGCCATAATAAAAAATAGTGGGGAGTTCTGGAGAATTGTTAATCAACCCCTTCTTACAGGCGAGGATAACTCCCCCCTGGAAACAAATATCCCAGATCAGGATTGGATCCAGCACTTTAGAGACATATACTCAGGCCAGTCTTTAGTTGAATATAGTGCTTATGAAGAGTCTACTACTATATTGGGTAACCACTTGCACTTCGAAGTTGAGGAAATCTTAGTCGCTATTAATCGTACGTTGACAAAAAAGGCACCGGGACCGGATGGTGTTCCGGCTGATGCCTTTAAATGCTTCCCCAACTTCTGGTCAAGACTGCTTTGCAGGGTTTTTAACGCCTTAAACCGTGACAACATTCCTGAGTCTTGGAAAACCTCGACTATTATCCCGTTTTTTAAAAAAGGCAATAGGCAGGACCCTGCATGCTATAGGCCCATTTCATTGATAGACTCCTCAGTCAAGATTCTAGGGAGAGTTCTATTAGCAAAACTGAATGAATGGGCCACTGAGAATAACATCTTGAGCAATGTGCAATACGGGTTTAGACCCAAGAGAAGGACCCTGGACCAGTGTCTCAATCTACACCTACTGATTGAAAAATACACCAGAGCCAAGGATGGGTCCATGTACCTAGGGTTCATGGACCTCTCCTCCGCATTCGATATGGTCAATAGATCCAAGCTCTGGGGTAAACTGGTCGAGATGGGTCTGGACAGATCTATAGTCAACTTACTGTCCGACCTCCATTCTGGCCTGTCTGCTAAAGTTAGAGTCTCCACTGATGGAAGATGTACTGAAGTGTTTGCTTCTGAAAGGGGAGTCCGACAGGGATGCATCTTGGCACCTTTACTGTTCACGCTGAATGTGAATGCCCTAGAGCCAGCCCTAAGTGGGGTTACAAGCGACATTCCACGTGCAGGGGAACAGGGTATACCAGTTCTCCTGTACGCGGATGACGCGGTGCTACTTGCTCGAACAGGAGTGGGGCTACAACGGCTGTTGGATGCTTTCGAATCCTTTATGGGTTCTTTAGACCTGAAAATTAATGCAAAAAAATCCCAGGTCATGCTCATGGGTCGGGCCTCAAGGAAATCCCTCCATAAAACTTTTTTCTGTGGAAGGGAAAAACTTGTTCGGGTTACTTCTTTCCCCTATCTGGGGATCACCTTTGACGAGAAGGGTAGCTGGGGCCCTCATGTAAAAAGTAGAGTAGCTACACTGGCCAGAACTTCCGCTGCCCTTCATGGCTTTTCAAAAAGACTGGGGGGCAGGCCTTTTGAAGCTATTAGCAAAATATACAAAGCTAAATGTATCTCTGTAGCTTCATACGGGAGCTCCCTTTGGGGGTATAAAAGAGTTGATCCCATTCAGACCGCGGAAAACAGATTTTTTAGATCAGTTTTGGGCGTCCCGCAGTCAACCCCATCTTATACTGTCCACCAGGAGTTAGGAGAAGGCTTCATTAGCGATTTGGTTAGAATAGCTCCATTAATCGCATGGCTCAAGTTGTGGCTTAATCCTGAAATTCCCCTAAACCATCCCATAATAAGGGACTGTTTGACCCTAGACAATGCACACAGGATTGGATGGTTAAAGTACATCAAGGACAGTTTTTGTAGGTTGGGGAGACCTGAATTATACACAGCCACTGACTCCATAACATCCAATGATGTCGTCCTTACTAAGGCTGCCATGAAGGAGCTCCTTTTCCTGGAGAGGGAGGAAATCGAGCTAAAGAAACCCCGTGTTAGGGCCAGCCTTCTGCTGGCTATACCTAGTGGTCCTGACAACTATCTTAATGTGGTGACTAATCCTTATCATAGGTTCATTTTAACACGTTTTAGACTTAACCTGATTCATTTTAACTTGGGTTGTTATTCTGAGTGGAGTATCCCTGAAAAGGCCCCGCCCTGTCCTTGTGATCTTTTTTCAGAACAGAGCACAATGCACTTTACAATGTTCTGCAGCTATTATAATGATGCCCGGAGGTTGTTTCTCGTTCCTATACTTAAGGAAGCGGGATTTATTTTGGTCCGACCTGCTCTTATTTACCTACAAATGTTGCAAACCCCCAGGATCATGTTTTCTGTGGCAAATTTCCTGGTGAGAGCAATAAGAAGCAGGAATACCAGATTCAAGAGCGCAGACTTGTTTATTAATTAATCTGGCTGTTGGCAACCTAAGGTTAACGAATTTTAGATCACAGTGTGTCAGGGCTTGTAGTTACCTTAGTAGAATATCTATGCAGGGATTATCCCTTGGAACATTGCACTTTATTATGCACTTTAGTATTGTTGCACCTTAATACTATGTAGCTACAAATTTTTAATGACTTGTAATATGGTATATTGATTTTTATCTGAAATGCTCTTTTTAAATGTTTTAACTGTTTTTAACCGTTTTTTATTCATGTTATTTGTTGTTTGTGTTTTTATGCCATTGTCTTTGTATGATATTAAGTTATCGCAATAAAGAACTTTGACTGGCTACACACTAAGGTTCAGATTTTTAATTACCGGCGCATCCCTGCAAAGTAGCAGGGATGCGCCAGTAATTGTGCGTCAACCCACCATCACCCATGGTGCGCCGTATTTACAATGCGGCGCACCATGGGCCCAAAACGTCACCAAACCGTTACGCATCTGTGCCGTAAAGGCGGCGCATTGCTGGAGTTGCGTCGCAATGATGGTGCAGCTCTGGGGTGCCCTATTTCCCCAATGCTGCGTCAAGCCGTACGTGTGCTTCAAGCAGGCGCAGGGTTTGAGTCACGCATCATTGTCCTCAAAGTGACTGATTGAAATCTTGTAGATTTCCCTCAGCCACTTTTAGGATGCGTTCCTGCGCAGGAACGCCCTCCCTTGCCCCGGAACGCCCCCTATTGGCGCAGGGCTTTACAACGTGATGCATCTCCCATATGCGTCACGTTGTTAATATACGCCGCACCATTGCGCCTCTTTTGTGCTGTCGCTGCGTCACAAAAGTCACGCAACAATGGAGCAAAAGAGCCGCAACGGCCTTCTAAATCCGCCCCTACAGACTCAAGTCCAGTCCTTCCTTTGTACACATGGCGATAAGAAGAAATAGTGGTGGTGGATTAATAGTTTGAGTATTTTAATGACTGGTTAATGTAGTAGGAAACTTTAGTGTTGTCGCTGATCTTCAATCACAATGGACTTTGGCTGTCACTTTGCGTGCTGCGGACTGCTGCCTGCCAATCCTAGGCAAACCTTTTTAGTACTTTGTTTAGTGAGTTACATAGGGTAGTTTCCAATTCGACAGTCCGCAACCAAGCAATACTAAAGTAATGACGTAGTCGACCACATGAGATTGGTCAATAATATATCCCGTGAAGTCGTTCCCTATTTGCTATTTCGCAAAAATATTTTGTTACTTTGTTAGTTCTTTTGAAATGTTTGATTTGGTTGAGAAATATCATCCATGTTTTCTGTTTTTCTTTCTTTCATGTTGTACATCAGCTTCCCCCAGGGGCAAGAGGAGGACACAGGAGGAGGAGGAGGGTGCTGTTGACGATGCAGGCCAGGACCGGGCAGGCGAGGACTCCTTTGCTGGCCCCAGTAAGTTTTAATTTTAATATAGAGTACTTATTTTTTCCTAGCGTTCCTCATTCGATTTTTTCTAAATCGTCTTTGATCTTCTTGTAGACAGGATCTAAATTCTTATTCTGCCTCGACTGTGACTCCGTGTGGTATTACTAGATTATTCTTATTAGTCTGTCTGTGTAGCTAACTAAGATTGCACATTTGGCATTTCCATTGGACTCCCATTCTAGTCAGCAATAGCTCTATGCACTGAGTGCAGTCCTCTGGGATTGTCCATAATGTCTTTTCAAGTATTCTAAATGTTTATGCTTTGACCATTGCCAACAATAAAAAGGTGAATGACCACCAAGAAAGAATAAGATACTACTTTACTTTTGGTTTGGATAGGAGGACAATCCATTCTACTACTGTTGCAGGGACAAATCTGCACAAACAGAACTATGGACACTAAATAATGCATCGCTTAGCTTATCAATTATAATAGGTGCTGTAACTGTTAGACTTTCCACATACCTCAGTGATAACAGACTTTGTAGTTGAACCCCCAATCTCCTTACTGACTAGATAGTGTGGCAGAGTCATTTAGCTCCCAAAGTCACCGATGGCAGAGGCACGGACTCATGCTTGCAAAAATTCGAAAACCTTTAGCTCATCCACTCTAGTCTGGAGGACCAAAAACCACAGAGTCTATTTAAGTTTAATAGCTTTATTAAAAGTAAACACATTTATTAAATTCAAGTTTGTCATAAAAGTGAACGTGTAACTGAAAATGGAAAAGTGCTTAGTGCTGACGATTAATTGGACACATTTCTTGTGGTCGAGCCGAGCTCTCACCTGGTTTGAACTTGATCCTGCTCGTGTTCTTAGAAGTCAAGCTTCTGTCTGTTAGGAGAAAAAGTGGTGCGTGTTAAAAAGTAAAAAGCAAACATTCATCAGTTGTGCCAAAAAGTGCAGCAAGACAACAGCCTTCCCTGGAAAAAGGGACATTTTTACTCTAGAGTACACAGTCATAAATTATTAAATTGTATACTGTTTTTTTCACATTTCTTTCTTCCTCCTAGACCAAATATTATATAGTAGTGAGTGGTGTATTCTAACATTATTAAATGTACTTTGTAGTTGGAACATCTGGAGACGGGGCCAGCGCGGAGGTGGTGGTGGCATTGGACGAGGAGGACAACTCTAGGGAGGAGGCGGTGCAAGTGCCGGACAAGGACATGCCTGTGAAGGTTCACACGGTGGTGGCGGGCAGAGGTAAGCTATACATTCCTTAGTCATTGAGATTGAAGACTGCAGAGTGTGCTTTCTGCACGGGTGTATTATAAAAAAAGCAGGTAGTAGCCTCCTCTAAATGTACTTCGACTTAGCTGTGAAGTTTTTGGCGAGAAGAATCCCAATCAGATCTGAGGTGAACTTGATGGATGGGATGAACGAAAAGCGAAAGAAGGGTGTAAGTAAGTGTGGAAGCACGAGAAATGTAATGATGACTGGCAAAGATGTGTTTGCTTGGTCCCCGAGGTGGCTGGGAAGGTAAGAAAATGGTATGGTGCATGGCTGGGTGAATGATGAAGCAAGGATGGGTGGAAGGAGAACAGCCTGGGTGGGTGAGACAGAAACTGTATGTGTGCATATACTTTGAATGGATGGATGCCTGGATCATTCATGGTACTATCTGACTCTTAGATAGCATATGTGTATCTAGAGAGAGTAGACGGTCACTGGATGAACTAAGTGTTACTTTGAAGAGCATGTAACACCACACCCGCACGTCCGTTCCAGTGTAGGAAAGGCAAGGAAAAGAAGTTGTAACGTTGTCCAAATACTACCATGAATAGTAGCAGTAGTTTGTATTGCAACTGCAAGCACAGCATATATCCGGTTATTACGGTGGACACTCCCTACCTCTCTTAATAACTTTAGTTTAGTAGTAGTAAGTCATTCATGTGTGGGGGTATCACTGTTCACTCAATAATAAGCAAAGCACCTAAAGTCATCCCATATGTCATCAATTACATCCCATGTGAAGTGATAAATAATCAGATAATTTAGCTTCTTCATTTTCCTTTTCTAATACTCATTTGCACTGTAGGGTGAAAGCTAAATTAATTAAGCAGTAGCCCTTTTAACAGAGTATTCTCAGTGCCACCCGTAATAGAAAAGTAAGAGCTTCACCACCTGCATGTACTGGACCGGTACAGTAACGCAAGTCTGTCTCACTCACCATGGTGTGCGTCTGTTTTTCTCGGGTGCAAGTTCACTGCGCTGGCATTATGCCGGCTTGCATAAGATAACGTACCAATTTTCCTAAACAAGGGAGAAGAAGAAGAATAAGAGTGGTGTACTGTCATAGTCGACTGTAATGGAAGTCCATAGTGCTCGTAGAATTTGTTCCTGAAACTCCCACTAATGTTAGAGCAAGGATGAAGAAGTCGGAGGTTACATAGATACTGTCCTCAATAGTTATGTACTGTGCTTTCAATTTGCTACTTGTACTGTGACAACTTTCTGCTCAATCATTTTGTGTTAATCTTAAGGAGCATTGGTTACAGACTATGTCTTTCTTTTTTCATGTAGTTGCTCCTTACAAATCCAAGACACCATCAAGGAGGAAGGAGCTGGCTCGAATGGCCCGGCAACGGAGGCTGGATGCCACTGTCGCTGAATATCGGCGGCTGGTGGCCCTGGAGGAGGAGGAGACGCAGTCTGGTACAACAACAACGTCCACTGGGACAGCTGCATCCTCCTCCGTGTGGGCTGCCAGTAGGCATGGGTGGAAAATCCGTTCCGCTCGCGGATTTTGCGGATTTTCGGGAAATCCGCAATCCGCGAGATTTGCGAATTTCCTGCAAAATCCGCAAATCCGCGAGCAGCGGATTTTGCTCGCACTGCTCGCACTGTTCGCGTGAGTTCGCGCCCCGCGAATAAGTGCGAAATTGCAGAAATATGATCTAAGCAAAACTGAAAGTAACTACTTACCAGGTTCAAAAGTTCAGGCACATCATTAGTAGCCATTTCCTGTAGTGCTTCCTGAGGGGCCCCTCCAGAGTTCAGTTGCCAGTTGAAACTATTATGTGACCCTGCTCTGAACCTCAGAATAGTTACACATATGCCACAAAGGTCATGAATTACAGCTAAGGGAGACAAGCAGGAGCCAGGCTGGAAGTTAAAATCCATTAATCAGCCCCTAATTCATTATTGTCAGTTGGGGCAGGGCAGGTGTTGTAACTAATTTTGCAACAATGAAAGCACTTAGCAAGTGCAAAAGATCACTAATCAGGGCGCACTAAGGAAGCAGGTGCCAGCTAAAAAAATATTCTGTGACACATTAATCAGCCCCAAATTAATTCAGGTCACTTGAGGCAGGGAAGGTGTGCTTTGCTTTGCCGAAAATAATGTACACTGGACAACCAGAGGGTGTGGTGATGAAACAGAGGGTGGCATGGGTGGGCCAGAGGGTGGCATGAGTAGTCAGAGAGTGGCAGTGGTGACAGAGAGTGGCAGTGATGAAGAAGAGTGTCCCAAACAGGTTGGACACGTAGAAACAACAAGTTTGCAAAACTTGCGACCCGACAGGTAAGTTCGCAAATTGCGAAATTGTAAAAACCCTCGCGAACTGGCAGAAACACGGGTGAACACAAAAAAAAAAAAAAATCCGCAAATTCGCGGGAATTCGCGGATTTTGCGGATTGCGAGTTCGCAAATCCGCAAATTCGCGGATTGCCAATCCGCAAAATCCGCTCATGCCTAGCTGCCAGCCAGCGCAGTGCTCCAGCGGTACGGAGCCGGGCTACCAAAGCCAAACGCCACCGCCGAGCAGCAAAGAAAGCAGCTGCCCCTCACAGGATTTGCAAGGCACACCGGCGCCGCTTATCCCTCAGACTGTCCTACCTGGAGCAGGAGGTCCATAACTATAAGAACGTGGTGGAGGGCCTCCGCTTCGAACTTGCCACCCTCCGCAAGGAGCATGATGCCCTGGCTGCTAATTCCAACAGCACCCTGCCATAGTGTCCCTTGCCCCTTTTTTAGAGACTTTTGGGGGGTGGGAATTGGGAGTTGGGATTTTTGGGGACTTTTGAAGGACAATCGTTGGGGTTAGGGAGGGTATTGCGGGAGATTCTTTTGTTAGGGCTATAAAAATATACTTTTTGAAACTTTATCTGACCATACCTGTTTTTTACTGCTTTTGAGTCTGGTGGGTGGGGGTTTAACAGTAAGTTTGTTTTCCTGAATAGTCCTAGGACTTTAGTAGTACTACCGTCAATCCAATCTCTCGTCTCTCCTAATACTCCATTATACTACCTCCAACCAAACGCCTATCTTACCTGTAATTTCTGTTTGCAAGTAGGGCTAGGCCCAGGGCTGGCTCCACGGGAAACAGCGAATAAGGTTGGCAATCCTGGGCGGATAAAATTTCCTCATAGCGGTGGTACTAGTGGTGTGACACAGTGGCAGTTGCATGCCTATGAAAAAAAAGAAAATGAAATCTGGTTTGTCCTCCTGAGCAATACAACGGTACAATAGAGAATATAGCAGGTGACAGAAGTACACTAGAACAGTGCCACATTGTAGCCTAACAAATGTTAAAGTATAACTAATTCGGTTGAAGTTCTTTGACATTAGCCATGGGTCTTTGTCAATCAGAGTAAGAATATATCCTCGGATTTCTTCACCAGCCTGTTGCTATCACCTTATCCTCCCCAGAAAGTGTGTGGATTTATTGATGTAATTTAGTCACACATCAATGAAAACCACACAGCCCGGGGGAAGAGGGTTAGGGTTTGAAAAATGGATGGGTACGGGAGGTTTTGGGAAAGGTTTTGGGAGACAAGAAAAAATAGCACAGCATGGACAAACAATTGTGAACATAAAGAAATCTTTGGGTACAAACCTATCCATCAATCTTTGAAAGTGCATGCACTACTGGATGCATGTCAGTGAAAAGTAAGTAGTACTTTCGACAACTGTGGAAGAAAGAATGCGACAGTACAGGGCGTGTGTGGAATTATTGATAACTATCTTCAACATAAGGTCTCTGTTGCCAGATACCTGAGAGCCTTGCTGGTCACTATAAATCCATTCACAACACTCAATGGGGTTGGTCTGGAAGGTATAGTAGATAGAAAAGGAGAAATTGCTCTTTTTCTAGGTGTCCCCTCACTCACCAGGGTTGCCCCTTGGTGACATGCTTCATCATTGGGGCCATCCCAGTCCTCTACGGGCTGAGGCGTGCTGCGACTTGCGAATTACGTAGGAGCACTTACAAATGACTATGTGTGGTGCAGATGTGATAGTGGAGTGGACTAAGTGATGTGTTAAGGGACCAATTTAGAAGCAGAGAGAGATCCAAGAAATGCAGTCACAGACAGAGAAAAAGACAAAGGATACTGTATCTGTATGTTGTTGTAGTTGTCCTGTTGAATTTGGTAAGTAAGTTGCCTGCAGAAAAAAAATCCTCTTATTAGCGGCACTCCTCCATTGCAGCCGACGTTTCGTCCATCGATGTTGGTCACTACCAGAAGACACCCTGTAAAAAATGCACAGCATGGACAAATGGGGTTGGTCTGGAAGGTATAGTAGAGAGATCCAAGAAATGCAGTCACAGTCAGAGAAAAAGACAAAGGATACTGTATCTGTATGTTGTTGTAGTTGTCCTGTTGAATTTGGTAAGTAAGTTGCCTGCAGGAAAAAAATCCTCTTATTAGCAGCCTGACGCTTCGTCCATCGATGTTGGTGACCAGAAGACACCCTGTCCACTGCCTGCCTGATGCTGAATTGTGGATCGCTAATGTGAAGCCTGACTCCATCCTTTTTTCCCCATTGCACAGACTGAAACCCGGCCTGTAATTATTCAACGAAAAACAGGAAGTGATATAATATTACAACACCACTGATAAATAAATATAAGGTATGTAGGCTGTGGAGTGCAAAAAGTCACACTTTGATTTTCCTAGTAGACAGTACAATATTTTTGAAAGTGCGTACTCTGTCAGAGTCACCTTTTGAAGGATAAATAAGTATGGGCAAATTAATGTAGCGGATCTTTCCCCTCAAGCTAGGTGTCCTGTAAACTGTGTTTTAGAACAAAATTAGATCTTCCCAGCAGTGCTCCCACCCAGACCCTTACTAAAGCCAGTCGCAAAAATGTAGAAGACCCCCAATCAAATCTCAAAAAACTAGGCCTAGCAGAAAACTGGTGACAAAACGTACTTTGAAAGTAAAAGTAGGCCCAAGTACCCCCTTACCCACCGTGGATTGCATTCAAACCACTTGCAAGCAACCAAGCAAAAGTATCCATAGCCAGCATTGCTCCAAGACTCGAAAACCCCCCAACCCAAACACATGCAATAGAAATACTGCTAACCCTAACGAACCCTAAGTTAAGAATAGTGGCAAAGGCTTTCTTTAACTATGCCAAATCCCCCCTTTCCCACCATGGATTTTCTTCAAATGACTTGCAACCAAAATTACACATTCTCACGAGTGCTCTAAGACCCCAGAACTCAGTTGCAAAAATCTAGAACACCCCGAAACACATGCAATCCTGCTGCTAGGGCTAACTCTAACGAACCCTAAGTTACAAAAAGTGCCAAAAGGCTTTTCCGCGAGGATTTTGTCCCAACCACTTCTACCCGGTATTAGACCTTCCCAGGAATGCCCCAAGACCCGCCAACCCACCCGCCAAGAAGCATAACACCCCCAAACAGGCCAAAAGCAAAATCTCATACTTGCAATATTTCTCGGCCTTCGGTCCAAACGCGCTGCGTAGCTAGGCCATAAGTCGGGGTTGCCACCACGGATTTCCTGAAAAGCAAATGCAATCAAGATTAGAGTGTCCCAGCAGTGCTCCCAGACCCCGAAACTCACCCACAAACACCAGGAAGCCCCCCAAACAGGCCCCCGAAAACGCTACATTGAGCAAAATGTCAGAAATAGCACAAAAAAAATCGGCCTGGATTTTGTCCTAACCACTTCTACCCGGTATTAGACCTTCCCAGGAATGCCCCAAGACCCGCCAACCCACCCGCCAAAAAGCATAACACCCCCAAACAGGCCAAAAGCAAAATCTCATACTTGCAATATTTCTCGGCCTTCGGTCCAAACGCGCTGCGTAGCTAGGCCATAAGTCGGGGTTGCCACCACGGATTTCCTGAAAAGCAAATGCAATCAAGATTAGAGTGTCCCAGCAGTGCTCCCAGACCACGAAACTCACCCACAAACAGACGGAAGCCCCCTAAAAGCACCTCAAAGGCAAGCAAGTCATCAAAAACACACAAAAAATTCTGCCTGGGATTTGGTCCAAACCACTTTTATCCGGTATTAGAGCTTCCCAGCAATGGCCCCAGCGCTGTCAACCCAGGAGAAAACGAGTAGAAGACCCCCAAACAGCCAAAGAGCAAAAGTACAAAAATGGGGACTTTGTCAGTTTTTCCCAAATTTCCCAAATCACTCCGCACGCGCTCTGCAGCTAGGCCCTAACTCCCCTCTGCCACCATGGATTTGCTTCAAACCTCTTGCAAAGTAAAGTATATATAGCCAGCAGTGTGCCCAGACCCCGAAACCCACCCACAAACACCAGGAAGCCCCCCAAACAGGCCCCCGAAAACGCTATATTGAGCAAAATGTCAGAAATAGCAACAAAAAAAATCGGCCTGGATTTTGTCCCAACCACTTCTACCCGGTATTAGACCTTCCCAGGAATGCCCCAAGACCCGCCAACCCACCCGCCAAAAAGCATAACACCCCCAAACAGGCCAAAAGCAAAATCTCATACTTGCAATATTTCTCGGCCTTCGGTCCAAACGCGCTGCGTAGCTAGGCCATAAGTCAGGGTTGCCACCACGGATTTCCTGAAAAGCAAATGCAATCAAGATTAGAGTGTCCCAGCAGTGCTCCCAGACCACGAAACTCACCCACAAACAGACGGAACCCCCTTAAAAGCACCTCAAAGGCAAGCAAGTCATCAAAAACACCAAAAAAATTCCGCCTGGGATTTGGTCCAAACCACTTTTATCCGGTATTAGAGCTTCCCAGCAATGGCCCCAGCGCCGTCAACTCACCTGCAAAGAGGTAGAACAACACCCCCACACGTGCTGAGTCTTTCTTCATTGGGCGTAAACCAGCCCTCTGGTTTGATGGAAATAGGAGTCTGGAGGAGGAGGATAGAGGAGCATGTTCTTCTGAAATTGTGAACCTGAGGAATGCAGACTGCGGCAACTTCAAATCGATTAGCAAACCAGTGAAGACAGTTCTGCTGATGGGCTTGTTTTTGTGATTATCTGATTAAAGTTTGAAATATATTAACTGTGCACAACAAAGAAAGACAGACACACAGGAATAAAAGTGAATAAGGACGAAAAAGAAAGTTATTGATTCGTTGTCTCATTTTCAGGGCTCGGTATCACGGTCCAGGAATGAGAATAAGGCTTCGTCATCATGGGGAAACGGGCTACCTCGCGAGAAATCTGCACGGACTCGCACTGTGAAAGTTTGGCATGCTTTTTCGTGGAGAAGGTGCAGACAATCTATCGAGGATTTATACCATCTGTTCCCGGGGATGCTCCTAGTGTTGTGAAGGTTTCGGTCTCTGATACTCTGTCCTCCTTGCCGGCCATGTCTAACGAGGTATTTGACACTCTGAGCCTCAAAATTAAATCTGGCTCTCCCTTAGACCCGCTGAAGCCGGAGTTTTTTACTCTTCTCCCGCCCCTCTGTCGTGAGCCCATCTTGGAGCTGATTAATCTCTCCCTCAGTGAGGGCGTGGTTCCTTCCTCCTGGGAGCAAGCTGTGGTCAGCCCTATTCTGAAGAAACCCAACCTAGACCCCTTGCTCCCGGAGAACTACCGGCCCATCTCCCTCCTGCCTTGGACCGCTAAGGTCACTGAGGCACACGTGAATACCACCCTGTCTGCCCATCTCTCTCATAATAATATTCTTGACGAGAGTCAAAATGGGTTTCGCTCACAACACAGCACTGAGACTGCCTTGCTCTTCATGACCGAGCATTTGCGGTCAGTGCTGGATGCGGGGCAGACTGCGGCGCTCCTACTATTAGACCTGAGCGCCGCGTTCGACACGGTGTCTCATGACATCTTGATGCGGCGCCTGGAGGAAGTGGGTATTGTGGGGAAGGCTCTTCAGTGGTTCCGCTCTTTCCTCTCGGACCGGTTTTTCAAAGTAGCCATTCCACCTGGCCAGTCCTCTTTCCATTCTCTGGGTCTGGGAGTCCCTCAGGGCTCTGCTTTAAGCCCCACACTGTTCAACCTGTATGTGAAACCGCTGGCTGCTGTCGTCAGGCAATGTGGCCTTACCATGACATCGTACGCAGACGACACGCAGCTGGCGGTGACACTCAGTGGGGACCCTGAGGTGAATGCGCCCAGATTCCGTGCAGGACTTATAGCTGTGGCTAACTGGATGCGTAACAACTGCCTACAGCTTAATGCTAAGAAAACCGAGGTCCTGGTTTTAGGGAAGCAGGCGGAACTTTGGGGAGACCAGTGGTGGCCTCCCGAATTGGGGGTGTCTCCAATTCCAGCGGCCGAAGTTAAAAATCTGGGGGTCTGGCTGGATTCCAACCTTTCTTTTACCAGTCATACTAAGAAGACAGCAGCTACCTGCTTTGGTATTCTGTGATGACTGAGACCTGTCCTCAAATTCTTCGACCCCCCCACGCGGCAACTGGTGGTTCAGGCCTCTATCCTTTCTCGGTTAGACTACGGGAGTGCTCTGCTGCTTGGAGTTAATCAGGCTGAAGCTACTAGGCTTCAGAGAGTGCAGAATGCTGCTGCACAGGCCATTGTGGGCCTTCCGAGACGCTGCTCCGTCTCCACTGTCCTGACCTCCCTTCATTGGCTTCCGGTCAGACAGAGAATCAAATTTAAGGTTCTCTGTCTGACATTTAAGATTTTGAAGCTTGCCTCCCCTCCCGCCCTTGCGGGCCTTATCTCTCCGTATGTCCCCACGCGGTCCCTCAGGTCTGAATCTCACCATCTGGCGATTAAGCCTAGGTTCAGACTGAGTAGGATGGGAGGACGCTCTTTTCGTATTCTGGCGGCTGATCTTTGGAATTCCCTTCCTGGACACATTCGTGCCCTAAATAGTCTCACTCTTTTCAGACGCGCCATCAAAACTCACCTGTTCGCTTCTGTTATTTGATTCTTTTGCTTTCAGCTCTGACCTGTTATGTTGTGGTATCTGATCAGGCGCCAGGACGCCCCTTCGCTGGGGCAGCTGTGCGCCAAATAAAAGTTATTAACATAACATAACATAACATCATACTCTGCGAATTCAGGCAGGGTGAGCTCAGTGTCACCTGACAGAGTAGAAATTCCCTCATCTATGTTGCTGGCCACCTCGTCTTCATCCGGTGCGCTTTCTCGTACTCTGAAATCTGGTGGTATGAGGTGCTGATTCATCTTTATCATTGTTAACCTCTCCACATTTATGGGCGAGAGGTGGCTCCGTTTGGGAGTTACAATGCCACCAGCAGCACTGAAAACACGTTCAGAAGACACGCTTGCGAGTGGGCAAGACAAGTAGTTTAAAGCTAGGTTGGTGAGCTGTGGCCACAATTCTTTTTTCCCATGCCAATAAGCCAATGGGTCAAAATTAACATAGACCTCTGTTGAGTCATTCAGATAGTCCTTCACCATCGACTCAAGGTCCTCATCCAAGGTTCCTCCACTTTGCTTAGCTCTTGCTGTGCCTCTGACCTTTTGAGAACCAAACCCACGCAGAGCTAGCCAATCCTCTTCAGCCTCCAATGTTTCTGTTGTGTCTGGTGCAGATGATCCGGTTGCCGGAGTCTTTAACGGCTGAGAGGTCACTTGTGCCACAGCCACAGGTGCAGAAGTGGATTGTTTTGACTGGGGATGGCCTGCTGATGTACTGCCATTTCCTTCAATTTTCAGCCGTTCTCTTTCAAACCTCTTGGCTGACAAGGCTAGCCAATGTTTGTACTTTGGAACATGTTCATCATCAAAAGGAAAGAATGCTTGGCCTGCCAGCGCCTTTTTGTAGCGTGGATCCAGAATAGTAGCACAAATGTAATGCTCTTCTGAGTGGATCTTTTTAAGACGTTCATCACCTTGTAGGAGCTCTAATAATTTCTCAGCCAGAACAAAAGAGTCTTGGTTTTTTACATCTTTTTCAAACACAGAACACACCTCCTTCAGTTGGTCCTCCAGCATGTACAACAATGGGATAGCTTTTCCCAAATTACAGTCCTCCTTGCTGACTGCACGCGTGAAGAACTCAAAAGGACGAAGCTTGCGTGTCAGGCTTTGAACTATGTTCCATTGCGCCGCACCCATCCTCAGGTCCTCTGTACCCTCTGTAAAGAAATATTGATCGAGTACCGTATACTGCTCATACAGACGCTCAAGCATGTAGAAGGTTGAGTTCCAACGTGTTACCACCTCCTGGATGAGTGCTTTCACTGGCATTTGACGTTGATATAGCAGGCTCCTCAGCTGCTTCCGTGCCTTAAAAGAATGGCTGAAATGGTTGCACATTTTTCGGCAGGTGTCCAATACTCTGTACGCTGCACTGCCTTTATTACCCAAGAATTTTTGGACAACCAGGTTTATACAGTGCGCCAAACACAGCACTCTGAAATAGTCACCCTGCCTCATGGCCTTAACTATATTGGCGCCATTGTCCGTGGAAACATAACCAACCAGGCGTTTTAGTGGGGACAGCCAGTTAAGGACCTTTGTGTTAAAGACATCCAAAATGTTTTCTGCTGTGTGACGTTTCTCCAAACCAAACATGGCTAGTGTTGCATGTTTCCGAGCAGCTTTAAAAACAATGTCCGAGTCAACACCTGTGTTTAGCTTTGCTTTAGCCCCTGAAAAAGAGACCCAGTGTGCAGTGATGCACATGTAATCAGCGCCTGCGCCACTGGTCCACATGTCTGTTGTCAGATGTATAGTGTGAACAGCACTCTTCTGCAAAGCTGCCCCAGTCACCTTCAGAACATCTTCATGTAGTGCTGGAACCGCAACTCGGGCAAAATAGAACCGGCTAGGAACCTTCCATTTAGGGCAGAGCGCTGCCACTAATTCTAGAAAACCAACCCCTTCTACAAAAGAAAAAGGGAGAAGGTCCAGAGCTAGCATTTTAGCCAGCTTAGTGTTATACAGACGCGTCAGTGGGTGGTTGCGTTCATATTGCGCTTCTGTAAACAACATATTTTTAATGTTGCCCTGGACCAAGGATTTACGGGATGATGATGATATCTTCGACCCAGTTACGCTCGCTGATTAACTTTTCCGCATTGATGTCTCACTCTCTCCCACACTCTTAGTGTGGCTCACATGGGGTTTGCTGCTGACAGGGGTACTGGGTGTAAGTGAAGTGTTTGAATCGTCTTCTTCCTCCTCGTCATCATCAGATGAAAAATCAACGTTTTCATTACGTGCAATTCGGGCTTCCTTGACCGCCTCTAGGTGCGCAAACCATTGGACAGGGTGCGCTCTCTTAAGATGACCTCTCTGGCCTCCGGTACCATAGTTGGTACCAAACTTACCACGACTAACTCGAAGCTTACACATGCTACAAATGGCTACGTTTTCCATTCTTGGGCAAACACTAAAGAAGTCCCAAACTGGAGACTGGAAATGTCTTTGGGGGCCGGAGGAGGCGGCGATACTGGTGGTGGTGGTCCTGCTGCTAATGCCAGATGAAGTGGAGGATGTGGATTGCCGAACTTCAGTACGTTTTGCACTTTCACCACCACTAATTGAGGTCGAGGTGGATGGAAGTCCCTTCTTGAGAGGAAGAAATATGGAAGCGGTAGGTGTTGGTGTACTAGTTAACTCCAAATCCAATGATTGTTGTGTTTCCATTGACTCCTCGTCGACATCATCATCACGCTCAGCAGCTTCTCGGGATAGGGTCAAAATGTCTCTTTGCTGCATGCCCGCTGGGGCTGCAGTGACCATTGTGATGACTGGATCGTCGTCGTGAAGGGCTTCATCAGCAGCAGTATGCGTCACTTCTTGTTGAGCCTCATCACACTCCATAGCTATGAGTTTTTCGACGACCTTCCTTTTATGCTTAGGTATCTTTGTCAGATCATGGTGTGCCTCACTCTCAGGCTGCCGAGGTGGTACCCATTCGTCATCCAGATCATCAGTAGGAGGTGAGCTTGAAGAAGATGTAGACACCCCCCTTGATCTTTTCCTTGCTAGGGATGTGGAAGACAATGAATGATCATCAGGAGGAGTGGCTTCCTCAAATGATACCTCGGTCTGATTGTCAATTTCCTGATGTGCCCCTACTTCGGGAGGAACAACTATTGTGGGCACTTGTGACCCTCCATGCACCTCTGCTTGCGCATCTCCTTGCGCTGCCTCTCCTTCCACATGTACTTGGGCTTGTACTACTTCCACATGTTGTTGTTGCGGCTGTGGTTGTTCAACACTTGTCAGATGAGTTACAACAACCTGTGTTGATTCAGGGACATTGCTGCTACTTTCTTGCGATGAGCCAACATCACTGGTCGATGGTGATTGGAGAAGCACACTGACTGCCTCTGAAGCACTCAAGGGCTTTGACTTAAGTTGGCGTGGTGGTGGAGGCACTGAACCCAATGGAGCGGGGGTGCTGCTCCCAGCTTGGTCCCCAGCAGATCCTGCTGCTGCAGGCGTACTTTTTTTTTTGCTCCCAAAAAACGTGGCGGTTGGCACACCAGCCTCCTTGGTAACTTGCTTCTTCTGCTCCTTACTAGCAACTTTCTTGCTAGAGGAGCTACGGAGACCTTTTTTTGGGGCCATCTTCTTCAGAGCAGGTCAGACAGCAGGCCGCAGTTGCACGAATTGTAGAGTTGTCTGAGGCAACAGCAAGGAACTTTTCAACATCGTCAAGGAATTCTCCAACCCCTCGGCCAACTCCAACGACATCACCCCCTCTCAAACCCTCTGCGATTCCCTAGCCTCTTTTTTCCACAACAAGATTGCTGACATCCACAACAGCTTTGACAACCAACCCGGAAGCCAACCCACCCTACCATCAGCTGACCTTCTTCCCCCCGTTAACACCCTTAACGCCTGGAACCCAATCTCCACTGAGGACACCATCCGCCTGATGAATTCCATCCACTCTGGATCCCCCACTGACCCATGCCCTCACCACATCTTCAACAAAGCAGACTCCGTCATAGCTCCGCACCTCCGAGACGTCATCAACTGCTCTCTCAACTCCGCTACCTTCCCAGAAGACTGGAAACACGCTGAACTCACCGCCCTTCTGAAAAAACCAACAGCAGACCCCACCGAACTCAAAAACTACCGCCCCATCTCGCTTCTTCCATTCCCGACCAAAGTCATCGAGAAAGCTGTCAACAACCAGCTCGCCGCCTTCCTCGAAGCCAACAAATCACTCGACCCCTCACAATCTGGCTTCCGAGCCAAACACAGCACTGAGACCGCCCTCATCGCAGCAACAGACGACATTCGAACTCTACTGGACAATGGAGACACAGTCGCCCTCATCCTCCTCGACCTCTCTGCAGCCTTCGACACAGTCTGCCACAGCACCCTTTTACAACGCCTCAGAAACATCGGAATCCAAGGAAAGGCACTGGAATGGATCACCTCGTTCCTCACCGGAAGAACCCAGAGAGTCCGCCTCCCACCATTCAAGTCCGAGGCCTCAGAAATCATCTGCGGCGTACCACAAGGATCCTCACTCAGTCCCACCCTCTTCAACGTATACATGAGCCCCCTCGCGGCCATCGCCCGCCAACACAACCTCAACATCATCTCTTACGCGGATGACACTCAACTGATCCTATCTCTCACCAAGGACCCCAGCACCGTCAAAACTAACCTACACGAGGGAATGAAAGAAGTCGCCGAATGGATGAAACAAAGCCGTCTGAAACTGAACTCAGACAAAACAGAAGTCCTCATCCTAGGTAAATCCCCCTCTGCATGGGACGACTCTTGGTGGCCGGAAGCCCTCGGGAAAGCACCCATCCCGACGGACCACGCACGGAACCTGGGCGTCATCCTGGATTCCTCACTCTCAATGAACAGACAAGTCAGCGCCGTATCCTCTTCCTGCTTTAACATTCTCCGCATGCTCAGAAAAACATTTCGCTGGATCCCCTCCGAAACAAGGAAAACAGTCACCCACGCTCTGGTCACGAGCCGACTGGACTACGGAAACACCCTCTACGCAGGTACTACCGCAAAACTCCAGAAGAAACTACAACGAATCCAAAACGCCTCAGCCAGGCTCATATTAGACATCCCACGCAACGAACACATCTCCGGTCACCTTAAAGACCTCCATTGGCTACCCGTCAACAAGAGGATTACTTTCCGACTGCTTACCCACGCACACAAATCACTCTACGACATCGGACCAGAGTGCCTCAACTCTCGACTGTCCTTTTACACCCCCTCCCGCCAACTTCGCTCTTCCTGCCAAGCCTTCGCCACTGTACCTCGCATCAACAAGACCACCATGGGAGGCAGATCCTTCTCCTACCTGGCTGCCAAAACATGGAACTCACTCCCCGCTTACCTTCGCCTCACCCACAATCACCTAGCGTTCAGAAAGCAGCTTAAAACGTGGATATTTGACAAATAATCCTACTCCCCTTCCTAAGCGCCTTGAAACCCTCTGGGTATGTAGTGCGCTATATAAATGTTTTGACTTGACTTGACTTGACTTGTGCACCTAAAAACAATGGAAGGCAGAGGAACATCAGTTCAGTTATACACCCAAAAAAAATCGAAAAAACCCCCAGAAAAATCAGCACAATCCCATTCCATCCATGCCCTCCATGATGTTTAAGTTCAAGACACCCCACAGAAAGACTAGGCCCATGCAAGACTCAATACCCCTGGTGAAAAGGCCACAAGTACAGCCCCAAAAAACGAAAATCACTGAAAAATCAGCACAATCCCATTCCATCCATGCCCTCCATGATGTTTAAGTTCAAGACACCCCACAGAAAGACTAGGCCCATGCTAGACTCAAATACCCCTGGTGAAAAGGCCACAAGTACAGCCCCAAAAAACGAAAATCACTGAAAAATCAGCACAATCCCATTCCATCCATGCCCTCCATGATGTTTAAATTCAAGACAACCCACAGAAAGACTAGGCCCATGCAAGACTCACTACCCCTGGGCATAAAGGTTGAAAAGTAGGCAAAATGGTTGCAGGCCTAACAACAATGCCTGCATTCAAAATGGCCACTTGCCTCCCTGCACATAGCCAGGGCCTGTAGCAGCACTCAAAGTGGCCCCCAGCCACATGGCCTGTCCCTCCCCATGAACACCCCCAAAAATCGAAAATCACTGAAAAATCAGCACAATCCCATTCCATCCATGCCCTCCATGATGTTTAAGTTCAAGACACCCCACAAAAACACTAGGCCCATGCTAGACTCAATACCCCTGGTGAAAAGGTCACAACTCACAAGTACAGCCCCCAAAAACGAAAATCACTGCAAAATCAGCACAATCCCATTCCATCCATGCCCTCCATGATGTTTAAGTTCAAGACACCCCACAGAAAGACTAGGCCCATGCTAGACTCAAATACCCCTGGTGAAAAGGCCACAAGTACAGCCCCAAAAAACGAAAATCACTGAAAAATCAGCACAATCCCAATCCATCCATGCCCTCCATGATGTTTAAGTTCAAGACAAGCCACAGAAAGACTCAGTCCACCCACCACTGAGTACCCCTGGGCAAAAGGCCCCAAAACAGCCCAAAAATCGAAAACTCCAAAATTGTAGTTGCAGCAAATGTAATGCCCCAAACAAACTTACTTGTAAAATTTCTAATCCAACAGTGATCCAAAGAAAGTCAAAAAGGCCTCAAATCCAAATATCCAGCAGCATCCACAAAAAGTAATCCTTCCAGCTCCAGATCCAAATGAAAAGTGACCAGGAGATGGACAAAGCACTGGGAGGAGCCTGCTGGACAGGAACAGGAAGTTGAAGACTGTGGGGCACTTCCTTCCTCCCACCCCCCTCCCCCCTCCCCAAAATGGACTCCTCGCTAAAAAAGTGCAGGCAAAAGTCAACCTAAGGAGTTATTCAGATAAAAATCATCATTTCAAGAAGGTTTATGCTGCTTGCTGGTGGATTTCTTGTGCAGAATTGCAAATTTTATATTTTCGCTTGTGCGAGATTGTTGCTGCTCGCCGCATCTCAAATCTGGCAATTGCGAAGTACCGCGAGACGTGATCTCGCCGTACTCGCGTTGACAAACTCTCGCTGTGCAAGTTGGCAAGCCGCGATAACGTAATCGCGCTTGCCAAATTCCCGCGGGATCACACAGCAAGATCCAAAATGGCGCAGCACTCGCAAAATATCGAGAAAAACAACTCGGCAAACGATGATAAATGCCGCACACCGCAAAAATTGTATCACCAACGCCGCGCGCCGCAAAAAAAATCCGCTGCGTGCGAATTTGCGGATTTTGCGGGAAATTCGCAAATCTCGCGGATTGCGAATTTACCGAAAATCCGCAAAATCCGCGAGCGTAACGGATTTTCCGCCCATACTTATCCATATGTTGTCCCACATAGAGAACACATCTCTCACCTCAGACTTCTTCCCAAAACATGGAAGCACGCTATCCTCCTGCCACTCAGGAAGTAACCTAGTGTTGATCCAGGTGAATTAAACAATTACAGGTCAATTTCCCTGCTACCTGCACCAGCCAAAATGCTGGAAAAATTGGTGCAGGGCCAATTGGCCTATTTAATTGAAAGCCAAGGCATTCTGCATGACACCCAATCTGGGTTCCGAGCGGGTTTCAGCACAGAGATGGCTCTACTGGAAGTGTCGGAGGGGGTAAGGATGGCCACGGATTCAAGGGCATCAGCTTTGCTGGTGCTCCTGGATCTGTCGGCTGCCTTTGGTATGGTTAATCATTCACGGCTGGTTCAGCTCGTCCAGAACATTGGAATTAGAGGTGCAGCCCTTGCCTGGCTAAAGTCTTTTCTTGAAAACCGTACGCAAAGGGTCTCGCTACAGTCCTATTTGTCCGAACCCAAACATTTATGGTGTGGGGTGCCCAGAACTTGGCATTGAGTCTGTTTCTTTTTAATATTTACCTGGCACCTTTGTTCACGCTTATAGCAAACTGGGGCATGAGGGCGATATCTTATGCCGATGATACACAGTTGGTGTCCTCTTTTAAACATCAGATGGCGGATTCTTTTAAAAATGTTAAAGGCTGCCTGAAGGACATAGCTCTTTGGATGAATAATAGCCAACTTAAACTTGGTGCTGAAAAAACAGAGGTACTATTCTTCATCAAGATCCCTCCAACTGCAGCGAATCTGTGGTGGCCAATGGAGATGGGCACCCCGCCCATTCCAGCCGGCATAGTGAAAGATTTGGGTGTAAAATGGGAGGCTGATCTCTCCTCGGTGCAGATATAGCATGTAAAAGCTGCCTGTTTCAGCAAGCTGAGACACGTGCTAAAAGTTCTACATTTGCTGCCAGAAGACTCCTGCCGGGTCATAGTTCATGCCATGGTGACATCTAGGCTGGACTATGCCAATGGCCTATACCTGGGTTTGCCAGCGTATGTAATCAAAAACCTAAAGATGATAAATAACGCAGCTGCAAGATTGATTAAATGCATTCCATTTTGTCACCATATCTCTACGCACATCAAAGAGCTGCACTGGCTACCAGTTAAAAAACAAAATATCGAATTCAAAGCCCTAACGTTAGCTTTCCGGTGAGTTCAATGGAGGTGTCCCAGCTATCTGAGACAACGTTTATATATCTACAGACAGAATCGCTCCTTGAGGTCCAACTCCCAAAATTTACTTTGTATTTCGCGAGTTAAGAAAGCCCGACTCGGCGGCAGATCATTTACAGTGGCGGCATCTAAGTCTAGGAACTCTGTGCCTAACTGCATTCGCCTGATTAATTCTGAATCACTATTCAGCAAATCTGTAAAAACATGGCTTTTTAGCTCAGTCTAAACCGCTCTCTGGACCCGACATGACACTGCCTGGCTACTCGCTGCTGATTGCTTCTGTAGCGCCGGGACACCTCTGCTGGAAGTAACTGTTCGCGCTCAACAAATTGCTTTATTATGATAAAACAAGCAGACAAAGGGGGAGGCGTTTTTGTACAGGACAAGTTGGCCTACCAAACAGAATGCCGGAGACTACTGTCCGATGCGAGGAATTATATTTATTCTTCCTCTACCATCTAATCCAACTCAGGATTTAAACAAGAAATCAGATCCTTAGTTGACTATGCTGAATCCAGAGGACATAGTTCTAAACATGAGGCAGACTATCTTACCAACAGTGAGGGCAAGATCCCCTATTTTTACACTTTGCCTAAGATGCATAAAAACAAAAATCCCCCTCCTGGCAGACCCATCGTCTCCGGAATAGGGTCCCTGCTGGAACCATTGTCACGCTTTGTGACTGCTTTCTAAAAACTTTGGTACAGAGCACTGAGACTTACCTGCAAGACACCAAGATCCTACTCAACCTGTTAAAGGATGTTACAGTAGATGAAACAACTATCCTGGTAAGCTCTGACATAGAAAGCCTTTCTACCAGCATCCCGCAAGATGACACCCTGGAAGTGCTTAAAAGAGCACTGGCTGAGTCGGACTAGACATACAGGACACCCAAAGAGTTCATCCTCAAGTGCGCCAGATTGGCCCTGAAGAAGAATTACTTTGAATGTGGGGGAGCCCTGTACCTCCAAATCGGGAGTACTTTGATAGGGAGTACCTTCACCCAGAGTGTGGCCGGGCTTTATGTGTTCGATTTTGATAAGAAATTCATACTCAATGACCTGAACCCTTCCTCTCCACATATCATGTTCTGGAAGAGATACATCGACGACGTCCTTGTCATTTGGCAAGGACCGAACAACGTTCTTACTGACTTCATTTCCTGGATTAACACCTGTGATCGAAACTTCAGGTTTACCCACACAAGGGACCGCAACAACATGATGTTCCTCTATGTCGTGATCACTAAAGGGAATGGACGCCTGGAAACCAAGACCCACCACAAACCTACTGCAAAGAACAACTTACTCAGGTACGAAAGCTTCCATTCGAGGCCATTAAGGGAGAATTTGCCCCACGGCCAATACCTTAGGTTGCGCAGCAATTGCAGTAAAACCATAGACTACCGCTCCCAAGCAGTGGACCTCACTAGGAAACTGACAGACAGAGGGTACCCTGAAAGAATACTGAACAAAGGCCAGAAAAGAGCCCGTAACCACCAGAGAGAGGCCTTGTTGGAAGACAAGAGACCCACAGAGGAGGAAATACCACTCACGTGTGTCATCACCTACAGCACGGCTACTAACCACGTGACACGTTCCATCAATAAGCACTGGGGTATTCGAGTACTAGAGCCTCCGTATTACCTGTTCACTGTCATTGACATCACAAAATGATTGAGTGGATTAACTTAGCGCTGATTTGGTATATCCAACCACCACCCTACCCACTACTTGCTCAGGATAGTCACTGGCACACGTCCCCATGGCCCTGTAGTAGGACCACTCGTTCTGAATACTCGTATCATTCTTTGGCTTCCAGACACACAACACCATACTGCAAATTCCTGGGTCACTTTAGACAAATACCTGTTGGGTAGACACATTTCTGTCTTTGCTTGCTGAATAGTGAACCCCCTGTTTTTCCGCCTGTGTTACTACTATCCCATCACTTGCTAGCACTGCAAACCTCACTGTTGGCATCCTAATGGTGAACGAGATCTGAGGATGGATATGAACAAGGCAATAAATACTCATCCCCCTCACACGAATCCTTATACACGCTTTACTTAGCATGTGTGATAATGGTCTAATACCTTGTAGTAATATTAAGTTTAAATGTCCCATGTCATACCGCTTGTTTCACTACACAGACATTTGATTTGTTGGTTTTAAGTTTCCAACGCCCGGACACGCCCCTTAGTGACATAGTCACGTTCTAACGTGACCACGTGGTCACGCTACACGTGACTTACCCGGAAGGACGCTGTTACCGGTCTGAGTTAAAATGGCGAGGAGATGCACTCTCGGTGTTCCTCGAGTGGCCATGAAGGGTTCTGACAATAGGCGGACAAGCGGGCGGCATGGTTTGATGTACCAATCGGGCGGGCTCCGCTACTCCGAGGACCAACAACAAGGTATTTGCTGAGCTCACGCCGGCCCCTCGCATCTCGGTTTTCTCTCCAGAGTGTGACAAGAGTCAGCGCCATATCCCTGGCTTCCATGAGGCACGACCGGATTGAGTCTCAAATAAGCCTTCAATTTCCCCTGTTCTATTTGGCAGTCTTTTTAAGCGCACAAACAAGCATGCAGGCTTTTTTCATTTTACACTTTCTGGATTCACTGAAATGGGTTCATTACCAACCGCGAGTGGAAGTATGACTGGCAATTACCATTCACGCATTTCTCAATGATGTTAGATACGCCGTGCATGGAATGCTAGAATTACTGTGCGCACCACATTTATAACAAGCATTTGCAATGCAATAGGTTTTGCATTAGGAAAGTTTGAGCTATTGGTATTGTAAATGACACATTTTTTATTCATGTTTTGTTTTTGGAAATAGCGAATTTAATAGCTTCGTCATTTACAATGCCAATAGTTATAACTTTCGCAAATGTGACACCTATAGCATTTGTAATGCAATATGTGTTGTATTTATGTGACTTTGATGTATTGATATTACAAATAACAATGGCTTAATAATTAATACTTAAATAAAAGTTATTGTACTTTATAATGGCAATAGCTTAAACTTTTGTAAATAACTTTTGTGAAGATTATATTCAGTGTATTTTATTGTGACGAAAATCCAAGAACAGAAGTGAAATATTAACCTCTTTTTGTTACATTTGTAATAAAGCTTGAAACATTGAGAGAACATATTTGAAGCAGTTGTTGTTGAATTGTTGCACAGATTGATGCTGTGGTGGCGCTGAGTGATGTTGTGGTGGCGACAAGTGATGCTGTAGCGTTCAGTGATGCTGTTGTAGCGCATAGTGATGTGGTGCCCCTGAGTGATGCTGTGGTGGCGCTGAGTGATGCTGTATGCTATGCTATGTTTTGTTTTGCTATCCTATGTTTTGTTATGCTATGCTATGTTTTGCTATTCTATGCTTTGATTTGTTATGCTATGCTATGCCGTGTTTTATTATGCTATGCTATGTTTTGTTATGCTATCTTTTGCTATTCTATGCTTTGTTACGCTATGCTATGTTTAGTTATGATATGCTATGTTTTGTTGTGTTCGGTATGCTATGCTATGTTTTGCTATGCTATTATGTTTTGTTTTGCTATGTTTTGTTGTGTTTTGTTAAGCTATGCTATGTTTTGTTGTGTTTTGCTACGTTTTGTTATGCTATGTGATGCTGTTATGTTATGCTATGTTTTGTTATGTTATGCTATGTTTTGTTTTGCTATCCTATGCTTTGTTTTGTTATGCTATGCTATGTTTAGTCTTGCTATCCTATGCTTTGTTTTGTTATGCTATGCTATGTTTTGTTGTACTATGCTATGTTTTGTTTTGCTATGTTTTGTTATGTTATGATATGCTTGTTTTGTTATGCTATGTTTTGCTGTGTTTTGCTATGCTATTCTTTGTTGTGTTTTGCTATGCTATGCTTTGCTTTGTTATGCTATGCTTAGTTTTGCTATCCTTTGCTTTGTTTTGCTATCCTATGCTTTGTTTTGCTATGCTATGTTTTGCTATCCTATGCTTTTTTTGTTATGCTATACTGTGTTTTGTTATGTTATACTATGCTATGTTTTGTTATGCAATGCTGGTGACTGTGTGTGAGGCTGTGTGAGGGGGTGTGTGAGGGTGAGGGTGTGTGTGAGGGTGTGTGAGTGTGTGGGCGAGAGGCTGGGTGAGTGTGTGTAAGGGTGTGGGTGAGGGTTAGGGTAAGGGTAGAGAGGGTGTGCAGGGGTGAGGGTGTGTGAGAGTGAGGGGTTATGAGGGAGGGTGAGGGGTTGTGAGGGAGGGTGAGGGGTTGTGAGGGAGGGTGAGGGGATGTGAGGGTGTGTGAGGGTGTGTTGGTGGGTGTGTGGGTGAGTGGGGGTGAGGGTATGAGGGGGTGTGAGTGTGAGAGGGTGTGTGAGGGTCCGAAGTAAATGGTGGCAGGGCAGACATCATAAGAGAGAAACACAGATGTTAAGATAACAGTGCTTGAAGGGGTTGTGAGAAGGTAGAAATGGGATAAAAGGAGAAAGGATGAAAAGTTAAGTAGGAAAGAGGCCAGAAAGGAGACACAAAGGAGTGGAGATTGCAGCACGGGGAAGCAGCTTAGAGTGCAGCACTGTGCAGCAGCTTACAATGGAGCACTGCACACATGGCAGTAGATTAGAGTGCAGCAGTGCATACTGGGCAGCAGCTTAGATTGGAACACTGGACACAGGGCAGCAGCTTATTGAGCAGTGCCGCACACGGGGCAGCAGCTAAGAGTGGAACGCTGCGTACGGGGCAACAGTTTAGAGTGCAGCACCGCACACGGGCATCAGCTTAGTGAGCAGCTCCTCACACAAGGCAGCAGATTGGAGTGCAGCACCGCGCATGGGGCTACAGCTTAGAGTAGAGCGCAGCGCACGGGAATTGCTTGAGGACCTTGGCAGGGAGAGAGCCGCAGTAGCCTTGCATGCTGCTCTCTAGGATCGGCCTCATTGATGCACTACTCTTTATGAGAGCTGTGGCATGCCCGAAAGCTGCTGGGCGACACCAGTCGAACTGCGCTGACAGAAGCACTCTAGTGCGCAGCTTCCTAGGAACGCATGTTAGTCTCCCAACAAAGAGCCTTCACGCCGCATTCACATGCAGCAGTTGTCTCTGTGATTGGTTGACAAGGTCCACCAATCACAGTGGTTATCTGCCAGTCGCCAATGAATCACAGACGACTGCCGCATGTGAATGCAGCGTTATAAACAAAGATGGCATGCGCATGTCCCGATCGGCTCTCCACAAAAAAACTAGGTCATAAATAACAAACTCTCTGCATTGCGTGGTAGGGGCGGGGGAGCGGCTTCCTTTGAAGTCTGATGCCGAGGCTCAGACTTCAAAGGATGCGATGTGGCTGCCGATGTGCACACGCCTGGCTCACATGAACTGTACCCGATCCGCAGCAGTTTGGGTAGACTTTTGAAAGCCTCACTATAATCTCGACAAGCAAGCATTGCTAAAGCAATGAAGTAGGTCGAGACCTAAAAATGACTCAAACTCTGAGCCATACGGAAGGTACACCATTACTATCGAAAGGATAAGACACTTGCAATTTGATTTGAATTACGTGCAAATGTTTATTTCTCTTTCAGGTTTTTCCTTTCATCAGCTAAAAACCTGGCTATTCGATAAGTAATGCACCCATCCTCACCCAAGCGCCTTGAGACCCTCTGGGTGAGTAGTGCGCTATACAAATTTCTGAACTTGAACTTGAACTTATACTGTGAGTACACGGTGTGGTTTCACAAGTGGCCAAGGGTTGGGTACACCGTAGCACGTGTATACCGCCCTGGTCACATAGCTAGGTCCTGAAGAAAACTTGGTAATATTGCCAAGAGGTTGAAACATGTAGACCACTAGCACGTTTTACTATCACAAAGATACCAGAGGTCAATTTAACCAAACACTGTATCTTACACTGCTTTTTAATATTGTTCTGTTGCTCCATATTAAAGTATTCTAGGGAGTTAAATTAGGACAATTTTTAATTCATTTGTTTTTCACTCACCTGCACCACTGTTGCAATCAAAACCTGCTACACTGTAATCAGGTGTTGAAGCACACCCGGATAGCATTTGGCTATTCGGTGGGACCCCAATGATGAAGCATATCACCAAGTAGGTTGGTGAGTGAGGGGTCTTCTAAAAAAGGAGAAACTTTTATCTTTTGTGTATCTTCCCTTATACCACGTGGACATTTTCTGTCCTCAGGGTTTACTCCTTCAATTGTTTGTTAAGTATATGATATAGGGGACCAGGAGTATACCTTTCTATACCCTTCCTCTCTTCCTTGTTAAGTCAAAGACTTGCTTCAGACCAGTCATGGTGAATATTCCTGAAAACGGGAGGAATTCAGGATATGAGAAGAAAAGTGTAGTGAAGCGGAAAATGCCACCACAACCTAAATGTGTCCCCCAACTTTTTGCATAGTATAAACTGGAGGAAACCCAATTGTGGACAATGGGCATTTTCATAAGTTGCAAATTGGTCAACCTGAAGGGGGTCCCACAGGGCTAACATTTTCTGCACTAGAATCCAAAAGGAGATGCCGCTCGTGGTTGGCAAGATGAAGCCAACTCAGGATGAGGGCAGACCAGATGTATGACTTCTAGCTAGGACCCATGCTGGTGCACTTAGAACCCAGAGACTGGCACCTTTGTGCCGCAGGAACTTACATTTTTTGATGTTCCAGTGGCGCAAGGTGCTACTGCATATTTATAAGGCTACATAAAGCCACTTTCCATGGCATTTCATGGCCTTATAAATATATGCCCCTTTCACGCAGAGCATTGCATGAAATGGGCATTCCATGGGTGTTACTGTGGGTGTTCCCACACAACACTCATGAAACTTGAAGCATTATCAGATTTTTGAGAGATTGTAAATTTGGGAATACGTCAGAATCTAATGCCACACCAGGGGTCGCGTCAGGGAGGCGCATTAAGGAGACGTTTTTTTATTTCTCCTCGTCCTTTTGTTTTTTTAGGTGTGCTGCATTATGAAAAAGGAAATCACCTTCTGTGATTGACTTTGTGCAGGAAGTTCTCCCTTCCTGCACAAAATCAATCAGCCCCACAACGCAGGCACCCTTGCATTGCACCATGGTGAAAGGGTGCCTGTATTGGTGCACAGCAGTCCATTGTGCGACAGGAATGCGCTGTATCACATAGATTTGGCACATTCCTGCCCTTTTGTTCTGACATCGAGCAGTGCAGCAAGATTCCTTGTGGTGCTGCCCTACCCAAAACCTCATAAATGAGGCTCAGATTCTCTGAGCTTCCCGACTGAGGAGGAGAGACCTCCAGCAGGAAGGTGTTGGATTGACTGAATCCAGTCAAGCGTGAACTAGAAAAAGAAGAGATCACATTCTTTGGCCACATCTACACCAACACAAGATTTTTGGAAGAAAGAGCCAGACCACCCCTAGGATCATGAGACCACCATGAGACAGACCACCCGCAGGATCATGAGACCACCATGAGCCAGACCTGATTACCCCCTCCCCCACCCATTGGATCTTGAGACCACTGTAGCGTTTGAGCAAGGAGCAACAGCTAAGCCGCAGACATTTGCTGCATCATCCTGTCTATAGCGCCATGAAGCCCCCGGGCGTACGAGCGCTCAATAAATACATATCAATATCAATATCAATATCAATATCAGAAGTCCACAGTGATGGATCGAGGAGATGCGGTCATGGAGTGACTTGCACGTATTCTCTTCCTCAGCATTCTCTTTTTTATGTTTTCTTTCCTTTCATTCTTCTCCTTCCTGTCTGTTTTTCTTCTTTTCCCACCGCACCCGATTGCCCTAAATTCTTTCATTTATCAACCAAGGGGTAAGTTGTTGATCAAAGCTTAATTTGAGCCGGTGGTCGGAGGTGGGGCCCATCAGCACTCTCCTTTTGGGGGCCGGCACTTATTTTTCCTCATCAGACTTTGACACAAAACAAGGGAGTGAAAAACACACAAGGGGGAAGAAATACAAAGAGAAAGATGAAAAAAGTGACAAAGGGAGAAAGCAGAGAACTACAGGAGTGAGATAAAGGAGCAGGGAGTGTCTGGTGCTGGAATAAAGAACCATGAGGTAGAATCAAGAGTGAGATAAAGGAGCCGAGAGAGTCTGGGGTAGATTAAAGAGCCATGAGGTTGAATCAAGAGTCAGATAAAGGAGCCGAAGTGTCTGGGAGTGTATTAAAGAGCCATGAGGTGTGACTGGGGGTGGATTAAAGAGCCATGAGGTGGAAGCAAGAGTTAGATAAAGGAGCCAGGAGTGGCTAGTGGTGGATTAAAGAGCCAAAAGGTATAATCAAGAGTGAGATAAAGGATCCAGGAGTGTCTGGGGTTGGCTTAAAGAGCCATGAGTTGGAATCAAGAGTGTGATAAAGGAGCAGAGAGTGGCTGGTGGTGGATTAAAGAGCCATGAATCAATAGTGAGATAAAGGAGCGACCCTTGACCCTGATCCAGGCAGGCCGCTACCCACGCCGCACAGCTCTACCTGTCTGTGCCCGTGTCCCTGCTCCCTGATCTCGCTGCTGCCGCAAGTTCGAGGCCCTCCTCTACCCGCAGGCTCCCGCCTGCGCCTCATTCCTGCTGGCCCAGTGGTGAGCAGTATCTGTGTGCTCGCTCTGTTCCTTTTCGCCTGTTATTTGTCTGCTGTTGTATTACTTCTTGCTGTATCTGTTACCCACTTTTCTGCTGCAGTATTATTTTGTGCCCCTGTTGTATTCCTTTTCTGTGTATTCTGTGCTTCCGCCCGTTTTTCACTCTGGAGGCCTTCAGCGTTCCAGCCTTCCTCTCCCATTCCCCCTGATGTATCCACTGTGGCCCCGCCCCCTTGCTCGTTCATTCGTCCCACTGCCGCCTCCCAGCTGCTCTTCCCTCCCACCTCCCCTTCTTATGGCGGCCGCTGCATGGCCACACCGAAGGCGCGCCACGTGCAAGCCCATCTGTGCTTGTCCAAGCCTGGACCGTGCCCAGCGCCAGACCCTCTAGCCCCCATGAATGCCACAATGCCCACCACCACTATGACGCCAGCACCCTCCACCCACGCAACGCCGGCTAATCGTACACCTGCTTCCTGGAAACCCCAAAGCGCACCCAAAGGACCCTTCTCCTGCCGGAGCTGCAGCTTCACCAGCCTCCAAGCTAACACCTCGCCCACCAGGGTAGGACGCAACCACCTCAGATGCATACTACTCAACACCCGCTCTACCCACAAGCACATCATCGAACTCTGGGACCTACTCGACTCATCCTCCCCGGACGTCGCCTTCCTGACGGAGACCTGGATGAACCCCTTCTTGGCACCCGACATCACCATAGCCATCCCGGATGGCTACAAGATCACCCGCAGGGACCATACCAACAGAGCAGGAGGAGGAATCACCATCGTCCACAGGAACACCCTCAGAATCTCGACAAGCACCACAACACTCTCAGCACCGCTGAACACCTGCACTTCCAGATCCACATCGACCACAACACCACCTCGTCTACAGAATCCAGATCCTGGCCACAGTGCAGGGACTCCATCCCCGACTTCAAAGTATACATGCCCTTGTATCCATGGACTACATCCTCCTCAGAGACCTGAACTTCCACCTCGAGAATTCCAATGACAGCAACTCTACCACCCTGCTTGACAAGCTCACCAACCTCAAACTCAAAAAGCTTGTCATGATTCCCACCCACTCTGCTGTTCACACGCTCGACTGCATCTTCTCCACCAGCAACCACGTCACCTTCAGCCACACCACCGAACTCCACTAGACCGACCACTGCTGCATCCAATTCACCTTCGAGAAACGCACCACCACACACACTGGAACCCCGCCGCAGCTGGAGCAAAGTCACCAAAGACCAGCTAATCGCTACCCTCGCCCGAAACCCACCAACTGACACCGGTCAAGTCAAGTCAAGTCAAGAGATTTATATAGCGCGCTACATACCCAGAGGGTCTCAAGGCGCTTGAAGAAGGGTGGGGAATTACTTCTCGAAAATCCACGTTTTAAGTTGCTTTCTGAATGCTAGGTGGTTCTGAGTAAGGCGAAGGTGAGTGGGAAGTGAGTTCCAGGTTTTAGCTGCCAGGTAGGAGAAGGATCTCCCTCCCATGGTGGTTTTGTTGATGCGAGGTACAGTGGCAAGGGCTTGGTTTGAGGATCGTAGCTGGCGGGAGGGGGTGTAGAAGGACAGTCGTGTGTTGAGGCATTCGGGTCCAATTTCGTAAAGTGCTTTGTGTGCGTGGGTTAGGAGGCAGATAGTAATCCTCTTATTGATGGGGAGCCAGTGGAGGTTTTTCAGGTGCCCAGAGATGTGTTCTTTATGCGGGATGTCTAATATGAGCCTGGCTGAAGCGTTCTGGATGCGTTGGAGTTTTTTCTGGAGTTTTGCGGTGGTACCGGCGTATAGGGTGTTTCCGTAGTCCAGGCGGCTCGTGACCAGTGCGTGGGTGACTGTTTTTCTAGTTTCGGTGGGGATCCAACTAAATGTTTTTTTGAGCATGCGAAGAATGTTGAAGCAAGATGAAGAAACGGCGTTGACTTGTCTGTTCATCGAAAGTGAGGAATCTAGGATGACTCCCAGGTTCCGTGCGTGGTCCGTCGGGATGGGTGCTTTTCCAAGGGCCTCCGGCCACCAAGAGTCATCCCAGGCGGAGGGGGAGGTGCCTAGGATGAGGACTTCTGTTTTGTCTGAGTTCAGTTTCAGACGGCTGTGCTTCATCCATTCGGCTACTTCTTTCATTCCTTCATGCAGGTTGGTTTTGGCAGTGTTAGGGTCTCTGGTGAGAGATAGGATCAGTTGAGTGTCATCGGCGTAGGAGATGATGTTGAGGTTGTGTTGGCGTGCGATGGTCTCGAGGGGGCTCATGTATACGTTGAAGAGGGTGGGGCTGAGTGAAGATCCTTGTGGTATGGCGCAGATGACTTCAGAGGCCTCTGATTTGAATGGTGGAAGGCGGACTCTCTGGGTTCTTCCGGTGAGGAACGAGGTGATCCATTCCAGTGCTTTTCCTTGGATTCCGACGTTTTTGAGGCGCTGTAGAAGGGTGCTATGACAGACTGTGTCGAAGGCAGCGGAGAGGTCGAGGAGGATGAGGGCGACTGTGTCTCCATTGTCCAGTAGAGTTCGAATGTCGTCTGTTGCTGCGATGAGGGCGGTTTCAGTGCTGTGTTTGGCTCGGAAGCCGGACTGTGAGGAGTCGAGGGAATTGTTGGTTTCGAGGAAGGTGGCGAGCTGGTTGTTGACCGCTTTCTCAATGACTTTGGCCGGGAATGGAAGGAGCGAGATAGGGCGGTAGTTTTTGAGTTCGGTAGGGTCAGCTGTGGGTTTCTTCAGAAGGGCGCTGAGTTCGGCGTGTTTCCAACTTTCCGGGAAGGTTGCGGAGTTGAGGGAGCAATTGATGACGTCTCCGAGGTGTGGTGCTAAAATGGAGTCTGCTTTGTTAAAGATGTGGTGAGGGCATGGGTCTGTGGGGGATCCTGAGTGGATAGAGTTCATCAGACGGATGGTGTCTTCAGTGGAGATAGGGTTCCAGTCATTGAGGGTGTTCAAGGGGGGTGGGGGTCCTGCAGAGGGTTGGGTGGGTTGGTCTTCAGGTCGGTTGTCGAAGCTGTTGTGAAGCCGGTGACACCGACACTGCCGCCCGCAACCTCAGGCAATGGATCAACAACTGTGCCAACACTCTTGCCCCGATCAAGAAACCCTCAAACAGATGCACCGACAGAATAGCCATCTGGTTCAACGCCGACCTCCAGGCATCCAAGCAGACCTGCCGTAGGCTCGAGATGAAGTGGCACCATGAACAGACACCAGACAGCAATGCAGCCCACAAGAGTGCCATCTGCAGAAACCACCAACTCATCTGAACCACCAAAAGGACTTCCTTCAAGGAACGCATTGACAACAACACACACAACAGCAAAGAGCTCTTCAACATCGTGAAGGAACTCTCCAACCCCAGCTCCACTCCAACAACATCCTGCCATTGCAAGACCCCTGCGACTCTCTAGCCACACTCTTCCACCACAAGATCGCAGACATCCACAACAGCTTCAACAACCAGGCCCCCCCGACAGCCACCAACAACTCAGACTCACCGTCCCCCAGCCACACCGACCCCCTACTCTTCTGGACCCATGTCAACGATGACAACAACATCAAAATCATGAACAACATCCACTCTGGCTCATCATCAGATCCCTGCCCACACCACATCTTCAACAAAGCAAGCTCCACCATCGCACCCTATCTCCGCAAGATCATCAACAACTCCTTCGAGACCGCCACCTTCCCAGAGAGCTGGAAGCACTCCGAGATCAACGCCCTACTCAAGAAACCCAAGGTGGACCCTAAGGACCTCAAGAACTCCTGGCCCTTCTCCCTACTGCCATTCCAGACGAAAGCCATTGAGAAGATTGTCAACAGGCAACTGACCCTCTTCCTCGAGGAGAACATCCTGGACCCATCCCAATCAGGATTCTGCAGCAACCACAGCAACGAAACTGCCCTCATCGCAGCCACCGAAGACATCAGGACCCTGCTGGACAACGGAGAAACTGCGGCCCTCATCCTCCTCGACCTTTCGGCTGCCTTTGACACCACTTGCCACTACACCCTACGCAAACGCCTCCACAAAGCAGGGATCCCCGACAAAGCCCTGGACTCGACCACCTCCTTCCTTACCGGCAGAACCCAGAGTATCCGCCTCCCTCCGTTCCGATCTAAAGCCACCAAGATCATCTGCGGCGTACGCCAAGGATCATCCCTCAGCTCGACACTCTTCAACGTCTACATGGTACCACTTGCCCACATAACCCGATTGCACGACCTCAACATCATCTCATATGCTGACGATAGCCAGCTAATCCTCTTCCTCACCAAGGCCCCCAACACCTCCAAAACCAACCTCCATGAAGAAATGAAGGACGTCGCCGAATGGATGAAAAACAGCCACCCGAAACTGAACTCAGACAAGATGGAGGTCCTCATCCTTGGCTGCACCCCGTCCGCCTGGGACGACTCTTGATAGCCTGCTACACTGGGAGCTGCACCAAATCCCACCAACCACGCACGCAATCTGGGGTCCATCCTGAACTCAACGCTGTCAATGACCCAGCAAATCCACGCCGTAGCCTCCTCCTGCTTCCACACTCTCCGCATGCTCCGCAAGATCTACAGATGGATCCCCACCGGAACCAGAAGGACAGTCACCCAGGCCCTCGTCACCAGCAGGCTGGACTACTGCAACACCCTCTTCGCAGGAACCTCGGCCAAACTCAAGAAACGACTACAACGCATTCAGAATGCCTCTTCACTCCTCATCCTCGACATCCCCCACCACAGCCACATCACATCCCACCTTAGAGACCTGCACTGGCTCCCTGTAAACAAAAGGATCACCTTCAAGCTCCTCACCCATGCTCACAAAGCACTCCACGACACCGGACCAGCATACCTCAACAGACGACTCACCTTCTACACCCCGGCCCGCCAGCTCCACTCTACCGACCGCCCCTAGCTACCGTCCCTCGCATCCAAAGAACGACCTCCGGCAGCAGATCATTCTCCTACCTCGCCACCAAGACAAGGAACAACCTCTCTATCCACCTGTGACAGACCCAGGACCTGCTGACCTTCAGGAGACTTCTCAAGACCTACCTGTTTGAGCAGTAGTAGCATCCCCCACCCCACCAGCACCTTGTGACCCTCACGGGTGAGTAGTGTGCTTTACAATGATTTATTGATTGATTGAAGGAGCTGGGAGTGTCTACGGGCGGATTAAAGAGCCACGAGGTGGAATCAAGAGTGAGATAAAGGAGCCGAGAGTGTCTGGGGGTGGATTAAAGAGCCATGAGGTTGAATCAAGACAGTGCAGCCTTGGTTTTCAGCACCCGGCATTCAATAGCGCCGGCTGTCAAGTCAAGTCAGAATTTATATAGCGCACTACATACCCCGAGGGTCTCAAGGCTCTTGAGGAAGGGGGGTGGAGGTTTACTTATCGAATATCCAGGTTTTAAGCTGTTTTCTGAAGGCTAGGTGGTTTTGAGTGAGGCGTAGTTGGGTGGGAAGGGAATTCCAGGTTTTGGCCGCTAAGTAGGAGAAGGATCTTCATCCCATGGTGGCTTTGTGGATGCGCGGCACAGCGGCGAGGGCTTGGTTGGACAAACGCAGCTGGCGGGTGGAGGAGTAAAAGGAAAGGCGCGTGTTGGGACAATCAGGTCCAAGTTCATATAGGGCTTTGTGTGCGTGGGTGAGGAGACGGAACGTTATCCTCTTGTTGACGGGGAGCCAGTGAAGGTCTTTCAGGTGAACGGAAATGTGGCTGTAGGCTTCTGAGCACAACGTTGGGCCCGGCTCTCATTCTTTTACAAAATAAGCACCTGATGTAGTGGTGTACAGTGCAGGGCAGCAGGACCCTGCAGTAACAGAGAGTTTTCCCTCCGCAGACACCTGGACATTACTTCTGCTGAAGGGGGGGAGAAAGGAGGGGGATTATTAGGACAAGAAGAAGTGACACACCTGCTCCAGTGGTATGGATCTAGGACTCTGTGGTACCACCGGCTCCTGCCTCCGCGTGGTCCTTGCTACCCGGTTGGGACTGGGAACCAGCAGCGATCCTGGCAAAAATACTCTCTTCAGCTTCTTGTGCAATCTTTCTCGCTCTCTTTCCATCCATTCACATACCCATCCAACCACCCATCCATCTATCTACCCATCCATCCACCCATCCATTTACCCATCAATCCATCCACACATCCATCCAACCATCCATCTACCCATCCACTCATCCATCTATCCATCCACCCATCCATCTGTCTACCCATCCATCAAAATAAACCAATAGGGGGAGAGAAGAGTAGAAGGACCTTCATTCTCAGCCTCTTTCTGCAGATTGTGAGATCTGGGATAATATGAATCTCTCTCAAGGAGATTTCACACCGTTTTTTATGGGGGTGCAAGTCCAGCGCCCCAGTCTCTGGTGTCCTTGGATCTCTGTACTGTCCCTTGCCTGGTCCTGTAAGAGAGGACGAACGAGGTGTTTAGTCTGGCCTCTCAAAGGGAGCAAGAGCTGGCTCAGTATCCTAGTCCACCAGGTACCGTCTCCCATCCTGGTCTTCACAAGGCCCCGGCACACATCCTGGTCCTCACAAGACCCTGGCTCAATTCTTGGTCCTCACAAGGCAATTTCATCTGCAGCATAAAGAAGGACTTTGTGAAGGGTGATTGCTGCTCACAGCAGGTAGTGATGAGCACATTAAGTGTGAACCTTCTAAAAGGCGGTCCTGGCTCCATCCCTCCACCCTTGTGTCCAAAGTTACACCCTTCTCGTCTGGATTGTTGACAATGTTGCCCATCTTGTGACATGTTAGTTGATGGGCAATCAAACATGGATGCAACTGGTAACAACATGCATACACGTGTAAACAATACAGAGCCCCGCTACCTTAAAATATAAATACACGTCTCGAAATTCAAACGGGGATGCCAATGCAGAGTCTAGTTATGACACGTGAATAGAACTTTACTCAATGCCCTGTAGGCATTGCGGCCACCCTCTGACAGGAAAAATGACCTGTTCAGCGGGTGACCTCTAAGAACATGGTATGCTGCCACCACTACTCACAGTACGTTGCCAGGGACACAGACCGTAGTCTTTGCCCCACCAACAGTGTGCTTTTAGTGTCCGTCTACATCCCCTGAGCCAGGCTCTGGGTCTTAGGGTCAATTTTGAGCCTAGTCATGCAGTGCACACACAGTATCTCCTCTGTGCTGAGGCCAAAATAAAACCAGGATATCAGAGTCACTTGCACTTCCCTCGAGTGGTCTGCTCCATTGCCGCACTCATCTAGTGCAGCTCGGTGATGCCAGCACAACCGGAACAGCCTGGCAGGGCGAACACATCTCAGCTATAAAAGTCCTGCTTGTTTGGTGCTGGGTGGCTGGACCTGCCGGGCAGCAAGGATCCTGTAGTGATTGTCCACATGCCAGTTTGTGGATCGTGTTCGCAACCCAACCCAACCATTTCTGCATACTATGAATCTTTGCCACCACCACACAAGCAAACTGACCCAGGAGCTACAAATTAGATATGGCGGCTCCAGGCCATTGCTTACATTGATGGTCCCACCCAGGTCTCTGGCCCTCTGGACAGCTATCTAAACAGAGGATTTGCCCTTTTGAGAAGCTGGTAACTCCAGTGCTTCTTCAAACAGATCTTTTATCGTGGCGCTCCATTTTATGCGACCAACTCTCATCCAAATGGCCTCCTCAACATGGTGCAATGTTTGGGTGACATTCGTTCCACGAAGTCCTGAAGCGTGCATAAAGCACAAGCCCGAAACCCATCGAGCAATGTCTTCCAGGATCAACACCTAACGAGAAGAACAAATGCAGAATTCAAATGTTTTGATAGGCCAATGTAATATTCACAGTTTGATGCACTGTAGTTGTTCACTGTATTAGCAGGTCTTTTGTAATTAGGCGCTCCTACGTGGAGACGGTTGTTATGTGGTCACTATTAATAAGGGTGTATTGTTCCCCATTGTGGTTACACTGTCTACCATGATACTTCTGCTTTTCCTTAACCTTTATATTGCTCTAAAAGTGCCAGTAACGTTCATAAGAAAAGGTTGATAAGCTTTATAATGTTGTCGCTTTGTCCATTTCTTGTAAAATATTCAAACCAAATTTGAAATAAGTACATTTCATGTGAGAATAGCTATTGTTGCCGGTTATTTCTTTTATTGCAGCACAGCAATGCCTCTATTCAAATCTAACATTGATTAATCAATTAGTATTGATTTCATTCCAGAGTGTCTTTTACACCATTAAGGTGATAAATAATACGTTGACCTCATATTTGAGTTGGATCAGTTTATCCTATTAGAGTCCTCTCCTTCGTTGCTATTTTCTAGTAGGCGGCCTATGCTCTAGAGGGTCATAAGGGCTCTCTCCCTCCCTTTGCTTCGACAGTGTTTGCCTTTAGAGATGCTGATATGGAGTGCGGAGACCTGCAGTTAAGCAGCTGTGAACGAGTGAATGAAATCCATGCTGGTGGTTTGTGCTGGGAACGTGCCTTAGAATTTAGAATTTAAAACATTTGTAGAGCGCAGCGTTCACCGTACGGTTTCTTGGCGCTAGAGTGGAGGGTCCAACAACTGAGGGCGGAGTGAACCTGTCGAAGAGCAGGGAGGGACCCAGTTACACGGGGAAGGCCTGTTGGAACAGGAACGTTTTTAGGTCCTTGCGGAAGGAGGAATATTGAGTGGCAGAACGAAGGTGGTCGGGGAGAGAGTTCCAGAATGTGGGAGCCAAGGTTGAGAGGCCTTTCATGTTTATTTCTTCAGTCCTGCCTCCTTCGAGGTGCACACATTGTCAGATCAGGTGACAGAGGCACAGAAAGAGTAGGATTTGCCTACTACTAAACAGTTTAAGTCTGATGAACGCAAAACTACTTTTTCCAAAGGTTATTTTTTGGCCATGTTACATTCTGGTGAATAGTCCATGAGAGTGGGCACTGTGTACCCCCTCCAAAGTGCAATGTCTATGTGGTATTCAAACTTTCGTGTCATCAGTACGCTAAGGGTACGATTTATTCACCACTCACCCAACTGCACCAGGAATGTAACTGCCATGAACACTCCTGGCAACGCATCAACAACCCTCCTGGCAACACATCAACAACGCTCCTGGCAATGTTCTTTTCTTCCACTCTCATGAGATGGTTTTACAAGGCAACTCTGAACTCACTGAGTGTGGAGCTTCTTCGAATCTCAGTAACAGGCCGTTCTAAAGACAGTAACAGAGAAGGGTGAAAGATATCAGTCTTCATGCTGGCAGGTGGACTGGTAATCCCTGAGGGGGTGTAGTTGGTCTGTGTGTTGCCACGGCTGTCCAGGGGGTGTAAGAAAATCTCAGCAATTTGCGGCGGGCCCTCTTTTGGGTGAGGACCACCCAGCTTCATGCAATACGTACTGAGGGTTTGTGTCTGCGCAGGATGAGTTACATTCTGATAGCAAAATGGAGGACCTTGTCTAAAGGGGATTGATGTTACCAAGGTTTAACATCTTCATTTACGTCAGATAGAGAAAGTCCATGTACCTCGAGGTGCTTCAAAAGCTTTCTGCACTCTCCGAGTGCAGGCTGGATGTTCATTCTCTAGTTGGCATTTGCCAGGGGATGTTCAGAAGCAGTGTTTGAATTAAACCTTGGAGCAGCACTTGGAGCAGCACTTGAGCGTTGGCTTTTGGAGTCTTGTAGTGTGTGGTGGATGTGGTAGAACTGTCTTAATGTTCTACGGAGCTCAGAAAATCCAGACTCTCCTTCATCTCAGAGCTACAGCTCTGTGGCTTGACCAATGGAACTGCAATAAAGAAGATGACCTAGACCAGTTCTACCTCTCCCGACCTTTAACTGATCATTGATTAAAGAAGCCCTTGTCTGGAAGGAAGATCTGCACAAGGCGCAGCTGACGGAAGGTCTGCCTGGTGGTGACCTCAAAGCAGTGAGAGACCCACAAACCACAAGATCCGTCAAGCCCAGCTAGCCACACTGAACACAGTGTACACCAAAGGCCTGATGTAGATTTCAGCGGATGGTTTATTCTATCACAAATGTGACAGGTATCCTTCCCGCCCCATTAAAATGCATTACATCCTGTGGCAATTATAACAAGGCAGACAGGATATCTGTCATGTTTGGATTAGTCCTTGGTGTAGTTCGCAGAGTTTTACTCCTCGGAACTCCACAACGTGCCAGAGAAATTCAGCCGCACTCAGCTGACTTCCGCAAGTGGCAGAGTTTGTTAAGTTGCATTACTCGCACTGATTTTTAGTGCCAGCAGTTTGTCCACGCCGCGGCGCCGCAGCCAGGGGGACTGACGCTGGACGCTGGGGATCACGGTTCAATCCCCAGCTCCGATGGCAGGGGTCTGCCCAGCACCATGCAACTCTGGGCAATAGCTTGCTTAATCATCCCAACGGTCCCCAGCTCCGAGATACCCCTTTGGGGGTGATTTGTGTGCTATTAAAAAAAAAAAAAGCCCCGCACTGTAATATCAGCACAAACAGCACTAAGCGTTGCGCCAAAGGGTGCTGCTGCTTTCTGCCGCTCGAATTGACATTCTACTTGATTGGCAGCTTCATCAACGAGAATGACAGATTTAAACACTCGAGTGGTTGCAACCTGCTGCGACCTACCGCAATGAGAAATTTCGCCAGGACGTCTAGCGTGTTATTTTTTCTCACAAGCGCTCGTCACCTTAACGATGGTGAACCGCTTGAGAAATAAAACTCTGTTCTGCATCACTTCATGGAGTTTTTGGGAAAACTGTGCAAGCTTCGCCAGCAGAGCAGAATTCTTCACCCACCCCTACTTTTTGAGGAAATAACCTGTTGGACAAACTCTAAACTAGGCCATATGTCGGCAATAAGTGTTGTAGAAGAAGTGAGAACCACGGCCTTGTGAGTGTCAGGCCGTTATCTGACTTCTGATGAACCCCACAGAGTGAGTGCGCAGCCAGAGGGCAGTAGGGGGGGCCGAAAGACAGGAAATTGGGTAACCTTGAATATGAGAAATATGGAAAGGCAGAAATGCTGCATCACCTGTGGATTATTGACAGCCCCTCCCACTCTGTCAAATGCCCATCCAGTCAAAAATGGCATCCTGGGCCCCAAACGGATAACGGCATGCCAGATGCTATGTAATGGTGAAAAGGGGGGATAAAGAGTAATATGCACACATCTGCAACAGGGATATGTCAGGTAAATTATTGGTTGTGATGGATTCTCTATAAGTACTAAATGACTGATATTGTTGAATATTAAATTATATAAATCAACGTTTGATTGCCTTATCTACGCTTATAATGAAAAGGACAGGCCTTACAGTGAATCCCTCGCTCTGTTTGACACAAAAGCCCCGGAAGGAGCTGCATCTTCCAGAACTTTATCTACTTTAGGAAGGACTAAAGACTTGCTTATTGAACCTGTCTTTCAGGGTCAGAACCGGGTGCTGTAAGCTGCACTAGTTTCAGGGAGATGGACAGACGTTATGGCGATAGGAAACCCCCCTCAACTCACAATAATGTTCCAATCTTCCAGGTTAGAAGAAACCAGAAATGCTTGAACCAAGGGAGCTGTTGAAAGTGTCAAAGGTGACTTATGAACAGCGAGGTAAAGACAGGAGTTGGCATTTGAGATGATCTTAAGTGAATAGGGAAGAACGAGTAGAAGTGTGTGAATGGAGTTACGTTTGTTGTATACTTCATGAAAAGTTACTGGAAATTTTGCAGCCCAGCCTGATCCATCTCTTTTTTGAAACTCTATTGTTGTTTAAATGAAATCTAGACCATATGCGTCTATCTTAAGCTATACCTCTAGCACTTGGGTGCTCCGTGAGCGCCCTTACTTTGCTAAGTTACTCTGTGAACACTGGTAAATCACCTACGTTTCAGACATTAATAAGATGTCACATGATCAAATGAACTTTTAGTTAAATGTCTGTGTATGATAAAATATTCCTTGCTAAATTTCAAAGGCGGTAAAGAAGAAAGGGGAGATTTATGAAGATATTGTGCCGTGTTTGCATTAAAAAAGTGGCACAAAACAGCGCAAAATGGTTTTTTTCTAAATTACTTTCCAGCGCTAAACTAGTTTAGCACTGGAAATGACATAAAAGTAATGTGAAGCAGCGCATAGAACTGCTTCACATTACTTCACACCATTGGGACCTGCCAAGAGGGGTGCATGGGCGTTCCTGTGCAACCACCCAAGGTTTTTCACGCTAAACCCAATTTACCAAATACAGTAGATAACGTTTAGTATGAGAAAACTGAACACTTTTAAACTAGGCGCAAGGAAGGAGAAATGATTTTATTTCTCCTTCTTTTTCTGACTTTGCATGCATGCTGCAAACAATCATACCATGTGGGAAAATCTTTCCCTCGTGTCTAGGCATAGTATTTTGTACAGGAAGGGTGTCCTTCCTGTACAAAACCTATGCTAGCGCTCTGGTGCTAAGATGTGTGCATGGCGCAGGGCTGCTGTAATCAGTGCTGGCGCAAGGGAAAGGAAAGGAGAGAGACATATCTTTGAAAATATGGTGCTCTCCTCCTCCATCCCTGTCGTGCAGCCTCGGGGGGGGGGGGATGCTGCGCTGCATTGGGTGGAGATTTGGTAAATTTTCACCAAAATGTCTTTTTACAACCAGTTAAACATTGTGAATTCTCATTCCATTATGTTGCAATTTAGTCATTTTAAATATCTTTACATTCAACAGAAAACAAGCCTTGAATGTGTGAAATGACCATCAATAATGAAGCGAATGCTGTAAATCGTCAATAATAGCAGAAATAATGAGCTCCAGTATTCAGGAAAACATCAGCGCAGTCGGCGACAGAGGAACCTGCACACAAACTGACAGATCCCGGATGCAGCATCAAGGGCAGTTCAGTGATTGTAAGAGGCTGAGCTGTGCACCTCCACACCACACAATGTAGAAATGTTTTATATATATTTTTTATTGCAAAGTTATATAGAATTTTCCATCACAGTACATATATGCGCCTACAACCCTGAGGCCGGCTTGCAGTATGTTGTAGTGACGATCTGAACGAAGACCTTTTAGCCTTCTCTGGTTGTTGAGGCAGTGTTAATTACTCACGATATGCATTCATGCGGAACAAATGAAATTTACAGTGAAAATAAAATTTGCCCTAAAAAGATATAGGAATTTTGGAAGGATAATCATTTTTACTATATTAGATCTTCCCACTATTGATAAGTGTAAATTATCCCATCTATCCAAGTCTTTTTCCACTTTCTTAATTAAAGGGGAGATGTTCCTTTCCACCAAGTTATCCAAGTCTGCCATTATGGTAACCCCTAGATATGTACCTTCTTGTATTACTCGGTTATCTAAGCATGGAGTATACGAGTTTTTAATTATCTGTGTTTTTGTTGTATTTAATTTGTATCCCGAAATTCTTCCAAATTTCATCGCCTCAAGCTCAAGGTGTTCTATAGCTTCAGATGGGTTTGGAGAGATAACAGCGATGTCATCTGCGTAAGCTAATATTTTACATTGCCCGATAAGCGTTGTAACTGGTGTTATCATCGCTGATGCCTCTATTTTACGTATAAGCGGGTCCATGTATATAGCGAACAATAAGGGTGAACAAGGGCACCCTTGTCTGGTACCTCTTTTTATATGGAATTTTCCTGTATTCCCACTGTTCACTCGTAGTGTCGCTACTGGTTCTAAGTAAAGAGTTTGTATGGCTTTGATAAAACCCTGTTTAATTCCCGTTCTGGCTAGAGCGTACCAAAGGTAACTCCAGGAGACCCGGTCGAATGCCTTTTCTGCGTCGAGTAGCATCACTGCGATCGGATCCCCTGTGACTGCCGAAACGTCAAATAGAGTTATTGCCTTCCGTATATGGTGGGTGGTTCCTCTCCCTGGTATAAAACCATGCTGACAGCTGCTCACGATTTTATCTATAATTCTAGCCAGCCTGGATGCTAAGGCTTTAGAGAAGACTTTTGCGTCTGCATTGAGTAGGGTTATAGGCCTATAGGAGCCTGGTTCCTCCGGTTTTTTACCCTTTTTTAGTATTACGACCACTTCTGCACCCCCCCATGATTTAGGCGATGTTATCCCCAGTTGTGCACCTTGCATCACCTTCACCATTTCTTCTCTCAAGCAATCCCAGAATACTTTATAAAATTCAATGGGAATTTGATCTGGGCCTGCTGCTTTACCAGAGGGTAGGTTCCATATTGCCTGCTTTATTTCTTCTAACTGCAGCTCTTCTTCCAACCCATTTGCTTCCTCTTCCTCTATTGGATTTACAGGGATATCCTCGAGGTACTCCCTCATTTCTTCCTTATCTTTTAGCGGGTCACGACCATATGATTCGTCATCATATAGCTTCTCGTAGAATATCCTAAAAACTTCTCTTATTTTAGTCGAATCTGTTTGTATCATACCCGCAGCGTCCCTGATTTCCCTCACTATGCCTACAGATTCTTGTTGTCTTGCTCTAGTAGCCAGTATCCTGCCTACTGACTCACTCAGCTCGTAACACTTCTCCCTTTTAGTGTCGTAAATTTTCGCCGCTTTACTAGCAATTTCACCCTCTGCCTCAGCTTTGGCTTTTACTAGCTCTACCCATGCTTTTTCGATATCCTGCCCCGACACCACACCATTTTCTAAATTTTCTTCTGCCTTCAAGACATTCGAAGCTAATTCTAGATTCCTCAGCTGAGCTTGTTTCCTTTTATAAGAATTATAACTCATCGTTTCCCCTCGTACTCCAGCCTTAAATGTGTCCCAAACAACTCCTATTTCTGCTGTGTCTTTGTTAAACGAGAAAAATTCAGTAATCCATTTGTTCATATATACTATATAATTCTCATCTTTCAGTAGCTCTCTTTCAAAAGTCCAGTTCGTGTGTTGTCTAATGCTTATTTTTGATGTTATAGTAAGTACTAGAGGATTATGGTCGCTTAGGATCCGTGGCAGCCTTTCAATCTTCGAGTCGGAAATACTTATACTTGAAATAAAAAAATAGTCTAGTCTTGCACATGTTTGGTGCGGTGCAGAGTAATATGTGTACCCTTTATTATCCAATATTTTTTTCCCCCATACGTCTGAAAGAGCATTGTTTAATACCAGACTGTGTAGCGCCTGGAATACTTTTCTTTTCCTACCGCCATACTTTCCAAAAGAGCCCAGTCCTAATCCATCTGCACCATTAATATTAAGATCACCTCCCAAGATAATATTTGGTGCCCAGGTTGCTAATTCAACATCAAGGAATTGGAATATATCAGGGTCGTCCTCTGTTGATCCATATACATTTACCAATGTTTTCCACTCTCCGTCTATCCAGCACTCAACCATAGCCCATCTTCCCCATTTATCTTGTGCTTTTTTTCTGATTAGAACGTTACTGTTCCTGGCTAGGATAGCTACTCCTCTTTTTTTTACCCCTTGACTTGAGTGAACTAGTACCTTAAATCCTAACTGTGACAGAACATAAGCTTGTGTTGTTATTATATGAGTTTCCTGGATATATACAAAGTCTAGATTCACTTGTTTCAGCATTAATGCTACTTTCGCTCTTTTTTGGGGGTCGTTTAGCCCACAAACATTCCAGGTTGCAATTCTAATCCCCATTATCGATGTTCTCCCATTTTCTTTCCCTACTGCCCTCTCTGCTGTACATTATCTGCATAGTAGTCCTCCATTTCGTTAACTTTTGATCAGCGTTGCTTATTATATTACTTCCCTTCCTTTTTCTCACCCCCGCCTGTTCCCTATGACCAAAGAATATTTTTTTTAACCTCTTCCCCTCTATTTTTTCCATTGCCGTGCCCTGTTCCCCGTGTGGTTCCCACCCCCCACCCCCTCCTCTTTCCCCTCCCACCCCACCCTTTCCCTTACTGGCAAATAGGTCAATCCTGACCTATGTGTGACAGCCGTGCCCTCCCAGGGGAGTCTTACCCGGCCACTCCCCATGCTGGAACATTCTCGGAGTATAATCACATCATCTTAAAAAAGGAGAAAAAGAAAAGAAAATAGAAAAAAAGGCTCAGTTATCTCTTTGAGATAGAAGCTACTTGTTTTGTGGTATCCGTACGATCCAATTGTCCGTTTTGTTCCCTATGCCTTCTTTCTTCTCGAAGATAGGTCAAGTATTCTTGAGCAACAATTTCCGAAAAAAAAGTTCTGAACTGTCCATTCAACCCCACCCTCAAGCGAGACGGGAACAGTAGATAAACTTCACAGCCTAGGTTCTGAAATGGCACAATAAGTTGCCGCATCCGCCATCTTCTCTCAACTGTTGTGTGGCAGAAGTCTGGACGAGCAAAGAAGGTTATATCTTTATATGTGCGTTTCTTAGTAGGTTTAGCTTTCATGATCACTTCCTCCCTTAGCAAGTAATTTCCTACATAGACAAGGATTGCCCTTGATCTTGCACCCGCGTTGCCTTTTTTCTGTACTAGTGGGAAGCGATGTGCCCGTTGCACCTCTTTATCCCAATCCCATGTGTCCATTTCTGGGAACGCACCTTTCAGCAGTTCTACAACAAAGGCTCTCGTGTCACCCCCTTCTTTGCCTTCTTCCACTCCTAAGAGTCTTATATTATTTCTCCTCTGGCGATTTTCAAAATCTTCCAGTTTCCATAAAATATCAGATTCAGTTTTTCCCTGGGTCTGTCTGAATTCCTGAATCTCTGCCATTTCATCCTCCATTTTGCCAGTTCTCTGTTCTACCTCCGCTAGTCTACCTGTTACTTCAGAGTACATGTCCTGTAGATTATGGAGAGATTTCTGTATTTTTTTATTAGCCCGCTTGGCTCTTTGACTTTCCTGTCGTGCTTCTCCTTGAATTTGTTTCATTGTGGCAAGTAAGATGTCAAATCTGTCCTTGTTCGGGTCAGTTTCGGCCCCCTCAATTGTATTGGATATTTCTCTTGCCGGCAACATTCTCTTCTTACTCCTGCTTATGCTCTCTCTCTTTTTGCTTACTAGGGTTCTTCCTCGGTATTCACCCTTGGCCTTGTGGGTTTTGCTTTCGTTTTTGGATTGTGGATCTTTTTTTACCTTCCCCTTCATCGAGCATAAAAGATCATCCGTCTCTTGTGAATCGCTTGTTGAAAAGTCTTCCATCTCCGCAGAAGTAGTGGATAATGAGTCTGACCCTTCTCCCTCCACCTCTTCCTCACTCTCCTCCTCCTCCTCCTCCTCCTCCAACAACTCGGTATTGTCACTGTAGCCACTGCCCTCATTATCCTCGTTATTCAGTGGCGTTTTTGGCAGGGATACATTTTTTATTTGGCTATTACATCTGGCCTTGTTCTTATTCTTTTTCTTGGGAATTGCTCCTCGATTAGCTGCCTCTACCTCTGCCTTTTGTGGCTTTTGCGATTTAATTGTGTCAATACCAATGCCATTTGATCCTACCATGGTGCTAGTGGTAGACTCGTGAATATCGCCTCCTTCTTGATCTTTTGTAGCTTTTGTGGGCTCAGGGACTTCTAGCGCTGTTCTCGGCTCTATAGTGAGATCCTCTAAATTATTACTCAAGACATACCCCATAGTGCCTGCTTTATTGGATATATCCCTAGCTTCATACGCATTTTTTTCATTTACCGTGTTACTATCATGAGCCATGTCCATGTCCACATTTGCCATGTCTAAATCGAAGCCCAAATCCATATTCCTAGAATTTATAGCATCCCTTTTATTATATTTAGCACCACCTTCAAATGTCACTTTTTCCTTATTTTCCTTGTTATTCTCTCTTACTGCTGCAGTTTCGTTTCCTTCACTGGCCCTGTGCCCCATGTGACTGCTGTTTGACCCATCCACTCCATCTGCGCCCCCATTACCTGTCATTACTCTGCATTCACTGTCTCCACCACCTCCAGTACTGGCGCCGCCTCCTTCCTTATGAGGAATTACCCCCAGCTCCAGATTCTCCAGATTCTTTGCTTCTGTAAATTTAGCCCCACCCCCACAAGAGTCTCCGCCTCTACCACTGATGGGCTCTCCGCCTACAAAAGCTTCCCGGCTCAGACGCTCTGTAACTTCGGTCAGAGCAGGATAGTCGCGCTTGTTCCCCACCTCCGCCCCAGCCTCCACCTCTGCCTCCGCCTCCGCCTCGGCCTCACGCTGAATGGGGACATCAGTGAGCAACGACGCTCCATATGTTTCATGTGTTTCATGTGCTTCGTGTGCTTCATGCGCTTCATGCGCTGTAGAATTATTCCTCCCCTTGTCCGCTATATTCTCTGCAGCCTCCGTTTGTGCGTCCGTGTGTGCGGTAGCGGAAGTCTCTGCCCCTTGTGTTGCAGCAAGCGAGCAAGTCTGTCTGCTTTCTACCCCACTCGATCCGCTGCTAAGCGACTGTTGGATCGAGAGGGCTCTGCCTGCATCTGCAGCTGCTGGATCGTCGTGTACCTCCACGGAGCCGGATCCATGCCCCCTCTGCACCAAGTCCACTCCTACAGCAGTCCCGGTTTCCGGCGCCGCGGACTTCATCCCGGCGCCCTCGAGATATGATGATATCGGAAATATAGGCACTTTTGCTGTAACTGCCGATGTCGATGCTGATGGAGATGTAAAGGGCGCTGATCCCTTTGCCTGAAACGACTCGAAGATCAGAGGCTGCCGCAGTATTGCTTCTGTTGCGGTATCCAATGCAGGTAAATCCTTGCGTCGCTCTTCTTTTCGCCTCAAGCTTGCTAGGAGACGCTCTTCTTCCCTTCTTTTAGCTGCCTCTCTCCGTGTCTGTGCCCTTTGCTGTGCCTTTGTTTGTAACTTCACAGTTGGAGTTCCAGGGTCACTGAATAGTTCCGCTTCTTCTTCTTCACGTCTCTGCTTCTGGGTAGTCCTCAGCACCTTGGGGGCCATGACACGTCTGACAGCCCTCCAAACCTCCTGGCACGACGCCAGCCGCTCTTTAGCGTTTGAGAGCGCCTTCGATACTACTTTAGAAAATACTCTGGACACCCCCGCCTGCCATCTGTCTCTTGATGTGGGTCCAGATGATGATGCAGGTGATGCACTTAATATGCCCGCTTTATTCAGTTTTACAGCCAGCATGTGTCTTCCTCGTCTAGTGCAGCCAGGCAAACAGGCAAACAACCTCGTAGCTCCTTCTTAACTCATCTAGAAGTTCCTCGTGGTCATTAGACAAGATTCTTTTCCAAGAAACTGAGCCATGCCAGTGTGATTGATGAAGAGGCTGAAATTGCAGGAGAGTGACCGAGTGCAGCTACCCCCTACGGACTGTCAGCAGCCATCTTGCTTTTCTTCGAAAATAAAATATTTAAGAAATTAGAGAGTATGCTAAATAGATTTCTCTGGGCAAAAGGGAAAACGAGAAGGGCTCTTAGATACATGACGTTGCCAAGAGAAAGGGGAGGCTGGGGAGTTCCAGATTTAAAATCTTATTACTGGGCGGCAGCCTTACAGAACATGGCTGGCTTAATGGGAGGTGAACAGGGCAGTGGAGGAGAGGAGTGGAGTGAATATGGATCATTAGCAATCTATGGCCTAACTCTGGGAACGGAAGCGAAGGATGTTTTTCTAAAATTTACAGAGGCTAGTTATTACAAGAGGACAAAGTTCAAGATATTAATAGCAGCATTCGAAATTTGGAAAAGTTTTTCTAAAAAAATTGGCTTGGGAAAATTTAATTCTTATACGAGATTGTTACATAATCCAACCCTTCCACAAGATATTTTTTCGGGATCTGTAATGGTAGAGTGGGAAAATAGGGGAATCAGAAATATTGGAGATATTAGGGGGGAACATTGTTTTCTACAATTCAAAGATCTGCAAGATAGATACAATCTAGAAACAAGGCAGTTCTTTAAATTTTTGCAGATCAGGAGTTTCCTCCTGGCAAAGAAAGGTGGTGTTTTGGGATTCAGGCGCAATGCTATAATGGATATTATCCAAAAAGGAGAGGATTGCACAATTAAAAGATTGTATGCTGAATTGATGAAAGTAAAACAAGACGATCATCAAAAGTGGAGTGAAAAATGGAGAGATAATCTTACAATTAGTTCTGAAAGTTTTGGAATCTCACTAGAAATGGGGAAATCATTATTATGTGCAGCATCACTACAGGCTCAACACTATAAAACACTTTACCATCTGTATTATACACCGGCTAAAATAGCTCAATGGGGAGGGTTAGTGGGTATTACATGCTATAGGTGTGGAAGCCCGGATGCTGACTTGGAACATGTATTTGCGTTATGTCCCCGTTTAGATCTATTTAAAAAGGAAGTCGAAAGTTTTATAAGTAAAATTGTAGAAAGCGAAATTGTTCTAACCCCAGGAACTATCCTATTAGGAGTAAATGTTGAGGATATACGTTCTTTTCGTGGTAGGGAATTTTTGTTTGTAGCCATGGCTACCATGAGATTATGTATAGCCTCTGCATGGATAGATCCTGTACCACCTACCTTCCATAAATGGCTGGCTAAGCTACTAATAATGCATAAAATGGAGAAAGCGATATATGCAAGGAAGGGAAAAAAGGGCAGGAAGTTGGGGGATACAATATGGGACCCTATAACTCGATGGAAGGAGGTATAATAATGAGAAATGTTGGATTACTTGCAGACAAGAGATACTAATTTGATGCAAATACAATATTGATGCTGCTCAATATGAAAATACATGTTGCATTTATTAATGGTATTTTCTATGTCCTAATTTGTGTTCGAATTTATTTTTTGGAAATATTACTCTCACCCGCTGATGATTTAGTCATTGTTTTTTATTTTTTTATTTTTTTGAATTAGTATATACTCTTCCTCCTCCAATTCATGGTCTGTATTAATGATGCCGTGCTTTGTATACAAATGTAAAATACTTCAATAAAAATATTTAAAAAAAAAAAAAAAAGAAAATAAAATTTGCATTTTGTATTTTTGTTTTCATTTTTTTTAAATTAACGAATAAACTGCACACAGTCAGTACGACAGTAATTTACACATGGTGTATTATCTGGCATCGAAGCTGCCCTGTGAGAGAACAGTTGTGCAATTCTCCCAAAGTTACATCCCTCCCGCACACCCCCCCTCTACCAAACCCCACTGCATTGTACCCAGCCCCGTTCCTTTCACGTGTGCTGCCTACCGTTGGTCTCGACCCCTATTCAGTGTCCTCCTCATCCTCAGAGCCTTCAAGATCCTCCTCCGACAACGGCTCACAAATATCCCCTCTATATGTGTTCCACGGTTGCCAAACCCCATTCCATTTGCGTGGGTTATCTCTCAGTTTGTAAACTGCCCTTTCTGTCAACATGAGCATATCCATGTTCCTGCTCCATTGTGCCAATGTGGGGAGATCCGCTGTCCCCCATTTTTGTGCAATGTCTCGTTTGGCTGTCATAAGTCTCATCGTAGTCCACACCCTCTCATAACATGTAAGATCTGTAGGCCCCCATACATTCAATAAGCATACCCGTGGGTCCAGTGTGAGTGAGGTGTGAAGTGTTTGAGCGATAGTGCGGAGTACCCGCTGCCAGTAGCTGACAATACGTGTGCAGCCCCAGAGCGTGTGTATGAACGTGCCCTCTTCCCCGCAGCCCCTGAGACAATATGGATGCTCTGCTCGCTGCAGTTTGTGTAGTGTAGTTCTTGTGTAGTATATCCTGTGCAAGACTTTTAGTTGTACCAGGCGGAATTTAGACGATATACCAGCCTCACGTGGAGATGCCATGGCGGCGTTCCAGTCGGATTCGTTGAGGTCTCCGACTTCGGCCACCCATTTGTCTTTTAGCCTCCCCAGCGGGTCAGGTAAGTTGTTGATCAACTTACGATATGTTAATGAGGTTGCGCCTTCCTGCATGAAATCTGTGAGCAGACGGTCCTCCAGCGGGGAGGACTCTGGTGGAATCGTGTCTGGTGGGATCGCTGCCTGGAGGGCGTGTCTGATCTGTATATATCTATACAGCTTGCTATCCCCCAGTTCGTATTGTTCCTGAAGGGTCGCGAACGGAATCACTCCCTCCCTAGTCCACATGTCTTCCACAGTCGATATCCCAATGTTATCCCACTGGGTGAAGCCCTTAGTGCGCCGTAGATGTCCCAGTGCCTTGGTGTCCCACAGTGGTGTGAGCTTTGAGATGGTCCCATCCCAGTGTAGCTTCGCTTGCGCCTTGTACCATAGTTGTACGGTGTGTTTGGTGGGTCCTATAAGTTTCGCCGCCGTGCCCCGGTGGTATAGAGGTGCTAGTAAGCTATTTGTACCTAATTGTGCCCTGTCTGCTTTGAATGCTGGGTCGTCCTGTGGGGCATGCACCCACTGGTTGAGGATTTTGAGTTGGGCCGCCCAATAATATAATTGCATATTAGGCAGTGCAATTCCTCCATCATGCCAGCTCCCATTAAGCTTCGTGTGGGAAATTCGGGCTGGCCGGTTTCCCCAGAGCAGACTCGAAATCTGTGCTGTTACTCTCTGGAGGAAGTTGGCGGGTATCAAGTGTGGGGCGTTTTCAAGGACGTATAGAAAGCGCGGCAGCGCCATCATTTTAAATAATGCTGCTCTGCCCAGCAATGTTAGTGGGAGTTCTATCCAGTGTTGCACATCGTTACGGAGCCGAATCAAAGGGGGTTGCAGATTGAGCAGTGAGAACTCAGTTTCATCTCAAGTGATATGGATTCCCAGATACTTAGAGGAAGAAGGAGCTATCTCTAGCGGAAAGGAGTCTGGCAGGGGCGGGAGTGGCCCCTTGAGCTCAAAGAGTATCGACTTCGACCAATTGATAGTATAGCCTGACACTCGCCCATGTGAGTTGCAGATTGCTAGGAGGTTTGGAAGGCTATTTTCTAAGTCTGTGAGGTATATCAACATGTCGTCCGCGTACAGGGACACTCTGTCTTCCCACTGTGGATCCCATCTAATCCCCTTCAGAAGTTGTGTACTTCAGATAGTGACCGCCAGCGGTTCTAGGACCAGTGCAAATAGGAGGGTGAGAGTGGGCACCCCTGTCGCGTACCACGTCCCAGACGTATGGCTCGTGAAGTGTGTCCATTCGCTACTATCCTGGCCATGGGATCCTTGTAGAGCACCTTTATCCAGGAAATAAAGACGGGTCCAAAGCCCATGCGAGTGAGCACCGCGAAGAGATAGTTCCACTCCACCAAGTCAAACGCCATTTTGGCGTCCAGTGATAATATCGCTGCTGGTTCCCTCAACATTGAGATTTGCGCCACAACTCTGTGCACTCTGCGGAGGTTTAAGGCCGTGCTTCTATGCGGCATAAAGCCGGACTGGTCCGGGTGGATCAACTGACTTAAGTATGGCATAAGCCTGTTCGCCAGCACTTTCGCTATTATTTTGGCCTCCGGGTTCAGGAGGGAAATAGGTCTATAGGATTTACAGTCGCTGGGCGATTTACCCGGTTTCGGGATGGCGACTATAGTTGCCATCCGTTGATCTGGGGGCAATATACCCTTTATCCTACTCTCTTCATACATTTGAAGAAGGGGCTTACTCAGGGACTCAGACATGGTTTTAAACCACTCAATGGGCACCCCGTTGGGGCCCAGAGCCTTACCCGAGTGGAGGGAGTTAATGGCCGACTGAATTTCGTCAGTTGTTAAGGGGGCGTCGATGTCCTTCGCTGCCTCTTCCGTCAGCGTTGGTAGAGGCACAGAGTCGAGGGTGGCTCGGGCTTCGTCCTCCGCCACCACTATTGTCGGAGTGTATACTTCACTGAAGTGATCGGCCAGTGCTTCTACTATTTCCTCCGGCTGGGTGTGTACAGTGCCTCACGAGTCCGTAATTTGCAGTATGTTCCTACCTCCCCCTTGTTTCTTGTACAGCCACGCTAGGAGTTTACTAGCTTTGTCCCCAATGTCATAAACTCTGTGTTTAGTCGCGGCGATGTATGTATGTATGTATGTATGTATTGGCATTTATATAGCGCACTACTTACCCGTAGGGTCCCAAGGCGCTTCGACCGCTGCGAAACCCTTCCTGGCTTCCCTGAGAGATGGTCCCTTAATGGGTATCTCCAGGGTGAGACCAGGCATCCCCGGCGGTCTGGTGGGGCCGTTAGTGAAGATGAGGCAAGCTAATGCCCAGAGTTGCCGAGTGTGATCGCTGATCAGAGTGGGCACCGAGGTGAGAGAATTATCGAGTCCGCTGACCCTGGTCCAGAAACCTGCCGCGCCGGGAATCGAACCCTGGTCCCGGGCCGTCCTCTGCTCTCGGGTCTGCCGCCTCTAACCAGTGAGCCACACTACTTCACTGTCCGCCATGGTCACACGCCTCAGATGGTCGTTGAGGCGGCTCTGGTGTATCTGTAAGTCATGAAGTGTGTCTTCTGATGGGTCCGCCATATGGGCAGTGTTGGCCCTCTCGAGGCCCAACTCCAGTTCCAATGCTTCCCTCCTTTGTGCTCTCTTGTGACTTGTTATCGCCGCAATAGCCTGTCCCCTGAACACTCGTTTGTAGGCTTCCCACAGTATTGAGGGGGAGTCTACAGAGGACTGATTCTCCTCAAAATATAGCCGGGTCGCTTTCTTCAGGTCTTTACTGATCTGTGGGACTTTGAGATACCCTGGAAAAATCGGATATATCCTTTTACGTTTGGTGCCTGTACTAGACACGGTCAGAGTGACCGGCGAGTGATCCGAAATGCCCCTCGGCTGTATCTTTGCTTCGCTGATGTTGAGGAGACCGTTTCCCAATGTAAAAAAGTAGTCTATCCTTGAAAGGCTATTGTGGGTCGCTGAGTAATAGGTGTATTGTTGCTGTTCTGGGTGTAGCGTACGCCACACATCCACCAAACCCTGCGCTTCTAGAAAATTCTGGAGCTTACTAGGGCCATCTGTGTGTGTTCGTGTGGGGAACCGATCAAGGGTGTTTGTGAGCATCATGTTAAAGTCTCCACCAATAAGTAAATCCCCTTCAGGGAGTTCCAGCAGGAACTTGCCGAGATCCGGCAGTGCTACTGCTTGCAGCGCCGGTGGGATATAAACGGAGACCACGTTTAGCAGTCTACCCTCCCACTGGCCATGTACCGCTGCAAAGCGGCCTTGATCATCTACTTTTGTGGATTTCACTATGTATTGGGAAGACTTTCGCAGCAATATGCCTGTGCCACGTGACCCTGAGGTAAATTCAGCGTGCACTATCATATGGTATCCCCTCCTGTCCAGAGCTCGTGTGGCCGCCCCCACCAAGTGTGTTTCCTGTAAAAGAACTAGGGCGGGCCCCTGTCTCTTAATACTTTGCAGCACCAGGCCCGTTTTCATCTTGTCGCCCAGGCCCCTAACGTTCCACGACATGATTTGCAGCGGGGCTGGTGGAGTGTGGCTATTTATCCTGGCCATAAGAATTGCTGGTGTTAGGGCCCGAAGGAGCCCGTAGGGTGCAGTCCCTCTCTAGTCTTACGGAGGGATCACTATAGGCCGCGAGGCCTTCTCGCCATGAGTGAGGTGTTGTATGGAGACATGCGCGAGGCAGGTGCGACTCTACCGTACCTCCCACCATCGGGCCTTCCCAGTGAATTACGGTGCTTTCCAAATGCTGAGTCATACCAATTAACATGTGTGTGTGCAAAACCAGAACTTGCAGGACCAAGTGGTCCCAAACTTTAACCATCCCTTAACCCCTACCTACCCGCCTCCCTGCCCCCCTACTACACGGACTCAAAACTGCCCGCCCCCCCAACTGAGCAGAGTGCATACCCCAACCCCAAAACAGTGTACTTGCGCGTCGGGGTGAGGGACTGTCCGCAGCCAGCGGTCTCTCACTCACACCCCCAGAGGTCCATCACCCAGTGTCCAATGGCGGGTAGCGTGTGCGCAGCACAATAAGTCAAGTAAAGTATGGAAACCTGGAGATCACAGTTCTTCGTTCTCCTCCTGACCGCCTTCTTCTCTTAAGTGCAAGCTGCTCTCTGGGCCCCCTCCCGATGCCTGGGAATCCAGATGTCTTCCTGCATTTCGGCCCTTTGGGGGCCGGTTGGTTCGCCGAGGGTGGTGGCCCGGTCTCCATCCCTCCAGCCAGTCCTGCACCGCTTCAGGGGTGTCAAAGAACCAAGTTTTATTTTCTGCTACTACCCTGAGCCTTGCGGGGAAGAGCATGGAGTATGGGATTTCTCTTGTCTTTAGTTCTTTTTTAACCTCAAAAAAGGTCCTTCGCCTGCGTGCGACGTCCGCCGTGTAGTCGGGGAAGAAGGCTATGGTGGAGTTCTGAAGTCTAATAGGAGGGGACGTCCTGGCCGCCTGTAAGATGGCGTCCCGGTCTCGGAAATTGAATAGGCGGGCAACTATAGGCCGCGGAGAGGCCCCCGGCTTCGGTTGACCGCCTGGTACGCGGTGGGCCCTCTCTACGGAGAAGAATGTGGACAAACCCTTTGGCTTAAGTTCGTCTGTAATTAGGCTCTCCACATACAAGTCCATGGCTCTCGTGCCTTCCGACTCCGGTACCCCAATAATGCGGATGTTGTTCCGCCTAGAACGCCCTTCCTGTTCATCAAGTTTCTCACGCAGCAGTTTATTGTCCTGTGCCATCTTCCCCATTGCCTGCTAAAGTTCTGAGACGTCCTCCACGAGGGATTTTGTGACCACTTCCATGTCTTTGACTTTCTCCGACATTTTGTGAAGGTCGGCTCTAAGCAAAGTGACATCCGTGGAGATCGAGCCCACCGTTGTTTGTAGCTGAGCCAATGCCTGCATCACGTCCTCTAACGTTGCCTTCTTTCCTCCCGGGGCATCTGCAGTTTTGCCTCCCGTGTCTTTCCCCGTCATGGGGGAGGTAGCTGGCTTGTCGGATGTGTATCGTTCAATGTGGGTCTGCGTGGTGCCGCTCTTCGGTCCTTTCCCTGCCATGCCTTTGGGTTTCGTGGCTTTCGGGCCTCTCCGCTCCAGCTTGCTCGGAGCGGCTCACCCACCTCGGCCACGGAGTGTTGGTGTTCTCTTCCGCACGTGAGCGCGGCCAGGGAGCCTCTCAGATGTCCGCCAGCTCCAATGAGCTGTCCCCCCCGGGCCCCCGGGGGATCGTATCGTGCTTCCGAACCGGGTGTATTCTGCTGCGTGTGTTCTGGCTCACCAGCCGGGTATCTGTAGGGCGTTCTGCAGGGCGAGGTATGCTAACGGTCTATAAGTGCGCAGTGTCTTCCTCCGCTTAGAAAATGGCGGCTGGCCTTCACCATCCTAGGCTCCCCTCGACCTGTGGCCGCCGGTCATTCAGCGAACAGGGGGTGGCAGTCACAGTGCAATGGTGCAGCCACTCTTCCTTCGATCGTAGGCGGTGCCCAGTCTGTCGGCGTAGTTTCGGGTCTCGGCCGTCTTGCACGGCGTGCGGGCAATTCCGGCCCAGGTCCCCCGGAACAGCTGTACTTCCTGCTGGGCTATTCGATCAGGGAAGGTCCCGGTTCAAGTGGTCGAAGTAGGCCAATCCGCAGCTTTGACGGAGCTCGGTCCCCAGGAGCCGGATTTGAACGCCGCTTCCCGCTACTTGCTCCGCCCGGTCCTAGGCTCCGGTTCCCTCCTGCAGGGCTTGAAAATTGTGGCGGATTATGAGCTGGATAGTCGAAGAGGCCGCTTTAGCCGCGGAGCCTGTCCCTTATGCTGCCGCCATGATCGGCTGCTAGCCACGCCCCCCCACAATGTAGAAATGACTTTAGGAAAATTAAGGCAACAACAATAACAAACCACCTCCTGTATAAACAAGTGTCCAATACCAGCTTTGATCATGGGATCGGTATGATGTGATTACAGCAGTGCTCTGTTTTCTAATATGATGATAAGCCATCATTCCGTGCTCTAGGTGAATTGTAAACTCTTTCTGGCCAAACCACAGTAACCAGAGAAAAGCACAACAGAGCAGAGCCAGACAACTGACGGGTAAAGGAAAGAGGAGTTCTTCTATCTACAATACAACAGACTGTCCCAATTTGCACAGTCCAGAAGGAAGATACATCTTTACCCGCAAGCTTGCAAAGCCATAATCTAATGTAAAGGCACAATTGCCTACAAAGACACCTTCTACGTATTAGGAGTGTGGCAAATGTTTGGTGGCTATTGCATTTTATTGTTAAAGCAGAAATCAAATGTGCAAAATACTGCACACATATAAAGTGTGTAAGAAAAACATGAGTGTTTTATCAGCCATGTTGGCCCATCAGGAAATACAGTCATCAGATGCAAAACCATTTAAGTGTAATGAATGTGTCAAGAGCTTTAGTCAATTATCAGGACTACAAATACATCAGCAAACACACACGAGGGACAAACCCTATCATTGTAGTGAATGTGACAGTAGTTTTAGTTAATTTCAGCATTAAGGTATCATCAGCGAACTCACACAGGAGAAAAACCATTCAAGTGCAGTGAATGTGCAAAGTGCTTCAGTAAGTCATCACACCTATGAAAACATCAGAGAACACACACAGGAGAAAAGCCAGTTAAATGCAGTGAATGTGGGAAGAGCTTTAGTAGATTAGATCACATACAAAGGCATAAGCGAACACACTCTGAGGAAAAACCATACCAGTGCAGTGAATGTGGGAAGAGCTTTAGTTGATTAGAAAAACTACAAACACATCAGCGAACACACAGGGGAAAAACCATACCATTGCAATGAATGTGAAAGCATTTTTAGTCGTTACTCAACATTAAGGTTTCATCAGCGAACACACACAGGGGAAAAGCCATTCAAGTGCAGTGAATGTGCAAAGTGCTTTAGTCACTTATCAAACCTCCAAACACATCAGCGAACACACACTACCTGTAAAAGCAACACTGAACAACACTGGGACTAACAGCGGTATTTTCAGCTAACATGTCGGATTAGTGATAAAACCTATAAACCCAACACACCCTGAGTGGACATGTCAGGGCTCTGGAGATGGGATGCTTCATTCGTAAAATGTATGTATTACTATTAACAAATGCCACAGCAGCATATATAATGAACTAAAGTGAAGCACAGGTGTTCACGAAATAACCTATTTTAGATATAAAAGAGCATATACCTTGTTTTTAAGTAACGTTTACTGCATCTTTTACAGACTATTATCGGTTAATGGATCAGCTTGTGCCTCAAGCCTTATAACAAAGTGTGACCCGTGGCTCCTCTCCGACTTAGCTCTCCCTATTCATTTTGTGACTTGCCAAACTCCACTTTTGACCAGAATTGAGCCATTGTAAGCAGTAGACTCTGGTTGAAGAATGTGGTGAAATAGCGAAATCCCACATCAAAAGCATATATGTGCCAGGATAATCAGTTGGAATCCCAGCAACTCGTCTTCCACACTGATTGTCCCTTGTTCTTAACTGTTCTGAAGGATTTGTCGTATGAATGCCAGAAGTGGCAGTGAGATTCATGAAGCTAGAGCTAACCGGAGTGTTTGGCAGACAGAGAGGGGGAGAGATAAAGAGAGTGAGAGAGACAAAGAAAGGGGGAGAAAAAGAAAGAGAAATGGAAAGAGGTGGAACGGCAGGTGATTTGTATTCACCTAAAAATAGAAGAAGCAGCTGAATACATGTCAATGTGTGACATCACCAGAGAAACTGGTTGAATACCTGTGAATTTATATATTTATTTTTAATACCTATAGACCCATGTCATGAAATAAATGGCACAAATAAGGAAAATAGTGAAGGAGCCCATTATCATATGCAAATCACAATGACGTCACATGTAGTGATGTCACAAGAAGTGATGTCAGGCCCTTATAATAATTTTCATGTGTTTTTCCCACTATCAGTTTGTAACTAGACTCGAAAAGGACTGAAAGTGTAAATATTTTTAAAGTGCTATGTGGAACTTGGAAATTACATTTTTTAACAGTTTTCAGTGAATAAATAAAATGTGCTTTTCATTTGCGTTTGTTTCCTGACGTTGTTCTTTATACAGCTGCTTAGCCCCAAAGTGTTTCACATTTACAGTGTATTAAGCAATAGAAGGGCTAATTTTGTCTAGTTCGCTGTTCCTCTCTTGCGCCACTCACACAAATAAATAAAGGGGACGCTGCTAGTGGGACGGATAGTTACAAACACTCTGAGGTCTGTGTCTGCAGATGCATGAAACTTCAGTGCTGGGGCACAAAGTAACAATTACCAGTTGCAGGCTAAGGAGCTAGGTGGAACTGATTCCCTTTTCTAGGTAATAGTGGGGAGACCCCATCAAACTGTGTCGACCCCCGACTTGTGCCGTGCTGATAAAGCAATAGTGAATTTAAGTAATTTACGATGAATTGAAATGGGAGAAAGAGAAGAAGAAAGCAAGGTGCAGGATGTATTAAAGAAAACGAAAAAAGTGACACAAGACTTTACCCTGTTCTGTGTGACAGCATTTTGCGTAAATAAGTTGTGCTGTGTGTTGTGAACTGGCTGTCACCCCCTATGTATGTAAATGAGCTTCTGTGACCAGACACCCCGGGCTCCAATCTCTTCCAGCGCGGATGATAATGTGAGCACTGTAAGGTAATCACAAACAAGGGCTATATTGAGAAATAATCGGCTTCCAGGTCACAAAGCTGTGGTTATATAGTTCTTTATTAGTTTTTAAAATGTATTTTAGTTTGCAGCAATTCTCCAGGTTACTTTTTCTCAGTATATCGATTTATATCGCTCTTTGCGCTCCATCAGTTAAATGAGAGGTTTGACGTAGGAATTGTTGTTAGTGTCCCTAGAACATGTCCCAATCCCTTTTTCCTCAATTTGTCAGCATGTGCTTTGTCCACACACTGATCTAGGATGGTCCTTCTCAAGGTAGAAGGCACTGTTATAGGAATAATAAATCAGACATATATGAAATTGTATGTAAACAAATATGTGCCTTTAAAGTTATCAGGCATCACTAGACTCAAATCTACACATGTAATTGAGCACCAGGCTAAAGTGACTACTCCTTATATAAATATTTGCCATCAGTAATCGGGCTGATGGTTCCGCTGATGCACACAGCAGTTTCACGCAGTTTCGCTGATGCGCACAGCTTATAAGGTTTGTGGATATTGCGCACTGTAGGCAGGTCACTAAAATTCACCCTTAAGTAGTAACTAGGTCAAAACATAATACGTACATCATGCAAAATGTCACTGCCCCTCTTTTCTTTTTGAAATCTCCAGGAGTTCCTCCTCTCTCGTGGCTGAAGTGGAAGAAGGTTTTCACACATTATGCTTGTGTCTGTGGCACTTTCTTAAGCATAGAGAGGAAAGCCTCATTGTTAATCCATTGTTTGGGCTCTGAGGGACAAGAATTCTTTGAACATCTTCCTAAACTCTCTGATAGTGACTCTGCCACACTTAATGAATACGAGATCTGCATCAAAAAGTTGGACTTGCACCACCTCCCCAAAGTGAGTACTGTCCTTGAACGATATCACTTCAGGAGAAGGATGCAAAGGCAGTATGAGTCGGTCGAACAGTACATAACTACCTTGCGCAAATTGGCTTCCACATGCAATTTTTATGCAGCTTTAGAGGAGCGCTTAAGAGATCAGTTCATGTTGGGATGTGCCCTCGAAAAAATGAGAGACGCCCTGTGGCAAAAAGACACGCCATTGCTTCAAGAATGCTGACCATAGCCAAAAGTCACGAGCATTCAAAAGTGTGTGTTGATATTATGCACAAAGACAGTTCAGGTGATCAAAAGGAGAACATTAATGTCAAGGTGGTGGTGGATAGATTTGTTAAACCCAAATCGAGGACCACTTCAAAGCCCTTTAAACACAAAGAATTTTCAGGGGAAGTGCTTCAGGTGTGACAACCAGGCCATATGACAAATTTAAAGACTGCCCAGGCTGGAAGGCCTTGTGCAAAACTTGTGAGAGAAAAGGCCACGTCTCAAAGAGCTGCAGAACGGGCAACAAGCATAAAAAAGTCAGGGAAGTTGATCTTTATGAAGAAGATTTGGAAAATAATTAATATTCTCCCAGTCACAGGGAATGCTAGTGATGACCCTCAGGAGCTAGTTTTGATCAATGATGCACCCGTGAACATGCTCTTTGACTATGGGGCCAAGATACTGCTAGTCCCCAAAACACTTTATGAGCGTAATCTGCTGGGCAGAGTCACCCTGTTGAAGCCAGACATTAGACTAAAAGGTTACGGTGGGGTGACTATTGAGGTGCTGGGCTATTTCTGGGGCACAATTGACTTCAAAGGGAGAGTCATCCCTGGTAAAATCTATGTCTTGTAGAAGCAGGACTCGCTCATATGTTGGTCCCATCAACGTGATCTACATATCTGCCTTGATCCCAATGAGATCTGTCTGCCAAAAAGAATTACCACCAGTTAGGGTTGTTAGTAATGCTAATCGAGACTGGATCAAGGAATTTGTGGGTGAACTGGGTTTGTCTCAAAAACTATGTACATTGGATAAAGGTCAAATCCTATGCTGTTCCAAAAACAGATAAGGTCAGGAATGCACCTCTGTTAGTAAGGGAGAGCATGAACGTTGAATTAGACAATCTCTTAGCCAAATGCATCATTCAAGAAGTTGAAGCAACAAATTGGGTCTCTCCTGTTGTTATGGTCCACAAAGCCAATGGGGAGGCCAGGCTCTCTGTCAGCTTGAGGGAGCTCAACAAAGCAGTTATTGTTGACCCTTCCCCTTTATGCAACATAACTAAATAGCTGTGTTCTCTTGAGGGGGCAAGGCATTTTTCTTCCTTGGACTTGACCTCCGCCTATCACCAGGCCAGGCTTCACTCCTCTTCAGAACATTCAGAACATTCACTTCTCTTCCCAGGATCTTACCTCCTGTGTAACACCCTTTGGTACCTTTAGATTTCTAAGAATGTCTTTTGGACTGTCTTTTGCAGCCTCATTTTTTCAGAGGGCGATGAGGGCATTCTTGGAGGCCTTCAGGATGTCAAGGTGTACCCATGATGTGCTCATCTTTGGTGTGGATTTTGAGGAGCATAATGGGAGGCTGAGGCCAGTATTGAAGAAGTTACGTAATGCTGACCTCACCCTTAGGGCTGACCAGTGCAAATTTGGTGTCAACGAAATAGAGTAACTAGGTCATTTTGTGTCCCCTGCTGGCATCTAACCCAAAGACTCATTGGTAAACTCCCTTTGTAATTTGCGCACCCCTTTGAACAAAGAAGAGTTTGTAAACTTTCTGGCCATAGCTGAATTTTATCACAAGTTTGTTCTGAACTTTGCAGGGAAAACCTCTTGTTTGTGGTCTCTCCTCAAGAAGGGAGGCAAATTTGTTTGGTCCAAGGGCTGTGAGGAAGAGTTTGAGTGCATTAAGAAACATCTGAATGAAGCACCTTGTCTAGGAAGTTTTGACCCCACAAAGTTATCTTATCTCATGACTGATGCCAGTCGAAAGGGTTAGGAGCAGTTCTTCTCCTAACCCCTTCGACTGGCATCAGTTATGAGATAGATAACTTTGTGGGGTCAAAACTTCCTAGACAAGGTGCTTCATTCAGATGTTTCTTAATTCACTCAAACTGGGTTTGTCTCAAAAACTATGTACATTGGATAAAGGTCAAATCCTATGCTGTTCCAAAAACAGATAAGGTCAGGAATGCACCTCTGTTAGTGAGGGAGAGCATGAACGTTGAATTAGACAATCTCTTAGCCAAATGCATCATTCAAGAAGTTGAAGCAACAAATTGGGTCTCTCCTGTTGTTATGGCCCACAAAGCCAATGGGGAGGCCAGGCTCTCTGTCAGCTTGAGGGAGCTCAACAAAGCAGTTATTGTTGATCCTTCCCCTTTATGCAACATAACTAAATAGATGTGTTCTCTTGAGGGGGCAAGGCATTTTTCTTCCTTGGACTTGACCTCCACCTATCACCAGGCCAGGCTTCACTCCTCTTCAGAACATTCAGAACATTCACTTCTCTTCCCAGGATCTTACCTCCTGTGTAACACCCTTTGGTACCTTTAGATTTCTGAGAATGTCTTTTGGACTGTCTTCTGCAGCCTCATTTTTTCAGAGGGCGATGAGGGCATTCTTGGAGGCCTTCAGTATGTCAAGGTGTACCCATGATGTGCTCCTCTTTGGTGTGGATTTTGAGGAGCATAATGGGAGGCTGAGGCCAGTATTAAAGAAGTTACGCAATGCTGACCTCACCCTTAGGGCTGACCAGTGCAAATTTGGTGTCAAAGAAATAGAGTAACTAGGTCATTTTGTGTCCCCTGCTGGCATCTAACCCAAAGGCACATTGGTAAACTCCCTTTGTAATTTGCGCACCCCTTTGAACAAAGAAGAGTTTGTAAACTTTCTGGCCATAGCTGAATTTTATCACAAGTTAGTTCCGAACTTTGCAGGGAAAACCTCTTGTTTGTGGTCTCTTCTCAAGAAGGGAGGCAAATTTGTTAGGTCCAAGGGCTGTGAGGAAGAGTTTGAGTGCATTAAGAAACATCTGAATGAAGCACCTTGTCTAGGAAGTTTTGACCCCACAAAGTTATCTTATCTCATGACTGATGCCAGTCGAAGGGGTTAGGAGCAGTTCTTCTGCAGAAGGTTGATGGGGAGGTTAAAACAATTCTTTTCATCTCTAGGCCCTTGAGGGGTGCTGAATGCAACTGTTCTGCTGTGGAGAAAGAAGCTCTGGGTGTTTTCTGGGCGGTGTGCAAGCTGAGAAAGGTTTTGTGGGGGAAAAGGTTCAGAATTCTTACTGACCACAAATATCTTAGGGAGGTCTTCCCCAAGAAAGGCATTGACTTTGTCTCCCTTAGGATACTGAAGTTGGTTGTAGCTCTACAGTCCTGGCAGACTGTCTGTCAATACTCGGGGTGAGGAGCGTGAAACGACAGATGATGTTGAGTGGTTTGGAGGTGAATAACAGGAGGAAGGAATTAATGTGTGTATGATTAGTGAAGGGTTGATTTCCGAGAGAGTGGAGGGACTATCACATGATCGATTTAGGCTTGCATAAAGTCCTAACCATGCTCACAGGTGGTTGGTGTGAGAAGAAGGACTGTGAAGAGGTCCTCGAAGGCTTTTGGCAAGTTAGGGAAGATCTGGTGGTGGAGGATGGTCTCCTCATGCGTGGTAGTAAGTTGGTTGCACCCCTTGCACTAAGGGATAAGTTAATAAAGAGTACCCACGCCTAGCACATGGGCATTGCCAAGACAAAGAAAAGGATGAGGGAAGCATATTGGTGGGCTGCCATGGATGTACATGTAGAGAGGTTGGTGCGTGAATGCTCTGAATGTGCGTGTTGTGACAGGATATTGAAGTGCAGGACGCAACCCATGGTTATTAGGGAACAGGCTACTGGTCAGTGGTTGACATTTCTATAGAAATTTTGGGACCTGTGAAGTTGAAGACTCAGGATCTCTATTTGATCACGTGTATTGATATGTTTTCCCATTTGCCTGATATCAAAGGTGGTTAATTCCGTTGAGTCTGGTGAAGTGATTGAGTTTCTACAAGAGTTATTTGTACGTGAAGGTTTCCAGTTAACACTCTTGTCAGACAATGGTGTTCAGTTCATGACCTTAGACATGGAAGCATTTCTGAGTTCAAGGGGGAGCAAGCATAAGAAGCCGTCCCTGTACCATCCACAAAGCAATGGTGTGGTGGAAAGGTTTGTCACAGTTGTTAAAGAGACTCTGCAACAAGCTGTTGACTGTGGTGAAAGTTGGGAGTTGGCCATGAGGAAGAAGGTTAGCGGGTATATGTTCACTGCTTGTTCGTCCGCTGGTGAAACTTCCTTTCGTATATTTAAAGTAAGGGTCCCCAACATGGAGGTCACTCTGTTGTGGGTAACAACCAAATGAACTTTAGTGGATGAAAAGGTGGGTTTTAGAACTAGGGGTCTCTAGTTGGCAATGGCTTGCACCTTTGTCCAAATTGGGATCCTTGCTTCTAGTCAGAGTAAGGGGGCTACACTCCTAAAATAACCCCTGCTCAACCCTGTGGTAGCTTGGCACGAGCAGGAAGGTTTATCTCAGATGCAGTGTGTAAAGAATTTGTGAATACATACAGTTATACAGTGAAAACACTACAGGTGCACACCACACAGGTTTTATAAAAATACGTATTCTTTATATAGACTTAACATAAGACTGAAACAACAAAAATCCACAATACTGTAATCAGAAATAAGATTGTAGAAGTAGCTCAAAATAGGTTATTCACTTAAACGCAGTTTTTAGCAACAGATAACCCCAACTGGAGTTATCACGAGTTCGAGGTCAAAGAAATCCCATAGTATGGCACCGACCGCAAGATGTGCGGCGTTGGGCGCGGAGTCAAAACAGACTCACAAAGAACAGTACCTTGGAAAAGTAAAAAAAAAAGACAGCTTGTGGTGTTAGGGAAATGCGGTGTCGTTGGTGCTGTGCGTTGTCGGTTCCTTGCTTCGGGGGAAGCGACGCGTCAGGTCCTCGATGCTTGCGCAAAGCAGGGGTGGCATTGGTTCTGTACCGGAGAGGAGGTGACGTCACAATAGGGCCGAAACCAAAGTTCCGTACAATGTCGATGGATTCTTAACCACCCACGTCGATTATCAGCTTCACGATGATGTCGGCTTTGGGGTCTATGCGGCACAGCAGCAGGCGTTGGGCCTACGTAGCAAAGTCGGAGCAGCGCTTGCGGCTTATGGCAGGTTACGATGGCGCTCTCTGACATCGATGTGGCACGGCGGCCGGCGTCGGTACTACGTTGTAAGTCGGAGCAGCGCTCATGGCTTCAGTGCAGATTACGACATCGCTCACCGGCGTCAGTGTTGCAATTTCCTTCTGTAGCAACCAGAACAGAAGTTCCAGATGCAGGCAAGAAGGGGTGAAGTCTTTGTATCCCTGAGACTTCAGACAGGAGGCAAGCTCAAATTCAAGCCCTTGGAGATTTTCTGCAAGATGATGAAAGTTTCAATAAAAGTCTTTTCTCCTTTCCTTAGCAATAAAGAAACCACTGCAGGCCATCCCCATCAAACAACACACTGGCATAGGGGTAGTCAAAAACTCCTGCAGATTCTCTATGGTTCTTCTCCTTGATTCCCAGAAGTGATCTTAAGTTCTGGGGTCTGGGTCCCCCTTTTTATACACACAAATCCTTTGTCTCTGAAGGCAGAGAGTGTCTGTACCTAGCTCAAACCAGTTCTGGGTGCATCCTGCCAGTGCACAACTTCTTCCTTTGTCAGGGTGGGCCAGGGTAATCAGATGCACCACAGGAGGTGGAGCCAGCATTGTGGAAGGCAGGCACAGCCCTATTCAGGCCCAGGTGCTACTCCTCCCCCCACTCCCAATGCAGATAGGTCCATTCAGCCTTGTGCTGACTCACCATGTCTCCTGGAGCCCCCTCAGCCCCTGTCCCAAACCAGACATGGAAAACACAACCTAGCCAACGCAGGCTTGGATGGTTGGGAAAGAAAATATCTACTTTCTAAAAGTGGTAGTTTCAAACACAGAATCTTTAAAACCAACTACACTAAAAGATGTATTTTATCATTCTGTGTTCAGGTATATTAAATTTGGGATTCTACCATGTTCCCTGGGATAGTTAGGATTATAAGGCGTTATAACCAAACTGTCCATTCTGGCCCATGGGGACAGGTAGCCTTGCAATAATGAAAAAAGAAAGTAGCTGTAATTCACTACCAGGACATGCTGCACACATCAGACCATGTCCTACCTTTCACATACAATGCACCCTGCCCTAGGGCCTAACTTAGGGGTGGCTAACATGTAGAAAAGGGAAGGTTTAGGGACTGGTCAGTGGGTGCACTTACCAAGTCAACATGGCAGTACTGGACTGCACACAGGCTCTGCAACGGCAGGCCTGAGCACACTTTACAAGCTGCTTCTGCGGGTGGCACAATCAGTGCTGCAAGCCCATCAGCAGCATTTGACTTACAGGCCCTGGGCACAGGCAGTGCACTGTACTAGGGTCTGACAAGTACATCAAATAAGCCAATCATGGAGTCACTAATCCTTTACATCAATTAACATAGGGAGCACTTGCACTGTGGCACTGCATAGCAGTGGCACAGTGCCCAAAGCATCTAACGAGCAAAAACATATCAAAAACAGAGGAGACAACAGCGAAAAATGGAAGGGAGACTCACGCCAATGGTACAAGGTCTAACAGTGGACAGTATTGAGGACTGGACAGAGAGAAAGAGGTGATGAAAAAAAGAAAGATCTTGTATGATAAAAGGAGGGCTGTGAAGAGAACAGTGGTCGACGTGGGAGACTGGGTCAAGATTAAGCCTCCTGGGAAAGGCGGAGGCAGATCCAAATTCAGTCTTTCATTTAAGGTTATCAAGGTTTTCAAAAATGCAATAAAGACCAGTGACTATAGAATTTAGAATCTAAGTTGAGTGGCGAAGTGCCAGGCGAGTGCTAGTTTTGATACTAGCACCGCAACTGGTGGGCCTGATTCGGGCTCTGGGGTGCAAGAGCCTGTTGCACGAGAAAGGGGCTCTGGGCCACTTCGCTTGAAATGTACTCCCCGTCGTTTGCACATTTGTGTTTCTTAAGGTGAGCACTTTTTTCCATTTGCCATGCACCCCAGTTTTCTCTTTGCCTATAAAATTGCTTTGTTGAGTTATTCAAAGATCGTAACTGCATTCTCTATTATGTTGTTTGTATCCTTTGCATTCATAGTTACGTTTCTTTTTATTTTCTTTAAGTTTAGAATGTGTAAGTGGGAGAATGTGTGTCGTCCTGTGTCATGATACTATGGAATGTGTGGATGGTTGCTAGGCGTTGAGCTGAAATAGAGACATTTGTCAGTCGGTCTTAACTTGATGATGGGTACCACGTACCCTCCTGAGGCGGAAGCCGGGAGCGCGACGTATTTTTTTAAAACTTGCGTGTCACTCAATTGTGTTGTATTTTTAATTCACTTACTTCATTCCCTGGCACCTCAGGACTCTACTGCCTGACCTCCAAAAACTCACCGCACAGCGGATCTAGCGCTGCTGCGGCCGCGATTACAAAAAAAAAATCCTGCCGCCATTGCTGGCGAGCCACGAGGCCACGCCCACTTTAAGGCCACGCCCCCGCCCATCTGTATAAATACGCTGACTACGAGCGTCTACAGCAGAACCACGTACCCTCCTGAGGCGGAAGCCGGGAGCACGACGTATTTTTTTAAAACTTGCGTGCCACTCAATTGTGTTGTATTTTTAATTCACTTACTTCATTCCCTGGCACCTCAGGACTCTACTGCCTGACCTCCAAAAACTCACCGCACAGCGCATCTAGCGCTGCTGCGGCCGCGATTACAAAAACAATTCCTGCCGCCATTGCCGGCAAGCCGCGAGGCCACGCCCACTTTGAGGCCACGCCCCTGCCCTTTTCACCCCCTTGATAACATGTGTATTCACCGTACGCGCAGCGGACAGGCGCAGCGGGCGCGCCTAAGGCAAGCCCATCTATGCCCGTCATCGCCAAGACATCGCCTCTCGCCTGTCCCCCTGGCCAAGTTACACGGAAAGTCTACCACTATGACAGAGAACTCCTCATCACCCTGAACCCTGGAAAGAGCTGCGAGGTGACATCTGGACACCTTGGACAGACATGCCTTCAATGTAAGTCCTGCCACTTTTCTACACCCAGCCCTTGTCTACCTAGGCACCTCTCAGATGTGCATAAACAATCCCCTCTTACCATTCTCCAACTTAATGTTAGGTCTCTCCTCAAGCACCACCTAGAGGTTAACACTCTCCTACTCGAAGAGAACCCCGACATTCTCTTTCTATGCGAGACCTGGCTCCGTGACGAAATGACTAGTGTACCTAACCTTACGCTACCAGAGAGCTACCAAATGATATCGATAAATAGAGACACCAGAGGTGGCGGCATTGCTGTCATCTACAAAAAGCAATTTCTCTGCTCCTTTACTAAAGAAAAAATTTCGAGCTGTGAAAGTGCTCGCTTTAAGATCACGACAGGCCCCCATTTCACTGTATCTGGCCTTTACATCTATCAGTCCCCCAGACCTGCGTCTACATTCATAGAAGCTCTCCTTGAAGTGACCAACTCCCTTGTGGTGGGTTCGGCAAACTTGACCATATTAGGAGACCTTAATCTCCATTTCGACCAGAATCAAGATTCCACCATTAAAAACCTTCCGGCCAACCTGTCAGTTCTACAACTTTACCCTCTGATCCAGGACGCTACCCACTCTGCCGGACATATATTAGACCCTGTCTTCACTGACATCCCGGGGACCAAAACAGAGGCGCCCAAACCCATGGGATGGACAGATCACTATTTAATTAAATTCACCATATTGACTAAGAAAACGTTCAACATGGCTGAGCCTACCCGCCGCCTAAAAAGAGCGTGGCACAAACTCTCAACCAGTGACCTGTATTCCACCATAGGAGAATTCCATCAAGAGGCACATATCGACATCAATACAACATATGCTGCCTTCTATGACTGGATCATTAAGGGACTAGATGCTCTCATCCCCCTCAAATGGGCTAAGGGGCGCAGCTCTCCCTCCAACCCATGGTATAACAACATCCTGAAATCCATGCGGAAGGAATGTAAGAAAGCCGAGAGAGCCTGGAGGCGAGATTACAATGACAGAGACAAAGCTTTCTATCTGTCCAAACAAAAGCTATACCACAAAGCTATCTGTTCCGCACGCGCCGCCTTCTATGCTGAAGAAATTAATTCCAGCCCTAACCCCGCCAAAGTTGTTTTTAAACTAGTAGAAGAACTACAGAGTAGCAGATCTCCTTCCTCTAGTATTACTTCTGCGCAGCAATGTGAGGACCTTGCCACATTCTTCACTGAAAAAGTGGAAAAAATCTATAAATCTTTCCCACAGCTCTCCTCTGCACCACCCAGTTCCTCTATACCCATCAGCAATGGCACCACGATGATGCAAATACCTGAAATCTCTCACGAGGACCTTACTAAACTATGTAGGAAGATCAAATCAGGCTCCCCAGCAGACCCAATGAGACCGGCCAATTTCATCGAATCCCTAGACTTCTTCCTGCCTTCCCTGGCTTCCATACTGAATCTCTCCTTCTCCTCGGCGAGTGTCCCGACTGCCTGGAAACAAGCATGGGTCTCTCCCATCATTAAAAAACCGACCCTTGATCCCTCCAAATTGGAGAACTTTAGACCCATCTCGTTACTCCCATGGCTGTCCAAACTCGCAGAGGCCCATGTAAACATCATCTTGTCTAAACACATGGATCAAAATAACATCTTAGATCCATCCCAAAATGGGTTTAGGCCCGGCCACAGCACTGAGTCAGCCCTCCTAGCCACGTTGGATTATCTCCGGACGATACTTGATGCCGGTCAAAGTGCTGCGCTGGTCCTATTGGACCTCAGCGCTGCCTTTGACACGTTATCTCATAACATTCTATTAAATCGTCTGGCCACTGTAGGAATCTCAGGCCTTGCCTTGGAATGGTTCCGCTCCTTCCTGAAAGACAGAACTTTCCGGGTATCAGCTCCTCCATTCCTCTCCCAGTCCCATTCCATCGGACAGAGAGTCCCTCAGGGCTCTGCACTCAGCCCATCCCTTTTCAACCTATATGTGCAACCACTTGCCGCAGTGGCCAGAGAATGGGACCTCACGCTGGTGTCATACGCCGATGACACGCAGCTGGCCATCACTCTCACCGAAGGACCCTCCACTTCGGCCTCAAGGTTCAGAGATGGTCTGGCTGCTGTGGCCCAGTGGATGACAGACAACTGCCTGCAGCTTAATGCAGGCAAGACGGAGGTGCTGCTCCTCGGAAAGAATACTAGTCATTGGAACCAGCACTGGTGGCCTTCGTCGCTGGGCAATATTCCACCCCCCAAATCCTTGGTCAAAAACCTAGGCGTCTGGATGGACTCCTCACTTAACTTCCAGACCCACACAAAAAAGTAACGGCCACCTGCGTGGGCCTGCTGAGGAGCCTCAATCCCATACTCGGCTTCTTCGACTCCAAGGTCCGCCAAGTGATTGTCCAAGCCACAATTCTCTCCCACTTGGACTACGCCAATGTCTTACTTCTGGGCGCCAACAAAGCAGAGACAGCACGTTTACAACGCGTGCAGAACACCGCGGCAAGAACCTTGGTCGGTCTTCCCCGCAGATGTTCAGCCAAAGCCACAATCCGAAAGCTGCACTGGCTACCCATTGAATCTCGAATCCAGTTTAAAACTCTCATCATGATCTATAAAATCCTTAGAACTGGACGCCCAGAACTTCTTCGGCCACTTCTCACACCCTATGTGCCACAGCGCAACTTGCGCTCTCTAGGCAAACACCTTCTGACGGTCCCCCGTACAAAATTAGCCCGTACTGGTGGACGTTCTTTCAGGGTGCTAGGACCCAAACTTTGGAACACCCTGCCAGTGAGCATTCGCTCATTGGAAAATCTGTCTGCCTTCCCGGAAAGCCGTCAAAACCCACCTATTCCCCTCCCCTTAGGCCTCCCAACTGCTTCCTTCTGTCCTCTGTCGAGTCTCTGTGGTTCCTTAGCGCCGAGATGCCTCTTTGCTGGGACAGCTGTTGCGCTTCATCAAATTATAACATAACATAACATAACATGGTGTCTCTGTAGCTGTGATACTTAAATAAACCTTTCTTGACCCCCGTATGATCTACCCTGCTTTCTGGAGGGTCACCCTTCCACAGATGTCCATGTTAAATCTAGCAACACACAAGCCAATGAGCATTCCTGCAGGTGTGGTACTTGATGGCAAAGGTTAATTGTCAGCGGTTTATGCCCCAACGCCTACAACATTGATATTTACAGCACATAACAAAACAATCACAATTCTTGTTCATTTAAAATGACTTAAACACTGTTCATATAAATACTACACTTTGCACATAATCCATGATCTGACTGAAAATGCAAGTGCAAACGGATGACGTACATCACTATTAAAACCAATCAATTAGATAGAGCATCATTAGATCTTACTAATCTTACTTCTTGGTATTTATCATTCGGGGATGGCATGTTACGAAGGCCCCCTTTGCAGTGGCCTGGGTCCCAGTCAAGGGTGCAGGATTGATGATTGGGGTATTACGTGTTGTTTGTTTGCTCTGGGTAGTGAGATGATTAGATTTCACGATCGTGAGTGTACTCGAAGGGCGCATGGAAAGTAATGTCTCTGGGCTACTGCGATCTTCTCTAATGAGATATAATTTGGAAATGAGGATGGTTAAAGCCACTATTGTTTCTTTTAGGGCTAGAATTTCCCTCTGAAGTTCTAGGTTAGTTGGTATTGTTTCAGTATTCGTCACCCTGCAACCACCGAGGTGAAGAGTCGTATCCATCCCACCAGGGGCTGTGCCCATAGGTCGCGAGCTCTCCTTGTGAATGGGCGTGTCTGACGTAACTGTTTGTTCTTCGAGGGATGCAATTCTATTGCTCAAGGTAGGTTTACTAAAATCGCACCTTGGGCTTCGCTATGATTGCCCGGGGAGTCGGTAGGGAACGCCTCGATATCTTCAGTGCGATACCAAAGGGGACGATGCGCGGAGCATTGGAGCAAATCAAACACTCACCCCCAGGCAACTGATCTGGGTTTAATCCATCATCATTCTTTAGCTCACTCCACCACCCCAGTTCAAACATGGCCATATGCAAATCAGTCTGACCCTGTGCCTCATATCTTCAGTGACTTTTGCCAGCCGTTTCCTGCTAACTACCTTTTTGAATAGGATTGGTATACTGCCAAGCCTGGAGTAACAGATGCAGCTGTAGAGGAGGTGGAGGTTTGGGGGGCCCTCGGGAAGGGAGCAGATGTAATAGTAGATGGTATAGATGTCGTAAGCAAGTTCTCACAATCAGATAGTATGGTTGCTATTCGGTCCATCACATTCCCCCCACTTTCCCCGTCCCTCTCAAGCCCAGAGCTAGGATTCAGAGTCTGTTTCCTAGTCTTTTTCTTCAGTGCGCCTCCCACCCTCCCTCAATTACTTTCCTTTTTCCCCATAGTTAAGCAGGAGCGCAACAAGATGAGAGAAAAAGACCAAGAACAAAACTAGCTGACCACTATTAGGGGATCTGTTTTATAGCTTGGTGGAAATCAAAGTCAGTCACAGTACCTTTATCGTGTGGGGCAAGCCTTCAGTTGCAGGTTTGAGGGGTGTGGGCAAGCCCAGACTCTGATGGGTGCAGACGGGCCCACCCATGCGTGTCCTGCGCTGCGGGAGCCCTGCCGCAAATTTAAGCGCCTCCTGGCGCGCTCTGCTGCCATCGTTGGCCCCAAGGAATGCTGGGCACTGTAGTCCTGTGGCCCAGGGAAGTGTAGTTGCAACGAGGTCTGCAAAACGGACTTCCTGCGCTGCGGGAGCCCTGGAGCAAATTTCAGCGCCTCCTGGTGCTTTCTGCTGCCATTGTGGGCCACAAGGGATGCTGGGCACTGTAGTCCTGTGGCCTAGGGAAGTGCGGTTGCAACAAGGTCTGCAAAATGGGCTTCCTGCGCTGCGGGAGCCCTGCCACAAATTTAAACACCTCCTGGTGCACTCTGCTGCCGTCGTCAACCCCAAGGGATGCTGGGCACTGCAGTCTTGTGGCCCAGTGAAGTACGGTGGCAACAAGGTCTGCAAAATGGGCTTCCCACACTTCTGGAGCCCTGTCGCAAATGTAAACGCCTCCTGACGCGCTCTGCTGCTGTAGTCGGCACCAAGGGATGCTGGGCACTGAAGTCCTGTGGCCTAGGTAAGTGCGGTGGCAGCAAGGTCTGTCAAATGGGCTTCAGGTGCTGTGGGAGCCCTGCCGCAAATGTAAGCGCCTCCTGGCGCGCTCTGCTGCCATCGTTGGCCCCAAGGAATGCTGGGCACTGTAGTCCTGTGGCCCAGGGAAGTGTAGTTGCAATGAGGTCTGCAAAACGGACTTCCTGCGCTGCGGGAGCCCTGGAGCAAATTTCAGCGCCTCCTGGTGCTTTCTGCTGCCATTGTGGGCCACAAGGGATGCTGGGCACTGTAGTCCTGTGGCCTAGGGAAGTACGGTTGCAACAAGGTCTGCAAAATGGGCTTCTTGCACTGCGGGAGCCCTGCCACAAATTTAAACACCTCCTGGTGCACTCTGCTGCCGTCGTCAACCCCAAGGGATGCTGGGCACTGCAGTCTTGTGGCCCAGTGAAGTACGGTGGCAACAAGGTCTGCAAAATGGGCTTCCCACACTTCTGGAGCCCTGTCGCAAATGTAAACGCCTCCTGACGCGCTCTGCTGCTGTAGTCGGCACCAAGGGATGCTGGGCACTGAAGTCCTGTGGCCTAGGGAAGTGCGGTGGCAGCAAGGTCTGTCAAATGGGCTTCAGGTGCTGTGGGAGCCCTGCCGCAAATGTAAGCGCCTCCTGGCGCGCTCTGCTGCCATCGTTGGCCCCAAGGAATGCTGGGCACTGTAGTCCTGTGGCCCAGGGAAGTGTAGTTGCAACGAGGTCTGCAAAACGGACTTCCTGCGCTGCGGGAGCCCTGGAGCAAATTTCAGCGCCTCCTGGTGCTTTCTGCTGCCATTGTGGGCCACAAGGGATGCTGGGCACTGTAGTCCTGTGGCCTAGGGAAGTACGGTTGCAACAAGGTCTGCAAAATGGGCTTCTTGCACTGCGGGAGCCCTGCCACAAATTTAAACACCTCCTGGTGCACTCTGCTGCCGTCGTCAACCCCAAGGGATGCTGGGCACTGCAGTCTTGTGGCCCAGTGAAGTGCGGTGGCAACAAGGTCTGCAAAATGGGCTTCCCACACTTCTGGAGCCCTGTCGCAAATGTAAACGCCTCCTGATGCGCTCTGCTGCTGTAGTCGGCACCAAGGGATGCTGGGCACTGAAGTCCTGTGGCCTAGGGAAGTGCGGTGGCAGCAAGGTCTGTCAAATGGGCTTCAGGTGCTGTGGGAGCCCTGCCGCAAATTTAAGCGCCTCCTGGCGCGCTCTGCTTCCATCGTCTGCCCCAAGAGATGCTGGGCACTGTAGTCCTGTGGCCCAGGGAAGTGTGGTGAGAACAAGGTCTGCAAAATGGGCTTCCTGCCCTGCAGGAGCCCTGCTGCAAATTTAGGCACCTCCTTGCACGCTCTGCTCCCATCGTTGGCCCCAAGGGATGCTGGGAACTGTAGTCCTGTGGCCCAGTGAAGTGCGGTGGCAACAAGGTCTGCAATACAGGCTTCCCGTGCTGGGGTTTTCCAGCTTTGCAGAGAGTTTTTAAAGGGATCTTCGAAACCAACCTTCTGCAGCATTGTTTCCTATATTTTCACTTTAGGCAGTATCGCCAAGACCTTTGCTGCTGCGGTAGTTACATATACCCCTATTCTGCACATTCATGCTCTCTTTTGCTCCCCCTGCTCCTAGCTGTAGTGTCTATTTGGGAAGGCTCACCCCTCTCATCCTGCTTCTCATCATGCTTCTCCCGGTGTCCACTAGTTCTGTTCTTGTCTTGTGGCTCCTGCATCTGCACGGTCCCAGTCCCAGGACCTAGTCCAGGCCGCAATACAGGACCTCTGAACGGATAAGCAATCATAGGGCCAGCGAGGCGCTGCTGGGGCGCAGCTCATCCCTTCCCCTTCCTCTCTAGAGCAAAAATATATTTTTCCTAAATATGGATACAATTTTACTACTTCCAATTTCTCTTTTCCAGGAACCAATTCTAATTTTTTCTGACCTTACATCCTTTATCACAAAAAATCATAACTTTGCTTTTTAAAATATTTATTTTTAGATAATAATCCTCTGTGTACCTAATTAGCTCACCAAGTCGTCTTTGCAGTCCAATTGGGGTTAAATCCATTATTATGGCATCATCTGCGTATAGAGCATCTTCCTTCCAGGCTGTTGTCTGGCCTCGACATCCATGTTGCCAAGTCGTTGTCTCCACTCCGGCTCCCATCTCCACCACGACACGTGCGGCTATCCCATCTGCTGTAGGGCTGTTTGTGTGCTGGGTCACTCTTCCTCGAGCCACTGCTGTTTTTTTAGGCTTCATCCCAGTTGATGAGTGCACCCCCAGACGGCAGCAATTGGGGTAAGTTAGAGCGCTGTACAGCTTTGTGCATGCCAGTAGTAGCTCCTGCTGTCCGGTCGCAATCTTACATGCAGGGACAGAATTGCCTGTCTTTTTATTTAAAAGCCTCAATAAGTTCTCCAATATGTCCGATAACATTATTACTGTGGGGGGAGGGGGTAATGACATGGGGGCCCCAACTGGTCTAGGTGTGAGTAGCTGCAAGAGGTTGCCTCAGCCGACCGCCATCTTGCTTCTCAGCATGTGTCCACAATGGGCCCCTCTTAGAAGGGAGTTGTTCCTATGTAAATGGCCTAATCCAGGAATAAATTGTGAAATGCTTACAGTTGGTACAAGAAGAGTGTACTCGTCGTGTACTCATTAATACATTTTATATGCTAGCATGCAAAGGATGGGCCCTTGTTTTTTTTAAAGTTTAATATCTGAGTTTATTAGCAAAGTTCAAAATCATACAATATATAAAAAAGGAAGTATTTGTTACATTAAAAGAACGTTATATACAAGCAATCAGATATATATGAGAAATATAAAAAAAGAGAAAGGGGAGGAAAGGGAAGGTAAAGAAAACCTAAAAAGGGGAGAGGAAGGGGGTAAGGAAAGGAAGAATATCCATACTACTATAATCTGAACTCTATAATAGCTTCAAGTAAAAAGAATTACAGATAAAAGATCGAACTGAAGGAGTGCTATGTGAAGCATGTTGATATAAGGAGCCATAAAAGATCGAACTGAAGGAGTGCTAAGTGAAGCATGTGGATATAAGGAGCCATAAAAGATCAAACTGAAGGAGTGCTATATGACGCATGTGGATGTAAGGAGCCATAAAAGATCGAACTGAAGGAGTGCTATGTGAAGCATGTGGATATAAGGAGCCATAAAAGATCGAACTGAAGGAGTGCTATGTGACGCATGTGGATATAAGGAGCCATAAAAGATCGAACTGAAGGAGTGCTATATGACGCATGTGGATGTAAGGAGCCATAAAAGATCGAACTGAAGGAGTGCTATGTGAAGCATGTGGATATAAGGAGCCATAAAAGATCGAACTGAAGGAGTGCTATGTGACGCATGTGGATATAAGGAGCCATAAAAGATCAAACTGAAGGAGTGCTAAGTGACGCATGTGGATGTAAGGAGCCATAAAAGATCGAACTGAAGGAGTGCTATGTGACGCATGTGGCTATAAGGAGCCATAAAAGATCGAACTGAAGGAGTGCTAAGTGACGCATGTGGATGTAAGGAGCCATAAAAGATCGAACTGAAGGAGTGCTGTGTGAAGCATGTGGATATAAGGAGCCATAAAAGATCGAACTGAAGGAGTGCTATGTGACGCATGTGGATATAAGGAGCCATAAAAGATCAAACTGAAGGAGTGCTAAGTGACGCATGTGGATATAAGGAGCCATAAAAGATCGAACTGAAGGAGTGCTATATGACGCATGTGGATATAAGGAGCCATAAAAGATCGAACTGAAGGAGTGCTATATGACGCATGTGGATATAAGGAGCCATAAAAGATCAAACTGAAGGAGTGCTATATGACGCATGTGGATATAAGGAGCCATAAAAGATCGAACTGAAGGAGTGCTATGTGAAGCATGTGGATATAAGGAGCCATAAAAGATCAAACTGAAGGAGTGCTATATGACGCATGTGGATATAAGGAGCCATAAAAGATCTCTCTTGATAGATAAAGAAACATGGGAAACGTAATTAGTGTCAAGTCTGTGATGAAAACAGACTGAATTCCACCAGGCTCTAAAGGTGATTTTGTCAGCTTGTTTCCAATTAGTAGTAATTAAGTGAAAAGCTATTGCCAATAGCAAATCTATGATTTTGGAACTAGAGAGTAATTGTGGCCAACAGGGTGATAGCAAGCCTAGAAAAACATTGGAGAGAGAAAAGGGACCTTTAGTTTTAAAAACGTTGTTAATTTGAGACCAAACTAATTGCCAAAAACAATGATTAGGGGGGCAGCCAAAAAGCATATGGTATAGATCTGCATTTGTGCATGGACAAGACCAACAATTAGGAGTAAGATTCGCAGAGAAGGAGGCTAATTTTGCAGGGGTGAATAAAAGACGCTGATAAACAAAATAGAGTGTTTGAGAAGTATTAGCAGCTCTGGAAGTTTTATGAATTTTGAGCCACAATTTATCCCAAAAGGAGAGGACGGGCCCTTGTTAAGCATTTAAATGCCTAGAAAGCTGGTAATGTGTGAGGCAAGGCTATTAACATGTCTCCATACACAGCATCAACATTTGCATTGGTCAATACCGTTCTTATTGCTTGACAGTGTCATGGACGGACAGACCACAGGTCTCTTGTTTAAGGAGCGTTTTCTCTGCAGCGAACCTGTGCTGTAAGGAAACAGCTGCCATAGCGTGGAAAACAATGCACAAACTGCAACACACAAAATAAGTACATGATGTAGAACCACCAGGCGATACAGCTTCCCTTTTGGAAGACAAAATATTTTTCATAAAAAATCATCTCAGTTTGGCAAAGCCTAAAAAATGGATGTTCACCATTTATGCCTGACACTACATTCAGCATACACAAGCCCTTAGGGGATTCAGGAGCTGGCCCAGTGGTGTGTCCCTCTTCTAGATCTTGTTTTCAATAAGGGCAATAGGCATAATGATCCATTAGACTTTTGCTGCGCATCGCTTCTGTAGTTATGTTGCCCAGTTCTCTTACTGAGCATCAGAAGTACTTTTTCACATACTTTGTAGTGCACTGTGCCTATCCTATTTGGCAATATTTCACTTCACAGAAAACGGGGCACTATATGAGGTAGTACATAATAGTGGTGGAGCATGCATCTAGTACTTTGCGCTGCTCTATGCTCGACCTAAAAAACTCTAATCCTCCCCATTGTTTGTGACTGTCTCAGTTACAGACATGACTGGACTTTTTTGCCAGTGCTCTGTCTCGGCATGGATCAAAGCCAACTGAGGTGCCTTGAACTGAGAAGACACCAGAGTGCTCTTTCAGGACCATTCAAAGTGCCCATAAAAAGAATACTGGGCTGTGATGGCATGAGGCTGATACTGAGCTGTGATGGCGTGTGGTTGATACTGGGCTATGGCCAGTTTTGGCTCATACTGGGACTAGGTGCGGTGACTGCAGCCAGGCTTCACCTCTGTGGCACGTGATGGGCACATCTTGCAGTATGGTGAGGTGATGGTGTCCCGCAGTTGTGGTATGCACTGCTGAAGAACCGGTTAAACCCACTTACTGGGTCTCGGCGGCGGGGGACCCGCCCAAGACTTCCATACCTTCCATACTTAGTAAAAGGAGACACAGGAGCCTTCATCTGCAGGAGGAACCCAGATTTATTCAATAGCCCGGGCTATGGAACAGAGTCCCAAGCTAGTCAGCGACAAGACAGAGGAGGCTGCTGCTTTACTCCGCAGATTACAAGCCTTTTATACTTTTTCATTTCAGTCTTTTGGCTGTTAGTTCATTGTTTAATTAGGGCAGTGTTTTCAGTTGATAACCAGATCCAGACGACGTTTGTAGATGATGACCTGGTCAAGGCTTGGTACACAAATCATTGTTCACTCGGCTTGATCAAGGCTCAGTCTTGCAGGTCATTGTTTAATCACCTTGATCAAAGCCCGGTCTTTCAGGTCATTGTTTAATCACCCTGATCAAGGCCCAGCAGTCAGACCATTGTCCAGATAACCTGATCATGATGTCAAGGATGTTTACCAGGCTGGGAGCAGGAGATGGAAAACAACTCATTTACACAGGGTGTGAGTGTCTCGTGGCTTTCTGGTGAACTGCAAAGAACAGGGGGGTTGGGTGTGTGACAGTTCCTGGGCAGAAATGCAGGCTTCAAGATGGTTTTTGTCGTGTCAGTAAGAATTTCCTCAGGCATCAGCAGAAACGACCAGGTGGGTCATGTGGAAGTGTTTGACACGAGATGGCAATGAAAAAGCAATGGAGTCCCGGTACAAATGATGCAGATCAGGAGAACACTTTTCCTCAAACCCTCCTTTTGCCATTAAGTGGCAATTACTTTAAGAAATGTCAATGTTAATAAGGCCATCAGTTTCTTGTTGGAGCATCATCATATTGGTGTTATGAATGTTAGAGGGTGGAGGCTTGATGGTCTGGACACACATTGTACAGAGCACTGGCAGGCACTGAAAGCACAAACAGCAGGAGACCAGGACAGTTACTCCCAAGGCAAGGAAGATGAGGATCCTCCCCCCCCACTGAGAAAGGAGGCCCCAGATCCAGCCTGTGAGGGACCAGTTGCCTTCATCCAGATGAATTTCAGAAGAAAGGCGATGCAGACGTTGAATGGCATCATACACTGTAGGTGCGTTGTCTTGGATGTACACGCAGCAGCTGGAGCCGATCAATTTACACACACCACCACGATCAGCAAGGATGACATCTAGGACAATTCTGTTCTGAAGCATTATGAGGCGGTCCGCCTGTAGCACTGAAGTGATGTTGGAGAGGGCAACAGCTGTTACTGTGATGGTGGCTTCACGGACCCTGGTCAGTCCTCGAACAGCCCGACTGTTGGCCATGGAGCCCCAGAAAGGAAGGAAACCTTTAAAGAATTCCCCGGTTTCCTGGCCTGCTGTATCCTCGGCTGATATTACGCCCCTACGTGAGCGGCGTAGAGCGCCCTTCATTGACAGGTGATAACCTCCATGGGTAGAATACGTTGGTGGAAGGAGGAAGGCCAGATAGCAGGTACCAGACCAGTTATGGGGGAGCCAAGTGTAGGCGGCAGTGCCACAGATGAAATAGGTGTTGGGGGATGCCACCAGCTTCGGAGGAGATGTAGAGTTTAAGGCTTTTGTGATATCACATGTACTGGTACCAACTTTCTTAGTCCATAGGCCATGGATGCAGACACGGCCTTGCACATTTATGACATTCAGAGTGTTTCGTGCATCAGGCAGTATCCTTCTTGTGGGGAATCTGGAAAATGCTCGTTGAGTGGTTGAGTTGAATACTACCATCTCACCGAGTTCATCTGGTGATAGTAGTGATGTGGATGAGCTGGTCGGGCAAAAAGGAGCATTGGCAAGGCCAGATCTGTTCCACCAGAAGTCATCCCAAAATGTTCCAAGTGCAGAATTTGCAGTACCATTGACAGTGTAGGCCCATCCACCATCCAAGACAAGACCCAGTGATGGAAAAGGGGTAAGGAAAGAATGGGACAGAGTGTATCATGGAATGCGGCATCAGTCAACAAACTCAGCAGTTGGAAGTGTTCATGATCAGCTGGTGATGATGCAACATTTGGATGAAGGTGTTGTTGAAGAATTCTGCACAGCGGGGTAATTCGTGGGCTGGTAGCGTGAAATACTGGTGTTCTGCAGGAGTCGGGGTAGGAGTTGGTGAGGTAACAGGGTGGTAGATCAGTAACAGCCAACCAAGGATAGACAGGATGAGGGAGACAAACAGTGTTACCACGGTGGCCATGAAGCATTTACTATGTCGGAGACTTACATATTGTTTCTGGATTATTGTGTTTTGGACGGCAGCCATTGTGCTAAGCCAGGGACCTCTAGTGGCTGTCTGTGATTGGTGGTTGCTTCACTGTGCGCAGGTGCCAAGGAGCCCCATGGTGTACCTTAGTCTGACACACCAGCACTACTCTCAGCTGAGAAGATCATAGCCCTACAGCCTATAGGCACTTGGTGAAGTCAAGGGCAAGCCTTCCCTCTGGGGCGCAAGTTATATTGGTCGGAAGTCGGGACAGTATGGTCGGGAAACAATTGTTCTTTGTGTTGAGCAGAGTTAAGGGAAGGTTCTACGCTTCCTTTCAGTATGCTGTCACTCTCCGATTCCGTAGATGTAGAATGCAGTCTGGCATCGGTGAATGGGACAAACGTTGGGACTGTTTCTGAGTCTCCTTGTCCTTTCCTCATCCACTGATCATAGGGGAGGGGCAGAGGCACACGCCGGCAGTGAGACGAATGTACCCAATTCTTCCGACCTTCTACTTTCACAGCGGTGCGGGTGGCCAGTAACACCTGACGGGTCTGTGTCCAGTAGGGCTCGAGGCTCTTAGTCCGTTGAAAGTTCCGGATCAGGACCCAGTCACCAGGTTGGATAACGTGTCCTGGGCCCTCACTTTTGTCAGGTATGGCCTCGTGCACCTGGTGATAAAGAGTATGAAAGGTATTAGTCAGACTGTACAGATAATCAGTTAATATAGGGTATTCAATGTCAGACAGTTTGTTAGGAGTGGGACACCCCATACATTGGCAGGCCTCCCAAATACAATCTCATGGGGAGATAGCCCTATTCTGGTGAGGGCCGTTATTCTTGTGGACAGCAGGGCTAAGGGCAGAGCATCAACCCAAGCGACACCTGTCTCTGCTACTATTTTGGCCATTTTCGTTTTTAGGATGCATTGTACACCTCCACTAGACCTGCTGACTGGGGGTGGTTAGCTGCATGAAATATTTGTTTTATACCCAATGCTGTACAGACATATTCCATAATTTGAACCGCAAAGTGGGTCCCATTGTCACTCCAAACCAAGCGGGGCAAACCGAATCGTGGAAGGTACTCTTTTAATAGCACTTTGGCTGTAGTGATAGCGGTGCAGTCTTTGATGGGGTAGGCCTCTGCCCATCGGCTGAAGGTACAAACCACCACTAGGACATATTTCAAATTGTTACATCGGTCCATCTGGATGTAATCCATTTGGAGGACTTCAAAAGGGAAGGTAGGAGGAGAGAATCCTCCCTTAGGAGTAACTATGCCTTTTCCTGGGTTATACATTAGGCAAATCATGCATGTTTTAACCAGCTTGTCAGCATATGCTGGTATCTTAGAGTTGTACCATGTAGGTTCCAACAGTTTACATATCCCTTTTGCACTGATGTGAGCAGGACAATGGGCCATCGTAACTACTGGTAGCACATGACTGTCAGGTAACATTCATTGTCTTTCCATAGTCGTACGGACCCAGCAACCATCAATTCCCTCCTTTGCTAATTGCTCCTTCCACACCCTTAGTTCCTCAGGAGTAGTATGGGGCTGAATATCAATCACACTCTGTACTGTGTTTTCAACTATGCCCTCGTCTGCCACCCACCTAGCGGGACCTCCTACATACATTCTTTCCTTTTTTCTAAGAGTTGTTTGTCTGGCCGTCTGGTCAGCCAGGCCATTGCCTTTCCCAACATCATCTGTCACTTTCTTATGGGCTTTACATTATATAATGGCCACCTTTCTGGGGAGTGTCAGGGAGTCTAACAATCGGTGAATTAGGGGGCCATGTTGAATCTTGGTCCCGTGTGAAGTACGGAAATTCCTTTATTTCCACAGTCTCCCAAAGTTGTGAGCCACCCTAAAGGCATACTGACTGTCATTATAGAGAGTAACTGTTATTTCCTTGCTTAACTCACAGGCTCTAGTGAGGGCCACTAATTCTGCTGCCTGCGCAGAGCACTGCGGAATCTGAGCTGTTTCTATTACTTGCCCCAATGTCATGAGGGCGTAGGCGGCTGATGTGTTACCATCTGGCCCTCTGAGACATGATCCGTCCACATACAGTGTACGTTCTAGGTTCTGCTATCGGGGTATCCTGTAAGTCAACCCGTCCCTTCGTCTCCTCCTCTGTCCTCAATATACGGTCATGTGGGTCTAAGCGGGCATCCTGCGTATCCAGTGGGAGTAATGTGGTGGGATTTAGTACAGTGCATCTCTTGATGTTAATGTGGCTAGCAAAGAGTGTCAGTTCATATCCTGTGAGTCGTGCGCTAGTGAGGTACTGTGTCTTGGTGTTATTAAGGAGGGTATCTACAGAATGGGAGACCATCAGAGTAAGGGGGGAGTTCATGATAATTCCCGCACTCTGACGGACCATGAGGGCGGCCTCAGAGGTCGCCCGAAAGCATCATGGGAGAGCCTTTGCAACAGGATCTAAGGTGGTTGAAAAATAGGCACATGGCCGATGGTGACCTCCGAACATCTGGGTCAAGACAACGCAAGCACAGCCGTCTGTCTCATGTACAAAAAGAAAACATTGTTTGTTATAATCAGGGGTACCGAGGACTGGAGCAGTACACAGAGCCCTCTTTAAATCATGGAAGGCCTGCGTATGCTCTCTAGTCCATGGAAAGGAACTGTCTGATAGGTCTTTAGTGGTGAGGGCAAGAAGAGGTTTGACCATGGCCGAAAAATTGAAAATCCACTGTCTACAGTATGAGGTTAGTCCTATGAAGGCTCGCACCTGCTTTTGTGTTCGTGGGGCCGTCATAGCATTGATAATGGCTACACGGTCAGCGGTGAGCTGCCTTCCCTCCTTCGAGAGGAGATGACCTAAATAGGTCACCTTCTCTTGACAACTGAAGCTTTTTTAAAGAGACTTTGTGATTATGGAGGGCAAGGTGGCGTAAAAAACAGAGAGTAGCTTCTTTACATGCTGGGGCAGAATTTGCAGCAATGAGAAGGTCATCTACATATTGTAATAGTTTGGAATTATCAGGGAGTTCCAAGGAATCTAGTTGACTTTTCAGGGTTTGACTATAAATACTGGGGCTCTCGGTGAAACCTTGAGGGGCGCAGCAGAATCTAAAGCTCCGCCCACCAAGGGAGAAACCAAAAAAATGTCTGCTGTCAGGATGTATAGGAGTGCTGAAAAAAGCATTCTTAAGGTCTATGACAGAAAAGTGCGTGGTGTCAGAAGGGACCATCGTTAAGAGGGCTGTAATGTCAGGGACAACAGGATATTGGGAGATTGTTATTTTGTTAAGGGCTCTCAGGTGAATCACAAATCGGTATATTTTAGGGGAGAGAGCATCTCATTGGTCTTTTTAAGAAGGGGAATAATGAGACTGTTACAGATATTGCCACATGTCTCCACTACGCCTTTGTACATTAATTCAGATATTATTGTTAAAAGGGCCATTTCTCCTTCCGTGGGCAGTCGATACTGCCGGAGGCGGGGGAGAAGTGCACCTGGCTGGATGCGTACCACATGAGGGGATATGTTGAGACACCCTACATCAGTGTCAGATGATGCCCAGAGGGAGGAAGGTAAAGACTGCAACTCTGGTGGGAGGGGACCTGATAGATATATACAGGAAGCTGAGGTGGGGGAAATTGTTAGGGATACAGCTTGGGGACTACATGATATGGTCGCATACAGAGCTTTCAGTAAATCCATGCCTAACAAGTTTTCACTGCAACCTGTAGTAAGGACAAAGGGAGCGTCAACATGTGCAGAGCCAATATCGAGAGGAAGGGGTTCAGAGACAGGGCTGGTCACAGGTGGTCCTGCAAAACCCACGGAGACATTCATATTGCCAGAAAGGGGTGCCTCCGGGACTGACAGACATGCAGTAGAAGACCTGGTGGCCCCAGTATTCAAAAGAAAATTCTGATCATTCCCCAACACGGACATTTGAACATACGGACTCCTTTGATCCACTGGAATTTGCACTCTGGTAATACCCCTTTCCTGGCTGTCCTTTGCTTGGTACGACCCTGTCTCATCAACTTCATCATAATCAACATTGTAATAAGTGCGTGTTGCTTCGTATCCATCAAACCTATTGGCCGGATGCTGCCAGACGGGATCATCAACCCTGGGCCTGCGTTCTTTATCCTGTGGATGGGACAGGCCATGGCCCCTAGTCGGCCTCCCCTCCCTTGGAGTACGAGGCCAAATCTTCCCTGTTCAGATGTTTTCAGCTAACACAGGACACTCATCTATCCAATGGCCGTACCCCTTACAATAAGCACACTGATCTGTTTGGAGGGTTCCTGTACATTGAGGGCTGTAGGGGGTAGACTGGTGAGCCCTTTGAGGGGGTTTGGGTTTGAAATTCCCGTGGGCATCGGGCCCTCGGGGAGGGTAAGCCTGCTGCAGAAGTGCCTTAGTCTTAAGATCCCTAACCTTCTTACTTTCCTTGTCTCTATCTTCATTCTCCCTATTCTTGTGATATTGTGCCATAGCCAAGATGCCAGTCATAGTTTGGGAAGACCACGTACTTTCAACTTTCCTAAGCCTGGCAGAAATCTCAGGAAGCAAGTTGCTGACAAATTTATCGACAAACACTGGGCCAGAACCTGGGGTCCGGGGATCCAAACCACTATGGGCCAGATGTAGGTTACCGACCGGTATTTGGTGATTAAGCTGTAAGGGGCCTAATATTCACCGATTCGGTAAATTTACCGAATCAGTAAATTTACCGAATCGGTAAAATACCGAATCAGTAAATTTACCGAATCAGTAAATCTAGATGTAGGTGGCACTGAAAACAGTGCCACAGGCCCTTAAGAATTTGTTATTTACCATGAAATACTATTTCATGGTAAATAACGAATTCCTGTGTACATGCACATCTGTGCATGTACACCTGTGCCATGTGGCACACAGACATGCCCTAAGGGCATGTATGTGTGTCACATGGCACACAAGCCAGAGTCAGGGGTGCAATAGGGTGTCAAAGTGACACCCTGTCCCTCTTGACAATTCGGTAATTTTACCGAATCGGTATTTACCGATTCAGTAATTGACATTGATTCCTATGGACCTCAAGTCCCATAGGAATCAATGGCAATTGCCGAATCGGTAAATACCGATTCGGTAATTACCGAATCATACCGATTCGGTAAAAATTACAGAATTTTTACCTACATCTCATTTACCGAATCTATTCAATTCAATTAAATTCAACAAAATTTGTATAGCGCGCTACTCACCCAGAAGGGTCTCAAGGCGCTGGGAGGAGGGGATCGTTACTGATCGAAAAGCCAGGTCTTGAGTTGTTTCCTGAAGGAGAGGTGGTCCTGGGTCAGTCGTAGGTGGGTGGGGAGGGAGTTCCATGTCTTGGCCGCCAGGTAGGAGAAGGATCTTCCCCCAGCGGTGGCTCTGCGAATGCCTGGCACGGTGGCGAGGGCGAGGCTGGCCGATCGTAGCTGGCGGGTGGGTGTGTAGAAAGTGAGGCGGCTGTTGAGGTACTTCGGGCCCATGTCGTGGAGAGCCTTGTGTGCGTGGGTGAGGAGTCTGAACGTGATCCTCTTGTTGACGGGGAGCCAGTGCAGGCCTATCAGGTGGGCAGAGATGTGGCAGCGGCGAGGGATGTCCAGGATGAGTCGTGCGGAGGCGTTCTGTATGCGCTGGAGTCTTTTCTGTAGTTTGGCGGTGGTTCCCGCGTAGAGGGTGTTCCCGTAGTCCAGTCGGCTGGTGACGAGTGCCTGGGTGACTGTCTTCCTGTCTTCCTGGTTTCGCTGGGGATCCATTGGAAGGTCTTACGGAGCATGCGCAGGGTGGTGAAGCACGATGACGATCATGGTCATCGAGAGGGAGGAGTCCATGATGAAGCCCAGGTTTTGTGCGTGGTCCGTTTGCTTGGGGGTGGTGCCCAGGGCAGGGGGCAACCAGGAGTCGTCCCAGGCGGAGGGTGATGATCCCAGGATGAGGACTTCCGTCTTGTCTGAGTTCAGTTTCAGGCGGCTGTTCTTCATCCACTCGGCGACGTCTTTCATTCCTTCGTGTAGGCTGGTTCTGGCGGTGGCGGGGTCGTTGGTGAGGGAGAGGATCAGCTGGGTGTCGTCGGCGTAGGAGATGATGTTAAGGTTGTGTTGGCGTGCGATGGTTGCGAGGGGGCTCATGTAGACGTTGAAGAGGGTGGGGCAGAGTGAGGATCCTTGTGGTACGCCGCAGATGTCTTCGGTGGCCTTGGATCTGAACGGGGGGAGGCGGACTCTCTGGGTTCTTCCGGCGAGGAACGAGATGATCCACTCCAGTGCCTTCTCTTGGATACCGATGTTGCTGAGGCGCTGTACTAGGGTGCAGTGGCAGACAGTGTCGAATGCTGCCGAGAGGTCCAGGAGGATGAGGGCCGCTGTTTCCCCGTTGTCGAGCAGGGACCTGATGTCGTCGGTGGCTGCGATGAGGGCGGTCTTGGTGCTGTGGTTGGCTCGGAAGCCGGACTGTGAGGGGTCGAGGCATCCGTTTGTCTCAAGGAAGGCGACGAGCTGTTTGTTGACGGTCTTCTCGATGACTTTGGCAGGAAAAAGGAGGAGCGAGATGGGACGGAAGTTCTTGAGGTCGGTGGGGTCCGCTGTTGGTTTTTTCAGGAGGGCGCTGAGCTCGGCGTGTTTCCAGCTCTCCGGGAAGGTGGCGGTGATGAAGGAGAGGTTGATGATGTCCCGGGAAAATTTGGTATTCTAGAGTCGGTAAATGAGATTTACCTACATCAGGCCCTATGTCCCTTGTATTCTGTCTCAAAATGGGTAAAGAAGTCCGCCACTTTCTCATCTTTTCGCTGCCTACAGGTGTTTATTTTATCCCAGTTAATGACAGTTTCCGGCAAAAGTGTTTTCATAAACGTTATTATTTTACCGGGCAAAGTCAGGCTGGCAGCTTCTGGTTTAGTCCCTTCTACCTTTGCAATTTCCATAGCCTCTAGGTCAGCCCATTTACCTCCCAACGCTACTTCATGGTCAGTATGTCGAATTTTGTCCCAAATTTTAGTGGGGACAACGGTACCAAAAAGTAAATCTATATTCTCAAGAACGAGAGTACCTGCAGATATAATCTGACCTATTTCTCCGTAAAAGCAGCCGGATTCTTCCTGGGATCTGGTAATTGTCCTTTTAACTGCATTACTTCTGACCTTTTCTAAGGAACATGAACCCAAAGCCTGCGCCAGTGTGCCTCAACAACCCCTCGGCCATTATTTTGGGCATCGTTAAGTGCGTTTACAAAGAAAGGGGCCACCTCTCTCATTGGCATGGCTGTTTCTAGAGGGGTGTTGGGAAAAGCGGTCATATCACGGTAAGCCATTAAAGCAGACATTGTGCCAAACATCCCCTCTCCCTGAACATCGCTTCTTTTTATTTACGACCTAAGGTCCATTAATCCGGTGGGCATCTGCATAAGCGCATTCTCAAATCTTTGCATGACCAGGGTACACATGTATTCAGCCCAGGTGGTCTGTTCCATAATCGTTCATTGGGAAAAGGTGGACCATATTTCTTTAAAGACATAAATACTCCCATTATTTATCCAACATTCACACTGTTGCCTCTGTAGGTCATTTTCTCGAAGGGACGAAAAGCAACAATTTATGTGAATCCTTTTTAACTGTAGACCACGGGGAAGTAGGAAAAGGGCGTGTAGGGGTAAAGCCGCAGGGGTTGGGCGGATGGAGACTTGTTGTCATTCTCGCAGCAAGGACAGGGTTAGCGGGTGTGGTCAGTGTCAAAGGAAAAATCGGGAGGGATGGTGTGACAGGGAGAACAGTAAGAGGGGCAGTGGGGGCAAGAGTGGGCAGTGGTGGGGGGACATGCGGGGTGTGAGGTGTCAGGGCAGGGTACATTGGGGAATATGCAGGAGGGCTTTCTAGCATTGAATCAAGCAAGGAATCACCTTCTTCTCCCCCTTCCGTATGTCCCTTTCCTTTCTCCTCACGAACTGGATAACATTTTTATACCGGGGCCCCATGCTCCCTATCGGCTATTTCTACTGATTTTGTCATTTGATTTTGTAAATTTTCTCTGGCATGGTCGGCCATTGACATACGTTCTAGTTTTCTTTCTTGAGCCTTCTGCTTTCTAGATCTCTGCTCTATCTCTTTCCTCCAGAATTTGACAGCTTCAAACATAGATGGGCGCGTTTTTCTTTTCATTAATTGTTCCTCTAAGTGGCCACTGTAATTCCGCGTTACTTTGTTTCGTATATTTTACCCAGAATGAGGAAAACATTATGGCAGAAGGGCTTTGTTTAACATACATCGTTTGGACAGGGGTCCCTTCTGGAGGAAGCGGACAAGCCGCCTCAGGCTGGGAGTCCTGCGTACACATACAACAACATAATCTCTTGAACTTACTACTGACTGGCATGCTTAAAAACAGATAACAGACACCAGCGGGTTTCAAAAACTCACCTCGCTTGCTTGCCTTTGGCAAAAGTCAATAACAGCTTGGCCTTTGCGAAAGTCAATAACAGATTTATACAGACTTGGTGGGTTATCAGTCCACCCTTACCTTACAGGGGTAGTTCTCTTCTGCAGACGTAGGGCTGTGTCCTGCTCCAGAAATTATTTGCTAGGGGACTCCAGCGAAAACGCGGTCATGTGGCCCAGACCAGGTGGGGAGGAACAGTGGGCGAGTCGTTCGGCTTACCGGATTGCAAGAATCCCTCGGGTATTCCGTCAGAGTCTCTCCATGCACCTCCTCACATCCTGACCTTCGTGCTCATGGAGTCCCTATTCAGGCTCCATTTGAAGAACCGGTTAAACCCACTTACTGTGTCTCGGCGACGGGGGAATTGCCCAAGTCTTCCATACCTTCCATACTTAGTAAACGGAGACACAGGAGCCTTCGTCTGCAGGAGGAACCCAGATTTATTCAATAGCCCGGGCTATGGAACAGAGTACCAAGCTAGTCAGAGACAAGACCGAGGAGGCTGCTGCTTTACTCCGCAGCTTACAAGCCTTTTATACTTTTTCGTTTCAGTCTTTTGGCTGTTAGTTCATTGTTCAATCAGGCAGTGTTTGCAGTTGATAACCAGATCCAGACGACGTTTGTAGATGGTGACCTGGTCAAGGCTTGGTACACAAATCATTGTTCACTCTGCTTGATCAAGGCTCAGTCTTGCAGGTCATTGTTTAATCACCTTGATCAAAGCCCGGTCTTTCAGGTCATTGTTTAATCACCCTGATCAAGGCCCAGCAGTCAAACCATTGTCCAGATAACCTGATCATGGTGTCAAGGATGTTTACCAGGCTGGGAGCAGGAGATGGAAAACAAATCATTAACACAGGGTGGCTTTCTGGTGAACTGAGAAGTGGTGAACTGAGAAGAACAGGGGGGGGTTGGGTGTGTTGTGTGACAGTTCCTGGGCAGAAATGGAGGCTGCAAGATGGTTTTTGTCATGTCAGTTAGAATTTCCTCAGGCATCAGCAGAAACGACCAGGTGGGTTGTGTATAAGTGTTTGACACGAGATGGCAATGAAAAAGCAATGGAGTCCCGGTACAAATGATGCTGATCAGAAGTACACTTTTCCTCACTACCCTAGTTTAAGAAGCTGTTCCTCTCAGACTATTTTTCACAAAAATCTGAAGATCTGGATGTTCTTGTCCTGGCGGCCTTGTCTTCACAAATATTATTTTCAGCTGTGGAGGTTTGGAGACACTCCTGTCACTTACTCAAACGGCCATCATGGGAAAACCTGCACTCTTCTCTGATGTGAGGGCCCCCAACTGAGGCGAGAGGGCACTGGGGGAGTCTGGGTTTCGGCAGAGAGGGCTTGTGATCGAGGGTCATTGGCAGAGCTCCCACGTTCCCAGGTCCATGCCGTAGTAGAAGATCCATTCCAGCTTTCTGCTTTGCATTCTGGGATTGATAGTCTTGAGAGACAGATAGGACTACAAGTCTCAGAACATAAAGCTAAAACATGGACTGGATCCACGCCCACGCAGAACCTGGGAAACCTGACCACTCTACCACAATCTCCCTATCGCTGCTGTTAGACTTGGCCCTTCTGGCAGGTTCACCCCTAAACTTTTTGCTTATGAACGTGAATTGGTGGTAGTGATTATTGGTTTCTGCGCACATTACCACTGTGTCCCAGGATAAAGTGCGTGTGTGTAGTGAGGTTGGCCTGCCCTCCCATAGGAATTCATGGGGAATGTATGTGTCCATGTTAGTTCCTGATGCATGGGGAGTGCAAGCTTGAGTTTGGTATGTGCGGACTCGTGTGATTAAATGTTGCGCGATGATGTGTGCGGCGTGAATGTGTCTAGTATAGAAGTGCCACTCTGGGCCTGGCCTTGTCCCGCCACATCCTGAAGGACTGTTTGGCTATCCTGTGGGAGCATTAGCGCATGAGAGCGCTTTAACCCTTCCGGAGCCTCAGGGCTCAGAGCGCTTTATTTTCACTTGGGCGTCTGCCCACGCCGCCTATTGCTGTGTTCCTGCCTTCGAGGGCCTCAGGCAGGTGACCACTCCGCCAGGGACGTTGGGCCGGTGCCTTGTTCTTTTTCCTTTACTACAATCTACCGGGAGCAGGCTGGGGGCGGGACAACAGGAAGCAGACGGGAGCCCACCCCGCTTTCCTGCCTCGCAAAAGAAGAGCCCCGCCCGCCCACCAAGCCGAGTCCGGCCGCAGCACCTGCAAACCCCGAGGAACAGGAGCTCTCCTGCCCCAGCCGCCGTCCGGTGAGTGAGTAGAGAGAGGGGGGCCATCGGAGCACATTGCCGGTGCCCACCCCCCCTCCAGAGGTGCAGACGTGCTTGTGGGGCGCTGGGAGGGTAGAGCAGCCCCGGCAGGCAGCGGGCCACTCCCCCAGCGAGACCCCATGGTGTAGAGTCCACGAGAGGCTCAAGGTGTCATTTGTGAAGAGCCCTGAGAGGCTCTTAGGGGCATAACTTACTTCGAGTCCCCTGAGAGGGACTCCAACATCTTCGGTGGCATTTTGTAGGTAGAGCCAGGAAGGCACCGGGGGCATATTGACTGACGAGCCCTGAGAGGCTCCCAAGGTGACATAGTGTTACTAGGAGCCCTGAGAGGCTCCAAGGGGCATTTTCCTTGGTTGGTAGAGCGGCCCCGGAAGGCAGTGGGCCGCTCGCACCTTGCCCCGCATTTGTGCCCGAGCCCACGAGGGGCTCAGGAGACATTCCTTCTCAGAGCCTGCGAGGCTCTGGGGCACATTATGGGAGGTAGAGCGGCCCCGGCAGGCAGTGGGCCATTCCACCCACACTGGGCATTTTATATACAGAGCCACGAAGCTCCAACGTGTTGGCCCCCTTGTTTCCACAGCTGCCCAGCACTTAGTGGGCAGCTGCTCCGTTTAGACCCCCTGACATTTTTGGGATACAGGGCATTTCAGCCCTAGAGAGGCCAGTTGGCCTGGGGACAGTCACAGGTTGTGGCCTACGTGTTTTTATGTATCATGTGTTTTTGTCTTATGCCTATACCCCTAATTGTATTGTGATGCTTAGGTGGTTCTTCCTAATATAGGTATACTAGTGAGTTCCTGGTTCCCTGAGTAATATTTTCCTAAGGTGGTTAGGGTTGCATAGGTGGTACTTACGTGTTACCAGTGATTACTGATCGTGTGCTTTATTTTCTATTTTGTGCTACAGTTATTATTGTTCTAGGTGCTAAGCGCTATTCTAACAAGTATTCTAGTTCTAAAAGTGCCTATTCCTGACAGTGGTCCATGTGGCCCTGTCCTGTAGATATATCCCCTGTAAATTCTGCCAATGCCTGTTGGCACATTGTAAAGTGTGTGTTTTTATCTAAGGTGTTTGCTATAATACAAAGGCTATTTTTTATATATAACCTTGTGTGGAGTTTCCTTTGTGGTGGGCCTTGGGTGTTGTTGCTGGGTGCGGGCGCAAACACTTAACCCACATTGCCTCCGGGATAAGCCTTACTGCTCGCGTCACGTTACCTAGAGGGTGAGCAGGGGTTATCTTTGCCGTGTAACTCCCTTGCCCTAACTAGAGTGGCGGTTTCTGCCTGGCTTTGGCGCAAGCCTTAGCCAACCAGAAATCCCCATTTCTAACAGCTGCCTCTCGCTGCCAGGAGCCCGGGCATCTGAAATACTGAGAGTAAACCATGTCCGAGCATGTTGGTGTGTTCTGTGGAGTGGAAGATGCTTGGAGGGAGGAGTAAGCCCTGACAGGACCCACCTGCTCTTTCTGTGTAGTAAGGAAATGAAGACTTGCCTCTTATCTGAGTGGCTCTACCTTCAACATTTTGGCTTCTGTAGGGCCTACGGGAGCATGCAGCAAGACTCTGATGGAGGTGAAAACCATTTCTGGCAGTGGAGGAGGCAAGCTTGAAGAAGGAAGATGGCCCTGGGACCATTGAGGTCTACTTTGGGAAAGCCTGTTGGCAAGTTCTGCCAGCTCCAGCTGCTTGGCAGGAGGAGCCCAGTGATGAGGATGGGCAAGTTTTGGCAACAACAATGAGACTGCTGAAGGGAGTTATAAAATGAAGTGATGTGTCTCAGTGAATAGTCTAGCTTAAGGATAATGGTGTACAGACAGTATTATATGGACAGAGATATAGAGACAGAACTCTGAAGACCTTGACCCCTGACTCATGGACCTTCTTCAGGCAGTAATACATTCAGTGGTGATTGTGAGTCTCTTGTGGCACTGATGGCGTCCAATCTGCTGCTACTCTGTAAAGTACCAAAGGGAATACTGCAGGGGTATCCAGTGTAGGCCCAGGAGGCCCAGACCCATGCCAGAATATCAAGATATCCACATGAAATACATTTACAGATCCGTGGATCCCACGACAGCCACAAAATTGAACTCATGGGGCAAAACATCATAATTAAAAGAATGTGTCAGTAAGGACATTACGCTACCTTAGGGTGGGCTTCATCGGATGCGTTACCCTATCTGTGTCAGCCTCTCTCCTGGACTCTACTCAGTGTAGCTTTTCATGCTCAGTGTGTGTGTCTGTCTGGCACATGCTCCAGTGGGTGCTCAGTAAGATGTATGTGTGGTACACCCCTGGATTGCTCTTAATAACCGCACTGTATACCTGTGTTGTGCTCTCTCCTGCAATAAACTTTATAACTGTGAGGGTTTTACAGCCACCTTGATTGCTCAGTACACTTGTGTGATTACTTGTATGTTTTGCACACACTCTGGGCAAGTTCCCTCAAATTGTGTGTGTGTATTCGGGACCTGGCATTTCTTATTCTGTTAATAAGCAGGCTAGCGGCCTGGTAAAATAGTTGTTTGATGTAACACTTGAAATATTGTTTTTAATATTAGGTCATTTTATTAAATGTTTTATTTACATTATTTAGGAAGAAGTGTAAATATCATGATAAGAAATAGTTTTATCTTTAGACAACACAAAAAGTGATATTTGTTTTAATGTAGCTAATGTGGTTTTAATTAACTGAACAATAAACGTATTTTGTACCTTTGTTAATATTCAGTCACGTTTCTTTAAAACTAATAACAGCTAAAGACCTTAGGAAGATCCCACCACGTACGTGTGTGTATAAATGCGTTGAAAATGAGCAGTGAAAGCAAGAAACCCTTATGATTGCAATCCTAGCGCCCCTTAACCCATGCATGTTTCTGACCTGCCTTCCATGATGCCAAAAACCATAAGCGGCCAACTTCATCGGTTTTTATTTTTGTTCTCAACACTCAACTAGAACGTTTCCTAAAATACGTTGCTTGCCATACATATTTCGGTTTTGTATCATTATTTCAAGTTTGTGAAAGTAGTGTCCTGACACTAACAAGGGTGATGGTGGTCTGCAAGCTGTGTGTTGACATTCACCGAGTTGTGGTCACTGTAATGCTGGTTTTGGTGCGGAGCTGGTGAGCCGTTTGCGGACATAAACAGATTCCATCATTAGTTCTTTCATAAGTTCTTTCCCTCGTTGTGACCTTGAGCCTACAGTGCTGCTGTCTCAGCAGCAGACTATGGCTGCTGGTGCATGCACTCCCCTAACCCCTTGGCCAGGAGCCCCAGTGCTGCTGAGAGAGGCCTTCCCTCATTGTGACCTTGAGCCTACAGTTCTGCTGTTTCAGCAGCAGACTGTGGCTGCTGGTGCATGCACTCCCCTAACCCCTTGGCCAGGAGTCCTAGTGTTGCTGAGAGAGGCCTTCACTCATTGTGACCTTGAGCCTACAGTGCTGCTGTTTCAGCAGCAGACTGTGGCTGCTGGTGCATGCACTCACCTAACCCCTTGGCCAGGAGTCCTTGTGCTGCTGAGAGAGGCCTTCCCTCGTCGTGACCTTGAGCCTACAGTGCTGCTGTCTCAGCAGCAGACTGTGGCTGCTGGTGCACACACTTCCCTAACCCCTTGGCCAGGAGCCCTAGTGCTGCTGAGAGAGGCCTTCCCTCGTTGTGACCTTGAGCCTACAGTTCTGCTGTCTCAGCAGCAGACTGTGGCTGCTGGTGCATACACTTCCCTAACCCCTTGGCCAGGAGTCCTAGTGCTGTTGAGAGAGGCCTTCCCTCGTTGTGACCTTGAGCCTACAGTTCTGCAGTCTCAGCAGCAGACTGTGGCTGCTGGTGCATGCACTTCCCTCACCCCTTGGCCAGGAGCCCTAGTGCTGCTGAGAGAGGCCTTCCCTCGTTGTGACCTTGAGCCTACAGTGCTGCTGTCTCAGCAGCAGACTGTGGTTGCTGGTGCATGCAATTCCCTAACCCCTTGGCCAGGAGTCTTAGTGCTGCTGAGAGAGGCCTTCCCTCCTTGTGATCAGGGTTAGAAGCGTTTCACGTCTGCTCTGCTCCTTCCATGGGCTGTCAATGGGAGTGGCCTGGCTGTCATGCCAAGTGCCTCATTGTAAATATTGGAGCAGGTTTGACTCTGTGGCCTGTGTACAAGTGAGCGTTGCAGATCAGACCCGGTGCTCTGTCTGTAATGGGAGCAGGGCGTCTGAGCCTTTAGCAGGACTGGCGTGGGTTGTAAGCTGGCTTTGAAGAGTTGCAGTGAAGGTTACCTTCCGGGGGAGGCCCGCTGGAAAGGGATCTGACTGGAGTACCACCTCCGTGTACCGTTTTAAATATTATCCCATAAAAAATACTGTATAGAGTACATTCACCATATATTGTGGTAGTAGATATTCAAGTTACAATTGTTTTGTACTCTCTATTCTGACTGCAAGTGGCTGACTCAAAGGCCTCACTATAGATGGGAGCACTGTGTGTCTGATTCTAGGGCCAGGTTGCTTATGCAGGAACAGATGACTGGTGATTATGTGGGGCTTTGCATTTAGAAGAGCACAGAAAAACCATGCCAACCTATAGAAGGTCATTATGCTCTGGTTCTCGCCTGGGTCTCTAGTGCTTTTCCAGGGGTGGTCTGTTGCCTACCTTTTCTGTTCCTGAGCTCAGCCCTTGCCTTTGTTGATTCTTTAGGATTACATGTTGGTCCCTCGGTCTTTCTTCGCATGTCCATCCCATTGTCTGTCTTCTGAGATGTTTCAATGCCTGTCTCTTCTCCTGTTGTCCTTGTTTCCATCTTGAAATACACAACCCTCATATTGTCTCTCTTTTGTCGGTGACATGTATCTTTCTTTTTATTCCCAGCCTATGACGTGTTCCCAGGGGCACCTTAGGTTGGTTCTGGCTATGTCTCTGGTGGCTTCCCTTATTGGCTCATACCTGCTCCTTCACCAGTTTCAAATCCTATATTTACCCAGTGAAATTGGTTTCTATAGCCTTTGCTGTGTTGACATTTGTCGAAACTTGTGTGGTGAACTGCAAGGCTTAGTGAGGGGCGGGAGAAGTAGGGCTGCACCTCTGGAGAGCGTCACCTGTCATTTTAGTCCTTGGAAAGTGATTGACCATGTATGGGCGACACTCCATGGCATTAGCCTCTGTGTGACTATCCCCAATAGCTTTAAGTTGAGACGGCTGCTCCCAGAAACATCTTATGTGATGTATTCCAATGCCTTTGCTGGAAAGGAAGCAGGAACCCTTCAATGACTCTCTGGCACGTCTCTCCTTTCCTTAGTCACTGCATATCCCCTTGTGCTCTCCCTGCTTGCCCATGCCATTCATGTTGTGGGATACAGGCGCTCCTTAAGGGATTGATAACGCCTGAAAACGAGCAGTGCAGAGCTACGGTTCAAATTAGTCAAAGAACAAGCGCTCGCCATTACGTATACTTTTCTCTTTTTCTGACCTCCCACTTGGACAGCCTCGTCTGCTTTCCTTCTGAAGTTAAAGGTTTCTTATCTTTATAGGGCATGTGTTCGTGATGGACCCCCCCGCCCCGGGGCCACCACCCCTCTCAGAGCTTTGAAAATGTGAGGAGGGGGACCACACAGCCCCCCTCCTTGAGCCCTCAATGGCCCTGGGGACCGCCACTCCCCCAGGGCTGGCTCCTGCAGTGTCCTGGGATGCCCACCGCCCGGGACACTGTAGTTTGCAATGCAGGGTGGGAGCCTCCCACCCTGCCATTGAAAACTGCTTTGCTTCATTGAAGCAAGAGCAAGGAAACATGCTCTCACTTCGATGAAGCAAAGCAGATTGCTTTTCCACATGGAGAGCAGCATGTCAGCAGCTCACCATGTGGAAAAGCAATTCCGGCTCCCGCAGAATGCCGGAAGCCGTCTGGGACCGTGGAGAGATTGGGGACCCCCCCACGGTCCCCAATGAGACGCCTGGACCCAGGGGATGATGTCCCCGGAGCCATATGTGGCCCAGGCCAAAAAAGAAAAAACAACGGGGCAGAGCCCCGGGGGATGGGGTCCCTAGGCTAAAAGAAGCCTCAGGAGTGGGGCCACGCAGCCCCCATCCTTGGTAAAAATATGTGAAATAGGTGGGCATGCCCCGGGGAATGGGGTCCCCGGGCCATAAGTGTCCCGGGAGAGGGGCCACGCGGCCCCACTCCCCAACAATGTGGGGAAAAAAACGAGGCAGAGCCCGAGGGGAAGGGGTCCCCAGGGCTAAAAGAAGCCGCAGGAGGGGGGCCATGCAGCTCTGTGGCGCTTAGTGGAAGGAGCTGGTGGGCTACTTCCACCCGAGGGACCCTCAGGATTGAAGGGGAGTTAATTCCCCAACTTAAAACGCGCCACGGGTGCGTTTGCACAGTGGGGAAAGGGGGCCTGAGTTCACATGTACGCAAACACACCCTGTGGCGTGGTCTAAGTTAGGAAATTAGGAAATTAATTCCTCGTCAATCCTGAGGGTCCCTGGGTGCCAACTAGCCCACCAGGTACCTCCAGTAAGCGCCACGGTGCTGCGTTGCAGAGTGTTGTAAAAAGGGGCATGGCCTCTGAAAACCTCTCTGCAACACAGCCCCCTGAGGGCCAACTAGCTCAACAGATATCTGCAGTATGCCCTAGGGAGCTGCGTTGCAGACAGGTGTTCAGAGGCCACGCCACTTTTTACACCTCTCTGGAACGCAGCTCTATGGCGCTGACTGGAGGTACCTAGTGGGCTAGTTTGACCCTAGGGACCCTTAGGACTCAAGGGGACTTAATGTCTCAATTTAGAACGGCTACAGGGCGCCTTTACACAGTGGGGAAGGGAGGGGACGTGGCCTGAGGTGACGTGTGCAAACACGCCCGGTGAAGTGTTTTATGTTGAGGAAATAATTCCCCTTCAATCCTGGGAGCCCCAGGGGACAACTAGCCTACCAGGTGCTTCCAGTAAGCGCCACTGCGCTGCGTTGCAGAGAGGTGGTGCAGGCCATGTCCCTTTTTACACCTCTCTGCAATGGCGCTTACTGGAGATACCTAGTGGGCTAATTTGCCCCTAAGGACCCTCAGGATTCAAGGGGACTTAATCGCTCAAGTTAAAATGGCCCAAGGCGTGTTTACACAGTGGGGAAGGGAGGGGACGGGGCCTGAGGTGACGTGTGCAAACACGCCCTGTGGTGTGTTTTATGTTGGGGAAATAATCCCCCTTCAATCCTGAGAGCCCCAGGGGGTAACTAGCCCACCAGGTGCATTGCAGAGAGGTGGTCCAGGCCGTGCCACTTTTTACACCTCTCTGCACTGCAGCTCTGTGGCGCTTACTGGAGGAACCTAGTGGGCTAGTTGGACTCTAGGGACCCACAGGATTCAAATTAACTTAATCTCCCAAATTAAAACGACCACAGGGCGTGTTTGCACAGTGGTGAAGGGAGGAGATGGTGTAGGAAAGTGGATCTATATATAGTGGACCGAAGTAAATTCTTCTAAGTGTGGAGTTTTGGAACTTTAAAATACTCATGTAAAATCAGCCGAACTACAAATTCCGATTCACTCACCTGTTATCAGGAGAGACCTCAGTGCTGTATCTTTGAGCCCAGTACTGATCCTGAAAAGTAATTCTAACCATACTTACCAGTAACTTGAATTTCCTTCCATAGGCTAATATTGACTGGTTTCACTTGGAAATTCTTGTGTGGAGATTTGGAACTTTAAAATATATCAGCCTAACAACGAAGTCCGATTTACTCACCTGTTATCATGAGAGATCCCAGTGCTGCATCTTTTAGCCCAGCGCTGAACCTGAAAAATAATCCTAACCGTACTTACCAGTAACTTGTATTTCCTTCCATAGGAATCCATTGTCTGGTTTTCACCAGAAAAGTTTCTAAGTGTCGATTTTCACAAACTTCAAATATTCCTTAAAAATTGCCTGTATGACTTAAACACATTCTTTTAACTGTTTACAGGAGATGAACCAGTGCTGGATCCAGGATCCACCACTGAGTAAGAAAAAGTAACAATAACACTGCTTATCTGCTAAGTGAATTTCCTCCCATAGGATAACATTGGTGATTCCATGTGAAAAAGTTGTCAACTTTTAAAATACAATAATATTCCTTAAAAATCACTACTGTAACCAAAACGCTTTCACTCAACTGTTTACAGGAGATGTCCAAGGACTGCATCTAGGATACAGTCCTGTGGTTAGAAAAGTAATCCATAAAGTAACTAATTGCATTTAACTAGAAATTCCCATTGAGCTCAATGTTGCATTGTGTTTGAAATTGTTTTGCCCTTTGCAACAACTGTAACTACTGTACTTAAAAGTCTATTGCCTATTTGCAAAGTATTTAAACAAAAGTAATTCATTCTGAGAAAGTATATTTTGTAATGTAATGTATAATGTAATTATAATGTAATTAAAAAAATAAAATATCTAAAAATAAATAGTTTAAAAAATGTAGTAAATCAGTATCAAAAAAATAAAAATATCAATTAATACATTTAAAAATGTCATTTACAAAACCTTTGAAGTTCACTGGAAAAACCATAAGTTTCAGACATGTTATAGTTAGGAATTAGCATTTAAAAAACCTTATAAATTCACTGAAAAAACCATAGGTTTTAGGGGTATTATAGTTAGCTGGACATTTCACTCGTACAAAACCATTGAAATTCCTCCGTTATAGTTAGTTGTACTAACTATAACTCGCTCACCCGCAATACACTGCTGATGATGTCACATATTACATAATTCATGACATGGCCAGTGACATCACTGGTGACATCACTGATGACATCTCAAATGACATCACAGATGACATCACTGATGACATCATCCACGTGACAATCTGATACATCTCATCATACACTAGTATAACCTTTCAACACTCATAAAATATGGAGTACCATATTTGAAACCATTGGCACACGAATACAAGTTTCTAAAAACCCACTCAGTGATTCCTACATCTACACACATAGCTAAACACTTACCTATAGATTCACTCATACATGCTTACAAAGATCAATAGAACACTATTAAATATGCATATACACAAACTTAGTCGATTCTAGGTTCCCTGAATTTTGGAAGAACTTACATTCTAAATTACGCAGAAAGGGTAAAACCTCTCTACGCATTAATCAAACCTGATTTTAAAACAGTTAATTGGACACAAAAACACACTGAAATTTTGCGTTCATTGCAAACAGAGATGTTAGTGACAAAACATTTGCAAACACGTGTAAACATACGCAACTTAGTGATCCGAATCATTCCAGGACAATGCGGATTCACGTACTTAACTTTTAACGAAGGTGAAAAAGTACCAATAGCTTACAAATCACATTTGTACACACAAGCAGAAATGAAATTCACTGTTCAAACTGCTGTAGCGAAAGAGAGAGCCCTAGCACAGGGTAAGCGCATTATGGTCGTTACACCTGTACCTGCCTTAGAGGCAGTGACAAAAGCGAGCATTCCTAATGCTAAAGCTTTACATCTGAGATGGATACAATGGGTTAATTCTCTTTTGAGCCTTATTTGAAAACACAAGCATTTTTACAATATGAATAAGAATGTCCTCTGCCTATTGAAATTCTGCCTCTAGAACAGTATGAATGTATCATTTATAGTGACGGATCAGCTCAACCCGCTACGGAGGGTAATCAAGCCTATAGTGTGGCCTGCACGATTGTTAAAGGTTGTTGGCGCGATGGCAAATTCCGATCAATGGTCACTAAAACTCATTTTCTAGGAGATTGTACAGCTCAGCGAGCTGAACTACAAGCATTCAAGATGGCCCTTGAGAATACGGACCACAAATTCCCCACACTCATAGTGTGCGATTTGCATTATTGTGTTCAATCTTAAAATGAATACTTCCAAAACTGGATTCAAAACAATAAGAACTACAAATCACTCATGTGATGGCGTTCACGCTGCAGGGAATTCATTGGCTGATGAAGCCCGAAGGCAGCTGTGCAAATGGCTTCCGTAGCTGCAATCACTCGTTCAAAAACAAAAATAAAAGGCAAAATAATGTTGTCTGTCAATGCTTCAAGCAAAGACAGTGGTAAACATTACCAAAAGGGTTTCCACTAAATACTCATACATAACTGATGCGAACAATGTTCCGTTTGCTCAAATCCCTGAAGTGGGGGATAGAGTAATTTTAAACATGAAACATAGATTAGGACTAATCTGCAGCAGCACATGAAGGGCTCGCCTCTGCACATGCAGGTGTTTCCGCCACAGTGTCATTATTAAAGCAGAGATGCTGGTGGCCGCGCAAGAGGAAACAAACCAGAAGGAAAATGCTACTTACCAGTATGCATCTTTCCTGGCATGTAGAGCTGCAAATTACTACACTGTGCATTAGATTGCCACCTGGTGTTGGGCTCAGATGATTGCATGTTGTTGTTGTCTTGGAAGAAGTTTTTTGTAGTCACAAGATAGGTGACTCCTCCCTTGGACGATAGTGCGCATGGGCATCGGCTTCATCCTTAGATTTTTTTTCGCCATGATGGGAAATGATAGAGTTAATAGAAAGATGTCCATCCATGTGCATCTAAGTGAGATGAAAACTGGAACAGATACAGGTCCCGGGGAGGCGGGAGGGCGTGTAGTAATCTGCAGCTCTACATGCCAAGAATAGATGCATTACTGGTAAGTAGCATTTTCCGTTCGAGGCATATGAGCTGCAGATACTACACTGTGCATCGATTGTGCAGCAGTGTGTCCCTAGCGGTAGTCACCTGTATCTGTTGCAGTAGTTTGAAAGAGTTTTAAGGACAGCTTGGCCTACTGCAGCTTGCTGCTTGGCTTGCACATCAACACAGTAGTGTTTAGTGAATGTGTGTGTTGTAGACCATGTCGCTGCCTTGCATATGTCTTCTAGGGGGATGTTCCCTAAGAAAGCCATAGATGTTCCTATTTTGCGTGTGGAGTGCGCTTTAGGAGGAACTGTTAATGTACATTTTGCTTTTTGATAGCGTTTTTGTATACATTTGACAATCCACCTTGCAATTCCACTCTTAGAGATGGGGTTGCCTTTATGAGGTGGAGAGAAAGATACAAACAATTGTTTATTTTCTTTTTTAAAGATTTAGTCCTATCTATATAGTAGGGAAGAGCTCTTTTGACACCTAGTGTGTGTAGAGCTCTTTCTGCTACAGAGTCAGGGTTTTGGAAAAACACAGGTAACTCTACAGATTGGTTTAAATGAAAAGGAGTAGTGACTTTTGGAAGGAATTTAGGATTAGTTCTCAGAACCACTTTGTTACGATGTAGCTGTAAAAAAGGTTTTTGTATTGTGAAAGCTTGTATCTCACTAACTCTCCTAAGAGAGGTAATAGCAATAAGGAAAGCTGTTTTCCATATGAGGAATTGCAGTTCACATTTGTGTAAAGGTTCAAAAGGTGGTCCCATGAGTCTTGTAAGAACAACATTTAGGTTCCACACTGGAGAAGGTGGTAACCTGGGGGGAATGATCTTTTTAATCCTTCCATAAATGCTTTAATAGCGGGTACTCTAAAAAGAGACAGATGTTGTCTGTTTTGTAAATATACTGCAATTGCTGCAAAGTGCAGGCGTATGGATGAATATGCCAAGTTATATCTTTGTAAATGTAAAAGGTAGCAAATGATATCCTGGATAGAAGCATCCAGGGGATCTATTTGGTTATTGTTGCAATAAATGGCAAATCTCTTCCATTTAGCAGCATAACAAGCTCTTGTAGTAGGTCTCCTGGCCTCTTTAATAATGTTCATACAGCCTGGAGGTAGGTTAAGATAAGCAAACTCTAAGACTTCAGGAGCCATATCGCCAGATTCAGTTGATTTGGGTCTGGATGTCTGATGTCTCCGTGGTTCTGCGTTAGCAGAGATGGTGTTAGGAGGAACTTTTGGTGTGGAACTAGATAGAGTTCTAACAGTGTGGTGAACCACGGTTGGCGTGTCTATGTGGGAGCTACCAGGATTAATTTGAGAGACTGTTGTGTGAGCTTGCGTACTACTAGTGGTATTGGCGGAAAAGCGTATGCAAATCTGCCCGACCAGTTCATCCATATCACATTGCCCTTGGACAGCGGGTGTGGAAACCTGGCAGCGAAGGTTTGGCATTTTGCGTTTTCGTGTGTGGCGAACAGATCTATGTCTGGATGCCCCCACTTGTGAAAGAATAGTTGAAGAACTTGCGGATGTAGTTCCCATTCGTGAATTTGTTGTGTCTGCCGACTCAACAGATCGGCTATCTAATTGTGAACTCCTGGAAGGTGCTCTGCCAACAGATATATGTTTTGTGGAATGGCCCATCTCCAAATGTTCTGTGCGAGCTGGGACAGTTGTAGAGAGTGTGTCCCCCCCTGTTTTTGTATATAATACATGGCTGTCATGTTGTCCGTCCGGATTAAGACAGCTTTGTTTTGTACTTGAAGTTGGAATGTTTTGAGTGATAGGAATATTGCTAACAGCTCCAGATGGTTGACATGGAGCAGTCTTTGTTGAGTGGTCCATTGCCCTTGAGTTGTATAATGTAGGAGATGGGCTCCCCATCCTGTGAGAGATGCGTCTGCTGTGAGTACTATTTGTGGAACTGGTTCGAGGAACGGCCGCCCCGTGTCAAGATTTTGGTGTTCCACCACTGCAGAGAGCGATGTGTGCGGCTGTCTACCAACACCAGTTCTGTTAGTTGCCCTTGAGCCTGGTTCCATTGTTGTGCTAGATATTCCTGTAACAGACGCATCTGCAGTCTTGCATATGGTACTATGAAAATGCAAGATGCCTTCATGCCTATCAGTCTCATGTACATTCTGGCTTGCAGAGATTGTTCATGTTGGAAGACTGTGACTAAGGACTGAATACTCGGTATCGTTGCTGGACCGGGATACGCTAGAGCTGTTGACGTGTTTATTGTAGCCCCTAGATACTGATGTATATGAGAGGGTTGCAGGTGTGACTTGGTGTAGGTGATTGTGAACCCTAAGTCGTGCAATATTTGAATTGTTTGATGTGTATGTTGAACACACTGATTGAATGACTTGGCTTTTATGAGCCAATCGTCTAGATAAGGGAAAACATGTATTAGTTGTCTCCTTAGATGTGCTGCTACTACTGCTACCTCAAAACGAGAATGGGTCCTGGCTCACACTCAGCACGGCTGAGCCAATATAGTCAAAAAATAAGAAGATTGCCACTACGGAGATTTGCTTGTTTGTCAATTCAAAATACTTTCATGAAAGAAAACATGAAATTGTGCTTTAAGAATTGCAATTTAACTCCCAAAAATATTATTCAATACACCTTTATTGCATGAATGTGATACGACTGTGGATCAGACTTACTGATTTGAGTGGCAACTTTGTAGCGTGTTATTATATTTTGTCTTTCATAGATGTTTGTGTAGATACATGTACAGAAATGCATAACTAAAAATGTTTTCCTTTGAAAAAGCACTTAAAAAATTAAAGGTTATTGAATAATATTTTTGGGAGTTAAATTGCAATTCTTAAAGCACAATTTCATGTTTTCTTTCATGAAAGTATTTTGAATTGACAAACAAGCAAATCTCAGTAGTGGCAATCTTCTTGTTTTTTGGCTACTACTGTCAATCACTTTGTAAATACTATTGGTGCTGATGTAACTCCAAATGGAAGGACTTTAAATTGATAATGTTGTCCTTCTAGTACTAACCTTAGATACTTCCTGTGAGCAGGATGCATAGGAATGTGAAAGTAGGCGTCGTTTAGATCTAGTGTTGTAAGGAAATCGCCTTGTTGCAGCAGTGGGAGCACTTGTTGTAAAGTGATCATGTGAAAATGATCTGATTGTATGTAATGATTGAGGGGCCTCATGTCTAGAATTGGTCTTAGTGTCCCATCTTTCTTGGGTATTAGAAAATACTGCAAGTAAACCCCTGTTCCTTGGTGTTGTAAAGGAACTATTTCTATTGCGTCCTTTTGAAGAAGTGACAGGACTTCTGGTTTGAGCAGAGTAAGGTGTTCTGCCGACATTGGATGCTGTCTGGGTGGTATGTGTGGAGGGGTTGCAGTAAGTTCCAGGCAGTAGCCAGACTGGATAATTTGTCTTACCCACTTGTCTGTTGTGATGGAATTCCAGACAGGTAGGAACTGTGTTAATCTGTCCCCCACAGGAGTGGAATGCTGTTGGGGGAGCAGAGGAAAGTCACTGTTTTGTGTTTGAGGAGGTTCGGTTATTGTTGTTACCCCGACCTCTTCCTTTGTTGTTGTTTCCTCCATATCCTCCTCTAAAATATCCTTTGTTAGAGGATGTTTGTGTGTTTGATTTGAAGGATGTTGTATTGTCTGCTCCAGACTGTTTGGAGCCTCCTCTGTAGAAGGAGCGACGAAAGGATCTTTTAACTTGTGTGGACTGTAAAGCTCCCATAGATTTGGCAGTATATGTATCCTTCTTCATCTTTTCAAGTGCTGTGTCTCTACCTCTGGTCCGAACAATTGTTTTTGATTAAATGGTTGATTTAAAATGGTAGTTTGCACTTCCTGTTTAAATCCTGAAATGCGTAGCCACGCATGTCTTCTAAGTATGACACTAGTGTTGACAGCTCTGGATGCAGTGTCTGCCATATTAAGTGCACACTTGATTGAGGCATTGGAAATTAGCTTGCCTTCTTGTATAAGGTAGTTTGACTGCGCCTTATATTGGTCAGGTAGATGTTAGAGTAGTTTCTCTAACTGATCATAATGAGTCCTATCATATCTTGAGAGGAGGGCTTGTGTGTTAGCTATACGCCATATGTTAGAAGCTTGCGCAGCTATTCTTTTGCCTGAAGCATCTATTACTTTAGATTCTTTGTCAGGTGGTGGTGTCTCACCTGACGTTTGTGAATTTGCCCTTTTCCTAGCATTTGATACAACTAGTGAATCTAATGGTAGTTTTCCTTTAACGTAGGCTGGATCTGCAGGTGCAGGCCTATATTTTTTCTCAATTCTAGGGTTTAGGATACTAGTACGTACAGGGTCTTTAAATATCTCTGGAGCCTGTTTGATGACCCCTTTAATCATAGGAAGAATTTGAACAGACCTTTGCGATTGTTCAAATGTGTCTTAACGAAAATCTTCCTCTGCCTCATCAGAGTGCATAGTGACTCCATGGTAAATGGCAGTTCTGTTCAGCAGGTGTCCAAAACTAATATTATCTTCTGGGGGGAGAAGGTTTTGATGGGTATGACTGCGTGTCAGGAATATCTGGTGCATCCTGTGGGTTCGGGTACTCCCAGTCTGTATCATCTATAGGGTATGGGAAAGGCTTATCTGGGTCTATCCCTCTTCCTAAACTATACTCATCATCATTTTGAGGCAAGTGTGAAGATATAAGAGGAGAATGTGGAGGGGAAATCAGTGGTGAATTGTTAAGAGGAACAGGGGATGAAGGAGAAGGAAGTATAGGAGACGAAGGGTGCAGAGGAGATGTGGCAGAGTCCTTCTTCTTGGCAGGTACTACAGTGAGTGTTGTATCTGCCTTCCTCTTCTTGTGTGGTATGGTGGATACAGCACCTGTCTTTGGATCAATGTAGATCTTCTTTTTGCAGAGGATCAGGTTGGAAAAGTTCTTCTCCTTGTGTAACCTTTGTCGGCGCCAATTTTTTCGGATCCGAACGAGTTTGCTGCTTGTCTTTAGCCTTAGGAGGCGTTACAGTGTCCTTTGGCGTAGTTTTCGGCACCGAAGGTGTTGTTTTCGGGGTGGTAGGCTGTTTCGAGCGCTTGGGTGCATCGGAATCAGGCCTTGTCGGTTTCGATACCGAAGGTGATGGCTTCAGAGTGGAAGCTGGTCTCGTCGGCTTCGAGGCGTCGGACGTTGGCTTCGCGCCTTTGTCTTTAGAAGTCGACGGAGCCTCGACTTCTTTCGGTTTCGGTGCCGATGGAGCTGGTGGGATCGACACGTGCGGCTTGCTCGGTAAGGAGCTGCCGGAAGGCTTACTTATTTTCTTCGGAGCCGGGCTCGATGGTGGGGCTTTCGAAGTGATTTTTCGGTCTCGACTGGGCCCAGGAGGCGGAGTGTTGACCTTTGCCTTCAGTTTTGGTGCTGTGTTTGATGCAGGGGCAGTAGTACTCACGCACTGACCCAATGGTATGGAGTCGTCTTCCCTCTGATATGACGATTTGAAGATCATCGGAATCCTCTTCGGGAATGAGCGGAACCTCCTCGTCGAAGATATCCAACGGTTCTGGAGCTGATCTCTGCATGTCGTGTCGACGGGCCCTCCGATCTCGGATGGTTTTCTTGGATCGAAAGGACGCGCAGGCTGTACAGCTGGATTTGTTGTGTTCTGGCGATAAGCACAGGTTACAGACCTCGTGGTGGTCACTGCATGGAAACTGTGCTCCACACAAGGGGCATTTCTTGAATGGCATCCTTTCCATAAGGTGTAGGCCTCACGGCATGGATAGGCCCAACAACCCGCGTCGATGACCAGAATCGAGCTGATGGAGTCGAAAACAATGTTAGTCGATATCGAAGGTAGTTAGGTGAAGTTTTAATACGTTTTTGAGCTTCGAAGTACTTGAAAAGTAGATGTCGAGCCAGAGCGGAAAAAGTTCATCCGAACCCAGTGGCGGAAAAAAACAATATAAGGATGGAGCCGATGCCCTTGCGCACTATCGTCCAAGGGAGGAGTCACTATCTTGTGACTACAAAAGACTTCTTTCAAGACGACAACAACATGCAATCATCCGAGGCCAACACCAGCTGGCAATCTAATGCACAGTGTAGTATCTGCAGCTCATATGCCTCGAACACTATGTTTTGGAATGTGAAATATGCCAAAAGATGAAAGTCTCTACTGTAAAACGTCCTGCGCAGACGCCCCTGTTGATTTCAGATAAACCATTAGCTTGCGTTTACCTGGACCACTGCGGTCCCATACAGAGTGATGGCAACTATGAATATATCATGATCGCAGTGGATTTGTGTTCAAGATTCATTTGGATGTGGCCTCAGCGCTCGGCTGACACTCGAACTGTTATTAAAGATTTGCGAGTCTTTATAGGCACACTACATTCTGACCAGGGTCCTGCGTTTAGCTTTCGAGCTTACCAGGAGGCCATGGCCAATTTGGGCGTTGCATTGCGGTACTCTAGTCCATTCCATCCTGAGGGAAATTCGGTAGCGGAGAGAAAAAAACGAGACATAAAGCTATCTATAAGAGCTAGAGTATTAGGTTCGGGTGACGGGTGGGTCAAACATCTAATAAGTGTCCAACGTAGTCTTAACAATTTGCCAAGAAGTTCTCTAGGGGGTATCACTCCATAGGAAGTCCTTTTTGGGACCAGAATGTTAGTAGCGGACCTCGATTGGTAGACCACAAACTCTTTGATATCAAAGATCGTTTGGCTGTCTTAAAGGACTTAAATGAAATAAGAACGAATCAAAGTAATGTGTTCCTGAAGCCAACCACCACTGAAGAGAAACCGACCGTCCCAGCAAGGCCTGTCTGGATCCCAAAGCTTGGTGATCTGGTCAGAGAAAAGATCGCGGACAAGAAGGAATTTGGGCCTTCTTACTGACAACCAGTACCTGTCCTAGCAATCCACGGATCAAGAACAGTATTACTGCCGCCCCTTGCTGGAAAAAAGGAGAACAGGTTTGTGTCTATCAACCTGGTCAAACCACCTCATGTCGCCGATCATAAGCAGTAGGCCAAGTGGACTCCACCAATGTAGCAGATGTCCAGCTCTGGCTACTATCCAAGAGGTTCAAACTGAGAGACTCATCACCTTTGAACAATCTGCAGTGCGAAATGAAGGACTAAGCAACAAATCTATGGAACTTGTACCTCTTGAAACCCAAATAACAGTTTGTCAAGAAACGCCTGTCTACAATGAAGTAGCATCTGACTACACAAATGTTACAAGTAATCCTGAGGTTCCAGCGATTTCAACGAATCCAGATGCAATCCCAACAATTGACAGAACTGCCTCTGGCTATTTCATTAACTTTTATACATTTTCCGAGGATCCAAGCGAACCTAAAACTGCGCCAGTAAAAAGAACTTTGAAAGAACAAGCAACAGACCTTTTTCATCACCTGGAAAAGACCATTTTGGTTTCACCATGGATTGAACTTTGGAATGTGATGGATGTGCTTTTTCTTCAACTTTGGTTGACTCTGGTAATAACTTTGGGAATGCTGATAAATGGAAGATATGTCAAAATGGACACAGCAAGTAAGAACATCAACTTAATTCTCAAGCCACACAAATCATCCCATCGTGAACAAGGAGACTTGTCATCAGTGAACCTCACAGCCGTTGCTATACCAGGGAGTATAGCTTGAGACAGAACTATTTATGACATTTTTGGCCCGTCAGAGCTGTTGAAGATTCCACACCAGTTCAAGATTTCCTTGAATGACTTTGTTTCATCTAGTACTAGATACTTCCCTCCTGAGGCGGAAAGCCGGGAGAGGAAGAGAACTCTTTTACAACCTTATTGTCACGGAATATTGTTTGTTCGTAATTTGCTTTGTTTTAACTTGTAATTACCTCTCCCTGCATTCGCCGGAGAGCTGGTGCGTCTTTAGAATTGCTGGTCCCCCCGCAGCCGATTCAGGTGCTGTGACGGGGCTCTGATCTCACAAGAGCCGCCATATTGGGGGAATCGGAAGGGTAGCGGTACAGCTGCCTGCTCCCTCCCGCCCTCGGACGTGCCTATAAGAGCGTCATCTTTTCATGCCACAAATAGCTAGATACTTCCCTCCTGAGGCGGAAAGCCGGGAGAGGAAGAGAACTCTTTTAAAACCTTATTGTCACGGAATATTGTTTGTTCGTAATTTGCTTTGTTATAACTTGTAATTACCTCTCCCTGCATTCGCCGGAGAGCTGGTGCGTCTTTTGAATTGCTGGTCCGCCCGCAGCCGATTCAGGTGCTGTGACCGGGCTCTGATCTCACAAGAGCCACCTTATTGGGGGAATCGGAAGGGTAGTGGTACAGCTGCCTGCTCCCTTCCAACCTCTTCCGCTTTAAATGGCCAGCCCTACTCGGCCCGCAGCGGGCGCGCCAGCGGCGCGCCGAAGGCAAGCCCGTCTGCGCCCGTCCGCGACCTTTCCGCGACCAGGGCCAGAGACGCTGCCGGTTTCGACCCTTTGGACACCATCCCATACACTAGACAGAAGCTGCTCTCCCTCAGGCCCAAGGACAATGCTTACTTACATTCCATTCCCCTTGACCTACCCATTGAGTTCTACCCCTGCAAAGCATGTGACCCAAAACACGAAGAAGGCATCTCAGTGCATCAATGTCCCTTAATAAAACCCGCGGCTTCGCCCCAAATTAACCAAAATACTCTAACCCTCAAGGCGGGACTCATTAATTGCCGCTCCTTGGTGAAACACTCTCTAGATATCTTCCAGTCTCTTATTGATAACAAATGGGATTTACTCTTTCTAACAGAAACTTGGTTGGGAGATGAAACTAATCCTGCATTATGCCTAGCCATTCCAACAGGCTATAATATCTTGTGTGCCAACTAAGCATGGGCGGAAAATCCGTTTCGCTCGCGGATTTCGCGGATTTTCGGGAAATTCGCAATCCGCGAGATTCGCGAATCTCCCGCAAAATCCGCAAATCCGCGAGCAGCGGATTTTGCTCGCACTGCTCGCACTGTTCGCGTGAGTTCGCGGCTTCCCAGTACAACTTCGCGCCCCGCGAATAAGTGCTAAATTGCAGAAATACGATCTTAGCAAAACTGAAACTACTTACCAGGTTCAAAAGTTCAGGCTCATCATTAGTAGCCATTTCCTCTAGTGCTTCCTGAGGGGCCCCTCCAGAGTTCAGTTGCCAGTTGCAACTATTATGTGACCCTGCTCTGAACCTCAGAATAGTTACACATATGTCACAAAGGTCCTGAATTACAGCTAAGGGAGACAAGCAGGAGCCAGGCTGGAAGTTAAAATCCATTAATCAGCCCCTAATTCATTATTGTCAGTTGGGGCAGGGCAGGTGTTGTAACTAATTTTGCAACAATGAAAGCACTTAGCAAGTGCAAAAGATCACTAATCAGGGCGCACTAAGGAAGCAGGTGCCAGCTAAAAAAATATTCTGTGACACATTAATCAGCCCCAAATTAATTCAGGTCACTTGAGGCAGGGAAGGTGTGCTTTGCTTTGCCGAAAATAATGTACACTGGACAACCAGAGGGTGTGGTGATGAAACAGAGGGTGGCATGGGTGGGCCAGAGGGTGGCATGAGTAGTCAGAGAGTGGCAGTGGTGACAGAGAGTGGCAGTGATGAAGAAGAGTGTCCCAAACAGGCTGGACACGTAGAAACAACAAGTTCGCAAAACTTGCGACCCGACAGGTAAGTTCACAAATTGCGAAATTGTAAAAACCCTCGCGAACTGGCAGAAACACGGGCGAACACAAAAAAAAAATCCACAAATTCGCGGGAATTCGCGGATTTTGCGGATTGCGAGTTCGCAAATCCGCAAAATTCGCGAACGCGAGATTCGCAAAATTCGCCCATGCTTAGTGCCAACAGGCAAAGCAATAAACATGGAGGAGGAGTCGATATTATTTATAGATCCCATTGGTCGATCTCGTCCTTCCTCTACGATCAAATCGATCTAATCGAAGCTCTGCCCTTCTGTATAAAATTAACTTCCAAAATCACGTGCTCAGGCTTGCTGGTATATCGACCCCCTAAATCCAGCACATCTCATTGACCTAATTTCTTAGACTTTGTACTTCAAGCTAGCTCCCGCTATGCAAATTTCACCTTTCTTGGAGATTTAAACCTCCATGTGGAGGATACTTCTGATATGATAAGTAACAACTTTATATCCACCATGACTGATTGCGGACTTAATCAGCGGATCACCTTCCCCACTCATAAGGCCGGTCATACTTTGGACCTTATTTGTTCCAATCTTATGGATATTACAATCGGGGAACCTAGTCCGGTGATCTGGTCCGATTGAGGTTCCGTGGCAATCATAATGGTGTTTTCGACTCGTTCGAATATGGACGAGTTTGGTATCTATGAACCGCAAATGACGAGTTTAGCGGGTGTACCCGTTTTCGCTACGCTGCCTTGAATCGTTCGTCTTATTCGTGGGTTTCTTCATCTGAACCCACGGGTTCCATTTTCGATACGGCATCCATTTTGTTTCTTGCCCTTGAGTAGCCAGCGAACGGACACTGTCCGCTTCGTGACCCTGGGATTCCCCAGCTTCTGCGGAAGACACGTGTTCCTTTGAGGGTGTCTTTATGACGAGGGGGATGACACAGCAAAGGCAGATGGCTCCGCTCGAGGCTCATCTTGCCGTGCCGGTCTATTGTTTCAGCCGTGCATGCATTAGGCACGAATCCTTTGATCCTGCAATCATGCTTCCGATATTCCCCCCTACACTCTTTTTCAATCTGTTGACTGTTTCTGTCTTCCTTGCACCTGTCTCTGTTCCTTCTTTTAGCTCGTTTACAGCCTAAATGGAATGTGCCTAATGATGGGATAATGTGTTTTTACAGTTGGGAACCGGCGATGTTACTGTAATTATGTTCCGGGCTTCTGAAACATGAATGCGACCCTTTTGAAGTTTTACTGTGAGAACTGGGTTGTAACCTTTTGTTCGCCATGAGGAGCTATGACGAAAAGGGGTATAAAAAGGAGCGATCCACTTTTGCAATTCGAAGCAGACTCTCAGAACTTACACGTTTGTGTACTTCTAGCGATCTCTGTATCCCTGCAGTAAATAAACGCTGATCTTTGACGCCGAAGGAAGTGTCCCGGGTCTCTGTCATTTGTGCGCCAGAACAGGTAACCCACGAAGGTTTCAGGTGTTGTTCCCTGGCACCGCTGGGCCTTAAAATAACCCAGTCCTTCAGTTGGCGCCCAACGTAGGGCGACATCAGCGGTACCGGTCCAAAGCCTGACGATTGTGAGGAACTTCGTGTGAAATCTCCGAGGGAAGGTGCACCCCGCTTCATCGATCCTGTTGTCGAAATAAGTGGTCCGAAGATTTTTCCCGCAAAGATTCCCGCTTCCTGACGGCTGCGACGGACTGATGCCCTGACTGTCGACCTGTTTCGGCGCCTGGCGTAGTCCTTTGTACGGCGAGACGATGAACGGGCCTTCCTGGTGACGCCATTGTTCTTTCAGTTAAGTATTTGTGGGTCGCTCCAAGTCCTTAGTTGTTGGTTCCTTTTTTGGGACCGTTGCTTTGTTGTTGATACTTGGTTGTATGCATGGTTCCATTGCATTTGTGGTTCTTAGTTGTTGGTTCTTAGTTGTTGGGTTTTATTTGACGATTGCAATTGCCAAAAACCGAGGGTCTTGCATTTTTGCGAGGACATCGTAATCCGATAACCCTTGAAGTTTGTAAACTCGGTTAGTGTGCGCGATGCCTGGCCGTAGTACTTTGTTTGGTTTCCTTAAAAGTTGTGGTACGGATTCCCGATTGGAGGACTCATGTTCGATACCTCCAGTTGGAACTCCAATTTATGAGCTCTATAGTCGCCACGGAGTAGGTCCTATCGTATATAATGAATATTGGATCCGCTACACTAAAGACGATGGTGTCCTTAGCTGGCCACCTCATGGTAGTTTCGAAACTGCAATTTTGGATAATCTCGAAGCAAAATTGTTTAAAAAGAAAGCTAGGCCGGCCATGTTTGATTCCTTTCGGTTATGGCGCAAAGAGGCCAAGCAGAAAGAAATCAAACAGATTAGGGAAAATAAGAGAGAAGGTATCATTACGGTGATGCGAAATGCAGAGCAGTTTCAGCGAGACAAAGAAGAGAAGGAAAAGGAAGTTTTTGCTAGACTGCAACATATGGCGGTGGATAAGTGTTATCCGGTTTTACCGTCGAGTTCTGATAAGAAGGGAGAAGATGCGGTAGAGGACCCTTTGCTGTCCTATCTACTGAAATCGCCACCTCCATATGCACAGGATACTACAGTCCCTGTGGTTCCTCCAGTCCCTCAACCTGTTGTTCCGGCGGCTGCTGGTCAGCCTGCCGTTGGTCCTGTTCCTCCGAATCCTCTTGTTCCTCAAGTTGTCCCTGCTCCCTTACCTGCCCTTCTTCCTACTGCTCCACTGCCTATACCTTCTCAGTCTCTTGTTCCTGCTACTTCTGCTGTCTTGGCTACTCCCACTGCTCCCACTTTCAGTCCTCATGCTGTTGCCCCTGTGCTTCTCTCCTCTTCCCCTTCTGTTCGTAGTCGCAAACCTAATGCTGTGGCTAATCTTTACTCTCCGCTATTCGGACCGATACTTGGGTCCGATGTTTCTGATGTCTCTCAGAGACGAAGTCAAATTCCTGGTGGTAGGGAGAGTGAGACGTTAGTGAAAATGACGCGTAAATGGATTAGGCATCCTACGAAGTATACTCCACGTATAGTTTTTGAGACGTTCTCTCAGTTTAACAAACCCACACAAAGGTTCGTGTTCGAGGGAATGTGTAAGTCCCTAAGAGAAGGGTGGTATAATGATGAGGTAGACTATGTACCGTCTGAAATGACTGAACTCCAGAATCAGTTTTCGAACGGTATGATTGTGGGTAGTAATGTTCGACGTGCTTTAGAGCGTCTCCTATCTTTCCGATCTACAGTACAACCTCGAGCATTGTTTAACGATGACACTGAGGAGTGGATGGCACAACCTGGTCAGTATCCCATGCGAGAAGTCCCCCCAGTGTGGATGCCAGGTGATCCTGCTGCTAATCCTGCTATTTTGCCACACTTTCAGAGGGTTTGGATACACCTCCCATGGAAGCGGTCGGAAGTGTTGCAGGTGAAGCAATCTTTGCCTGATCCTCGGAAAAATCCGGCGGGTTATTACAAAGAGTTATCTCAGTTAGTGGATGCTACTGTTATGAACCTTGCTGATATTAATATGTTGTTCGGTAACGTAGTACTGCAACCAATTTGGGCAAAAATCCGTCAAGAGAATCACGTAGCTGAGTTAGGAGGTGATTGGGCTGCTCTTGCAGCGGCAGACGGACGACAAGTTGGTGGAGCTAAGCCCGAACAGCTCATTACTGCTCTGCCCCAGAGGATTATTACACTTATGAAGACACTTATGCCAGCAATGAGAGTTAACTGGGATAAGCTGTCTGCGTGCAAGCAAAAGAAAGACGAGAGTGTCTCCGATTTCTTTACTAGATTTGAGGAGGCGTTTATCGATCACAGTGGTCAGGATATGAGCACTGAGGGAGGTCAACGACTGTTCGTTGACAAATTTGTATCGAATTTGTTGTCTGAACTCAGCAACAAATTGAAAAATTCCAAAAGTTTGTGGGCTGTTTCTACCACTGCTCAAATATTAGCTACGGCTCAATATTATGAAAATAGAGAAAAGGAGGAAAGTGATCGCGTAGATAAGAAAACAAAGGAGCTTAAAACTAAGTTTTGTTGCAGCAAGCGTATCCTCCGTCCTCTAATCCAAATGACTCACAACAGCAAAATCGATCACACACACAGTCTTCTAGGACGCAGTCGCGTACTGACTCCTCTACACCAAGATCTATGCTTGGGTATAATCAATGTGCGTATTGTAGGTGTGAGGGCCATTTGAAGTTTAATTGTCCGGTTTTACGTGACCGAAATAATGGTGTTACGGCCCGAGGAGGTCGTAGTGGTCCTCAGCAGGCTTCTCGAGGTAGAGGCCGTGATGTCTCTCAAAATCAGAATGAGCGTTCTACTACTTCGTCGGACTCGAACAACTGCTTTGATCAGCACGATTCATCGTCCGGTAGATCTGCACAGTATCATGTGGACGACTATTACGTCGAGCATGACATTGATGCGGATGGTAATTACTAGGACAGCCACAGACAAAGAGAGGGAGTAGTATCAGTTCCGGTTGATCAGAGAGGGCCTTACGTCGCAGTTGCCACATCGGGCCTAGTTGAGCTTTTTCTGTTGGACACTGGTGCCGCGAAAAGTTCCGTCATGCATTCGAAACTCCCTGGCGCACCTTTGTCTGGATTAACGAATGTTTCCATTGGATTCTCTGGTGCCCCGGTTAGCAATCCGGTCTCTAGCCCTTTGCCCCTTACAATTGGGCCTCGTGAGCTAGAAGCTCCTTTGATTTTAACTACTGGTTGTGGTGAGAATCTTTTGGGCCTGGATTTGTTGAAGAGGTTATATGCGACTCTGTATTGTTCTCCTACGGGAGGGGAGCTTACATTGAGTCAGAGATTGATTTCTCCTATGTACTTGTCAATGGATAAGCTCCCACCGGAATTGAGTTCTCTTCCTGAGTCTTTGTGGGCAACAGGTCCCAATGATGTGGGCCTGCTGGACATATCACCTTATGTCGTCCAATTGAAATCTAATGTGCGATTGCCACGCATTCCCCAATATCGTATCTCTCTTGATGGTGAGCGAGCGCTATTAGCGATCATTTATGATTTGATCAAGAAGGATGTTATTGAGGAAAGTCGGGGAAACGTGTGTAATAGTCCTGTGTTACCTATTTTAAAACAATTACGGCTTTACTGACTCTGATTCCAGCCTCTGCCTCTTGGTTCTCGGTAATCGATTTGAAGAATGCTTTCTTTAGCATTCCGATTGCTGAGGAAAGCAGGGATCTATTCGGCTTTTCATTAGGTGGCCGCAGCTTTAGGTTTAAACGCGCTCCTCAAGGCTATTGTGAGAGTCCATCGATCTACAGCCAAGCTCTTAAGAGTCAACTTGATGCGTTTGTGTTGCCAGCGGGTGCCGCCTTGGTTCAATATGTTGATGATCTGTTAGTGGCTGCCGACACTGAGCCGATTTGCAAAATTGCTACAGTATCGTTGTTGCAGCATTTATGTGACTTACATCACAAGGTGTCACCTTCTAAGCTGCAATATTGTCGTCAAGAAGTAACCTATTTAGGTTACTTATTGTCAAAGGAGGGAAGAAGGTTGACCCCAGAGAGAATTGCAGCGATCGCTCGAATGACTGTACCAACAACTCAGAGAGAAGTGCGTGCCTTTCTAGGTATCACGTCATACTGCAGGCAATGGATTCCAAATTTTTCATTACTAGCGAAGTCATTGGTAGCCCTCACGTGCAAGGATGTTCCGACTCCTTTGCCATGGACTGAAGAGTGTCAGAAAAGTTTTTCTGAATTACATGATGCGTTGTGTTCGGCTCCTGTGTTAGGTACTCCTGACTACAGTAAGCCGTTTACACTATACGTGCACGAGAGGGAAGGTTGTGCGTTGAGTGTCCTGACGCAACAATTCGGCGGTAAGCAGCGTCCATGTGCATATTTTTCCTCAACCTTGGACCCAGTAGCTAGAGCATTGCTGAGTTGTCTAAGGGTGACAGCGGCAGCTGCGGTGTCCATCCGGCAATCTGCAGGACTGGTCATGGATAATATGCTTACGGTGATGGTTCCGCATGCAGTTGACACTCTCTTGAATCGGACGAAAACTCAACATTTGACAAGCGCAAGGTTGTCTGGTTATGAGTTGACGCTTTTGGCAAGTCATATACAGATCAAGCGTTGTAATGTGCTAAATCCGGCGACATTGTTGCCGACCAGTATGGAATCAGATGATGTAGCACCACATAATTGTTATTTAAGAACTGAAGACGAAACGAAGGGTCGTGTTGACCTAAAAAACACTCCATTGGCAGATCCCGATGGTATTTTGTATGTTGATGGTTCATGCTTTAAGTTGCCGAGTGGTGATGTGACGACTGCGTATGCTATAGTGACGTTGAGTATGGTTGTGGAAACTGCGAGATTGAGTCAGAGCTCGGCTCAAGCGGCAGAGTTGATAGCATTGACGAGAGCGTGTGTTTTGTCTAAGGGAAAACGAGTGAATGTGTTTACAGATAGTCAATATGCGTTTGGCGTTGCACATAGCTTTGGTCGATTGTGGAGAGAAAGGGGATTTATGACATCGCATGGAACAAAGATCCAACACGGACAGCTCGTGAACGATCTTTTGGATGCACTTACATTGCCTAAGCAGGTGGCAATTATTAAATGCAGCACGCATCAAAAGATTACGGATGATGTTGGTCGTGGTAACGCGTTTGCGGATGAGATTGCAAAGGAAACAGCTAAGAATTTTGCAACCCGAATGTATGTTACGAGTTCAGTAAGGTGGCATGCGGAGACTGGTATGTGTGAGGACACTGTCGAAAGCGTGAAAGCGATTCAGAATGAGGCCACTGAAACTGAAAAGACTAAGTGGAAAGAAAGCACGGGGAAGTTAGGTGCGCATGGATGTTGGATTGATTTGTCGGAATATCAGAGGTGGATGTTACCGGATGCATATGTGCTAGCCGTTGTGACTATGGCTCACGGTTTGTCACATATTAGCGCGAAAGGTATATGTAAGTTGTTGTCCCCCGTATGGAAGAACGATGGTATTGCTAAGTGTGCTGAGAGAGTGGTTAAGAATTGTATGGTATGTATGATGTACAATCCTGGCAAGGGTACCCCCACTCCACCTGGCCATTTTGCTCCTCCTACATGTCCCTTTGAGGTTATCCAATTGGACTTCATCCATATGGAGAGATGCAATAACCTGAAGTACGTTTTAGTTGTGGTTTGCGCGTTCTCCAGATGGATTGAGGCCTACCCTCTGAAAGATAATACTGCCCTGTCAACAGCAAAAGTCCTACTGAAGGAATACTTTCCTCGGTATGGAATGCCACGGATTGTATGGTCGGATAACGGAAGTGAGTTTGTGGGGAGTGTGATGAAGAATGTGTGTAAGGGCCTTGGAATACAACAGAAGTTCCATAGCGCCAATCATCCCCAGTCAGCAGGATTAGTTGAAGGGTACAATGGCACTCTGAAACTGAAACTTGCTAAGATTCAAGCGACGACTGGTCTGTCATGGCCCGATGCCCTGCCTCTAGCTCTCTTATCGACCAGGGCGACTGTACACTCTCGAATAGGGCTTAGCCCATATGAGATTGTGTTCGGCCGTCATGCGAACATTTGGGGAGTCCCGAGGCCTAAGGTTTTTGATAGTCTTGAATATCCAATGTTAATTGATTATCTTCATGATCTGACTACTAAACTGAGGTTAATTGATCAACAGGTCTTTGAAGCTCTACCGGCACAGACAGAGGGTCCTGGACATCGGCTCCAACCGGGTGACTGGGTTGTCACCCGCAACTTTGGGAGAAAACGTAACTTGGAGCCGAGATTTGTGGGTCCTGCTGGCTACAAGGACTGCAGTTCGTTTGGAAGGCAGAAAAAATTGGGTGCATGCCACCCACACCAAAAAAGTTTTGATCCCTCTGCCAGCAGATTCTTGGGTTCGAACTGGGATTGCCGCAATGGAAACTGAGACCCCAATACGTTTTGTGCCGTTTAGTGATGCTCAACCTGTAGGAGACACTTCATTGCAGCCAGATAAATTTGTTGAATCGTCGACATTGGAGAATTCAAGGTCTGAATTGTTATCAAAACGATCGAACACAGGTTCGCAACCTGACCAATTATTTGAAGAACAGACTTGTACTGGAAGAAGCAGATATTTCCTTCGTTCTCGTGACAAAGACTAATAAAAGAAATCCCTTTTGTTTTCCCTTTGAATTCATATTACCCCCATTGCTGTTGCCACGAACATTATGAACAATTGCATCCTCTATTTATTCTTGAGTTCTTTTTCATGTGTGTTCCTTTTTTACAGCTAAGAGATTTATATTAAAAATTGAATGTTTGTTTTTTAAAAACTTTTTAATCCGGGTTGACCGTAGGGCCGTGCGGGTACTTCCTTCTGTTTAGCAGGTTCCTGACACTAGGTCGGTTACTTTTGTCGATTCCTGGGAACTCCTGGGAGTTGATAATCGCTACTCAGAACGAAGTGTGTCAAGAACGTTACGGACGGTTTTTAGAGGATGGAGTTCTCTAAGCTGTCGGAAGTAGAGAGGATGTCGGTGCAAAGATCCAAGCTTCATAAGGTTATCCGAACAAAATGTTTCCTGTTTTCGTTATTCCTGCTATTCCTGACTGTTTCTATGTTACTAGTGGGTGGAGTGTATTTTGGAATACAGTTGTTATTGCCTTCTGTTTCACCTACTTTTTCTTCTGAACCGAAATCTATTCCCACTATTTCTCCACATTCTTTTCACCTTCTACCCCAACATGAACAGGTTAGACGTGCGGAATTCATGAACAACTCCTTTGTCCAGCTCCTACATCAGCATCAGTTGGTGATGAATACTACTAACTGTTGGGTGTGTGGGTTAATGCCGCATACCATGGATAGGGGTATTCCGTATTTGGTTCTTCCTTATAGCTCCCAGGGGTCAGCTCGAGCATTCCAAACTATGTTCCGTAGCGCACTAGATTCCTACCCCCATCGAGAGCCACGCTCTGCAGATCCTGGTCCCGGCCCATACCACAAGCCTTTGGCAAGAGCGATTGTTGACTTAGATAGAGATATTTTTGATGCATCGCTTATTCCAGGGGAAGAGGTGCGAGCATACAAGGATCCGAGTGAGGCTGAGTATACCATATCAGTGGGTGATAGACAGCTTAAGAGCTCGTCTCCGATCTGGGTCGTACCCCATCTTGGTAATTTCTGCTTGCAAGGACTTGGTCGAAATCCACGAGCTCAGCTTGGGAAGAGTGCTTGCACTGAAACATATGTTTTATCAATGCTCTCTTCCCCTGTTTTCCTGACTGCCAAGGGTACATACTTTGTATGTTATGATCGCGCATATACATGGTTGCCCCGTGACTTTTCGGGCACCTGTTATATTGCAAATCTTTTGCCACCGACTTTCACAGTTGCCTTGGACTATCACAGGACTAGAGTTGTGAGAGGTGTTATTAGCAAAGAGGACACTGCCGGTCAAGAAGCAGGAGACTTCTTTAAGGGTTTCCTGCCGTTTTGGGGACCTATGGTTAATAGTGGGAACCTGAGACAGTTGACTCGTGTGGTAGAATCGACTGCTAATATAACTGCAAGTGCTCTTGGTAATCTAACAGTAGAGCTTCAGGCGGATAGGCTTATGACGTTGCAGAACCGTATGGTTCTAGACGTTGTTCTTGCAGATAGAGGTGGTGTGTGGAAGGTGATCCATTCGAGTTGCTGTATTTTCATTCCTGATAATGCTCCAACTGTATATCAAGCCATCTCGAAGTTGCATAAGATCTCCGAGTCCATACACGTGGACGTAGGTGATTGGACGCTACTAGGATGGTTTTGGGGCCTAATGTCGACGTGGGGTTGGAAGATTCTGATGATCATTGGGGTTGTTGTAACGTTTCTGTTCACGTGTTGTCTTTGCGTGCAGTGTGGTCCTGCCTTATGTGGTCTTTGTGCTACAACGTGTATAAGGCGGCCATCTGTTACCAAAGAAGCATTGATGGATAGAATAATGTTGCAGCAACATCTGAACGATCTGATGAATATCGAGATCGATTCTGATATCGATTAGTGCTTGCCTACTTGAGGGCAAAAGGAGCATCTGAGGTTCCGTGGCAATCATAATGGTGTTTTCGACTCGTTCGAATATGGACGAGTTTGGTATCTATGAACCGCAAATGACGAGTTTAGCGGGTGTACGCCTTTTCGCTACGCTGCCTTGAATCGTTCGTCTTATTCGTGGGTTTCTTCATCTGAACCCACGGGTTTCATTTTCGATACGGCATCCATTTTGTTTCTTGCCCTCGAGTAGCCAGCGAATGGACACTGTCCGCTTTGTGACCCTGGGATTCCCCAGCTTCTGCTGAAGACACGTGTTCCTTTGAGGGTGTCTTTATGACGAGGGGGATGACACAGCAAAGGCAGATGGCTCCGCTCGAGGCTCATCTTGCCGTGCCGGTCTATTGTTTCAGCCGTGCATGCATTAGGCACGAATCCTTTGATCCTGCAATCATGCTTCCGATATTCCCCCCTACACTCTTTTTCAATCTGTTGACTGTTTCTGTCTTCCTTGCACCTGTCTCTGTTCCTTCTTTTAGCTCGTTTACAGCCTAAATGGAATGTGCCTTATGATGGGATAATGTGTTTTTTCAGTTGGGAACCGGCGATGTTACTGTAATTATGTTCCGGGCTTCTGAAACATGAATGCAACCCTTTTGAAGTTTTACTGTGAGAACTGGGTTGTAACCTTTTGTTCGCCATGTTGAGCTATGACGAAAAGGGGTATAAAAAGGAGCGATCCACTTTTGCAATTCGAAGCAGACTCTCAGAACTTACACGTTTGTGTACTTCTAGCGATCTCTGTATCCCTGCAGTAAATAAACGCTGATCTTTGACGACGAAGGAAGTGTCCCGTGTCTCTGTCATTTGTGCGCCAGAACAGGTAACCCACGAAGGTTTCAGGTGTTGTTCCCTGGCACCGCTGGGCCTTAAAATAACCCAGTCCTTCACGATCATTACTTCATTCCCTTCTGTATCCTCCTGAACCAACAGGACAGACCTAGGATTTGGGCTAAGGAGTATGGCAGAAACTGGAGCAAGATTTCCCCGGACAGTGTAGTCAATCATCTTCCCTCTGCTGATCCTCCAGGAGCATTAGATTTGGACTCACGCTTGGTCATTCTAAACAACTGGGTATCCAAGGCCATCGATTCCATTGCCCCTCTTCGGCCTATAAAGACCTACTGTTCAGCTCCCACCGCGCCCTGGTATTCTGATGAACTGCGCAAATGTAAATCTGCATGTAAACTTTTGGAACATGGTTGGAGACAGTCCTATTCAGCGGATAGTAAATCATTATACAAAGCTGCCCTCAAAGATTATCGGAAAAAGATCATAAATCATAAACGGAGCAACCTTGCTGATAAGATCAATAAGGCGCAAGGCTCCTTTAGGGAGATTTTTAACACGGTCAAAACATTCACAGACCCACAGGCTCTTCATCGTCAATCCCCAGTGTCGCAGTCTCTTTGTAATCAACTTTCTGATTACTTTGAGGAGAAAATAGCATCCATCTATGACTCCTTCCCCACTATTGACAGCAACGGAACCGGGGAAACACCATCTGTTTTTCAGATTCCATCTTCTATCTTCTCTGAATTTGAGGAGATCTCGGAAGACCGTTCTCTCTCAGAGCTCCTCAAGTGCAAGTCTGGATCACCTAGTGATCACTGGCCGGCTAAGCAATATAAAGTCCTTGCTCCACTTCTCAACCCCCATCTTAATGGCATCTGGAATGATTCTCTTCGCACCGGGATTTACCCGGATTCCTGGAAACACGCCCGTCTGATTCCCATCTTGAAAAAGGCCAAAGCCGACCCAGAGAACCCGGCTAACTACATGCCTATTTCGCTACTTCCTGCTCCGGCCAAGATTCTTGAAAAGCTGGCACACCAGCAACTTGCCGGATTCATAGAATCTAATGAACTACTTCATGATTCCCAACATGGATTCAGACCCGGGTACAGCACTGAGTCGGCCCTGATAGAAATGGCCGATTCGGTACGCTGGACACTCGACAGGGGTGCAAGGGCAGTGTTGGTGCTGTTGGATCTTTCCGCAGCATTCGACACTGTCTCTCACCCTGTCTTGCTGAACCACCTCCGGTCAATAGGCATCCAGGGTAAGGCTCTTAGCTGGATCTCTTCTTTTCTGTCCAACCGTACACAAGCAGTGTTTACTCCACCATACACTTCCATCTGTCCCCCGCTCAAATGGGGCGTTCCCCAAGGCTCTTCACTGAGTCCTCTTTTATTCAATGTGTACTTCTCTCCTCTGGTCGAGTTAATTGCCTAGTCAGGAATAAAAGTGGCATCGTATGCTGATGACATTCAGCTGTTGTTCACATATGACAACCCCACCCTGACTACATTTGATCCTCTGAAAGACTGCCTCCGTGATATAGCGCACTGGATGGATAATAACTTCCTGAGATTGAACGCAGGAAAAACTGAGGTTCTTTTCTTTCATCAATCTTCCCCTCTGGACTTGAACCTCTGGTGGCCGGTGGAGCTGAGCTCTGCCCGCTCACCCAAGGAATCAGTAAGAAACCTTGGGGTGAGATGGGACAGCAGTCTCTCCTTCCACAGCCAAGTCCATGCAGTCGCTGCTGCCTGCTTCTCTAAAATCAAGATGATTAAAAAATTCATTAACTATCTTTTTATTTTTTTTCAAATGGTTTTCATGCGCTTTATTTTGTTTTTTAAATGTCTTTATTGCATTTTATAATAAAGAACTGCAATATGAGTTTACAAGCCCCCCTCCCCCTCGCCCAAAACCGTAGTTGTCCTCCACACGCACAGTGTCACTGCATCATAATCAATAAATAGAAAGGTGTACACAGCCATTCAGCCAACAACAGGTGGTGTTCCATCACTGCAATTAAAGATTTTACCTTTAAGAGACATTCTGCATAGGCAGCATGCACAATACAAAGGGATCTCCTTGAGTCCTGTCCCTGTCACTCCCGGCAGAGAACACTCCCATAGTCTATCCGTGTGCGGGATCCTCAGTGCTCTCCTTGTTTGCCAACAATGTGTGGTACAAACCCCAGAAATTCTTGGGCCTACTAGTGGTGGGCTGCAGTTCACTATAATTTTCAGACTGGGTACAACAGTAAAGCATGTCGTGTGCCCAGCGTTTCAGAGTTGGCAGCGGGCCACTCATCCAGCAACAGGCCAAAACTCGGCGGCCCATCAGCAGGCCCATATCTACTAGGCGTCTAATCGCCCTTGGCAGTTGTTTAGTGTATCCTAGCAGGGCTACTAAAGGGTTTGGTGTAATGACGACCTCAGTCAACTTGCTTATGTCAAGCGAATACCTTCTACCAGAAGTCCCAAACACCAGGACACTGCCAAGCAAGATGCAAAAAATCAGCTTCCGGGGCACTACATCTCTCACGGGCAGAGTCCCGCAACCCATACCTGTAGAGTCGAGCTGGAGTGCAGTATACACGGTTCAAGAATTTGAAATGGATCAGCCGATGCCGGCCATTAAGTGGGACTTTCTTAGTGATGGTGCAGCAATATCGCCAAGTGTCATCGTCTAGTACAGTGTCCAAGTCAGTCTGCCTTGATCGTCGTGCCTTAGTGTAGGGGTATCGTGTGTCTGTCTGTGTTAGTTTGTAGAGACTGGACAGTAGCTTCTTGGGCGATGTGGTTTTGATTACATGCATGAGCTCGGGGACCTCCGGAGGCTCCGCCATGCCGCCACCCAGTAAGTCACCCAAGGCACTGCGTACCCTGTGGAATTGGAAACGAGTTAGTAGCGGGTGTGTTTCACAGGCTCCCAGTGCCTGCTCCCAGGTCTTGGCCACTCCTTCAGTGAACAGATCACCAGCCGTATGTATATTCAATGTGCTTAAGGCATTTACTACTCCTTTCCCGTGATCGACCGCAGCCATCTAATCCAGTCTATTGGCATTGCCGGTGAGTATAAAAGTGCACCGTTTTGCATCTGTAATAGGCTGTGCCATGCATGGTTAGTGGCTGTCAATGAGTCTAATACACCCGTTCTGCGATCTAGAGGGTGAAAGATCGTGTGCTGAAGTGTTTCAGGGGCAGCAAAGAGAGCCTCCCTGCGTACATGTGGGATTCCGCTGTCTCCATGCAGCCATGTGTGTAGATGTGACACCTGGGCTACTCGGTAGTATGCCTCCAAATCGGGGGCACCAAGTCCCCCATAGAGTACGGCATGGTGAGTGTCGTCCAGCAGACACGTGGTTGTCCGCCCGCCCAGGCCAGCTTTATCATTTGTTGTTGCAGTCTTGCAAAGAATGACTTGGGGAGTACAATTGGTAGGGTCGTAAACAAAAACAAGAAACGGGGGAGCACAACCATTTTCATTATGGATATGTGCCCCATTAAGGACAACGGGAGCTTACTCCAAATTAGCACATCATCCTCCAGCTTGCTAAAGGCTGTACCATAGTTGTCTCTAAAGAGGATGTCCACATCAGTATGCAGCTGTATCCCCAGATTGCGGACCGCGTCTGTGGTCCATTTGAGGGGATATTCCATTGTCACCGGTTGCATGATCGGCGTAAGTGGGAAGGCCAGCGACTTGGCCCAGTTGACCCGCAATCCAGAGAGCGCCCCAAATCGGACCACTTCCCTAAGGACTGATGATAGATTATTATCGGGGTCGCGTACATATAGCGGGGTGTCATCTGCATACATTGACACTATGAGCTTGTACCCCGGGAAGCCTATGCCCTCGTTTACGTGGTATTCTCGCAGGGCACATGCCAACGGCTCTGCCACAAGGGCATAGAGGAGGGGCGAGAGGGGGCATCCCTGTCTGGTCCCTCTGCTAATAGGAAAGGAGTCCGTAACTAGATCTCCCAAGCGTAGCCACGCCCTCGGCTCGTGATATAGCGCCCCTAGCATTTGTAGGAACGGCTGCCCCAGCCCATACGCTGCAGTACGTTGCACATGAAAGGCCACTCCACGGAGTCAAAGGCCTTCTCCATATCTAGGAAGACGGCCAACGCTTTTCTGTCAGGTCTCACATGTTGAATCACCCCCATAACAGTTCATATGTTGTAGACCAGGTTTCTGCTAGGGATAAATCCAGCCTGTTCCAGGGCTACCAGGCTACCAGCAAGGAGCGCAAATCGGGTGGCCAGCACCTTAGCAAAGAGTTTGGTGTCTACATTTAAAAGCGACAAGGGTCGATATGAACTGCACTCATCGTGTGGCTTCCCTGGCTTCAAGATGGTAACTAGGAGTGCCTCCCTCATAGATTGCGGCATGCTGCTCTCAACGCAGATGTCATCAAATAGAGTCGGTAGGTGTGGGAGCAGTTGGTCCTTAAAGGCTTTGTAAAAGCCCGTAGTGAGACCATCTGCACCCGGAGCGCTACACAATTTCATGCTGGCCAGGGGGTCTAAAATCTCATCCTTATCTATAGGTTGCATGAGGAATTCCCTGTCAGAATTGGATAGGACAGCGAGGTCAATGTGACCTAGGTAGTCCTGAATTTCCCCCTCCATATTGCCGTTCTTGGAGGAGTACAGATCGGAGTAGTACCTTCTAAAGACTTCAGCAATGTCCCTCTCGTCAATAGTCGGTTCTCCCTCCGGGGTGTTAACTACCGTGACCAGCTGGCGCCGTCGCGCTCCCTTCATGAGGTTTGCCAGTACCGAACTTGGCCGCTCCCCTTCGCCATATACCCTGGCAGTGGAGTATTTGCTCATGTGTTGGACCTCCCTGTCCACTTCATCATTATACTCCGCTAGTAGGGTTTTAATCTTGTCTCCCACAGTGTCGTCCGCTGCGCTACACTGCCTGCGCTCCAACTGATCCAGTTGTCTCTCAAGGTCCGTCAACCTCCGCCGAATGGATTTAAGTATGCCCGAGTGCTTTGACATGGCAACACCTCGGATATAGACCTTGAAGGCCTCCCACACTACCTGGAAGCTCTCGACCGAGCCTATGTTGTGTTCGAAAAATGTTCCTATGGCCTCAGCAAGTTCTCCCCTAAACACAGGGTCTAGTAGAGAATTAGGCGGGAACCACCACGTAAATGGCGGCACAGACCTACCTGGCACGCACATTTCCTGCAAGACTGGTGAGTGATCAGACAATGTTCTAGGAAAGACCCTGCAGTCTTTTATTCGGCCTATTAGGGAGGAGGAAGCGAGCCAGTAGTCTATCCTAGTGTGGATATTGTGATATGCAGAGTATTGCGTGTACCCGCCCTGATGTGGATTCCGTGAGCGCCAGATATCCCCCAATCCCAGGCAAGTTATCGCACTTTGGAGTTCTAGTGCAGCGGCTGTGGGCCTGCGAGCAGGGCCAGCCGACCGGTCTAGGGTCGGGTCCAGAACAAGGTTAAAATCGCCCCCCCAAAGTAGCAGGCTACTCTGAGCAGCTCGCTTAATCTTGGCAGTGAGGGTCTTGAAAAACTCCGGCGAGTCAAAGTTCGGACCGTAGGTGTTTACCACCGTGATGTCCACGGCAGGACCGTGACACCTAGAAATCACAAATCTACCATCAGTATCCGTCTCCAGTGTTTGTATCTTCAGTTTGGATTTGGGGTTCACCCATGGCAAAACTCCTCTGGAGCTAGAGGTAAATCCTGCTGCCGAGACGTTGCCATCTAGCCCCCTGGTTCTAAGCATGTGGCTGTGTGCAGGGAGATGTGTTTCCTGGAGCAGGGTTATATCTATGTGCTGCCGTTGCAGATGGCTGAGGACCTTTCTGACTTTGCGGTGGTCATTAAGGCCACGAACATTCCAAGTGATGGCTGTTAGTCCAGGCTTATGTACACCCCCATTACCAGTATCAGTGTCAGCCATCGCGCCATACGGCAGTGTATGTGTGTAGCTGTTGTGTAGAAGCGCAAGCTAAGGACATAAAATGCAAAATCAGGCTGGGCAAGGCCTCAACAGGCATGTAAAAAACTCCTCCTAAGTGAAACAGAACAATCAGTGGTTGCAGTGAATCCAGTGTGTCCTCACTAAATAAGCAAGGGTAGTCCCTCCCCCTAGCTCACCCTCCCCCTGCCCCTAGCTGACCAACACCAACTCGGCCATTAACTCCCCCCAGAGCCCCTCCAACCCCTCCCACAGCAGACCTACCCCAATTTGGCATAGCATGTAAATGTCTCCCTCCCAGTACTCCCCCAAGAAACTCAAGGAAACCCAAAGGGGAACCAAAAGTGCTCACAGCGCAGGGGCCGAGGTTGCCAGGTGTATCAATCCCAACTTCGACTATTCCCTGCGCACAAATCTCCTTCGTCACCAACACCAGAATTAAGCGTCCCAACGCTAGCAGTCATGGTATCAAGCAGTTACAATAGCTAATATTACAGTTGGTGCCCACACCGCCAAAGGTGTCCCAAATCAAGTTCGGCACATGATCTATGCCCGCTGCATTACACAAGCAGCAGTTTATCAATCGCAAACAGCTTACCTATGGCTGTAATAGGAAGATCAAAACAGTCTCACCAGCAGGACAAATCTTCAGGACCCTCACAGTCCCCCCTCAGGGACTCGGACGCCACGCACGTAGGTGCGTAGATGGGCCGCGCAGCGGGGTCGCGCTCCCAATACAAAACAGGGCAACTAATAAACTGTCAAATCTCAGTGCAGAGTAGAGCTCCTAGTTAATGTAGAGAACTTAGTCCTGTTTATTCAGCTGGCTGCCGTCTTCCTCCCCGTCATTCTGGCTCCTGGGGCTGCCACTATTTTCCTTTGTCCATACTTTCAAAGCCTTGTGGAGGTCCTTCGGGTCCGTGAAGATATGCGAATAGCCCTGCCGATTGATTCTTAATTTTGCTGGATACAGCATGGCGTAATCAAGTCCGAGGTCCCTGAGCTGCCGCTTATAAGGGGCAAAGTGCCTTCGTTCTTCTTGTACCTTCGCAGTGAAATCCGGATACAAGGAGATGTCAGACCCCTCAAATTGCAGCATCTTCTTTTCCCGTGCTATCCGCAGGGCCGTGTCTCTGTCCCTGTAATTTAGTAGCTTGGCGATGATCGGCCTCGGGGGGGGCCCCCGGCTTCGGACGCGGGCCCACCGAGCGGTGCGCCCTCTCTACTATGAACATCGGCGACAATGCGTCAGCTCCCAGAAGCGAGGTCAAGAGCTTCTCGACAAACAGCTCCATCTTTCCTGTTTGGGTGGTCTCCGACACTTCCGTAATGCGTATGTTCGATCTGCGAGAGCGGGCCTCTAAGTCCTCCGATTTTTCTTGGATTACTTGCAGGATCCTATCATGCTGCTTGCGAACTCTGTCTTGTTCCGTTTGTGCTTCCTCCACCTCCGTTATGCGTCTTTCCGCCATGTCCAAGCGCTCCGCATGCTTATCCACTCTTTCGGACATGCGGTCCATTCGATAGGAGAGCGCATCGATCTTAGAGCCCAGAGAGGCCATACTGTCCTGTAGGCCCTTTTCCATTGTTACCAACAGGGCTTTAATGTCAGCATAAAATGAGCTTTCCGCCCGCCCCAGACTGTGGAACAGACTCCATTTCTGGCGCTTCTGGGGCCCTAGCGCGGCGCTGTTCGAAGGGCAGCTTGGTTTGGGTTTTGTCCCCCTTACCCATGCTGTAGCCGGTTCGCAGGGCAGCTCCAGACGGGATCAGCCAAAGCGTCTTCACGTCAAGTAGTTAGGTCTTGGTAAATCCGTCTTGTCCCCTGTCTCTGAGTTATCAGGTCAACTCAGGCCCAAGGACACAGCCCGTCCACACCTCTAGGGCCGTCTGCGCCGCTGTTGCGAAGAGTCAGAGCGCTCCCCCGCTGCACTCCTAAGGCTCCGCCAGGGCTCACCACCACACAGCCGCCAGGGCAGGCTACCCGTCCCGCCCAGGGTTGTATAACGCAGCCTTATCTTCAACTGCACAGCAGGAATAAATTTCACAAAGCGGGCTCTCCAGGCAGCAGTCAGCCACAAGTGTCCAGGGAGCCCCGCGTAGTAGTTTCCAGGGACCTACGCCACCATCAGGCATGCCACAAGCACCGCAGTGCGCGATCACCAAGTCCTGCAATGCCGAGGGGGGCGCCACGTGTCTCCTCCAGGCAGGGGGAGGCCGAGGGAGCTCCGGGCACTCAGTCCCAACGGCCGCTGATCCTGACTCTGAATGGGCGCGTGTGTGATCCAGAGGGGACTCCCCCCTGCAGCGGGACAGATCCGCGCAAGCAGCGCTATCTCCTCTTGCCTTCCTTCAGCACCGCGGTGAGGATTCTCGCACTCCCCCAGTCACCGCTGCCCCACCGGGCAAAAGTCCAGTCCGGCAGCCGCACGTCAGGGCAAGCACGTTGGACTACGTGCAAAATCCAGGCCGGGGAGGAGCGGCCCTGTGGAACGGCTCTCGCCGGCAGTAGCTGTGCGCGTTGCCGCGTCACCGATTTAACTTGCAGACGGCAGCGGAGGGCAGTAGCAGTGTAGTCACACCTCGTAGTCCCCTTCAGGCTTCGTGGGGCAGGATTATTGAAGGATTATATCGGCGTTGTCACGGAGCTCTGAGATCAGGCATCCGCCATGAGCGTTGGCAAGCTCCGCCCCCTTCTACACCAGCAACACTAGGAAAACAATAGTCCAGGCCTTAATTACTTCTCACCTGGATTATGCTAACGGCCGCTATCTCGGACTCACTTCGGGTCTGAGCCATAGACTACAAATAGTTCAGAAAGCCACTGTTCGGCTAGTCTGTGGCATCTCTCACCGAGAAAATATATCACCTTCCCTGCGGAGGCTGCACTGGCTGCCGATCCATAAAAGGGCAGAGTTTAAAGTGTTGACTCTGGCACATCGGGCAATAAAAGGACGCAGATCTGCCTATCTTTCGTCCTGTCTCCGTCCCTATAGCAATGTTAGAAACCTTCGTTCCAATTCTAAGTTATTGCTGACCACACCCAGATTTAAAAAAGTTCGCTCTGGGGGCAGAACTTTCCAGGTGTGTGCCTCTTCTCAATGGAACAAACCTTCTATCTCCCTCTGTAAAATCCAGGAGGAGTTACCTTTCCGTAAAGCACTTAAAACATTTCTCTTCTGCTAAATCCTTCTGGACTAGATCTAGTATTCTAAGCACCAGCGCCGGGACATCCCGTTGGGGTAGCTGTGCGCATTACAAAATACACAAATATAAATATAAATATATAGTACCTTTTCTGATGATTGGGACTTTGAGACTGTTAATAATATGATGTCAGACTTTACAAATCATGAATACTTAGAAGGTTCATCAGATTATTAACAAATGTATTGTTATAATCACTATGGTCATCATTTCTTGCACAAATCTGCAAATCCTAGAAATGTATTAATGTATAACCAATGGGAACATTGTCCTACGCCACCAAAGGGTAGCTCAAAAACATTTTTTAGAAAATGTCCGTATTTTTCAGGGTTCAATGTATCCAATCCGGAATAATTTTACTTTAAAAATGTAAACAAAAACAGGAATGAAAAATATGTTAACAAATACGAAGCAAATTTATTCTACAGCCTTTTATGCTCAACTGTCTTCACTAGGTTTCGAATCTTGGAAAGACAACATTGAGACAAAAAACTGTCTGGGGCACAAAATATTGACAAGTGCAGGGGATAGAAGCTTTATTTAGAGCCTGCATCACCCCTGAGCAAATTATGTTTTTGAATGACACTGTCTAAGAGACGTCTTGTCTTGGGTTAGCCAAGATAAAAGACTTGAACAATCCGTCTTTACCTACACCTACACCTGTTAGTGATAACACTTCAGAGGGGGGAGTCGACGTACATACTATTTTGCATCACAACAGAACAGATCCAGATTGGAATAAATGGTTTATCTGGCCCACAACTGCTATGTAAATTGGTAGCTAGCACACCTATGTAGTCCTATTCAACGTATCTTTATAAGGTTGAATCTAGTATTTGGATCTTCCCAGTATAAGTGGTTGTGCCCACAACCCTTAATTAATACTGCGCTGTAGAGGCCTGGTGCACACTAGGTCTGCCCGGGAGCTCACTGTGTGTCCCTAGGGTTTCAAATTTTTAGCTAGTTAATCAATGGTACGAAAATTATTCAACATGAAATAATGCACAGGTTATTGTTAGTATAACTTGCTTTAGTGATATTCTTTTCATATATATGCACTCAAAACATAAACAATATCATAAACAAAAATGCCGTTAGACAGTTTCATGGAATGAACCAAATAAACCTTTAGCATAATGTTACTTGAACAAATGATACTTATGAAACATAAATTATAACATATCCCAATGCATTTCGGGTCAACTACGACCCTTCTTCAGGGGAATACAATTATAAATAAATCATCCAGTTATGATTCTGTTTGAACACAAGATTTGTCATATCAGTTCCGTTTTCAGAGCACTGTGAAAAAAATGACACTGTCTAAGAGACGTCTTGTCTTGGGTTAGCCAAGATAAAAGACTTGAACAATCCGTCTTTACCTACACCTACACCTGTTAGTGAAAACACTTCAGAGGGGGGAGTCGACGTACATACTATTTTGCATCACAACAGAACAGATCCAGATTGGAATAAATGGTTTATCTGGCCCACAGACATAAAGAACTGACAAGATAGATTCCTGAATAAAACAAAGGGGTTCACATTCATTAGGCCAGAACCAAGATATGTTCAAAGACAGCATCCAGGAATAGTAACAACATACAGTGTAGGGAAACTTTGCCTTGATTGGCTACATAGATCTACACTTAAGGATGTGAAGCAACACTTATCTTTACTTAAAGATGGCACTGATCTTAGGGAATTGTTGCTAGGACCAAGAACACCACGTCATAAACGTTTTATATATGCCGGTATCTTTGCTGCTTATAATGAAGCATGGAAAATTACGCAAGCAGAGATTGCAGAACGAATACGAGAAATTGATTGTATTAATTTAGAAAAATCTCTATCTGTGGTTGACAATGGGTTAACAACTCTATGGTCCAGGATATATTCTTTAGACAGAAAAGAGTCTTCTGACATAGACATCATGGAACAGGACTTGGTCATGTTGCAACATGGTCAGTCGCAATTACGTTCTATCATGCTATTAGGCTGAACATTGCAAAACCTTCATTCAGGTTATGTGCCTTGACGTTTAATCAATACTACGTCACTGTTTTCAGAATTCAATCTCACTGATAAACAGATCAAATTGGCACAAAGGGGAGCAGACAATACGGTGCTGAGCATTAAAAAACTGGAAAGATTGCCATTTACTGTAGCTGAAAGCCAGTTAAGGAATGGATTATACATTGGAACATTCACTCAGTCTGTTACAATTTTCCATTTTCAATATTGCCTACAACATATACCAGCAGGCACATATAAAAGGTTGGGTAAAGAATACATCAAGACATCCTGGGAATTGCCGTACACATACAGATGTTGGAGTGGGGGTCGTGAAGTATTTCTTAGTGGGGAAAATTGTGAAAATCCAATCCAATTTTTGGACAACTTTCGAATGGGAGTTACCTTACGTTGAATGATCGCAGCTGCTGTGGCATGTTGCCAGGAATACCATATCTAGTAACTGTGTCAGCCAGGGTCACTTGCTGTATGCAAGTATTGTTTCCTAAAACCAAGACAGCCGGGAGTCGCCACTTTGGCCTTCACTGAACATCTCTTCTATACAAATTGATACTTTAAGCAGAATGAAAGCCATTCAATGAAAGCCATTCCTTTGCAAAATACAGTGCCACTGACCCCAGCCAAAGAAACCTATGATCTGCAAAGCGTAAGGACTTCTGCAGAGTTACATGCCCTCTTAACTACACATTGCCCTATACATTTCTCAGAAATGTTAAGTCGTATCTTAAACATGTATGATACGAGTGGTATTGTACATGTATTTAAGACCGTATTTTCTGGACTGTTAGCACCTTTTGAAGCAGTCCTGGTAATATTTCCAAACTTTGTGCACTCTGTGTTTGGCGGATTGCCTATCATTTTGGGACTCGCTGCAGGAATACTATTTTTGCTCCTATTGCTGCGATATGGCAAGTCATTTCACAAACGACACCTAGTTCTCCATGGAGACATCTCTACTGGCGATGAAGTGTCGTCAGCGCATCGTCCAAATTTTTGGACTACCTCGTCTAAGAGAATTAAATACCACATGGTTTCTGTCATTCAGACCAATTAGGCAAGATTGCATCCTACCTGTTCTACGCTGCCTGCTATGCGGAGAAGAATGCGTGTTAGACACATGTCTCACACTCCCATCAGTCATGCCAACGGATGTTGATACTTTGCTTGAACCAGTAACAACCCATGCACTGTGTTGTCCCCAGCGGCTACCGATTCTGATGACGGCATTCATTGAGATCTCACAGACGCAAAAAGCTACTGCTGTAATTCATGAATGTTTATCTTGTGTTCTGATTAACTTGGCCATATTATATTTGTCAATCTGTAACTTGGAAGATGTTTTTCTTTTATAAAACCAAATAAAGTTTGTTGATAATAATCACTAGGGGATTCATTTACAGGGTAGCATGGTATCCCTCACACTAACTCCAGGAGTCACAGTCCACACAATGGACATGCTTTGTTCCCCCTACTTCCAACCTTACATGTACCCCTAATCACCTGCCCAAACCTCTCCCTGCTGATGCCAATGTGGTCCTCAGTCATCCCACAGACCATATTTTTGGCCGCTTTGAAACTGCCCATACAATAAAAATGCTGCAGTTGTAAATACATATCAACTACCATTTGTTGTGTTTGAAACCTTTTATTTGAATAATAAAACCTAATAAACATAAGCTGATTATTAAAGCAAAACAAAACATCAGTTGCCATACACATAAGAGACAAAAGTAGTACATAAAAATCAACTACTGTAACACAGCAAAGTTATGAAGAGCACAATTCCTAATTTCGGGCAATCTTTAAAGTTCAACAATAGAAACGTTCATAAAGTTCAAAATCACGTGCCCAAACCTCTCCCTGCTGATGCCAATGTGGTCCTCCGTCATCCCACAGACCATATTTTTGGCCGCTTTGAAACTGCTCATACAATAAAAAATGCTACAGTTGTAAATACATATCAACTACCATTTGTTGTGTTTGAAACATTTTATTGAATAATAAAACCTAATAAACATAAGCTGATTATTAAAGCAAAACAAAACATCAGGTGCCATACACATAAGAGACAAAAGTAGTACATAAAAATCAACATACTGTAACACAGCAAAGTTATGTAGAGCACAATTCCTAATTTCGGCCAATCTTTAAAGTTCAACAATAGAAACGTTCATAAAGAACAGGAAAGGTAACACAGAAGGTGGGATACAGTGATTTCATTAATGTAATGCTTCCTACATATAGAAAAACAAATACTAATTATTTTGCTTAAGCAATAAAGTCCTCACATTAAAATACTAAGAGAAATATATTGAACAATTAACATTTCATATGTAATTAGAATTCAATTTGAATAGTGTAACCTCCTCAGCATTATTTGACTCATGATTACAACCTGAATGCTTTCTGGAAAGGAACCGCCTCATGGGGTTCAAAATCACATCTTTTCCAACAATAGGATTCAAATGATGAACTTGAATTTCAATTCAATTTATTTATTTAGGCCACTTTGGAGATCAAAATACTGACGCCAGTTCCTGGTTTCTCTTATATCATTTAGCTTTCTCACTAAAACAAGCACAATATTGATTTGAAAGAGGTGATTATTGTAGTCATACGCACTGGGGTTAGTTTAGAAAAGACCAATTCCTTAATCTTTTGAAATAATACTTGGAAAAGTTTATGTTCAATAATTTCAGATAACTTACTGATAAAGATATCAGAAAAAAAAAACAAATTTCTTATACCTTGTGGTATCAAAAATATGCTAGAATTAACATTCTAGTTATATTTGTGATGATCAACTTTCTGTTATTTTAACAAATTTTGTCAGTGCACAGAGTTTTTTCCCTACATAGATCACATTTCATGCAATGGTCTGTGCTTGAACGTACAACGAAGGGGTAAAAATGCATTTCTACCACAATCAAGAAACCCTTGGGTCTCTGAGGATTACTGTTGCAAATGAAGACCTAGCTAAGATGAAATATCCCTTTAAAAGGACAATTTCCCTCACCCACCATAGTTGGCATGCTTCCTTTTTGGGAATCTCCTTGCACCATGAAACAACCCCCTCACTGAGAGGGAGGAGTTCAGGCATATTTTGTTATAGAGAAAGGTATACTAAATACCACAATAATGAGCTCAGGGTAGTGGGGGCAGCAGAGTGAAAGTTAAAACTTGCTAAAGGGTATGTGGTTTCCATTATTTGTACAACCCTGGGCCAGAATTAAAAATAGGACACTGTGGGAGAAATATATATGCACTGTTAGAGTCAATAAGAGGTCAACATGTTTCAGCCTATTAACCCTCCAAATAGGTGTTTGCAGCATTCTTCAGGACTTAATCAAAAGTTCTGCCGCTCAATGTACTCAATCAATAACAAGCATTGTCATAGCCAATAGGTCTCGCCTTTGGGACCTTATAAGTGCTTAGCCATGCATATTCAGTAACAATGTGAAATAATTACTATTAAAAAAAAGAAGACTATAAAGTAACTAAGCTAGACGTGACTTTATAACTGGTTAATCAAGCGTTTCTGGAGGTTTAGTATATATAAACAACTCCTTTTTTCTATGGTGTGTCATATAAAGTTGATGCTTTAAATTTTGGTAAGAGTACACAACGTCAAAAAATTCAATACTGCTTTTATATTAATATACCTTTGAAAGCTTGAAGTGAAAGACAATTCGAAGTGGCATTTGGTTATGAGTAGGCGCTAATGACTATTTCCGGATGACAATGTAATTAGCATTTTTTGTAGAAGATGTGTTAAAAGTATGGGTAGGGAAAATGGCTATTTTGGTCAAAGGCTGCCCTTTCTATATGCATGCCAGTTTTAATTTGTAAACAGAATCACAATTTGTTATGTGGTACACTGTAATATTAGATGAATCTGTTTTACCCTTCTGATAAGCAAGGGATGACGATGAACCGTTTTTTTCGTCCCTGGTTTTAAATGGATTCAGGTTGGAACAGAAGAGGTGTTGGTTGACTTTATCTCAGAAAATGGTTGTTTCCAGCATGCTGCTTTTATGCGACTTAAATCCCTTCAGAGGAAGAGGCGGCTGCATGCCTGCATATATGGCCAGATCAGTACTTGGCTGTTTCGGTTCTCCAGTGGGGCTAGAATAGAAGCTGTTAAGGGCAGGGGCTTAGCTTCCCATTGGTGCAGCAGGTGCAGTGGCACCAGGTCCCAGATACCATAAAGGCCCACTGAACCCTGATAACTGCTGTTTGTCACAGCTCAAACAGAGGCCTGAGGGGCCCACAGAACAATGATTATTGCTGTTTTCCACAGTCCAAATAAACGGCAGAGGTCACATTTCCTTTCTTGCCTTGGGGCCCAAGGCACACTGGCTAGGCCACTGGTTAAGGATGCAGTGGGGAAGAAGTGGCGAGACAGGTGGATTATCTAAACAGCTCGACGTGAAGATATGCGAATAGCCCTGCCGATTGATTCTTAATTTTGCTGGATACAGCATGGCGTAATCAAGTCCGAGGTCCCTGAGCTGCCGCTTATAAGGGGCAAAGTGCCTTCGTTCTTCTTGTACCTTCGCAGTGAAATCCGGATACAAGGAGATGTCAGACCCCTCAAATTGCAGCATCTTCTTTTCCCGTGCTATCGGCAGGGCCGTGTCTCTGTCCCTGTAATTTAGTAGCTTGGCGATGATCGGCCTCGGGGGGGGGGGCCCCCGGCTTCGGACGCGGGCCCACCGAGCGGTGCGCCCTCTCTACTATGAACATCGGCGACAATGCGTCAGCTCCCAGAAGCGAGGTCAAGAGCTTCTCGACAAACAGCTCCATCTTTCCTGTTTGGGTGGTCTCCGACACTTCCGTAATGCGTATGTTCGATCTGCGAGAGCGGGCCTCTAAGTCCTCCGATTTTTCTTGGATTACTTGCAGGATCCTATCATGCTGCTTGCGAACTCTGTCTTGTTCCGTTTGTGCTTCCTCCACCTCCGTTATGCGTCTTTCCGCCATGTCCAAGCGCTCCGCATGCTTATCCACTCTTTCAGACATGCGGTCCATTCGATAGGAGAGCGCATCGATCTTAGAGCCCAGAGAGGCCATACTGTCCTGTAGGCCCTTTTCCATCGTTACCAACAGAGCTTTAATGTCAGCATAAAATGAGCTTTCCGCCCCCCCAGACTGTGGAACAGACTCCATTTCTGGCGCTTCTGGGGCCCTAGCGCGGCGCTGTTCGAAGGGCAGCTTGGTTTGGGTTTTGTCCCCCTTACCCATGCTGTAGCCGGTTCGCAGGGCAGCTCCAGACGGGATCAGCCAAAGCGTCTTCACGTCAAGTAGTTAGGTCTTGGTAAATCCGTCTTGTCCCCTGTCTCTGAGTTATCAGGTCAACTCAGGCCCAAGGACACAGCCCGTCCACACCTCTAGGGCCGTCTGCGCCGCTGTTGCGAAGAGTCAGAGCGCTCCCCCGCTGCACTCCTAAGGCTCCGCCAGGGCTCACCACCACACAGCCGCCAGGGCAGGCTACCCGTCCAGCCCAGGGTTGTATAACGCAGCCTTATCTTCAACTGCACAGCAGGAATAAATTTCACAAAGCGGGCTCTCCAGGCAGCAGTCAGCCACAAGTGTCCAGGGAGCCCCGCGTAGTAGTTTCCAGGGACCTACGCCACCATCAGGCATGCCACAAGCACCGCAGTGCGCGATCACCAAGTCCTGCAATGCCGAGGGGGGGGCCACGTGTCTCCTCCAGGCAGGGGGAGGCCGAGGGAGCTCCGGGCACTCAGTCCCAACGGCCGCTGATCCTGACTCTGAATGGGCGCGTGTGTGATCCAGAGGGGACTCCCCCCTGCAGCGGGACAGATCCGCGCAAGCAGCGCTATCTCCTCTTGCCTTCCTTCAGCACCGCGGTGAGGATTCTCGCACTCCCCCAGTCACCGCCGCCCCACCGGGCAAAAGTCCAGTCCGGCAGCCGCACGTCAGGGCAAGCACGTTGGACTACGTGCAAAATCCAGGCCGGGGAGGAGCAGCCCTGTGGAACGGCTCTCGCCGGCAGTAGCTCTGCGCGTTGCCGCGTCACCGATTTAACTTGCAGCCGGCAGCGGAGGGCAGTAGCAGTGTAGTCACACCTCGTAGTCCCCTTCAGGCTTCGTGGGGCAGGATTATTGAAGGATTATATCGGCGTTGTCACGGAGCTCTGAGATCAGGCATCTGCCATGAGCGCTGGCAAGCTCCGCCCCCTTCTACACCAGCAACACTAGGAAAACAATAGTCCAGGCCTTAATTACTTCTCACCTGGATTATTCTAACGGCCGCTATCTCGGACTCACTTCGGGTCTGAGCCATAGACTACAAATAGTTCAGAAAGCCACTGTTCGGCTAGTCTGTGGCATCTCTCACCGAGAAAATATATCACCTTCCCTGCGGAGGCTGCACTGGCTGCCGATCCATAAAAGGGCAGAGTTTAAAGTGTTGACTCTGGCACATCGGGCAATAAAAGGACGCAGATCTGCCTATCTTTCGTCCTGTCTCCGTCCCTATAGCAATGTTAGAAACCTTCGTTCCAATTCTAAGTTATTGCTGACCACACCCAGATTTAAAAAAGTTCGCTCTGGGGGCAGAACTTTCCAGGTGTGTGCCTCTTCTCAATGGAACAAACCTTCTATCTCCCTCTGTAAAATCCAGGAGGAGTTACCTTTCCGTAAAGCACTTAAAACATTTCTCTTCTGCTAAATCCTTCTGGACTAGATCTAGTATTCTAAGCACCAGCGCCGGGACATCCCGTTGGGGTAGCTGTGCGCATTACAAAATACACAAATATAAATATAAATATATAGTACCTTTTCTGATGATTGGGACTTTGAGACTGTTAATAATATGATGTCAGACTTTACAAATCATGAATACTTAGAAGGTTCATCAGATTATTAACAAATGTATTGTTATAATCACTATGGTCATCATTTCTTGCACAAATCTGCAAATCCTAGAAATGTATTAATGTATAACCAATGGGAACATTGTCCTACGCCACCAAAGGGTAGCTCAAAAACATTTTTTAGAAAATGTCCGTATTTTTCAGGGTTCAATGTATCCAATCCGGAATAATTTTACTTTAAAAATGTAAACAAAAACAGGAATGAAAAATATGTTAACAAATACGAAGCAAATTTATTCTACAGCCTTTTATGCTCAACTGTCTTCACTAGGTTTCGAATCTTGGAAAGACAACATTGAGACAAAAAACTGTCTGGGGCACAAAATATTGACAAGTGCAGGGGATAGAAGCTTTATTTAGAGCCTGCATCACCCCTGAGCAAATTATGTTTTTGAATGACACTGTCTAAGAGACGTCTTGTCTTGGGTTAGCCAAGATAAAAGACTTGAACAATCCGTCTTTACCTACACCTACACCTGTTAGTGATAACACTTCAGAGGGGGGAGTCGACGTACATACTATTTTGCATCACAACAGAACAGATCCAGATTGGAATAAATGGTTTATCTGGCCCACAACTGCTATGTAAATCGGTAGCTAGCACACCTATGTAGTCCTATTCAACGTATCTTTATAAGGTTGAATCTAGTATTTGGATCTTCCCAGTATAAGTGGTTGTGCCCACAACCCTTAATTAATACTGCGCTGTAGAGGCCTGGTGCACACTAGGTCTGCCCGGGAGCTCACTGTGTGTCCCTAGGGTTTCAAATTTTTAGCTAGTTAATCAATGGTACGAAAATTATTCAACATGAAATAATGCACAGGTTATTGTTAGTATAACTTGCTTTAGTGATATTCTTTTCATATATATGCACTCAAAACATAAACAATATCATAAACAAAAATGCCGTTAGACAGTTTCATGGAATGAACCAAATAAACCTTTAGCATAATGTTACTTGAACAAATGATACTTATGAAACATAAATTATAACATATCCCAATGCATTTCGGGTCAACTACGACCCTTCTTCAGGGGAATACAATTATAAATAAATCATCCAGTTATGATTCTGTTTGAACACAAGATTTGTCATATCAGTTCCGTTTTCAGAGCACTGTGAAAAAAATGACACTGTCTAAGAGACGTCTTGTCTTGGGTTAGCCAAGATAAAAGACTTGAACAATCCGTCTTTACCTACACCTACACCTGTTAGTGAAAACACTTCAGAGGGGGGAGTCGACGTACATACTATTTTGCATCACAACAGAACAGATCCAGATTGGAATAAATGGTTTATCTGGCCCACAGACATAAAGAACTGACAAGATAGATTCCTGAATAAAACAAAGGGGTTCACATTCATTAGGCCAGAACCAAGATATGTTCAAAGACAGCATCCAGGAATAGTAACAACATACAGTGTAGGGAAACTTTGCCTTGATTGGCTACATAGATCTACACTTAAGGATGTGAAGCAACACTTATCTTTACTTAAAGATGGCACTGATCTTAGGGAATTGTTGCTAGGACCAAGAACACCACGTCATAAACGTTTTATATATGCCGGTATCTTTGCTGCTTATAATGAAGCATGGAAAATTACGCAAGCAGAGATTGCAGAACGAATACGAGAAATTGATTGTATTAATTTAGAAAAATCTCTATCTGTGGTTGACAATGTGTTAACAACTCTATGGTCCAGGATATATTCTTTAGACAGAAAAGAGTCTTCTGACATAGACATCATGGAACAGGACTTGGTCATGTTGCAACATGGTCAGTCGCAATTACGTTCTATCATGCTATTAGGCTGAACATTGCAAAACCTTCATTCAGGTTATGTGCCTTGACGTTTAATCAATACTACGTCGCTGTTTTCAGAATTCAATCTCACTGATAAACAGATCAAATTGGCACAAAGGGGAGCAGACAATACGGTGCTGAGCATTAAAAAACTGGAAAGATTGCCATTTACTGTAGCTGAAAGCCAGTTAAGGAATGGATTATACATTGGAACATTCACTCAGTCTGTTACAATTTTCCATTTTCAATATTGCCTACAACATATACCAGCAGGCACATATAAAAGGTTGGGTAAAGAATACATCAAGACATCCTGGGAATTGCCGTACACATACAGATGTTGGAGTGGGGGTCGTGAAGTATTTCTTAGTGGGGAAAATTGTGAAAATCCAATCCAATTTTTGGACAACTTTCGAATGGGAGTTACCTTACGTTGAATGATCGCAGCTGCTGTGGCATGTTGCCAGGAATACCATATCTAGTAACTGTGTCAGCCAGGGTCACTTGCTGTATGCAAGTATTGTTTCCTAAAACCAAGACAGCCGGGAGTCGCCACTTTGGCCTTCACTGAACATCTCTTCTATACAAATTGATACTTTAAGCAGAATGAAAGCCATTCAATGAAAGCCATTCCTTTGCAAAAAACAGTGCCACTGACCCCAGCCAAAGAAACCTATGATCTGCAAAGCGTAAGGACTTCTGCAGAGTTACATGCCCTCTTAACTACACATTGCCCTATACATTTCTCAGAAATGTTAAGTCGTATCTTAAACATGTATGATACGAGTGGTATTGTACATGTATTTAAGACCGTATTTTCTGGACTGTTAGCACCTTTTGAAGCAGTCCTGGTAATATTTCCAAACTTTGTGCACTCTGTGTTTGGCGGATTGCCTATCATTTTGGGACTCGCTGCAGGAATACTATTTTTGCTCCTATTGCTGCGATATGGCAAGTCATTTCACAAACGACACCTAGTTCTCCATGGAGACATCTCTACTGGCGATGAAGTGTCGTCAGCGCATCGTCCAAATTTTGGGACTACCTCGTCTAAGAGAATTAAATACCACATGGTTTCTGTCATTCAGACCAATTAGGCAAGATTGCATCCTACCTGTTCTACGCTGCCTGCTATGCGGAGAAGAATGCGTGTTAGACACATGTCTCACACTCCCATCAGTCATGCCAACGGATGTTGATACTTTGCTTGAACCAGTAACAACCCATGCACTGTGTTGTCCCCAGCGGCTACCGATTCTGATGACGGCATTCATTGAGATCTCACAGACGCAAAAAGCTACTGCTGTAATTCATGAATGTTTATCTTGTGTTCTGATTAACTTGGCCATATTATATTTGTCAATCTGTAACTTGGAAGATGTTTTTCTTTTATAAAACCAAATAAAGTTTGTTGATAATAATCACTAGGGGATTCATTTACAGGGTAGCATGGTATCCCTCACACTAACTCCAGGAGTCACAGTCCACACAATGGACATGCTTTGTTCCCCCTACTTCCAACCTTACATGTACCCCTAATCACCTGCCCAAACCTCTCCCTGCTGATGCCAATGTGGTCCTCAGTCATCCCACGGACCACATTTTTGGCCGCTTTGAAACTGCCCATACAATAAAAATGCTGCAGTTGTAAATACATATCAACTACCATTTGTTGTGTTTGAAACCTTTTATTTGAATAATAAAACCTAATAAACATAAGCTGATTATTAAAGCAAAACAAAACATCAGTTGCCATACACATAAGAGACAAAAGTAGTACATAAAAATCAACTACTGTAACACAGCAAAGTTATGAAGAGCACAATTCCTAATTTCGGGCAATCTTTAAAGTTCAACAATAGAAACGTTCATAAAGTTCAAAATCACGTGCCCAAACCTCTCCCTGCTGATGCCAATGTGGTCCTCCGTCATCCCACAGACCATATTTTTGGCCGCTTTGAAACTGCTCATACAATAAAAAATGCTACAGTTGTAAATACATATCAACTACCATTTGTTGTGTTTGAAACATTTTATTGAATAATAAAACCTAATAAACATAAGCTGATTATTAAAGCAAAACAAAACATCAGGTGCCATACACATAAGAGACAAAACTAGTACATAAAAATCAACATACTGTAACACAGCAAAGTTATGTAGAGCACAATTCCTAATTTCGGCCAATCTTTAAAGTTCAACAATAGAAACGTTCATAAAGAACAGGAAAGGTAACACAGAAGGTGGGATACAGTGATTTCATTAATGTAATGCTTCCTACATATAGAAAAACAAATACTAATTATTTTGCTTAAGCAATAAAGTCCTCACATTAAAATACTAAGAGAAATATATTGAACAATTAACATTTCATATGTAATTAGAATTCAATTTGAATAGTGTAACCTCCTCAGCATTATTTGACTCATGATTACAACCTGAATGCTTTCTGGAAAGGAACCGCCTCATGGGGTTCAAAATCACATCTTTTCCAACAATAGGATTCAAATGATGAACTTGAATTTCAATTCAATTTATTTATTTAGGCCACTTTGGAGATCAAAATACTGACGCCAGTTCCTGGTTTCTCTTATATCATTTAGCTTTCTCACTAAAACAAGCACAATATTGATTTGAAAGAGGTGATTATTGTAGTCATACGCACTGGGGTTAGTTTAGAAAAGACCAATTCCTTAATCTTTTGAAATAATACTTGGAAAAGTTTATGTTCAATAATTTCAGATAACTTACTGATAAAGATATCAGAAAAAAAAACCAAATTTCTTATACCTTGTGGTATCAAAAATATGCTAGAATTAACATTCTAGTTATATTTGTGATGATCAACTTTCTGTTATTTTAACAAATTTTGTCAGTGCACAGAGTTTTTTCCCTACATAGATCACATTTCATGCAATGGTCTGTGCTTGAACGTACAACGAAGGGGTAAAAATGCATTTCTACCACAATCAAGAAACCCTTGGGTCTCTGAGGATTACTGTTGCAAATGAAGACCTAGCTAAGATGAAATATCCCTTTAAAAGGACAATTTCCCTCACCCACCATAGTTGGCATGCTTCCTTTTTGGGAATCTCCTTGCACCATGAAACAACCCCCTCACTGAGAGGGAGGAGTTCAGGCATATTTTGTTATAGAGAAAGGTATACTAAATACCACAATAATGAGCTCAGGGTAGTGGGGGCAGCAGAGTGAAAGTTAAAACTTGCTAAAGGGTATGTGGTTTCCATTATTTGTACAACCCTGGGCCAGAATTAAAAATAGGACACTGTGGGAGAAATATATATGCACTGTTAGAGTCAATAAGAGGTCAACATGTTTCAGCCTATTAACCCTCCAAATAGGTGTTTGCAGCATTCTTCAGGACTTAATCAAAAGTTCTGCCGCTCAATGTACTCAATCAATAACAAGCATTGTCATAGCCAATAGGTCTCGCCTTTGGGACCTTATAAGTGCTTAGCCATGCATATTCAGTAACAATGTGAAATAATTACTATTAAAAAAAAGAAGACTATAAAGTAACTAAGCTAGACGTGACTTTATAACTGGTTAATCAAGCGTTTCTGGAGGTTTAGTATATATAAACAACTCCTTTTTTCTATGGTGTGTCATATAAAGTTGATGCTTTAAATTTTGGTAAGAGTACACAACGTCAAAAAATTCAATACTGCTTTTATATTAATATACCTTTGAAAGCTTGAAGTGAAAGACAATTCTAAGTGGCATTTGGTTATGAGTAGGCGCTAATGACTATTTCCGGATGACAATGTAATTAGCATTTTTTGTAGAAGATGTGTTAAAAGTATGGGTAGGGAAAATGGCTATTTTGGCCAAAGGCTGCCCTTTCTATATGCATGCCAGTTTTAATTTGTAAACAGAATCACAATTTGTTATGTGGTACACTGTAATATTAGATGAATCTGTTTTACCCTTCTGATAAGCAAGGGATGACGATGAACCGTTTTTTTCGTCCCTGGTTTTAAATGGATTCAGGTTGGAACAGAAGAGGTGTTGGTTGACTTTATCTCAGAAAATGGTTGTTTCCAGCATGCTGCTTTTATGCGACTTAAATCCCTTCAGAGGAAGAGGCGGCTGCATGCCTGCATATATGGCCAGATCAGTACTTGGCTGTTTCGGTTCTCCAGTGGGGCTAGAATAGAAGCTGTTAAGGGCAGGGGCTTAGCTTCCCATTGGTGCAGCAGGTGCAGTGGCACCAGGTCCCAGATACCATAAAGGCCCACTGAACCCTGATAACTGCTGTTTGTCACAGTTCAAACAGAGGCCTGAGGGGCCCACAGAACAATGATTATTGCTGTTTTCCACAGTCCAAATAAACGGCAGAGGTCACATTTCCTTTCTTGCCTTGGGGCCCAAGGCACACTGGCTAGGCCACTGGTTAAGGATGCAGTGGGGAAGAAGTGGCGAGACAGGTGGATTATCTAAACAGCTCGACGTGAAGATATGCGAATAGCCCTGCCGATTGATTCTTAATTTTGCTGGATACAGCATGGCGTAATCAAGTCCGAGGTCCCTGAGCTGCCGCTTATAAGGGGCAAAGTGCCTTCGTTCTTCTTGTACCTTCGCAGTGAAATCCGGATACAAGGAGATGTCAGACCCCTCAAATTGCAGCATCTTCTTTTCCCGTGCTATCCGCAGGGCCGTGTCTCTGTCCCTGTAATTTAGTAGCTTGGCGATGATCGGCCTCGGGGGGGGCCCCCGGCTTCGGACGCGGGCCCACCGAGCGGTGCGCCCTCTCTACTATGAACATCGGCGACAATGCGTCAGCTCCCAGAAGCGAGGTCAAGAGCTTCTCGACAAACAGCTCCATCTTTCCTGTTTGGGTGGTCTCCGACACTTCCGTAATGCGTATGTTCGATCTGCGAGAGCGGGCCTCTAAGTCCTCCGATTTTTCTTGGATTACTTGCAGGATCCTATCATGCTGCTTGCGAACTCTGTCTTGTTCCGTTTGTGCTTCCTCCACCTCCGTTATGCGTCTTTCCGCCATGTCCAAGCGCTCCGCATGCTTATCCACTCTTTCAGACATGCGGTCCATTCGATAGGAGAGCGCATCGATCTTAGAGCCCAGAGAGGCCATACTGTCCTGTAGGCCCTTTTCCATCGTTACCAACAGGGCTTTAATGTCAGCATAAAATGAGCTTTCCGCCCCCCCAGACTGTGGAACAGACTCCATTTCTGGCGCTTCTGGGGCCCTAGCGCGGCGCTGTTCGAAGGGCAGCTTGGTTTGGGTTTTGTCCCCCTTACCCATGCTGTAGCCGGTTCGCAGGGCAGCTCCAGACGGGATCAGCCAAAGCGTCTTCACGTCAAGTAGTTAGGTCTTGGTAAATCCGTCTTGTCCCCTGTCTCTGAGTTATCAGGTCAACTCAGGCCCAAGTACACAGCCCGTCCACACCTCTAGGGCCGTCTGCGCCGCTGTTGCGAAGAGTCAGAGCGCTCCCCCGCTGCACTCCTAAGGCTCCGCCAGGGCTCACCACCACACAGCCGCCAGGGCAGGCTACCCGTCCCGCCCAGGGTTGTATAACGCAGCCTTATCTTCAACTGCACAGCAGGAATAAATTTCACAAAGCGGGCTCTCCAGGCAGCAGTCAGCCACAAGTGTCCAGGGAGCCCCGCGTAGTAGTTTCCAGGGACCTACGCCACCATCAGGCATGCCACAAGCACCGCAGTGCGCGATCACCAAGTCCTGCAATGCCGAGGGGGGCGCCACGTGTCTCCTCCAGGCAGGGGGAGGCCGAGGGAGCTCCGGGCACTCAGTCCCAACGGCCGCTGATCCTGACTCTGAATGGGCGCGTGTGTGATCCAGAGGGGACTCCCCCCTGCAGCGGGACAGATCCGCGCAAGCAGCGCTATCTCCTCTTGCCTTCCTTCAGCACCGCGGTGAGGATTCTCGCACTCCCCCAGTCACCGCCGCCCCACCGGGCAAAAGTCCAGTCCGGCAGCCGCACGTCAGGGCAAGCACGTTGGACTACGTGCAAAATCCAGGCCGGGGAGGAGCGGCCCTGTGGAACGGCTCTCGCCGGCAGTAGCTCTGCGCGTTGCCGCGTCACCGATTTAACTTGCAGCCGGCAGCTGAGGGCAGTAGCAGTGTAGTCACACCTCGTAGTCCCCTTCAGGCTTCGTGGGGCAGGATTATTGAAGGATTATATCGGCGTTGTCACGGAGCTCTGAGATCAGGCATCCGCCATGAGCGCTGGCAAGCTCCGCCCCCTTCTACACCAGCAACACTAGGAAAACAATAGTCCAGGCCTTAATTACTTCTCACCTGGATTATGCTAACGGCCGCTATCTCGGACTCACTTCGGGTCTGAGCCATAGACTACAAATAGTTCAGAAAGCCACTGTTCGGCTAGTCTGTGGCATCTCTCACCGAGAAAATATATCACCTTCCCTGCGGAGGCTGCACTGGCTGCCGATCCATAAAAGGGCAGAATTTAAAGTGTTGACTCTGGCACATCGGGCAATAAAAGGACGCAGATCTGCCTATCTTTCGTTCTGTCTCCGTCCCTATAGCAATGTTAGAAACCTTCGTTCCAATTCTAAGTTATTGCTGACCACACCCAGATTTAAAAAAGTTCGCTCTGGGGGCAGAACTTTCCAGGTGTGTGCCTCTTCTCAATGGAACAAACCTTCTATCTCCCTCTGTAAAATCCAGGAGGAGTTACCTTTCCGTAAAGCACTTAAAACATTTCTCTTCTGCTAAATCCTTCTGGACTAGATCTAGTATTCTAAGCACCAGCGCCGGGACATCCCGTTGGGGTAGCTGTGCGCATTACAAAATACACAAATATAAATATAAATATATAGTACCTTTTCTGATGATTGGGACTTTGAGACTGTTAATAATATGATGTCAGACTTTACAAATCATGAATACTTAGAAGGTTCATCAGATTATTAACAAATGTATTGTTATAATCACTATGGTCATCATTTCTTGCACAAATCTGCAAATCCTAGAAATGTATTAATGTATAACCAATGGGAACATTGTCCTACGCCACCAAAGGGTAGCTCAAAAACATTTTTTAGAAAATGTCCGTATTTTTCAGGGTTCAATGTATCCAATCCGGAATAATTTTACTTTAAAAATGTAAACAAAAACAGGAATGAAAAATATGTTAACAAATACGAAGCAAATTTATTCTACAGCCTTTTATGCTCAACTGTCTTCACTAGGTTTCGAATCTTGGAAAGACAACATTGAGACAAAAAACTGTCTGGGGCACAAAATATTGACAAGTGCAGGGGATAGAAGCTTTATTTAGAGCCTGCATCACCCCTGAGCAAATTATGTTTTTGAATGACACTGTCTAAGAGACATCTTGTCTTGGGTTAGCCAAGATAAAAGACTTGAACAATCCGTCTTTACCTACACCTACACCTGTTAGTGATAACACTTCAGAGGGGGGGAGCCGACGTACATACTATTTTGCATCACAACAGAACAGATCCAGATTGGAATAAATGGTTTATCTGGCCCACAACTGCTATGTAAATCGGTAGCTAGCACACCTATGTAGTCCTATTCAACGTATCTTTATAAGGTTGAATCTAGTATTTGGATCTTCCCAGTATAAGTGGTTGTGCCCACAACCCTTAATTAATACTGCGCTGTAGAGGCCTGGTGCACACTAGGTCTGCCCGGGAGCTCACTGTGTGTCCCTAGGGTTTCAAATTTTTAGCTAGTTAATCAATGGTACGAAAATTATTCAACATGAAATAATGCACAGGTTATTGTTAGTATAACTTGCTTTAGTGATATTCTTTTCATATATATGCACTCAAAACATAAACAATATCATAAACAAAAATGCTGTTAGACAGTTTCATGGAATGAACCAAATAAACCTTTAGCATAATGTTACTTGAACAAATGATACTTATGAAACATAAATTATAACATATCCCAATGCATTTCGGGTCAACTACGACCCTTCTTCAGGGGAATACAATTATAAATAAATCATCCAGTTATGATTCTGTTTGAACACAAGATTTGTCATATCAGTTCCGTTTTCAGAGCACTGTGAAAAAAATGACACTGTCTAAGAGACGTCTTGTCTTGGGTTAGCCAAGATAAAAGACTTGAACAATCCGTCTTTACCTACACCTACACCTGTTAGTGAAAACACTTCAGAGGGGGGAGTCGACGTACATACTATTTTGCATCACAACAGAACAGATCCAGATTGGAATAAATGGTTTATCTGGCCCACAGACATAAAGAACTGACAAGATAGATTCCTGAATAAAACAAAGGGGTTCACATTCATTAGGCCAGAACCAAGATATGTTCAAAGACAGCATCCAGGAATAGTAACAACATACAGTGTAGGGAAACTTTGCCTTGATTGGCTACATAGATCTACACTTAAGGATGTGAAGCAACACTTATCTTTACTTAAAGATGGCACTGATCTTAGGGAATTGTTGCTAGGACCAAGAACACCACGTCATAAACGTTTTATATATGCCGGTATCTTTGCTGCTTATAATGAAGCATGGAAAATTACGCAAGCAGAGATTGCAGAACGAATACGAGAAATTGATTGTATTAATTTAGAAAAATCTCTATCTGTGGTTGACAATGGGTTAACAACTCTATGGTCCAGGATATATTCTTTAGACAGAAAAGAGTCTTCTGACATAGACATCATGGAACAGGACTTGGTCATGTTGCAACATGGTCAGTCGCAATTACGTTCTATCATGCTATTAGGCTGAACATTGCAAAACCTTCATTCAGGTTATGTGCCTTGACGTTTAATCAATACTACGTCACTGTTTTCAGAATTCAATCTCACTGATAAACAGATCAAATTGGCACAAAGGGGAGCAGACAATACGGTGCTGAGCATTAAAAAACTGGAAAGATTGCCATTTACTGTAGCTGAAAGCCAGTTAAGGAATGGATTATACATTGGAACATTCACTCAGTCTGTTACAATTTTCCATTTTCAATATTGCCTACAACATATACCAGCAGGCACATACAAAAGGTTGGGTAAAGAATACATCAAGACATCCTGGGAATTGCCGTACACATACAGATGTTGGAGTGGGGGTCGTGAAGTATTTCTTAGTGGGGAAAATTGTGAAAATCCAATCCAATTTTTGGACAACTTTCGAATGGGAGTTACCTTACGTTGAATGATCGCAGCTGCTGTGGCATGTTGCCAGGAATACCATATCTAGTAACTGTGTCAGCCAGGGTCACTTGCTGTATGCAAGTATTGTTTCCTAAAACCAAGACAGCCGGGAGTCGCCACTTTGGCCTTCACTGAACATCTCTTCTATACAAATTGATACTTTAAGCAGAATGAAAGCCATTCAATGAAAGCCATTCCTTTGCAAAAAACAGTGCCACTGACCCCAGCCAAAGAAACCTATGATCTGCAAAGCGTAAGGACTTCTGCAGAGTTACATGCCCTCTTAACTACACATTGCCCTATACATTTCTCAGAAATGTTAAGTCGTATCTTAAACATGTATGATACGAGTGGTATTGTACATGTATTTAAGACCGTATTTTCTGGACTGTTAGCACCTTTTGAAGCAGTCCTGGTAATATTTCCAAACTTTGTGCACTCTGTGTTTGGCGGATTGCCTATCATTTTGGGACTCGCTGCAGGAATACTATTTTTGCTCCTATTGCTGCGATATGGCAAGTCATTTCACAAACGACACCTAGTTCTCCATGGAGACATCTCTACTGGCGATGAAGTGTCGTCAGCGCATCGTCCAAATTTTGGGACTACCTCGTCTAAGAGAATTAAATACCACATGGTTTCTGTCATTCAGACCAATTAGGCAAGATTGCATCCTACCTGTTCTACGCTGCCTGCTATGCGGAGAAGAATGCGTGTTAGACACATGTCTCACACTCCCATCAGTCATGCCAACGGATGTTGATACTTTGCTTGAACCAGTAACAACCCATGCACTGTGTTGTCCCCAGCGGCTACCGATTCTGATGACGGCATTCATTGAGATCTCACAGACGCAAAAAGCTACTGCTGTAATTCATGAATGTTTATCTTGTGTTCTGATTAACTTGGCCATATTATATTTGTCAATCTGTAACTTGGAAGATGTTTTTCTTTTAGAAAACCAAATAAAGTTTGTTGATAATAATCACTAGGGGATTCATTTACAGGGTAGCATGGTATCCCTCACACTAACTCCAGGAGTCACAGTCCACACAATGGACATGCTTTGTTGCCCCTACTTCCAACCTTACATGTACCCCTAATCACCTGCCCAAACCTCTCCCTGCTGATGCCAATGTGGTCCTCAGTCATCCCACAGACCATATTTTTGGCCGCTTTGAAACTGCCCATACAATAAAAATGCTGCAGTTGTAAATACATATCAACTACCATTTGTTGTGTTTGAAACCTTTTATTTGAATAATAAAACCTAATAAACATAAGCTGATTATTAAAGCAAAACAAAACATCAGTTGCCATACACATAAGAGACAAAAGTAGTACATAAAAATCAACTACTGTAACACAGCAAAGTTATGAAGAGCACAATTCCTAATTTCGGGCAATCTTTAAAGTTCAACAATAGAAACGTTCATAAAGTTCAAAATCACGTGCCCAAACCTCTCCCTGCTGATGCCAATGTGGTCCTCCGTCATCCCACAGACCATATTTTTGGCCGCTTTGAAACTGCTCATACAATAAAAAATGCTACAGTTGTAAATACATATCAACTACCATTTGTTGTGTTTGAAACATTTTATTGAATAATAAAACCTAATAAACATAAGCTTATTATTAAAGCAAAACAAAACATCAGGTGCCATACACATAAGAGACAAAAGTAGTACATAAAAATCAACATACTGTAACACAGCAAAGTTATGTAGAGCACAATTCCTAATTTCGGGCAATCTTTAAAGTTCAACAATAGAAACGTTCATAAAGAACAGGAAAGGTAACACAGAAGGTGGGATACAGTGATTTCATTAATGTAATGCTTCCTACATATAGAAAAACAAATACTAATTATTTTGCTTGAGCAATAAAGTCCTCACATTAAAATACTAAGAGAAATATATTGAACAATTAACATTTCATATGTAATTAGAATTCAATTTGAATAGTGTAACCTCCTCAGCATTATTTGACTCATGATTACAACCTGAATGCTTTCTGGAAAGGAACCGCCTCATGGGGTTCAAAATCACATCTTTTCCAACAATAGGATTCAAATGATGAACTTGAATTTCAATTCAATTTATTTATTTAGGCCACTTTGGAGATCAAAATACTGACACCAGTTCCTGGTTTCTCTTATATCATTTAGCTTTCTCACTAAAACAAGCACAATATTGATTTGATAGAGGTGATTATTGTAGTCATACGCACTGGGGTTAGTTTAGAAAAGACCAATTCCTTAATCTTTTGAAATAATACTTGGAAAAGTTTATGTTCAATAATTTCAGATAACTTACTGATAAAGATATCAGAAAAAAAAACCAAATTTCTTATACCTTGTGGTATCAAAAATATGCTAGAATTAACATTCTAGTTATATTTGTGATGATCAACTTTCTGTTATTTTAACAAATTTTGTCAGTGCACAGAGTTTTTTCCCTACATAGATCACATTTCATGCAATGGTCTGTGCTTGAACGTACAACGAAGGGGTAAAAATGCATTTCTACCACAATCAAGAAACCCTTGGGTCTCTGAGGATTACTGTTGCAAATGAAGACCTAGCTAAGATGAAATATCCCTTTAAAAGGACAATTTCCCTCACCCACCATAGTTGGCATGCTTCCTTTTTGGGAATCTCCTTGCACCATGAAACAACCCCCTCACTGAGAGGGAGGAGTTCAGGCATATTTTGTTATAGAGAAAGGTATACTAAATACCACAATAATGAGCTCAGGGTAGTGGGGGCAGCAGAGTGAAAGTTAAAACTTGCTAAAGGGTATGTGGTTTCCATTATTTGTACACCCCTGGGCCAGAATTAAAAATAGGACACTGTGGGAGAAATATATATGCACTGTTAGAGTCAATAAGAGGTCAACATGTTTCAGCCTATTAACCCTCCAAATAGGTGTTTGCAGCATTCTTCAGGACTTAATCAAAAGTTCTGCCGCTCAATGTACTCAATCAATAACAAGCATTGTCATAGCCAATAGGTCTCGCCTTTGGGACCTTATAAGTGCTTAGCCATGCATATTCAGTAACAATGTGAAATAATTACTATTAAAAAAAAAGAAGACTATAAAGTAACTAAGCTAGACGTGACTTTATAACTGGTTAATCAAGCGTTTCTGGAGGTTTAGTATATATAAACAACTCCTTTTTTCTATGGTGTGTCATATAAAGTTGATGCTTTAAATTTTGGTAAGAGTACACAACGTCAAAAAATTCAATACTGCTTTTATATTAATATACCTTTGAAAGCTTGAAGTGAAAGACAATTCTAAGTGGCATTTGGTTATGAGTAGGCGCTAATGACTATTTCCGGATGACAATGTAATTAGCATTTTTTGTAGAAGATGTGTTAAAAGTATGGGTAGGGAAAATGGCTATTTTGGCCAAAGGCTGCCCTTTCTATATGCATGCCAGTTTTAATTTGTAAACAGAATCACAATTTGTTATGTGGTACACTGTAATATTAGATGAATCTGTTTTACCCTTCTGATAAGCAAGGGATGACGATGAACCGTTTTTTTCGTCCCTGGTTTTAAATGGATTCAGGTTGGAACAGAAGAGGTGTTGGTTGACTTTATCTCAGAAAATGGTTGTTTCCAGCATGCTGCTTTTATGCGACTTAAATCCCTTCAGAGGAAGAGGCGGCTGCATGCCTGCATATATGGCCAGATCAGTACTTGGCTGTTTCGGTTCTCCAGTGGGGCTAGAATAGAAGCTGTTAAGGGCAGGGGCTTAGCTTCCCATTGGTGCAGCAGGTGCAGTGTCACCAGGTCCCAGATACCATAAAGGCCCACTGAACCCTGATAACTGCTGTTTGTCACAGTTCAAACAGAGGCCTGAGGGGCCCACAGAACAATGATTATTGCTGTTTTCCACAGTCCAAATAAACAGCAGAGGTCACATTTCCTTTCTTGCCTTGGGGCCCAAGGCACACTGGCTAGGCCACTGGTTAAGGATGCAGTGGGGAAGAAGTGGCGAGACAGGTGGATTATCTAAACAGCTAGACGATGACTTCATGCCTGGGTATTAAAGTATTCATTACAATTAAAGACTTAAGCAGGAATAGATATCATAATATAGGAAGGCCTATGTACAAATGCAGCTCGATTAGCGGCTGCCTTTAACTTCTCACTTATCACCTCTCCTAATTTACAGTTTTATATTAGATGCAGACATAAATCGTGACCTATGAATATGTTTATCTATCTTTAGGTTCAAATGACCCATCTTTTCCATATGCAAGTATCAGACAGGTCGGAAACGCCTAATGGCTTTAAACTTGATAAAGCCACATTAATCACTGGTCTTGAAATACAAATGGCAGCATTAGGCACGCAGAGGTGTATTCTACGTAATCTCATTATGTTCAGGGTACGGGAGAGTATTTAGGGCATAAAACACTTTGACAAAAACATTTCTGCCACCATAGAAATTCAATCTTCCTTGTCCTACCCTAGTATACAAGTAGTACCACATTCTTTGTATACCTGAATTAAATAGGCACACAAAATAGTACCGTATTTAAAGGCCAAGTTCAGAATTGCATGGAAGGTGCACTGTCCCAGACTACACAACGGTGCAGTTTTCAGTGGGTGCTATCATCCCACACAGGGGGGAGCACACCAGATTATGCTGGAAAAAACATGTGGTGCCCCAACGTAGGCGCAGTTGTAAACCACCAGTCTACTTACATAGTAAAGCGTCTGGCAGCTATTAAGTGAGGTGGCAAGTTTCCCCTGCAGGTGGTTGGGGTCTGTCACTATCCTGTCAGGTGGGGGGTATACAATCAGTGCGCCTCCTGACTGCTTTTTTGCCTTTTTGCCTGTGTCAATATTACAGTGGAGTCCTTGGAGGAGTAGTCAATTTGTATTCATGAAAGACACTTGTGTTTCTCGGATGTGTAATCCCCAGATGATGCCTGAACTGTTCTCCAATGGGCTATTTGTACATCGTATTGAATTGTATGGTCTTATGAGGACTGTTAATAATAATAAAAAAGATTTAGTGAGTGTTTATTGCCCTCTATGTCACTCTACTTCTAAGCACCTAATACAGCTTGTACAGTGCTTACTGTCATCTGCTCACTTACATTATGCTTATTATGCTTAATATAAATAGTGCACAATTTAGGCGTTTGTGTCTGCCTACAACGTGGACCTGATACAAATAGCAGTACCTACAAGGTGGATGGTACAATTTAAAAAGAGTCTAAGATACTCCAGCACAGATGACTTTGCATCAACATTACGGGGCATCAGTCTTGATGGCAAGCCAACTTAAAACTTATCAGTATTGTATACATTATTATCAGAGACTATACTTGCCTCTTGGCAACAACTATACAACGGAATTTTATTAATTTGTGTACAGTTTTGTGTATACAATAAAACAACCTCCCCACCATAATTGATCCATCTATTCATCTTGTTGGGATCTGGAGTAGCATGCTACTCGCCGAAAAGCACTTCAACACTTCATCAGGGGTAGCAAGCGCTATATAAATGCAAAACCTTCCCTCTTCTATCCCCCCACAATCTTTTTTAACCCAACTAACAGAACAACATGTCCAGCTCTCATATACATTTTATACTTTCCTATACTAATTCACCACTAATCATTTTTGGGTCCTAGAGTAGTGTGCTACTCGTCGAAAAAGCGCTTCAAAGTTCGTATGGGGTAGTAAGTGTTATGTAAATCTAAATACATTACAATTACTGTTTACATCATGCTGCACTAACACGAGGATAGAAGTAGAGTGGGGATTAGAGTTTATCTGCCCAGAACGAAGCATACTACAGAAAGTGTGTGAACAGTCTATATGTTGTGCACCTGGCAGAGAAAAACACAGCAGAGGTGGGAAGAAGGTAGGTAATCTGATGGTCAGACCTATGTGGAAAGAGGCAATCACTTTGGGCAGAAAAGAGGGCTTACACGGAGAACTACTTTGTTTGGATGGACAGCAAGAAAGGGAGGTCTGGAAGATAAGCCTGAAGCTCACTCATCCTGCAAGCAGAGGTGATGGCAAGCAAAAAAGCAGTCTTCTAAGGAGGCGAAGAGCACAATTATGTAGGCGCTCAAAGGGAGCACACATAAGATAAGTGAGGTCAACTCCCACTAGGGTATTACGAAAGAAGAACGAGGAAAGAGATGAGTAATGCACTTCAGAAATCTGTTAACAATAGGATCGAAGGCCATGCTCAAGAGGTCGGGGTACCAGACTTGGGACTGATTGCGTTTGATCTTCTTCGGCAATCTTGGCAGAAGTGGTACAGGAGGCCGCAACTCCACTCGCAACGAAAAGGGTCGCAGAGCGAGAGCCTCTTTGGAAACTCTAACATGCAGAACTGCTGACATTGAGCGTTCTCTTCGGTGGCGAATAGATCTAACCAATGCTCTCCCCACTACTGAAAGAGACCTAGCACGACCTTCGAGTAAAGATGCCATTTTGATCCATCATGCACTGGCGGCTGAGTTTGTCCGTCCCTGCGTTCAGTGAACCTGTTAAGTGTTGAACCACCAGAGATATGCCCTGATGTTCCAGCCATGTCCAAAGGCGAAGAGCCTCTTGACATACGGTCCACGACCCCACCCTGCCCTGTTTGTTGCAGTACCACATGGCGGTGGTGTTGTCCGTGAACACGTGCACCACTCTTCCTTTGACAGAAAGAAGGAATGCCTTCAGTGCAAGACGAATCGCCCGGAGCTCCAGCGGGTTGATGTGGTGCCTGGACTCCGACAGAGACCAAAGGTCTTTGATCTCCACCATTCCCATATGGCTGCCCCAACCCAGGAGTGACGCATCCGTCACTACTGTGAACTCAGGTTAGGGGAGGTAGAGGGATCTGCTGTTGACCCAATCCTGGTTCGTGAACCACCACTGCAACTGACTTGCAGTCCCCTCTGAAATCTGAACGTCATCGGAAAGATTCCCCTGGTGCTGCGCCCACTGAAACTTCAGGTCCCACTGCAGAGCACGTATATGCCATCTGGCATGATGCACCAGCAGGATGCAGGAGGCCATGAGGCCCAGCAGCATCAGGGTCATTCTCACAGAACACCGGGATGGAGGCTGAAACATCGGTATCATAGCCCCAATATACTGGACTTGCTGCTAGGGAGGATAGACCCAAAACTGTGCTGTGTCCAGAACCGCTCCGATGAAGAGGAGCTTATCGGATGGAATCAGGTGCGACTTCAGCACGTTAAATGAGAAGCCCAGCAAATGCAGGAAGTCCGTCGTAGTCTGGAGGTGGGAGCCTTCAACAGCCAGTCGTCGAGATAGGGGAAGACTGGAACCCCTGATCTGCGCAGATGAGCTGCGACTACCGCCATCACTTTCGTGAACACCCGGGGGAGGGGGTGGGCTGGTAAGGTCAAAGGGGAGCGAGGTAAACTGAAAATGCTCGTGGCCTACCGTGAACCGTAGGTAATGCCGGTGAGCAGGCAAGACGTGGATGTGAAAGTAAGTGTCCTGCAAGTCCAACGCTACCATCAAATCTCCAGGGTCGAAGGCAGATAAGACCTGAGCCAAGGTTAACAACTTAAACTTCTCCTTTCGGAGAAAGCGGTTGATGTCCCTGAGGACTAAGCTAGGATGCAGGCCTTTGTCCTTCTTGGGTACCAAGAAGTAGTGGGAGTAGCAACCCCGACCTACTTCTGGCACAGGGACGCGTTTGACAAAGAGATCCATAACTTCCTGGAAGAGAAGGGCCAAATGATTCTCCGACATGGGATGAACTCACAACAAACTGCATGACCCTTACGCACTCCGCTGCTTGCGGAACTCCGCGTAGACCGCCAGAGTTTTTTTGTCACTTTGCGGAGTTCCTCACTGAGGAACTCTGCATAAGCTTAATCTTATCATGAAAAAATAGATATCAGTCATATGTTAAGAAACAAGGGTGAGTTGAAACCTTTTGGGTGGAGTAAAATTTAAGACATTATTATTGTGATTTTTTGGGCAATTAGTTGATTTTTGCAAGCACTAACACTTCCCTGTGTAAAGTAAAGACCTTGAGAGTTTTGTAACTTTTAGATACTCAAACTGTGGATTCTGTTTCAATGAAAAATATTTCCAGGCCTGAAATTTCTTTGGAGGTTGCATGCGGGCAGCCTAAGTTATCCTGCAAGAGTTTCTTGATGAATTCTATTGCAACTACAATATGTGCTCTCTCATGTAAAGTCAGGTTGTTAGAAGCTTTTCTGCAACTCAAGATACGCCTTACTTTTCACCTGGTGTGGATGCATTTCTTATGTTTAGTGATATCTCCTTTCTGAGTATAACGTTTCTGGCTTTCCCCTCCTGTATATGGCTTTAGTCCAGTGTGAATTCTTTCATGTGAAATGACATTGTATTCAAGACTAAACCTTATCTGACATTCAGAACACACATAAGGCTTTTTTCCCAAGTGTGAGTTCGCTCATGTCAAGTGAGAAGTAATTTGTACCCAAAACATTGCTTGCATTTCGAGCACTCATAAGGTTTTTCCCCAGAGTGAGATCGCTCATAAAGCATAACACTGTCTTTCAGATTCAACCTTTTATGGCATAAGGATTTTCTCTAGTGTGGAGTTTCTCATGGTGAAATAGCATTTTTTTCTGCAGCTTTTCTGGCATTCAGAGCACTCATAAGGTTTTTCATCAGTATGGAGTCGCTTATGGTTAGTGAGGCTGTGCCTATCAAATAGGAATTTCTGGCATTCACAGAAATTGGTAATGTTTTTCCCCTGTGTGCGTCTGCTCATGTAGAGTGAGATTGAGTTTAAAATGTATGCTTTTCTGGCATTCGGAGAACTGATTATTTTGATGGTGTGTTTTCTTATGGCGCTTGTAACCATCTCTACCTCTGAATCTTTTCTGACATTTAGAGCACTGATAATTTATTTTCTCCAGTGTGGATTTTCACATGTTCAGTGAGATGAGATCTTTGTCTGAAACATTTTTGGCATTCGGAGCACTGATAAGGTTTTTCCCCAGTGTGGGTTCTTATATGCCGAGTGAGACGGCTTTTTACACTGAAACATATCTGGCATTCGGAGCACTGATAAGGTTTTTCCCCAGTGTGGATTCTTATATGCTCAGTGAGACTGCTTTTTTGACTGAAACATATCTGGCATTCAGAGCACTGATAAGGTTTTTCCCCAGTGTGGATTCTTATATGCTGAGTGAGACCGCTTTCTTGACTGAAACATATCTGGCATTCAGAGCACTGATAAGGTTTTTCCCCAGTGTGGGTTCTTATATGCACAGCGAGACTGCTTTTTTCACTGAAACATTTGTCGCATTCAGTGCACCGATAACGTTTTTCCCCAGTGTGGGTCCTTGTATGTTTAGTGAGTCTCATTTTGTCACTGAAACATCTCTGGCATTCAGAGCACTGATAAGGTTTTTCCCCAGTGTGGAATCTCACATGTGCAGTTAGAAGTGATTTATGTTTGAAATGTTTTGGGCATTCAGAGCACTGATAACGTTTTTCCACAGAGTGGGTTAATTCATGTCGATATAGACTCGGTTTGATACTAAACCTTTCTGGCATTCAGAGCACTGAAAAGGTTTTTCCCCAGTGTGGATTCTCATATGCTCAGTGAGATAAGATTTACGCCTGAAAGTTTTTTGGCATACATTGCACTGAGTGTGGTTTTCCCCTGTGTGCATTCTGTCAAATTCTGAGAGATAAGATTTATGGCTGTATCTTTTTGGGCACAGGTAACTTTTTTCCCTAACCTCGGTTATTTTGCCTCAATTTTAGAGTCAGGCTTGTTTAGATAATGTTCAGCACTATCTCTAAAACAAATTGTGTGTAATCTTCTCAACACTTGAATTGAGCAAAAAATGTCGGGAAGCAGTCCTGTAACACCTGTTGAAATTTTTCTAACAGATAATAGTCTTTAGGTAATAGCCTCTCCGGCAGCAACTTAATTTGTGACTGAAGTTTTTCTCAAATTTATTTGTATAGGTTCTTAGCAATGCAGTAATAAGGTGTTAGTCTGATATTTAATGATTAAACTGATAAGTACCTTTTTGCACTGGTGTACTGGCAGTAACTGAGGGCGTTAGAGTACTATTGTGGATCATTAGTCGCAGAACATCAGTTCCTTCTACCCTTTCTATGTTTGGGGTAAGGTTAAGGTTTGTAGTTCTGAGGATGAGGATCTATTTACATTAGCTATAGCGCAACGGTGCTCCTTTAATCCATTTATATATTTAACAGTTTTACCTATCACTCCTGCACAACAGATAATGTTGAGGCGATTTACATAGAATTACAGAACAGTACACAATAAAAAGGAAACAATCTGAGATGGTCATTAACACAATAAAGTGGTGAATTTTTAAGGTTTTCGCAAGAGTGAGCAGAGTGGGTCAAGGTGTTATATCCCGAGGCAGATAGTCTCAAACTTGCCTAACTGGTTAAAAACGGTTGTTGAACAAAGGTGATTTTCCAATCTTTTGGTTGTTAATGTGTCAGCTTCGGAGTCTTCTTTCAGGATCTTTTCTTTGATGGTATCCAGAAGAAACCTTTAGTTGTAACTTTCTTTTATGTAGTGTGTGCTTCCTCTCTAGAATTACATGATGCTTTAGATGAACGTTATTCTGTCATGCTGAGGCAATTTGTCTTTCTGATAATATTTCAGATGAGGATGCTGAAGCGGTCTTTCTACATTATTTCTGATGCTGTGTGCACAGATATGGCTTTTCTCTGGGTTAATGAAATACAAAATTAGAGACTTCACTTACAGGTATAATACTTTCCTCGCCACACTTAGATTTTTGGAAATTGTTTAAACGTAGAATGCTGGATGTCCTTCAGTTTTTCAAAATAATCCTTCTTATGGCACTGACACTCAGTTGCTTAGTGCTAAATCTTGCTTTCTTCGTCAGTAATTTCAATCACCTATAGTATTAAAATTAAATAGTTAATACATGTACATTTCCAAAAATATAATTTACAAGCCAAATCAATGCAGAATTTTGAATATGCTGAGCTGTTTTTCAGACAGAGCAGAGTGTAGAATGGTAGCATGAGAGTACTTGGATGTAGGAGTGAGGTTTTGTAGAATTTTCAACATTTTATTAAGCTCACAAAGGATACATGTACCCTATGGAGTTGCAACATAGAATCCCAAAGGCAGATATGAAAGTCATATGGACTGGCACCAAACAGATATTAAAAAATATATACTATTAATTAATTTGTAATGCAGATTTCTGGGAAGGGAATGACTCCTCCACGGACAACAGGCGTTTTCCCCTGCCCTGAGTTACCACCTACTTGTATCTGGTTTCCTGACTTTTGAGTTTTGGCCTCTGCCTCAAGCAAATCTATTGTGTGCTGCGAGGACTATGCCTAGACCTATCCCTCAACTATGGTCCAGAGTGTGAATCAAGGGCAATGAAATTAAGGCGTACTTTCATGTGATCATTTTATTCCACCTGATCATTACTTGTTAGGTTTTTCTGCACCTGGATTTACTGGGTGCAGAAAACCAGGACACAATCTTTTTCCAGACAGAAAACTTAGACTGAAAAGACGCATAAGACTCTGGGTGCAGCAGAAGCAGCCAAGACTTATGCTGTTTTTTTTCACTAACTGGGGGAAACACACTATTCTTCCCTCTGTTGGTGTTCACCGTTGTTGTCGGGCTGTGATTCGGTGTTGAGTGCAGAGCGTATCGATTAGAGCTGAGGGGCCGAGCCGAGGAGGAGTTGACGAGCAAGCGGAGCAGAGCCTGGGACGACTGCCAGGGTTTGTTTTGTGACCGGTTCCCGCTTCACCCGCGTCCTGTTATACGGGCGCTTTAAGTTCTACGGATCTGCGATGGAGGCAGGAACGGCCGCTGCCAGCACCGCGGTGCTAAGGCACTGATGGTGCTGCTCGTGCGGCGGCTGCTGCAGGGCACCGAGGAGCACAGAGGAGCACAGAGGAGCACAGAGGAGCACAGAGGAGCCTTGGCCTGCCACCTGATTTATGTCAAAAATGTGTTTAATTTTTTTTTTCCACAGTCCACAGGTAAAAATTACATCATCACTTGGTCCCACGCAGGGGATCAGAAAGCCTCAACAGAATTATAACAGGTGGACAAAGTGCATTGATCAATATAAATCAGCTCCTCCTCTTAGTAGATAAGCCAAATGAAAGATACAGCTTCTAAGTGCCCCGGAGCTTAGAGAGAGAGATAAAAAAGGAAAAAAAGAAGATCATGCAACTTTGCTAAGCCAGCAGATAGGTCTAAAGAAAACTCAACGCCTTCTGTAACGGTAATTTCTCCAGGTTGCTCCACCGAGGTGTTGTATGCGGAATAGCCAAAAAGCGTGGACAAACTCATCCTAATATGGGATAAATAATTATGAATCTAACAAAGAACAAAGAAAAAAAACTAATAAAAAACCACTTCCCGGCGTGGCTACCGGCCGAGAAAGATGGCTGCATTCTAGCAGAGCTCTGTGACTGCAGGGCACCTTCCCAGACAATCCGCACAATAATCCTGACTTCAGCAGGCACTGCTACGGCTGTATACAAAACGGGAGATCTTGCGGTGACCCGGTGAAGCAATCCGCTACTCCAGACTCCTAAAACTCAAGCGGCTACGAGACAGTGCAACCAGGGCCTAACAGCACTACGGAAGCCGGGGACTAAAGTTTCACGGCGGCCCGGCATACAGATGACCCGACAAGAACTGCTCCTGGACACAGAATAAAGGCGGCGAAAACCAAAACGGAAGCGGCTGCGCGCACAGGACATCCTCGGACTACAAGGTACTGGCGACTGCTGGAGGAGGCAGCGAGGGGGCTCTGAGTGAAAACCCGACGTTACCGGGCAGGGACTGTGGACTGGGGACGCCGCAGTACGGCGGCACAAAATGGCAGCTTAATCCTGGAACCACCGGCGCCTCTGTTACCGCCGCTGAGCACACCAGCCCGCTCACCTGCCTCACACGCAGCACTAGCTGCAAATCAGTGACACCAGCAGGCATTTAAAGGGGCATACCCTAGATAGCACTGTGGGAAGACACCCGGCGTTGTCTCACAAGCTTAGCGGGGGCTATAGGGAGCAGTTCCACGGCTGAAAGACAGGAGCTGGAGGTACCACAGGCCGCTGGTTCTACACAGCGGACCAGCCCAGCGCAACGCAGGCCCACACGCATTCCCGGAGTCACCAAGGAACACACTGTACAACACATCGAGGAACAGTTGGCAAACGGGGCTCTTCTCCTGTTCCCACAAATTTTTGGGTGCGTGTCCACTGCGATCAAGTACCATGACGGGCAGGGGGCCCAAGGTGCAACAGCCTCCGCGCTTGGAAAAATATGCCTATTTAAAAGAACCCCAGAATGGTCACCGGAAAGCAAAGCGCCACGCACATCATCCCAGACGACCAACCCGCATGGTGACGCCGAACAGGTCACCCTGAACGATGTCATGGCGGCATTGCACACAATGCAAACTTCAATGGACACATTCTCCACCGATATCTCCCTGATAAGGGCGGACTTCTCCAAGTTGTCAGACCGTTTGATTGAGGTGGAAAAAGCTACATCGGGGCTAACTGACGACACGGCGGCCTTGAAACACAAAGTACAGAAACTGGGAGATGACAATCTGCTATTAAAGGCGATACTTGACGAACAGGAAGGCCACTCACGGCGCAACAACGTACGCCTGGTTTGTGTACCGGAAACAACAAACAAAGCTGCAACCGAAGGGCCTGTCAAATTATTTCTCAGTAGAACGTGCCCACCGGGTGCCAGGGGGGAAACCGAAACCAGGGGCACCACCGCGTCCAATCTTAGCGAGGATCTTCAACTTTCGCCACCGCGATGCCATCCTGCAGACAGCTCGAATGGCTCCACCAGTCAAAATTGACAATGCAGAGGTCACCTTCTATCCAGACTACACGGCAGCGGTGGCACAATGACGACGAAATTTCACGGAAGTGAAAAGGGAACTCCGTTCTAGAGAACTCAAATACTCAATGCTCTTCCCAGCGAAGCTGCGTGTTGAAGCGGAGGGAAAAACCTGTTTTTTTGAATCGTCTAAAGATGCGCAAGATTGGTTGGAGGGCTGGCGGCAGACAGGGAAACCCAGGAACCGGGATGCAAGACATAATAACCGATAATGGAAAAGACAGAAGCCCACAACAAACTGCATCACTGAAGCGACGCTATGACTTGGCTTTTTAAGGATAAAGGACCTCACAGCCTGCCACGCTTCACAACACCGCAGTAGGAGACTATGATATGGACACGGCCCGAGATTGGGCGGTGAGCGCAGGGTGATGGGTACTGTTACATTGACCTTCCTTACAATGGGTCGATTAAGGACGTGATACACAGGCAAGTTATGAAGACTCCTACAGGTAGGACCTACAGTGATGTTGGTAGCGCTGCATGGACATTGATGGGTGGGAAGGAGGCTATAACAGTCACGGTAGTCTCACCCTCACGAACACTACATTTTGTTCTGGGAAGTAAGCACTCTGCTCAGTTGGGGGTGGTGGATGGTTCTGTATCCGCCGGGCAGGGAGGCAGGGTGGGGGGTTGGGATTTTGATAGCGATAAGTTTCGGTTTGTTTTGGTCTCTGGTGAACAATTACCACTTTCTTCAGGGACTACAATTGTTTATCGGGGGCCATAATGAGCAATTGGAGATGGGGACAGTCACAGATCCGATGGGGGGGAGGGCAGGGTTTGGGATTAGGGGCCAAGGATTCTTGAAGCAACTGTTACAGTGTTTACGTTTAATATGTTACGTTATTTCAAGGAACAAGTTTTCGTGTCAACTATACAATCTATGCGCACACAGGGCAGGTCATGTACAGCAGGTATCAACAGTAGTCACTGACCATAGGATATACATTTCAAGCACGACGTGACACCACATGAGGGGCAGGAGACCAACACTCAGTTACCACTTCAGCCGGGCCCCCCTTGTCCATAATTTCGTGGAACGTGATTGGGTTGGGTCATAAGATTAAACGAGGGCTGGTCCTACAGTACCTGAAGCGCAAGGGGCCCTCGATTGTTCTACTCCAGGAAACACATTTGACAGGAACAACATGCAAGGCACTAGATAGATGGGGCTTTAAAATGGTAGCTCACGCGGAGTTCACATCTGGCTCTAGAGGGGTGGGAATCCTGGTCCATAAGAGCTCCACATTCATGATTAAGAACACTTGGACTGATGCACAGGGACGATTTGCGGTACTACCTGGGCAGTGGGAAGGTAGGTTGTATCACGTGCTCTTCGTTTATGTTCCCCCTACACTTCACCAGCAAGCATTTCAGGACCTCGGGAGGCTCCTGCTGGACCTTCCAGAGGGAGAAATGATCATGGGTTGAGACTTTAATACAGTAATGGATCCGACCATCGACCGCCACCCGTCCAGGGAAGCAAGCCGCTCCAATCAAGCCCTGCAAGATTTCATACACCCAATGGGAGTGACTGACATTTGGCGACTTAAGCACCCAACAGAGCGTCAATACACATTTCTCTCCATGGCACACAGGAGCCTCTCCCGAATAGATTATATATTGACACTGGGTATTACGCCTGAGAAAGTGAAACAGGTAGAGCATCTACCGAGGGGCATATCAGATCACTCTCCAGTCCAACTCATATACACCGCCTATATCCCTGGCAGACAGAGGATCTATCCGCTTTATCCTGGGTTCCTGAAAAATGCCAAGATTGTAAGAGACCTAGTTAAATCCACTACACAATACTTTGCAGAAAATGTTCAGTCAGTTCAATCCCCCAGCACACTATGGGAGGCATATAAAACCGTTATTAGAGGGCAGGCCATCTCGACGATCACGAGACACAAACGCTCACAAAGAGAGACCATAGAAGAACTAGAGGAGGCCACCCAGCAAGCGGAGAAAGCTCACGCCGCAGACCCCACTGAGGTTACGGCACACGCTGTGGCGCTGGCTAGCCAAGAATTTAAGAATTATGCATGGGAAACAGCAAAGGCCAAAAGTACCAATACCTTCCACAGAATTTACGAATTGGGAGACAAAACAGGTAAAATGCTGGCATGGATAGAAAAACGCGAAAAAGCAAGTAGATGGATAGCACAAATTTTGGAGAAGAATGGAGGCAGCACCAAGCACGAAGTAAAACAGGACCAAAGTTGTATCAAAAAATATATTTTTCTTTTTCTTTTTTCATATTTTCAAAGTGCACAGGACAGCCAACGCGTTTCGCTCCCCAACCGTGGGAGCTTCGTCAGGGCTGAAAACAACGTGAAATGATACACATATATTAATGACATATACTCAAATTAAACAATTACAACAAAGAGACATACAAAATTAAAAGCATCAGATCAAGCTTCCGAGAGAAGAGATGACACAACACCTAAAAAGATCACAATAGCAATCCTATTTTCTGGAGAGCATGTTACCCAAATTTGAAATATCCATACAAAAAAGGTAGTGCAACATGGTAAATACAGTAATCGCATTTGTTATGCGAAATAGTATACAACCATATATCAAGGTTTGAAAGAAAGATAAGTCAATAAAAAGAGTAAAAATCGAGCGGAGGTCAAGAAGGGGCGGGGAAAGATACTGGAATAGAAAAAAGGTAGGAAATGAAAATCCCTTTAGATGGAACTATGCAAAATAGGAAATGATCACCAATGCTAAAAAACACACAAACACGCGCCATATACTGGGCCCAATTGTTCGAGAATATATACAATATATTTCTCACCAAAGATACTGGTTAGTCTTGATGTGACACAATGAAGTTGACAAGAAAGCTGGCCAATGAAGTGGTAGAGATGCTGAAATAACAGAGGACAAGATATATAAAATATGAAAAATTTAAATAAGCAGAATAGGTGTACTGAAATTCCTAATCTTCTCACCTAATACAAAGATTCCAATATTAGGAATAGAGATGTAAGCAAACGTCACGGGCCGTCAAGTTGATAACATCAGTTGCATGAAGGGTAGTATCTCAATTGAATCTAAAAAGATAATAAAATTAGAGAAGTGTCGTGAATATCGCGATTTGCAGATAGTATAGACCAAAACCGAAATATCAGCAACTAAGTTAGTACTGATCCTATTTTGTACATACAGTGACAGGGTGGGGGTTGACGTGAGTGGTAAGATGGTGGAAGGAAAAGATAGTAAGAGGGGGGGGGGCAATTGTTGATATTATATCATGTCTAGATATAATGATGGACGTGAAGAGATGGCACTTAATTTGTTTTGACCCAACAATCCTAGGGTAACATCTGCCCCGGAACAACTTGGCAAAAAAAGTTTAAAGAGCCTTTTTCTAAAACTAGAGAGATTACGCAAATTGGAGTTAAGTAGATGGTGGGATGGGGTAACCCTGACACAATATCTTGAGAATGGAAAAGTCCCTAGGGGATTGAGGATCCTCATATTTCCCACCTTTGAGGACTTAAGTGAAAATCTACTTAAAGAGTGGGAGAGTAATTTAGAGGGAGCCTCATCTATTATGATGAAAATTCTGGTCAAACACTCGCTAGAAAAGGGTGAAAAGCTACAGGCGGAGATTGAACAAATAGAGAAAGAGATTGGTGAGTTGGGGGAGAAGGATTTAATTGAGAAAAATGTTGCTATCTTGAAAAACGTAATGGATAATCACCAAGTCTACCTTAAGGACAAAAAATTACGAAAAATCAAGAGAGATGACCGTGATTACAAGGACGGTTGTATCTATACCTTTGCCAAAAAATGTGATAATCTCTCTGTGGCCGAGGATAATAAAAGAACAAAGGGATGATGGTGAGGATAACCAGTCAGTCAGTAACATCTCCATTTCCTCAACCAGCAGTGTTGCCTCTTCCATTACTATACCTGAGGTCCCTTTAGGCGAGGGCTCCTCGTCGTTCCAGAAGGAACTGGCAAAGTTGAGAATGTCAAGCCGCCTTCAACAAAAAAGGGAACAGCCAAAACTAGGAGGGGGGGTAGGAGGTGGAAAAGCAGTAGGAAAGACCGACAAGCTTGTAAAAACAAAGAAATAGCCAATACTGCTGATTTGACAAATGTTACTGATGGTATACAAGAGTTGAAAATTGTAAATTTATCTAATAAAATTCTGGATACTATTGAGATGCAAGTTTTGAGTAAAGGATTGAATTTTTGCCCTACCCAAACAGGAGATTTTGCTGATGTACACGTTGACTTGTTCAAATTCACTAGACTTTTAAAACTGAAGGATTTCTTTTCCAATAGAGCTGTGTGTAGTGCCACGCCAACAAACCGGATGAGTGAGAGTGAACATACTGTTGCCTCGATCCGTGCTGTTCACTGCCTCATGACTATCGATGAGGAGGAACAGACTGATTTACCAGCTTTAATGACGGAACTTGGTATCGGCCAAGAAATCACCGATGACTAGTGGCCTCCATCCCAGACCCAAATGTATTCCAACATTTGGATATCACTCTAATATAGATGCCTTTCATAACAAGCATTGGAAATGCAATAGGGCTCGCATTAGGAAAGTTTGAGCTATAGGTGTTATAAATGAATTATTTTTATTTATGTGTTTTTTTTAAAATAGCTAAATTAATAGCTTTATCATTTACAATGCCAATAGTTTTAATTTTCGCAAATGTGACACCTATAGCATTTGCAATGCAACATGTTTTGTATTTACGTGACTTAGATGTATTGATATTACAAATAACAATGGCTTTTAATTTTTTTAAATAATTAATACTTAATTATTTATTTAATTTGTAATGGCAATAGCTTAAACTTTTGTAAATAACATTTGTGAAGATTATGTTCAGTGTTTTTTATTGTGACGAAAATCCAAGACCAGAAGTGAAATATTAACATCTTTTTGTGATTTGTAATAAAGCGTGAAAGCTTGAAAAATTGAAAGAACATATTTGAACCAGTGATGCTGTGGTTACGCTGAGTGGTGTGTGCATCGGTGTAGCTGTTTGGTGGGTGCATTGGTGGAGCTTAGTTGGAGCATCGGTGGAGCTGTATGGTGGGTGCCACGGCGGAGCTGTGTGGTGGGTGCCACGGCGGAGCTGTGTGGTGGGTGCCACGGCGGAGCTGTGTGGTGGGTGCATTGGTGGAGCTGTGTGGTGGGTGCATTGGTGGAGCTTAGTTGGAGCATCGGCAGAGCTGTGTGGTGGGTGCCTCGGCGGAGCTGTGTGGTGGGTGCCTCGGCGGAGCTGTGTGGTGGGTGCCTCGGCGGAGCTGTGTGGTGGGTGCCTCGGCGGAGCTGTGTGGTGGGTGCATCGGTGGAGCTGTGTCGGTGGAGCTGTGTGGTGGCTGCATGGCTGGAGCTGTGTGATGGGTGCATCGCTGGAGCTGTGTAGGTGGAGCTGTGTGGTGGGTGTATCGGTGGAGCTGTGTCGGTGGAGCTGTGTGGTGGGTGCATCAGTGGAGCTGTGTAGTGGGTGCATCGGTGGAGCTGTGTAGGTGGAGCTGTGTGGTGGGTGCATCGGTGGAGATGTCGGTGGAGCTGTGGGGTGGGTGCATCGGTGGAGTTGGGTGGAGGGTGCATCGGTGGAGCTGTGTAGGTGGAGCTGTGTGGTTGGTGCATCGCTGGAGCTGTGTAGGTGGAGCTGTGTGGTGGGTGCATCGCTGGAGCTGTGTGGTGGGTGCATCGGTGGAGCTGTGTAGTTGGAGCTGTATGGTGGGTGCATCGGTGGAGCTGTGTGGTGGGTGCATCGGTGGAGCTGTGTAGGTGGAGCTGTGTGGAGGGTGCATCGGTGGAGCTGTGTGGTGGGTGCATCAGTGGAGCTGTGTCGGTGGAGCTGTGTGTTGGGTGCATCAGTGGAGCTGTGTGGTGGGTGCATCAGTGGAGCTGTGTGGTGGGTGCGTCGGTGGAGCTGTGTCGGTGGAGCTGTGTGGTGGGTGCATCGGTGGAGTTGGGTAGTGGGTGCATCGGTGGAGCTGTGTGGTGGATGCATCGGTAGAGCTGTGTGGTGGGTGTATCGGTGGAGCTGTGTCGGTGGAGCTGTGTGGTGGGTGCATCGGTGGAGCTGTGTCGGTGGAGCTGTGTGGTGGGTGCATCAGTGGAGCTGTGTGGTGGGTGCATCGGTGGAGCTGTATAGGTGGAGCTGTGTGGTGGGTGCATCGGTGGAGATGCGTGGTGGGTGCATCGGTGGAGCTATGTGCATCGGTGGAGCTGTGTTGTGGGTGCATCGGTGGAGCTGTGTGGTGGGTGCATCAGTGGAGCTGTGTGGTGGTTGCATCGGTGGAGCTGTGTGGTGGTTGCATCGGTGGATCTGTGTGGTGGTTGCATCAGTGGAGCTGTGTGGTGGTTGCATCAGTGGAGCTGTGTAGGTAGATCTGTGTGGTGGGTGCATCGGTGGAGCTGTGTCGGTGGAGCTGTGTGGTGGGTGCATCGGTGGAGTTGGGTGGTGGGTGCATCGGTGGAGCTGTGTAGGTGGAGCTGTGTGGTGGGTGCATTGGTGGAGCTGTGTCGGTGGAGCTGTGTAGTGGGTGCATCAGTGGAGCTGTGTGGTGGGTGCCTCGGTAGAGCTGTGTAGGTGATGCTGTGTGGTGGGTGCATCGGTGGAGCTGTGTCGGTGGAGCTGTGTGGTGGCTGCATCGGTGGAGCTGTGTGGTGGCTGCATCGGTGGAGCTGTGTGGTGGCTGCATCGGTGGAGCTGTGTGGTGGCTGAATCGGTGGAGCTGTGTGGTGGCTGCATCGGTGGAGCTGTGTGGTGGCTGAATCGGTGGAGCTGTGTGGTGGCTGCATCGGTGGAGCTGTGTGGTGGCTGAATCGGTGAAGCTGTGTGGTGGCTGCATCGGTGGAGCTGTGTGGTGGCTGCATCGGTGGAGCTGTGTGGTGGCTGCATCGGTGAAGCTGTGTGGTGGGTGCATCGGTGAAGCTGTGTCGGTGGAGCTGTGTGGTGGCTGCATCGTTGGAGCTGTGTGATGGGTGCATCGCTGCAGCTGTGTAGGTGGAGCTGTGTGGTGGGTGCATCGGTGGAGCTGTGTGGTGGGTGCATCGGTGGAGCTGTGTGGTGGGTGCATCGGTGGAGCTGTGTCGGTGGAGCTGTGTGGTGGGTGCATCGGTGGAGCTGTGTTGGTGGAGCTGTGTGGTGGGTGCATCAGTGGAGCAGTGTGGTGGGTGCATCGGTGGAGCTGTGTAGGTGGAGCTGTGTAGGTGGAGCTGTGTGGTGGGTGCGTCGGTGGAGCTGTGTCGGTGGAGCTGTGTGGTGGGTGCATCGGTGGAGCTGTGTGGTGGATGCATCGGTGGAGCTGTGTGGTGGGTGCATCGGTGGAGCTGTGTGGTGGGTGCATCGGTGGAGCTGTGTCGGTGGAGCTGTGTGGTGGGTGCATCGGTGGAGCTGTGTGGTGGGTGCATCGGTGGAGCTGTGTGGTGGGTGCATCGGTGGAGCTCTGTCGGTGGAGCTGTGTGGTGTCTGCATCGCTAGAGCTGTGTGATGGGTGCATCGGTGGAGCTGTGTGGTGGGTGCATCGGTTGAGCTGTGTCGGTGGAGCTGTGTGGTGGGTGCGTCGGTGGAGCTGTGTCGGTGGAGCTGTGTGGTGGGTGCATCGGTGGAGTTGGGTGGTGGGTACATCGGTGGAGCTGTGTCGGTGGAGCTGTGTGTTGGGTGTATCAGTGGAGCTGTGTGGTGGGTGCATCAGTGGAGCTGTGTGGTGGGTGCATCGGTGGAGCTGTGTAGGTGGAGCTGTGTGGTGGGTGCGTCGGTGGAGCTGTGTCGGTGGAGCTGTGTGGTGGGTGCATCGGTGGAGTTGGGTGGTGGGTGCATCGGTGGAGCTGTGTGGTGGATGCATCGGTGGAGCTGTGTGGTGGGTGCATCGGTGGAGCTGTGTCGGTGGAGCTGTGTGGTGGGTGCATCGGTGGAGCTGTGTCTGTGGAGCTGTGTGGTGGGTGCATCAGTGGAGCTGTGTGGTGGGTGCATCGGTGGAGCTGTATAGGTGGAGCTGTGTGGTGGGTGCATCGGTGGAGCTGTGTGGTGGGTGCATCGGTGGAGCTATGTGCATCGGTGGAGCTGTGTTGTGGGTGCATCGGTGGAGCTGTGTGGTGGGTGCATCGGTGGAGCTGTGTGGTGGGGGCATCTGTGGAGCTGTGTGGTTGGGGCATGTGTAGTGGGGGCATGTGTGGTGGGTGCATCGGTGGAGGTGTGTGGTGGGTGCATCGGTGGAGGTGTGTGGGGGGTACATTGGTGGAGCTGTGTGGTGGGTGCATCGGTGGAGCTGTGTGGTGGGTACATCGGTGGAGCTGTGTGGTGGGTGCATCTGTGGAGCTGTGTGGTGGGTGCCTCGGTGGAGCTGTGTGGTGGGTGCATCAGTGGAGCTGTGTGGTGGGTGCATCGGTGGAGCTGTGTAGGTGGAGTTGGGTGGTGGGTGCATCGGTGGAGCTGTGTCGGTGGAGCTTTGTGGTGGGTGCATCAGTGGAGCTGTGTGGTGGGTGCCTTGGTGGAGCTGTGTGGTTGGTGCTTTGGTGGAGCTGTGTAGGTGAAGCTGTGTGGTGGGAGCCTTAACGGAAATTACAACTCTCAAAACAAAAAAAATCTATCCTTTAACGATGCTGGATGAATTATGACAAGTGCTTGCTACTGTTCCAACAGATACATGCAGAAAAATATGTAGGACGTTATTCTGGAAGGAAAACTAAATCACAGAAAAGAAAAGAGTACGAACCGTAAATGAGAGAGGTTTGTTTGTTAACATCTGCATTGGGAGAAGGTTTTGTTAAACCTGTCGGTGTTTAATTAATACCGAAGCTACACTATATTTTAAGGAATGACGAATTTTAAAGGTCTGCTTAGAAAATGATAAGTAGCAGTGCACTCTTTACTTAAACCAAAACTCCGAAAAGCCCTCTTAAGAAGCATGGAATTCGTGGTCCTGGATACAGCATGCATTCCATGTTTCTTTTCAAGCAGAGCATAAACAGTTGTTGCAGCAAGGGGCGGGAAGATTAGGAGACAAAACTGAAAATACGGCCGGCAGGCAGTGAATAATTAGGAGGTGACAAATGACCTGGGACGGCTGCCTTTGATGTGGTAATGCGAGGCAGGCAGGCAGATGGCTGGTGGCATTGTGCACGCGCTTTTTAGGGCTTGCGCTTGCGCAATGACCTAAAAAGCACGTGCACTCAAAGGAATCGCCAGTGGTGGTTAAACACTGGATAAGCCCCTATAGAGCTTCCAGCTGTGCGCATGCGCACAGCAGGCGAGCCCTAAAAAGGTCACAGAAGATTTGTATAAACTTGACACTTCCAACCAGTTATTTACTGGAACTAGAGCTAATATAACTCACTCTGAAAGAAAAGCCTTCAAAAACCTCAAGGATAACCCTACTATAGTCATACGAGAGGCCGACAAGGGCGGAAGTGTGGTAATTATGAATCGGGTAGACTATCTTAGTGAAATCAAACGTCAATTAGCAGATCGTCACAACTATAGGGAGATAAAGAGCAACCCGATACCACTTGTAGTTAATGCCATCAATGAAAGACTCTGTGAATGGAAAGATTCATGTCTACTTACGGAGGATGAATTTAAATTTCTACATGTTTCCCACCCTTCCTACCCTTGTATATACATCCTCCCTAAAATTCACATGGGGGGGAGAGGGGTTTCCACCTGGTAGACCCATTATCTCGGGGGTGGGCTCACCCACCGAAGGTCTTTCCCATTATGTGGACCTTAAGTTGCAGAAATATGTTCTAAGTCTTCCTTCCTATATTCGAGATAGCAAGGATGTCTTGATCAAACTCAATGATTTTGAGTGGTCGGATGACCTTAGTTTCGTGACACTGGATGTCACCAGTCTCTACACGTGTATTGACAGAGTGTATGGGAAGATAGCAGTCCAATCGTTTCTAGATAGAGAGGATGCCCAGCTCTATTCACAGAACGAAATGATTTTGCAGCTGATAGACCTCATTCTGCTGAATAACTTTTTTCTCTTCGATGACCGCTGGTACCAACAGACCAGTGGTACCGCGATGGGTTCCAGGTTTGCTCCTTCCTACGCCTGCCTCTTCATGGGGTGGTACGAGAGGGAGCATGCCTGGGCCCGATGTGCCTCCCTTTGGACCAATCATATTGTGTTCTGGGGAGGTACATAGATGATGTGATTTGTTTGTGGTCGGGAACTGCTGAGGAACTAACCAACTATCTTGTCTACCTTAATGATAATCCCTATAATGTGAAGTTCACCGTGTCACATAACATGAGCAGTATTAATTTTTTGGACATCACGTTCTATGTACAGAACGGTCGGGTCCACAGTAAACTCTATCGGAAGGAAACTTCCTGTAACTCCGTACTAAATGTGTCTAGTGCGCATGCTAGTTCGGTAATCAGAAACATTCCGTTTGGCGAACTCACAAGAGTGCGCAGAACTTGCAGTGAAGAAGATACATTCAAGGAAAATGTAAATGCCACCAAACTGAGATTCCTAAAACGAGGTTATGACCAACAGGTTATTGACAGAGCGGTACGTAGAATTGAGACTGTGGACAGGGAATCTACCCTTACAAATAAGAATGAAAGAGCTAAATTGGATAAAGGATCTAGCAGAGTGAGGTTTGTCACCCAGTATACATCTCATAGTGACAAAATCTTTAACATATTCAGGAAGAATTGGCACCTGTTAACTGGAATTGAGGGCCTAAAAAACCATATAGGTGAAAAACCTCTGATCACTTACAGGAGGGGCATCTCTTTACGTAAAGAATTGTGCCCGAGCTATGTGACTACACCCCCCAATGAAAGAAATTGGCTAGCTCCTAAACCCGCATGCTTCTTTAGATGTGGAACCTGCAATGTTTGTAAGATGGGTAAGAATAAGACCACCACCTTCTCATATAATAACGACCGCAAGTTCAGAGTTAACCATTTCTGTAACTGCAATACCCCTTACACAGTTTATGTCCCAGGATGTCCCTGTGGTCGTATATATGTGGGCAGCAGTATACGACCATTGAAACTAAGAATCCAAGAGCATCGCAGGGCAATCATCAACAGGGACATCAGGCACCCAATAATGGAACATTACAATTTGGAACATGTTAATGATAACACCTTTTGGTTGACCGGTCAACTCCACGGATCCGGGGGTCTAACTCGTTTCTTTATTGTTTCATTATGTACTCTTGTACTCCCCTTTTTTACTTTGCACCATTCAACATATTCTATTGCCGACCAAGATTGTCTTTACAATTTAGTAGTAACCAGTCCACAAGGTTGCTTGCCCTTTTCCACCTGTTCATTTTCCTTTTGATTCAGTTCTATTATGCCTTGGGTCAGTTTAAATTGTTTATGTAATCAGCCTGATACAACCCTCCAGTGGACCACTGACCAGTCCATCATGGCAGCCACTTCAGTGCGTCACTTTTGCCTTCTTTTCACCCTTCACAAAGGTTGTTTTTGCAATAACGATCTTATTTACTTGTTCGCCTTTACCTTAATTTTTTCGGGATTCTTCCCTGAATTTATGGCAAAACATTGCTCGGGTTTTATACCTGTTCACTTACATACTGTCTACACTACAACATTTGGGCATTCTTGACTAGTCCATCATGGCCGCCCCACTCGGATGTGCTGCTGTCCTTTTTCCAGCTCTTCACTCCATGCAGGGCTGGGTTACATGTCGCTACCTCTTGCAAACACGCAGGTGTTTGTAATTATGTACCATGTGACCGGCGCGCCGGTTTTTAAAAACCGGATCCGATCTGACAGACCCTGTTCGATCGAATCCGTCACGGGCCATTGCTACAAGACGAAGCTTGGAGGTAAGTGCCAACTTCAAAATGCTTTTGATCAACCTCTTTCTGCCAAGTCAGTTTCCTTTGGCACTTCCCGGTCGGCGGACTCTATGTGCCCGCTTTGAATGTCTTTTTAGCTTACTTTAAAAATCCCCCGTTTTTTCCTTTATTGTGAATGTGCACTTTGCACTTGTAATGACTTTTCCGTTGTGCGCTAATCTTTTAAGCCGGCAGCATTCGTATTTGGAATGCGTTCGCCTCTTAAAACACTTCCGATGTGTATTTGGTACATCGGAAGAATATTTTAATTTTCTGGTGTGTGCTGCCCCGGGGGAAGCAGGGTAGTATTTACTTTGCATATATACATGTTACGCTGGGCGACTTAATAATCTCACAGATGTTACCAATGGGCACTTGTAAGACACATGTTTTTGATATTAGATTGCTAGGGATTAATATTATAGTTTGTCTACTGTCAAAGGTAGACACGCGTTGTTTTCACCTTGATTGTTCATGGGTGTAATTTATATGTCTTTGATTCTTATTTTCTACTGCAGCACGTGTGGTAGCAGCTTACTAAGGACTGCACATACGTCGCCCTACGTACAGTCTACTCTAAATACTAATGTGAGTTATTTCTGATATTCTTTTTTATTGAGACCCTCCCCTGCTCCCCTCCCCCTTCACCACCCCCCCTCTTACTATCTTTTCCTTCCACCATCTTACCACTCACGTCAACCCCCCCCCCCTGTCACTGTATGTACAAAATAGGATCAGTACTAACTTAGTTGCTGATATTTCGGTTTTGGTCTATACTATCTGCAAGTCGCGATATTCACGACACTTCTCTAATTTTATTATCTTTTGAGATTCAATTGAGATACTACCCTTCATGCAACTGATGTTATCAACTTGACGGCCCGTGACGTTTGCTTACATCTCTATTCCTAATATTGGAATCTTTGTATTAGGTGAGAAGATTAGGAATTTCAGTACACCTATTCAGCTTATTTAAATTTTTCATATTTTATATATCTTGTCCTCTGTTATTTCAGCATCTCTACCACTTCATTGGCCAGCTTTCTTGTCAACTTCATTGTGTCACATCAAGACTAACCAGTATCTTTGGTGAGAAATATATTGTATATATTCTCGAACAATTGGGCCCAGTATATGGCGCGTGTTTGTGTGTTTTTTAGCATTGGTGATCATTTCCTATTTTGCGTAGTTCCATCTAAAGGGATTTTCATTTCCTACCTTTTTTCTATTCCAGTATCTTTCCCCGCCCCTTCTTGACCTCCGCTCGATTTGTACTCTTTTTATTGACTTATCTTTCTTTCAACCCTTGATATATGGTTGTATACTATTTCGCATAACAAATGAATTACTGTATTTACCATGTTGCACTACCTTTTTTGTATGGATATTTCAAATTTGGGTAACATGCTCTCCAGAAAATAGGATTGCTATTGTGATCTTTTTAGGTGTTGTGTCATCTCTTCTCTCGGAAGCTTGATCTGATGCTTTTAATTTTGTATGTCTCTTTGTTGTAATTGTTTAATTTGAGTATATGTCATTAATATATGTGTATCATTTCACGTTGTTTTCAGCCCTGACGAAGCTCCCACGGTTGGGGAGCGAAACGCGTTGGCTGTCCTGTGCACTTTGAAAATATGAAAAAATAAAAATAAAAATATATTTTTTGATACAACTTTGGTCCTGTTTGGTCCTGTTTGGTCCTGTTTTACTTTGTGCTTGGTGCTGCCTCCATTCTTCTCCAAAGTTTCTATCTGGAATTCCAGTGGGACTGAACCGCAGCAGGTCCTGGAGGTTGTCAGCACAACAAAACGGAACACTTTGAGGGACGCTGGAAAATAGAGGTGCTGGTTGTTTGATCCGCTGTGGAATATTTCTCTTTGGATAGCACAAATTTGTCTAAAGGACGGTACTCTCACAACAGACGCTGACCTCTCGTCGGAAGAATTGGGGCACTCAACACAGGGAAAGCAATGGGTCCAAACGGGCTACCAGTAGAGCTGTACAAAAAAGTGGCGGGTCTGATCACACCTCACTTACTTTACATGTACAATGACTGCCTGGAGGATGGCAGGCTGCCACGGGATCAGCGAATAGCCACAATTGTGGCAGTGCACAAACCGGGCAAACCTGCGCATTTGGCAGCCTCTTACCACCCAATATCGCTAATGAATGCGGAAGCCAAAATACTGGCCAAAGCGTTGGCACTCCGACTACAGCCACAACTCAAGGACTTGGTTCACCCGGACCAATCAGGGTTCATGCCGGGACGTAACACCTCCCTTAATCTACGGAGGGTGCATGCCGTTATAGCCCGTACACCAGAGATACAGAAAGATGCAGCCATCCTTTCCTCGGACGCCACTTTGGCCTTCAATTTAGTGGAATGGCCGTTCCTCTTTGCGGTACTTCGGAAGCTGGGACTTGGCCCGAAATTCTGTGCATTGATACAACTTTTATATACGGAACCCCTTCGCGCAAGTAGTAGCAAACGGAAGAATATCAAGAGAATTCAAACTAGGAAGGGGTACCAGGCAGGGATGTCCGCTGTTGCCGATGCTATTCGCCCTAGTGCTGGTACCGCTTGCTGCATGGATCAGGCAGGACGTCTCCATTCATGGAATGAGATGGGAGGAGGACTAGGAGGACCGTATCTCGCTATATGCGGATGACGTGCTCGTATATTTAACATCCCCGGCGAGATCCTTAGTGTTCCTACTAGACATTTTTACTGCATACGGGAAAGTATCCGGCTACACTATTAACTGGACGAAATCGCTACTCTATGTATTGCACGGGCCTACACCCAAAATCCCGGCGGGATGCGAACTGCAGATCGTGACCAGAGGTTTCAAGTACTTAGGAATATATATGTCACCCCATCAGAGTCCATATTCATGGAAGAAAATTTAATGAGGCTCCTGGAACGACTCCAAGCGGACGTAAAACACTGGAGATCCCTCCCGGTGACGCTCCTGGGTAGAGCTGCACTATTTAAAATGCTAGCCCTTCCGAGATTCCTACATGCCCTGTCCCCCCTAAGTATTTCAAATCCATTGAAGCGGAAGTAACAACCCTATTGTGGGATGGTAAATCCCCCCGGATAGCACAACACAAACTGGTCCGGAGTTGGTATGACAGTGGTATTGCTCTACCGAATGTTAAACTCTACTACTGGGCATCACAACTGGTGACAATAAATCAATGGTTGCACGTCCCACAGGACGAACCAGCATACAGGTTGAACCGGAGCCTCCTGACGGCAGACCGACTGATGAGGGCGCTTTACACCAACGGAAAACAGGAAGGACTTACAGGACCAAGGGCACACACGACTAAAATATGGCACGCCGCACAGAGGGCCTTGGGATGGGAAGGGAGTGTTGACACAAGCCACTCCCCTCTGGGACATGAGAAAACTGGGCATACTGGCGAACACAAAGGGATTCAAAGAATGGGACCTAATTGGTATCTCTAAAATAGGCGACCTATGGGCGAAAGGAGAGATAATATCATTTGAAAACTTACAAGCGAGGTATAAGATGGCAGACTCGGACTGATTCCGTTACATACAGATACGACACGCATTACAAAGTGCAATTCCCCCAGAGACCAAATTGGTGGAATCCTCCCCTCTGGAGGATAGGCTCCTCACGGACTACATGGAAATAAAGGCAACCTCTTACACATACAAGAAACTGATCAATAATCAACCAGACCCCCTGATAGCACTAAAGGGAAAATGGGAGACTGAATTGGGAGATATCGAGGAATCTGATTGGATGGACGCCCTAGCATCAGCCCGAGAGGCAGCGATCTCATCCCCACTTAAACTCATTCAACTGAAAATATTACACCGAACATATTATCCTCGCACCACGATATTTAAGCTGGGACACACACCAGATCACCTTTGCCTCAGAGGATGTGGAGGTATTGGAACATTTTACCATATAATATGGGAATGCTCTATCATAAACCGCTATTGGTCAAGAGTATTAGCGATAATTTCAGAGGTGGGAGGAGCAGAAGTTCCCTGTGATCCCAGGTGTTGCCTCCTCAATATCTGGCAGCCCACCGACTTAAACCTAGCCTTACAGAACTGGGCTACATTGGGGGCGACAATCGTGAAGCGAAACAGCAAAATACTGGGGCTCTGCAATAACACCTACACGTACACAATGGTGTCTGAGAGGGCAGTTTACACGCACAGGGGCTGTCCCAAGAAATGGACTAGAATATGGGGTAAATGGAACGAATTCCGTGGGAACATATGTGAACCTCCTTTACAGATCCCCTCCCCAGTGGTCAGTCCCTAACTACACATGTACACGAAAGGGCTCGGCATGCAATAGCACGGCATGACAGTTACACACGTACAGCTGATGTGTGATGATACCACTGGCTACCCTTTATTGTACCTGAAGTAGTTCCTAAATAATCATGACATGTACCTATGCACTGTACTCTGCTTATTGGGCTTTATGTCACCAATGCTAAAACCAATTGATTAGCTGTACGATTTTACTGCCTGTATGAAACTGTCTTGACACAATAAAGGTTTTTGAAAATGTAAAAAAAAAAAACACTTCCCACCCCACCCATGGTGGCGGCGTGTTCATACTAACGAGAGGTTGGTCGACACTGGGATTGGGATCAAAACTGGAAGAGATGGCGGGCTCTGATGGTGGAGGGGCACACCGCAGACGGACGGCCCTGGGAGAGGAAGGAGACAAGGGGACCCCATTTAAATTCGAAATTCTTATAATTATCCCTGAAAATATCAGCCATACGTTCTAGGCTAAGCAGTCTCCAAAGACGAGAGTGCCATAGGGATATAGCTGGAGCCTCCCTTCTCTTCCAGACGGCTGCCAAGGTGACCTTAGCTGCCCCACACGCACCACTCTTAAAGTATGGGACTCAATTCCGGGCGACGACAGGTGGACTTCTTTTCCATCCCCATTCACTCCAATCCATTTCAATCCAGCTTTCCCCCCGGCCCAACATGAGGGACCCTTTGATGCCTGGAGAAGGGGAGGCTGCTTAGCTCTAATACATTTGTTCCACAATTTTGATCCCCTTACTTTTGATCAATGTCAAAGGGACTTTGTATTGAAGAACACGGAAAGATATCAGTATATCCAATTAATGCACTGGGCCCTCACACCTCAGATACGGGAGGCTGCTACTCGACCTCTCACAAAATTTGAGGCCTTTCTCACCAAGACTGCTAACATGAAAGGGGTGATCTAATTTATCTATAGCTTCCTCCTTAAAACAGTGCTTTCCCCACGCCCATGGTATATGTCTATGTGGGAAGACTTAATTCACCATCGGAATGGACGCATCTATGGTCCGACATCGCACGCTTCAATCATTCCTCAGAACTCAGGGAATTGCCGTCTTATTTTACGTATACACCAATCATTGAGGAGAGCAGAGCTGAGCAGAGGAGTGGAGGGAAGTGCCTACATCTGCCGTCTGTAGGTGGACTGGCTCTGGATCCCGCTTCTGCTCCTGAACGATTGCCAGCATTCTCCATTGTACTCTTGACAGCGATGAATAGCAACGAACAAGCAATGAACAGTGAGTGGTGAGTGGCAAGAGGTGTGTGGCATGCGGCGAGTAGTTAAGGTTGATCGGTCCGTAAGTCGCTGAGCCTTTTCAGTCTGTAATAAGTCTGTAATACAAAATCTGAGAAATTATGCAAAGGGGAAAGTGACAATACAGTTTGATCCTGTTGAAGCACCCCTCGACCCCTTAATTACTCTGCATGCCTAGACTACAGCCCTACCCGGAGCTCGGATATTAATCAATTGATTAATGAATTAGTTAATTAAATAAGTAACCAGCAGCACCGGCGAATTCTGTACGGAGGTGTGCTTTGGGGGTGTTTTCCCTTGGAGGTGTTAGGAGGTGTTTTTGTCCAATCAAAGCACCATTTGGTCTTGTCACTGGCCCGTTTGATTCTCTGAAAGAAGCAAGACTTCTTCACCTTAGAGGGTGTATTATGAGGTCAGGAAAGGAGCAGCCACCTTTCCCTCCTATCAAAAGGAAAAGAAAAATACAACAAACACTAATATTAGATATGTTTAAAATAAAACAGACAGGTGATGTATAGTCCTTTAAATCATCTAAGGTCCATACATTCGGGAAACTGGGAAGGTCGCCGTCAAAGTTTGATTTTATGAAAGATCCAACTGGTGCTATGCTAACATTGCTAACTAACCCATGTGATCTTCAAACTCTGATCAAACCACTGAGTAGAAAAAATATTATATCCCCTAAGGAAGGAGTAAGTGAACCAGGCCACCCTGAGTCTGAAGCTGAAGTCGAACGAATGTCAAATTCAACTAAGGACCATGTCAACCATTGGGGTCAAATAACGGACCTAGAGATGTTAACTATTCCACTTACTGGTCGTTCACAACAAGAGGACGCAAAATGCACAAATCTAACAATGGGAGATACTCAGCAATTACTACCAACTAGGCATCCAATGCCAATAGAAGTGCAAGTAAAAATCAGAACAGCTAACGGGATAGGGGAACCATCTAATTTGGGACAAATAAATCAACCAGAGCAAGAAGCTCCAAATGAACTAGATGGTGGGGTGAAAATCATAAGGGAAGCCAATACCCCACTGAAATCGGATCTTACTCTGCCTAAAATAAATTCAGTTAAAAACAGGACAAGCCGAAATGTAATCAAAATAACGGATCTCAAATTAATAAGTACGAATACAACAGCAACCCAGAAACTCTGCAGCGTTGGAGTACTCCGTATCAAAAAGACGTTTTGAATAGTAGTCCACAATTCATTAATTCTTGTGACGAGGACATGATTTTCAAGGACCACAAAAAGAGAAGTATAAGGACCTATCATTCATAAATGGGCAACACCATAACCCAGGTACTCAGGTACCAGGAAGTGGGAACGCAGGAGCAATTTGGGATTAATTCTTCAAAACCTCGCAATTAACTCTGGAAGCTTTAACATATCAGTCCAACAAAAAGGAGATCCAAATAGATCTCTTGAGTGCTGCGTCATCCTCTGTGGCCGGAATTGAGCAGAAGATAACACAAAATAATCTAATAGTAAGGGCACAATCTCAGCCAATATCTACGTATGCAGAGTGTAGTTGTGCCCAACTAATTAACAAACTGGCTACCATTCCGGATATTTTAAAAACAATAATTGACGATGTAAAAGGCAATTTTCCTAATGTGGGAATTCAAGCCATCAAGACCGACTGCCCCTCTAAAGATACAATAAAATGTAAAGACAATACTGTTGTTGTTAAAGAAAAAATAGATGATAAAACAAAAGATCAAGAAGTGATAAACCTATGCTCGACACAATCAACAATGACAGACGCAGCTCCGGACGTTCATCTATCAAAAAGACAGAGGAAAAAAATACGGAAAGCAAGAAATAAGCTTCTAAAAGTATAAAAAAAATACAAATGCATCAGATATAGTGAGATTGAACACTGGAAACAACCATGACCAAATATCATATTGTGAAGGTGAGGGTAAACAAATGTCTCCAACAAAACCCTTCTACCCTCTATTTAATAAGGATCTAACGGAGGTACAAGCAGTTATAAAAAATAAATGCCTAAACAATCAAGCTGATAGTATAAAAATGATAGAGAATGGGAAAATTCAGTCCTTTGAAATGCTGCAAGTGGAGGAAAGTAATAAACAGGTGGAAAATAAGCCATCACAATTGGAAACAAATAGAGCAAAGAGGGAGAGTATCAGAGGGGATGAAACAAATAGAGATTTGTTAAGTGGTGCAGGTAATTTTTACGCCGGAATATAAATCTAGGGGTAATAATGAAACAACTTGCAAACATCCGGACCCAACACAAGATTGCAGGAGTATGCAAAGCATGTGCATCTACAGCACACATGCCTCGAACAGAGGATTAATGGCCCCAAATCCCTGCCGTGGTATCTGGTCATGTTGTGGCTGAGTGTGCCATGTGATGTGGCAGGCTATAGTGCTTGGTGTGATTTGGTCATTTTTGACAAAGTGGCGTGCTGAACGGTTAGGCAAATTTTGAATTTCTCTGTTTTTGGGATAGTGTGATATAGTGCGGTACCTACCGTATGATGTAAATAAATTACATTGCTAATATACCGAAAGGATGTGGGGTGAGTGTTATTATGGCCGAAGCCTTGCTGATTATATGCAGAATAACAGGTCTGGGAGGTCACTACTGACTAGAGCAGGTTAGCAGCTGCACAGGCCTTGGGCACTGATCCTATTGAGGATAATATGTCACGGGCCACTGGTGACTGGAGCTGGCTAGCAACAACGCTAGCCTCTGGTATTCATTACAAGCAGGGTAACAATATATGTCAATATTGACTAGAACTGGTTGGCAGTAGAGGTAACCTCTGGATTTGAATATTTGCAGGATTTGCAGCAGTGGTGGCCTCTAGGAAGAAGGAATTGAGTAAGCATAACTGGATATACTGGTTTCTTTAATGCCGATAATTGTTTACACATGAATGCACCAACGTGCACTGATATATTACATTACCAAATTACAATATTCTTATATTAATTTGAGGTGACTTTTCACCTTAATATGCCTGCAAAGTTACATGATTCTAGGCTCAGAACCATTTTATTTAGTGATGTCCATCTGCACACTTTCCTGCATCTTGTAGTAAATTGAATATTGACAAACAGAAGTGTTATTTCCAGAAACAGTGAATTCTGCAGCTTGTCTGTATCTTTGATCTGCACCTCATGGACTCCTCACATTCCTCTCGAGAGAAGATCCTGCCTCCTACTCATTAGTGTCGTTTCAGTAACTGTTTCTATCACGTGTTCATGTTTCATTGACTTGTATTAGGAGAAAAGTGTATAAAAATACATTGTGTAGCATTAGCATTGTATACTCCAACTTGCTCTAGGGTGGATGCTCTCGTCCATTGCAAAGACAATTGTCACTTGTTAGTTTGCTTGGCCTTTTGCTATTTTTGCATTAAATGTATGATAGATTTGTTGGCCTCCAGGTGTGTTGTGTTTTATTTTACATATCACAAGAGATGACGAGGAAAATGACAGTCCAGTATACACATTCTTCATATAAATAAACTCACTGTTCCGGAGGTTCAGTCCCACTGACATTATCTCTAACTGAACACCATGGGAAGCATGTGCTTTTCAAACCAGTCGCCCTCTGATGCAGCGTCCTCGCTATTGGATAAGTCAATATGTCGTGAATTTTAGGAGGGTTACCGTAACTAGTGCACTATGTTAGAGAGTGCTCACCTGTGGTAGTAAGATGTTAATAGGCACCTTATCACCTATGCACGGTGCGGGGCTTTGAGTTACAGAGCTCCTCACGCTGTGGAGAAGATTAGGTCACATTTACCCATATTCCCATATTTGGTCCTGATGAAATGCCAACAGATTGCTCCATGACTACACAAGGCATGAAAAATGTTGACCTGAAGTATAGACCCCAGCTTACCAGCAGATCCATAGGTGATCGACACTTTCACACAGTGATAGGGGCCATTAGTTCCTCAATTTCTCTGCCACCGTTTTTGATCTCAACATGGACCAGGAAGATCACATTAACTATATTGCGGCAACTGGTCGATAGTTGATCTTATATTCAGACTTTCACCAATCTCGCATCTTATGACACACCATCCTCTGTCCTACTATGCTCATCCGGAGTACTAAATAAAAGATCTCCGACAAAGTGCCCTCTGGTGGTGCCCGCCAGGCATTGTAGCGCCGGCCTGGTGAGGAGTATAGCCCAATGATGAAGCAGGTCACCTTCAGGTGAGTGAACGCAACTTGCCTTAAAAGCACATGCTTCCTAGGGTGTCTGCGTTCAGTTACAGATAATGTCTCTGGGACTAAACCTCCGGAACTGTATACTGTGGTTTGATTGTGTTTTATTTTAACAAATGTACATAGTAAATATTGGTCCTTGCTTGTTTCACAAAAATGATCGGATACCTGCCTCCGAGCGCACTTCTTACAGACGAGTATGGGGTTATCATGTTGCTGCTACAAGCTCCTTACCTGTGTTAGTTATCAGGATCGATGCAGGGAGCAGACCGAAACCAGCCACACATGGAGATCAATGACAAATACTGAAGATTAACAGAGCTTCCAAGCTGGTGACCATTACTTAATTGACCCTGAAAATAAAAGACGTATTTAGTATTCTGGTGACTCATGACCATAAAAACAAAGGTTATAAATTCAATATTATGTCAAATACTTAAAAAATGGAACTGGATGTGCTGAATCGGATGTTGCCCCAGGTCATGCGTGACAGACACCTTCCACCACTATTGCTTATGGGACTTGTAGTTTTGTTTTTCTCATTAAAAGGATGGGTTCTAAAGTCCCAGTGATCTAAGCGATGTTAGTTAAAATCAGAGGCCTGAGTGAGGGTGAAGCATGACACTGCTCTGCTTAGCAGTGAGATGACTGACAGTTCCCCAGCCCATCCATTCTTTGACAGAAAGAGGCTCGTCAGCCGTTCATATTTTTTTGCAATGGGAAAGAAACTTTTATTGCAGCTTGAGTCAACTCAAGAGATAAAACCCTTGGGCGTGTTTCATTGACTACTGACAAACATGAACAATCAAGAACACGAGTTTCTGGAAAACTATCAGGCACCCAATCAGAATCAGCCGTCCTTCACACCCAGGAATTCTTGAGGCTTTGGAGAGGGTGAATTGCACGTCGTATAAGAGGAACACTACATCGACTCAAAGCTCACTTCTCAGGGATGTACTGGAATGTCAGCCTCATGGCACACTTAGCCAGCTCTTCACCTCCTCCTCCTCAAACTGTTGACCAGCTATCAGGGCAAATGAGCCTGCAGCAAAGCATCGCTGGCTTAGTTCCACACCGGACCAGGCAAGGCCGTCAACTCCAAACTCCTCCAAGTCAGGAAGCACTCTGGTCGAGCCAGTCCTAACCCCACATGAACGCTCCCCATCACAACTATTTTAGTGGTACTAAGTTATGTTTCTGCCAAATGTATGAGTCAAAAAGTGAAAGATTTTACTAGGAAATGCTGAAAGAGAAATCATGACGTTTTTCAATATTTCTGAGTCTGCCACACTACACAGGAGCATTATTTCTCTGCAGCAGCAAATCATGTATGTGCCCTGTAGAAAGCATGTTTGAATGAAACATGGAATGCATTGCAGCCAACAATCTATGCAACATCATAGCAGAGTGCAAGATAACTTGTGTTATTATTCCAGCAGAACGAAATGCCATTCCTAATGTGTTCGTCATTTTAAAGATAAACCCAGGAAAATGTACGGTCAGTGTTGTTCTTCTGCCAGTTAAAAGACAATCTCCATTAATGTGCCAGGAAATAGAATACTATGAGAAATCCTACTCTATGGCAGGGTGCTGCCTGCCACTATATTGCAGGTTACTTCCAACATAATCTGATTTATACATACATACTGCAGGGTGCTGCCAGCGATCGGGTCCGCACACAGCAGTCTTGAGCCACTCAAGTACTCCGGCGGCCCTTACACTAAATATTTGGGACAAGGTACTGAGGCATAGAGAGCTGATCATATTCCCTCTCCATACACTGTTCCAGTTACCGCGCGCACAATCATATTTGCTCTCGCCCCAGGAAGCATTGGACACCGGACGCCTGAAGCCGACGTATTGGATCTCACGCGCATGCGCTTGTGTTCGCGTGCGCGTGCCCGTTTATCCCGGGGATCTTGTACCTGCACCCGCTCCGCTATTGCTGGTCCAGAGTTTAGCTGAGAAGCTTGAGGCGGCGAAACCCTGGCACCCGGCACATTAACCTTAAAATTAAACTTAAAATAAAACACAGGCCCTATGAAGTGCTGTAGGCACTAGCTAAGTTAGAGTTGGTGACAGCACCTGGGCAGACAATTAGCCAACGGTAGCAGGGGGCTGGAAGAGCGGAGTACACAGCGGCAAACCGTGAAACAGAGGTAAGTGAGGAGCAGTTGCCCTACATAGGTTTAAAATATGGATGGGCTGTAATTGTTTTTCTTAATAATCAAGGACATTAAAACTAACCCAAAAGCGACGGCGCTAGTCACATGGGTACAGGTTATTGAATTGGTATTGGCAAAAGGGGCCTCGTGATCTAATCCCAGCGGAGGATTGGAATAGGGAAGTAGCATTTAAAACAGGCTATAGGATTGGTGACCTGAGGCCAGAGTGCGAGTAACAAAGAAGGAAATCTAAAAGATGGCACCGTCCAAAGCAATAACCCGTAAGACTATAAAAACCGGGAAAAAGAATGAGATGAGCATTCCAGTGGCAGGTGAAGGGAGCGGAGTAGGTAAATCAAAAGGGGCGATGAGTGAGCCACTAGAAGGAAAAAACAAGTAGCAAGGAATGTACAATCCATGACACTAACACTGCAATTAAAAGGTGGTTTATCAGTGTCTAACTCAATCAAAGACTTTTTGGGAAGACATATCAAGGGGAAGGATGTGAGGGACAAGGAGTCAAGTGCCGAGGCCTACCCAACCTCTGAGTCTATGGGCGAGGTTGGTCTAGCCTCTCCAAACCAGACCATATTTAACATCTCTGGGGTTTCTTTGAATCCACGGCTGTCCTCTTCGCCAAGAATGTTCCAGGGGAGCAGTCAAAAGCAATGTTGGGAGAGTTGACACAAATCAGAGGGTTAATGCCGGCATTAGTTAGACCTATTGGTGGGGAACAGGATGCATTAGGCCGTGAAGGATGAAGAGGTAGCTTTGTTAAGGGCTCCCAAGGTAAAGAAAGAGGAACTAACTGTACAAATATCCCAACAGCCAATGATTGTGAGGAAATGGGGTGAAAGGAGATATTACATGAGTGGATTCCCGAGGTCAAGGGGGAAGTGGAGATCGCCCTTAGAATAAGACAACAAATAAGACATCATGTAAGGAAGGTGAGAAGAGTGAAAGGAGAAAGGAAGGAACAAGAATGTCAAGAGAGGGAAATAATGCAAAGATCAAAGGAGTATAATGCAAAGCCGATACACGAACGAGAAGAACCGTGGAATAGGCTAGAAAGATCAAAGATCATTAAAAGTAGTCTGGCACCAACAACGAAACGGAAAAAGGAGAAAGAGGGGAAAGGTACAAAATTGAGGATAACTACACAATTGGGACCTGGAAATCCTAGACGTAGTAAGTCCACCAAAGAAAAAGATTAGGGAAACATTCCAACAAAGAGAAGGGAAGCCCGATTAATGGGAGACATCCACGGCGTAAGGCAAGATTGTACCCCCGACTTATGGGTTTTCCTAGAACCTTCCAGCCAGGGCAAAGGCGGAAAAAAGCCAGGAAATTAAACCCACTAAATCGATCACAACTTATATTCTCCATGTCAAAATGTGCAAGCCTCGGCAGCACTGGCACAGAGGACCTTAGAGAAGTAGGGTTTGTTACAAATAGCAAAGGGGGTGATGTGACCAAGCTCCTCTTCTACTCTGCCTTGGTGAAAGCCGCTGCAGAAAATGCCAAAAATAAGCTGCAAAAGGAGGGGATTAGATTGGTAAGAAGTGAGGAATTCAAGGGGCAGCACTTCCTTACGAATCATTCTGGACTAGGGTTACGGCAGATAAGGTTAATCAACTCAAGTTGGAATAAGAAGGAGGATCTTGCAATAACTATAACTGATAACGAATTTGCAAGATACTACAGATATATTTGCTGGAAATAGGTTTAATGTCCTAGCATCCCCAGAATTTAGGAAGTAAGAAGTGGAGGGGTTCCTGAGTGAAATCGACTAGGAGCATGGGTCGTCACACAGCCTATCAGTTCTATCATGGAATATAAATGGCTACAAGAAAATATCGACTCAGAATAATTTTGATAAATTCATTAAGAGTAATGATATTGTCTGCCTGCAGGAGACTTGGCTGTGCGACGATACCCGAGCAACCCTAGTTACAGAAGGTTTCGCCCAACACTCTAAAGCAGCAAAGAAAAATACTCTCGGGAGGCCATTGGGGGGCCAACTAACGCCGAGTTCGACACAGATAGCTAGGAAGGTTCAGAATTTGAAACTACATTGTGATTGGGCATTAGGCTGTAGGGTCCTACTGCAGAAGTCGGATCCCGGCTTTGATGGAATGTGTATTATAAACGTTTATATACAGAAGGGAAAGGACAATGAATATAAGGTGAATTTGGGAAAACTGAAAGAAGATTTAGAGTCTGTTAGCGTAAAGTATCAGAAGGATATATTATTGGTGTTCAGTGATTTTAATCATAGATTAGACCCCCAAAGGGTGGATAATTGGCACAAGGAATTTTTAGAATCTTATAATATCAAAGTAGCCATTTTCCCTAGAGGAGAGCTCTCCCCAAAGGATGCAACTTTTACTCAGCTGGTGGGTTCACTGGGCATGGTATGCGTAAATGGGAGAATGCAGCCAGATCGGCCAGCAGGACGCACTTTTTTGAGGGGCCAGCAACTCTGCCCAATAGATTATGTGTTTTATCAGGCCTGGTGCTTTGGGCTAATTAAAAATTTTGAGATGATGAAAATGAAAGGTAGCGACCATTATCCATTGAGGGCAGAATTACATCTATAAAGAAGCAAAAATAGAGAAAGGGTTTTGCAGGTACATGTGGATTATCCAAAACGGTTGACAACTAGTATAACAGAGGAATATATCGAGAAATTAAAGCAAACCCAGCAGGCTATTCCTGTAGAAGAAATTCAATTAAGAAATGGATTTACCTAGTTTGAATCCACCATAGGCAAGCTGGTGGACACCTTAAGACATTTTAAATTAAGAAAGGCCGGGCCTGGGAGCCATAGTGTTAATAAAAATGTGAACACCTTGTTTGACGGTGAATGCCGGGTAGCCAAGGCACAGATCAGGCAGAAGACGAGAAGATTAAGAGTCAGGTTTAATGTGGAATTATCTCTGTCCCTCCAGTTACTAAGGTTAAAATACAAAACACTCATTCAGAACAAAAAAAGAACCTGTAAAGATAAGTGCTGGGCAAATATGTTGGAGGTAATTGAAACTAGAGATGTCAAAGGATTTTGGAAATGAGTCCAAGAAAGTGTGGGTAGAAAAGCAGGTTCTCTAGACTGTATGGTCCCTGAAGATGTATGGGTGGGCTCCCTGGGAGAAATATATGGGAAATGGCCTATCCAAGAAGAGTCAAGGATGCCAGTTTGGCCACAGGTGAGGGTTGACATAAAAGAAGACTTTACCTCAAGCTATATAAAGAAAATTATAGCAAGTTTGAAGCTTACCCGTGCTGCAGGCCCAGATAATCTTCTGGCAGTGATAATAAAGATTAGACCAGATTGGTGGGCTGAGTTTTTTGTAATCTTGGAAACAGGAATTGTACCAGAAAGCTGGAGGGGTGCAATTATAAGACCAATACATAAGAAGGGCGACCTAAAACTACCGAAGAACTATAGGTTAATAAATCTCCTAGACATATGGGAAAAAGTCTTTGCAAAAGCCATATTGGGTTTACTTAAAGATTGGGCGGAGGAAAACCAGATTATACCCCAGAACAGGGGAGGTTTAAAACAGGCCACTCCACAATTGACCATTGCTTTGCTCTCTGGGCCATAGCGCGGAAGTCAATTGAAACGCGGGGAAGTTTATTCTGCTGTTTTGTGGACTTCCGCGCAGCTGTCGAACTGGTGGACCGGGAGCTGTTGTGGGAGGCCTTAACTAGCTACTATATCCCAAAAGATTTGTTAAGTCTGATTCAAATACTCCATACTAAGGACTGGGCGAGATAATTTTTGATATATATGGAAGTTTATCTGGGAGCATTGAGATTGGAAATGGGTTGCGGCAGAGATGTGTATTGGCCGCCCTGCTGTTTTCCTTGTTCCGTAGGAGTAGGCGAGAACACCAAAATATCACAGTGGTGTAAAAACGAAATACAGAATAGCAAATTAAAATGCGCACGAGAGACTAGGGGGATCATGAAGGAGCTATGTGGAATGATGATGATTAAACTGTGCCCCATCACCTATACGATTAGTATTGATAAGAAAGTACTTAGAATGTTGGGGAAGGAAGTATCTAAGGCACAGGACCAAAATCACCTCGCTAATAAGATCTCAGTGCTCTTTATGATTGACACATGGAAAAATGAACAATGTTCTCCCTACATTGATAGGTTACCTGATTGTCAATTAGTGCTATGGAAATAATGTGGTAAAAAGCTCAATGATTGATAAGAAGGGAAAATGCATTTGCACTGTGGGAACCTCATGTGACTTGTTACATATTTTATTAGATTGCCTGAAGTTTCTAGATGTACGAATTATGTTTTTAAAACTGATATTTAAGAAATATGATATTAAATCTAGGACCCAGGCTATAACTTTGGTGACTGAAATGATCCATTTAGATATTGCCGCTGCTATTGGGAAATGTATGCAAAGAGTGAAGGCACTTATCTCTGTCCTTTTCAATGAGTTTTAGTAAAATAATTTTACCTTAATTGGGGCAACGGAGGGTTTTATAAGTGCATGCGTTTTACGATCGATTTTAGCATATTTAATTATGTGTACTTTGTATGTGTGGTTGTGTGTGTGGTTGTGTGTGTGCGGTTGTGTGTGTGGTTGTGTGTGTGGTTGTCTGTGTGGTTGTCTGTGTGGTTGTCTGTGTGGTTGTATGTGTGGTTGTATGTGTGGTTGTCTGTGTGGTTGTCTGTGTGGTTGTCTGTGTGGTTGTCTGTGTGGTTGTCTGTGTGGTTGTATGTGTGGTTGTGTGTGTGTGGTTGTGTGTATGTGTGTGTGTGTGTGGTTGTGTGTGTGGTTGTATGTGTGTTTGTGGTTGTGTGTGTGGTTGTGTGTGGTTGTGTGTGTGGCTGTGTGTGTTGGGTTTGTGGTTGTGTGGGTGGCTGTGTGTGTGTTTGTGTGTGTGCTTATGGTTGGTTGTGTGTGGTTGTGTGTGTGGTTGTGTGTGTGGTTGTGCGTGTGGTCGTGCGTGTGGTCGTGCGTGTGGTTGTGTGTGTGTGTGGTTGTGGGTGTGGTTGTGTGTGTCTGGTTGTGTGAGTCTGGTTGTGTGTGTGGTTGTGTGTGTGGTTGTGCGTGTGGTTGTGCGTGTGGTTGTGTGTATGGTTGTGTGGGTGTGGTTGTGTGTGTCTGGTTGTGTGAGTCTGGTTGTGTGTGTGGTTGTGTGTGTGGTTGTGCGTGTGGTTGTGCGTGTGGTTGTGTGTATGGTTGTGGGTGTGTGGTTGTGGGTGTGGTTGTGTGTGTCTGGTTGTGTGTGGTGGTTGTGTGAAGTTGTGTGTGGGTGTGGTTGTCTGTGTGGTTGTGTGTTTGTGTGTGGTTGTGGTTGTGTGTGTGGTTGGGTGTGGTGTGTATGTGGTTGTGTGTATGTGTGTGTGTGGTTGTATGTGTGTTTGTGGTTGTGTGTGTGGTTGTGTGTGTGGTTGTGTGTGGTTGTGTGTGTGGTTGTGTGTGTGTAGTTGTGTGTGTTGTGTTTGTGGTTGTGTGTGTGAGTGTGTGTGTGTGGTTGTGTGTGTGTGGTTGTGTGTGTGTGGTTGTGTGTGTGTGGTTGTGTGTGTGTGGTTGTGGTTGTGGGTGTCTGGTTGTGTGTGGTGTGGTTTTGTGTGGTTGTGTGTGTGGTTGTGGTTCTGTGTTTGTGGTGGTTCTGTGTGGGTTTGGGTGTGGTGTGTGTGGTTGTGTGTGGTTGTGTGTGGATGTTTGTGTGGTTGTATGTGTGGTTGTATGTGTGGTTGTGTGTGTGGTTGTGAGTGGTTGTATGTGGTTGTGTGTGTGGCTGTGTGTGTGGTTGTGTGTGTGATGGTGTGCGGTTGTGTGTGTGGTTGTGTTTGTGTGTGGTTGTGTGTGTGCTTGTGGTTGTGTGTGTGGTTGTCTGTGTTTATGTGTGTGTAGTTATGTGTGCGGTTGTGTGTGGATGTGTGTGGTTGTGTAGTTGTGTGTGTGGTTGTGTGTGTGTGGTTGTGTGTATGGTTGTGTGTGTGAGGTTGTATGTGTGGTTGTCTGTGTGGTTGTATGTGTGGTTGTGTGTGTGGTTGTGTGAGTGTGGTTGTGTGTATGTATGTATGTATGTGTCTTGTAAAGCGCACTTCTGCCCGAGGCGTCGTGGCGCTGTAGACCGCTGGGGAACCCGTCCTTGCTATCCCTGTGAGATGGTCCCTACTGGGTATCTCCAAGGTGAAACAAGGCATCCCCGGCGGATGTGGGGGCCATTGTAGAGATGAGGCAAGCTAATGCCCAGAGTTGCCGAGTGTGATCCCCGGTTAGAGTAGGCACCGAGGCGAGAATTATCGTGTCCGCAGACCCTGGTCCACGACCCTGCCGGGTCGGGAACTGAACCCTGGTCCCGGGCCGTTCTAACCAGTGAGCCACACCACTGTGTGGTTGTGTTTGTTGTGTTTGTGGTTGCATGGGTGGCTGTGTGTGTGTGGTTGTGTGTGCTTGTGGTTGGTTGGGTGTGGTTGTGTGTGTGTGTGGTTGTGTGTGTGTGGTTATGTGTGGTTGTGTGTGTGTGTGTGGTTGTGGGTGTGGTTGTGTGTGTCTGGCTGTGTGTGTGGTTGTGTGTGGGTGTGGTTGTGTGTATGTGTGTGTGTGTGGTTGTATGTGTGTTGGTGATTGTGTTTGTGGTTGTGTGTGTGGTTGTATGTGTGTTTGTGGTTGTGTGTGTGGCTGTGTGTGTGGTTGTGTGTGCTTGTGGTTGGTTGTGTGTGGTTGTGTGTGTGTGTGGCTGTGGGTGTGGTTGTGTGTGTGTGGTTGTGGGTGTGGTTGTGTGTGTCTGGTTGTGTGTGGGTGTGGTTGTGTGTGGTTGTGTGTGTGGTTGTATGTGGTTGTGTGTGTGTGGTTGTGTGTGTGTGTGGTTGTGTGTGATGGTGTATGGTTGTGCTTGTGTGTGTGGTTGTGTGTGTGGGTGTGTGTGTGGGTGTGTGTGTGCTTGTGCTTGTGTGTGGTTGTGTGTGTGGTTGTCTGTGTTTATGTGTGTGTAATCGTGTGTGCGGTTGTGTGTGTGGGTGTGTGTGGTTGTGTGGGTGGTTGTGTGTGTATGGTTGTGTGTGGTTTTGTGTGTGTGTGTGGTTGTGTGTTTGTACGTGGTTGTGTGTGTGGTTGTGTGTGTGGTTGGGTCCGGTTGTGTGTGGTTGTTTGTTATGTTATGTTATGTTATATTGGCTTTTGTATAGCGCGCGGCTACTCAAAAAGAGTGTCCCGGCGCTTTTAATAAGGAGGCTACAGTGTAATAACACAACACAATTAAAAAGAAAAGTATCAGAGACAGAGAAGACACAACAGGCAAGAAGGCCTACTGGGTAAACAACCAGGTTTTGAGGCCTTTTCTAAACGCCAGAAGGCTGGTAGCTCCCCTAAGTGTAAGCGGCAGAGAGTTCCACAACTGTGGCGCCAGAAGTCCAAAGGAGCGACCTCCCAGGCGCGCTCTCTTCACTCGTGGAACAGTCGCCAGAAACAGGGATTCTGACCTCAGAGAACGAGCCGGACGGTAGAAGGCAAGTCTCTTTTGGAGGTACTTTGCTCCCATCGCATGGAGGGCCTTATAGGTCAGGGTCAAAGCCTTAAAGGCAATCCGCTTGCGGATTGGGAGCCAGTGCAGAGTCTGCAACAAACCCGCCGCGCTAGCACATCTATTCAAGCCAAAGATAGCTCTCGCCGCAGCATTCTGCACAACTTGGAGCCGCTGTAGCAGGTACTCTGGCAGGCCCAGGTACAGAACGTTTGAATAATCTAGCCTAGAGCCTATCAGGGCCTGCACAGTCAGCTTCCTGTGCTCCTCCGACAAGAGGGGAAGAAACCTCCGCAGCATCCTAAGGAGGCCGAAGCAGATGCCCGACACCCCCAGGATCTGGGACTTCATCGTCAACCCCTTGTCCATCTTGACCCCCAGGTTCTTAGCCATTTGGGATGAACAAGTCGGGGGGAACATGTTAATAGGCCACCAAGCCTGCCAGTCTGGCTCCGTGTCACACCCGAAGAAGAGTACCTCGGACTTATCGGAATTGCACTTGAGGCTGTTCAGTTGGAACCATTGAAAAACAGCCCCAAGGCAATCCCGGATACTCTCCCCATCGAAGTCTCCTCCTCTCTTACACGAGAAGAGGAGCTGGGTGTCGTCTGCATAGGATACGATCCGGGCCCCAAACGACTCCGCCAACGCCGCCAAAGGGGTCATAAAGATGCTAAAGAGGGTCGGGCTCAAAATAGAGCCCTGAGGGACCCCGACTCCCAGAGGCGGCAACACGGCAGAATCTGGCGAGGCCCAGACCGTTTGCCGGCGGCCAGCTAGAAAGGAGGAAAAACAGCTGAGCACCGTCCCCCGTAGTCCAATCTCACAGAGTCTTGTGAGAAGGCCATCATGGGGGACGGTGTCGAAAGCCGCCGACAAATCCAGCATCACCAGCATGGCTTTGCCCCCAGTATCCAGAACCCCTTTAATGGTATCTGAGACCTCGAGGAGCGCAGTCTCTGTGCTGAGATTTGGACGAAAGCCCGACTGGGTGGCATGCAGAATCTCATTCGTCTCTAGAAAATTGGAGAGCACCGCCTGAACGTGCTTTTCCACAATTTTTGTGAGATCCGGCAACAGAGAGATAGGCCTGTAGTTGACTGGGGCCTTTGGATCCAGACCAGGCTTCTTGAGCAGCGGGATGACCATTGCCTGCTTCCAAGCCTGCGGAACCACTCCCTGGCTCAGCGAGAGATTCAATAGCGGGTTCGCCAACGGATTAATCACCTCCGCCATTTTCGCCAGAAATTTAGCAGGGCATGGGTCCAAGGGCGAGCCCGATTTCAAGTTGCCCATAAGTGCTAAGGAGACGGGCGCAGATATAGGTGGAAACACGCCCAGCGTCAAGCCTGGCAAAGCCGGAGGGGATCGGATAGCGTCAGAGTTAATCAGCCCCGCAGGTACAGCCGATGGAAAAGAGTCCTGTATGAGTTTGATCTTGCTAGTAAAAAAACTAGCAAGGTCAGAGGCCCAGGAGTCAGAAGGTCTCTCCTCAGAGGTATTAGACCGTGGAGATATAAATTCTCTTACTATGGAGAAAATCTCCTTACAGGAGTTGGAGGCGGCTTCTATCCTCCCTGCCAGGTGTGGTTTGTGTGGTTGTGTGTGTGGTTGTGTGTGTGGTTGTGTGTGTGATGTGAGGTTGAGTGTGTGGCTGTGTGTGGTTGTGTGTGTGTGTGTGTGTGATTGTGTGTGGTTGTGTGGTTGTTGTGTGTATCTGTGGGTGTGGTTGTGTGTGTGTGTAGTTGGGTGTTTGGTTGTGTGTATCTGTGTGGTTGTGTGTGTGTGTGGTTGTGTGTGTGGTTGTGTGTTTGTGTGTAGTTGTGGGTGGGTTTGGGAGTGGTGTGTGTGTGGTTGTGAGTGTGGTTGTGTGTGGTTGTATGTGGTTGTGTGTGTGTGGTTGTGTGTGATGGTGTATGGTGGTGCTTGTGTGTGTGGTTGTGTGTGTAGTTGTGTGTGTGCTTGTGTGTGTGCTTGTGTGTGTGGTTGTCTGTGTTTATGTGTGTGTAATAGTGTGTGCAGTTGTGTGTGTGGGTGTGTGTGGCTGTGTGTGTGGTTGTGTGTGTGGTTGTGTGTGTATGGTTGTGTGTGGTTTTGTGTGTGTGTGGTTGTGTGTTTGTACGTGGTTGTGTGTGTGGTTGGGTCCGGTTTTGTGTGGTTGTTTGTGTGGTTGTGTGTGTGGTTCTGTGTGTGTGGTTGTGTGTGTGATGTGAGGTTGAGTGTGTGGTTGTGTGTGTGTGGTTGTGTGTGTGTGATTGTGTGTGGTTGTTGTTGTGTGTGTCTGTGGGTGTGGTTGTGTGTGTGTGTGTGGTTGGGTGTTTGGTTGTGTGTATCTGTGTAGTTGTGTGTGTGTGTGTGGTTGTGTGTGTGATTGCGTGTGTGTGTGTGGTTGTGTGTGTATGTGTGGTTGTATGTGTGGTTGTGGTTGTGTGTGGTTGTGGTTGTGTGTGTGTGTGGTTGTGTGGCAATGCGTGTGGTTGTGGTTATATGTGTGGTTGTGTTTATGTGGGTGACAGTAATACTAAAAGCATCTCAAAATAAAGAAACACAAACATTGAGTTTGTGGAAAGAGAAAGCACGTAGTAAGTCAGACGGGTGCAGCAAAGTATTAACACAACAACATGTTCTTTGATGTTTGATGTTCTTTGAATGAGAACATCAAAGGGGCGCCACAAAAGTGATTGCGGGCGAAAGTGAGAGTTATCGCGGGCGCTTAATGAGCATGACGAGGTTTGCCATATGCCGCCTCTGCTCCTAAGGGCTTGCCCGCGCACATGCACTGTAGCTCCAGGCTGGCAATGGTAGCATTTTTTGAGCCCTCAATAAAAGTCTTGCCAGACCAACGCATGCGCTGAGTCAGGCGAGACCTAAAAAACTAAACAAAAAGCAACAAAACTAGAAAATGCATTTCCAAATGCTGCAAAAGAGAAACAGGTAATACAAATGAAAAATATTAAACTTTGTTGGTACCTTAGTAATGTGCTTACTCCTGGGCTTCACTCCATCTGCAGCAATAACGCTCTGAAAGGAGAAATTACTGCAGTGAGTCTCAAGAGTCTTAAGTGTTACTGGTCACAGTCACGAAGACTGTGGTGTCGGAAGATATCTTTCTCTTATTTGGCTTTATAGTTCCACCAGTCACGCCATCGCTTTTAGCAGACACGCTACTGTTTGCATCATCACAACTTCAGGCAGACCAGCAATTCGGATATCACCACTCAAATTGGGTGAATATTTAACAAGTACGGTCTCGGCTTACCAAGTAGAACAAAAGAATCGGGTCTCATAACCATACCCATAACTACAGTTAGCTCTGCCGCCACTTGAGCACACCCAAACACCTCAGCACTTAAGCACCAGTCCCAGGGGAGACCATCTGTGATGTCCTTGTTAACTTGCACCACTCCTGGGTCAGCACAAGCAGCATCATGGCCAGCGTCCAACACCGCTACCACAAACATTCATGAATATCCAAAACGCTTATCACCCAAACTACCCAAAAATGGCATTCTAGATAAGCAATGTATAGTTATCAAGGACCCCCTGAATACAATGAATACAGAATTCCTAGGTCAGGGAAAAACAAATAATCGAAAAACAACAACCTAGGCAATCATGATTGGAGTTCAACAATGAACATGAGAATTTCAAAGGAAAAAGAGCTACCAGTAAGTTCAGATTCTGATATTTATTAACATATATGTTTAAAAAACGAGAAAAGACATAAATCTCATATACATAAAAATAATAACAAATCAGTTAATCAATATACATAAAAACGTTTCAGATCAATATAATGCATACTTATAAACTCTTTACAAAAATTCATTAAAACAAAAGAAATGGCTTAATAATTCTCGACGCGCGTTTCGGCGACCAGCGCCTTCCTCTGGAGAAGCCACATATGTTCTATAATAAAATGTTAAAAATACAAAAATGAAAATAATTACATACAGTTCCTAAAAACATTACACCATATTAAAACACACATTGTTTAGAACTGGTAGCTTCATTTGACCTTTGTTTTAAGAAAACAATATCTACAAATACATTTTATTTAACTTTCTTGTATATCAAGGTGAACTAAAAGTTGACCTTCATACAAAACCTACGTCCAAGAATACTCTCTTGCACTATAGGAGTTTCCATCCTAGGACACAAAAAGATAGTATCCCGTTCTCCCAATTTCTGCGCGTCAGACGCAATTGTACAGATTTGGCCGGTTTTGACAAGCAAGCGATAACTATGAGATCAAAATTTATTGAAAGAGGTTACCCTCACCGTTTGGTAAGGCATTCGTACAAAAGAGCACGATATTATGACCGAGATTGCTTGCTAAAGACTAAAACATCTAAAACTAATGAACAGGTTGTCTGCATTACTAAACATTCTACTGTGAATGCTAAAGTTAAGCAGCTCATTACCTCTAATTGGCACATCCTAAATAGCAATTGCTCAGGAGGGCAGAAATTGGTTAAACCACTTTTCACACACAAGCGAAATAAAAATATTAAAGAACATATTGTGCATTCACGATTTAGAACACCAAAACCTGAACAGAATCCCATACAGAGATCAATTCTAACCAATAATCCGATTAAAGGTACGTTTCCTTGTTCTTCTTGTTGCTCATGTAGAAACATCCTTGCAGGCGAAGAATTCTCTTACAATGGGTATACAACTAAAGCACAAGAGATGTGGAATTGTAGTTCTTCAAATGTGATCTATCTTATACAGTGCCCATGTCTCCTAACTTACATAGGAGAGACCTCTAGAATGATTCAGACTCGCCTTACAGAACATCGTTCCGCCATTAAAACAAAGAAGATGATTGCCCCTATGGTTAAGCATTTTCTGGAAAAAGATCATGGCCCTAAAGACATGAAATGGCGGATATTAGAAAAAATTAAAACACCTGATTCCCAAGGTGGAGCTACGATAAAGAAAAGAGAAGTGTTCTGCATTTTTGTTTTTGATTCCTTCCGGAGAGGTCTCAACAGTGAAATTCCTTTAGAAAATGCAATTTGTTAAAAAAGTTGAGGATCGGTTAGAGATAGAGATATTCACAAGCTGAAGTTCCTTATGTACTTAGTGTACAGGTCGCTAATATTATGACCTAGTATATATTGGCGTTCGCTACAGGTTAGGATACCAAGAGAAGAACATACATAGCTACGCCTTCCACTGTATTGTTTGTGTAATATATATATGAATAGATCTATATATATATATATATATTTGTAATAACAATAATATCCACTTACATCAGTGAGCATTATCGCCTCAACTATGTGACCCAGATCCTTTTGTTATCATGTTTGGTTAACATCCTACTATTTTTTTTAGTCATCTTGATTTTCCTGAGTAACAACGTAATATTTAGCCACACAATAGGATATAACAGTACACTATGTAATTACTACAGTAAAACAGCAAGATATCTCCTTGTAACACAGTGTGGTATATACATCTCTCTATCTATTTTTGGACTGGCAGTTTAGGGTCCGTTTATTTAAATTTACAGAGATGATTTTTACCACACCACATGGGATAAAATCGGTCTGTTTTTTATTTACCGATGTCTAGATTACATCGTAAACATCAGGGAATAGTCCGTTTTCTGTTTTTAGCTATTTCTGCTGATCTGAGTCGCATTACTAATTACGTCACCGTTCAGACAGCTGAGACGGATAATGTTAAGAAATACCCGTATATAAACCCGCCCTTCTCTAGCGTTGGTAATATCAGGTTTGACTACTGAAGCTGTTAGAATCCTGTTTCTCGCCGTCGGACTGATAGACCATTTGAAAGGATATCAGGAGGTAAGAGCAGCTGCCGTCCTCAGCCCATGTAGGCTCGTATTCGGACCACACTACAGAACTGTATTTTCTAGTTTGTCCTTATAACTGATAAGGAGTAATATAATGTATTTTCTCGACAGTTTTATTAGAAAACTAAGAAGAAAGAACGTCCCCACATCAGGAGGAGTTTTTTCATGTCTAAGGACTTGCTTACATCATACAGGTAGATCGCTAGCCTGCAATTTCTGCGAACAAGGGTATCTAGTCGCTATATTAATATCGTAGTCTAAAGAATCTCTACAATTACTTTCCTTATGAACTTATAAGTTTGTTTACCGTGTGAAGCACCTGCTATCCCTGACGGCGAGAAACTTAAGTGACTGTATTTACTTTACCAGGTACAAATTGCTAAAGTAAACTGTATAAATAGTTTGAGATTCACAAATCTATAGTAACTGAATAAGGCAATTCTCTCTGTTTCTTCTTTTGTTTTTTCTTCCTTTTTCCTCTTTAGCTATTTTAGATCCGGCCTTTTACGAAAAATCACAGAGCGTAAAGCTGGCAATTTTATCAAATACCCAGGTTTATTATATCTTAATATCTGAATTGGAAACCAAATCATGGTAATCACCGGTTTAAACCCCTTTGTATCTCTGAGCATGCATTTATTAATAGGACTGAACGCAGCTCATTATAAACTAGGAAACTTTAATTATTATTTGTTTCCCACAGCTTTAAGGCCTGACAAGCTGTCCGCCTTTCAGATACTTCTTACTTAATAGAAGAAACGTGCGAAGAAAAAGAATCAATAGAGTCCGTTTGGCCCGTGTTTTATACATACTGCTTGAATATGTAAGTATATAGGCAACAGAATCTTGCATAGAGGTTGAGAGCTCTCTTCGGGGAACCCATATGTCCATAGGTGTTCTTGTTTAGATAAACAAAAAACAAAAAATATAAAGATAGCAATGCCAGATTAAGGGTTCAAACCAAAGGGCTGTGGTCTGTGAACTTTAAAAGATCAATGCCCCCATATCTTTTCTGGACAATAAAAACTGGTGAAACCATTCAGAGGAATTGGTGACATCATAAATCCAGAGGGCAGTAAGGTCAATCCGCTTCCTCTGGGTCGTTGGGCTCTGATTTTGGAGCTGGCGGGCCGCTCAAGCATCTTGGACCCACCGAGTGGAAATCCTCAAGATGGCCACCGCCGCCGCGCGGAGTCCCGATCCTTTGCCAATCCACTGTCCGTGACCGGTCCCGCTTGCCTGTAGTGGGAGCTCCTTGTGTGGCGAGCTCCCCCCCTCCTGATCGAATTGCCGCTTCCCCTGCGTGACCCGCAGGCACCGAGTCTGCTGCTCTATACAGCCGGGGAGAGACGGTGGAGGACTGGCACTGTCGTCCTGGGCTGGCTGGCTCTCCCGAGGTGGAGCCAAGGTGTTTGAGATACCACAGCTCTGCGAGGGGTTTTAGTGCTCGCTGGCTGCCTGTAACGCTCCTGCGGACCCTGCTGGATCCTCCTTGTTGCTCCTGAGGCCTGGCCTGACGTGTCTGGAGCTGTTGGACCTCGCCCACGGTGCAGAGTACTGGTGCCGTTGAACCTCTGTTGGTCCTGGGGCCCGGTCTGGCATTGTCTGCGCCAGGGGCTCTCAGCAGCGGTGTGTGTGGTGGGCCGTGGTGGTCCATTGTTGCCCTTGGAACCAGCCTGAGGTGTGGCATTCTTCGTTCGCCCCCTGGGCCCCAGACAGACGTCGTTGACCCCAGGGGCCTCTGTCTGAATCTATGTGGGGAAGACCTGTCTACGCCCCTGCTGTGCCCTGCGACCTGGACCGCTGCTGCAGGTGCTGCAGGTACTGCAGGTCGTCGTCTGCTGGATGGTGCGCACCTGTGAACCTGCCTGCAGATAAGGAGTGGGGGGTGCGGTGGTACCTGGTCCTGGGGTGTGGGTCGGTTGACAGTTGGGCAGCAGGCGGGATGAGGGGGGCCCCCTTGGTTGGTGCGGCTCCTCTGTCCCCACCTCTTCCACCGCTCCCCGCGGGTCACCTAGGACTTGATGGTAGGGGGAACCAACCCCTCTTACGTAGTGATGGTGGCGGCGTAGCCCGCTGGGCTTCTCCTCTCGGGCGTGGGCGTGAGCGCTTCGGCCGCTATTTCGGGCGGCGGTGTCCCTCTGAGGGTTATAGACGGAGGTCTGGTGGCTCCCTTGGGGCTATGACTGTAGCCTAGTGAAGCAGGACTTGCGGGACTCCCAATCCTCCCCTTGGGTCACCAGCATACCCCTGGGAACAACTGCCCGCATCGACCACCCAGTCCGGGACCCGTGCCCTTCCTGGATCTCCTCGTCTGCTGTGAGTTGTTGCCCCGGCGGAACGGTCTGTGGCTCTGGCGGAAGGGGACCAGCACACGCCCTTGAACACGACCCTCTCCTCTACCCCTCTCCGCTGGCAGCACCTCTTGAGAAGCGGATTGGGCCATCCCGGGTCTTCGCACCGGCTGCTTGCACCAGACAGCTCCCTAGCTCACCTCCGTTGCTTTGTCGGCCTCCCATTTGTAATAGTTTGCGGTCTAATGTTTGCACCCACACATCCGCAGGCCAGGCGTGGCCTGCGGGGAAGTAATAAAAGGGGGACGCCTGCATGGAGGCGTCACTTCCGGTCAATACTATGAACTGTCAGTGAGTCATTTGCTGCTGCTGCGCGCGTCTGCCCTGTGACCTATCTAAGTGACTATAGGTATTTACCCCCAAAAGGAACAGAACACTGGCGACGGAGGGTGGGATGCTAGCAAGCACCCCTGGCGCCCACAAGACGGAGAAAACAAGGGTTCGTACCTGAGCCCTGCAGGAGTGGCGCACTGAAGCCGCGCGTCGACGCTGACACCAGAGGTGTCCCGTGGCGAAGCACTCGCCCGAGAGGAGTCCCCTCCCCACCGGTAAGTAGGAGGCATCAGGAGCGGCAAGACGGCCCGGCTGGGAAGGTCCCGAAAGAGCGCGAAAACGGGAAAACAGGCTGTGGGTCAGAATACGCCTCTCGCTGACAGGAAGGGCGCGCATGCGCACAAGAAAATGCGGCCTACCGCAGACACGCGAACTGCGTGAGGTAGCGGTGAAGGAACGCTGAGGCCCAGGACACAGGGAAACGAGGGGCAAAACACCCGCGCGAGTGAAGTAGCCAGGAAAAAAAAAACATTGGCAGCCCCAAGAAAATACGAGGAACTTTTACACTGGTAAAACAGGCATTGGTAGCTACAAGGAGCACAACCACCAGAAAAGGCCTAACAATCATTGGCAGCCATAAGATAACACTTGGGACTATTGCATATGTTCAACAAGCATTGGCAGCTACAAAGAGTTCCCAATCACAAGACAAAGCCCAACAACCATTGATAGTCACAAGTAACACAAGGGAATATCAACCCAACACAGATGGCCACCGGAGCAAAAAGAAAGGAGGGAGGACAACCCCTGACAACTAGCCATGGTGGACGAGGAAGCGCCCGCTGCCCAGATACATGTCCCTTATCAACATGCTGCGTCTGGGGTACTACCACCCTTTCGCGAAATGGAGGACCCGTCCACTGCATCCCGCGCTGGAAAATATGGTTAGAGCGACTAGAGAACTATTTTATGGCCACCAGGGAGACGGATAATGCCGTCAAGAGGTCTTTGCTACGCCACTATGCCGGAAATGAAATATTTAAATTGTTCAAACACCTATCAAATACCGGCGCTGCAGGAGACTATGACGCAGCAGTAAATGCCCTCAACGGTCATTTTGACCGGCAACTAAATCTTGACTTCGAGAGCTTTAAGCTGGGGCAAGCAAGACAAAGAGAGGGCGAGTCCATGGACCAGTTCTATGCTCGAGTGAGGGAGCTCGCCAGCACCTGCACGGATAAAGATCAACCCAAAGCTATACGGTGACAGCTAATTCAAGGGTGCAGGGACAAAACGCTACGAGCGCTAATCCTATGGAAACCAGGGATCACATTAGAAGACATTCTAATCCTAGCCAGGTCGCATGACCTGTCAGCGGTTAGGGCCACCGCAATGGATCAAGAGTTCAAAAAACCTCAAGGAAAAACCGACACAATCAAGACTGAACAAGCTTGTTGGACATGGCCTTGTGGCGTGGTCCCACTCCCGCAACACGGCCCCCACCCGACAGCCCAGATCCGTACCCAGAAACCACCAGCTGCCCTGGCCATGCCCGGCCAACCATCCCCGACCCACAATTGGCCTGTACCCGGCCACCCTTCCAGCCTGCGCGCCCCGAACCCACAAGGCCCCATAAACCCCCTGGCAGCCATCTTCCCTTCCCGGGATCCCTGACCACGTGGGCATCGCATAACCCCAGCCCCAGCGCAGCGTAGGCTCCAGACATGCCAGCCCCCGTTGGGAGGGTGAGGGCTCCCCTAGTGAGCGAAGACAAGGAGTTTCGGTGACACCTGGCTGAACATCTTCGCACAGTGATGGATGCAGGACAGACGGCGGCGCTTGTATTATTAGATCTAAGCGCCGCCTTTGATACTGTCTCTCATCCCATCCTGTTGCATCGCCTGGAGGAGATAGGAGTGGGGGGATCTGCCCTCCAGTGGTTCCGGTCCTTCCTCGATGGTCGTTTCTTCAGCGTTGCGGTGCCACCGTTCTAGTCCAAGTTCCATCCTCTGAAACAGGGAGTGCCGCAGGGATCCTCGCTGAGCCCCACGTTGTTTAATCTGTACGTGAGACCGCTGGCTGAGGTTGTCAGGCAGTGGGGTATGACCATGGTGTCATATGCCTTTGACACCCAGCTAGCGGTTACGATCAGAGGGGATGCGGACCAGGGTGCCCCCAGGTTTCAGAGTGGACTTAGGGTGGTGGCAAGCTGGATGAAGGCCAACTGTCTCCAGCTCAACGCGAAGAAAACCGAGATCATGATCGTCGGTAGAAGGGCGGATCTCTGGGGGGATAGGTGGTGGCCTTCAGAGCTTGGGTCGGCCCCTCTTCCGGTGACGGAATTGAAAAACTTGGGAGTGTGGATGGATCCCACTCTCAGTTTTGTGGGGCACACGAAGAAAACGGCTGCCTGCTGTTTTGGAATCCTCCGGGCTCTGCGTCCAGTCCTGAAGTTCTTTGATCCCCGCACCCGGCAGCTGGTAATACAGGCAACTGTTATATCGCGCCTGGATTATGCCAGCTCTCTCTTGGTGGGCGCTAACCTGGCGGAAGTCACCCGCCTCCAGCGCATGCAGAACGCCGCTGCTAGAGCAATCGTTGGTCTTCCTAGATTCTGCCCTGTTTCCAGCACTTTGAAAACGTTGCACTGGTTGCCAGTCAGGGCTAGAATCCAATTCAAGGTACTGTGTTTAGCCTTCAAGATTCTAAATGGTACGGCTCCTCAAATACTTATGGACCTTCTGTCCTGGTATGTCCCCACTCGGCATCTGAGATCTCTGGGTCAAGCTCTCACTATCACCCCCAGATACAAGCTGTGCCGTGTTGGTGGTCGTTCCTTCCGGGTCAAAGCAGCCGAACTGTGGAACTCCCTTCCGGTGGAGATTTGGTTGTTGGAGGATCTTTTTTCTTTTCGTAAGGCTATAAAAACTTTTTTATTTTAACCTGGTCCCTTCTTTTTAGCTGTTGTGTTTCTTGTGGCTGTTGCGTGTTACCTTGCCATGCGCTAGGACGCCCCTTAGCTGGGGCAGCTGTGCGCAGTACAAATCCACGTAACATAACATAACATAACCTCCGGCCTCCCCTGTGAGACTGGTTTCTGTCACACCGCTGGCCTTCCCCTGGGGGCCAGTTTCGATTGCACCTCTGGCCTCCCGGAGGGCCGGCTCCAGACCTGCTGGGCGTCTGGGAAATCCCGGACACATCTTCAAAGGGATCAAAGGACCAACCGCCGAACCTCTCCAACGACCAGCCCCCAAAGCCTCGAGCCTCTGCCTTGGAGGGTCCGGACATCAAAGGGCCACTGGACTATATGAAGGCCCACCCCTGAACAAGCGGCAGTTGTATCTTGGACAAGGAAGCCCTGCTGATCTGATCGCGGCTGAGCTGAACCTCGCGGCTCGTTCTTGGAACTGAACCATCGGAGCCCTGCTGACTTCGTCGCCCCTCGAGCTTGAATCTTGAAGACCTCCACCGAACTCTCTGAGCCCTGCTGATGTGGTCGCGGCTCCTCCTGAACACCTCCAGAGCGAGCCCTGCTGACGCTGTCGCGGCTCGAGGAATATCCTAGTCCGGCTGGACTAGTGAAGCTACCACCCCGAGAGAATCCTCAACAAGTGAGTAGGCCCTCCAGGACAACTACCACCTTCCGTATCCCCCCGGCTCGAGGATTGAGAGCTGTGCGCAGGGTACGCTACGTTCTGGCCTACCAACACTGAGACTGTCCCGCTACCCCCTCCCTAAAGGCTTGAGACTCTCTGCGATCTTTCGATCATTGTGTATACGTGTGATATTACTTTTCCTCGTTATTATAAAGAAGTTGAGAACTAATCCCTCGGTGTAGTGTCTGTTCATAAGGGCTGTGTGGTCCTCGTGTGTACGATTCACTACTGAGGTCCTCCCCGGTGGGGATCCCCCCAAGGCTCGGCATTATAAGTGGGAGAGGTGGGTCACGGAGGAGTTGGGTAGACCTAACCCGGCCTCTGGGATCACCCCTTCTAACAGAGCTGACGCAGTGAAGACACAGACGAGAGGTCGCTACTCCAAAGAGACCAAGAGGGAGGGTCCTCGAACAAAATGCGGATACTGTGGACACGACTGCCCTGCCCAAGGGAAAATATGTGCACATTGTGGGATTCCAAACCATTTTGCATCGGTGTGTGAACGACGCAGCCACGCGAAGACGTCAAGGAGACCAAATCCACCAACAAGGGCAATACGACAGCTATCCGTGAGTGACACACCACCCACGGAGGGAGCCCAATGGAATCCAGGGAGGTATCTACCAACCGTAGGCGACGAATCGTCAGACTCGGAGGACGAAGAGGTACATATCATCTCTTTTGCACGAGAGTTGAAGCAACGCCGGCGACCACAGCCCACGTGCATCGTCCAGATGGGGGGAAATGAAGTCAAGGCGGTGATCGACACGGGAGCCACAGTAAATGTTATGGGTTTGCAACAATTCAAAAAACTGCGTCCCCGTCCGTCGATACTGCCCTCCAAAACCCGAATCTTCGCCTATGGAGCGGATACTCCACTTCCCCTAAAAGGGAAAATTACGGTCCCCATCAAAGCGGATGAACAGGAAGTAATGGCGACCATTCATGTAATTGATCGAGAGGTCGACACACTTCTGAGCAGCCACACGGCCGAGGACCTCAAACTGATAGCTTTTGCTAACCGGATCCGAGATCATCAGGTAGATTAACTTTTAGGACAATTTCCCGAACTCTTCGCGGGACTGGGCTGCAGCAAATGCAAGCCAGTGAGATTGCATATTGACAAGATGGTGACACCCATCGCATTACGACATCGCCAGATTCCTTTCCACTTGAGGCCACTGGTGGGAAAAGAACTAGAAAAGCTGGAAGACCAAGGGGTCATTGAAAAGGTCTCAGGACCTACCCCATGGGTGTCCCCAATGGTGATCGTGGAGAAACCCAGGCAACCAGGATCGATTCGTCTGTGCATTGATATGCGACTACCAAATAAGGCGATCAGAAGGGAACGTCACCTAACACCCACCATGGACGACATCATCGCAGACGTGAATGGGTCGAGGCGGTTTTCCAAAATTGACCTAAATGCAGGATACCACCAGCTGCCCCTGGCCGAGGAAAGTCGTTTCATTACCACATTCAGCACCCACCTTGGGCTATGGCGCTATAAACGTTTACATTTTGGCATCTCCTCAGCGGCGGAGGTAATCCAGAACACTATCAGAGAGCTGATGTCCGGTCTACCCGGTGTCATCAACGTCAGCAATGACATTCTTATCCATTCCAAAACTGCGACGGAACACCACAAACATCTCTGAGATACACTGAGAAGATTGCGTGACTATGGGGCAACACTTCACAAAGAGAAATGCCACTTTTTCCAATCCACAATCGAGTTCTTTGGCTATGTTTTCAGCCAGGAGGGTATCCAGGTGGACCCCAGGAAATCTAAGGCAATCAAGAATACCCCAGCCCTGCAATCCCAGACGGAAGTTAGGAGTTTCCTAGGCATGGCCACTTATTGTGGCCGTTTCATACCCGGCCTAGCCACATGGATTGAGCCGCTACAGGCACTGACCAAGACTGACACTGCATGGCATTGGGGACCGAAAGAGGACGAAGCTTTTCGAGGGATAAAGGACACCCTGTTAGAAAAAGCTACCCTGGCTTACTTTGACCCTGACAAGCGGACAGAAGTATTGGTCGATGCCAGTCCGTAGGATTGGGTGCGGTACTAACCCAAGAACAAGAACCCAGCCAATGGACGGCCCTAGCTTTTGCCAGCAAGGCTCTCACCCCTCCAGAGACCAGATATGCGCAAATTCAACGGGAGGCCCTCGCTATCAAATGGGCATGGGGTCACTTCCACCTATCCCTGAGGGGCCACCCATTTGTCCTGGTCACCGACCATCAGCCACTGGTATCCCTTTTCAAAGGGACGACCCCACACCCACCTCCGCGCATAGAACGATGGGTGATCCAACTACAACCCTATGAGATGGAGGTAATATACCGCCCGGGTGCCAAAAACCCAGCGGACCTCCTCTGCTGCCATCCGGATGAACAAAGCCAAAAGGGGGAAGATGGGGAATGTGACGAATTTGCCCAGTGGGTGGCGCTTACCTCGTGCCCCCAAAGCATGACCCTGGACGAGATCAAGGAAGCAGCTGCCACTGACGCAGTGTACGCCCGGACATTGAGAGCCGTACAGGAGGGATCATGGGCTGAATATCTTCGTCACACCAACTCATGGGTCACGGAAGACAAAAAGGCACTCACGAAGATGTGGCGGATTCGACTTGAGCTGAGTGCCACCGCAGATAACATCTTGCTGCGAGGATCTCGACTAGTCACCCTACAGTCCCAGAGGCACCGGGTGGTACAACTTGCCCATGGAGGGCACCAGGGGATCACAAAAATGAAGACGAGAATGAGGGAAAAGATGTGGTTCCCGGACCTGGAAGCGACGGTGGAAGAATATGTGCGAGGATGCATGCCCTGCCAATTGACAAGCGACCCAGACAGGCCCCAACCTGTCATCACCGAAAAAGCCTGCTCAACCCCATGGACCAAAGTGAGTGTAGATTTTGGGAGCTTCCCGGGGGAAGGACACACCCTGGTAATCCTGGACGCTTATTCAAAATACCCAGTGGTAGAAAAGGTGGCCTCTACCGCTTTCAGTCATGTTGGACCAGCGCTAGAGAGGGTTTTCGCGATGTTTGGATACCCGCAGGAGGTGCGCAGCGATAACGGCCCTCCATTTCAAGGAACTGATTTTGCCACCTTCCTCCAGCAGCGGGGAATCCATCACTGACGCATAATACCCCAATGGCCTAAAGCCAATGGAGACGTGGAAAGATTTATGTGCACACTTAACAAGACTTTTCGCATAGCCCTGGCAGAGCATGCTAACCCCAAACAGAGGCTGCATGAGTTCTTGCTGGAGTATCGAAGCACTCTCCACTGCACCACTCAGAGGAGTCCCTGGAGCCTCATGTTTCAGGGATCTCGACAAGATCTCCTACCTAGCAGACCAGGGGTAACACCAGCCCCAGCTATCCATGAGGAAGCTCAGGAGAGGAGGAGACAAGGCAACCAGCGAGCCAGCTGTCGCCGAGGAGCAACTGTGAAGAAAATGAAACCGGGAACCCCAGTCCTCTTAAAGAACAGACGCCCTGGGGGAAAATTCCAAACCCGGTTTGAACTAGGTACCTGGACAGTCACGTCAACCAAGGGAACCATGGTGACGGTACGGAAGGGTGAAGAAGAAGTGGCACGAAACACCTCATGGTTCAGAAAAGTATCACCGACCAATGAGTGGAGAACCACCCCAAAAAACCTGCAGCCTGATGGGAACATAGTCACGGAAAATGAAGACGGAACTTCAGGAGCAGAACGGCCACTAGAAGCTGGTGAAACCACAAGCCCGCCGACATCTGATGTCCCCACCAGTAGCCCCAAACAAGATGTCAGGAGTGGGGATGTCCGGTCGCAGAGGTACGGATTGAGACCCAATCCGCGACCAAGCCAGAGACTCAGAGACTGAGAGAGCCTGCTTGCTGAGACCCTGAACTCCCACCAAAGGGACACGCAAGTATCATGCATGATTCCCTTTTGCCTCATTGAATGTAATATGTTTGGACTTTCATGTTTTGGTTAAAACAAAAAAAAAGTTATAGTTGGATAGGGATGTAATAGTTTGCGGTCTAGTGTTTGCACCCTCATGCACCCACACATCCGCAGGCCAGGCGTGGCCTGCAGGGAAGTAATAAAAGGGGGACGCCTGCATGGAGGCGTCACTTCCGGTCAATACTACGAACTGTCAGTGAGTAATTTGCTGCCGCTGCGCGCGTCTGTCCTGTGACCTATCTAAGTGACTATAGGTATTTACCCCCACCAAGGAACAGAACACCATTGTGGGGTCCGGTTGGGGGGTCTCTGGGACCCCGTGCCTCCCCGGGGGCTGAACATGGGCAGAACGGACAGATCGGCGAAGGTCCCCGCCAAAACCAACCTTCATGAAGGAATGAAAGATGTAGCCGAGTGGATGAAGCACAGCCGTCTGAAACTTAACTCAGACAAAACAGAAGTCCTTATCTTAGGTACCTCCCCCTCCGCCTGGGATGACTCTTGGTGGCCAGAGGCCTTTGGAAAAGCACCCATCCCGACGGACCACGCACGGAACCTGGGCGTCATCCTGGACTCCTCACTCTCGATGACCAGACAGGTCAGCGCCGCCTCATCATTTTGCTTCAACATTCTTCGCATGCTCAAAAAAACTTTTCGCTGGATCCCCACTGAAACCAGAAAAACGGTCACCCATGCACTGGTTACAAGCCGCCTGGACTACGGAAACACCCTATACGCCGGCATCACCGCAAGACTCCAGAAAAAACTCCAACGCATCCAGAACGCATCAGCCAGACTCATACTAGACATCCCGCGTAAAGACCACATCTCCAGTCACCTGAAAAACCTCCACTGGCTCCCCGTCTCCTGACCCACGCACACAAAGCACTCTACGATATTGGACCCGAATGCCTCAACACACGTCGCTCCTTCTAAACCCCCCCCCACCCCCCCCCCCCCCGCCAGCTGCGATCTTCCAACCTAGCCCTTGCTGCCGTACCTCGCATCAACAAAACCACCATGGGAGGTAGATCCTTCTCTTACCTGGCAACCTGGCAGCTAAGAGCTGGAACTCACTTCCCACTCACCTTCGCCTCACTCAGAACCACCTAGCATTCAGAAAACTACTTAAAACTTGGATATTCGACAGGTAATTCCCCACCCTCCTCAAGCGCCTGAGACCCTCTGGGTATGTAGCGCGCTATACAAATACCTTGACTTGACCCAGACAAAAATGGACCGCTTCACCACCCCGGATGTGGGGGCAACCTTCTCTTTGATAATAATGTCATGCATGTTCCTAGTGTGTGGAGTCAAAGAACGATAGAGGCTCAGGTACTTTTAGATGATTATTTATTATCAAGACGGAGCGCCGGGATAACACTTCTGCTCTGCTCTTACGGTAGGCGCCAATGGTTACAACGGCCGCCTTCCGTTAACGCATGACGTATTTCCTGTCCCGCCTAGCGGAACGCTGACGCGCTGACGCAAGTGCGTCACCACATATCTCCCCCCTTTACGCAGCAACATATAAATTGTAAAGTTCTTACTTCCAGTTCATATCAAAGTCTTTGAATCTCTCTGGTGTCTTCACTTCTCTTCCCCTTCTGGTTCTCACCTTCGTCAAACCCTCTCTGCACTCCTGTTCCTCGCTCTCTCTGATCAGTGTACCACTCTTGTCCTCCATGTCCTTGCTCCCTTCTCCGTTACTTTCTCTTCCTGATTTTTCTTGCTCTCCTGCTCCGTTGCTCTCCGCGGCCATCTCCCGCTGTCCTACTTCTACTTCCACGTCCATTCCTCTGTCACTTTCATCTCTTCTACTGTATTCGCCATTCTCCGCACCTTCCTTCTCATCACTTTCCACTTTTATCCTTCCGCTGCACTTTGCCATCCTGTCCTGTGACCAAACCTTTCCGTCACTTAGCAAGGCAGACCTGTCGTACGGTTCCAAAACTTGCAAAGGCGGCGAAAACTTGCTCTCACCCTTTTTCTTATGGACTGCCAGTTTAACTCTCACCCAGTCCCCCTTGTCCAGTACCGCTTCTTTGACTTTGTGGTTCTTGTTGAAGTGATTAGTGTACATTTCTTGAGCTCTTTCTAGGTTTCGTTTTACAATAGCTGGGGACCACTTACTTTGTATCACCAGCTTCTTCCATGCCAGATTGTCCTTGGTGAACGCTTCTCTCCCTCGCAATACTTTGAACGGGCTGTACCCGGTGCTCCCCGGGGTGATCCTGTACGCCCATACCATCTTCTCCAGTTCCTTCTCCCAATCCAACCCGTCGTTGATAGCTGCCTGGATGGTTCCCATTATTACGCGGTTGAACCGCTCCACTTGGCCATTTCCTGCTGGGTGGTATATGGGTGGATGTTTAACTTCAATCCCATTCCTTTCAGTGAAGGATGCCCATCTTGTTGATGTGAACTGGGGACCGTTATCACTCACGATGATCCTGGGTATGCCTTCTCTCAGGAATATGGACTGTAAGAAGTTCACCACTGCTTCAGTATCCATGGCTTCTTTAACTTCAATCTCAGGCCACTTGGAATACTTGTCCACCAACGCCACCACGTACTTCTGGACCCCTGCTTTGTTCTGGACAGGCCCCAAGATGTCTACTGACAGCACCTCCCACGGGCCGTCCGGTATGGGAAACTTCCCCAGGGGTGGTCTGATCATGGATTGTGATTTGTCTGCCTTCGCACAGGATTCACATTTCCTTACGTGCCTTTCGATTTGCATGTCTACCGCTGGCCACCAGTAAGCCTGTCTGGCTAGGGCTTTGGTCTTTGTGATGCCCTGGTGTCCTTCATGCAGCAACCCCATCAGACGTTCCAATATTCCTTTCGGTGGTATGACCTTGTCTCCTCTCAGGAGAAAGATGGAGTCCTCCGCCAAGGACAGCTCATCCCTGACTTCCCAATACCTGCGGAGTTCCTCCTTCAGGTGCCTCTTCTCCGGCCATCCGTGGACAATGTATCCTTTAATGGCTTCTAGTTCCTCATCATCTTTGTACGCCTCCTCCCAGTCTTGTCGACTTATCGCCTTCTCTGTTTCCTGTATGGTGGCCACCACATATCCTGCCCATTCCCGATCTTCGAGGTCACTCCTCACTTCCATGGCAGCTGCCCTGCTGAGAAAATCAGCGACTTTGTTTTGTGGCCCGGGAATGTGTTCAACATCATAGAGAAAGTCTAAGAGACGCAGGGTCATCTTTGCGATTCTTGGCGTGGCGTGTGCATGGCCGCTCGATGTTAACACTCGGACCAGAGGCTTGTGATCCGTTTTGACTAGGAACCTCGCTCCCCACAGATACTGGCGGAATTTCTCCATGGCCCATACCACTGCCAGCATCTCCTTCTCCACCACGCTGAACTTTTCCTCGTTGGGGGCCAGAGACCTGGATGCGAAGCTGACCGTGTGCACCTCTCCATTGCTCGAGCGCTGTGTTAGGACAGCTCCCAGGCCTCGGTCGCTCGCGTCTGTCGTGAGAATTGTCTCTGCCTGTGGATCGAAGCCCTTGAGCGGGATGGCAGTGCCCATTTCCTTCTTTAAGTTGTCGAATTCACTTTGTTCCGCATGTCCCCACTGGAATCCGTTCCTTTCCTTGAGTAGTTGTCTTAGGTGGTGTGTTTTTGAGGCAAATTGTGGCACAAACTTGCTATAATATTCGGCCATTCCTAGGAATGACCTAACATCCTCCTTCTTGCTCGGGGTGGGCGCGTCTTGAATAGCTTTCATGTTGGTCGTCTTGGGTCTGATGCCTTCTTCGCTTATTTCGTGCCCTAAGTAAGTGACCGTTCTCACCCCCAATCTGCACTTAGACCACTCTGCTGTCAATCCGTTGTCTTGTAAGATCCTGAAGACTTTGTGGAGCTTTTCGTTATGGTCGTGCATGGACTTCCCCATCACCAATATGTCATCCTGAAAGAATTGGACGTCAACCACTCCTCTCAACAGTTTATGCATCATTTTTTGAAAGACTGCCGCCGCCGAGGCTAGGCCGAACGGCATTCTTAGGAACTCGTAGCAGCCAAATGGAGTGATGAAGGATGTGAGGTGTGTGCAGGAAGGGTGAAGCTTTACTTGATGGTACGCAGACGACAGATCCACTGTGGAGAACCACTTGATGTTCTTGGTCTTGGATAACATCTCGTTTATGCGTGGCAGGGGGAACTTGTCCACTAGTATGTTCTTATTCAGTTCTCTCAGGTCCACGCATAATCTGACCTTGCCATTTGGTTTGTGGGCCACTACCAAGGGGGAAAGCCATTCTGCACTTTCTATGGCCCTTATCACACCTTCCTTCTCAAGCCTGTCCAATTCCTGCTGCACTGCTTCTCTGCTCCTGAACGGGATGTTTCTTACTTTGTGTATCACTGGACGTGCGCCTTCTTTCAGTCTGATCAGATGCTTGTATTTCGCCAACTCCCCAATCTGTCCGTTAAACACTCTCGGGTACGCTCTCCTCCACGACTCTACGTCGTCACTCTTTTCTACGTCCATCAGGAGAATCTTCTCGATGCCCCCCGGGTTCAACTGGATCCCTAGGGCTCCCAGGTCTCTCCAGCTCAGCACTGAAGGGCCTTTCTCCGCTATGTACAGCTTGCATAACGCCTGTCTGTCTCTGAATTCAAATGGCAAAGGACAGAATCCTAACATTGGGATCTTCTGGCCCGTGTACGTGACTGGACGCAGGTCCATGGGACGTAGCTTCTCACCGTGTGTGGAGGCGAACTTGTCTTCCCAAACCTTTTTCTGAATGATCGAGATGGGTGCGCCGCTGTCCGCAATCATTTCTAATGGAATGCCTCCAATGTGCATGTCCAGCCTGGGTTTGTCATTGCCTGAGTCGTCCATCTCCAACACCTGGACGTCGATGTACAGGATCTCTTCCTGGTCATCGGTGCTCTCTGATTCCCCAGTGTCTTCTTGTTGTTCACGGTCGACGAACTTCACCGTGGGCCCCTTGGGCTTCCGGCGGCAAACCTTCTCGTAGTGGCCAAATATCCCGCAGAATGAGCACTTTGCTCGGAATGCTGGACACGTTTTGTCATTTCCTAGATGGTTGCCGCTCCCACACCTGTAACAACTCGGGCGTCCACCCTTTGCTCCCCTCTGGTCGGTGTGATGCGTGGACTTCTGCTTCTTGCCGTCGAGTTTCTTCTGAGGTTCTTTTTGTTTCGGGCGGTCTCCTTTCTGATGAGCCGATATCTGACACACTGACGGTGCATTGCCTGAGTCTTTCTTGGCTGCTTGGGCACAGCGTTTCGAGAGTTCAGCCTTTTTAACCATGGCCCAAATCTCTTTGAGTGGGGCATCGCCGTTTACCCACAGTTTGTCTTGAACATGGGAGCTTGAGGTATGCATTATGATTTGATCTCGGATGAGTTCGTCGTGTAGCGCGCCAAATTTGCACGAAATGGCGAGCTTCTGCAGGGCGATGACGTACTCGTCAACTGACTCGCTGTTCTTCTGTTTCCTTTGGAAGAAATTGTAACTGTCAATTGCGACGCAGACTACAGGTCGGAAGTGCGCATCCAAATCGGCAATCGCGTGGCTGAAAACGTCGTTGTCCGCTGCGTCTCTTTCTGCCTTCACGATGGTGTCGTAGACTCTTATCCCCTCCGGGCCCAGGTTGTGAAGCAAGACCTTCTTCCTGCGTCTGCTCGAATACGGAGCGCCTGCTTCCTCCTCTAAGGCGTCGAGGTAGTTGAGGAAGTATCTCTTCCAGTCTTCCCATTGCCTCTCTGGTTCCCCTGGGTTGGTCCAAAACGGCACCAGTTGCGTGAGGGACGACGAGTGCGCCGCCATTTTGTCTTCCCTGCGTCTGGAAGGATGAGCTGGGACCGGTTTCCCTTGGGGGCTACCCGGAGCGTCGTGCTTAGTGGTATCCCCTTCTTCTGGGTCACTATCGCTGTCTGTTCGTAGTTGTGCGTCGGGAAGGGTGGGTGATGGTTGTGCCCCGGCCCCTTCTCCCGCCTGCGCCAGCTCGTCGGGGTGAGTGTTCGAAGACTCTCCCTTGCTTTCAATCTGTTCCGCCAGTTTGCTCAACGGTCTAAGTCTCTTTGGGCTGTGAACCCCCTTCAGTCTCTGTTAGTGCTTCCGTTGGCGCGGGCACCCTCAATGCGCCTGCTAGCTACCACTAGTCTTCTTGACGCCTGGCACTTCAAGTACTGCAGGCCTACCTCCGTTGCTGTGCAGTCTCGCGTGCCCTGCTGGGGTGTGCTCCTCTCGGAGTAGAGTGTAGGCCTCTGCCACGCTCCGTCTTGCAGGTTGACACGCGGGGTCGAGTCCTCCGCTGGAATGAGGGACTCTCGACCTCGGTGGCTGTCTGCTCGCCTCGGGGTTCTAGGTCAATCCCGTATCCTCGTCGCCATTGTGGAGTCAAAGAACGATAGAGGCTCAGGTACTTTTAGATGATTATTTATTATCAAGACGGAGCGCCGGGATAACACTTCTGCTCTGCTCTTACGGTAGGCGCCAATGGTTACAACGGCCGCCTTCCGTTAACGCATGACGTATTTCCTGTCCCGCCTAGCGGAACGCTGACGCGCTGACGCAAGTGCGTCACCACATAGTGCTGCAGAGGCCAGGGCTTCACAGCGCTTCAATCCATGCTCCTGGTCTCCAATGCATCCTCGAGGTCACACACAGACCCTGCAGGGATCCCCTTCAGCTTCCACCGCCCTCAGTGCAGCTCCCCCTGCTGGTGCAGCTGCATTGATGCTCTTCATTCAACGTCTGGACATTGGAAGTTACATGCAGCGCGCGGGGTCAGCGGCCTCCCTCACCTCTCCTTGTGCACCGCTCCGTGGGGCTGCAGGGCCTGGGGGAGAGGGGGGCAGCCTGCCTGAGTCCGGCACCGGGGGCCCGGCTGCCTGTGAGGAGTGTGTGGGGCCAGGTGTGTTATTCCCCCCGGGGTGACGCGCGCGCGAACTAAACATCCATCACATCAGGACCGCGCGTCACAGCTGCGCATGTGCAGAGCGAAGACACTACTTCCTGGCGCCGAATTAGGCCCTTGCACGGAGTAGAGACTGTGAACTGCCCTGAACAGAGGACGCTCAGTCTCACTGCGCATGCGCGTAGGAAAGACACTCCCCCGCATAGAGGAGCCGAACCGGGGAGCTTTACACTTGAATACATCTCAGCGCGTGCTCCCTGGCGCGAGGCAGTTGTTGTCTCTCATTCATTGTGCCCCCGCGCAGGCCTGAGCTGGCGCTGAGCTGTCGCCATTTACTGTGCTGTGGACGAAAGAAATAAATCTTTCTTACAATCTATCTGCCCTCAGTGCATGCGCAGTTGTTCATCCATCAGGCTTTCTTTAACCCGCGTTCCGTGGCAGGAGGACTGTCTGTCCTCAGCGCATGCGCAGTTAATCCGAGGTTTCTTTAATCTGCACTGTGGAAAGCAGTGTCTATCCCCCGCGCATGCGCAGGTGTCCATCACCGGCCCCCTTTTAACCCTGCGCTCATGGTTCAGTCCTGGAGCACAGCACCCAAACTACCTCACGAAACCCCAGGAGAGGCCCGACCCCAGCAGGGCCCACAGCACCCACATTGAACCCCAGGTGAGGTCCAGAGATACCAAGACTGTCTGCTGCTGGAGGGTCTCGAGCCTGCTGTCCGGGATTCATCTGTTGTTATTATTTTGTATCCACAATGCTCATTGGCCCTCACTGCTGGAGTTGGTCACTCTTTTGAAGGCCTCAGCAAACATTGACATGTTTTTTGCCTGAAAAGCCTGTGATGAGAAGCATAGCTGCCAAGGTTTCAGATTGCTACGAATAACATTTTCATAACTTCAGGATAATTATGAGTGACATTTCAACAACTATGAGTGACACTTTCTTGTGAGCAAAAAAATCAAGCAATGAAGACGAGGGAAACGTATAAATATCAGAAATTAGACCTATTTGAGCAATGAGAAAGAAACGCCTGTGTGGGTAACTCATAATTATAATGAAATTATCAAAATGTCACACATAAGCTTGGCTGCTATGAAAGAGGACGGGCATCACTTCACATGACATAGCATTGGAGACCGTGACCATTCTCCTGTTCTTGACACCGAGTCTTCTTTATTTACATATTTCATAAAAGTGATAGAAAGTATGTGTTTTATTGTATTGCCGTTTGTATTGCATTGCTTCTCTTGTACAATGCTGATCATATAATAAACTTGTGAATTTTGGATGGCACATAAGGCGAATAAGGATAAAAAGGCGGAAAAAATGCCAAAATAAAAGATAAGGAGCATGGTGAAACAAGGAGTATAAAACAAAACACTTTTATCGGGTGGTGTTTGTTGTACATGACAGGTCACTTGGAGTGGGGTGAGCAACAGAGTTAGTAAGGCTGCCACTGCATTGGCAACCTTATTCATAGGCGAATGCTGTAAGCAGGATTAATGTAAGGCTTGTGAAGTAACTACTAATACCAGCCTCAGACATCACCACTAGAAAACAATAAAATGCGGACATCTAGAAAGCAGGACTCACATGGCTCCGCTAAGAATTACCAGCAAACAAGAGCAAGGACTTGTGTGTAGACGGCCGAATCACAGGACTATACAACAGGATGTGAGAGGCCTTAACACAGAGCTCAGCTGCGTCGGGCCTCTACCATAAATTAATTAGTCAGCTGACTTTAGGACTCTGGCCGACGCAGTCAGTAGTGGCATGGAAGCCTGATTTCTGGGCAAGCCTCAGAAGAGGCTGCGACACACACAGCGATCACAGCACGGCAGGCAGTATTACTTTAAAATGTCACACCAGTAAAGTGAGCAGCCACAGTATAATGGTCCGGCTCACCGAAGCTACACAGTTAACTTATTTGCGACCGCCAGTAGGAGATAGATATACACACAATCATACATACACACCTGTGGGTAAAATCTTAAAGCTGAATTCGTAATCATATATATTAGAGCAAGTGTTCATCACAGATGAAAAACGTCTTAAACACTACTTTACAGTTAAGGTATTTGGGTGCAGTGTGTTTATTTTCTAAGCAGCCACATTGAACAGCTGCGGTGGTTGACCAAAGCCAGAGCTTGGGTCAACAACTACCGCTGTGAATGTGGCAGCAAATGAGCCACATCTGCTCCCTCTCCCATCTAGAGCCCGGTGATGATCATTAGTTCCGAGAAGAGGAAGAATGCAACGAAAAAACGGGGATCTTTGAGGCTAACTGATAGACGTGTAAGTGCGATTAAATATGGTCAAAGCCTATTAGGTAAACGCAGCGAATCTGCTTTTATTAACTGCTCTCTTTGAGACACTACCAACAACGTGCAACCGATCACAACGCCGTAACATACAAATATAAAAAGCAACAATACTTTCTACACCTGCAAAAAAACACACAATAACTGCCATGCTTAGTCCTAATGCAGTTTGCAAAAAACGTACGAGACCATGCACTGCGTTCACTTACAAGCTGTTAGAACAAGTCAACCTTATTTTGAATGTAATACAGCCACCGGCCCAAAAAAACGGTACATTCCTCCTCAGGCTCTACGGTCACCTACCATTGCAAACAAATATGCGCAGACCCTGCAGGATTCACTCGCCTCAGATTCGAGTCCATTCTTCCTCAGGCTCTACGGTCACCTACTATTGCAAACAAATATGCTCAGACGCTGCAGGATTCACTCGACTCAGATTCAAGTCCATTCCTCCTCAGGCTCTACGGTCACCTACCATTGCAAACAAATATGCGCAGACCCTGCAGGATTAACTCGCCTCAGATTCGAGTCCATTCCTCCTCAGGCTCTACGGTCACCTACCATTGCAAACAAATATGCACAGACACTGCAGGATTTACTCGCCTCAGATTCAAGTCCATTCCTCCTCAGGCTCTACGGTCCCCTACCATTGCAAACAAATATGCGCAGACCCTGCAGGATTCACTCGCCTCAGATTCGAGTCCATTCCTCCTCAGGCTCTACGGTCCCCTACCATGGCAAACAAATATGCGCAGACACTGCAGGATTCACTCGACTCAGATTCGAGTCCATTCCTCCTCAGGCTCTACGGTCACCTACCATTGCAAACAAATATGCGCAGACGCTGCAGGATTCACTCGACTCCGATTCGAGTCCATTCCTCCTCAGGCTCTACGGTCCCCTACCATTGCAAACAAATATGCGCAGACCCTGCAGGATTAACTCGCCTCAGATTCGAGTCCATTCCTCCTCAGGCTCTACGGTCACCTACCATTGCAAACAAATATGCGCAGACGCTGCAGGATTCACTCGACTCAGATTCAAGTCCATTCCTCCTCAGGCTCTACGGTCACCTACCATTGCAAACAAATATGCGCAGACCCTGCAGGATTCACTCGCCTCAGATTCGAGTCCATTCCTCCTCAGGCTCTACGGTCCCCTACCATTGCAAACAAATATGCGCAGACCCTACAGGATTCACTCGACTCAGATTCGAGTCCATTCTTCCTCAGGCTCTACGGTCACCTACCATTGCAAACAAATATGCGCAGACACTGCAGGATTCACTCGACTCAGATTCGAGTCCCCTGCCACTTCTGACCAACCTCACTTCCTTCCTCCTGTGTCCCAGGACGTGAGGGAGCCGAGGCAGAGAGCATGTCACATCTGGATATTCCACAGCAGGAGCAACCACTGGGACTACGGCGGTCACATCTGGATAATTATCCCGGCCACCCCCCACAGTGCCGCAGTGTGATTGACAGCCAGGAGCAACGACTGCTGAGGGTAGGCCCCGCCCCCGGTAATTGGCAGCGCACTGTGTGTCCGTTTAGCCGCGGGGCGCCGCAGGAGATAATTACAATGCAGTTTGCCTGGAGCCAGGCACGAGACTGCACAAGCTGCCTGGGCAGATACATTGTGGCGCTCGCAGCTGCCCCAGAGCTGAGAGCAGTCAGTGGATCTTCTTTAACTATTTATGAACTCTGACTCAGAGCCCAGCAAGCAGCTGCTGGCTGGCACCACCTCTCTCAGAGAAGCAGAACCGGCGCACAGGTGCGTGCACAGGCGCCGCCGGTGGCACACAGCTGGCGAGCTGTAAATGCGTGACAATGATTTCAGTGCGGTGTTGCGGAACACCACTCTGAAATGCGTGATTGTCACATGTGATGCGTGATACTTGACAGGACTGGAGAAGATCGACTTGAATTCCGTTTTTGGCTTTCACCAGAGTAAAGGGGGCAGCCCCGTCAATTGAAAGTGAAAGAACACACTCCCAGGCAGCAGCGACTGCGCCTCATTGTACCTGGGCCTGGGCCTGCACAGCATCATCTGATGTGGCTAAAACTCCCCCTAATATGCCTCAACCTCACAAGGGCCTCAGTAACCAGGTAGCGGTCAGCCAATGCCCATCAGGTAAACAAGCATTGGCATAGCCAGTAGGTCTCGCCTCTGGGACCTTATAAGTGTTTAGTTATCCAGCACAATATCCTTGGTGAAACAACATCAACTGTTGCATGGCTAAACAATTATAAGGTCCCAAAGGTCAAGTCAAGTCAAGTCAGATAATTTATATAGCGCACTACATACCCAGAGGGTCTCAAGGCGCTAAGGAGGGGGAGGAGGATTACTTGTCAAATGTCCACGTTTTAAGTTGCTTTCTGAAAGCTAGGTGGTTCTGGGTAAGGCGAAGGTAAGTGGGGAGTGAGTTCCATGTTTTAGCAGCCAGGTAAGAGAAGGATCTGCCTCCCATGGTGGTCTTGTTGATGCGAGGTACAGTGGCGAGGGCTTGGCTGGAGGAACGTAGTTGGCGGGAGGGGGTGTAGAAGGACAGTCTTGAGTTGAGGCATTCTGGTCCGATGTCGTAGAGTGATTTGTGTGCGTGGGTTAGCAGTCGGAAAGTGATTCTCTTATTGACGGGTAGCCAGTGGAGGTCTTTCAGGTGATCAGAGATGTGTTCGTTGCGTGGGATGTCTAATACGATTCTGGCTGAGGCGTTTTGGATTCGTTGGAGTTTCTTTTGGAGTTTAGCGGTAGTGCCTGCGTAGAGGGTGTTTCCGTAGTCCAGTCGGCTCGTGACCAGAGCATGGGTGACTGTTTTCCTGGTATCTGTGGGGATCCAGCGAAATGTTTTATTGAGCATGCGAAGGATGTTAAAGCAGGATGAGGATACGGCGCTGACTTGTCTGTTCATTGAAAGTGAAGAATCCAGAATAACGCCTAGGTTCCGTGCGTGGTCTGTCGGGATGGGTGCTTTTCCAAGGGCTTCCGGCCACCAAGAGTCGTCCCATGCAGAGGGGGATGTACCTAGGATGAGGACTTCTGTTTTGTCTGAGTTCAGTTTCAGACGGCTGTGTTTCATCCATTCAGCAACTTCTTTCATTCCTTCGTGTAGGTTAGTTTTGGCGGTGCTGGGGTCCTTGGTGAGAGAAAGGATCAGTTGAGTGTCATCCGCGTAAGAGATGATGTTGAGGTTGTGTTGGCGGGCGATGGTCGCGAGGGGGCTCATGTATACGTTGAAGAGGGTGGGGCTGAGAGAGGATCCTTGTGGTACACCACAGATGACTTCGGTGGCATCGGACTTGAATGGTGGAAGGCGGACTCTCTGGGTTCTTCCGGTGAGGAACGAGGTGATCCATTCAAGTGCTTTTCCATTAATTCCGATGTTGCTGAGGCGTTGTAAAAGGGTGCTGTGACAGACTGTGTCGAATGCTGCAGAGAGGTCGAGGAGGATGAGGGCGACTGTATCTCCATTGTCCAGTAGAGATCGGATATCGTCTGTTGCTGCGATGAGGGCGGTTTCAGTGCTGTGCTTGGCTCGGAAGCCGGATTGTGAGGAGTCGAGGGATTTGTTGGCTTCGAGGAAAGCGGCGAGCTGGTTGTTGACAGCTTTCTCGATTACTTTGGCCGGGAATGGAAGGAGCGAGATGGGGCGGTAATTTTTGAGTTCGGTGGGGTCCGCTGTGGGTTTTTTCAGAAGGGCGGTGAGTTCAGCGTGTTTCCAGTTTTCCGGAAAGGTGGCGGAGTTGAAGGAGCAGTTGATGACGTCTCGGAGGTGCGGTGCTATGACGGAGTCTGCTTTGTTGAAGATGTGGTGAGGGCATGGGTCTGTGGGGGATCCTGAGTGGATGGAGTTCATCAGGCGGATGGTGTCCTCAGTGGAGATTGGGTTCCAGTCGTTAAGGGTGATCGCGGGGGGAGAGTGTTCAGCGTGTGGTTGGGTGGGTTGGGCTCCGGGTTGGTTGTCGAAGCTGTTGTGGATGTCTGCAATCTTGTTGTGGAAGAACATTTTCCCGGGGGCCTCAAAGTTTGGTCTATGGAGTGACCGAGGCCCGCACTGATGCCAGAATGAAGGTGTTCCTAAAGTTAAAGGCCTAGTTACCTCCTTTTCCTAACTGCAATGAACCTTTAAATAAGTGTTTGCTGTATACATACGTTTTTTTTTTCATGTTAGTGCTGAGTCGAGTAAACGGCAGCCCAGTGCTGGTGCTGCCCAGGCGTCCGCATGTAAAGACCTGGAGGGCCTTATGCGGCCCCCGGGCCGTTCTTTGAGTATCACTGATCTAGATCCTCCCTGTCGACCGCCCCAGCTACATGTGTATTTCAATATTCTTCAAAAAGGGGTCGGGGTTGAGCCGGGGCCACTGTATCTCCTTTGCTCTCGGTGGTCCCATGGGAGTAGAAGCTGCTCATTCTGCTAATCCTTCCCTAACTTTCCAGAAGTGTCAGAGCAGACAGGCTCGCTGAGTCATTCGAGTTACTGGGTGAGTCTGTTACATTTTTTCAACATTTATTCAGCAAGTCTGTTTATTCCTAATGTATGGTGACAAGAGGCTCAGATCAGATTCTTCCTGTTTCTCTTGCTAAGCTGTAGCACGTTCATTGGGGGGATTGGGAGGGGTAGAGCTGGGGCTGCCCTTCAAGATGCCCACCCCCTGCACAGCTCAAGAAGCTGCCATGGCTTAACAAGAGAAACAGGAAGAATCAGAGAAACTGACACAGGTCAGACCCACGGTACCAGAGAATACTAACTGAGAACTTGCTTGTTTGCACAGTCTTTTTAAGCCAGAGTATTTTGAACGATTGAATGTATCGCTTTTAAAATTACTCTGAATGCTTCTAAGACAATCGCATTTTAAATGTAAAGCTTTTTGAAACAAATGTTTTTTAGGTCTCGTCCTATTCCATTCCGCAAGGAATGAATAGGAAGAGACTATTGGGGCTAAACTAAGAGCTAAACTAAGCTCTCAAAAATGCGGCTTTCCAGAAGTGCATGTGTCCAGTGCACGCGCTTCTATCCGCCTGCCTGCCTGCCTGCCTGGCATCAACACATCAAAGCCAGCCATCTGTTGCTTCCCCAGCGTGGTGCCACCAGCAGCTTCACTTCAAAGGGATCCACTCCGCCCCCTGCTGCATCAAAGGCTTTCATTTTGCGTTTTTCTTCCCCTGTTAGTCTAGCCTTTTGTGCCTTTCTGCCCCTATTAGACTCGTTTTTTCCCGTTTTTCTGCCCTTCTGCCCTCTGTTAGACTCGCTTTTTTGTGCAGCTCTGGCCTTTCTTGTTTTTTCTTTCGGCGATGTTCTTGATCTGTTAAGGGAAACAGTGACGCTTATCTCATTTGCATGCAGTAGCCAGCTGAGCACGCTGTATGAACACTGACACATGCTGCTTTTGTACATTTAATATTGTATGTGTTCAGATTGCGTTTAACTACTTGTCCTCTCCGGGCCACTGTAGGCCACTGCAGGATGCGCCGCGCCAAGCACTTTTTTGTTGTTGTATGAACACTGACACATGCTGCTTTTGTACATTTAATATTGTATGTGTTCAGATTGCGTGAACTACTTGTCCTCTCCGGGCCACTGCAGGCTGCGCCGCGCCAAGCACTTTTTTTTGTTGTTTAAGCACTCCATGAGTGTCCACCAGCAGCCCCCCCACTTGTTTGTTTTATTTCTTTCTGCAGTCTGGCTCTCTTATATTCTACAAGGTCAGTAACTTCACTGTAGGGTAACGTAAAATTCACTTAAAACTTAACCCAAACAAGTTCACAAATTTCTTCACTGTAAATGCATTTTCCAAGGAGCATGTTACGGTTTTTAAAGTTCTGCGAATACTTTCTTCCTCTTCGTGCAGCTGGTCAGTCTCAAGCACCTCGGTTGCTCCCTCACCCGCCGACTAACCATTGTTCCCCCCCACCGTCTCCTTTGTTGCTCTCCAACACCTAGTGGCAATGCTTTTCCCCTTTCCACCATGTGCTACTGCTCCCCTTCCTCCTCGCACTGCTGCTAGCCCTACTCAACGCTCTGCCCCCACTTCTCTTCTCCTTCGTCAACACACTACTGACCCTCCCTTGTTTATTCACATTTCATTTCTTTTCAAAAACTTCTCCAACCTCTCAGGACTCTGTTGGTTTCGTGGATGTTGTTAATCTCCTGAGTTTTATTTTTGACATTTTGCTACGATGGAGGTGCTCCAATTCACGATTTCTTTTCATAAATTCATCCTGTACCACAAGAGACAAAAATGTTAAGCGAAGCACTATGTAATGTGAAGAAGGGGACAACTTAATCACAAATGTCACTCTGGAAGCTTTGCTTTGCACGTGCCCCATTACCACCTCTGGGGACACTGCTTTACACATACCAGCTTTCCCACCTCAAGAAACCATCTCAGCGCATATTCAACTCATAAAGCACTGTCTGACAGGTACCCCTACCAACACCTCTGACTCTACCAATCTACTGCCCTCACTCTACCGCCCTCACTCTACCACTCTACTGCCCTCACTCTACCACTCTACCGCCCTCACTCTACCACTCTACCGCCCTCACACTACCTCTCTACTGCCCTCACTATACCACTCTACTGCCCTCACTCTACCACTATACCGCCCTCACTCTACCGCCCTACTGCCCTCACTCAACCACCCTCACTCTACCACTCTACTGCCCTCACTCTACCACTCCACTGCCCTCACTCTACCGCCTTCACTCTACCACCCTCACTCTACCACTCTACCGCCCTCACTCAACCGCCCTCACTCTACCACTCTACCGCCCTCACTCTACCATTCTACTGCCCTCACTCTACCGCCTTCACTCTACCGCCCTCAGTCTACCACTCTACTGCCCTCATTCTACCGCCTTCACTCTACTGCCCTCACTCTACCACTCTACCGCCCTCACTCTACCGCCCTCACTCTACCACTCTACCGCCCTCACTCAACCGCCGTTACTCTACCACTCTACCGCCCTCACTCTACCACTCTACTACCCTCACTCTACCGCCTTCACTCTACCGCCCTCACTCTACCACTCTACTGCCCTCACACTACCACCCTCCCTCTACCACTCTACCGCCCTCACTCTACCACCTTCACTCTACTGTCCTCACTCTACCACTCTACTGACCTCACTCTACCACCCTCACTCTACTGCCCTCACTCTACCCCTCTACCGCCCTCACTCTACCCCTCTACCGCCCTCACTCTACCACCCTCACTCTACCGCCCTCACTCTACCACTCTACCGCCCTCACTCTACCACCCTCTCTACCACTCTACGGCCTTCACTCTGCCCTCACTATACCGCCCTCGCTCTACTACTCTACCACCCTCACTCTACTGCCCTCACTCTACCACTCTACCGCCCTCACTCTACCACTCTACCGCCCTCACGCCCTCTCTACCACTCTACCGCCCACACTCTACCGCCCTCACTCTACCACCCTCACTATACCGCCCTCACTCTACCACTCTACCACCCTCATGCCCTCCGCTGCTCTCTTCCACCCTGCCTCCTTCTCTAACTCCCTGTTCTCTTCTCTTCGCCTGTGCTGATCTGCTGCTCTCTTCCACCCCGCCTCCTTCTTTAACTCCCTGTTTTCTTCTCCTGCACTAATCTGCTGTTCTCTTCCACTGCCTCTTTCTCTAACTCCCTGTTCTCTTCTCCTATGCTGATCTGCTGCTCTCTTCCACCCGCCTCCTTCTTTAACTACATGTTCTCTTCTACTGTGCTGTTATGCTGCTCTCTTCCACCCACCTCCATCTCAAACTCCCTGTTCACTTCTCTTCTCCAGAGCTGATCTGCTGCTCTCTTCAACCCGCCTCCTTCTCTGCCTCCCTGTTTTCTTCTCCTGTGCTGTTCTGCTGCTCTCTTCCACCCCACCTCCTTCTTTAACCCCCTGTTCTCTTCTCCTGTGCTAATCTGCTGCTCTCTTCCACCCCACCTCCTCCTTTAATTACCTGTTCTCTTCTGCTGTGCTAATCTGCTGCTCTCTTCCACCCAACTCCTTCTCTAACTCCCTGTTCTCTTCTCCTGTGCTGATCTGCTGCTCTCATCCACTTGTCCTTGACTGCAAGCCAGAGAGCAGATGGTCTCCGTTTTACACAAGATAGTTCCTCTTTTTGACTCTTGTGGTTCAGCCAATTCCCAGAACCAGCAAGATAGTTCCTGTGCCAATCTTTGGAGAGAAGCTGTGTCTCCTGGAGGAGGCACACATCTGCCTCCATGTTATCCAGGTAGGAAAGGATGGACCTCCTTTTATTGGGATTGTTGAGACCTCTCGCATTGAGAGTGAGAATTTTCAGTGTGGGCTGGGAAATAGCGTATCATAGTGAGTGCACTAGCTTTGGCCAGTATTTGGGTCCCTGTGATCCCTCTTCCCCCTGAGCTCCCAACATCTGCCTGGCCTTCATTTCACTTTGATCCTCTCTTCAGTGCCTTTAACCTGCATACCCGTTCTCCACCCTCTCCTCCCTAACCCCAACTTAGAAACCCATTAACCTCAAATTGTCCAGGGCCCGCCTTTCATGCTTGTGCGTCCTTGGAAGTCGGAATAGTTGGGAACGTGTGTGGCCAGTTCCCCGTGTCTCTACACTCCCCGTGTCTCTATGCTCCCCGCAGACTTCTTCGCCGCCCACCCAGCCTTACAAATGTCACTTATCTATCCCTCAGTCTTTCACGGTGTCATCATGAGAGAATGTCTCCTTCGACAATGTCTCCAGCACTACCAGTCTTTCTTGTGCCATGGTCTTGGGGTCCGGTCTCGTCGCTCGTTCTGTGCTACGCCTCCTGTAGAGCTTATGCCATCTTTCTCGAGGAGTTTTGGTCTGTGGGCCCTCTGTCTCCTCCTGGATTGGATTCTCGATGCCCAGCACCTGGCAAGTGTCCTGCATGGATCTGAGCTGGAGGAGTTTGCCCTGCCATATGAAAATCAGCCGGAAAGGGTGACCCAAAGAATACGGTATTCCTTGATTTCGAAGACGCGTGGTTGCCACTCGGAACACCCAACACTTTTGAAGGGGTATTAGAGGCAGGTCCTGGTACAAAGCTATGGAGTCGGCCTAATATCTTAGTGTTGCTTGTCCCTGGCAGCACGTAGTATTCACTCTTTTAGTTGAAAGTCTGGAATGTAAGCCAACATATCCGGTGGGGGCACCCAGTTTGCTCCTGAAGAGACCCTGCAGGTATTGTGTGATGTCTGGCCCTTCTTCTTTAGGGGGAACTCCCTTAATGCGGATGTTGTTTCGCCAAGACAGATTCTTCAGGTCTTCTGTGTGTGCCTGGAGATCGCTATGTTGAGCCTTGAGCCCGAGTGTCTCTTGCTGTAGATGCTCCATCTCCTCTTCCCGGGCTTGCTCCTGATCCTCAATGGAGGCCACGCGGTCCCCAATGGCATCGACGTCCCGCCTTATCATAAGGCGGGACGTTGATGCCGTTTGGTAACGTGTGGCCTGCATTGGTTATCTCCTTCATCTCCCCCGCTATGTCCCTTTTCAGCATCTGCAAGTCGCCTCGTAATGCACCAAATAGCGACTCTAAAAAGGTGCGGGTAACCGGGGCTTCAGAGGTGTCTGCATCTTGGCTAATTTGTGTCATTGGGGAGATCCTCCCTTCTCCTCTGCCGGTCATCAGGAGCTTGGTCAGCATATTTTTTAGATTCTGATCCTTCTTGCTTCTCTCTGAGGACATGGCTGCTATACCTCTTACCACACCACCAGACCGGCCTGCCTTGTTGTGGGGGTCCCAGCCCCAGTGGGTGGCTGTCATCGGGTTTTGTCCTCCCGCTGAGCTCCAATACACTGTTGCATGATGGTGAGGGCCAGAGGTGTCACTCCCTTTCAGTCTCGCCTGGGCCTTGCTGCCATCGACCATCTGCTATTGCCCTGCTGGGCATCTGCTGCTTGTTCTCAATAGTCTAAGTACTTTGTGCCCGAATCTGTCGTAAATCCCCCTGTAGGCCAGCAGCCCTATCTGAGCCTGGAGCACTAGATGTCTTCTTGGACCACTAATTCTAATTCCTGCACTTTGTGCTTGCAGGCCATGGCCTCCGGTTTCCTCTGACTTGGCAGTCAACTCCAGAGTGACTAATCCATGCCCGGGCCCCTCATCCATTGGCACCTTGTGATTCTTACAGCGTTACAGTTCATATCTCATTCCCCTTAATGGATTTTGTCATTTTAGTGTCATTTTGTTCAATACATTTTACTTAAATGTTTCTATTTCCGTTTGGGTTTTTTATTGTTTTGCATTTTGACTTTTACTTTTTTGGTTTCTGCATAAATATTTTACATATTACCTTAAGTTAAGCCTGCCTGTTCGGTGCTTAGGTACCAGGGGGTTGATCCTAGATTAATTGAACGGCTTTGAAAGTTCACTCTGACAATGGTTGTGATTGTTCCTCATCTACGACAAATAATAATTCAGTTTCTTACAGAAACTATCTGAAATTATCTGCAAAACAGGCAGTTGATAACCTACCAGGGTTGAAACACCCTGTGGACAAACTGGAATGTGGGACTAGTATTGTGTGGCAATAGAACCTCTACAAAATATTCAGCTTGCAGATGAACCAAGAATCACGCTTGGATGTCACACCCTTTTAAAACAAGGTAGTCAGGAAAGTGTGAAGAATATATTGCAGCTCTTTGTATTTTGACAGCCCCAAGCAAATTTGAGAACAGAGTGGATGTATGTAGCAGAGACGAGTCTGTTCACCCAATGTGAGTGGTGATATCCGCTCTGCTGATCTGCCTGAAGTTATGATGCAGCTGACAGTAGCGTGTCTGCTAAAAGCGATGGCGTGACTGGTGGAACTGTAAAGCCAAATAAGAGAAAGTTATCTTCCGACACCACAGTCTTCGTGACTGAGACCAGTAACACTGAAGACTCTGAGACTCACAGCAGTATTTTCTCCTTTCAGAGCGTTATCGCTGCAGATGGAGTGAAGCCAAGAAGTGAGCACATTACTAAGGTACCAACAAAGTTTAATATTGTTCATTTGTATTAACTCTTTGGCAGTATTTGGAAATGTATTTTCTAGTTTTGTTGCTTTTTGTTTAGTTTTTTCTTGTAGGCTGTTACCTGTGGTTTAAAGGGAACAATGTTGTTGTGTGTGACCTTAATGCTGCAGTTTCCATGTCATTACCATCATTTGCTTACCCTGGAGAATCTCCAGGGTGGAGGAGGTTTGCTGTTTCACAGTTCTTTCTTCAGCTTCTGGGCAGTTGTCGCTCTGTGGCGATCTGTGGTCCTGTTTCTCTGCTCTTCTTGTAGTAGCTTCTATCAGAGCTTCATCCTCCCGCCAACGAAAATAAGATGCCAGGCATCACCCAGCACACAGCACACAGCACAGCCTATGTTGGGCTAAGTCCATCTGCTCGGCGCAGTTAGAGCGAGGAAAAAAGTTCTCCGGACCCATCAGGCTGTGAATGTAACCTAAGGGCTTAAGATGAAATGTAGAGCCTACCTCCTTCCTGAATGGCTCCAGTCTGCTGTGTGCAGACCCGATAGCTGGCAGCACCCTGGAGTATGTATGTATAAATCAGATTATGTTGGAAGTAACCTGCAATATAGTAGCAGGCAGCACCCTGCCATAGAGTAGGATTTCTCATAGTGTTTTATTTCCTGGCACATTAATGGAGATAGCCTTTTAACAGGCAGAAGAACAACACTGACCCTACATTTATCTGGGGTTGTCTTTAAAATTACGTACACATTAGGAATGGCATTTCGTTCTGCTGGAATAATAACACAAAATATCTTGCACTCTATGTTGTTGCATGGATTTTTGGCTACAATGCATTCAATGTTTCATTCAAACATGCTTTCTACAGGGAACATACATGATTTGCTGCTGTAGAGAAATAATGCTCCTGTGTACTGTTGCAGACTCAGAAATATTGAAAAACTTCATGATTTCTCTTTCAGCTCTTCATAGTAAAATCTTTCAATTTTTGACTCAATCATTTGGCAGAAACATAACTTAGTACCATTAAAATAGTTGTGATGGGGAACATTCATGTGGGTTAGGACTGGCTCAACCAGAGTGCTTGCTGACTTGGAGGAGTATGGAGTTGACCACCTTGCCTGGTCCGGTGTGGAACCAAGCCAGCGATGCTTTGCTGCAGGCTCATTTGCCCTGATAGCTGGTCAACAGTTTGAGGAGGAGGAGGTGAAGAGCTGGCTAAGTGTGCCATGAGGCTGGCAGTTCAGTACATCCCTGAGAAGTGAGCTTTGAGTCGATGTAGTGTTCCTCTTATACCACGTGCAATTCACCCTCTCCAAAGCCTCAAGAATTCCTGAGTGTGAAGGGCGGCTGATTCTGATTGGGTGCTTGATAGTTTTCCAGAAACTCATGTTCTTGATTGTTCATGTTTGTCAGTAGTTAATGAAACACGCCCAGACGTTTTATCTCTTCAGTTGACACAAGCTGCGATATAAGTTTCTTTGTCGTTGCAAAAAAATGTGAATGGCCAACGAGCCTCTGTAGGTCAAAAAATGGAAGGGCTGGGGAACTGTCATTCATCTCACTGCTAAGCAGAGCCATGTCATGCTTCATCTCCGTCAGGCCTCTGATTTTAACCAACATCGCTCTTTGGTCGTCACCTACCCAGTCGGTCCTTAGACAGACTTCCTTTCGTCTCTATGGTTGTGTCTTCCCTTATCCTCACTTTCTCACCTCTCCTACCCCCCACTACTTTCTCTCTCCTTTCTCTCTTCTCCTAATGTATTGCTGATTGTTTGATATTATGTTTACTTGTTGATCTTTTTCTGGTATATTGTTGAACCACATCGTTGCACCTCGTTTCTTCTCACCTGTCGGCTCCTACCGCATCCTCCCTCTATCTATATCTCTCCTTCTCTCCTCTCTCAATTTATTTGAGACTGAACTATTTTGTCTGATGCCCGATGGAGCTACTTTGTTTCGCTATAGGGGAGATGGGCCGTGGTCGATTCCCTCCTTGGTCGTCACCTACCCAGTCGGTTTTTAGACAGACTTCCTTTCGTCTCTACGGTTGTCTCTTCCCTTATCCTCACTTTCCCTCCTCCTCTACTCCCCACTACTTTCTCTCTCCTTTCTCTCCTCCCCTAATTGTATTGCTGATTGTTTTAATTAACGCTGGGTTTTTCTTGGTTTGGGCTGCTTACAACGTTATTTGCGCGTTTGCCTCCAGCTCAGTTTCCGCTTTTGTTTCAGTCTCCGCTCGCTTTGAATAATTAGCGCTGTGTTTTCACTGTTTGTGCTGCTTATAACGCGCATTGTCTAGAAAGCTGCACTTGCATCTCGCCAGCTGTGTGCTCAGTTTCCGCTTTCATTAATTAGCGCTGGGTTTCAGTTACCGCTTTGTTTAATTAGCGCAGGGTTTTTCTTGGTTTGGGCTGCTTACAACGTTATTTGCGCGTTTGCCTCCAGTGCTCCGCCCTGCTCCCCCCTCCGTTATACAAAGGTGGGGGTTGAACCCATATAGTCACGGGGACCTGGGTGCTATGCTGTACATATAAGAGGGGTCCCCGTAAGGGAAGTGTATTGTAAAAGACATACACTAAAGTAAAATTACCAAAGGATCATTTGGATAAACATAGACAAAAATTATGAAATTGGTACATATGATTTATTACCAAGAACACAGCCTAAATGATGACAAATTAATAAATTAATTTATGCAAAGTGACAAGCCCCAAAGGGAGGAAGGGAAGGTGGTGCTCTAGGAAGTGAAAAGGGAGTAAAAAGTATTGACACAGTGTTGAGAGGGTTAACATCCAAATTCAATAACAGTACAGAATAATTACAATACAAGTGCCCAAATACAATTTTATAAGGCAAATTTCACACATAGTCAATAAATCATATTCAACGGTCACAGCTAATTGCTCAGCAAGTTGGGAGTGTGCCGGAATCTCAAGGAAGAAAAACGTCGACGTTTCGACCCCTATAAGGTAGGCTAGTTAAAGTCCTTAAGCGGGGTCTTCATCAGGACATCATACTGAAGAAGGGGAGGGGAGGGGCAGATCTGTGTGAGGAATAATTAGATTTTAGTACACAATGAGGACGACAGTTGTTCATCCTATCTATTTAGAGAGAAAATAAAATAGGTTTACCATGGAGTACGGCCCAGCCGGGCTCTGTACAGGGTATGGCCGCCACACCAGGAAGTAGTGGTCAGTCCAGCGAAGTGGGAACCTCAGCGACAGAGGAGACAAACATAACTGTAAGAAGATCGGCTAATCTAATAAATAAAGGATAAAATACTTCTGTCTTAAGGGGTTGTATCCAGAATCATTAGGTGAAGTAGGGAATGTTGAATTTCACAGCGGGACACAAATAGTCCTGATAATTACCTACAAATCCTGTGCTCCTGCCTGTGAACCAGGTCTACGTTTGATGCATAAGAACAAAATGTAGCACTGCTTCAGTATTCTACTGGAAAGAGAGAATACTGGATGTGGTAAGCATACATGGTACGCCCTACAGTTATGCAGCCCCAAAACATTTTTTGGGGGGTTAAATAAATTAAATGACTAATACTCACTAGAAATTGAGGCGTGGGGCCTCAATGAGACTTTAATCAAACTCCCTCATAATAGTAGAGCGGAGTAGTAGTGAATTAGAGGCGGAATGCACCTCCGGCGCTCGCGTATATATTCTGAAAATAAGTGATATATATTTGTATCGTTTTAAAAAAAACAGTTAGCGAGTCGCGTCTATGACCTGACACAGATAGTAGCATTTACTCACATAAAAAGTGAAGCGGGCAGCGCTGTTTAAAAAGCGTGCTTCTGACTCCAGCGCTAGAGTGTGAATCCTAAGAGACAAGGGCACAGTTGTGTCATTACGGTACAAAGGTCACTAATTACGGCATTACTGAAAACTAAATGGGCAGTTACTCACAGGACGTTTTATCAGACTCCGTCCAGCATAGACGAGCGGGAAATGATCAAACACACACTGTGAAATGGAGCGGGGTTTTAACTCCGGCGCTCGCGTGTGGATTCTGAAAACAAAGGATACATTTGTATCGTTTGGAATTTAAACAACAAACGAGTCGCGTATGTTGCCGACATTGACGGCGGAAATTACTCACATCTGCATGGGACAAGTAACGCAGTTGGGAATAGCACGCTGGGGCCTCCGGCGCTTGCGTGTAACTCCTGAAAGTAAGGACACAGTTCTATCAATTTGGTAAAAACCACTAGTTGGTCAAAGCTGTCTTTGAAAGGACAATTACTCACAGCAAGGCTAACAGCGTAGTCTGCATCGATGTGCTCACGAACTCCGCAGTGACTAGAACGCGGAGTTTGGGGAGTGGCCAAAGTAGAAAATGCATCATGGCAAGTTCATAGAAATAGAGGAGTTCCTTCCGAGATAGGTGGGCATATCCGGATTGAATTGAAAACGTGCCAGAAAAACGGGTTTTTTTTTGTTATGAAACGTATTATAAAATAGCTCACAGATACGCTCAAGTAATACTGGCGCATCCCTCACATAGGAGGAAAAAACCAAATTTTTGAAGAACCAGGTATTACAGTAACTTTTTGCTGAAGGGAGAAAGCTGGTGTATCTCTCTCGCAGGAGGATAAAACCAGACAAACCAAGTATTACATTAATTTTTTTTGCTGAAGGGAGAAAAAGAATTAGCTGGTGTATCTCTCTCACAGGAGGATAAGACCAGACAAACAGTAAGACAAAGAGCAATGAGTCAAAGGATAATAAACATGCTACTGCATATATGTGACTCTCAATAAAGGTGTACAACATTTACAATAGTGCTCTGAACAGTCATCTTAGAATGAAAAAACAAATGAACAACAGCCAAGGGTGTGTTAACGTTGTCCTAATGCTGCTAACTGTGCTAGACTGCTGTCCTGTTCATTCAGGCCATTATTAATGGAGTCCAGAAGGGACATCCATTTTGACTCACGTGTATTTAAAATTGCTGGGAAATTTCCTCCTCTTCTCCCTAAGGTAACTTTCTCAATCACAAGCCAACGTAGGTCTGTGACTGAGTGTCCTGCTGTCAACCAGTGATCAACCAAAGGGGCCCCTGTTACCTTGCATCTTATTCTACTGCAGTGGGATGAAATCCTTGACTTGATTTTTTGTTGGGTCTGGCCCACATATAAAAGGCTGCATGGGCATCGAATCATGTGAATAACACCAGCTGAGTTACAATTCGTGTGATGTTTGAGCTTGTACGTTCTCCCCCCATGGTCAAAAGTTTTGGTTTGAATGGTCGTGTCACAGGCTGTGCACGTTCCACATCTGTGGTGTCCGACCACTGGGGGCAAATTCCAGAGTGATGTTAAAGTTGGTTGACTTGCTGGTTCTAGGAAGGAATGGACCACCATGTCTCTTATGTTTTTGGCTCTCTTGAAAGAGTGAAGGGGCAGTTCAGTTTGATTGATGACATCAGCCACCAGGGGCCAATTGCCATTGATGATCTTTTTTATATCATTACTCCGTGTCGAAAAAGTTGTTACACAGATGACTCGATCAGTCGCTCCACGTGTTGAGTTCTCCGGATTCAGAAGTGAGTCCCGGGGATTATACCAGGCCCGTTTTCTGGCTCGTTTTACCATCCTGGAGGGGTAACCTCGTGATATGAGGCGTTGACTTAAGACCTCCGACTCTTTGAGGTAGTAAGCTCTGGTCGAGCAGTTTCTCCTAATTCGTAGGAATTGTCCTACTGGGAGGTTATCCTTGAGGCCCCTTGGGTGGTGACTCTCATATTGTAATAACCAGTTGCGCTCTGTTGGTTTCCTTTACAGTGTTGTTTGTAGATGATCTGATTCTACATAAATCGTAATATCTAGAAAAGGTATAGTATCGTTACTGGATTCCATTGTAAACTGGATGTGAGGGTTCCGGGTATTCAGCCAATCGTGAAACCGTTGAAGTTGGTCTTGATTTCCTTCCCAGATACACAGAACATCATCGATGTATCTGACCCAGAGTGATAAATGGGCTTTGAAAGGATTGGTAACAGGAAAGATATGTTGGTGTTCGAAATGATCCATGTAAATTATAGCCAAGTTTGGAGCAAAAGTGGCCCCCATGGCTACCCCCTTAGTCTGTAAATAAAAGTCTTCTTGAAAAATAAAAAAATTATGCATCATAGCAATCTCCAATAGTTCAATTATGAATTGTGTGGGAACCTGAACGGGCGCAATTCGAGTATCTAGGGCCTCTCGCATCACTTCTAAGGCATCTTGTTGTGGTATGCTTGTGTAGAGTGATATGATGTCACAGGTAACAAGAAATGTCTTTTGGGAGTCAAAAGGTCTCTCATCTATCAGGTTGATCACCTGAGTGGTATCCCGTAGATAAGCCCTGGTGTTAAGGGCGATAGGCTTAAGGAAGAAATCCACGTATTGGCATAGGGGCTCCAACAGTGATCCGCATCCAGATACAATTGGGCGTCCTGGGGGTTGGTTTAGGTTCTTGTGCACCTTCGGAAGAGTATAAATTGTGGCTAATCTTGGAAACTTTTGATTGAGGAATTCAAATTCCTGTTTACTCAGAAAACCCATGTCCAATCCTTTTTGTGTAACTCTCAGGATAGTGTCGGCCAGTTCCTGCGAGGGGTCACTGGGTAGCAACCGGTAACTGATGCCATCTGATAATTGTCTGTAGATCTCTGCCTTGTAGTCTGGGAGATCTTGTATCACAATGGCACCGCCTTTGTCCGCGGGTTTGATGACTACATTTTTGTTGTTACTTAAGGAAGTCAGGGCCTTTTTCTCAAATCCAGGTAGGTTGAGCCTCAGGAATTTGTGCTGTTTAAGGGATTGGTCTACAGCTGACGTGACAATTTCCTCAAAGGCAAGGATTCGACTACTCATGGCGTACGTTGGTGGAAAAAAGGTGGACGGTGTCCTTAGGCCAGTTACCGAGTACTGTGGTCTTGAAGTCTGATTTCGGAAAAAATATCGTAGTCTTATTCTCCTGAAGAAGCTGTATAGCTCAGTTTTGAGCAAAAATTTGTTCACCGAAGCAGTGGGGACATACGAAAGTCCTCGGCCGAGGACCTTAAGTTCTTCTTCCTGGAGGGTATGTGTAGAGATGTTAATCACAGGGCTGATGTTGGTTGCCACGGTGGAGTCAGGTCTGGTGTCAGAGTCTACCACCTGTATGTGTTCCTGCGGGTCGATATCTCCCCGTGAGGCTCCGGACGGAAGGTCACCTGTTTCTGCTGCTTGCCTCGTCCGGCATCCCATCCCGCCTGATTCTGTTGCTGTCCTCTTGTTTGCCCGCGGGGCCAGTTGTTCCCGCGGCCTCGTGGAGGGCGCCATTGTCCTCGTCCTCGGTCTAAAAAATGAGGTGGGAATTGTGGAGGGTATTGTTGGTAGAAGGGGTCTTGAGGGGGATAGGCTGGGTAGGAGTAACTAGTTCCTGCCTCTCCGTCGCTGCCCGAACTATATGAGGAATCAGAGAAGGTAGTGAAATTCCTTCGTCCTCTGTACCCACCACGGCCACGATTAGTAAAGCGACCCTGGTTGTCCTGTTTATAATAATCTGGCTGTAGATATGGATAAACTGATTTTTTGTCAAATAGTCTGAGATCTCGTGCCAACTTTTCAAGCTTTTTGGTTTGGGCTGTAGTGTCAAAGTCCTTTATTGTGACTTCCAAGTTGTCTATGGCTTCTTTGGCCTTGGTAAGTGTGGTGTCTCCCAGGATTTCAGCCTTAAGGTCTGCAATTTCTTTACTTATGGAGACGACTTGTTCAGCAGCTGTCTCCACTCCCAGCACCATCCAGTGCCGGGAGCAGTTGTTGGCCACGTAACTGAACCCCTCTTTGAACTTGGGTACATCTACGAAAATGACAGGCTCAATTTTAATTTGCAGCCCGACAGGTATGATATTTTCTTGCAGGTATCTCGTGAAAAGGTGCCCATGCAGCCGAGTTCGTATAAGCTTCTTCTCTAATCTCTCTAAGCGGGAGATTTTGTCATTTAAGGTGATATCAATGGTCGGGACAGAAGTGGATAGAAAGGTGGTAGCCAAATCTTTAGTGAGCTGGTTGATATACTCCTCTGTATAGGACAATAGCTCAGATTCCACCATGGTATAAATAAATTAATTTAAAGAAAGAACCTCGCAGGTCAGCACCTGCTCAGAATACGTTATACAAAGGTGGGGGTTGAACCCATATAGTCACGGGGACCTGGTTGCTATGCTGTACATATAAGAGGGGTCCCCGTAAGGGAAGTGTATTGTAAAAGACATACACTAAAGTAAAATTACCAAAGGATCATTTGGATAAACATAGACAAAAATTATGAAATTGGTACATATGATTTATTACCAAGAACACAGCCTAAATGCTGACAAATTAATAAATTAATTTATGCAAAGTGACAAGCCCCAAAGGGAGGAAGGGAAGGTGGTGCTCTAGGAAGTGAAAAGGGAGTAAAAAGTATTGACACAGTGTTGAGAGGGTTAACATCCAAATTCAATAACAGTACAGAATAATTACAATACAAGTGCCCAAATACAATTTTATAAGGCAAATTTCACACATAGTCAATAAATCATATTCAACGGTCACAGCTAATTGCTCAGCAAGTTGGGAGTGTGCCGGAATCTCAAGGAAGAAAAAAGTCGACGTTTCGACCCTATAAGGTAGGCTAGTTAAAGTCCTTAAGCGGGGTCTTCATCAGGACATCATACTGAAGAAGGGGAGGGGAGGGGCAGATCTGTGTGAGGAATAATTAGATTTTAGTACACAATGAGGACGACAGTTGTTCATCCTATCTATTTAGAGAGAAAATAAAATAGGTTTACCATGGAGTACGGCCCAGCCGGGCTCTGTACAGGGTATGGCCGCCACACCAGGAAGTAGTGGTCAGTCCAGCGAAGTGGGAACCTCAGCTACAGAGGAGACAAACATAACTGTAAGAAGATCGGCTAATCTAATAAATAAAGGATAAAATACTTCTGTCTTAAGGGGTTGTATCCAGAATCATTAGGTGAAGTAGGGAATGTTGAATTTCACAGCGGGACACAAATAGTCCTGATAATTACCTACAAATCCTGTGCTCCTGCCTGTGAACCAGGTCTACGTTTGATGCATAAGAACAAAATGTAGCGCTGCTTCAGTATTCTACTGGAAAGAGAGAATACTGGATGTGGTAAGCATACATGGTACGCGCTACAGTTATGCAGCCCAAAAAATTTTTTTTGGGGTTAAATAAATTAAATGACTAATACTCACTAGAAATTGAGGCGTGGGGCCTCAATGAGACTTTAATCAAACTCCCTCATAATAGTAGAGCGGAGTAGTAGTGAATTAGAGGCGGAATGCACCTCCGGCGCTCGCGTATATATTCTGAAAATAAGTGATATATATTTGTATCGTTTTAAAAAAAACAGTTAGCGAGTCGCGTCTATGACCTGACACAGATAATAGCATTTACTCACATAAAAAGTGAAGCGGGCAGCGCTGTTTAAAAAGCGTGCTTCTGACTCCAGCGCTAGAGTGTGAATCCTAAGAGACAAGGGCACAGTTGTGTCATTACGGTACAAAGGTCACTAATTACGGCATTACTGAAAACTAAATGGGCAGTTACTCACAGGACGTTTTATCAGACTCCGTCCAGCATAGACGAGCGGGAAATGATCAAACACACACTGTGAAATGGAGCGGGGTTTTAACTCCGGCGCTCGCGTGTGGATTCTGAAAACAAAGGATACATTTGTATCGTTTGGAATTTAAACAACAAACGAGTCGCGTATGTTGCCGACATTGACGGCGGAAATTACTCACATCTGCATGGGACAAGTAACGCAGTTGGGAATAGCACGCTGGGGCCTCCGGCGCTTGCGTGTAACTCCTGAAAGTAAGGACACAGTTCTATCAATTTGGTAAAAACCACTAGTTGGTCAAAGCTGTCATTGAAAGGACAATTACTCACAGCAAGGCTAACAGCGTAGTCTGCATCGATGTGCTCACGAACTTCGCAGTGACTAGAACGCGGAGTTTGGGGAGTGGCCAAAGTAGAAAATGCATCATGGCAAGTTCATAGAAATAGAGGAGTTCCTTCCGAGATAGGTGGGCATATCCGGATTGAATTGAAAACGTGCCAGAAAAACGGGTTTTTTTTTGTTATGAAACGTATTATAAAATAGCTCACAGATACGCTCAAGTAATACTGGCGCATCCCTCACATAGGAGGAAAAAACCAAATTTTTGAAGAACCAGGTATTACAGTAACTTTTTGCTGAAGGGAGAAAGCTGGTGTATCTCTCTCGCAGGAGGATAAAACCAGACAAACCAAGTATTACATTAATTTTTTTGCTGAAGGGAGAAAAAGAATTAGCTGGTGTATCTCTCTCACAGGAGGATAAAACCAGACAAACAGTAAGACAAAGAGCAATGAGTCAAAGGATAATAAACATGCTACTGCATATATGTGACTCTCAATAAAGGTGTACAACATTTACAATAGTGCTCTGAACAGTCATCTTAGAATGAAAAAACAAATGAACAACAGCCAAGGGTGTGTTAACGTTGTCCTAATGCTGCTAACTGTGCTAGACTGCTGTCCTGTTCATTCAGGCCATTATTAATGGAGTCCAGAAGGGACATCCATTTTGACTCACGTGTATTTAAAATTGCTGGGAAATTTCCTCCTCTTCTCCCTAAGGTAACTTTCTCAATCACAAGCCAACGTAGGTCTGTGACTGAGTGTCCTGCTGTCAACCAGTGATCAACCAAAGGGGCCCCTGTTACCTTGCATCTTATTCTACTGCAGTGGGATGAAATCCTTGACTTGATTTTTTGTTGGGTCTGGCCCACATATAAAAGGCTGCATGGGCATCGAATCATGTGAATAACACCAGCTGAGTTACAATTCGTGTGATGTTTGAGCTTGTACGTTCTCCCCCCATGGTCAAAAGCACAAATTCCTGAGGCTCAACCTACCTGGATTTGAGAAAAAGGCCCTGACTTCCTTAAGTAACAACAAAAATGTAGTCATCAAACCCGCGGACAAAGGCGGTGCCATTGTGATACAAGATCTCCCAGACTACAAGGCAGAGATCTACAGACAATTATCAGATGGCATCAGTTACCGGTTGCTACCCAGTGACCCCTCGCAGGAACTGGCCGACACTATCCTGAGAGTTACACAAAAAGGATTGGACATGGGTTTTCTGAGTAAACAGGAATTTGAATTCCTCAATCAGAAGTTTCCAAGATTAGCCACAATTTATACTCTTCCGAAGGTGCACAAGAACCTAAACCAACCCCCAGGACGCCCAATTGTATCTGGATGCGGATCACTGTTGGAGCCCCTATGCCAATACGTGGATTTCTTCCTTAAGCCTATCGCCCTTAACACCAGGGCTTATCTACGGGATACCACTCAGGTGATCAACCTGATAGATGAGAGACCTTTTGACTCCCAAAAGACATTTCTTGTTACCTGTGACATCATATCACTCTACACAAGCATACCACAACAAGATGCCTTAGAAGTGATGCGAGAGGCCCTAGATACTCGAATTGCGCCCGTTCAGGTTCCCACACAATTCATAATTGAACTATTGGAGATTGCTATGATGCATAATTTTTTTAAATTTTTTTATTTTTCAAGAAGACTTTTATTTACAGACTAAGGGGGTAGCCATGGGGGCCACTTTTGCTCCAAACTTGGCTATAATTTACATGGATCATTTCGAACACCAACATATCTTTCCTGTTACCAATCCTTTCAAAGCCCATTTATCACTCTGGGTCAGATACATCGATGATGTTCTGTGTATCTGGGAAGGAAATCAAGACCAACTTCAACGGTTTCACGATTGGCTGAATACCCGGAACCCTCACATCCAGTTTACAATGGAATCCAGTAACGATACTATACCTTTTCTAGATATTACGATTTATGTAGAATCAGATCATCTACAAACAACACTGTACAGGAAACCAACAGAGCGCAACTCGTTATTACAATATGAGAGTCACCACCCAAGGGGCCTCAAGGATAACCTCCCAGTAGGACAATTCCTACGAATTAGGAGAAACTGCTCGACCAGAGCTTACTACCTCAAAGAGTCGGAGGTCTTAAGTCAACGCCTCATATCACGAGGTTACCCCTCCAGGATGGTAAAACGAGCCAGAAAACGGGCCTGGTATAATCCCCGGGACTCACTTCTGAATCCGGAGAACTCAACACGTGGAGCGACTGATCGAGTCATCTGTGTAACAACTTTTTCGACACGGAGTAATGATATAAAAAAGATCATCAATCGCAATTGGCCCCTGGTGGCTGATGTCATCAATCAAACTGAACTGCCCCTTCACTCTTTCAAGAGAGCCAAAAACATAAGAGACATGGTGGTCCATTCCTTCCTAGAACCAGCAAGTCAACCAACTTTAACATCACTCTGGAATTTGCCCCCAGTGGTCGGACACCACAGATGTGGAACGTGCACAGCCTGTGACACGACCATTCAAACCAAAACTTTTGACCATGGGGGGAGAACGTACAAGCTCAAACATCACACGAATTGTAACTCAGCTGGTGTTATTTACATGATTCGATGCCCATGCAGCCTTTTATATGTGGGCCAGACCCAACAAAAAATCAAGTCAAGGATTTCATCCCACTGCAGTAGAATAAGATGCAAGGTAACAGGGGCCCCTTTGGTTGATCACTGGTTGACAGCAGGACACTCAGTCACAGACCTACGTTGGCTTGTGATTGAGAAAGTTACCTTAGGGAGAAGAGGAGGAAATTTCCCAGCAATTTTAAATACACGTGAGTCAAAATGGATGTCCCTTCTGGACTCCATTAATAATGGCCTGAATGAACAGGACAGCAGTCTAGCACAGTTAGCAGCATTAGGACAACGTTAACACACCCTTGGCTGTTGTTCATTTGTTTTTTCATTCTAAGATGACTGTTCAGAGCACTATTGTAAATGTTGTACACCTTTATTGAGAGTCACATATATGCAGTAGCATGTTTATTATCCTTTGACTCATTGCTCTTTGTCTTACTGTTTGTCTGGTCTTATCCTCCTGTGAGAGAGATACACCAGCTAATTCTTTTTCTCCCTTCAGCAAAAAAAATTAATGTAATACTTGGTTTGTCTGGTTTTATCCTCCTGCGAGAGAGATACACCAGCTTTCTCCCTTCAGCAAAAAGTTACTGTAATACCTGGTTCTTCAAAAATTTGGTTTTTTCCTCCTATGTGAGGGATGCGCCAGTATTACTTGAGCGTATCTGTGAGCTATTTTATAATACGTTTCATAACAAAAAAAACCCCGTTTTTCTGGCACGTTTTCAATTCAATCCGGATATGCCCACCTATCTCGGAAGGAACTCCTCTATTTCTATGAACTTGCCATGATGCATTTTCTACTTTGGCCACTCCCCAAACTCCGCGTTCTAGTCACTGCGGAGTTCGTGAGCACATCGATGCAGACTACGCTGTTAGCCTTGCTGTGAGTAATTGTCCTTTCAAAGACAGCTTTGACCAACTAGTGGTTTTTACCAAATTGATAGAACTGTGTCCTTACTTTCAGGAGTTACACGCAAGCGCCGGAGGCCCCAGCGTGCTATTCCCAACTGCGTTACTTGTCCCATGCAGATGTGAGTAATTTCCGCCGTCAATGTCGGCAACATACGCGACTCGTTTGTTTAAATTCCAAACGATACAAATGTATCCTTTGTTTTCAGAATCCACACGCGAGCGCCGGAGTTAAAACCCCGCTCCATTTCACAGTGTGTGTTTGATCATTTCCCGCTCGTCTATGCTGGACGGAGTCTGATAAAACGTCCTGTGAGTAACTGCCCATTTAGTTTTCAGTAATGCCGTAATTAGTGACCTTTGTACCGTAATGACACAACTGTGCCCTTGTCTCTTAGGATTCACCCTCTAGCGCTGGAGTCAGAAGCACGCTTTTTAAACAGCGCTGCCCGCTTCACTTTTTATGTGAGTAAATGCTACTATCTGTGTCAGGTCATAGACGCGACTCGCTAACTGTTTTTTTTTTAAAACGATACAAATATATATCACTTATTTTCAGAATATATACGCGAGCGCCGGAGGTGCATTCCGCCTCTAATTCACCACTACTCCGCTCTACTATTATGAGGGAGTTTGATTAAAGTCTCATTGAGGCCCCACGCCTCAATTTCTAGTGAGTATTAGTCATTTAATTTATTTAACCCCCAAAAAATTTTTTTTTTTGGCTGCATAACTGTAGCGCGTACCATGTATGCTTACCACATCCAGTATTCTCTCTTTCCAGTAGAATACTGAAGCAGCGCTACATTTTGTTCTTATGCATCAAACGTAGACCTGGTTCACAGGCAGGAGCACAGGATTTGTAGGTAATTATCAGGACTATTTGTGTCCCGCTGTGAAATTCAACATTCCCTACTTCACCTAATGATTCTGGATACAACCCCTTAAGACAGAAGTATTTTATCCTTTATTTATTAGATTAGCCGATCTTCTTACAGTTATGTTTGTCTCCTCTGTAGCTGAGGTTCCCACTTCGCTGGACTGACCACTACTTCCTGGTGTGGCGGACATACCCTGTACAGAGCCCGGCTGGGCCGTACTCCATGGTAAACCTATTTTATTTTCTCTCTAAATAGATAGGATGAACAACTGTCGTCCTCATTGTGTACTAAAATCTAATTATTCCTCACACAGATCTGCCCCTCCCCTCCCCTTCTTCAGTATGATGTCCTGATGAAGACCCCGCTTAAGGACTTTAACTAGCCTACCTTATAGGGGTCGAAACGTCGACTTTTTTCTTCCTTGAGATTCCGGCACACTCCCAACTTGCTGAGCAATTAGCTGTGACCGTTGAATATGATTTATTGACTATGTGTGAAATTTGCCTTATAAAATTGTATTTGGGCACTTGTATTGTAATTATTCTGTACTGTTATTGAATTTGGATGTTAACCCTCTCAACACTGTGTCAATACTTTTTACTCCCTTTTCACTTCCTAGAGCACCACCTTCCCTTCCTCCCTTTGGGGCTTGTCACTTTGCATAAATTAATTTATTAATTTGTCAGCATTTAGGCTGTGTTCTTGGTAATAAATCATATGTACCAATTTCATAATTTTTGTCTATGTTTATCCAAATGATCCTTTGGTAATTTTACTTTAGTGTATGTCTTTTACAATACACTTCCCTTACGGGGACCCCTCTTATATGTACAGCATAGCACCCAGGTCCCCGTGACTATATGGGTTCAACCCCCACCTTTGTATAACGTATTCTGAGCAGGTGCTGACCTGCGAGGTTCTTTCTTTAAATTAATTTATTTATACCATGGTGGAATCTGAGCTATTGTCCTATACAGAGGAGTATATCAACCAGCTCACTAAAGATTTGGCTACCACCTTTCTATCCACTTCTGTCCCGACCATTGATATCACCTTAAATGACAAAATCTCCCGCTTAGAGAGATTAGAGAAGAAGCTTATACGAACTCGGCTGCATGGGCACCTTTTCACGAGATACCTGCAAGAAAATATCATACCTGTCGGGCTGCAAATTAAAATTGAGCCTGTCATTTTCGTAGATGTACCCAAGTTCAAAGAGGGGTTCAGTTACGTGGCCAACAACTGCTCCCGGCACTGGATGGTGCTGGGAGTGGAGACAGCTGCTGAACAAGTCGTCTCTATAAGTAAAGAAATTGCAGACCTTAAGGCTGAAATCCTGGGAGACACCACACTTACCAAGGCCAAAGAAGCCATAGACAACTTGGAAGTCACAATAAAGGACTTTGACACTACAGCCCAAACCAAAAAGCTTGAAAAGTTGGCACGAGATCTCAGACTATTTGACAAAAAATCAGTTTATCCATATCTACAGCCAGATTATTATAAACAGGACAACCAGGGTCGCTTTACTAATCGTGGCCGTGGTGGGTACAGAGGACGAAGGAATTTCACTACCTTCTCTGATTCCTCATATAGTTCGGGCAGCGACGGAGAGGCAGGAACTAGTTACTCCTACCCAGCCTATCCCCCTCAAGACCCCTTCTACCAACAATACCCTCCACAATTCCCACCTCATTTTTTAGACCGAGGACGAGGACAATGGCGCCCTCCACGAGGCCGCGGGAACAACTGGCCCCGCGGGCAAACAAGAGGACAGCAACAGAATCAGGCGGGATGGGATGCCGGACGAGGCAAGCAGCAGAAACAGGTGACCTTCCGTCCGGAGCCTCACGGGGAGATATCGACCCGCAGGAACACATACAGGTGGTAGACTCTGACACCAGACCTGACTCCACCGTGGCAACCAACATCAGCCCTGTGATTAACATCTCTACACATACCCTCCAGGAAGAAGAACTTAAGGTCCTCGGCCGAGGACTTTCGTATGTCCCCACTGCTTCGGTGAACAAATTTTTGCTCAAAACTGAGCTATACAGCTTCTTCAGGAGAATAAGACTACGATATTTTTTCCGAAATCAGACTTCAAGACCACAGTACTCGGTAACTGGCCTAAGGACACCGTCCACCTTTTTTCCACCAACGTACGCCATGAGTAGTCGAATCCTTGCCTTTGAGGAAATTGTCACGTCAGCTGTAGACCAATCCCTTAAACAGCACAAATTCCTGAGGCTCAACCTACCTGGATTTGAGAAAAAGGCCCTGACTTCCTTAAGTAACAACAAAAATGTAGTCATCAAACCCGCGGACAAAGGCGGTGCCATTGTGATACAAGATCTCCCAGACTACAAGGCAGAGATCTACAGACAATTATCAGATGGCATCAGTTACCGGTTGCTACCCAGTGACCCCTCGCAGGAACTGGCCGACACTATCCTGAGAGTTACACAAAAAGGATTGGACATGGGTTTTCTGAGTAAACAGGAATTTGAATTCCTCAATCAGAAGTTTCCAAGATTAGCCACAATTTATACTCTTCCGAAGGTGCACAAGAACCTAAACCAACCCCCAGGACGCCCAATTGTATCTGGATGCGGATCACTGTTGGAGCCCCTATGCCAATACGTGGATTTCTTCCTTAAGCCTATCGCCCTTAACACCAGGGCTTATCTACGGGATACCACTCAGGTGATCAACCTGATAGATGAGAGACCTTTTGACTCCCAAAAGACATTTCTTGTTACCTGTGACATCATATCACTCTACACAAGCATACCACAACAAGATGCCTTAGAAGTGATGCGAGAGGCCCTAGATACTCGAATTGCGCCCGTTCAGGTTCCCACACAATTCATAATTGAACTATTGGAGATTGCTATGATGCATAATTTTTTTAAATTTTTTTATTTTTCAAGAAGACTTTTATTTACAGACTAAGGGGGTAGCCATGGGGGCCACTTTTGCTCCAAACTTGGCTATAATTTACATGGATCATTTCGAACACCAACATATCTTTCCTGTTACCAATCCTTTCAAAGCCCATTTATCACTCTGGGTCAGATACATCGATGATGTTCTGTGTATCTGGGAAGGAAATCAAGACCAACTTCAACGGTTTCACGATTGGCTGAATACCCGGAACCCTCACATCCAGTTTACAATGGAATCCAGTAACGATACTATACCTTTTCTAGATATTACGATTTATGTAGAATCAGATCATCTACAAACAAACACTGTACAGGAAACCAACAGAGCGCAACTCGTTATTACAATATGAGAGTCACCACCCAAGGGGCCTCAAGGATAACCTCCCAGTAGGACAATTCCTACGAATTAGGAGAAACTGCTCGACCAGAGCTTACTACCTCAAAGAGTCGGAGGTCTTAAGTCAACGCCTCATATCACGAGGTTACCCCTCCAGGATGGTAAAACGAGCCAGAAAACGGGCCTGGTATAATCCCCGGGACTCACTTCTGAATCCGGAGAACTCAACACGTGGAGCGACTGATCGAGTCATCTGTGTAACAACTTTTTCGACACGGAGTAATGATATAAAAAAGATCATCAATCGCAATTGGCCCCTGGTGGCTGATGTCATCAATCAAACTGAACTGCCCCTTCACTCTTTCAAGAGAGCCAAAAACATAAGAGACATGGTGGTCCATTCCTTCCTAGAACCAGCAAGTCAACCAACTTTAACATCACTCTGGAATTTGCCCCCAGTGGTCGGACACCACAGATGTGGAACGTGCACAGCCTGTGACACGACCATTCAAACCAAAACTTTTGACCATGGGGGGAGAACGTACAAGCTCAAACATCACACGAATTGTAACTCAGCTGGTGTTATTTACATGATTCGATGCCCATGCAGCCTTTTATATGTGGGCCAGACCCAACAAAAAATCAAGTCAAGGATTTCATCCCACTGCAGTAGAATAAGATGCAAGGTAACAGGGGCCCCTTTGGTTGATCACTGGTTGACAGCAGGACACTCAGTCACAGACCTACGTTGGCTTGTGATTGAGAAAGTTACCTTAGGGAGAAGAGGAGGAAATTTCCCAGCAATTTTAAATACACGTGAGTCAAAATGGATGTCCCTTCTGGACTCCATTAATAATGGCCTGAATGAACAGGACAGCAGTCTAGCACAGTTAGCAGCATTAGGACAACGTTAACACACCCTTGGCTGTTGTTCATTTGTTTTTTCATTCTAAGATGACTGTTCAGAGCACTATTGTAAATGTTGTACACCTTTATTGAGAGTCACATATATGCAGTAGCATGTTTATTATCCTTTGACTCATTGCTCTTTGTCTTACTGTTTGTCTGGTCTTATCCTCCTGTGAGAGAGATACACCAGCTAATTCTTTTTCTCCCTTCAGCAAAAAAAATTAATGTAATACTTGGTTTGTCTGGTTTTATCCTCCTGCGAGAGAGATACACCAGCTTTCTCCCTTCAGCAAAAAGTTACTGTAATACCTGGTTCTTCAAAAATTTGGTTTTTTCCTCCTATGTGAGGGATGCGCCAGTATTACTTGAGCGTATCTGTGAGCTATTTTATAATACGTTTCATAACAAAAAAAACCCCGTTTTTCTGGCACGTTTTCAATTCAATCCGGATATGCCCACCTATCTCGGAAGGAACTCCTCTATTTCTATGAACTTGCCATGATGCATTTTCTACTTTGGCCACTCCCCAAACTCCGCGTTCTAGTCACTGCGGAGTTCGTGAGCACATCGATGCAGACTACGCTGTTAGCCTTGCTGTGAGTAATTGTCCTTTCAAAGACAGCTTTGACCAACTAGTGGTTTTTACCAAATTGATAGAACTGTGTCCTTACTTTCAGGAGTTACACGCAAGCGCCGGAGGCCCCAGCGTGCTATTCCCAACTGCGTTACTTGTCCCATGCAGATGTGAGTAATTTCCGCCGTCAATGTCGGCAACATACGCGACTCGTTTGTTGTTTAAATTCCAAACGATACAAATGTATCCTTTGTTTTCAGAATCCACACGCGAGCGCCGGAGTTAAAACCCCGCTCCATTTCACAGTGTGTGTTTGATCATTTCCCGCTCGTCTATGCTGGACGGAGTCTGATAAAACGTCCTGTGAGTAACTGCCCATTTAGTTTTCAGTAATGCCGTAATTAGTGACCTTTGTACCGTAATGACACAACTGTGCCCTTGTCTCTTAGGATTCACCCTCTAGCGCTGGAGTCAGAAGCACGCTTTTTAAACAGCGCTGCCCGCTTCACTTTTTATGTGAGTAAATGCTACTATCTGTGTCAGGTCATAGACGCGACTCGCTAACTGTTTTTTTTTAAAACGATACAAATATATATCACTTATTTTCAGAATATATACGCGAGCGCCGGAGGTGCATTCCGCCTCTAATTCACCACTACTCCGCTCTACTATTATGAGGGAGTTTGATTAAAGTCTCATTGAGGCCCCACGCCTCAATTTCTAGTGAGTATTAGTCATTTAATTTATTTAACCCCAAAAAAATTTTTTTTTTTGGCTGCATAACTGTAGCGCGTACCATGTATGCTTACCATATCCAGTATTCTCTCTTTCCAGTAGAATACTGAAGCAGCGCTACATTTTGTTCTTATGCATCAAACGTAGACCTGGTTCACAGGCAGGAGCACAGGATTTGTAGGTAATTATCAGGACTATTTGTGTCCCGCTGTGAAATTCAACATTCCCTACTTCACCTAATGATTCTGGATACAACCCCTTAAGACAGAAGTATTTTATCCTTTATTTATTAGATTAGCCGATCTTCTTACAGTTATGTTTGTCTCCTCTGTAGCTGAGGTTCCCACTTCGCTGGACTGACCACTACTTCCTGGTGTGGCGGCCATACCCTGTACAGAGCCCGGCTGGGCCGTACTCCATGGTAAACCTATTTTATTTTCTCTCTAAATAGATAGGATGAACAACTGTCGTCCTCATTGTGTACTAAAATCTAATTATTCCTCACACAGATCTGCCCCTCCCCTCCCCTTCTTCAGTATGATGTCCTGATGAAGACCCCACTTAAGGACTTTAACTAGCCTACCTTATAGGGGTCGAAACGTCGACTTTTTTCTTCCTTGAGATTCCGGCACACTCCCAACTTGCTGAGCACATAGCTGTGACCGTTGAATATGATTTATTGACTATGTGTGAAATTTGCCTTATAAAATTGTATTTGGGCACTTGTATTGTAATTATTCTGTACTGTTATTGAATTTGGATGTTAACCCTCTCAACACTGTGTCAATACTTTTTACTCCCTTTTCACTTCCTAGAGCACCACCTTCCCTTCCTCCCTTTGGGGCTTGTCACTTTGCATAAATTAATTTATTAATTTGTCAGCATTTAGGCTGTGTTCTTGGTAATAAATCATAGGTACCAATTTCATAATTTTTGTCTATGTTTATCCAAATGATCCTTTGGTAATTTTACTTTAGTGTATGTCTTTTACAATACACTTCCCTTACGGGGACCCCTCTTATATGTACTGCTCCCCCCTCCGCCTCCATTTTGTTTGTTGTTGTCGTCCTCGTGTGCCCGCCCCGCCTCCCAGCTGAGACGCCCTCGCCCCTCCCCCTCCACCATCCATATATGACAGTCACTCCCGCGCGCAGCGTTCACGCGCAGCGTCCGCGCCCAACCCGCGCCGAAGGTGCGCCAAAGGTTAGCCCGTCTACGCCCGTCCGCGCCTGGACCGCGCCCAGCGCCAGACCCCCTGCCCCTCGCGCTCCCCAGCCCTCCCGCATTACCTACGATGCCGCCACCCTCCTAGCCCTTGACCCCGGTCGCGCCCCCAACTGCGTCCAAGCCGCTCCTGGACACACCCATGGACCTTTCTCCTGCTACTCCTGCAAATTCAGCGGCACCGACAACATCTCCGCTACGACCACACCACAGATTCCCGACCCCAACCACCTACAATGCATCCTTCTCAACACCCGATCGGTCCACAGGCACGCCATTGACCTATGGAATCTACTAGACACCATCTCTCCAGACGTCGCCTTCCTAACAGAAACTTGGATGAACGCTTCCTCCGCCCCAGACATCACCATTGCCATCCCTGAACACTATAAGATCACACGCAAGGACCGCACCAACCACACAGGAGGAGGAATCGCCATCGTCCATAAGAAATCAATCCGCATCTCAACCAGCTCTGACGCCAACCTCGCTAACTCCGAACACCTTCACTTCCAGATCCACATCGACCCCAAGACCACACTCAGAGGCACCCTCCTCTACAGACCACCAGGACCCCGCGCAAAATTCAGTGAAGACATCACGGACTTCATCAACCCACACGCGCTCCCCTCCAAAGACTACATCCTTCTGGGAGACCTCAACTTTCACCTCGAAAAGATCAACGACCGCAACACCGCCACCCTCTTAGACAACCTCGCCAACCTCGGACTTAAACAACTGGTCACTTCCCCCACCCACATCGCAGGTCACACACTCGACCCTATCTTCACCTCCAGCAATCATGTCTCCTTCAGCCACACTACGGACCTCCTCTGGACTGACCACAGCTGCGTTCACTTCACCTACAACAAGCCGAAACCCACCAACCACCTCCAATCAACTCTGCAAAGAAACTGGAACAAAATCACCTCGGACCAGATCTCCGCCTCGCTCCTTCTAAACGCCCCAGCCCACTCTTCTAACGCAAACGAAGCCGCCACCAACTTCACCCTTTGGTTATCCAACACCGCCGACACCGTAGCACCACTGAAAAAACGTCAAAGCAAACCTGGCAGCAAAAAGGCCTCATGGTTCAACGATGATCTTAAGAAGTCCAAGAAACTCTGCCGCTCCCTTGAAAAGGCCTGGAAAAAAGACCCAACCACTAGCACAAAGGACGCCTTCAAAAACGCCACCCGATTACACCACCAACTAATCCGAAAGGCCAAGAAAACAGCATTCAAGGATCGACTTGACAACAACGCCCACAACAGCAAGGAACTTTTCAACATCGTCAAGGAATTCACCAACCCTTCGGCCAACTCCAACGACATCACCCCCTCCCAAGCCCTCTGCGACTCCCTAGCCTCATTCTTCCACAACAAGATTGCAGACATCCACAACAGCTTCGACAACCAACCCGGAAACCAACCCACCCTACCATTTGCTGAACATTCTCCCCCCGTGAACACCCTTAACGACTGGAACCCAATCTCCACTGAGGACACAATCCGCCTGATGAACTCCATCCACTCAGGATCCCCCACAGACCCATGTCCTCACCACATCTTCAACAAAGCAGACTCCGTCATAGCACCGCACCTCCGAGATGTCATCAACTGCTCCTTCAACTCCGCCACCTTCCCGGAAGACTGGAAACACGCTGAACTCACCGCCCTTCTGAAAAAACCCACAGCGGACCCCACCGAACTCAAAAATTACCGCCCCATCTCGCTCCTTCCATTCCCGGCCAAAGTCATCGAGAAAGCTGTCAACAACCAGCTCGCCGCCTTCCTCGAAGCCAACAAATCCCTCGACTCATCACAATCCGGCTTCCGAGCAAAACACAGCACTGAGACCGCCCTCATCGCAGCAACAGACGACATTCGAACTCTACTGGACAATGGAGATACTGTCGCCCTCATCCTCCTCGACCTCTCTGCAGCATTCGACACAGTATGCCACAGCACCCTTTTACAACGCCTCAATAACATCGGAATCCAAGGAAAAGCACTTGAATGGATCACCTCGTTCCTCTCCGGAAGAACACAGAGAGTCCGCCTCCCACCATTCAAGTCCGAGGCCACGGAAGTCATCTGTGGCGTACCACAAGGATCCTCACTCAGCCCCACCCTCTTCAACGTATACATGAGCCCCCTCGCGGCCATCGCCCACCAACACAACCTCAACATCATCTCTTACGCGGATGACACTCAACTAATCCTTTCTCTCACCAATGACCCCAGCACCGCCAAAACTAACCTACACGAAGGAATGAAAGAAGTTGCCGAATGGATGAAACAAAGCCGTCTGAAACTGAACTCAGACAAAACAGAAGTCCTCATCTTAGGTACATCCCCCTCTGCATGGGACGACTCCTGGTGGCCGGAAGCCCTCGGAAAAGCACCCATCCCGACAGACCACGCACGGAACCTAGGCGTCATCCTGGATTCCTCACTCTCAATGAACAGACAAGTCAGCGCCGTATCCTCTTCCTGCTTCAACATTCTTCGCATGCTCAGAAAAACATTTCGCTGGATCCCCACCGAAACAAGGAAAACAGTCACCCATGCTCTGGTCACGAGCCGACTGGACTACGGAAACACCCTCTACGCAGGCACTACCGCTAAACTCCAGAAGAAACTCCAACGAATCCAAAACGCCTCAGCCAGGATCATATTAGACATCCCACGCAACGAACACATCTCTGGACACCTTAAAGACCTCCATTGGCTACCCGTCAATAAGAGGATCACTTTCCGACTGCTAACCCACGCACACAAATCACTATACGACATCGGACCAGAATGCCTCAACTCACGACTATCCTTCTACACCCCCTCCCGCCAACTACGATCTTCCAGCCAAGCCCTCGCCACGGTACCTCGCATCAACAAGACCACCATGGGAGGCAGATCCATCTCATACCTGGCTGCTAAAACATGGAACTCACTCCCCGCTTACCTTCGCCTTACCCAGAACCACCTAGCATTCAGAAAGCAACTTAAAACGTGGATATTTGACAAGTAATCCTCCTCCCCTTTCTAAGCGCCTTGAGACCCTCTGGGTATGTAGTGCGCTATATAAATTCTATGACTTGACTTGACTTGACATATAATGTTTACTTGTTGATCTTTTCTGGTTTATTGTTGAACCACATAGTTACACTTCCTTTCGTCTCTCCTGTCGTCTCCTACCGCATCCTCCCTCTATTTATGTCTCTCCTTCCCTCCTCTCTCAATGTATTGAGACTGAACTATTTTGTCTGACGCCCGATGGAGCTACTTGGTTTAGCTATAGAGGAGATGGGCCGTGGATTCCCTCCTTGGTCGTCACCTACCCAGTCGGTCTTTAGGCAGACTTCTTTTCGTCTCTCCTTATTGTCTCTTCCCTAGCTCCTATCCTCTCTCCCCTGAATCTCTCCCCTTGTCTGCCCTGGGATCACACCTTACTGGACTTTGGACGTTGCCTTGACTTGTCTACCGGTTTGTGTCCCCATCACCGTTCCTCTCCTCTTCCCATGCTGTGTCTCTCACCCACCCCTCCCCTTTCCCGCCCTCATTATCTGTCTACTTCCCGTGCTCCAACCCCCCCTCCCCGGAATCTCTCACCTTGCCTGCTTTTCCCCTTACGTATTTGTGCTTATTGTTTATCTCGACCTTACATGTAACTATATTGCCATTCTCTAAGAACTGTGTAACCTTTGTAATGATGTAACCTGTAACTATGATTTGATGGTCATGTAAAGCGCTCTGATACCTCCGGGTCTAGCCAGCGCTATATAAAACTTTTTTTAAAATAAATAAATAAATAAATAAATAAAAAATACAACTCACATAAGCAATAGTGGTGGAAGGTGTCACACATGACCTGGGACAACATCCGATTCAGCACACCCAGTTCCATTTTTTAAGTATTTGACACAATATTGAATTTATAACCTTTGTTTTTTATGGTCATGAGTCACCAGAATACTAAAAACCTGTCTTTTATTTTCAAGGTCAAATATGTAATGGTCACCAGCTTGGAAGCTCGGTTAATTCTTCAGTATTTGTCATTGATCTCCATGTGTGGCTAGTTTGGGTCTGCTCCCTGCATCGATCCTGATAACTCACACAGGTAAGGAGCTTGTAGCAGCAACATGATAACCCCATACTGTCTGTAAGTAGTGCGCTCCGAGGCAGGTATCCGATCATTTTTGTGAAACAATGAAGGGCCAATATCTGCTATGTACATTTGTTAAAATAAAACAGTTAAATTACAGTATACTGTTCCGGAGGTTCGTCCCAGAGACATTATCCGTAACTGAACGCAGACACCCTAGGAAGCATGTGCTTTTAAGACAAGTGAAGGTGACATGCTTAATCATTGGGCTATACTCCTCACCAGGCCGGCGCTACAATGCCTGGCGGGCACCACAAGAGGGCACTTTGTCGCAGATGTTATTTTTTTTTTTATTCTTTTTATTAAACACAAACAAAAATAATACACTTACAATAAATGCACTGAGCCGCAATCTGCATTACAAATCTGTTCACATCTTCTCGTTCCATAACGATCAACAATAAGATTTATATTCAGGATCAGGGATCCACCAGCACCTCCGGGTCTTCCATGGCCACCGGGGGAGTGCATATTTCACCCCTGTAAGCATTCCAGGGCCCCAAAATCTTCCCCCATTTCTGGGGCCTACCCCGTGCCACATCCACAGCCCGCTCTCTGAACATGCACCAATCCAAATCATCCATCCATTTCCCGACTGTCGGTGGCTGAACCGCCCCCACAGCTGAGCTATATTACGCTTCGCAATACTACAAGCCAGTGTGGCCCACGTCTTTCCATAAGACGTAAAATCAGTCGGGTCCCAGACATTCAGGATGCAACGCCTCGCTTTCAACTCAAACCCCACTCCCCACACCCCCCTCACCTTGGCATGAATAGCTGACCAATACCCCTGAATTAGAGCACAATCCCACAATACATGACAAAAAGTTCCTGACTCACCACCCCCTCGCCTGCACTCGCCACTCACAGCCAAACCCATTCTTACCAACCGGGGGCCGGTCACGTAACAGCGATGGAGAATCTTTAATTGGACCAGCCGAAGCCTCATCTGAATGGCAACGCCCCTCGGAGAGGCCACTGCCTCCCTCCAGTCCTCATCATCCAGGAGTAAACCATCCGCCGTCCACTGGTCTCTCAGGGCCACCAAGGGATCCTCCGCATGGTTAATTAGTTTTTTGTAGATCAGAGAAATCGTTTTCGTCGGAAGATGACCATCTAGTACACGATCCTCCAGCGGGGAGGCCTCCGGAGGCGCCACGCCAAGGGGGATATTAGCTAGCAGCGCATGCCTAATCTGAAGATAGCGAAACCTCTCGCTCCCGTGCATCTGATATCGTTCCTGCAGGGTCTCAAATGGGAGGATACCATCCTTTCCCCATAAATCCCCAACTCAGGAGATCCCAATTAGGTCCCATTTATCGAAACCCTTTGATTTCCATAGGCTGCCCAAACGTTCCGAGTTCCAGAGGGGTGTTGGCAACGTGATCTTCCCCTCCCACCCAAATGAGCGGTTAGCCTCATGCCAGACCCCAACAGCCACCGCCGTTGGTCCCACCGTCGGAAAACGTCCCCGCCTAGCATACAGCGCCCTAGTAAAGTCCCCTCCAGGAATCTGGCCACGGTCCATAATGTAGCCGGGGTCTAGTGGCGAGCCATACACAGCCTGGTTAACCGCCACCAGCTGTGATGCCCAATAATACTTCCTGATATTGGGCAGGCCAATCCCGCCATTATACCACGGCAGCGTCAATTTCACATACGCAATTCGGGGCCTCCCCTCCCAGAGAAGTTGTCTCTGGAGAGATTCGACCACCTTAAAGTACGACTACGGAACCGGGTCCATAGAATTCTGGAGTGCATAAAGAAAATGAGGAAGAGCCATCATTTTGAACAAAACAGCTCGGCCAAGAAGGGAAAGAGGAAGTGACCTCCAGCGTTCCACATCACGCCTGAGCCGAACCAACGGAGGCAACAGGTTATTAGAGTACCTGCTACGGGGGTCCAAGGATATAAAAATGCCTAGATATTTAAAACCTGCGACCTCCAACTTAACCGGACAGCGCGGGGGGACCTCCGGGGGATCACCGCTCAATACAAACAGGACCAACTTCGTCCAATTAATAGCAAAGCCTGAGTACCTACTGAAAACCTCCAGGACATCCAGAAATGCCAAAAGCAAAGCTCGAGGAGAGGACAAATACAAAAGAATATCATCTGCATAGAGAGATATCTTGTCCTCCCAGTCTGGCATCCATCGGAGCCCCCTGATTGACCTATCCCAACGAACCCAGGCCGCTAGCCGCTCAAGCGCCAGTGCAAAAAGCAACAGGGAGAGAGGACAGCCCTGCCTGGTGCCTCTCCCCAACACGAAATCTGACGACGTGTGATTATTGATGACTACTTGGGCCAGTGGACCAGAATACAGGAGGCGAACCCAAGAAATGAACTCTGGGCCTATCCCCAACTTACCAAGGGCAGCAAACCGATAAGGCCACTCCACCCTGTCGAAGGCCACAGTGGCATCCAAAGAGAGCAATATTGTCGGCTCGTGTATCTGCGAAGCCCCACCAATTACCCCGTGTAACCTGCGCAAGTTGAGAGCTGTGTTACGGCGGGGCATAAAACCTGATTGGTCGGGATGCACCAGTGTAGTAATCACCTTAACCAGGCGATTTGCCAACAACGTGGCCAAAATTTTAGGTTCGGCATTCAACAAAGAGGTCGGCCTGTAGGATGAACAGTCAGTCCTCGGCTTACCCTCCTTATGGAGGACAATAATATTCGCCACACGCTGATCATATGGAAGCCGACCTCTCCCCCTACTCTCCATAAACATACCCTTGACAAAGGGAGCCAGCTTATTCGCATTGACCTTGTAAAGCTCAATAGGAAGCCCATTCGGGCCTGACGCTTTACCTGAACGAACCCCCCCTGATCGCCTGCGCCACCTCATCATTGGTGAGGGGAGAATCGAGGAATCCCCTGTCGTCGTCTGAAAGAATAGGCATCGGGATATCCCTAATCATATCTGCTTTCTCGACCTCCATATAAAGACACTCGGCCACGTAGACCTTCTCATAATATCTGCCGAAGACCTCCACAATTTCTTGCGGGTCAGTGACCCTGTCAGCCCCGGGGGACCGCAGCACCGGAACTAGCTGGGACGCCCAATCCCCCCTCTCCAACCAAGCAATCAGCTTCCCGCCTTATCACCATGCTCATATATTCTACTCTGGGTATTGGCCAATTGTGTTTTTGCATTATCACGGGCCAAGGACCTGTATTCATCCTTAAGGAGAGACAAGCGATGCAACCCCTCCGCCGTGGAAGCAAATGCCACTTCTCGCTCCAGCGCAAGCAGATCTGTTTCCACCCTATCAACCTCGGCACGCCCCTCCTTTTTCTTACCCGAAATATACAAAAGCAACTCCCCCCTAAGGACTGTTTTATAAGCTTCCCAAAGGGAGCATGCGGAGGCCACCGAGTCAACGTTCTCCTGAAAGTACCTGTCCGCCACCCGCACTATCTCCCTCCTAGCCCCTGGGTCCCGGAACCGCCAAGTGCTTATCGGTGCAACCTGGGCCACATCACTCCCGCTGAGATCCAAACTAAGCCAAACAGGTGAGTGGTCCGTGAACCCCCTGGCCAAGTGCTGTACCTCCCGGACCCACGCAGCCTGAGCCGCCGGCACCAAAACATAATATAACCTAGAAAGGGATTTATGCGCCGCCGAGACTTGTGTATAGTGTATCTCATCAGGGTGCTTGAGCCTCCAACCATCTACCAGGCCCGTAGTGCCCACAAAATCAGCCAACCACCTCTGGGAGGATAACAGCTCAGGAGCCGGTCATCAATCAACATTCCCATCCATCACAGCATTGAAATCCCCACCAACAACTAGCAAACCGACCGGCAAGGACAGGAAAATTTTACAAAGATCATGAAATGTGTCCGTCTGGAGGGTCGGAGGAACATAAACAGACAAAAAGGTCACACTTCTCCCCTTCCACAAACCAGAGACACCAACATACCTCCCCCTGTTGTCGATCCATGTAGCCTGTATGGAGAGAGGGAAGGTGTTCTTGACCAAGATCCCGACGCATCGTGACTCTGTCGTAAAGCCAGCGTGGGCAACCAATTTATAGCCTCCCCTGTGAAGTGCCATGCAACGCCTACCCATAAGGTGAGTTTCTTGCAACAACACAAGGTCCGGGGAATGCCTACGGATTAATTGACTCACCATACCCCTCTTAATCTTGTCCCCCAACCCATTAACATTCCAGCTCAGCGTGGAGATCCCTACTGCCCCTTTAACGGAAGACATTGAAAAGGCAAAAGCAAACATTATACTGCATAAGCGCCCAGTGCAAAAAAAATGTACATACAAAAAACAATAACAAACCCCTACAACCCCCCCACCCCCCTCTCTGCACCCCTGCATATAACTTCCGCTAATCCCCAACTAGCAGTGTGCCTGTCGCCCCTAATTAACTACGAAAATCTAAAAGTAGAACACAGAGGAGGGCCTACAGACCGACCCACCCACCCCCTGCCCACCGGCCCCCAATGCAATGGGACATCATAATTACTGCTCAAAATCACGAACCCAAATTCCGCCCAAAATCCTAACACCTCTACCCGGAGAAACACACCCCTCACAACTATCCAACACCCCCCATTAAGCCCCACTCAACCACATCATTGTTCCTCAGCCTCTTCTCGATCGGCTGCCTCCTGATCCGGGTGCTGAAGAGTGTCCAGCCAGTCCGCCACCACCTCAGGATTGTCGAAAAACCAGGCCTTCCAATCGAGCTCCACACGAAGGCGTGCTGGAAACATCATTGCATACCGCATGCCCCTGTCCCTCAATTTCTTTTTGATTGCGATGAACCTCTGTCTTTGCTTCTGAACCGCCTGGGTGAAATCCGGAAAGAACAAGATTGTCGCATTTTCGAATTTCAGGGGATCCGCCGAACGAGCCGCCTGCAGGATAGCGTCACGGTCCTGGAAATTCAGCATTCGGGCAATAATCGGCCGAGGAGGTGCCCCGATCCGGGGCCTGCCACCAGGCACTCGGTGGGCTCGTTCCATGGTGAAGAACTTGCGAAGCCCCTTCGGCTTAAGCTGGTCAAGGATAAGGTTCTCCACAAAGAGGTCTGTGGCCTGCCCCTCTGCCTTGTCTGGAATGCCAAGGATGCGGACGTTGTTGCGTCGGGCCCGCCCTTAGTATTCGTCCAGCCGCCGAACCATGGTCTCCCTCGAGGATCTAAGATCACCCACCTCACGCTGGAGCTGGCTCACATCATCAATGAGGCTAGTCGTCTTAAGCTCCAGCGACTTGACCTTCTCGTTGACTTTCAACAGACACCGTGTCAAGCTTGGCATCCAGAGTCTCCATCTGCTGCCCCAAAGATGTACGGACTCCAGTGATGGCCGCCATCAAATCCGTCAGTGTGGGCTCCTCTGCTGCAGAACCGTCGCCGGCGCCACCACTCGGACCCCTCTTAAGTTCGGCCGGCGAACCCTTAGGCAGAGTATATCTATCAAGTTAATTAGACTGGACTTGCCGGCCCCCCCCGGTGTTCTTGGGGCCCCGCCGCTCAGAGTCCGTCTTCGTCGCCATTGCTGGCAGCTCTGGCCACCAACGCAGCAGGATGAAACAGCCACAGCAGAGGCAGAACAATTCTCCCCAACGATCTCAGACCAAGGGCCACGCACCTCACCCCAACAATCTCCAACCCAGGGCCACGCTCCAGCCAAGGATGCCGTGGATCGCGTTGCACAGGCGTGCGCCGGCCGATCAAGTCCGCTACCTCACCAGCAGCTAAATTGCGGAGCTCCGACTGGTCCGGGCCCCCCAGCCGAGAAGTTCTGCTCGGCGCACACTGGGGCCCACGCCACCTCCAGGATAATAAGGGGTGCCAGGCAAAACACCACCAGGATCAAGCGCTTATCCCACGCTAATCTGAGGCCAACAAGATCTTCAGACGGGCCCACTCCACACGGGGGCCCACGCCAGCTCAAGGATCCCAGGGGGTGCCAGGCAAGACACCACCCATGTCCAGCGGTGATCCCGCGCCAAACTTCCAACAGGGGGGAGGCCGCCTGTCCCACAGCCCACGCCTAGCACAGCACCGGCAAGTCCACGCCACCAGGGGGGTCCGCTCCAAGCCTCAGGGCCCCTCCCCAATGGCGGCGATGCGAGGGCAATTGCTCCGGTTCCAATGACGATCTCGGGGGCTCTCAGAGGACCAAACTCAACCCCCACTATTATACCAGACCCCCCACCAGTCCGGTGGGGGTCTCGTGCCACCAGAGAGTGCCCTCGGGGCAAAGCGCCAGCCGGTCGCCGACCGGGGCGGCTAAAGGCCGTCCCGGCGGCCGAAGTTGACTCACTCAGGTCGGGGGGCCCGGCCACTTGAGTCCCCGGCTTCAGAGCCGCACAGGCCGCAGAATTCCAGGCGGCGCTGCACAGTCCCGGGGGCACACAGGATTCCCGGGATGGTTGCTCCCGGCACCGCAAGGCTTCCCCCGCCTATTGCACAAGGCGGGGGCAGGATGATTAACCGGATAATAGGCCGGTGAAGCAGGTTCGGTCGGAGCCGGTCATCAGGCGGCAATCATGGTCGCCGGCTCGGCTCATCCCCCGCAGATGTTTTATTAAGTACGCTGGATGAGCATAGTAGGACAGAGGATGGTGTGTCATAAGATGTGAGATTGGTGAAGTCTGAATATAAGATCAACTATTGACCAGTTGCCACAATATAGTAAATGTGATCTTCCTGGTCCATGTTGAGTTTAAAAACAGTGGCAGAGAAATTGAGGAACTAATGGCCCCTATCACTGTGTGAAAGTATCGATCACCTATGGACCTGCTGGTAAGCTGGGGTCTATACTTCAGGTCAACTTTTTTCATGCCTTGTGTAGTCATGGAGCAATCTGTTGGCATTTCATCAGGACCAAATATGGGAAAATGGGTAAATGTGACCTAATCTTCTCCACAGCGTGAGGAGCTCTGTAACTCAAGCCTTGTACCATACATAGGTGATAAGGTGCCTATTAGCATCTTACTACTACAGGTGAGCACTGCCTAATAGGGTGCACTAGATACGGTAACCCTCCTAAGGGTCAGGACATACTGACTTATCCAATAGCGAGGACGCCGCATCAGAGGGCAACTGGTTTGAAAAGCACATGCTTCCTAGGGTGTTCAGTTAGAGATAATGTCTGTGGGGCTGAACCTCCAGAACAGTATTTTGTGAGTTGATTTGTATGAAGAATGTGTATACTGGACTGTCATTTTCCTCGTCATCTCTTATGATATGTAAAATAAAACACAACACACCGGGAGGCCAACACATCTATCATACATTTAATGCAAAAATAGCAAAAGGCCAAGCAAACTAACAAGTGACAATTGTCTGTGCAATGGACGAGAGCATCTACCCTAAAGCAAGTTGGAGTATATAATGCTAATGCTACACAATGTATTTGTATACACTTTTCTCCTAATACAAGTCAATGAAACATGAACACGTGATAGAAACAGTTACTGAAACAACACTAATGAGTAGGAGGCATGATCTTCTCTCGAGAGGAATGTGAGGAGTCCGTGAGGTGCAGATAAAAGATACACAGACAAGCTGCAGAATTCACTGTTTCTGGAAATAACACTTCTGTTTGTCAATATTCAATTGACTACAAGATGCAGGAAAGTGTGCAGATGGACATCACTAAATAAAATGGTTCTGGGCCCTAATAGAATCATATAACTTTGCAGGCATATTAAGACGAACCGACACATAAAATTAATATAAGAATATTGTAATTTGGTAATGTAATATATTAATGCACGTTGTGGCATTCATGTATAACCAATTATCGGTGTTAAAGAAATTCAGCAGTGCCTCTTGTGACCTGGAATCCTACATTTAATCAATACCAAAGGTCGTCTATGCTTCTAGCCAACTCCGGTCACTGGTGCCACTTGCACCCCCACCACCCTTGGGACTGATATTCTTCTAGCTAGCTCCAGTCAGTAGTGGCCCCTTGGACCTGTATGAAAGCCTACTAGCCAGCTCCTGTTAGTACTGGCCCCTGGGATCTGTATGTAAGCCTACTAGCCAGCTCCAGTCAGTAGTGGCCCCTTGGACCTGTATGTAAGCCTACTAGCCAGCACCTGTTAGTACTGGCCCCTGGGACCTGTTATCATTCTAGCCAACTTGAGTCATTAGTAGCACCTTGGGACTAGTGATCATACTAACCAGCTTCAGTCAGTATTGGCTCCCTGAGACCTATTATCCTGCTTAGTAACTCCAGTCAGTAGTGACCCCTGTACCTTAAATCCTGCTAATCTACAAAACCAGAGGTTAACTCTACTGCCAACCAGTTCCAGTCAATATTGACATGTATTGTTACCCTGCTTGTAATGAATACCAGAGGCCAGCGTTGTTGCTAGCCAGCTCCAGTCACCAGTGCCCGTCACATATTATCCTCAAAAGGATCAATGCCCAAGGCCTATGCAGCTGCTAACCTGCTCTAGTCAGTTGTGACCTCCCAGACCTGTTATTCTGCATATAATCGTCAAGGCTTCGGCCCTAAATACACTCACCCCACATTCTTATAGTATAATAGCAATGTCATTTCTTTACTTACATCATAAAGTAGGTAACGCACTATATCACACAATCCCAAAAACAAAGAAAATCAAAAATTGCCTAACCATTCAGCACTCCACCTTATCAAAAATGACTAAATCACACCAAGAACTATAGCCTGCCACATCACATGGCATACTCAGCCACAACATGACAATATACCACGTCAGGGATTTGGGGCCATTAATCCTCTGTTTGAGACATGTGTGCTGTAGATGTACATGCTTTGCATACTCCTGCCATCTTGTGTTTGGTCCGAATGTTTGCAAGTTGTTTTTCTTTGAAGAAGTCTTTCCAGCCACGAGGTAAGATGACTCTTCCTTTCTGTGATATTGCGCATGGGCATCGACTCCATTGTTAGATTGCTTTTTACCCCAAACAAGTTCGGATGTGTATTGCTGCACTCCGAAACCGCTCTTCGGGTTCCCCTCAGTGCGCAGCCCACTCTACCCTCAACGGTATTGTTTCAGTACGCGTTTCCCTGTATTCCTTGTTACAAATCGATCGTCAAACTCTTCATTTTCGATAGAAAACCTTGTGGGTAACCGTCATGACTTGCTGCGTAGGGCCAGCCATCTGTTTCTGTCCTGGGTGCCACGCCAAGTACCCTCGCACCGACCTACATCAAGTTTGTAACTTGTGCCTCTCCGGAGCACAAGGAGGAAGACTGCGACGCTTGTAAGTCGTTCCTGTCCAAGAGGACTCTACCCGATCATCACGCTCGATGACGAGAGAGGCAGCATCAAAGCATTCAACACACTCTGGATATCTTTGGGGAAGAATCTGACCAAGACGAGATAGAAGCGGCCGCCGAAGAAGAAGAGGCCCATCTCTTTGCCAGAGCGCAATCGTTGGGGCATGCTGGGGCAGCCATGTGATTGCAATTCTACGTCATGCCAGTACCATAGACTGACCAAATGTGTAGGTCATCTTGCTCCCTTATAACATCTGAACAGGCCTAATAAACAGCATTTGGGTGTCAGCTCAATACTTATTTGTGTGGAATGCACCATTTCTTCGACAGCTAGTTGCCAGAAGGAGTATTTTGCATCGCAGGACCATGGTTCATGTAAGAAATCGGCCCCACAGTGTTGCAGCACAGGCATATATCTGGGCAAGACCCGACCATTCGATGAAGGTCTTGTGGCGTTAAGTAGGTTCTTTTTTATTTTTTTTATTTTATTTATTATGAAAAAGCACAGCACAATGTACACTTAATCGCTCGCCTACAACCCATCTCGGGCCGGCAATAGGTCTCCATGCAACAACAAAGACATGTACCATGACACATTAACATCATAGAGTCCAGTGTGAGAGTTCGCCGGAGGTCAATAGGAGATGGGCCTCCTCTGTAGGCTCGTACCATCTGCAAAGTAGTGTGCATTGTGAATAAATGGGCAAAGCAGAACAGTTTTTATTTTTATTTTTCACCCAACCAACCCCTAACCCTCTAAACACCCCCCTCCCCTCAACCGGTCCCTCATTTGTGCTCCCCGAGTCGCCCGCAGGCGTCACTATCAGCTGTGGTAGCTAGTGCGGTTTACCGCCCTCCTTCAGCCCGGGGTGCCTCCCCCCTGTTCTCACTTCTATAAGGATTGAAAAACCCCTACCGCTTATAGTACGCTAGTTGTGCGGGGGAACACCCTGGTCATGTGTATCCGGTGGCTCTTGCACGTCACTCCCTCGGTCTTCCCCCTCTCCCTCCTCTGAGACATCCCCATCCAGCTTGGAGGACAAGTAGGTATGGTACAGCCCCCAGAAGTTCTTGGGGCGAATCCCGGGCGGAAGGAGCTCACTGTATGTTTCCGCCTGCGTGTTGCAGTACTTCATGTCGCTAACCCATCGCTTGAGCGTAGGTAATGGCCCCCTCATCCAGCACAATGCGACTACCCTCTTCGCCAGGAGCATTCCCATGCTCACCAGTTTCCTAACCGCGACGGGAACCAATTTCGTGTACCCCAGCAGAGCAAGGGCTGGGTCCATTGCCAGGTCCAATTCCACTATAGTGCTCAATTCAGTGAAGACGCCGGTCCAATACCTCTGGACTCCCGGGCAGCTCCAGGCCATGTGCAGGAAGTCCGCAACCCGGGCCTGGCACCTCTCGCAGTGCGGGGTATCACGGAGACCGTACCTATGGAGCCTTTCCGGCGTGTGGTATACCCTTTGTAAGAACTTAAAGTGGACCAAACGGTGCCTCCCGTTCAGGGAGATGCGCCTGGTGGCCGCACAGCAGTAGGCCCACATGCCATCATCGACGTGGGTGCCCAGGTCAGTCTGCCATGCTAGTCGCGCCCTCGTGTAGAGCGGGGCCGTGTGCTCGTGCCTTATCCTGTATAATCTAGTAATCAGCTTCTTCGGAGATACGGTGTCTATGACATACTCCAGTTCCGGGACCGCGGGGGGTTCCTCCATGTCAGGGCCCAGCAGTTCCAGTAGGGCGCTACGGACCCGATGGTACTGAAAGCGTTGGAGCAGTGTGGGGCTCTCCCTCCGTTGTGAGATCTGTGCCCACGTCTTCACCTGTCCATGCTCAAATAGGTCCCCCAGAGTGAGAGCACCTAGTTCGTGGAGGGCCCTATGGACAGCCGGTTCCGCCAAGGTTGGCAGCCAGAGCGCCCATTGTATAGGCATGTTGGGAGCGTACATCAGCTCTTTGTTTTGCCTCTGCAGAATGGAATGCCATGCATGTTTGGTGGACAGAAGGGAGTCTAGCACGCCAACTCTGCGGTCTTGGGGGCCACAAATGGTAGCAGGAAGCGGAGTAGGGTCTGCGAACAGCCGCTCCAGTATCACGTGCGGAACATCTTGGCTGCCATGTACCCAGGTGTGGAGGTGGGAGGCCTGCGCTATCCTGTAGTAGCGTTCCAGGTCCGGGGCAGCTAAGCCCCCCTGCTCATACGGTAATTGCAGTACCTTCCACTGCACCCTAGGTTGTTTCCCGGCCCACGCCAATCGCACCAAGAGTTTGTTTAGGGTTGCAAAGAAGGCTTTCGAGAGGACAATCGGAAGATTATTGAATAGGAATAGAAACCTCGGGAGAGTAACCATTTTCATTAAGGCAACCCTACCCATCAGAGATAACGGGAGTTTAATCCAGAGCTCTACGTCATCCGCGAGTTTGCTGTAAGCAACCCCGTAGTTTTCTCTCAGCATGACGTCAGGGTCCGTGTGGAGCATGATGCCCAGATATCTTATCGGTTCAGTGGACCATTGGAGCGGGTAGTCCATCTCGAAGGGGTCAGTGATTGGGGTCAGTGGGAAGGCGACCGATTTCGCCCAGTTAACCTTCAGTCCGGAGAGCGCGCCGAACCGCACAACTTCCCTCAGCACCGACGCGAGGTTATTGGCCGGGTCCCTGACATTAAGCAGGGTGTCGTCCGCATATGTGGAAATGCCAATCTTGTAGGTAGGGTAGTTGATGGCTTCATACGAGTGGTATTCCCAAATCGCACACGCCAGTGGCTCTGCCACAAGGGCGTAGAGTAGCGGGGAAAGGGGGCATCCCTGTCTCGTGCCCCTGCTGATGGAGATCAGCTCCGAGACTGCATCCCCCAATCTGACTCTGGCCGTGGGCTTGTGATAAAGGGCGCCCAGCAGTTGGAGGAATAGTTCTCCTAGCCCCAGCTTCTGCAGTACCTTGCGCATGAAGGGCCACTCCACAGAGTCAAAGGCCTTCTCCATGTCAAGAAAGACCGCAATGGCTTTAGTGTCATGCCTAGTATGCTGCATGGCCCCCATGACCGTGCGAATATTGTAAGTGAGGTTCCTAGCCGGGATGAACCCAGCCTGCTCCGGGGCTACCAGCCCAGGCGCCACCAGTGCCAGCCTGGTCGCCAGCACTTTTGCGTAGAGTTTAGCGTCCACATTAAGAAAGGACAGTGGGCGGTACGAACCTGGCAGGTCGCTGGGCTTACCAGGTTTGAGTATGGTGACAATTAGCGCCTCCCGCATGGAGAGTGGCATAGCGCCGTTCTCGCAGATTTCGTCAAAGAGGGTGGAGAGGTGGGGCAGCAACTTATCTTTATACGCTTTGTAAAAGGCCACCGTCAGACCATCTATCCCGGGGGCACTGTCCGCTCTCATGGTGGCCAGCGCATCGGATATCTCCTCGCGGTGTATGGGGGACATCAGGAATTCCCTCTGCCAATTCTCAAGGAATGGCATCTTGATATAGCCGAGGTAGTTGTCAATTTGGTCCTCTACCCCCGAGATTTTAGTGGTGTATAGCTCCTCGTAGAATCTTCTGAATTCCGCCAGAATGTGTGTCTCCTCCGTGAGCGTCTCCCCCCCTGAGTTTCGCATTTCCGCGATTGTCTGTTTGCGCCTAGTGCCTTTCATAATCCTGGCAAGCAGTGCACCCGGGCGGTCACCCTCGCCATACGTGCGTGCTGTCGCATATTTTCCTAAATGCCGGACCTCCCTGTCAGCTTCCTCGTGGAACTCACTCAAAAGGTCTTGCAGGGTCCCATCCCCAGGCAGGTTCGGGTCAAGCAGCTGGCGGCACTCGTAGTCCGCTATCTGCCCCTCCAGATATTTCAGCCTGTTCCTAATTGCCTTCAGGACCTCTGAGTGCTTCGCCATGACCACCCCCCGCACGTACACCTTAAATGTCTCCCAAACCGTCCCAAAGCTGTCCACTGATCCCAGATTGGTGGCGAAGAAAGTATCTATGTCCTCTCCCAGGTCAGCCCTGAAAGCCTCATCCAGCAGTGAGTAAGGTGGAAAACGCCACGTGAATGGCGGGATTCTCTGCTGGGGAGTATGCAGCACCAACAGCACCGGTGAGTGGTCCGACAGAGTGCGGGGAAGCACACTGCAGCCCCTGACCATAGAGAGCAGGTAGTGTGAAGCCAGCCAGTAGTCAATCCTGGTATGGATGTTGTGGTACGCTGAGTAGTGCGTGAACACCCCCTTGGCGCTATTTCTTTCCCTCCACACATCTACCAGACCCAGTTTCAACATTTCTGCCTGCATGCACTGCGCCGCCGCCGCCGGGCGCCTGGCAGGGCCCGCAGACCTATCTAACTCAGGGCTAAAGGTGAAATTGAAGTCCCCACCCCAGATCATATTACCAGCGGCCCATTCAGTACAATGTTCCGCAACCGTTGCATAAAAGTCAGGGGAGTCATAGTTCGGACCATAGACATTCATGACCAGCAGGTTGTGGCCCTTACCCGTGCACTTGCTCAACAAAAACCTCCCCTCCGGGTCCGCCTTTACCAGGGCGAGGGATAACTTGGATTTCGGATTGACCCAGGTGAGGACCCCTCTAGCGTGAGTGGTGAAGCCTGCGTAAGTGGAGTGACCCTGGATCCCCCTGTGCTGTAGCATCTTACTGGAGTTGGGCAGATGTGTTTCCTGCAGCAGCGCCAAGTCTATGTGATGTCTCTGTAGGTAGTGCAGCACCTTACGGAGTTTCCGATAATCATTCAAACCCCTCACATTCCAGGTAAGAGCCCTGAGGGACTCTGTATCACACAGTGAGTCTGCCTGTGGTGTGTTAGCCATTAACAGTGAAGGAGGACAACAATTGTAGTGTAGCGGCGAGGGCCTCCCCCCACCGGAAGCAGCAGCCGCCCACCCATCCTGTAGAACATAACATCTTAGAGCACATGTTGGACCTTTCCCCAAACATCTCAAACATCCCCAAACTCAGAACCCCCATTGCCCCCCACCGCCCACAGTCAACCAACCCCAACCTGGTGTGACCGAGATCCCTACATTCACCCTCCCCACCCGTCTTCAAACTTCCCCAAGCAGTCTCAAGAAGAGCCGCAAGCACTATGAGCGCCAGGGCAGAGGTAGCACACTCAATGTCCTAATCGACCACCGTCCGGTCGTCCCTTCTGCGCAATATCTTTAGGCCGCCCCTACGCCAGCGCCCCCAATTGCTAGTGCGGCTTTTAGGTAATGAGAACAATATCGTATCCGCCGTATCGGGCTTCCCCCTCCCCCCCCCCCCCGCCCCGGATCACATCGACCTTTCCCTGCTGTAGAGCGCTATCAACACCACCCTGGGGCAGGCTAACAGTGTCATGGAGAGTGCCGCCCTCCACCGTAACCCGTGTGGCTCGTTTAGATCTCACCCGTAGTACCATGTCCAGAAGTCCGCTCACTGCAGTGGGGCGCCCAGATTGGGCTTCCTCCGGTCCAAGAGACTAGGATCATTGCAAGGCCTCAAGTGGCCGAGTCCCCGGGAGGGACCACTGCACCCCTCCTTCTCGCTAGTCTTGCTCGTCCAGGTCCTCGTTGCCAGCACCCTCCTCCGCAGGCGCCGTCCGGTCCTCTCTATGCTCCTTGATCCACTGCTTCAGGGATTTTTGCAGCTCCTTAGGGTCGGTGAAAAAATGCGAGTGTCCCTGCCTATTGATGCGCAGCCGCGCCGGGTACAACATGGCGTAGTCCAAGCCCAGGTCTCTGAGTTGCTGCTTATAGGGGACGAATCGCCACCTCTCCTCCTGTACCTTGGAGGTGAAGTCAGGGTATAGCGAAATGTTCATTCCCTCGTACTGCAACTCCCCCTTCTCTCGAGCAGCACGGAGGGCAGCGTCCCTGTCCCTGTAGTTGAGGAGTTTCGCGATTATCGGCCTAGGGTTCGCCCCTGGAGGGGGCCTCGGTCCCAGGGTGCGGTGGGCTCGCTCCACTATGAACATGGGGGAGAAGGTGTCGTCCCCCAATAGAGTTTTAAGGAGTTTCTCAACAAAGAGCTCCATTTTCCCTGTCTGGGTCGACTCCGCCACACCTGTGACGCGTATGTTGGACCGCCTGGAGCGAGCCTCTAAATCTTCCGATTTTTCCTGTATCACCTGTAGCAGCCTCCCAAACTGCTTGCGGTCATCGTCCCATGTTGTCTGTGCCTCCTCCGCCTCCGTCAGCCTGCGCTCTGCCATGTCCAGCCTCTCCGCATGCTTATCCACCCTCTCCGTCATTCGATCCATCCGATACGCCAGGGCGTCAATCTTGGTGCCGATGGCCGTCATGCCCTCCTGTAGGCCCTTCTCCATCGTGTTGAGCATTCCTTTAATTTCTGCGCACAGTGCGGAGCTCGGGTCTGCAGTTGCTCCCGGGGACTGGGCCGCCGGCGGCTCCGGCGCCTTCTGCCTCCTCTGATCAAACGAAAGTTTTGTTTGCGTCCGATCGCCCTTGCCCATCGCTGCTGCGGATAGGGAGGCCAGTGTCCACAGGCCTTGTAGTGTCAATGGTACCCCAATGGGACGATGCGGGAGCTGTCCTCGTGCACAGGCCGGCACCGGAGGCCGTATGTTCAGGTCGCTGTCACATTTAGGCTTGCGTGCCCAGTGCTGCCACAGGCCGAGGTAGGCACTCGCCTCTCGCTCTCCCCCTCCGGGTGCCTCAGTGCCAGGATACCTCCAGCCAGCTCGAGGGTGCAGGGCTCGTGTTGGGGGGCCTCCGTCCCACAGCTGCCCGCTGCTCCTTAAGGCTCCCTCCGAGTGGTCGGGCCGGTCCCCTCAGCAGAATACAATGGCGCCCGTGAGAACGCCACGTGTGCACTCCCGGCGGGTCTGTCACGCCGCCGGCGCTCACTCGAGTCCTCCGCGCCCCTCCAGGGGTGCAGCCGCCACAGCAGGGGTCCGCAGTGTAGGCGCGGTGCGCTGAATGGGTCGCGGCTACCGCCGGCCACGTCGCTCTCACCTCAGCGGGGCTTCCTCTCTCAGGGGCCGCACGTCGGGTGACGCAACTCGGCCTCGATTCCCAGGACAGGGCGGGGATCCCGGCCTGGTCCGCAGCTCTTTGGTCGGCGGCGGCGCCGGGGGAACTCGCGCACGCAACCCTTCAAAAGTCGCGTCGGAGGTCCGCTGGGGGTAGGGGAGGCAGCCCCCATCGGAATTCCACAGTTTTTGCCGCTTTTGGAGGATATTGGACGGATATTCGGCAGCGCTAGCGCAGAGCTCCGCACTTAAGCGTCCACCATGAACGCCGGCTAGCTCCGCCCCCCGGCGTTAAGTAGGTTCTATGCAGAAAATTATGATGTATCAGTCGAAAATGGGCATTACTAGAAATCATGCATGTTAGTTCACAGGCCTGCTGCCAGTCTTGATCTTCCATTGGAATGTCAAAGTCTAAATTCCAGGCCTCTCGGGCCCGTGTGTAGTGCCTACTGTATCTGATCGCATTGTTCTGTAAAGATGCATAATTAGGTTTCTACACGCTCCATAGGTTAGCAGTATCTCAAGGGTTTGAGTATGCGGTGGAGCTGTCGGATAGCATGGCCAGGTGTACTTAGTTACGTCAGGCAAGCCCGCATGTTGTAAAAATTGCCCCTGGCTTAGACCAAACTCTTTGCGGGCATGTTAAAGGCGATAAGTCTCATCTAGGTACAATTCACCCTATTGCTCTCATCCCCCTCCCTCCATGCCTGGAAGGACATACTGAGTGCTATCTGCCTGATTGGTTTTAATATCCAGATTCGGAGCTCCCTATGGAATGATGCGCTCTTAAGTACTCTCACTACAAACCATTGCCATACTCTGGCCATCTGTCGCACAATATATGAAGTCTCTCTCAGTGTACCTGATTCCTCCATTAACAGCTCTGGAAGACAACCAGCGTCCACCATTCCCGCCGAGAGACGCATTTCCCAACTAGGGTCTGTGTTGAGCCATCGAGCTGCGTGTTGCAATTGAACGGCATAATATTAGGGGTCGAAATGTGGGACCTCCAATCCCCCGCTGCATACGTCCTGGTCAGTGTGGCCAAAGCCACTCTGCTATGTGCAATGGCCTTGTTGAAAAATTTAACAAGACCATGAAGGGCATGATCGGTGGACTTCCTGAAATACTCAAAATAAGATGGTATGTCTTACTTCCATGCCTGCTGTTTGCCTATTGGGAAGGGTCACAGAAAGGAGTGGGGTCCTTCTTATTTTAGCTTCTGTTTGGGATTCCCTGTCGGGACCACTGTGCCTTGTGAAGGAGGGATTGGAGAAACCTTGTGTAGAACATTAGCAAGATATAGTGGACTGTGTGTTTGGCTTTTGCTCCAGGATGTATGAGTACATGGAAAAAGCAAGCAAAAACGTTGCAGCCAGCCTACTGCTCAAGAAGCTCTGGTAATGCCAAAAGGCTGCGATGGTTGAGTTTCAGCCAGGGCAGATGGTGTGGGGTTTGGGTCCTGTGGCTCCTAGGGCTCTGCTAGGTAAGTGGAGTGGACCCTACCCTATCCTAGAAAGAAAAAGGGAGGTCACCTATCTGGTAGACCATGGCTCTGACAGAAACCATATGAGGTCGTCCATCTCAACCGCCTTACACCCTACTATGACATGGCAGATGTGACCATGCTCATGGTTACAGATGAGGATCGGGAAGCAAAGAGTGAACCTGTCCCTGACCTGTCCAACAATCCAAAAGATGGGTCAGTGGAAGGTGTGGTCTTGTCAGACAACCTACTTGCCCATCAGGAGACTGATTGCAGGCAAGTCCTAAATCAGTTTGCTGAGCTTTTCTTTTGACCTCTCTCCAGACTAGCTGGTGTATCCATGATGTAGACGCTGATGAAAGACTACCTTTCGAGAATAAAACATGCAGGCAGACTGAAAATGTGAAAGAGAGCATCAAAGCTGAAGTAAGCATGATGCTGGAATTGGGAGTTCTAAAGCATTCTGAGAGCCCCTGGACCTGCCCAGTTGTCTTAATCCCCAAGCCTCATAGCCAGGATGGTAAGAAAGAAATTAGGTTTTGTGTGGACTATTGGGGCGTGAATGCTGTGACCAAAAGCGATGCATACCCAATTCCATGGGCAGATGAACTTATTGACAGGTTCGGAGCAGCCAAGTATCTGAGTACGTTTGATCTCACATCACAGTACTGGCAGATAGGTCTGACGACTCCAGGAGAAAAATAAATATCTGTATTTTCAATCTCAAATGGGTATTATCAGTTCACTGTAATGCCCTTTAGTTTGAAAAATGCATCTTGCTGTATTGGAATCCTTGAGTGCAGCATAGCTACACAATATTGCTGTCTTTAGCTCCATCTGGCTGGAGCGCATGATCCACCTTAGGAAAGGACTGGAGGCTCCGAGAAGTGCAGGCCTCATTATCAAGGCCTGCAAGTGCCAGACAGGACAAGGAAAGGTTGCATACTTGGATCACCTTGTGAGTGGAGGCCAGGTTCACCCTTACAACCCAAGATCTAGCCAATTCTGGACTGGGTTGGTCCAACTACCCAGACTCAAGTGAGGGCCTTCCTTTGCTTCCCTGGTACTATGAGGTTTGTGAGGGATGATGGCACCATTGTGGCACCCCTCACAGAACTGACTTCCAAAAGAATGCCCAAAAATAGTGAACTGGACTGTGAGCTGTCTAAAGGCTTTTGACACACTGAAGGAAGCAATGTGCTCTGCAGCTGTTCTGAAATCTGCAGATTATGTCAAGCAATTCATTGTGCAGACTGATGCCTCGGAACATGGTATAGGAGCAGTGCTATCCCATCAGTAAAAGGCTAATCCCCAGGGAGGGGGGTGTGGCCTGGCGATCTGCAAGATGGCCGCACTATAGTGTTGCTCTGCCGGCCGCCGATAAATATCCTTCACTTATCCTGCCTTCACCACGCCATCCATGGCTTTTGCCGCTGGAGCTGTGTTTTGAGACATGATTAGGGTCTTATTTTATAGCAGTTGCGGCAGCAGTTTATAGAACTATTGTCTTTTGTTGTAGGGTCATCTATCACCCCCGGTTGCCCCTCCAGTTTTTTGTCCTGAAGAAGACTCGCATGGCCAAGGCTTAACTGACCGACAGGCCGTAAAGACGAGCCGAAACGTCGACGCCCCTAGTAATAAAAAACCTGGACCATTTTGTTTCTGTATATTGATGTGCAGACTTTACTGTTGACACTGATGAGTCATGAACATTTAAGAAAAAACATTTGAGCAAATTGATTTTTATTTTGGCCAGGTTGAACAGTACGATCAATTAATTTTTTCGTATGTTATATAGGAAATTGTTATGATTATTTTATGTCACAAATACTCTCTGTGAATTCCTTTCCATCTTAATCTCTCACACACTTTATCACCTATAACTTTTTCTATCTGCACTCTCTAATTGGGGCAACCACTGTTATTAACTATAATAATGTTCAAAATGATGAACTTGTTGACCTAGAAATATTAAATATTACTCTGGGTCGAATACAATTTTTTCTGCCGCTTTCTTCGAATTGTTTTGAATTTCTCATGTCTTGTAGAATGAGATACATTTATTGAGTTGAGCTGATCCGTAATGACAAGCCTCGGAGTTTGTTTCATTAAGGCAACCCTACCCATCAGAGATAACGGGAGTTTAATCCAGAGCTCTACGTCATCCGCGAGTTTGCTGTAAGCAACCCCGTAGTTTTCTCTCAGCATGACGTCAGGGTCCGTGTGGAGCATGATGCCCAGATATCTTATCGGTTCAGTGGACCATTGGAGCGGGTAGTCCATCTCGAAGGGGTCAGTGATTGGGGTCAGTGGGAAGGCGACCGATTTCGCCCAGTTAACCTTCAGTCCGGAGAGCGCGCCGAACCGCACAACTTCCCTCAGCACCGACGCGAGGTTATTGGCCGGGTCCCTGACATTAAGCAGGGTGTCGTCCGCATATGTGGAAATGCCAATCTTGTAGGTGGGGTAGTTGATGGCTTCATACGAGTGGTATTCCCGAATCGCACACGCCAGTGGCTCTGCCACAAGGGCGTAGAGTAGCGGGGAAAGGGGGCATCCCTGTCTCGTGCCCCTGCTGATGGAGATCAGCTCCGAGACTGCATCCCCCAATCTGACTCTGGCCGTGGGCTTGTGATAAAGGGCGCCCAGCAGTTGGAGGAATAGTTCTCCTAGCCCCAGCTTCTGCAGTACCTTGCGCATGAAGGGCCACTCCACAGAGTCAAAGGCCTTCTCCATGTCAAGAAAGACCGCAATGGCTTTAGTGTCATGCCTAGTATGCTGCATGGCCCCCATGACCGTGCGAATATTGTAAGTGAGGTTCCTAGCCGGGATGAACCCAGCCTGCTCCGGGGCTACCAGCCCAGGCGCCACCAGTGCCAGCCTGGTCGCCAGCACTTTTGCGTAGAGTTTAGCGTCCACATTAAGAAAGGACAGTGGGCGGTACGAACCTGGCAGGTCGCTGGGCTTACCAGGTTTGAGTATGGTGACAATTAGCGCCTCCCGCATGTAGAGTGGCATAGCGCCGTTCTCGCAGATTTCGTCAAAGAGGGTGGAGAGGTGGGGCAGCAACTTATCTTTATACGCTTTGTAAAAGGCCACCGTCAGACCATCTATCCCGGGGGCACTGTCCGCTCTCATGGTGGCCAGCGCATCGGATATCTCCTCGCGGTGTATGGGGGACATCAGGAATTCCCTCTGCCAATTCTCAAGGAATGGCATCTTGATATAGCCGAGGTAGTTGTCAATTTGGTCCTCTACCCCCGAGATTTTAGTGGTGTATAGCTCCTCGTAGAATCTTCTGAATTCCGCCAGAATGTGTGTCTCCTCCGTGAGCGTCTCCCCCCCTGAGTTTCGCATTTCCGCGATTGTCTGTTTGCGCCTAGTGCCTTTCATAATCCTGGCAAGCAGTGCACCCGGGCGGTCACCCTCGCCATACGTGCGTGCTGTCGCATATTTTCCTAAATGCCGGACCTCCCTGTCAGCTTCCTCGTGGAACTCACTCAAAAGGTCTTGCAGGGTCCCATCCCCAGGCAGGTTCGGGTCAAGCAGCTGGCGGCACTCGTAGTCCGCTATCTGCCCCTCCAGATATTTCAGCCTGTTCCTAATTGCCTTCAGGACCTCTGAGTGCTTCGCCATGACCACCCCCCGCACGTACACCTTAAATGTCTCCCAAACCGTCCCAAAGCTGTCCACTGATCCCAGATTGGTGGCGAAGAAAGTATCTATGTCCTCTCCCAGGTCAGCCCTGAAAGCCTCATCCAGCAGCGAGTAAGGTGGAAAACGCCACGTGAATGGCGGGATTCTCTGCTGGGGAGTATGCAGCACCAACAGCACCGGTGAGTGGTCCGACAGAGTGCGGGGAAGCACACTGCAGCCCCTGACCATAGAGAGCAGGTAGTGTGAAGCCAGCCAGTAGTCAATCCTGGTATGGATGTTGTGGTACGCTGAGTAGTGCGTGAACACCCCCTTGGCGCTATTTCTTTCCCTCCACACATCTACCAGACCCAGTTTCAACATTTCTGCCTGCATGCACTGCGCCGCCGCCGCCGGGCGCCTGGCAGGGCCCGCAGACCTATCTAACTCAGGGCTAAAGGTGAAATTGAAGTCCCCACCCCAGATCATATTACCAGCGGCCCATTCAGTACAATGTTCCGCAACCGTTGCATAAAAGTCAGGGGAGTCATAGTTCGGACCATAGACATTCATGACCAGCAGGTTGTGGCCCTTACCCGTGCACTTGCTCAACAAAAACCTCCCCTCCGGGTCCGCCTTTACCAGGGCGAGGGATAACTTGGATTTCGGATTGACCCAGGTGAGGACCCCTCTAGCGTGAGTGGTGAAGCCTGCGTAAGTGGAGTGACCCTGGATCCCCCTGTGCTGTAGCATCTTACTGGAGTTGGGCAGATGTGTTTCCTGCAGCAGCGCCAAGTCTATGTGATGTCTCTGTAGGTAGTGCAGCACCTTACGGAGTTTCCGATAATCATTCAAACCCCTCACATTCCAGGTAAGAGCCCTGAGGGACTCTGTATCACACAGTGAGTCTGCCTGTGGTGTGTTAGCCATTAACAGTGAAGGAGGACAACAATTGTAGTGTAGCGGCGAGGGCCTCCCCCCACCGGAAGCAGCAGCCGCCCACCCATCCTGTAGAACATAACATCTTAGAGCACATGTTGGACCTTTCCCCAAACATCTCAAACATCCCCAAACTCAGAACCCCCATTGCCCCCCACCGCCCACAGTCAACCAACCCCAACCTGGTGTGACCGAGATCCCTACATTCACCCTCCCCACCCGTCTTCAAACTTCCCCAAGCAGTCTCAAGAAGAGCCGCAAGCACTATGAGCGCCAGGGCAGAGGTAGCACACTCAATGTCCTAATCGACCACCGTCCGGTCGTCCCTTCTGCGCAATATCTTTAGGCCGCCCCTACGCCAGCGCCCCCAATTGCTAGTGCGGCTTTTAGGTAATGAGAACAATATCGTATCCGCCGTATCGGGCTTCCCCCCCCCCCCCCGCCCCGGATCACATCGACCTTTCCCTGCTGTAGAGCGCTATCAACACCACCCTGGGGCAGGCTAACAGTGTCATGGAGAGTGCCGCCCTCCACCGTAACCCGTGTGGCTCGTTTAGATCTCACCCGTAGTACCATGTCCAGAAGTCCGCTCACTGCAGTGGGGCGCCCAGATTGGGCTTCCTCCGGTCCAAGAGACTAGGATCATTGCAAGGCCTCAAGTGGCCGAGTCCCCGGGAGGGACCACTGCACCCCTCCTTCTCGCTAGTCTTGCTCGTCCAGGTCCTCGTTGCCAGCACCCTCCTCCGCAGGCGCCGTCCGGTCCTCTCTATGCTCCTTGATCCACTGCTTCAGGGATTTTTGCAGCTCCTTAGGGTCGGTGAAAAAATGCGAGTGTCCCTGCCTATTGATGCGCAGCCGCGCCGGGTACAACATGGCGTAGTCCAAGCCCAGGTCTCTGAGTTGCTGCTTATAGGGGACGAATCGCCGCCTCTCCTCCTGTACCTTGGAGGTGAAGTCAGGGTATAGCGAAATGTTCATTCCCTCGTACTGCAACTCCCCCTTCTCTCGAGCAGCACGGAGGGCAGCGTCCCTGTCCCTGTAGTTGAGGAGTTTCGCGATTATCGGCCTAGGGTTCGCCCCTGGAGGGGGCCTCGGTCCCAGGGTGCGGTGGGCTCGCTCCACTATGAACATGGGGGAGAAGGTGTCGTCCCCCAATAGAGTTTTAAGGAGTTTCTCAACAAAGAGCTCCATTTTCCCTGTCTGGGTCGACTCCGCCACACCTGTGACGCGTATGTTGGACCGCCTGGAGCGAGCCTCTAAATCTTCCGATTTTTCCTGTATCACCTGTAGCAGCCTCCCAAACTGCTTGCGGTCAGCGTCCCATGTTGTCTGTGCCTCCTCCGCCTCCGTCAGCCTGCGCTCTGCCATGTCCAGCCTCTCCGCATGCTTATCCACCCTCTCCGTCATTCGATCCATCCGATACGCCAGGGCGTCAATCTTGGTGCCGATGGCCGTCATGCCCTCCTGTAGGCCCTTCTCCATCGTGTTGAGCATTCCTTTAATTTCTGCGCACAGTGCGGAGCTCGGGTCTGCAGTTGCTCCCGGGGACTGGGCCGCCGGCGGCTCCGGCGCCTTCTGCCTCCTCTGATCAAACGAAAGTTTTGTTTGCGTCCGATCGCCCTTGCCCATCGCTGCTGCGGATAGGGAGGCCAGTGTCCACAGGCCTTGTAGTGTCAATGGTACCCCAATGGGACGATGCGGGAGCTGTCCTCGTGCACAGGCCGGCACCGGAGGCCGTATGTTCAGGTCGCTGTCACATTTAGGCTTGCGTGCCCAGTGCTGCCACAGGCCGAGGTAGGCACTCGCCTCTCGCTCTCCCCCTCCGGGTGCCTCAGTGCCAGGATACCTCCAGCCAGCTCGAGGGTGCAGGGCTCGTGTTGGGGGGCCTCCGTCCCACAGCTGCCCGCTGCTCCTTAAGGCTCCCTCCGAGTGGTCGGGCCGGTCCCCTCAGCAGAATACAATGGCGCCCGTGAGAACGCCACGTGTGCACTCCCGGCGGGTCTGTCACGCCGCCGGCGCTCACTCGAGTCCTCCGCGCCCCTCCAGGGGTGCAGCCGCCACAGCAGGGGTCCGCAGTGTAGGCGCGGTGCGCTGAATGGGTCGCGGCTACCGCCGGCCACGTCGCTCTCACCTCAGCGGGGCTTCCTCTCTCAGGGGCCGCACGTCGGGTGACGCAACTCGGCCTCGATTCCCAGGACAGGGCGGGGATCCCGGCCTGGTCCGCAGCTCTTTGGTCGGCGGCGGCGCCGGGGGAACTCGCGCACGCAACCCTTCAAAAGTCGCGTCGGAGGTCCGCTGGGGGTAGGGGAGGCAGCCCCCATCGGAATTCCACAGTTTTTGCCGCTTTTGGAGGATATTGGACGGATATTCGGCAGCGCTAGCGCAGAGCTCCGCACTTAAGCGTCCACCATGAACGCCGGCTAGCTCCGCCCCCCGGCGTTAAGTAGGTTCTATGCAGAAAATTATGATGTATCAGTCGAAAATGGGCATTACTAGAAATCATGCATGTTAGTTCACAGGCCTGCTGCCAGTCTTGATCTTCCATTGGAATGTCAAAGTCTAAATTCCAGGCCTCTCGGGCCCGTGTGTAGTGCCTACTGTATCTGATCGCATTGTTCTGTAAAGATGCATAATTAGGTTTCTACACGCTCCATAGGTTAGCAGTATCTCAAGGGTTTGAGTATGCGGTGGAGCTGTCGGATAGCATGGCCAGGTGTACTTAGTTACGTCAGGCAAGCCCGCATGTTGTAAAAATTGCCCCTGGCTTAGACCAAACTCTTTGCGGGCATGTTAAAGGCGATAAGTCTCATCTAGGTACAATTCACCCTATTGCTCTCATCCCCCTCCCTCCATGCCTGGAAGGACATACTGAGTGCTATCTGCCTGATTGGTTTTAATATCCAGATTCGGAGCTCCCTATGGAATGATGCGCTCTTAAGTACTCTCACTACAAACCATTGCCATACTCTGGCCATCTGTCGCACAATATATGAAGTCTCTCTCAGTGTACCTGATTCCTCCATTAACAGCTCTGGAAGACAACCAGCGTCCACCATTCCCGCCGAGAGACGCATTTCCCAACTAGGGTCTGTGTTGAGCCATCGAGCTGCGTGTTGCAATTGAACGGCATAATATTAGGGGTCGAAATGTGGGACCTCCAATCCCCCGCTGCATACGTCCTGGTCAGTGTGGCCAAAGCCACTCTGCTATGTGCAATGGCCTTGTTGAAAAATTTAACAAGACCATGAAGGGCATGATCGGTGGACTTCCTGAAATACTCAAAATAAGATGGTATGTCTTACTTCCATGCCTGCTGTTTGCCTATTGGGAAGGGTCACAGAAAGGAGTGGGGTCCTTCTTATTTTAGCTTCTGTTTGGGATTCCCTGTCGGGACCACTGTGCCTTGTGAAGGAGGGATTGGAGAAACCTTGTGTAGAACATTAGCAAGATATAGTGGACTGTGTGTTTGGCTTTTGCTCCAGGATGTATGAGTACATGGAAAAAGCAAGCAAAAACGTTGCAGCCAGCCTACTGCTCAAGAAGCTCTGGTAATGCCAAAAGGCTGCGATGGTTGAGTTTCAGCCAGGGCAGATGGTGTGGGGTTTGGGTCCTGTGGCTCCTAGGGCTCTGCTAGGTAAGTGGAGTGGACCCTACCCTATCCTAGAAAGAAAAAGGGAGGTCACCTATCTGGTAGACCATGGCTCTGACAGAAACCATATGAGGTCGTCCATCTCAACCGCCTTACACCCTACTATGACATGGCAGATGTGACCATGCTCATGGTTACAGATGAGGATCGGGAAGCAAAGAGTGAACCTGTCCCTGACCTGTCCAACAATCCAAAAGATGGGTCAGTGGAAGGTGTGGTCTTGTCAGACAACCTACTTGCCCATCAGGAGACTGATTGCAGGCAAGTCCTAAATCAGTTTGCTGAGCTTTTCTTTTTGACCTCTCTCCAGACTAGCTGGTGTATCCATGATGTAGACGCTGATGAAAGACTACCTTTCGAGAATAAAACATGCAGGCAGACTGAAAATGTGAAAGAGAGCATCAAAGCTGAAGTAAGCATGATGCTGGAATTGGGAGTTCTAAAGCATTCTGAGAGCCCCTGGACCTGCCCAGTTGTCTTAATCCCCAAGCCTTATAGCCAGGATGGTAAGAAAGAAATTAGGTTTTGTGTGGACTATTGGGGCGTGAATGCTGTGACCAAAAGCGATGCATACCCAATTCCATGGGCAGATGAACTTATTGACAGGTTCGGAGCAGCCAAGTATCTGAGTACGTTTGATCTCACATCACAGTACTGGCAGATAGGTCTGACGACTCCAGGAGAAAAATAAATATCTGTATTTTCAATCTCAAATGGGTATTATCAGTTCACTGTAATGCCCTTTAATTTGAAAAATGCATCTTGCTGTATTGGAATCCTTGAGTGCAGCATAGCTACACAATATTGCTGTCTTTAGCTCCATCTGGCTGGAGCGCATGATCCACCTTAGGAAAGGACTGGAGGCTCCGAGAAGTGCAGGCCTCATTATCAAGGCCTGCAAGTGCCAGACAGGACAAGGAAAGGTTGCATACTTGGATCACCTTGTGAGTGGAGGCCAGGTTCACCCTTACAACCCAAGATCTAGCCAATTCTGGACTGGGTTGGTCCAACTACCCAGACTCAAGTGAGGGCCTTCCTTTGCTTCCCTGGTACTATGAGGTTTGTGAGGGATGATGGCACCATTGTGGCACCCCTCACAGAACTGACTTCCAAAAGAATGCCCAAAAATAGTGAACTGGACTGTGAGCTGTCTAAAGGCTTTTGACACACTGAAGGAAGCAATGTGCTCTGCAGCTGTTCTGAAATCTGCAGATTATGTCAAGCAATTCATTGTGCAGACTGATGCCTCGGAACATGGTATAGGAGCAGTGCTATCCCATCAGTAAAAGGCTAATCCCCAGGGAGGGGGGTGTGGCCTGGCGATCTGCAAGATGGCCGCACTATAGTGTTGCTCTGCCGGCCGCCGATAAATATCCTTCACTTATCCTGCCTTCACCACGCCATCCATGGCTTTTGCCGCTGGAGCTGTGTTTTGAGACATGATTAGGGTCTTATTTTATAGCAGTTGCGGCAGCAGTTTATAGAACTATTGTCTTTTGTTGTAGGGTCATCTATCACCCCCGGTTGCCCCTCCAGTTTTTTGTCCTGAAGAAGACTCGCATGGCCAAGGCTTAACTGACCGACAGGCCGTAAAGACGAGCCGAAACGTCGACGCCCCTAGTAATAAAAAACCTGGACCATTTTGTTTCTGTATATTGATGTGCAGACTTTACTGTTGACACTGATGAGTCATGAACATTTAAGAAAAAACATTTGAGCAAATTGATTTTTATTTTGGCCAGGTTGAACAGTACGATCAATTAATTTTTTCGTATGTTATATAGGAAATTGTTATGATTATTTTATGTCACAAATACTCTCTGTGAATTCCTTTCCATCTTAATCTCTCACACACTTTATCACCTATAACTTTTTCTATCTGCACTCTCTAATTGGGGCAACCACTGTTATTAACTATAATAATGTTCAAAATGATGAACTTGTTGACCTAGAAATATTAAATATTACTCTGGGTCGAATACAATTTTTTCTGCCGCTTTCTTCGAATTGTTTTGAATTTCTCATGTCTTGTAGAATGAGATACATTTATTGAGTTGAGCTGATCCGTAATGACAAGCCTCGGAGTTTGTTGAACTGTAAAATTTACTGATTAATTCAGGTATTGTAAAAACATAGAGGTCTTGGACCATTTTTCTGTATCGCTGGAGCTGTGTAGCTGATGTAGCGACTGATCGGCTGAGGTGTTTTTTGATCGTCACGAATGCCCGGAGGAGCGTTAGGCAGTGAGAGGGGTGAGCCGTCTGCACGGGTGTAATGGCACCATGACTCTCCTGGCTCAGCCGTGCTGTGGTCCCTTACTGCCCGTGGCAGCGATCTGGGAAGGCGGAGATTCATTTGGGACACAACGGAGTATCTGCAGACTGCAGCGGTGCCGTGACCGCAGATAAGTGACCTGCCAGGGGGCTGCGGACACTAGTGTGTGCTGTACCGGGGTTCGGCCGGCCGTGCTTGGCTGCGGATACATGCTTGCGGCTGGCGCGAGCTGGCGGACTAGGCCGCGCCTAGGCCTCATGAGGGGCGGCCATGTCCGAGCGGCCGTTCTTTCCTGAGGCGCTCAGACAATTAGCCCCCACCCACATCTACATCTCTCCCCGGTGTTATATACAAGCAACGCTGCATGCGTTCACCGCCTTGAAGAATACATGGAGGCGATGCTGCGGGAGATATGCGGCGCGGATGACTTGTCACCTATGTCTGCGGTGGAGCGGGCTAATCGCTCCTTGGTGGCGCACCCTCCTCCAGGTGCTACACCCCGCCCCATAATCGCTCGATTACTCAATTTTAGAGACCGGGACACTGTCTTACGGATCACTCACCAAAAGGGAACGATCACGTACCAAAACAATACCCTCTCATTCTATCCAGATTTTACGGCACAGGTGCAGGCGGCCCAGAAGGAGTTTCTGAATGTCAAGAAGGTGCTACTCCAAGAACAGATACCATATGTCATGCTTTACCCAGCGAGGCTACGCATTGGGGAGGCAGGCAATGGAACATGGAGATGGAACATGCAAGATCCCTACAGAAGCGCTGCAAAGGGCCAACTCCCACGTCTGACGTTGATGAGTAAACTGTGAGAAGTACATGGGCCCTGTGTTGTTGTGCACTACAAATCGGTGGCCCCACTGGCTTGGTGGGGCAACATTTCCATTGTGCACACTGTTAACTATGTCTTTCCTTTATTCAGATGGTCTATGTCCTAGAGCATAAGTTGGCAGGCATAACTGTTTTATGGACCTATGATGGTGGGTTTTGGGTGGTTGATCATAATTCGATTGCCTGCTGCGGGAGGGTGCAACTACTCAAATGTCAGCTCCTTACTATGCTACTCTTACTTTCCTGAGGATGGCTGAGTGGTGAGCTGCTTTACCTCCTGTTCGACATTAAATGTTATGTTAAAAATACTTATAATGCGCACGCACTCCACAAGGTTTCATGGCGCTGCGGACAAGGGAGTCCTGCCACTAAGTGATTCATTCATAAGCCTGGCAAAATAGCCAGGTCTTTAAGAGTTTCCAAAATTGAGGATATGATATCATCTATCTAGTGTCCTGAGGGAGAGAATTCCAAAATTTAGGAGCCAGGACCGCAAATCTTAGTCCACCCCCCCCCCCCCACACATCCCCCCAATTTCTAGCATTTAAAGGACGGATTAGCTAGGGGATTTAAATGGGAAGACCTAAGATCCCGAGTGTGGATATATCTCTGGACCTGAGTAGTTACAGACACTGGGCAGTTGGCATGTAGCGCTTTAAAGAGGAGGCATCCCATCTTGAATGCACTGCGTTCGACTACCAGAAGCCAATGTAACTTTTTCATAAGAGGGGTTACATACTGCATTCTTGGCTGGTGATAGATTAATCTAGCAGCCTGGTTTGGTACTAGTTGCAGTCTTTTTGATTGATATGCCGGAATGCCAAAGTAAAGAGTTAGTGTAGTCAATGTGAGAGACGACAAAGGCTAAAGCAACTTGGGTAAGAGCTTCAGTAGTGAGAAAACGGCTGTTCTCCAGTAATGGGGTATCTTTCAGAGATTCACATGCTTGAATCATTCCCCGTCGTTGAAGTGTGATTCCCACGGTACATAGAATAGCAATATAGCAATAGCATAGCGAAAGCATAGCTAAAAGAGCAATAGGAAGTATTGCAACATGGACGTTAATAGGAAAAAACTTGTCACTTTAATAACTTGTCCAAGTCATTAGATATGGTACAAACTCCAGCCAATCAGGCAACAGCACCCTCTGGAACCTTCTCCTCAGAGGCTCAGGCTCTCAGATTTTCTACCGCACGTCGTGTGAAGGGAGTCTCCCTGAGCTCTGCTCAGTACAACTACCTTTTCCCTTCAGAAACTCTTCAGAATATCTTCACTGCTTTGTCTACTACAAAGAGGTCACTCATCAGACACTGTGAGTCTTGTGGGAAATTCCCGCTTCATTCTGAAGACCCCCACAAAAAGTGTATCTATTGCCTCCACCCTGAACATCAGGTGAGAGATTTTAAAATCTGAAGGACTTTTCCTCAAAAGACTTTAAGAGACAGAGAGGGACGTCTACTTCTGTGGTTACAGAAACTCAAGACTAAGGATAATCCCTTATCAGATGTTGAGAGTGATTCCTCTCTCAGGACTGTCATCTCTAAGAAGAGGACTTGTGAGGCGGAGATGGTATCTGCTAAGGCTAAGGTGCTCAAGAAAGACCACACCTCTACTCATGAAGGCCAGACTTCTTCCTCCAAAAGGGCTCCTGTTCCTTCTAAGGGGTACTTATGCCCTCTACGCCTCCGAGATCTAAGTCTCAGGCATCTAAGTCTCTTCCTGAGACAAATTTGCCTAAAAAATGGGTTCCTTGTCGACGATGACTTCCGTCGCCACTACTACGACGACGACTTCCACCTTCTCTTCTCCTCAACCTACAATGATTATGTTGTCAGCGTCCTCTCCGCCGACGTTTGTCATGGTGTCAGTGAAGCCTCGCTCGTCTGCCACCTCCCTCACTTCGTCGTCATAGTCCTCGCAACACACAATAGATTTGCGTGCGGCAGAGGCCAGAGCTCAAAAGTCAGGATACCAGATACAAGTAGGTGGTAACTCAGGGCGGGGGAAACTCCTGTTGTCCGTGGAGGGGAAATTCCCATCCTAGAAATCTACATTAGAATTAATTAATAGTATTCTATTTTAAATATCTTTTTGGTGCCAGTCCATATGACTTTAATGTCTGCTTTTGGGATTCTATGTTACAAGTCCATAGGGTACATGTATCCTTTCTGAGCTTAATAAAATGTTGGAAATTCTACAAATCCTCACTCATAGATCCAAGTACTCTCAGGCTACCATTCTACACTCTGCACTGGCTGAAGAACAGCTCAACACTTTCAAAATTCTGCAATTCTGCATTGATATGGCTTGTAAATTATTTTTGGGGATATTTACATGTATTAACTATTTAATTGTAATACTATAGGTGATTGAAATTACGGACGAAGAAAGCAAGATTTAGCACCGGGCAACTGAATGTTAGTGCTATAAGAAGGATCATTTTGAAAAACTGAAGGACATACAGCATTCTAAGTTTAAACAATTTCCAAAATCTAGGTGTGGCGAGGAAGTGGGAGCTGAGGAAGGTACTATACATGTAAGTGAAGTCTCTAATTTTGCATTTCATTAACCGAGAGCAAAGTCCTATCTGTCCACACAGCATCAGAGATAATGCCAGAAAGACCAATCACAACATCCTCATCTGAAATATTATCAGAAAGACAAATTGCCTCAGCATGACAGAATAACGTTCATCTAAAGCACGCATGATCTAAAGCATCATGTAATTTCTGAGTGGAAGCACACACTGCATAAAAGAAAGATATAACAAAAGGTTTCTTCTGCAGACCATCAAAGAAAAGACACTGAAAGAAGACTCCGAAGCTGACACGCTACCAACCAAAAGATTGGAAAATCACCTTTGTTCAACAACTGTTTTTAAGCAGTTACGCAAGTTTGAGACTATGTGCCTCGGGATACAACACTGCGACCCACTCTGATCACTCTGGCGAAAACCTTAAAAATTCGCCCCTTTATTGTGTTCATGACCATCTCAGATTGTTTCCTTTTTATTGTGTACTGTTCTGTAATTCTATGTAAATCGCCTCAACATTATCTGTTGTGAAGGAGTGATATGTAAAACTGTTAAATATAAAAATAGATTAAATGAGCACCGTTGCGCTATAGCTAATGTAAATAAATCCTCGTCTTCAGAACTACAATCCTTAACCTTCCACCAAACATAGAAAGGGTAAAAGGAACTGATGTTCTGCGACTGGTGAGACACAATATTACTGTGCATGTTCCAATGTTCTCAGTTACTGCCATTACGCCAGTGCAAAAAGGTACTTAGCAGTTTAATCATTACATATCAGACTAACACCTTATCACTGCATTGCTAAGAACCTATACAAATAGATTTGAGAAAAACTTCAGTCACAAAATAAGTTGCTGCCGGAGAGGCTGTAACCAAAAGACTGTTATTTGCTAGAAACATTTCAACAGGTTTTAAAGGGCTGCATCCAGACATATTTTTCTCAATTTAAGTGTTAAGAAGATTACACGCAATTTCGTTTAAAGATAAATGCTGAACATTATCTAAACAAGCCCGACTCTAAAATCGGGTTCACTCTTACCGTGGCATATAAGCAAGAGAAAACTAAATGTAGAGACATTAACTCAAGGAATACACATTATAAAAACACGGGCTGTGAGAACAAATTCAGTGTTAAAACTCGCCTCAATCAAAGCAAAGTAACCCAAGTTGGGGAAAAAAGTTACCTGTGCCAAAAAAGATTCGGCCATAAATCTCATCTCACTGAATTTGAGAAAATGCACACTGGGGAAAACCATTCTCAGTGCTCTGAATGCCAAAAAAGTTTCAGCTTTACATCTTATCTCACTGAACATATGAGAATCCACACTGGGGACAAACCTTATCAGTGCTCTGAATGCCTGAAAAGGTTTTGTAACAAACAATGTCTTTCTCGACATGTATTAACCCACTCTGTGGAAAAACCTTACCAGTGCTCTGAATGCCAGAAATATTTCAGTAATAAAAGAGACCTTAATGTACATATAAGGACCCACACTGGGGAAAAACCTTATCAGTGCTCTGAATGCCAGAAAAGGTTTCGTACAAAACAAAGTCTTTCTCAACATGTATTAACCCACACTGGGGAAAAACCTTATCAGTGCTCTGAATGCCAGAAAAGGTTTAGTCAAAAACAAAGTCTTTTTCAACATGTATTAACCCACACTGGGGTAAAACCTTATCAGTGCACAGATTGCCAGAAATGTTTCAATGCCATAACCCATCTCACTCGGCATAGAAGAACTCACACTGGAGAGAAACCTTATCAGTGCTCGGAATGCCAGAAATGTTTCATTGACAAAAACAGTCTCACTCTTCATATAAGAACCCACACTGGGGAGAAACCTTTTCAGTGCTCTGAATGCCAGAAATGTTTCAGGGTAAAAAAAAGACTCAATCAACATACAAGAATCCACACTGGGGAAAAACCTTATCAGTGCTCTGAATGCCAGAAAAGGTTTTGTAAAAAACAAAGTCTTTCTCAACATGCAATGAACCACACTGGGGAAAAACCTTATACGTGCTCTGAATGCCAGAAATGTTTCAATTTAAAAAGTAGTCTCACACGGCACATAAGAATCCACACTGGGGAAAAACCTTATCAGTGCCCTGAATGCCAGAAATGTTTCAGTTTAAAAAGTAGACTCACACAGCACATCAGAATCCACACTGGGGAAAACCCTTATCAGTGCCCTGAAAGCCAGGAAAGGTTTTGTAACCAACAAAGTCTTTCTCAACATTCAATAACCCATTCTGTGGAACATCCTTATCAGTGCTCTGAATGCCAGAAATGTTTCAGTATAAAAAGTAATCTCACACGGCACATAAGAATCCACACTGGGGAAAAACCTTATCAGTGCATTGAATGCCAGAAATGTTTCAGTGAAAAAAGAATGCTCACTACACATACAAGAACCCACACTGGGGAAAAACCTTATCAGTGCATTGAATGTCAGAAATGTTTCAGTGAAAAAAGAATACTCACTCGGCATACAAGAACCCACACTGGGGAAAAACCTTATCAGTGCATTGAATGTCACAAATGTTTCAGTGAAAAAATCAATCTCACTCACCATATAAGAACCCACACTGGGGAAAAACCTTATTAGTGCTCCGAATGCCAAAAATGTTTCAGCTGTAAATCTGATCTCACTGCGCATGTGAGAATCCACACTGGGGGAAAAACATTATCAGTGCTCTAAATGTCAGAAAAGATTCAGAGGTAGTGATGGTTACATGCACCATAAGAAAACACACCAACAAAAATAATTCAGTGCTCCAAGTGCCAGAAAAGCATCAATTTAAATTGCAATCTCACTCTAAATGAGCAGACGCACACAATGAAAAAACATTACCAATGCTGTGAATGCCAGAAATTCCTATTTTTTGATAGGCACAGCCTTACTAACCATAATCAACTCCATTCTGATGAAAACCTTATGAGTGCTCTGAATGCCAGAAAAGCTGCAGAGAAAAACGCTATCTCACCATGAGAAACTCCACACTGGAGAAAATCCTTATGCCATAAAAGCTTGTGTTATGCTTCATGAGAGATCCCACTCTGGGGAAAACCCTTATGAGTGCTCGAAATGCAAACAAAGTTTTGGTCACAAATTACTTCTCACTTGTCAGGAGCAAACCCACAAGGGAGAAAAAAGCCTTATGTGTGTTCGGAATGTCAGATAAGGTTTATTCACGAATACAATGTCATTTCACATGAGAGAATTCACACTGGACTAAAGCCTTATACAGGAGGGGAAAGCCAGAAACGTTATACTCAGAAAGGAGATCTCACTTAACATGAGAAATGCACCCCCACCAGGTGAAAAGTAAGGCATATCTTGAGTTGCAGAAAAGCTTCTAACAACCTGACTTTACATGAGAGAGCACATATTGTAGTTGCAATAGGATTCATCAAGAAATTCTTGCAGGGTAACTTAGGCTGCCCGCATGCAACCTCCAAAGAAATTTCAGGCCTTGAAAATGTTTTAATTGCAACAAAATCCACAATTTGAGTGTCTGAAAGTTACAAAACTCTCAAGGTCTTTACTTGACACAGAGAAGTGTTCGTACTTGCAAACATCAACTAATGAACAAAAAATTCACAATATTAATGTCTTAAATTTTCTCCACCCAAAAGGTTTCTACTCACACTTGTTTCTTTACATATGACTGAAATCTAGATTTTCATGATAAGATTAGGCCTAGGCGGTGTTCCGCATTGAAGAACTCCGCAAAGTGTAAAAAAAACTCAACCGCTCAACGCAGAGTTCTGCGAGCAGCGGAGTGCGTTAGGGTCAATTTGAAGCGCTTTTTCGGCGAGTAGCACGCTACTCCAGGATCCAAAAATGATTAGTGGTGAATTAGTGTAGGGAAATATAAAATGTATTTGAGAGCTGGACATGTTGGTCTGTTAGTTGGGTTGAAAAAGAGAGTGGGGGGATAGAAGAGGGAAGGTTTTGCATTTATATAGCGCTTTCTACCCCATATGTAGTGTTGAAGTGCTTTTCAGCGAGTAGCATGCTACTCCAGAACCCAAAAAGATGAATAGATAGATCAATTATGGTGGGTAGGTTGTTTTATTCTATAAATACAACTGTACGAAAATTCATAACAATTCTGTTGTAAAGTTGTATCCAAGAGGCAAGTATAGTCTCTGATAATAATGTATACAAAGTTGGCTTGCCATCAAGACTGATGCCCCGTAATGTTGATGCAAAGTCATCTGTGCTGGAGTATCCTAGACTCTTGTTGAATTGTACCATCCAACTTGTAGGTTCTGCTATTTGTATCAGGTCCAGGTTCTAGGCAGACACAAACGCCGAAATTGTGCACTATTTATATTAAGCATAATGTAGGTGAACAGATGACAGTAACCACTGTACAAGCTGTATTAGGTGCTTAGAAGTAGAGTGACATAGAGGGCAATAAACACTCCACTAACTCTGTCACTAGCTAAGTACAGACGAACGCCAAAGGTCCTCGTACATAATGAAGCATCAGAATGCACCCTCTTTCTGCATCCCATGGGCATTTTGGCTTTTGTTCTACAGAAGAGGCTGCAGACACTTCCATAGCCCTTTATGTAGCTTGGATCACGTAGGAGAGATTCTAAGCAGGCATGTTTTCCTTTGTATTGGGCATGGCCACTTTCAAATGTGGGAAAACCTTTTGTCTTGCGACTGCACTGTATTACTGACACGGGTGAAAGGGCAAACAAGCAGTCAGGAGGCGCACTGATTGTATTCCCCCACCTGACAGGATGGTGACAGACCCCAACCACCTGCAGGGGAAACGGGCCTCCTCGTTTAATAGCTCCCAGACACTTTAACTTTGTAAGCAGACTGGTGGTTTACGACTGTACCTACGTTGGGGCACCACATGCTTTTTCCAGCATAATCTGGTGTACTCCCCCTGTGTGGGATGATAGCACCCACTAAAGACTGCATCGTTGTGTAGTCTGGGATAGTGCACCTTCCATGTAATTCTGAACTGGGCCTTTAAATACGGTATTATTTTGTGTTTTAATTCAGGTATAAAAAGAATGTGGTACTACTTGTATACTAGGGTAGGACAAGGAAGATTGAATTTCTACGGTGGCAGCAATGTTTTTGTCAAAGTGCTTTATGCCCTCAACACCCTCCCGTACCCTGAACATAATGGGATTACGTAGATTACACCTCTGCGTGCCTAATGCTGCCATTTGCATTTCAATACAGTGATTAATATGGCTTTATCAAGTTCAAAGCCATTAGGCTTTCCCGACCTGTCTGATACTTGCATATGGAAAAGATGGGTCATTTGGAACCTAAAGATAGATAAACATATTAATAGGTCACAATTTAAGTCTGCATCTAAAATAAAACTGTAAATTAGGAGAGGTGAGAAGTGAGAAGTAAAAAGGCAGCCGTTAATCGAGCTGCATTTGTACATAGGCCTTCCTATATTATGAGATCTATTCCTGCTTCAGTCTTTAATTGCAATGAATACTTTAATACCCAGGCATGAAGTCATCATCGAGCTGTTTAAATAATCCACCTGTCTCGCCACCTTTTCCCTGCCGCATCCTTAACCAGTGGCCTAGCCAGTGTGCCCTGGGCCCCAAGGCAAGAAAGAAAATGTGACCCCTGCCCTCTGTTTGGACTGTGGAAAACAGCAATAATCATTGTTCTGTGGGCCCATCAGGCCTCTGTTTTGAACTGTAACAAACAGCAGTTATCAGGGTTCAGTGGGCCTTTAAGGCATCTGGGAGCAGGTGCCACTCTAGTTGCTGCACCAATGGGAAGCCCTTAACAGTTTCTATTCTAGCCCCACTGTAGAACCGAAACAGACAAGTACTGATCTGGCCATATATGCAGGCATGCAGCCGCCTCTTCCACTGAAGGGATTTAAGTCTCATGAAAGCAGCATGTGGGAAACAACCATTTTCTGAGGCAAAGTCAACCAACACCTCGTCTGTTCCAACCTTTTTCCATTTAAAACCAAGGACAAAAAAACGGTTCATCGTCATCCCTTGCTTATCAGAGTAAAATAGATTCATCTAACATTACAGTTTACCACATAAAAAATTGTGATTCTGTTTACAAATTAAAACTGGCATGCATATAGAAAGGGGAGCCTTTGGCCAAAATAGCCATTTTCCCTACCCCTACTTTTAACACATCTTATACAAAAAATACTAACTACATTGTCATCCGTAAATAGTCATTAGCGCCTACTCATAACCAAATGCCACTTAGAATTGTCTTTTACTTCAAGCTTTTAAAAGTAAATTTATATAAAAGCAGTATTGAATTTTTTGACATTGTGTACTCTTACCAAAATTTAGAGCATCAATTTTATGACACACCATAGAAAGAAGGAGTTGTTTATATATACTAAACCTCCAGAAACGTTTGATTAACCAGTTATAAAGTCACGTCTAGCTTAGTTTATAGTCTTCTTTTTTTTAATAGAAATTATTTCACATTGTTACTTGATCTGCATGGCTAAACACTTAGTCAGTTTTAACTTTCACTCTGCTGCCCCCACTACCCTGAGCTCATTATTGTGGTTTTTAGTTATACCTTTCTCTATAACAAAATATGCCTGAACTCCTTCCTCTCAGTGAGGGGGTTGTATCACGGTGCAAGGAGATTCCCAATAAGGAAGCATGCCAACTATGGTGGGTGAGGGAAATCTTCCCTTTAGAGGGATATTTCATCTTAGCTAGGTCTTCATTTGCAAAAGTAATCCTCATAGACCCAAGGGTTTCTTGTTTGTGGTAGAAATACATTTTTACCCCTTCATTGTACGTTCAAGCACAGACCATTGCATGAAATGTTGTGATCTATGTAGTGGAAATACTCTGTGCACTGAGAAAATGTGTTAAAATAACGGAAAGTTGATAATCGCATTTAATAACTTCTCATACCTGGATTTATCTAGAAGAGAAGTCTGTTAATTCTAGCAGATTTTTGATACCACAAGGTATAAGAAATTAGGGTGTTCTTTATCTGATATATTTATCAGTAAATTATCTGAAATTATTGAACATAAATTTTGCAAGTATTATTTCTAAATATAAAGGAAGTTCTATATTGGTCTTTTCTGAACTAACCCCAGTGCGTATGACTACAATAACCACCGCTCACAAATCAATATTGTGCTTGTTTAGTGAGATAGCTAAATGATCTAGGAGAAACCAGGAACTGGCGTCAGTATTTTTCTTAGGAAGCTTCAAGTTAGAGAATGGAAACACTTTTTAGAAAGCCCCAAAAATTGTGATAAAGATATTTCAATATGTTTGACAAAAAGAATAGGTACATTTCATGACAATATTGAAATAACAGAAACACATATTTACACAACATTACAAAAATATTAGAGACTAAATGTCAGCAATATAGGAAATACTGAGGTTCATGTACTAATAATCCATTTAGTAAAAAGTGGTTGCTTGTAGAGTCAGCACACTACTGTGTCTGTGATTGCTTTTAAATAATGGAATTTTTTAATGCACCCCATTTTACTTTCAGATTTACAAATGTCCCCTTGGGTTACACACCTCCTGTTACTGTTTTTCAGCCCACATATACTTTCAAAGTTTAATACATACCTTAAGGATGTATTTAATATTAAGAAGGTAAACTATTAACATTCCCCTTCCAAATTCTGAATTGTTAAATGGGCTTAGTACATTTCTAAAAGGGGTTTAGCATTTGCAAACTCTGTGAAATACTGAACCAGTGGATTTTTTTAAACAATAAAACCCTTGGTACATGAGGCAATTTTTCTCAATTTCCTCCAAATTAAGTTTGATAATAATGTTAGTTGAATGATAACCTGTACATGTACCTATTTAGTGTTAGTGTTGCTTCAGATCAAATAAAAACCATCACACGTAACTCTTACACAATACTTAAAGACAGAATTTCTGACATCCAGCTTTAATGCTTTGTTAAATATATTTGCAAATGTTGTAACTTAAACAGGAAAACAGTCTCTGGACATAAAATAGGATGTAATCATAATCTTTAGATACATCTTCTGAGTTTTAGGAACAATGTGTGTCTTCTGGGTTTACTCTAAACCACTATAATAAGCATATTCAATCATTTTAGATTTGATTTGTTTGTACTGGTGTCTATTACAGACAATAATCTAGATTTAGACCAAGGATCAATTCCACCCATGGCTTTTAAAACCTATTTATCAATGATCTCTATTAGTGTTATCGCAACTAAAACTGTAATAGAACTGATCTGACAGATGGACCTTCAAGTATTATGCTCAGTCAATTTATTGAACAAACTATGGAGTTAAAATCTGAATAGATTATATCCACAAGCATTGCCTGAACACTGTATTTTTCATCAATAGATTACTTATCAGCACATTTTCACTCATCTTCTATTTTTCGCGGAGCTCGTGCTGGCTGTTTGAACTCTTTTGAAATATGACATTTAAATGTCCAAAAGTTCAGGAATTCTAGTTTCAAGCCTGGTCAAACCTTAATGAATGCTACACCAAAAGATGCCATTCTGTTCCTACATTTTATTGTGCATCATGATTCAGAAATGGTATGTTTTTGCTTTCGGAGGTAACATTCTAAACATATTTATTGTTGTTGCCATCCGAAAAATTATCACTAATTAGGAAGATAACAACAAGTGATCCTGTGATGCGTGCTGGAAGTGTTTGATTAGAAGGTGGATTGAATTAAAGTTTAGGTGACAATTTCACAAATATATCTGGATTTTGTATATACTTAAAATTGTTGATCTCCAAAAAGGCCTAAATCAATAACTTGAATTGAAATTCAAGTTTATCATTTGAATCCTATTGTTGGAAAAGATGTGATTTTGAACCCCATGAGGTGGTTCTTTTCCAGAAAGCAGTCAGGTTGTAATCATGAGTCAAATAAGGCTGAGGAGGTTAAAATATTCAAATTGAATTCTATTTCCATATGAAATGTTCATTGTTCAGTATATTTCTCTTAGTATTTTAGTGTGCAGACTTTATTGCTTAAGGAAAATAATTAGTATTTCCTGTTCTTTATGAACGTTTCTATTGTTGAACTTTCTAGTTTACCCGAAATTAAGAATTGTGCTCTACATAACTTTGCTTTGTTACAGTATTTTGATTTTTATGTACACATTTTGTCTCTTATGTGCATAGCAACTTATGTTTTGTTTTGCTTTAATAATCAGCTTATGTTTATTAGGTTTTATTATTCAATAAAATGTTTCAAACACAACAAATGGTAGTTTATATGTATTTACATCTGCAGCATTTTTATTGTATGGGAACTTTCAAAGGGGCCAAAAATATGGTCTGCGGGATGACGGAGGACCACATTGGCATCATCAGGGGGAGGTTTGGGCAGGTGATTGGGGGTATATGTAAGGTTGGAAGTAGGGGGAACAAAGCATGTACATTGTGTGGACTGTGACTCCTGGAGTTATTGTGAGGGATACCATGCTACCCTGAAAATGAATCCCCTAGTGATTTTTATCAACCTACCTTATTCGGTTTTATAAAAGAAAACAATAAAAGTCATATATAAAATGATAAAACATCTTCCAAGTTACAGATTGACAAATATAATATGTCTAAGTTCATCAAAACACAAGATAAAAATGCATGAATTACAGTACAGAAGTTAATCTCAGCTTGACCTGAGTCTAACAGCAACCAGTAAAACGTTGTAAAAAGATAAGAGTTGGTCTCACCTGCCTAAAACCCGCTTTTTTGAGAATGGGAATAATCAATAACTTTCTAGGGACAGCATAAAAACTACAAAACATTATAAAGTGCATCATGTCCTGAGGAGACACACCGTTGCAGCCACAGGGCATGAGGCACTGGCCTCTGTGGAAGCTGCAAGGGTGTGCCAAGAGGTAATGGAAGAGGTTGAGCTGAAACCGGGTCACTAGAAAATGATCATGGATGCTTTTAAACCCTAGAAGATAAGGTTCATTGGTTGGTACAGTTTTTGACACGATGTACTTACGCACACTAGGCTAACACAGCTCATTTCCCTCTCTATCACAGCGGCTCATTCTTAAAAAACACTCTTGGACCAGAGAAAGGTCCCTCTTACATATGCGCTCAGGGTTAGCGAATAGTTCCCACCTACCCTGGTAAGGCCTACTCTTATATACTGGAGCCATCGGATGCGCGAGACACGGTCAAGTGAAAGGCATTCCCATAGGACATCTTTGCGAATTGTATTTTCTTACCTAGCCCAAATATTAAGCCACAAAGCCAGGGGACGGAAAGTCAGTACATCTGAGAGGAAAGGCATCCCCAACTCTTCATGCACGACATAAAATGGGGTGCTTTGTGGGACTGAAAGGCCCATCGCAGGAAAGAGTTTTCAGCACTTTGCTCTACCCCTACCCCAATGTGGCCCAATATCTCACTCCCATAACTAACCTTTGAGATATATTTAGCTTCATATATCTGCAAAAGAGACCCTATTGGCTTCCCTCCCACTCTGCTAGCAAAGTTAAAAACAGCTGCAAAAGCTTTCACTAGATCCCCTTTCTTCCAAGTAAGCAAAGGGCACCAACTCAAGGAATCGCCAAACACAACTCCCAAATAGGAGAAAACATTGGTCTTCGGTATTGACAAAAGTCCGAGTTTAAAAGTGAACTGTTTAGCTTTACGAGAAGTTGTAGGCCCCTAGCTGTCCTCGCCAAGAGGACTGCGTCATCCGCGTATAGAAGGACTGATAGGCTACACTTGCCTACCTGGGGACAATCCGCATTTGTGGCCAAAAGGGCCTTGGCTAAGGAATTAATATATAGGTTAAAAAGAACGGGTGCTAAAATGCACCCATGACACATCCCTCTCTTGATGTCAAGCAGACTGGACACTTTCAGGTCCTTTGAATAGCAGACAACCGCGGTTGAATCACGGTGAAGATCCCTCAGAAATAAAATGATGTTACTGTCAATGCCAATGGAGGTCATCAACTGCCACAGCTTGGACCTATTGACCCAGTGGAATAATGAGGACTGGTCCATGAAGGCTAGGTATATGGGGCTGGAACGAGCCACAGTGTATTTGTTCAGAACCATGTACAGGTTCAAACACTGTTCCACAGTGGAACGACCTGGGCGAAAGCCGTTTTGGATATCGGATAAAAAGTTGTTTTCATCAACCCAAGATACAAGTGTGCCAAGTACCATGTGGCCCACCACCTTCACCACAGAGAAATGAGCCTAAAACAATAGGTACTGTACCGATCTCCCTTTTTAAATGCCGGGACTATATAAAGTCCAAGAATCTGAGCGGCCAACCTGGACTGCAGCATTGATAACAGTTGTGAGGACAGGCACCCAGGTTTTCATGTGGGCGATGTAGAGATCTGGCGGGATTCCATCTGGCACGTGGGCCTTGTTTTTAGACAGACCCAGAATACCGCCTCTCACCTCTTTCATGGTGAAAATAAGTTCTGACTTGCCTTCCACCCTTTCCTGCCCCTCAATTGGAGGGGTATCCGACTGGAAGATACTCTCGAAATTATGTACCCAATCATCCTCTGTGACATGAGCATTTAGTAATTCTAGTCATTAGCATTATTTCCAGATAGAAATGGGCTGTTAATAATGCCCCAGAACTTTGAGCTATTACGCAGTGTACTAGCCTCCACTAAATCGATCCAGGCCTCCTCCTTCAGGGCAGGCTTGCGAGTTGCTAGAGCAGCCTTATATGCTCTTCTTAGTCCTTTGACCGCCACCCGGTCTTGGTGCTTAACACCCAAGGCCAGTCTCAGGTTCCTGGAAGCGTGAGAGCACGTGAGTCAAACCATCGTGAACCTGGTTGCTTACGGCTCCCACCCGGGGCTTGTAGTAACTTCCTTATGACAGTAGACATGGATCCAAATGCACCCATGATTTCCGGAGCACTTGCATCATCATCAAGACAGGTGGCGAACTCACTGCGAGACTGAGTTAAAAGGGACTAATGGAGTAGCTGTGGGACAATACAACCCCACGTTACGCTCCTTCCTGCTTCCACCGCTTTAAGGGCGACACCAGCCCCCCCACGCCCACCTTGGTGTGTCAAAGTGTTCGGGTCCAGCCTGTTGAGACACAAATGGGGTTGTGGACACTACATTCACTCGCCTGCACAGAAAAATCGGTAACCAGTGAGTAAAAGGGGGTATATACAAAGGTGAAATCAATAAAGGTCTCACACCCTCAACCAATAAAGGTGGGAGTAATGTCTTTTTTTCCCTGGAGGGAGCTTATTCATTACAGATGTCAGATCAAATTCAAGCAAGATGGAGTTAAGCTCAATACCCTGGGGAGTATGTTCCATGTGTAAGCCTGCTTGTCGTGCACAGACGATAGCTTCCACTCCTCCTTGCCTGATGTCCCCACACACATGAGTGTTAAAATCCCCTATTAGAAAAATGTAGTGATAACTCTGACCTTTCAACAGTGTGCCAATGACTTGTGCTACAGGCTGGGGTGGGCGATCACGGGCCACGAGGTTTGATCACCTGATTTCCTGATCAAATGCGTATTGTACGTTGCTTGACCTATGCTCTTTTGTAATATATGACAATGCTATGACCTGAATACTGGGATGTTTGGGTGGAGGGATGTTGGGGTTCTGTATTGTTAGTTATATAAAATTACAAAATGAGACCGCGTTTAATGTGTATGATGCTATTACAAGATACAAGTGGTACCTGGAGCAAGGTTTATCGTTTGCTTTTGCATATATCGCACAGTAATGTAAGATGTCATTGATTGTATGCTTCATTTTATTCTCTATCTCATTGGATGCAGCCGGCCCTCTCTATGGGTTGTAGGCACGCTCCTGTGTACTTGTATGAATTGCAATAAAGGTCTTCCAAAAAAACAAAAAAAACAAACTGACCTTTCAAGATGCTATCCTGAAATACAGACCCCAGCAGAGTTATATAGCCCTCATCCGGGTGTGTGACTCCCCAGTTGTAATAGTTTACCCAGAAGTAGCTTGCTCTTTCCACTGGACAACAACATCACATGTGAATTGGGAGAGACATATAGTGAGGTAGTGTAAGAAACTGGCTCTGTATACTGCACTAAAGTGAGGTACAGTGTGTATAGAGTCCAAGTTCTCCAGAGGTAGATAGAGGTTAAAGTTAGATAGAACCTTACTCTTTAAAGTGGTAGCTTGGTCGCTCAGTGAGGCCGTATCAGAGGACAGTGTTAAGCATTTGAGGAACACACTCAGTCAGCAAATTAATTCATATACTCAAGAACTGAACTCTAGGCCAATTGTTTTTGTATTAAAAAAATACTGTTTTATTTCTAGAACCATGCAAGTCTGGCACAGGTAAGCATAAAAATACTTTGCAGTAATAATTTACTTGTATGTTACGCTCCATTGTCGCAGCCACCGTGATCTCAAGGATAGATTACGGAAATGCCCTCTACCTTGGCCTGCCAAAAATCCTGACAAATAGGCTACAGGTTGTGATGAACAATGCGGCTCGTCTCATTTTTAGACTGCCAAGACGAACCAAAGCATCCCCCCTGTTACAGAGCCTCCATTGGCTCCCCATTAAGGAGCGAGTGGAATTTAAAAGTTTTGTGTATAGACCACAAAGCCATCTATTGCATGGCGCCTGCATACATCAAAGACCGTGTGGCGGTGTATAGCCCAATGAGAATCCTCAGATCCTCAGACTCTCAATTATTGGTCTGCCCTCGGTACAAACTTGTCACCAAGGGTGGAAGAGCCTTCTCGGTGCTGGTTCCTCAGCTATGGAACACACTAGCTGAGCCGCTGCGCAGGGAAGAGAACCTCCTACGCTTTAGAAAGGGGTTGAAAACGCTGCTGTTTAGGAGGTCCTTGAGTGCCATCTAGGCTAGTGGATGCTTCTCTGTACTTCCAAAGTTGTTGTTTTACCATCGATTTCTGAGCGCTTAGAGGCCTGCAGGTGATTGAGCGCGTTACAAATCAAAAATAACAATAACAATAACAGTATGAACACAGTTCAAATATGCAGTAGAAATTGTACTTTGTTTGAATTACAGGGGAGCAGTAGTATCTAACACTTAGCAAATAAAGTACATTGAAATGAATAGGATTTTTCAGTAAATTGCAGGTAAGTTACTTTTTACGTTACTTTTCTAACTCAGTGCTGGATACCTAGATTCAGAACTAGGACATTTCCTCGAAACAGGTAAGTAATTACGTTTTGGTTATTCACATGATTTTTAAAGAATATTTTCAGTTTTCAAAACACCACACTTGGAAACTTTTTGGAGCAGCACATTGTAATGAATGGTCTTCTACAATAAATTGCAGGTAAGTTACTTGTTGCATTACTTTTCTAACTCAATGCTGGATACCTAGATTCAGCACTGGGGCATTCCCTAGAAACAGGTAAGTAAACATGTTTTGGTTATTAGTGCAATTTTTAAAGACTATTTTGAGGTTTCAAAACTCCACACTTAATAAAATTTTGGAGAAAAAGTGTCCATGTTATCCTATGTAGGGAAAACAGAATAACGGTTTTCAGGTAAGTAATCAACTGTGGGTGTTCAGGTTCTAGGGTTAGACTCAGGGGTCGCCCAGGGTCAATGATGCACTGTTGTTACACCTTCAGCGGCACTAGGACAGCGGGGTGCAGAATGTTGAGGCCCAATGTTATCCTATGGAGGATAGGGGAGCACCGGTTTGTGCGGTTGGCAAGCAGGCCACGGGATTGTGGGAGTAAAGCTCTTAGGGTTTTGCTCAGGGCAAGTTGGGGACCAAAGGTGGACCCTCCGCGGCACTAGGGCGGCCGGGCACAGGGGGCTGTTTTGAGGTCGGGTGCCCTGTTGATTTCAATGGAAATTCTCGGGACAAACAAAACACTGCAGGCTCGGGGACGAGGATCTTCGAGGAGCGACCACCACTTCGAGGGGTAAGTTGGGATGTTGAGGGTTGGTTGGACACACAAGGCCGTGGGGCGTGGAGTGCAGGGGGCCCTTTCAACATCAGTTTTTCTTACCTGCTCTGGTCGCGGTAGGGGGGACCTCTGGATTGAGGCTGCAGGCGTCGTCTGGAGGCTTGAGACAGGTCAGGGGTCGCTGGATCTCTGAGTCAGGATTGCCGGGGGGACCATCTCGTGGTGTTGTTTCACTCAAGCTCGTGCCAGGTTCGGCAGGTGCACAGTGGTCTGGATTCTCGGTTTGTGGCTGGCACCAGAAGCTGCAGTTTAAACATGTCCGGTGTTCACAAGAGAAACAGTCTTGAAAGTGAAGGCAGGTCCTCCGGGGTTTGTGAGGTAGCTGGCTACTGGACACGCCGGGGTTTCGCAGGAGCAGGTTCTAGGGGAGACAGGCCTGTAGAGCTTGGGCCAAGTCAGTGGGCGTCGTCCTCTTATTAGCTCTGTGCAGATTCTCGTCCTTCTTCTCTTCTTTTCTTGTTGTTGCTGGATCTGAGGAAGGAAGGTTCAGGGTGCCCCTAAATACGAAATTTAGGGGCATTAAAGGTAGGTAAAGGGCAGGGACTAATGGGTCCATTCCCCTGGGGTGGGTACACCCCCTATTCTGCCACTCTCCAGTGGGAGTGGGGCTGAAGCCTGTCCCTGGTTGGCTGGGTCCCCCATCCTCAAGATGGCAGGGACTCGAGGTAGTGCTTCACCTCGCCTCCCCCACCTTAGGGGTGGAGTTGGCAGAGGTGGCACACCTCTCTTCCTCACTTGTTTTTCCTGCGGGTTCTCCCGCCCAAAGTGGGGGGTAGAACCAGTGGGGAACAGTTGCTGAAAGTGGCAAATGGTCTGGAGAGGCTCACAAAGGCTGCATGGCATGCCTTTGAAGCTTCCCCTTCATGAACCCTGCCCATCCTGGGGGTGGAGGCATGGCACCTCATCCCAGGATGTGCATTGTTTCAGGTCCCCGAGAGCATCAAGCTCTCGACCCAGGGGTCCAGAAACATGTCTGGTGGTGGCAGCCTAAGCAGCCAATCAGTCAGGTCACTAGGAGTTGGTCGAGTTTCAAGGGGCATCTCTAAGATGTCCTCTGTTGTGCATTTTACATTAAATCCCAGACTGGCATCAGTGTGGGTATAATGTGCTGAGAAGTTTGATACCAAACTTCCCAGTCTTCAGTGTAGACTTTATGGTGCTGTGGAGTTCGTAATGACAAACTCCCAGTACCATATACTCTTAATGGCAGCACTGCACTTAAAGTGCCCGGGAATAGACTTGGGCACTGTAGGGGTACAGGGCTCATGCACCTGTACCCTCACCACTGGCATAGGGCACCCAGCTGGAGGGGTGACTTATGTATGACAGGGCAGTGGTTTGTGGGCATGGCACACAAGGATTGGTGCCATGTCGACTCTTCACTTTGTTCTGCATCATGACACGCAGCCTGCAAAGGCAGTGTGTGAGTGTCAGGGTACAGAGCCTCTAAGGGTGGCACAATAAGTGCTGCAGCCATTAGAGGCGTTCTCTGTCACAGTGCCCTGGAGACCTGTGGTACCATTTACCAGGGGCTGACATGTAGCCAGAGATGTCAATTGGGTTAGTTTTGGGGCAAGAACTCAGGCCCTGGGAACCTAATTGGCAGGGACCCGGGGTACACAAAGAAAAAGTGCATCAGTAGTCTGGCAGAAAGTGGGGTGTTACTGCAACAGAAACCCACTTTCCTACAGGTAGCGGAGATGCCAAGGACAGCTTCCTTGCAGGAAGGCCGGGTGCTGATTAATAAGTCACTTCAGCTAGCCTCCATCCCTAAATCGTGGAAGCATGCCAAAGTAGTGCCCCTTTTGAAGAAACCATCACTCGATCCCTCTCGGCCTGATAGCTTCCGGCCCATTTCACTGCTTCCCTACCTTGCAAAAATGGCAGAAGCGCATGTCAATCTCACTCTGACTGCCTACTTAGAGTCCAATGGGATCCTAGATGAATCCCAAAACGGTTTCCGTGCGAACCACAGCACGGAGTCTGCCTTGCTAACAGTTACTGAACATCTAAGAGCTTCATTGGATATGGGCGCAACCTCTATTTTGATTCTGCTGGACTTGAGTGCGGCTTTTGACACGGTCTCCCACAAGATACTGCTTGAGAGACTGTGAGAGATCGGAGTCAGGGAAAGGGCCCTGGATTGGTTCGCGTCATTCCTATCTGACCGTTCCTTCCAGGTGCACGCCCCGCCGTACTCATCCAGCAGACTCCCTCTTGAATGTGGGGTGCCTCAGCGGTCTGCGCTCAGTCCCACATGGTTTAATGTGTACGTCCGCCCCCTGGCCGTGATGGCCCGGGAAAGTAAGATTCAACTTATATCATATGCGGACGATACACAACTAATTTTTAATTTCTCTAATAACAATGTGTTAGACCAAATGAAGTTCCAAGACGACATTCTGGCCATATCTAGGTGGCTATTTAACAACTGTCTTCAATTAAACTCCTCCAAAACAGAGATACTCCTGATTGGCAATGGCACGCAGACATGGGATGAGCATTGGTGGCCTCCTGCATTGGGACTAGCTCCTATACCTAAGGAGCTAGTAAAAAATCTAGGAGTGATGCTTGACAACTCGCTCAATCTGGAATCCCATGCCAAAAAAGTGGCGGGCACCTGCTACGGGCTTCTGCATTCTCTCAGACCCATTCTGGGTTTTTTTGAGCCCCCCACCCGCCAGCTCATAGTCCAGGCGTCAGTCCTTTCCCATCTAGTCTACTGCAACTCCCTCATGTTAGGCTCTAACACGACTACAATTAACAGGATGCAAAGAGCACAAAACGCTGCTGCCCGTGTTCTGTTTGCTCTACCCAAAACCCGTCATACATCCCCTTTTCTACGGCGTCTACACTGGTTACCTATAAAGCAATGCTTACAATTCAAGACCCTCTGTCTTACCCACAAAATCTTGTATAGCGCTGGCCCCCAAACTCTTCAAGGACTATGTTCCTTTTATATCCCTACACGCGCACTCCGCTCAGCGGATCTTTCCTTAGCACGTACCATCAAGATTCGGAGGAGCAGAGCCGGCGGCCGCTCCTTTAGGTACTTGGCCCCTAAGCTTTGTAACTCCATCCCCCTAAAAGCTCGAGCCACTTCAAACCATCTGCTATTCCAAAAACTTGGTTGTTCGCGTCCATCTAGCACATCCTCTGTCGCACTAGTGTCAGGTCTGTCTGCAAACGCTGGGACGCCCCGTTGCTGGGGTAGCCATGCGCTATACAAGATTCCGTAACATAACATAACATAACAAAGGTGATAAGCCCCTCTTGGCTCTCCCTGACCTGGACAGGGTAGCTGGAATGAAGAGGGTTTAATACCCATCCTGGTGATAATCATTGTCTACAGCCCAAGTTTCCTGGAGGCATATCACATCAAAGCTCTTAACAAGGGCCAACCATTCGGTGTTCTCGATCTTTCTCTCCAGCCCCGCGATATTCCAAGAAAGAAATGTATACCCTCCATTCACACTCGATACCTGTTCCGAGGGCGATATATTTCCCTGGGATGTGGGTGCCACAGGGTCAGAGGGACCCACCCATCGTCAATCGCAATCTTCCTATGAGCTCAGAGTTTAGTTTAGTTTATTTGTTGTGCTTACCCCTGTAATTCCCTCTGCACGACCCATATGGCCCACATCTTGGAGCAGCTCAAGCTGGGACCGTAGTTGGTAATAATTGGGTCTGTAGAAGTGTCAAGATTGCTCAGTTTCAACACCTGTAGTTAGACTGGGCAACCGTGCTTAAGATGCGGCTTACCATAACTGGATTGTTAAAATTGATGATAATGCAGTCCCCTAGCCCGGATTTCTTGGCGCTACCAACCCACTGTGTACAGCGCACCATGAGAATTTGGTTTTCCACCCTAAGCCCAGGGTCAGTGTTGGAATTGAGCCAGTGCACCACCTTATTGTTCAGCTGGTAAAAGTCTTCCTAGGTCCCGGGGTTGAGGCATGGTACTCTAGCTAACACCACAACAAGCGGAGTGGACTCAGGTAGGAGATGAACAGAGCCCAAACTAGGAGAATAGTTATTCTAGTCCCCGGGGGCATGGCTTCCAGCATTCCCACCTATCATTGGAACTGTACAATCCACCCACTTTGAAACCCTGAGATTGCAGACACTGAAAAGATACTGAGTTCAGGGCGACCCCTGCCCCCCTCCGGTTGGCTGGACGGTCTTTAGGGTCAGTTCTGGGCATAATAGGTGGCGTTGTATCTCCTACCATGTGACTAGGCTGCTTTGTGATAGACACTGCTCTGTCTCCTACCCCCGTGCCACTACCATTTGGACTGGAAATGGTGGTTGAGATCATAGGCCTTGTAGGAGGGATACTTGTGGAGAGAAGGACATGGTCCCCTTGCAAGGAGGCGATCAGTGCAGACAGGTTGCTTTCCAGTGCAGAAAGTTGTAGTAGGATGTGGTCCAATTTAGTTCCAAGTGCTGACAGTAAGGCGGCTTTGAGCATGTCTAACTGAATAGCATCCAGGTTAGGCACTACTGGGTGGACTGCTGAAGATGACTGTGATCCAATGTTCTTTCTGCGTTTACAAGGGCCCCCAACCGGGGAACGCTTCCTTTTAGCGCCTCCTGGGCCCAACCCATTGCTAGGGGTCATGTCAGGGGCTGACCTAAAAATTGGCGACTGGGCACCGACCCGCGTGACAACAACTGGTGTAAGGAGGGTTAATACCCACAGCCTGGTTTTGAGGCATATCTTGAGGTATGTTCACCAAGCCTACTTGAGGGGACTGAGGCTGAGAATGGGAACCGGCATATGGAGCAGCAGACGAAACCACTAGGGAAGGGTGGGAAGGTGAGCGAGATAATCGTCTAATAGCCAATTCCATCTCCTTGTCCAGAACCCCCGCAGCCTGCTGCAAAAAAACTTCATATGTATGACTTTTATGTTTTTTTTGTTTTATAAAACCGGATACATTTTGTTGAATCCCCTAATGTTTAGAAGAAACATAGATTAGACAGTAATGGATCTTAAAGTATGCCTTTTCTGCCTGCTTTGCTGCATTTGGGGAGCCAAGTTTACACAGGCTGTAACTTGATTGGTATGAAATATATTCTTAGGCATCACTATCTCCTTATTCCTTTAGTCTATTATCTGTAAACACTTTGAGTGCTTGGTAACGGGCTCTGTTAAAGTACAGAGTGCTTTAAAAAATCCTTGTGAACCCTGCAACAAGGTGTTTAGTTCACAGAGTTGGGCAGCTACAAACCTCACCCATTTATTCCTGGCTTGACCTCTTTGCCAAAATATTGTGGTTGAGAACTCTCTATTAAAGGTCTGGGCAGCTCGCACTCCGTGGCATTTCCTTGATAAGAACAGTCCCGGTCTCACCATCACAGACCGTGACATCCACGTTGTGTAACAAACAAGATGGAATCTAGAAAACCAGGAGATTTGTTTTTCAGCCTCACCTTGTGACAAATTGTGTTCTCAAGATCTATCTCTTTGTTTTTAACAGTTACAGGAATAACTTAAATCAAACTAAACATTTGAAGTAAGTTTGTGATTGAAAAACAGGACTGTAACCTTGGGTAGTCTGAGATGCATACTTCGTATCATCCCACTTGTACCATACAGCAAGCGGCAGCTAAACCGCCACCCAACTGATTGGCCATCTTTAAACACTGTAAAAACGTGCATGTACACGCTGGGGCTGCCAGCTGCATCCCGCTTATGTTGTAGGTCTTCTCTGCCGTATTTCGTTAACCAGAAGCGCAGAGAGAAGCCACAATGATTTTTTTTGTTCTTCAGAAATCGAACGTGGAGTTTTACAACTTCAAATGAATATATGAATCTTTTACTTATACTTTAAGTTATTAGACTCTAAGGGCGAGATGTAGGTAAATAGTATTTACCGATTCTAAAATACAGAATTTTACCGATTCGGTATTTTAGAATCGGTAAATGCTATGTAGGTAAATATTCGGTAAAAATTACCGAATCGTTAAGATTCGGTATTTACCGAATTGGTATTTTCAGATTCGGTAATTGCCATTCATTCCTATGGGCCTGGAGGCCCATAGGAATGAATGCCAATTACCGAATCGGTAAAAACCGATGCGGTAAAATAGGGAAACATTCAAGGGTGGCAGGGTGTCACATTGACACTCTGTTGCACCCCTGAATAGTGCTTGTGTGCACATGTGGCACACATAAATGGCCTAAGGGCATGTATGGCTGCCATATTGCACTGGTGTAAATGCACAGATTTGCATTTACAGAGGTATTCGTTATTTACCATCAACTAATAGTTGGTGGTAAATAACGAATCCTTAAAGCACTGAAGCACTCTTCAAAGTGCTTCCTACATATCATTTACCGATTCTGTAAATACCTAATCGGTAAATGATGATTCGGTAAATACTGAATCGGTAAATACCGATTCGGTATCTCCCCTACATTTCAAATGGCTCAATACTGGTCGGTAAACCTGAAATTGACTGAATTTCGGGTTTACCGACTGGTAAAGGACCACCTACATCTGGCCCTTTGTTCCCTGACTGATTGTAACAAAATGTAAATTTTAGCAAGGACAAGTGGATACTGTCCTTATAGAATCCCTTTGGGATCGTAAAGAAGTGCCACACTCAGCGCAACTCCCGGCAAATTCGTTTTTCTACTGTCCTGCACTGAAAAGCTAGGAAAGATTGCATCAAAGATGGCATTATGAACTTTGGCACTATATCTTGTATAGCGATCCTAATTTAATTAATTTTCCCAATTAGGTTACCTTGCCCCGTGGACAAAACATTGATCTACAGTTTTCATCTCATCCCGGCTGGGAAGTGAGTCTAACATGCTTTCTACATTTGACTAGCCTCCAGATTTAGATAACATTAGGCTACCAAGGGCTTTCATTCCTATTCAAGGGCCGTATTATGTCTCGCCTGGGTAGCGCTTGTGCTATCCCTTTGAGACATGCTGTATTCAGGATATGGGAGTGTAGCTCCTCCCACTTTCTGCCCATTTTTTTAATTGTCTCATGTTACTGTCATTTGTAAATGGTGGCTTTTCATTGGTCAATAGAATTCACTCAGTATATGGAACACACTCCCTAGAGACCTACACAACAGCTTCAGCACCCAACCGACGCACGCTACGACCGCAGCAACGCCACCCACCAACACCCTCCGCGCCTGGACCCCGGTCAACACCGAAGACACCGTCCACATGATGAACTCCGTCCACTCCGGATCTCCGACCGACCCCTGCCCTCACCACGTCTTCAACAAAGCCGACGCTGTCATCGCACCCCACCTGCGGGACATCATCAACACCTCATTCGACACCGCCACCTTCCCCGAGAGCTGGAAGCACGCCGAACTCAGCGCTCTACTCAAGAAACCTACAGCTGACCCCACCGAACTCAAGAATTACCGCCCCATCTCTCTACTCCTGTTTCCAGCCAAAGTCATCGAAAAGACCGTCAACAAACAACTGGCCGCCTTCCTCGAGACGAATGGATCCCTCGACCCATCACAGTCCGGATTCCGTGCCAACCACAGCACCGAGACAGCCCTCATCGCCGCCACTGACGACATCCGAGCCCTGATGGACAAGGGAGAAACAGCGGCCCTCATCCTCCTAGACCTCTCCGCGGCCTTCGACACCGTCTGCCACCGCACCCTAGTGCAGTGCCTCAGCAATGTCGGAATCCAGGAGAAGGCACTAGAATGGATCGTCTCCTTCCTCGACGGAAGAACGCAAAGAGTCCGCCTACCACCGTACAAGTCAGAGGCCACCGAAGTCATCTGCGGAGTCCCTCAAGGATCCTCGCTGAGCCCTACTCTCTTCAACGTCTACATGAGCCCCCTCGCGGCCATCACACGCCAACACAACCTCAACATAATCTCCTACGCCGACGACACCCAGCTGATCCTCTCCCTGACCAACGACCCCGCCGCCGCCAGAGCCAACCTGCACGAAGGGATGAAAGAGGTAGCCGAGTGGATGACGACGAGCCGCCTGAAACTGAACTCAGATAAGACGGAGGTCCTCATCCTGGGCTCCTCGCCCTCCGCCTGGGACGACTCCTGGTGGCCCCCGCCCTGGGCACCGCACCCAAACCGACGGACCACGCACGCAACCTGGGGTTCATCCTGGACTCCTCCCTCTCCATGACCAGGCAAGTCAACGCCGTCTCCTCGTCGTGCTTCGACATCCTGCGCATGCTGCGGCAGATCTTCTGGTGGATCCCCACAGAGACCAGGAAGACCGTCACCCAGGCCCTCGTCACCAGCCGACTGGACTACGGCAACGCACTCTACACCGGAACCACCGCCAAAATCCAGAAGAGACTCCAGCGCATCCAGAACGCCTCAGCCAGACTCATCCTCGACATCCCACGACACAGCCACATCTCCGGACACCTAAGAGACCTACACTGGCTCCCGGTCAACAAGAGAATCACCTTCCGCCTCCTTACCCACGCACACAAAGCTCTCCACGATCAAGGCCCGAGCTACCTCAACAGCCGCATCAACTTCTACGCTCCCAAACGCCACCTCCGATCTGCCAGCTACGCCCTCGCCGCCGTCCCACGCATCCGCAGAGCCACCACAGGAGGAAGGTCCTTCTCCTACCTGGCCGCCAAGACCTGGAACTCCCTCCCGGCCGACCTGCGCCTGACCCAAGACCACCTCTCCTTCAGGAAGAAGCTCAAGACCTGGCTGTTCGAGCAGTAGCGGCACCTCCCCCCCCCCCCCCCCCCAAGCGCCTCAAGACCCTACGGGTAGGTAGTGCGCTCTATAAATGTCTTTGATTGATTGATTGACCTCTGATGCCACTGCTCCTTCTCCTGCTTCAAAGGGAACCTGAAACTCCTCCTCAACAAATACCTTACCACACACGCCAACTGAACTAGGCTCCAATAGCTCATTCTCTCCATTACGCGACGGTTTGGGATAGTTAGTTATTTGATTGTTTCAGTGATAAAGTATGTCATTCACTTCTATAATTTATGCTGTTCTAATTAGTCCGCTCACGGTAAACACACCTTTTTTTGCCTTATTCTCTTTATTTCTATTCATCCTTGCTCGTTAATCTAAGTGTATAGCATCCTACGCAGAAGTACGTTATTTTATTTCTCATTTTATGCATCCTATGTAAAGCTGCAATATGCTATTTCTTTTCATGTAAAGCGCTCTGATACCTTTTCGTCTAACTTACGCTATATAAAATTTATAAATAATAGGATTAGTACTCCCATAGAGCCACCTTTTCTCATGTTGTAACCTCCCATTGTGACTGCCCCCTTACATGTGTTGCTGCACTGTATGTTTTATTTACAATCTGGAGCACTATTTCCCTAAAAGACTTTCCCCAACCTGTTGTTGTAGGCACGACACGGTCACCCGCAATGTAATGACTTTTTGCAATGCAGCATGCTCTGCTTGGGCTTTAATAATGGCGGCCGCTCGACTTTTCTTTTGTTGCGTGTGTCTCACCCAACTTCATTTTTGAAACATTGTACGATTTGTTTCTCCCAGCATGGCATGATGCTAATGGAGCCCATGTGTCTTCTTTTCAAAATGTGCGGCTTTACTGACTTGCCCCTCACATGAAACGTGATACTTTATCAAAAAACAAATATATATATATATTTTTTTTTTTCTTCACGTTTTGCTCAATTTCGCGGCTAGGCGCTGCATACAGCCGTGCGGTGTCCCGCGGGTGAGCAACCCGCTCTATATTCTCCACACTTTCCTGATGAAAAGCAACGGATCGCACCACAGCAAACTTCTTGGTAAATCTCAGATTTTATTAGGTTTTTCCGTAACAAACAAACACCAACGCGTTTCGTTCTAACCTAGAACTTTATCACAGTGCCGCCCCCAAAGTACTTCCTGTATTTAAACCAATGATTACTTCATGTTAGTCACATGATTTAGTTCCTGGGGCATTGTGGTTCATATAGTTTATCTTGTGATGTTTGCAATTCATTACTACAATTTTGAACCGATACGTCTGCAGCTGAGGGACGTGCGCCAGCCAAGGTGACTTGCCCCATCCCTCAGCTGCAGACAGGCCCCCCCTCGTGTGTGGTTGCCTGGGCTGAGACAGCTTCCCGGGCACACACAGAGCCGCACCGAGTACTTCACAGGTCTTTTAAAGACCTCTAGCTTGTTAATGAGGCTTTGTTGTTTTGTCACTACGTCTAGAGCCTTTGTATCTCCAATCTAACTATTGCTGGGAGACCCAAAATATTTTTCCAGCCCCCCACCCCCACTAAATGTGGCTCTAGTTGCGCCGCTGGCTACGGGGCTTGTGATTTGCTCCTGCTCCTCCCCTCCCATCACCGTAAATGCACTGGCGTAACAAAAATTGAGGGGGCCTCCCTGCACGGCATGCAGAGGGGCCCCCTCCAGGCTCAATCAGGAGCTCTCTTGGCATAGTGCAGTGCCGAGGGGGCCCTCTGGAGCTTAGGGCGCCGCACTACGGGGGCTGCTGGGGCCTGTGTTACGCCCCTGCGTAAATGAGGTGTGAAAGGCTGGCTGGAAATGCACCAAGCAGTGGTCACATTTCCAGGCTACCTTCACAGACTGGTGAATAACAATTAGAGCAGCCCCTCCGATCTGCTGAAGTACCTGCGCCCCCTAGGCTGGTAGCGGGAGGGGGAGGGTTTAAAGACACCATGCCTCCTGCCATACTCTCGCATCACTGTAGTTCGACGAGAGCACTAGGATGAACCCAAACTGCATCTCCCAGAAAGCATTTGGCAACTATTCTTAACATGTGATTTCTTTATAGGGCAAACCTGGCCCACAGGTATAAGACAGCTTTACAAAAGAACCAGACTATGTCACTTTTTTGTCACAAGGAGATTAAATGATTTGCCCAGAATCACATGATGTTGGGTCAAGGCCGAGATTTGAACATACTTTCCGATGGTCCAAAGCCATCATTTTTCGTCTTTAGACCAAACTTCTCCTTCCCGAGGCAAACAGCAGCTTAAAGATTTTTTTGTTTTTCAGCAACCTAAAATTGCTCCCTTTTCAAGGCTGTTCCGTCGCACTGACAACTATAAAAACCTTTTTGCAATATACAAAAATTGGTACAGTGGCATAATGGTGGCTTTCTTTCAAGACTAAGGACTATTAAATCTCACCTCGACACTCTCCCTTCTCGCATACGCAGATATCAGACCCGCCAGGTAGAGCTAAATTGCGAATGCCCTTTAGATCAATTGTTTCTCAGCGATTTCCATAGTGACTGCCTTTGTGGTTTTGATATTCTAATAGCGAGACCCGCAACACAAATAATTTTTCTTCAGAATCAGTTTCTCTCAATCTTTGAAACAGTTTGATAGAAAACACAATTTATTTGTGTTTGCTCTGGGGCATGTCTGCGTTCAGGTTTTTTTGGGGAAAACATTGTTATTTGATGAACGCAATTGTCATGCTGCATAGAGAATTGGCACACGAGCATAATGGCGCTTTATTATTTGAAATTATCCTTCATACATTCAATAGGCGAGACAGGGTTCCATGAGAATAGACAGAGAGAAGGGACTAATCTCCGGGGAGAGGCAGCATGTTTCGTTACAGTGCGGGAGCTCGTCGCGCGCCTTTTGGGTGCCGTCAGAACCTCGAGTCTGTCCGGAAGACAGACATCTCAAGGACTGAAGCGATGTCTCATCCACTGTAGCTTTTATGTACTTTCCACATGACTGCCACCTGACACTTCTGGCTGTCTCACAGCACCACGCTTCACTGGGTCTGGCCACACTACCATCTCATAGGCACCCGTACTATTCCAGTAACTGAACTCTCCAGAGGAGCCCCTGGCTGCCTGGTTCCCTCTGAAGTACCCAAATGTCTATAGTGGGCCTGGTTACACTGCCTACCTGACTGCCCAGTCCATGCAATAGGTACACCGACCACTTTGTATTTGTTTTAATTTTATTTTTGTCTCGGATTTGGAGCCCCTTTTAAGTTGGCATCACAGCCTGCTGACGTAAATAATTAATTTACTCTCTTAATTTCTATGCAGGTAAGTACTTAATCAATGATAACTCAATCAGAAGGAAAGAAAACAGAGTCCGTGGTGTTAGAGTTTCTAAGGGTTTTATTCCTCATAAAGGAATCAGGATATCATGTTCTGACCACCACAGGGGTGTCAGAAGGGATAGATGAGCGCGCTCTCGTTTATTGACAATACATAGCTTATATACTTGATTTACATCATAAGGTTCAATGTAAGAGGCGTAACAGCTGAGAGAAGACAAGATAACAGTATACACGTGGTACCAATACATCATCAAGAGGCGTGAACTAGGCGTGAACTAGAGGTGTGTGCTAGAAACGTCACTGATAGGTGACGCAAGTGGGTGGCACCAAGGGGTGGTGCTAACAGAATGTTGCAATGTCAGCAGAAATCGGAAGCTTGGATGCGCGCGCAGCTGCATGACGTGTGATTGACGGGGTGCAGGGGTCTTGACATTTACACTGACGGAAAGAGACAGAAGTCTGGCATGTCAGATCAACTTGTACTTCTATCATATCTGATATCTGATGTTTAGGAACTTATACTATCTGGGCGGAAAGGTCTCTAGGGCAGAAGCTATTCTATGCTAACTGTGGATGCGTGTATGAGCGCCTGAGTGTCTACATGTGAAGCGTGGGGGCACGGGGCCTTCCATGGAAGCATGGCAACGGAGGATATGAATTACTTGCATTGAGACAGGTCGGCCCTTTTTGGCTCTGCAGCTGGAGAGGATGTTTACAGGATCTAGTAGGCAGGAATGCATTTTCGGGGAGCGGAACAGATAACTCGAAGGTTATAGTCAGTCTTGGCAGAAAGCAGGCTTGAGCTGAGCGCGAGGGGCCGCGCTGAATGTAGGACAGAGTTCACGAGTACAGAGGTAGCCTGGGCAGAGTCAGGAGCCACAAAAGAGGTTCAGATGGCAGGAATTCAGGGCCTACTCTGGCTAGAGCAGGAAAAAGTGAAAAGTGTACTACAAAAAGACGGTGGCATAGCATACTTAGGAACGGACTACATAATCCATTCATGGTGGATCTGAAAGAGGACAAGTTGACGGTGGACGCAAATGTATTTGCGTCTTCATAGCTGGCACAGGAGGGAAGTTACATGCACTTTAAGCTGGTACATGGAGTCGGTGGGGTACGCGTTAGGGAACACAACATGGCCAAAATTTAATTTTCCTCATTCCCTCCTTGTTCCCTACGGACCCTTCATGAAATATCGATCCTCATGAATCGATCAGTCTGTTCTTGTAACATCATTTGTTCTTCTTTCTTTCGGTTACGTTTTGAGTGAAAACTAGAATGTTCAATGCAAGAAGTGGCACACAGTCCACAAATCGCTGGCCCACACTGCAGGCACAGGCAGCAACTGAATACTAGGACTAGGCCAATGCCTAGGAAGGATAGGATCTTCCATCCCCAAGCTGTTAACGTTGTCCAGAACCAACCGGACCAAGTCCAGGTGCCTGGATTCTGATGTATCTGATTTGCAATTTTATGAAGACGGGTGATAGCTTGATATACAGATGGCGCATTTTGTGGAATGAAAACACAGCAGCTTGACCCGATGACCTTACAGGCTCCACCTCTATCTGCCAAGATGACGTCAATTACAAGACGATTCTGAAGGACAACAACCCGCATAGCGGACTGCTCTTCTGTTAAGTTACCTAAGGCGGAGGTAGTTTCATTTACTACGGCTTCAAGTGTTCTAGTTAATCTGCGTATTAATTTACTATTCTGGACAGGGCCTAAAAAGAAAAAGAATCCTTTATTAAAGTCAGTGTACTGTTCCCATGCCGTTTCTGTGTAGTCGACAAGGGGGGCATCTCTTCTGGGTCTATTCTTTACTAGATTGCTATTTCTATGGTAATCAGAAGGAGCTAGAAAAACAGGTGGCAGAAGGAATGCAATGTAACAGGTACCATCCCAATCTGGAGGTAGACGAATGTATGCGGTATGACCACAAACAAAGTAGGAATGACTGATAGCTTTGAAAGATGATTTTCCATCATCACTGAATTCAACCACAGTAGTGCATTTACTATGACCTAAGTGTACTGAACCTTTCTTCTTGATACATAATTCACCAGTGACTGGCAGTACTGACATAATAGGTAGAACTGGTGTGGCTTCGGATTCGACAGTAAGAATCATAAGGCTAATTGTATAATTACCTAATCCATATACTTCATTTTCTAGATCAGTTCCTATTCTAATGGGGAGTCCCTCCTTATCCGGGTAACAGACGTCTAGTAGGACCAAGTTCAGGTTTCCCCAAACCCAACCCCCATCGAAAACAGCAATGTCGGGATCTAAAGAATTAATTATCTTAAACCATGCTCCACAGGAGCCATTGTGAGTGAACGGATACGGAAAGAGAGGCAGGGCTCCCTTGTAATTCTGGTAGGGAGGGAGTCGGCCACATATCCAGCAATTTGTAGCATTGTTAGTTTGATTAGAATGATGTAACATACTAATGAATGTATTGTTGCGCAGCGCAAGTCTGTAGGAAAGCTCATGAGGAGGTAACTCACTAAAAGTGTGTTCAGCAGAGACATTGTAAGCAGATTGTTCACGCTTGAAAATAGGATAGTATATAGGTAACAAGATGCTAGCAATAATAATTAATATACTGAGAATAAACATAATTATTAGTGTCACTATGCAGTGACTGCGAAGTGATTTGCAATATGTTCTTTTCTTTTCCTCTCTCTCTCTAACTCGATCTAGGGGATACATGTCAGAAACTATTTAACCGATTCACCTAGGGGAGGACTTAAACAATTAAACTGTCTGACTTGCTAGATCGTAATTTCATGCGGTATTGTTCTTGAGGAGTTTTTTCTCGTTTGGATTCGGAAAAGTCTTTGTTATCACAGTCTTTGGTGGGGGTGGGTGTGTCTTGTTCCGGTTTCAGTCCTGGGAATGTTTTGATATGGCTTAGGTGGACCCACCCCTTTCTGCCTTCCAATTTGACTGCGGTCCTTGTAGTAAGGAGAACGGTCTTCGGAGACTTCCAGCGGGGCTCCAACGGACTTTTCCTGTCGAAATTGCGAACTAGGACAACATCTCCGGGGCGGACGTCATGCTCCTTCACATCAGTGTTGTCAGGGAAGGCTGCGGCAACCTGTGAACGACATGATTGGAGTGCAGACATCAAGGAGGCAAGGTAATCTGTCAACATATTAGAATCAACATCGGTTATCTTTTTAGGAATGGGCGTCCCCCACATATTCGGTGGTCTGCCAAAGACCACTTCGTACGGAGATAGCCCTGATCTCGAATGGGCGACCATTCTCATATAGAATAGTGCCACTGGCAGGGCGACTATCCAGTCGACCCCTTTGTCCTGACATATTTTGGCAAGGCGGATCTTTAATGTCTGATTATGCCTCTCAACAAGGCCTGCGGCTTCTGGATGTCGGACACAATGGAACTTCCACTGGTATCCCAGTAACAAGGAAACTTGCCTCATTAATTCGGATGAGAATGGCTGACCGTTATCTGAGTACACGACACGAGGCAGGCCGTACCGTGGGAAAAATTCACGAACCAACTGTTTGGCAGTGGTCGGAGCAGTGTAATCTGGGACTGGGTATGCTTCGGTCCAGCGGGACAGAGCACAGACAACTACGAGAACATATTTAAATCCTCGACAACGGTCCATCTGGATATAATCCATCTGGAGGACTTCAAAAGGGTGATCGGGAGGATGAAATCCACCTTGCTCTACAGGGACGCTTTTACCTGGATTGAACTGACAACAGATCATGCAAGTACGCACTTTCTGTTTTGCGGCTGCTCGTAAGTGTTTATTGTTCCAGAGATTTTGCAAACTGTCTAGCATTGCTTTCTCTCCTAGGTGGGCAGGACTATGTGCCGTATTTATCATGACTTGAACCATAGAGTCAGGGAGAAACCATGTAGATTTTCCCTTCGTCATCCAACCTTGATCTGTCTGGATCCCTCCTAGTTCGATCCATTTCTTTATTTCATCTGCAGTAGCATGTGTCTGAATGTCAATAACATCTAGTGTGGGATCCCTGACTGTCATACAGTTTGTCGGATCTGTTGTCTTTGTCGTGTCAGTTGTCTGAGTGTGAGTCAGTGCGGTATGTTTTGCTGTCTGATCTGCCAGGTCGTTACCCTGGGAAACAGAATCTGTGGCTTTAGTATGTGCTTTACACTTCATGACTGAAATAGCAGAAGGCAGATGTATTGCTTCTAGCAGTGCTTGGATGAGAGGACCATGCTGTATCTTTGTACCATGAGAGGTCAGAAACCCTCTTTCTTGCCAGAGCATGCCGAAGTCGTGTACGACTCCGAACGCATAACGGGAATCTGTGTATATGTTAACATTTCTGTTCTTCGCTAGAATACAGGCTTGGGTCAGAGCGATGAGCTCTGCCGCTTGAGCAGACAGTGTATCAATACGATGTGTTTCTTTAACTTCAGTTTCAGTGGTCACGGCATACGCGGCCACTAACTCTCCTGTACTTGTTCTCATGCATGAACCATCCACATAAAGTGTCAGGTCTGGATTTGTCAATGGAACATCTGTTAAATCTCGTCTGGGCTTTGTTACTGCATTAATAATCTCTATACAATCATGTGGAGCTGGATCTGTCATAACTGTAGGTAACAATGTTGCTGGGTTCAAGATACTGCAGCGTCTGATTTCTATGTGTGGCTGGAATAATGTCAATTCGTAACCTGTCAGTCGTGCTATAGTCAAGTGTTGAGTCTGGGTTCTGTTTAACAGAACCTCTACAGAATGTGGAACTTGTACTGTTAACTGATGACCTAAAACAATTGAGTCGCTTTGTCTGATTGCTAATGCTGTTGCTGCTACTGACTTTAAACATGCAGGGAGTGCCTGTGCTACTGAATCCAATGTGCTTGAAAAATAAGCGCAAGGCTTATGTGAACCTGCTTGATCTTGAGTGAGGACAGACAATGCTGTACCGTCACGTTCTGTAACAAAAAGTGTAAACGGTTTGCTGTAACATGGTGTCGCTAAAACTGGTGCTTGGCATAAAGTTTTCTTTAATTCCTCAAAGGCTTGTGTGTGTTCCTGAGTCCAAGGGAGGACAGTCGAAGTTGCTGCCTCCTGTGTCGTTAACTGGATGAGTGGTTTAGCTAGAAATGCATATTGAGGAATCCATTGTCTGCAGTACGAGGTGAGGCCTATGAAGGCCCGCACTTCCTTTTGCGTCTGGGGTCGTGGCATGTTTACAATTAACTGAATGCGATCGGGAGTGAGCTGTCTCCCCACTTTGGACAGCAAGTGACCCAAGTACACAACTTGCTGAACACAGAATTGTAGCTTCGAAGGAGACACCTTGTGTCCCTTGTCGGCTAGGAAATGCAAAACTATCAGAGATGCTTGTTCACATTCGGGTTCACTTCGTGCGGTGATCAGTAGATCATCGACGTACTGTAGTAAAGCGGTATTAACTGGCATTTGGATACAATCTAGTTGTCTTTTCAGTGCTTGACTATAGATGCTGGGGCTTTCTGTAAATCCTTGAGGTGCGCGGGAAAATTTTAAACTTCGTCCATTTAAACTGAATCCGAAGAGATATTGGCTCTCCGGGTCAATGGGTACACTGAAGAAAGCGTTCTTGAGATCGATTACAGTAAAGAACGTTGCTTCTGAATCAATGGCAGTTAACAGGGAGGAGATATCGGGGACCACAGGATACTGTGGTACAATGCATTTGTTCAGTTCTCGAAGATCAATCACCAGCCGGTATACTGGCGGTGCATTGCGGTCTGTACGTTTAAGAATTGGAATGATGGGTGAATTACAGATATTGGAGTCGGTCTCTACGACCACTCCCTGGGCGATAAGCTCTTCAATGATTTTCAGTAAAGCCACTACAGCATCGGGTGGTAACTTGTATTGTCTGATTCTGGGTAGAACAACTCCTGTCTTGAGTGTAACACGGTATGGTGTGATATGCATACAACCTACATCAGCTGGGCCTTTTGCCCATAAGTGATCTGGTACATTTTTCAATCTGACATCAAAGTCACGTAGAACATAATGACCCTTGAAATCCCGTAGAAAGAGTCTGACTCCCTCCGGGGAACAGCAAATTATAGCTCCTAGAGCCTTCAGTGTTTTAATTCCTAACAGATTTTCGGGACATGATTTCGTAAGTAACAAATCTGTAACTCGAGATAATGGACCCACAGCTAGTGGTACTGGTTCTGAAACTTCATTTACAATAGGCTGTCCTGAAAAACCAAGGGAAACATTCTGTGAGCCTGAGAGGGGTGCCCCTGGAACTTCATTATGACTTATAGTAGTGCGACTTGCCCCTGTGTCAATTAAAAACTTTCTGTCTTTTCCTAATACGTGACTATGTACATAAGGACCTTCTTGATCTACAGGAATTTCAATAAGAGGCAAATCACTTTCCCTCCCTAGGCTGTTTCATGTATAACGCTGATAATCTGGATATGCCGACTGGGCATACTGGTACATCTGTTGTGATACTTGTCGAGTTGCGGCAGCGGGCTGTGTCTGAGCATGCTGTGGCTGCGGTACTGCTACTGTCTGTACTGTATGGGACTGATCATGCATAGGCTGTGTATTCTGCATTGGCTGTTCGTTCTGTGAGGTCTGTTGATGACCCTGTTCATGTCTAGGCGGACGCGGTCTTTCTTTAGTTTTACCTGTCTCGATGTTATGTTTCAGGACTGGACATTCATGTACGTAGTGACCTGGCTGCTTGCAATAATTACATGTCCCTTTAACGGGAGCGGCAGAATGATTGGTCTGGGCCCCACCTTTTCTATGACCCTCGGCTGGAATCGTCTGGGCTACTAACATTTTCATTTTCGTGTCTTTCATACGTTTCTGTTCCTGATCTTGTTCTTCCCTAATTCTATTCTGGTGGTATTGTAACATTTGTAACATCTGTGATGGCGTATTTGCCTGCCAAGTACTTTCAACCTTGTACACTCTATTTTTAACTAGTGGTAGGGCGTTCTCGACTAATTTTGTTACAAAAAGGTGTGGATATGACTCGCTACTAGTTTTTAGGCCACTATTGATAATGAAACATTTCTCGAATCTTGAATAAAAGTCACTAGTATCTTCATCTTGTTTCTGTTTACAGGACGAGATTGCGTCCCAATCTTCCTTTCTAGTTGTCAATAATCTTGGCAAAACCTGTACTATTAAACCTGGTAATGCTTTAGTCAGATCCCCAAGGCCTACCCCTGGGACTCGTTTTTTCTCTTCGTCTTCTATTTCTGCCCATGCTATCTTTGACTCTCCCACCTCCCAATCCTTCTCCTTTAATTTCTCGTAAATGCCCGTGGGCAACAGTACTTTTAACATTTTCATAATATCATCATACGTGTAATCTCCCATCAGTAACATGTCTTTAAGCTCTCTGTGAAAACCTGCAGGGTCTTTATCATGGCACGGAACTAATTTCTTCATTTCTAATAGTTCTAACTTAGTCAGTGGTGTGTGAACATACACACGTTTCAGGGTACGATCCTCACCCATAACTGGATGTACTTCTCGTAAGGGATTCTGGCTTTCAATGCCACCACCGCATTGCATGTGGTACGTTTTTCTTTCTGGAGGCGGGGCGGGAACATATTCAGAGCTCAGGAAGGTGTTATACTTACGTCATTGTTCTAGAATTATTTGTATTAATTTGGTACTAAAACCTCTCCATCTATCCATGAGTAGTGCTTCTAATGTTTCGTGTAAGGGACCTGGATCAGAATGATGGTTTCTGAACTTGATAAGGAGGTGCTGAATCATGTATACACCTGCTATTTTCTGCTCTTCCGGGGAAAGGTTCAAGAATGTCTGCACTAACGTGTCATCATAATATATGTCTGGGTTTTCGGCCCACAACACGGCTGACCGGGCTAGTTCCTGTTCATCCATAGAATTGAGTACATGGTACCCTACTCGATCTCGAAGCCTTTTATCAGTTTCCTGGAACTGATGTTCAGAAGAATTCGGATTTGTTAAAGCAGAGAAAAGGACTCTCTTGCTCTCCGGACGGATGCCTTTCCTAAGGTAATTTCCCTTACCTACATACGCTATTATATCTGTAGACTTTCCTGATGTTTCATCTTCATCTTCCTCCTCGGAGGAAGTTTTATCATTTTCTTCCTGATGTGCAGTTAATACTGCCTTTCTAATTTTCTGGGACATAGTGGCTATGCAAGTCCCCTTGTCATGTTTTGCGTCTGCTATACTTTGACCCCACTTGTTTAATGCGTCTAACTCACTTTGATCTGTCTCGGGCCTGTCTCGTTCTCTTATCACACAATTTATGAAAAATCGTAATATCTGTGCTTGGATGCCAACTTTCTGTTTATGCAGGGCAGCTTTAACACTTTCGGGGTCTTTCCCTGTCAGTATGAACTTATATAGCCTGTCGAGAATTTCCTGCATTCCTACATAGCATAGCAAGTTATCGGTGGCAGATCTCAATCGGAGTGATGCTAATACCATCAAATCGTCTTTTCCGGGTACCGGATCATATCTGCAAACTGACATCCTATCTTTGAATGCGTCAAGCCGGGATGAGTAGGGAGACTGGAAAGGATTCTGTGTGTCCCTTAAATGCAATCTGTGTGTCGGTGGCGGGGTCTGTAGACCCGCTGTCGCACCTCCTGATGCGGATGCTTGGGCATTATCTCTCCGCGGAGTCTGTATCTGGACTTGAATTTGTCTTTTAGTAAGATCAGGTAGTATTGGTTTCGGTAGGTCCGTCTTGAGTGGGGGAAGTGGCGGAGCTAGCGGAACAGGGGAGGTCTGTCGCGGTACCGGCGGAACATTATCTGGGGGCGCAGTGCCACCCCCATCCCTGTCAGTAGGCAGGGCACGAACAGGCAGATTGGTGTAAGCTGGTGCTACAACCTCTAGATATGAATTCAGGAATATGTCTTTAGTAGTTTTATGCATTACTTTAGTTGGAACTAATGGTGTCGGTAAGTTTTTCGGTATCTCTGATTCAGTTTCGGAGGTGCCATCTGCTGCAAGATACATACCGTTTACAAGATTATTTCGGGCACGGTCTATTTGTTCTGTTTTTACTCGGATCCCTTCAGTAACTAATTCGTTTTCTCGTTCTTTATCTGATTCTTTAAGTCTGTCTTCTCTACGGAGTGCTTTGTCAGCACGCTTACGTGATTCCTTACGCCAAAATTCTATGGCGTCCTTCTGAGATTGTCTAGCTTTCTTTTTCCATAATGCTTCTTCTACCCTCATGATGCACTCGGCATCCCACGTTCCGGTAACAGGCCATCTGTGTCTTTCGTCTAGGTGCTTGGTATAATCGGCCCATAAATCTAGATATAATATGGCATCTATGCCGTGTTTTTGATACATAAAATTGCCTGGAGTGTCCCTAGGGGGGATAGGAATTTCTTCCTCCAGTAACCCTTTCCTAGTTCCTATCTGTTTTAACTTGTTGAAGAACGGCATCCTGTTTACTTATTACTGAACGCTAGATCTTTATTCCTTAATACGAGTTGCTAGTTGATACAAGAAATACAATAATACACAATAAAACAGTCGCATTCATACCACAACATTAATCACACGAAAACATTGAAGACATAGCTAACTACCCCCTATACTAGATGTACTGCTCAACAGTACGGATACACTGGTGTAACAGTGCAGAAATTCGGAATACTTGATATACTGCTAAACAGTACAGATACACTGCCTAAAAACAGTGCAGACCGGACTTGCGTACCCAAACCCGTCTAGATACGACCCAGCAATGGTACTCACCGGGAAGCACGGAAACAGAAGGCCTCGGAAAACTCGACTGGACTCGACTCGGAACTTCGGAAAACTTCGGAAAACTTCGGAAAACTTCGGAAAACTGGTGGGCCTCTTCACACCTCGGACCTTGCTTCTTTCGGCTGGGCTCTGGTCGGGATCCTCCGCACTCCTCACCGCCTCGTCTGGGCACTGATCGCAGTCTTCGTCACCTCCGTGGGTCAGAGGGGGATGCAGGAAATCCTGCCAGTACACGTGTAGTCCGTCTAACTGATGGCAGGGGACACGGATTGCAACGCACCTACCGGCGCGTGAGGTGGGGGAGGGGTCCCTATTCGGGCGCCAAAATGACGTAAATAATTAATTTACTCTCTTAATTTCTATGCAGGTAAGTACTTAATCAATGATAACTCAATCAGAAGGAAAGAAAACAGAGTCCGTGGTGTTAGAGTTTCTAAGGGTTTTATTCCTCATAAAGGAATCAGGATATCATGTTCTGACCACCACAGGGGTGTCAGAAGGGATAGATGAGCGCGCTCTCGTTTATTGACAATACATAGCTTATATACTTGATTTACATCATAAGGTTCAATGTAAGAGGCGTAACAGCTGAGAGAAGACAAGATAACAGTATACACGTGGTACCAATACATCATCAAGAGGCGTGAACTAGGCGTGAACTAGAGGTGTGTGCTAGAAACGTCACTGATAGGTGACGCAAGTGGGTGGCACCAAGGGGTGGTGCTAACAGAATGTTGCAATGTCAGCAGAAATCGGAAGCTTGGATGCGCGCGCAGCTGCATGACGTGTGATTGACGGGGTGCAGGGGTCTTGACATTTACACTGACGGAAAGAGACAGAAGTCTGGCATGTCAGATCAACTTGTACTTCTATCATATCTGATATCTGATGTTTAGGAACTTATACTATCTGGGCGGAAAGGTCTCTAGGGCAGAAGCTATTCTATGCTAACTGTGGATGCGTGTATGAGCGCCTGAGTGTCTACATGTGAAGCGTGGGGGCACGGGGCCTTCCATGGAAGCATGGCAACGGAGGATATGAATTACTTGCATTGAGACAGGTCGGCCCTTTTTGGCTCTGCAGCTGGAGAGGATGTTTACAGGATCTAGTAGGCAGGAATGCATTTTCGGGGAGCGGAACAGATAACTCGAAGGTTATAGTCAGTCTTGGCAGAAAGCAGGCTTGAGCTGAGCGCGAGGGGCCGCGCTGAATGTAGGACAGAGTTCACGAGTACAGAGGTAGCCTGGGCAGAGTCAGGAGCCACAAAAGAGGTTCAGATGGCAGGAATTCAGGGCCTACTCTGGCTAGAGCAGGAAAAAGTGAAAAGTGTACTACAAAAAGACGGTGGCATAGCATACTTAGGAACGGACTACATAATCCATTCATGGTGGATCTGAAAGAGGACAAGTTGACGGTGGACGCAAATGTATTTGCGTCTTCATAGCTGGCACAGGAGGGAAGTTACATGCACTTTAAGCTGGTACATGGAGTCGGTGGGGTACGCGTTAGGGAACACAACATGGCCAAAATTTAATTTTCCTCACTGCACTAACTAAATGGAGGGACCGCTGCTGCTGAGAGCAGGGACCCCTTAGCCTGCTGGTACTCTAGGTCTGTAGCATTGTGGGCATCACAGGCTGTAGCGGTTACAATTAGTAAGTGGCAGCGAGGCCTGGCACAGCACGATAGCCTGATGCCAGCGCTGGCACAGTCCCATTTATTCATGTATGAGCCGCTTTCACGTGCACTTCCTTCCTATCTTGGCACCAACATAAAAGTGGCCCCATTATCGAACGATAAACCTTAACAAGCATTGGTATAGCCAATAGGTCTCGCCTATGGGACCTATACGTGTTTATCCATGCAACAGTTGATGTTCTTGCACCAAGGATATTGTGCTGCATAACTAAATACTTATAAGTTTCCAAAGGCGAGACCTATTGGCTATGCCAATGCTTGTTATTTGTTTTCTAGTACAATATATATAAGGCTCCCGGTTTTCCGTTTAAACGGATTTTCACATATAAATGCAGACGGAAAACTTTTTTTCCTTTGTCTGTATTTATAAATATAAACGGAAAAATACTAACAAACAATATTTCGACAAAGTGCTTCAGCCCAAGATTGTCTAGTCTAGTGCACAGAGGAATGCAGCCGCACTCAGCGTGTGCCACGTCTCGTAGTCTGAGAGTACTTCATTCAGTTGAGCCCGGGCAGTGTTTCACCCCAGGGTTGCCTAATCTAATGCCAAGGGAAATGTGGCAGCCATCTGTCTGCATATGAAAGGCGTCCTACTAAGAGGGAAGACGCCTTTGACACTCTCCTTTTGCAGGTCATTCATCAGGACCCCTGGGGGGAGCCTGGGGTAGTCATCCCCATCCAGCATGCTCTCCCCGTGCCACTTCTGGATGTGTGCTAGGTCTCGTAATCTGAGAGTGCTTCGCAGTATACAGGTGAGCTGGGCAGTGTTAGAGCCTGTTGCTCCTGCCTCTGAGTGCCTTCCCCTATTGAATGTGCAGTACTTTACCTTGGTCGGCGCTTTCAGCAGCCCCTTGTCTTTAGGTTTGCTTCAGAGCGGAAGGGGGAGGGCGAGCAGTACATAGCTTTATTGTGTACGCAATTTTGAGGCCCTTTTGTTGCAGGGTGAAACAGTTTAGGCCAGTTAATCAATTTACATACTTTCATTGAGTGATCTAGGATGCTGCATCCGAAAACCTTCATGTGATTCTGGGAATATCACTTAATTTCCACATTCCTGTAAACAATGCATATGAACATGTACATTTAACTGGTGCTCGGGTAAAGCACTGCAAGACCTCCAGGGCCAGTTCCATGTGTTTGCTCCAGGCGAAGAATATTTCCGATTTTGAAAAAAATCATTTCACTCACACTTGCCTTAAAAAAAAAAATATGAACAGTCACCTTGCGTTTTAGCAAGGCATAAATAGTGTACACTGGAAAAACAAAATAGTAGAAAAATCTGCCAAAAGAATTCTTATGTAGGTCTAAATAATCCCAGACAAGTTATTCTGCAATGAGAAACAAGAATGGGTTGCTTCCTCATAGACACAGCTTGTCATTTGACCTCTGTCTTCGAATGCACAGCAAATGTGACAAGTTGACAGGATTTAAAGTTGTTTACAAAAAGCTAGTTCTATCCTCCCTCTGGTCCCTAGTATACAGACCCACAGTAAAGGTTTCTAAATGGAAGTTACTCAAGGTCTGTTTTGGCCTATGTTCTCTTTAAATTATTAAGTTTTCAGAAATATATATTGTGTTTATTTGATTTTAGGTATATATAAATATATCGAAACCTATAACAACTGAGCGCAAGTGTGCAGTGTCTATTTAAATACATGTGAAAAAATACTAGCTGCAGCATTTTCTTTTGTTTGCGGCAAAAATAAATGTGGATAAATACAGATAAAATGATGAAAAAATAAATATGGATAAATACAGATGGAAATGTTAAAAAAATAAATACCATAAAACCGGGAGCCCTAAATATATACTATATTGTACTAGAAAACTAATAAAATTGTCAATTTAAATAAATGTGGAAAAATACGAGCTGTAGGGTCGTCTTTTGCTTGTGGCAAAATTAAATGTGGATAAATACAGAAAAAATGGCATAAAAAAAAATACCATAAAAACCGGGAGCCCTAACTATGCTATAGGGGCCTATGTGAAGGAGTAGAATATTTTCGAGTAATGAAATGCCCCTCCCTTGTTCCTCAGACCAGTAACACCCACTCATTTTTATGATACAATGCAAACTGTGTGAGAAATTTCTGGTTCATACTTGATATCTCTATCTTAGGAATTAGTTGTTTCAAAGATAAATTGCTTAATTTTTTGTCAGTGAATCTTTGTTGAGAGAGGATGGTGGTTACTGTAAACAAAACAACAAAGCCTGGAAGAGGCCGCTATCTTAATATGTTAGGAGACAGTTGTGCTCTTAAACCAGAAACTCAAAACCTAACTAGAACCTACAATTCAGTCTTGTTCGAGGATATAAAACTGTATCAAATATAAGGAATAGGCCACAGACACAGGAAAATAAGAAATAAGCTGTTCCTTCAATTGTCGCTTTGACACATGACCTATGCCACATTGTACTTGATCTGGTGTTTAAAACTCCATGGTATTTACCTCTGTTTACTTTGCTATCTAGCACGTTGTGGATTTGAAAAACTGCAAATAAATGATTTAAAAGAATAAATAAGCTATCCAGCTTGATTGCAAAATTGACCGAAATACTCATATATTCATTAAAATACCAATATATTAATTGAAATACAAATATATTCATTGAAATTCAGATATATTCATTGAAATACAGACTGGCACTTCCAGTTGTCACCTTTCTGTAAACACTCTCAAGTCCTTTACGTCAGTGTTTGGAAGATGCTCATCTGAAGTGAAGCTATAAATACTTTTCCACAGCAGCAGCCAAGTGTGAGGCCCTGTACTTGAACTGTCTGACCCTTAACCCTTTCGATGCTGATGACGAGCTCAGCTCGTCATCACCCATGGGTGTTGTGCGCTGATGACGAGCTGAGCTCGTCATAGTGCCACTAAAATGGCATTTTCCAGCACACAGCGGGAAAACGCCTAGCAGCCAAGAGGTTAAAAACATTCATGTCTGTGACATCTGAAATCCCAGGTCTTTACAGGTATAAGTGCTTGTTTGTGTGAAATGTATTCACTGCTGGAGCCTGGAGGCGGCGGTTCCGTCAGCGGCCACCAGAGAGCGCTTCTCGCCTGACGATGGAACCCACTGAGCACACATTGAATGAAAAGGAGGAGGGTTTCCTCTTCCGGGTCAGCGGCGGCAGAGACAGCACCAGCAGTGGTGGTGACATCACTTCCAGCCTCTCGTGAATGCAGCCTGCTGCAGAGGAGGAAGGAGCCCTGTCTGGTGGGCAGTTACCTCCATCTTCAGATCCACACAGACCCCAGATCTGGCCCCTGCCCCCTCCTCAGACCCCAGATCTGCCCCTGCCCCACCTCAAACCCCAGACCTGCTCCCCCGACCCCCTCAGACCCCAGATCTGCGACCCCCATGAGGAGGAGAGAGCCTGGACAGGTTTCTGCTCAGGTAGGAGAGCTGCTAACTCAGGTGGCTGCAATTTATGAATCCATGGATCAGATCCCCCCCCCCCCCCCTCACTCCCTCCCCCCTGGCATTCATGGTGACGTCAGGAGAGCTCAGCTCTTCCTGCTGATGGGCCTGAGTGAGGAAAGGAGGAGGTGAGGCCTGTCCAGGGGTGCAGAGGAGGAGATGCCTGTCCAGGGGGTTGGAGAGGAGGTCAGGCCTGTCCAGGGGAGCAGTGTCTCTCATCGGGCCCTGTGCATGGTGCCCCGAGGCTCAGGGCGGTGTCAGAGGCGCTGTATGGGGGGGAATGAACTCTGCGTTCCTCTGTCCTTAATATGAATCCTTCACTGAGAGACCTGTGAGAAGCACCAAGAGGCCTGTCCAGGGGTGCAGAGGAGAAGAGGCCTGTCCAGGGGGCAGAGAAGGGGAGGCCTGTCCAGGGGCAGAGGAGGTGAGGCCTGTCCAGGGGGCATAGGAGGAGAGGCCTGTCCACGGGCAGAGGAGGTGAGGCCTGTCCAGGGGGCAGAGGAGGAGAGGCCTGTCCAGGGGCAGAGGAGGTGAGGCCTGTCCAGGGGTGCAGAGGAGGTGAGGCCTGTCCCAGGGGTGCAGAGGAGGGGAGGCCTGTCAAGGGGGCAGAGGACGTGAGGCCTGTCCAGGGGCTGAAGAGGAGGAGAGGCCTGTCCAGGGGTGCAGAGGATGTGAGGCTTGTCCTCTGCACCCCTGTCCAGGGGGCAGAGGAGGAGAGGCCTGTCCAGGGGCAGAGGAGGTGAGGCCTGTCCAGGGGTGCAGAGGAGGTGAGGCCTGTCCCAGGGGTGCAGAGGAGGGGAGGCCTGTCAAGGGGGCAGAGGACGTGAGGCCTGTCCAGGGGCTGAAGAGGAGGTGAAGCATGTCCAGGGATGCAGAGGAGGTGAGTGTGAGAAGTTGGCCTGGCATATGCTGTCCACTAGTTATAGTGGGAACCATGCACCAGTCCAAACAACCCGTATTGATGATAGATTAAAGAAAACCTTTATTGAAAGCTGTCCTAGTGGTAGCTGTGGAGAGCAGCCTTCAGGCTAAGTCTTGAAGGAATATAAAGCAGCTTGTTTTACCAGTCTATAATCTCTTGAATGACCAAATGAGAACTACACCGAGTATATATATAAAATACATGTATTTATTCTAAAACACACCCCTTACTCTCTTTATGAGGCTAGAAGTCGAAGTACACAAGTTACAGGTCAAATATTCACAGTAAATATCACAGTTTTCGATAGGCCCGGGGGGGGGGGAACCAAACCATATACTAAAATAGTGGTATAGGAACCACGACATGACTGTACACAAGGCCTACAGCCTGTAGAATCGCTGGGCCCCTTCAGAACCACCCAAGGTAGTGACACAGGGAACCCACGGGGAACGCGTTCAGTGTGTGAACACAGCCGCAAGCGCCGTTAGCTTCTATTGGGAAAGTCGCTGTTGGAAATTTTAAGTTTAAGGACACTTAGAAGTTGACTAGGAACAAACCCTTTTGGACTTAGATGGTTCTAGGGCTAATACCCACTGAAGCACCGGAGTACTCGTGTTACCTAACCCAGGAAAGCCGGGAGCATAGGTGCCAAATTGTGTCGGGTCGCATCGTTGTTTTCAATGACGAGTTGCTGCAAAGTGCTGCTTCCTGGAAGAGGAGAAGTGTCGGAGAGATCCAAGCCTGAATCGAAGATGATAAGAACCTGAAAGCAGAGGGGACAGAGTCTGGGTCACTTGCCAGTGACCAGGGGCACAATAGTCGAATGTCCACCGATGTCGGATACTATAGGTGAGATGAGGGGAAATTTGACTCTTCGGCCACGAGGACCAGGAGGTGTCGACAACAAACAGGAGCTGGATTCGAGCTGTCCCACAAGGTATTGGTGCCCGGATTGGACACAACAAGCCTTGGCAACAGCAACCCTTGCAGGAAGAGAACAATGGCTTCGGAGTGGACCAGCAAGGTCCAGGGGACTCACAAAGCTATGGAGAGTAAGGGCACGTCTGGAGCAACCAGGGAAGCCCAAAGAAAGTTACAGCTGCCTTCTCAGGGACACACAAGTCAATGGACAGGGGATCGCGTTGGTACCTCGAGAGAAACCAAAAAATAGTCTTAGTTTACCGTCGTATCGCAACCATAAGTTGGTGGTTGTGAAGTGCCGGTTCAGTTAGAATGTTAAACACTCTAAGAGCTACATCTTGTTAATGTTAGAACAAGAGGTGACAAGTAAAAGTACACATTCTTCTTAATGTACCTATGTATGCGGCTCAAAAACACCAACTGCTATAGTATGCCCCCTTAAAAAAACAAAATATTTAAAAGTTGTCATGAGGGGCATGGCCGAGACAGCGATGTGAGCGGACGCGTCTCGTGCGAGCTCCGTCGCCCCACTGTGTAATAAGCCTGATTCTGCGAAGTCCGGGGGTTTTTTCTCCTGGGGACCCCCTGTGTGCTGCGAGCCCTGTCAGCACTGTACCCCTGGAGCGAGTCCTGGCTGTTGGGGATCCCGCTGAAGACGCCTGGAGCCCCGGGGCCTCCGCGATCGGCCCCTGGCCGCCATCTTCCTGCCGGGTCCGCCGCTGAGACGCCTGGCCCAGCTCCTCCCGAGCGGGGCCGATCATCGACGTTGGCACAGCGCCGGAGGTTGCCTGTGCCCAACCTGTGGCGGACCCCCTCCCTCGGGGACGGATAGCTGCTTGGGCGGCGCTATCGAGGCTGTTGGCGCCGGGCCGCCCCTGCCGGAGGGCGTTGAAGTTGCCCGGGCGCTGCAACCGGGAGAGGCTCCTGCTTTGGCGGGAACGGGAGGCCGAACCTGGAGAAGTCGCCGGAGGACCTCACCCTGCAAGACCCGGCTCCTGATCCCTTGACCGCCGCGGGACAACTCCGGTGAGCAGCCCTTTTTGCACCACCCCCCCCCCCCCCCCCCCTGTTTGTCACCGGCGTGGTCCTGCAATCGGGGGGGGGCCCTACTGCGGAGCCGACCGCCATCTTGTCCCCCTTGTCGGTTGCCCGTGGCGACGCACCCGGATGAGGTGGAGGGACACCTTGCCTGCTCACGCAGCCCCCTGCGCACGAGATCCCCTGCTGCCGTGGACTGTCAAGCACTGCCGGGACAGGCCTGCCCCCTGCTAGCGGGGACCTCCGCCGCTCTCCGCCATTTTCTGCCCTGCGGTTTGGCGCCCTTGACCCCAGGCCCTATATTGCTGGGCTGCTGGGGCTTTAGAGAAACAACGACGCTGCACCTGGACAGGCCGCCGCAGCTCGACTCCACTGTGCTGCCCGTCGCCACGCGGCCTACCCCCCACGCACCGGACTGTGGGGGCCTCTACTGGACACTCTACTGGCGCGGACCGGGGGCCGCTGGTGTCGGATCACCCATCCTCACGTTGCTGTGCACCCGGAGTGGACTATGACCCGTGGCAGGGGGGGCAAGACAGACCCGCCAGCGGCGACGACCAAGGGCACATCGGTGGCCACCATGTGGGGCAAAGCGGGCTCGCCGCCTTCCTCCGGGGGACCGTCTTCTTCAGGGGGGCAGTGCCGGACTCCTGCCGACTCCCCCCCGGTGACCCCGGCTTTCATGTCCTCCTTCATGACTGACTTAAAAACCGAAATTGGGTCCCTCAGATCGGAGGTCCACTCATGTGTCAAGGAGCTGCGCAAGGAGGTCACTGATCTGGGGGATAGGGTTGATGGCCTTGAAAAAACAGTCGACTCCCGCACCGAAAATCTGGAACAGCTATGGCAGAGGGTGGCGACCCTCGAGGAGCAGCACATTCAGCTCGGGATCAAGCAGGAGGACCTGGAAAATAGGGGCGCCGAAATAACCTCCGAATACTGGAAGTGCCGCTCGGAGAAGAGGGGACTGACACCATGTCCTATGCAGCCCAACTCCTACACGAGGTGTGGGGCAAGGACGACGCTTCCCCACCGCGCCTGGATCGTGCCCATCGAGTCTTTGGGGTGGGAGGCAAGGCGGGCCTCCTGCCTGACATCGTCACCAGGCTACACTATTTCACGGAGAAGGAGGCCATATTGAAAGCGGCAAGGGACAACCCGGACCTGCGCTACGGAGGACACAAGATCCAGATCTTCCAAGACCTGGCCCCTACCACGCTCCACAGGAAGAAGGTCTTCCGCCCGATTACTGAGAGACTCCGGGCCCTCAACATCTCCTACCAGTGGGGACACCCCTTTGCCCTCATCTTTCGGTGGGAGGACAAGCGCAGGGCCCTCCAGTCCTACCGAGAGGCGGCCCAACTGCTTGGCATGCCGGAATCCCCGGACCACAGCCCATCCCGCTCTCACTGCCCGGAGAGAGCCCCTCCCCGCCCGGACTGGTCCACGGTGCGCAGACATCGCCGAACCCCCCCGGTGGATAGCTGCTCCACTTCCCAGGCCAAGCAAGACATTATTGCGCACATATGCTCCCTTGAGGGCAACCGCGAGGAGCAGGCCTCCCAGCTCCTCGCCTCTGGCACTGAAGGAGAGGATCGTCCCCCAACTCCAGAAGACCATTGATTAGGAACGATGTGACTTATGCTGCTTTGAGAATGCACTCGACCTCCGGACATTTGGGTCCTCCTTGTCACTCCACGGTGGCCTTGTCCTGCTGTTGATGGTGATGGGGGCCTTTTTTTCCCTCGTGGGCCGCCTCTGTCCCCCCCCATGGGGGGTCAGAGGGAGCGGCCTGTGGCTTCCGCCCTCTCCGGGCCCTGACCCCCAACATCGAGCTTTGGTGCCCTCTTGGCATCTGACCCAGACTTAAGTGCCTCCACTGAGCCCCGGCTCTTGCTGCCCCCGGACTTCCCCGAGACAGCGGGGTGGATGGGCAGCGGGACGACCAGATTTCTTCCTCTCGGATCTCCACACCCTCACTTTGTCCCGTAGGAAGTGACATTCCTGTGTTCATCCGAACCATCGGGAAGAGGATGCCCGGTACCTGGGACACTGTACTGTGGCCCTGTTGGCCTGTTATGGTTATGTTCTCTCTCTGCACTCAGTTTCAGTTTCAACAACTTTTATTCGGTTATAAAATTCGATAACCATAAAAAGTACAGTTTAAAAAGTTACAAATGCAGAAAATACAAAATCAAACGAGGATTTTAGGACATTATTGAGGGGGAAAAAAAAGGAACGTCATTAAAACAAAATGAAAACATTCTTTATAGTTGTGGTTTTGTCATTTTAGCTAAGAATGTTACGGCGTATAGTTATGGCTGATTTGAGAAAGGTCGCTATACATTTGGCTTCGTGTGGCGTTTTTAAGGATTGTAAATAGGAGAGTGCTGGGTAGGACTGCCTTAGTCCACTGGAACGAAGAATTGGGAGGATCCATGTCTTTCTTGCGGATTTATAGTATTTGCAGAAGAGAGCGACGTGAATCGTACTTTGTATCGAGACTCCGTCACAAGGACACCTCATCATAGTAGGAGACCAATTTTGCGTCTCCGGGAAGGACACCAGCCGAAAAAATACATCAAAGCGCAGTCTTGTGAGAAGGTACTTTTCATAGTTGGTTAGAAAGTATGTCAAATAGGGCTGTATGGTTTTTCCCTCCTGTTGAGCACATATTTTTTCATTTTGCGGTTTGGTGATCTCTGCCTGGTTGCGGAGGTCTCTCAAATGGCCCAAGCACATTTGCTTTAGTTTTTTCCTGGAGATATCTTCGACTGAAGGTGGCTCGTTGAAGTACTGCTCGCACTCCATGTCTTTAAAAAAGTTACATACGTAATTTAGCCACGGAATTTTCCGCCAATTTGTCAGGCCTATACAGTCAGTAATGAGGGAGCGGGTTAAGTGGCATTCAGGATTGCACCATATCCGATGCCACAGTAGAATTGGCTGGCACCGAATGGTGTCAACAATGTAATCCATGCCAAGCTCCCGATGTGAGGCAAATATCGGGGAGCTTCGTGGGAGGGCTAAAATATACTTTATGAAGGCATTTTCAGTGACCTGGAGCTGATCAATGCGTCCGTAGCCCCAGATTCCAGCTCCATACGTGGCCACACTGTGGCATTTTGCATAATAAATAGTTAAAAGTTCAGAAGGTGCGGGTTTCCCCATTTTCCTCGAAAAGGAGGTTAGTGCAGAAGATGCTCGACGAAAGTGTAAGTTTCTGGCTTCAATTGCCTTTTGCCATTTCAGTTCATCGTCCACTAGGATGCCCAGGTATGGGTATATCGAGGTTTTTTCGAGTTTGTATTTATTAACCATTATGGGCTTGGTCGTTTTTGTCTTTGGGCCAATTGACATTGTAAATGTCTTTTTTATGTTGATTTTGAGATCAAGTGAATCCATAAATGAAATATATTTATCAAGTTGTGACTGAAGTTGATTCAGAGTACGCGCTAAAATTACTGAATCGTCGGCATATAGGAGAGTAGGTATCGGCCGACGATTTATTTGCGGGAGGTCCTGGCACCCTTTCAGCATTGCCTGCTCAAGCCCGTTGGTGTATAGGTTGAACAGGAATGGGGCCAGTACACACCCCTGTCTTACTCCCTTCCTAATTTGGAAGGGTCGCGACAGTTCTCCACTGGTGCCAAAACGAACTCGACCCTCTGCCGCTGTATAAAGTTCTCTTAGAAAAGTGAGTATGGCCGGGTCTACGCCAAGATCTGATAATAATTGCCAAAGCTTCGCGTGCTGGACACAGTCAAATGCCGCGCTTAGGTCGACATAAACAAGGAAAATATTTCCTCCTTTGGCGCAGGCATATTTTCCAGCCAGGAGAACAAGGTTGAGGGCCTGCTCCACGGTTCCAAGCCCCTTCTGGAAGCCATATTGCAGGTCGGTTATGATGTTGTTCTCCCGGGCCCAAGATTGCAATCGGTCCAGGAGTAATCGACCTGCAATTTTGCCCATGGAGTCCAGAAGGGAAATTGGTCGGTAGCATGCGGGGTCATTGCGGTCGCCTTTTTTAAATATTGGTAGTAGAATTGAGGTAGACCAAGATTTGAAGAGGCCAATAGAGACTGCTGCTGACATGGCCCGTAAGATTATTTTCGACCAAAAGTCCACGTCGTAAAGGAACACGTCCATTGGGACCCCATCTGGTCCTGGGGCCTTTCCAGTTTTTGAGGCCTTGATTGCTTTTGTAATTTCGCTGAGGGAAAAACGAATATTGATCGGGTAAATATCGTTTTGCTCCGCATAGAGATCATTGGTTGGTGTACTTGGAGATGTATCGTGAGGGTTTCCAAAAATTTTTGTGAAATGAAGAACCCATTCGGCCTCTGTTATTGCCACGTCTAGATGGTCGTGATCAGTTCTGTTGGCCATGAATGGGGATCTCACGACTTCCCAGAATGTGGTACTGTCTTTCCTTTGGGCGCTATCATGTAGGCGCAGCCAAAGTTCTCGTTTGATCTGGTTTTTCCGATCTTTCCGAGCAGAGTTATCATTTTTCCTCAGTTGAGAGATTTCATCCACGTCTCTCGTGGGCTTATGCAAGGCTTCTTTTAGGGCGGTGAGTGCCTTTCGACAGGTGGAATCAAACCACCTCGTGGTCGGGAGCTTAGTCTTGTTTTTCAAGTTAACAAATAATTCGTCCCTTATTGTTTCTTGGATATTTTGGAAGCAGCTGACGATCGTTTCTGGCGGCTCTTCTGGTGACATACATTTGGCTATCCAGTGATGGGTTTTTTCGCAGATCCTCTGTGTCATCACTGCAGGGTCGATTTTTGCCCATTTGATCGTGTACCCATTTAGTTTCTTCATGGACACTAGATGTTGTGCAAGGGAGCTGGGTTTTGCGAGATGTGTTCCTTTTCGCATCATAGTGATTGTCACGCTGAGTGGGTAGTGATCACTTATTGGATTAGTCCCAATTTCGTAGTTTGTTAATTGACCTTTTAGTGAGTTTGATGCTATTATGTAGTCAATCGTTGTGGCACATCCTCGCCCATGAAAGGTGGGCATATAGTCATAATGCGGATCAACTAGTTCGTTTACAAAATCCAAATCTAAAGAGAAGAGGATTTCGTTAAGTTTGTTTCCGCATAACGAGTGTGCAAAGTGAGGGATGGGATTGCCGAGTTCATTCTGGAGACCACAGTTACCATTTTTGTGATTCTGACACATGGGAGAATTAAAGTCACCGCCCCAGATATAATAAGTGGGAGAGGTTTTATTATCCCGTTGTATGGAGATTAAGAATGCGACTATCTCAACTAAACTAGACCAGCATTCCAGCGAAGGCAGATTGTTGTAGTAGTTTATGAGTATGAACTTGCTACCCGCAAGTGGTGCTGTCTGCGTGTCCTGCATAATTTGGATAATTTGGAAGGTGGATGACTCCTTTAGCAGTTTCACTCTAAGTGGGAGGGTGTTGGCTATATGGATTGCAAGACCTCCTTTTGGTCTGCCCATGTTACCGGATATTGCCTGGGTGAAGATGGTTTTATAACCTACGAGGTGCAATGGAGTTGTGCACCAGGTTTCTTGCAGACACAGTATATGGTGTTGCTTTGCTGTGTCAAGCCATGAGGATGATGTTATTTTTGAGGTCATACCTGCGATATTCCAGTAAACTATTGATGCACCCAGTTCCACAGTTGCCGTTTGAGTGGTTGGTATAGTTGGCGAGGTATTTGCATGCATAGGTTCTAATGGTTCTTGCGGAATTGCCTGGTGGAGTTCAGCTGGGGGCCTAAAGGCTAATGGTGGCTTATGGCACGAACCAGAAGTGGTTTCGCCTTTTGGTGGAGGGTTTGCTTGGGCGGCTTTTATCAGAGCATTCCTGCTAGTGGCTAGAGCTATCTGTGATGGATTGTTATCATGGTCATGAAGGGGTTCTGAGGATATTGAGTATTGTACTGATTTTGCTACTTGAGTTTTGAGGTGAGGTTCCGTATAGCTAGGTCCCTCCCTGAGTGGTCAATCGACCATCTCCAAACAATTAAAGCGATTTTGGGTCGGAAAGCCCTGCCAGCCTTCATAGGCTTGGTAGGGTCTTTCTTGCCAGTACTGCCTCGGCCACTCTCTCGGCCCGCTTCTACCACCATGATCGTGGGTGTACTCCTGGTGATCCCATGGCTCTTGGTTCCATGGTTCCCTGGGAGTTTGGTGCCAGGACCATGGCGGGGCGTTACGGTGCTGTCTCGCTGGGGGGTAGAAAAACGAGAGGTGACGGGCGTCAATCCCTCCCTTTTTTTCAAGAGATGGCCAAGAGCAGATATAATCCACTGCGGAGGGATCTCTGCATGTTACTATGATGCAGTCTCCGCGAATTGTTTTCGTGGTTTTTCCTACCCAGGTTACCCTACGGGCTGTAGAAATTCCTCCCGAAATGTGGGACTCTAAAGGCCTGTTAATACTTAGCCACTGCATGACCTTGTTCTTTAATGACCATGCAGTTTCGGGAGTGTCATCAGTTAACTCAGGTACACCTGTGAGAACTATAGTATAAGGGGTAGCTCCTGGGGGCAAATGAGCTGGACGCTTTTTTGGTGGTGGTTTGTTCATCTTGTTCCCTGGGGATGGCTGAGGGACTACTAGTTTTTGTGGCGGGGGAGCTTGCTCTATGCCAGATTGGACCTTGTTTGTATTATTGTTATTGGCCGTTATTCCTGGGGTATCTAAGGTAGCTGAGTCTGTGTTTTTCGGTTGATGGTTTGATACAACCGGGGTGTTACTTCGTTGTGGTTTGGGCGTTGGGGGTGGAGGGTTTTGATTTGTGGGGTTTTGGTGATGACTTTTGTGGGGTATATTGGTTGGATTTGAACAGTTGGCTGTTTTACGTGATTGCGCTTGGGTTTGCGTTTTGGGTTGCTGCGGTGGATTTCGCTTGCCCTTTACTTCTATGCGCGTATTGGTGTCAAGGAGTGTTGCAGTGATGATATTCAGCTGAGCTTCTACATTTCTAATACTGAGTTGGATGGGTTTTAAGTGCTGGAAAAGGAGATCTTTTATTGTCGTCACAACTTGCGCCGTGACTTTACACGTTTTACAGGAGTTTTCAGGTACCTCAGATGAGGTTTTCATAAGTGGTAGAGTTGTTACGGGGGGAGGAAGTACATTTAGTTGAGTTGTGGAATGTACATGGGTTGAAACATGATCTAGGCAAGAGGCAGTAGTAGCAGTAATGCTAGATGGAATTATGTTACTTTGTTTAGGGGTAGCTCCTTCCCTTTCTTCTCTGGGGTAGAAGTTCGTATTTTCACTTATTTCCCCCTGGGTTTGGCAAATCGCCAGATCTGGAGTTGCTTCCAAGTCGTCTGTGTATTCCGAGGGGTCTGTCTCAGATTGTGTTACGGACAGATCCACTATTGATGGCACGGTATTTATATCTGGGGCTGGCAGAGTCACAGGAAGGGAACAATTTTGTGAATTGAGGTATATTGGAGAAGTGGCGTTTGCAATGGCGCCTAAGGAGGAACGTTTGGCGTTTGCGATCGTGAGGTCTAATGACACTCTTTTCTCCATCAGGGCGATACTCTTGTTTATTACCTCATGGGTCCGTGATATAAAAAGATCAATGGGACCCGTGATTTGAGCGACCTCTTGTGCGTGCTTAGATTTAGTCTTTGTAGTGCTCCTGGTTTTCGGTGGCATACTGTTGCTATTTGCTATTACTATAGCAAAGATTTGAAAAGGGGGGTAGCCCGGTCCGGTCTCTACCGGTCACTAACGGGCAACAACGGGCCCGCCCTTGGCCCGGGCTTCGCCCCGGGCTTCGGCCCGCGCGCGTCCCGCGTGGCGCGTAGAGGGGCTTTCTTAAGTTGCTGAGCTTTGAAAGGGGGCGGGCACTGGGAGGGGGCGCGGCTCACTCGGGAAGAGGAAACAGCTGATGGATTCTAGCGCTGTTCCTCGCAGTCCCGGGGCCGCGCCTCTCACCTCCTCTGCGGCCTCGCGTTGGCTTCCTCCTCCCTCTTGGCAGTGGTAAGTGGCGTTTTTCTGTTGCTACTCCTGTAGCGCTGGTCTGGAAACAGCTATGGTGGTGAAGCACAAAAACCTCTATGCGAGCGGCCTGCACTCTTTATTTTCCTACTCTCTTTCTTTTTCCTACTTTTTACTTGCGCTGCCCTTTCCTCTGGTTTCCTCCCCGCGCCCGCAGTGTGGTGGCCTGGTGGGAACCGCGGGTGCTGGCGCTATGGGGGGCGGGGGGAGGTGATCACTGCCCTGTCTGAGGGGGGAGGTGCTCCATGGGTGATTGCGCGGCCCCGACCCCCTTAGTGCGATGACGGCAAACATCCCCGCACCCCTGAAGGTCCTGTCACTCAATGTCAAAGGGCTCAACTCCCCCAATAAGCGGAATCAGGTATGGCGCTATCTCCTGCATCACTCCCCTGACATCATCCTCCTCCAGGAGACGCACCTTCTGAGGGGAGATACCAGGCGCATGGCGCACCCTAGATACCCCACGCAATTCTGAGCCGCCACTGACACTAAAACGGCGGGGGTGGCAATCCTCTGCAGGGCTGGCTTTAGACGGGGACCCACGAAACCCTACAAGAGTGCTGACGGGCGTTTCCTCCGAGCCACGGTGCAGTTGGGGAGCGCACAGTTCACCCTGGGCTGTGTATATGCGCCCAACCAGTCGCAGGATAAATACCTTCAAGCGCTTCTGCGGGACCAGTTTAAATCAGGCAACTCCCACACAATCCTAGGTGGGGACTTCAACCTAGTGTGGGACCCGGAGTTGGACCGTGCGGGGGCTTCATTCAATGGCGCGGGAGCAATGTCTTCTGCCCTTAGAGCGCAGATCACAGACATGGGACTCGTGGATGTGTGGCGCTACCACAATCCGGGAACCCGGGACTATTCCTTTTATTCACATTTCCACAGGACGTACTCCCGTATAGATTATCTTTTTACTTCCCTTGAATTGACTCGAGATTCACTGACGGCCACTATCTCCGACATCTCACTGTCGGATCATGCACATGTGGAATTTCTGCTACAAGATCCGCTGGCTCGTGTCACTCGGGAGCGGAGATGGGTCCTTCGGCCGAGCATCCTTCGGGACCCGGAGGATGTTGCCAGCATCCGTGACGCCATAGACTCGTATTTCGCCATTATCGATACCTCAGCCACGCCCTTCCAGACGGTCTGGGATGCCTTTAAGGCCACCATTAGAGGCCACATTACCTCCCTGGCGGTGGCGCGAAGACGGGAGGCGTTTAAACTAGAAACCGTTCTGGCCAGCGAGATCAAACAAGCGGAAACTCGGGACAGGGATTGTCCCTCACAGGCGTCTAAGAGAACGCTCGCCAACCTCAGGGGGCAACTCCGCACGCTGCGCACTAACAAGGCAGAGCGCTCCCTGCTGGCGCTCAAACAACGATACTACGAGGGTGGGGACAAGATAGGACGTCTTCTAGCGGGCAGACTGCGGGCACGTTCAGCCAGGGCTCACATTGCCAATATCAGACGACAGGATGGCACCTGCGCCACCACTGAAAAAGCCAAGCAGGAGGCCTTCGTTGCCTATTATTCCTCCCTGTATGCAGAGAAACCTACCACGGCGGAGGCGCGGGAGGCCGTCCTTGCAGACTACGAGGGGTCTCCGCTGTCACCGGCTTGTGCGGCTGCATTGGAAGAACCCCTGCAGGAGGAGGAAATCTCTGCGGCCGTCAAGGACCTTTCCCCTGGAAAAACCCCGGGGCCGGACGGTCTGCCGCTGACCTTCTACCGCGTATTCCTGACCCAGCTTCGCCCGCACCTGCTGCGGCTATACTGTTCTTTTTCTGACACCACTGGCCCGTCCCCTGATATGGGCCTGGCGGAGATCGCCTTGATCCCTAAGCCTGGGAAGGACCCCGATGTGTGCGCTTCCTATTGCCCTATCGCCCTCCTGAATACCGATCTGAAGATCTACACCAAAATTCTGGCCAAACGATTGGACCCGTATATGCCGGGGTTGATAAACCCGGACCAGGTGGGGTTCATTCGGGATCGACAGGGGGCTGATAACGTGCGCAGGTTGGCACATCTGGTGGGGAAGGTGCGACACTGGGACATCCCGGCTTGCCTTCTCTCGCTTGATGCGGAGAAGGCCTTCGACCGGGTCGACTGGGCCTTCTTGAGAGCGGTCCTCCAGAAACTTGGTTTTGGTCCCAAAATGATCGCCAGGTTCATGGCCCCTTAACTTGGACCGCAGGCCAGAATCAGGGTCAACGGCCAGCTGACACCGCCGCTCTCGATTCACAGGGGCATGAGGCAGGGGTTCCCGCTCTCGCCACTCTTGTTTGCCCTCGCGTTGGAGCCGCTAGCGGCGCTGATAAGGCGCACTCCTGACATCCACGGAATACCCCACGGGGGACGTGACAACAAGGTGGCGTTATTTGCAGACGACCTGATCCTTACTCTTACGCGCCATCGCGACTCCCTCCCAGCGGTACACGATGTGCTCTGCCTATATGAACGAGCGTCCGGCCTTAAAATTAACCACACCAAATCCTGGGCACTCAACCTCACCATCCCTGAGGAAGAGGTCCACTTCCTGAAAGGGGCAGTGCCCTACCGATGGGCGGAGAACCACATCAAGTACTTGGGTCTCGATCTGACGCCCCACCTGGACTCTTGGTCCGCGCGGAACTGGACGGCATGCCGCAAAGAAGTCCTGGCGGACCTGCGAAAATGGAAGCCCTTGATGGTTTCATGGCTAGGGCGGCTTAACGCGGTTAAGATGTTGATTCTCCCCCGCATTCTCTATGTCTTCCAATGTTTGCCCACCCCAATCCCGCTCCACTGCATTAGGAGTCTCCAACGTGACCTCACGTCGTTCATTTGGGGTGGAATATGCCCCCGGTTCTCACAGAAGGTCCTTATGGAACCGAGGGATAGGGGCGGCCTTGCCTTCCCGAACCTCCTACACTACTACTGGGCGGCACATCTCCGGTTTGTAATAGAATGGGGAGTGCGTGAAAGCGATAAGCACTTGTTCCACATGGCCTGGGCGGTCACGGGGCGCACTATCTGGGATCTACCTTGGCTGCCGCGAGTGGCGCGTTCCAGGAGTGCGTACATGGCGGTCCCGACGAAAACGGTCCTGGATATCTGGGACAGGATAGCGGTATCCAAAGGCCTCACCACGTTACCCTCTCCGCACCATCGCTGGTAACCCGCACTTTCCTCCCGCAGCCCGGACCAGAGCATTTGAGAACTGGACGCAAGGAGACTGCAGGGTCATAGGGGAATTCTTTCTTGGAGGATCGCCAAATCGTGGACTGACTGCAAGGAGGAATTCAGTCTGCCCTCGACTGCCGGCCTGCAGTACGCCCAGCTGCGCCATTGGACTATGGGAGATGACATGTACCGGGCGGCCACCAGGGCCTACATGCCCTTCGAGAAATTGGCACGCTCCCTAGGGGGGCTGAAAAGGCTTATCTCCCAAATATATAACATATTGCAGCATCCCACCTCACCACCTGCTCACCCCTACCAGAGGCAATGGCAGTCGGCGGCGGGTACCGACATAGAGCCTTCCCAGTGGGTCAGGCTGTGGAACGATATCCCCAAAATCTTTTGCAGCATTCCCCAGAGGGAAAATGCCTACAAGATGCTCACGCAATGGTACTATACTCCCTTGAGACTTAGCAAAATGTCCCCTACCGCCTCGCCGCTGTGCTGGAGGTGTGGAACTGCGACTGGTGACTTCGTGCATATCTGGTGGACGTGCCCTACTCTAGCTGTCTTCTGGAAGGAGGTACTCAGTCACATAAAGAGGGTGTTGGGCTTTCCCCTGCCTGAAGAGGTATGCACGCTTTTGCTAGGCATTCCGCCCCCTGCGCTTAGGGCCCTCACGCGCAGCGACTGGATCCTCACGCTCCAAATGCTAGGCGCAGCCAAGCAACTCATCGCTTTATACTGGAAACGGGCTGAAGCGCCCCCGATAGCCTCCTGGTTTGTGCGCCTTTGGTAGGTCCTGGCTGTGGAAATGCTTACGGCGCGGATACAAATGAGAGGCGCGCGTTTCAAAGCAGTGTGGGAACCCCTTGTGCGCCACCTGTGCTCCATCAGTTATGCGCGCCACATGCCCCCTAGGCTTCGTGCACTACACCTATTTGAGGATGCCCTTATCCCAGCCGATCCAAGCAGACTATGCCCTTAACTGCTCTCCCCAGTGCAGGCACTGTTACACCCCGCAAGTCCGCTCGTGTTTTGCCCTCCTGTCCGCAACTGCGATGCTACTGCTGTCTCTCCCTGGCCCCCCCCTCTCACCTCTGCTTAGCTCTCCTCCGACTTCTTCTTCCTTCCTACTTGCCACCCTGGCCTTCGCCCCCCTAAGGGGCAGTTTGAGCCCTGTTGGGCCTTTAAAAACGGTGACACTGCAGTTATCAACTCCATGTGCGCCTCCCTCGCACGGCAATACAACAACCGCGTGTGGCCAACCCTTACAATCATTACCCCTAAGCCTCGCAGCCGGCCCCCTCAGCGGGGTTGTAGGCAGGGCGCTGTGTTAATGCTTCATCCCCACCCCGGGTGGTATACCCCTACAAGTTCTTTTATGCGCGGCCGGCCTCAGCACGGGGTTGTAGGCTTATCGCTGTGTTCACAATAAAAACAGATTTGAACAAAAGTTGTCATGAAGACATATAACAATGTTAATGTTATCGCAAACTCAACATTAGAAGAATCTAGAATTCCTGAGTCGTGCTATCCCCTCAGCATTAGCATTATTTTTTACCTTGTTCCACTCTTAAGAGAATCCTCCGCGATGCCACCATGTATCTTCGATGCCGAGTATGCTTGTGCGAAGACGTTTCCCAAACTAGTTTGAATACCAGAAGTGTAAACAGCGTGTTCACGTTGTTTGTGAATTCACTCCCTACTCTCATGGTATAAACAGAGAGGATGTATTAGCGTTCTATTCTAACTTGGCGGCCATTCTAACTACACCTCACATCCACCAACTTATGGTTGCGATACGACGGTAAACTAAGACTATGACGTCACAATATGCTTCTTTACACGTAGCATAAGAAGGCAGATTTTGGAAACTACGGCCCAAATATGCAGGTATTCATTACAAACAGGATACTGCATGGGGTTTCGTTGGCATGGCTTTGGGTTAGGATACTTCATTTCGATTGAGTTGTCAATCTGCATGTCCATTAAGCAAACTATAATATTTGAACAACACGTCAGTTTCTCTGAAGCCTTTTTAATAAAGAACAGCAAGGACTTTGTTGCTAGTAATGATAAGTGACTTAAGTAGGAAATACGGTTCCAAATAAGCATTATTTAGTGATTTCACATTTTTGCAGCACTAAGAAGATTGTTACTGGAAGAAATAGAAACCAGTCAAATCCGTTCGGAATCATAGACGCTACCACACCTGAAACCCATTGCGGTTTGGAACTATCACCGCATAATAAGTAGGTCCATTTTAAAGGCACTAGTATTAGAGCTAATCTCAAACATTGAATTTCAAATTATGGATTGATATATACAAATCTTTCTGCTTGTTTTACAGAATCAGTTCTCATACAGGAGATAGGTATTTATATAACCTCAAATAAGTCTTGCTTTTAGTGTCTAAGTTTCCCTTACTCACATCACTATTTTATTTTACCTATTCAGTGCACGCTTCAGATTTCTTTTAATATGACCCTTAGCCCTCGTAATGATTCACACTTCTCACGATCGCTCTAACAGCGGAAAGTTCTCACTTAGTTTAGTGTGGGAGAGTTTTAGCTGGCTCTTACTATCCTAAGCGCACTTACTTGGTCTCTCCATCGCTATTAGGTTCAGAGACCTACAGTTTCACAGAGGTATATTCTGTGTTATTGTGTTGTTGGATTTTTGTATTGATTTCTTATTCCACCACAAGCATTAGTTACACTTGATTGGTGACTTTCCCAATACTGATATAGTATGGTTTGTTTATTATCAAGTGGACTGTTTTTCCCAATATGTATACTGGTCTTTTTGTGTCTTTTTTCTTGAGAAAGTTGCGGGACGACCTCCCGTTTGCGACGAAACACGTGATGGCTGTAGATAATTTTTGGGAAGACTTGCACATGATAAAGTGACCAACAAAGAAGAAGGAAGACTGATCTTTTGCGCATTATTTAATTTTGAATTTGTGGAAACGTGTTACATACTTATGTTACTTTATAAGTGAGACGTGTGCTAAGGAGTGTGATTTGTTCTAGAAGCCAGGGGCCTCTCCTGAGGAGTGGGGTGGTTCTCCTCACCTTTTAGCACCATCAAATACTGGGTTCCTTAAAATAATGTGTGTAATTATTCTATGTGGCGCTTTGTTTCCTAAATCAAATACCACTGCCTGGCTTTATCTACTCTTAAGTGCATTATAACCTTGCGGTAAATGCTAACTGGGTAAGGCGACAGGGGGCCTGGACCAATCACAATCTGGATTCAGGCCCAACCACAGCACTGAATCAGCCCTTCTTTCTGTGACGGATCAGATCAAAATGTCACAGGATAGAGGAGGCTCCATGATTCTAGTGCTGTTGGACCTGTCTGCAGCCTTCGATACCGTGGATCATAACATCCTTCTCGGCCGGTTGCAAGGAGTAGGAATCGGAGGCCTAGTACTATCATGGTTGGAGAGTTTCCTTTCTGGGAGATCACAATCTGTCAGCCTGGGCCCCTTCCGTTCCATCTCCAGGGGGCTCACGAAGGGGGTGCCACAAGGCTCCTGTCTTAGCCCTACATTGTTTAATGTATATGTGGCCCCCCTTGCTGAGATTGTGCGGAAGTATGGGTTCACACCGATCTCCTATGCTGATGACACCCAGCTCCTCTACCCTTTCAGCTCCCTTGACTCTAAAGTCAAAGAGAACTTTGCTGAGGGTATGAGGGCGGTGTCACATTGGATGGCGAAGAACTGCCTCCAATGTAATGTCACAAAAACTGAGGTCATGCTTTTTGGCAAAGCAAGCATTCTCTGGTCCCCTGACTGGTGGCCAATAGATCTTGGCCCAGTACCGTCATCTAAACATCATGTGAAGAATCTTGGGGTGAAACTGGACCAAAAGCTGACCTTGAAGGAGCATACCAATTACATCGCAGGATTATGCTTCCACACTATTGGCCTGCTTAGACGTGTCTTTCCGTATCTTCCTGCTTCTTACAGGAAGACACTTGTGCAGGCATTAGTGACCAGTCGTCTGGACTACTGCAACGGCCTGCTGACGTTAGCAAATGCTGACGCAGTAGGTCGTTTGCAGGTGGTCCAGAACACGGCAGCAAGACTGGTTATGGGGGCACCAGCTAGGACCCCCTCCAAACCCCTGCTCAGGGAGCTGCACTGGCTCCCAATAAGACAGCGCGTCGATTTTAAGATCTGCTGCACGGTCCATAGATGCATCTATGGCACAGGTCCTAAATACCTGTCTCAATCCTTGGTGCCATATCAGCCCAGTAGGTCCCTTCGTTCAAGCAGTCAAGCCTTGATAAAACCCCCGTCCACAAAGAAGTCCAGACAAGGAGACCGGGCCTTCTCCTCAGTCGGACCTGCCCTATGGAACAGACTGCCCCTCGAAGCCAGAACAACTACTAATCACCTATCCTTTAGGAAAATACTAAAAACTATCCTTTATCAAGAGGCATTTCAGTCCATCTAATTAATGTTCCTTATTCACCGACTGAGTTTCCTACTGCTGGCACAGCGCGGAGATACCCTTACGGGATTGATTCCTGCGCTCTAGAAGAATTTAAAATAAAATAAATAAATAAATAAATTGGACTGGCTGCATGGAAACATGTCGTGTTTGGTGTCAAACACCTTGGAATCATACCCCCACTCCAGCAACTGGTGTGGGAGTTTGATCCCGCCCTTCTAGAGGGAGAGACATGACAGCACAGGTATACCCTGTACCAGCGTAAAAGAGCCCTGGCATCACAAAATGGATGCTGCAGCCACAGACACAAGTCTGACCTCCTGCTGCTGACCGAAACTCCGGCAGGGGAGGCCTTGACAATAGTTTTACTGTCACAGGGAGGTGTAACCACCTCCCAGACAGGCTTTTGTGTATTGGGGCTGGGTGGGAGCACTCCAAGAGTGCTTTGAAGTCTGTACTGGGGGCACATTTGGTGTCCCTGTGCATAGTCCAGTTCAAACCAGCACCAGGGGCTACCAGCCCCTGCTCTGGTGCAAAACTGAACAAAGGAAATGGGTGTAGCCACTCCTCTTTCCAAACTTTCCCATAGGTGGGACCCTAGAGCTAGTCCAACCCATTCCTTGGGTTTAATGAAGGAACCTCTGTAACCAGAACTTTAGATATCCCTGGACAAAACTCTGAAACTGAATCCTGGACCTTTGATGATCTGTTCAACGCCAGATGACTGAAGAATCTCCCTTGGAGTAAAAGAGTTACTCCCCTGCTTGGCAGGCACCAAAGAGGCATCTGACCGGTCTGCATCTCCGATGCTCCCGCCAGAAGCCAAAGACTTTGCAACACCAGAGGTGGATTTCCAGACTTCCCCGAGGCTGATCTGAGTCCCCAGCAAAGCCGAGACCTGTAGCCATCGTGGGTAATGTGGAACCGGAACTCCTGGACACCATGCACATTTGCAAGTACATCAGCTTCTCGACATTCTTCAAAGCTGTGCTTTGGATTACTTGTAGCCCGACCCCGAGCAGAGAATCCACTGAAGATTGCATGCCTACCCACTCCGAGTAAACCGAGGGCTGCCATTTTGTGATTCAGCCCGAGATACCTTCACGATCCCTTGTCCGTTGACTTGTGGGTACCTGAGAAGGGAATTCAGATTTTCCTTGGGCTTCCCTGGTTGCTTCAGATGTGCCCTGACTCTCCTTCGCTTGGTGAGTCGCCTGGACCTTGCTGGTCCACTCCGAAGCCATTGTTTTCTTTCTGCGTCGGTTGCTGTTGTCAAGGCTTGTTGTGTCCAATCCGGGCACTGACGCTGCAGCGTTTGACATCCTTTGTGTGCGAGCTTGAATCCTGCTTCTGCTTGTCGTAGACGCCTCCTGGTCCTCATGGCTGAAGAGTCAAGCTTCCCCTCATCTCACCTGAAGTACCCGACATTGGTGGGCATTCGACTTTCGTGCCCCTGGTCACTGACTAGTGACTGAGACTCTGTCCCCTCTACTTTCAGGTTCTTCTCATCTTCGATCCAGACTTTGATCTCTTCGGACACTTCTCCTCTTCATGTCAGCAGCACTTTGCAGCAACTCGCCATTGAAAACGACGACGCGACCTGACACCATTTGGCACATATGCTCCCGGCTTTCCTGGGTTAGGTAACACGAGTACTCCAGTGCTCCCATGGGTGTTGGCCCTAGCACCATCTAATTCCAAAAGGGTTTGTTCCTAGTCCTCTCCTAAGTATCCTGAAACTTTAAATTTCCAACCGCGACTTTCCCCATAGACGCTAACGGCGCTTGGGGCTGTGTTCCCACACTGCATGCGTCCCCGTGGTCCCCTGTATCACTACCTTGGGTGGTTCCGAAGGGGCCCAGTGATTCTACAGGCTCTAGGCCTTATATCTAGTCAAGTCGTGGTTTTTATATCACTATTTTAGAATATGGTTTGGTCCCCCCCTGGGGCCTATTGTGCTATTTACTGTGAGTATTTGACTTGTAACTTGTGTACTTCGACTTCTAGCCTCATAAAGAGACTAGGGGGTGTGTTTTAGAATAAATACATATATTTTATATATATACCTGGTGTGGTTCTCCTTTCATTTGGTCATTCATGAGATTATAGACTGGTAAAAAAAAGCTGCTTTACATTCCTTCAAGACTTAGCCTGAAGGCTGCTCTCCATAGCTATCATCAATAAGGGTTGTTTGGACTGGTACAAGGTGCTCATTATAACTAGTGGACAGCATATACCAGGCCAACTTCTCACATTGTCTATGTGGGGGCAGAGGAGATGAGGCATGTCCTGCAAGGGTCGGGGGTGCAGAGGAGATGAGGTCTGTCCTGAGGGGGTGCGGAGGAGGTGAGGCCTGTCCAGGGGTGCAGAGGAGGTGAGGCCTGTCCAGGGGTGCAGAGGAGGTGAGGCCTGTCCAGGGGGCAGAGGAGGAGAGGCCTGTCCAGGGGTGCAGAGGAGGTGAGGCCTGTCCATGGGTGCAGAGGTGGTGATGCTTTTCTGGTGGGGGTTGCAGAAGAGGCCTGTTCTGTGGTGTGGTGCCGTGCAGAGGAGGTGAGGCCTGTCAGGGAAGGGGGGTGCTGCAGGCGAGGCCAGTCCAAGGTAGTGCAGAGGAGGTGAGGTGAGACCTGTCCAGAGCTGGGGGGTGCAGAATAGGTGAGGCCTGTCCATGGGGGTGCAGAGGAAGTGAGGCCTGTCTAGTGGGGTGCAGAGGAGGTGGGGCCTGTTCAGGGGGTTCAGTGGAGGGTCAGGGCCAGACTGGGAACCCAAACCAGGCCTGACAATTTTGACGGACAGCCCCTGCCTCTTTTGTTGCTGGGGGTGATATAGCAGCACCAGAGCAAAACCAGCCCCCAGTAACAAATATGTTTCCCAGCACTGAAGAATCAGCCCCCACTCTTCCAGCCTCCCGGGGAAACACCCGAAGCCCGTTACTGCCAGTCCGGCCCTGCTCAGGGTGTAGGTTTTACTGGCAGTGGCAATTGAAATACCTCAAACACTAATAGTGTGCAGAATAAGACACGCTCCTTGCGATGTTTGCAGGAACCTGGGAAACTGGAAAAAGAGTCAGATGGCCAGAATGGGATGTCACAGTCAATGGTCCCAGCCCAACTGGCCTCTGTGCTGAGCATGCAGAATCAAAGGCAGATATATTGCAACACGCCTTTAGTCCAGATGGTCCCACAGCCCAGTGCAGAATACAATGGCAAGTTCTCAATAAATTCTGGATTTCAACAAAATCCTTCAGTGATTAATATGGATTTTCCACAACTTCCTCCTACACTAGGAGTTTCTACTGGACTGAATCAGACACAATGACGGTGCCTGAGACGGGAGAAGGATTGCATGCTTGGGGCAGTACTAGAGGTCACCCAGAGCGGCCCTTTTGTAGAAGAAGTAAATGGGAATCCAGCATCACTTTTAATCAATTATTGTGCCTCCCGTTCCAACCCACCCCTCTTGGGAAAGGAGTCCAAGTTGTAGGCATTTCTAATAAACAACTAATAAGCTGCCAGCAAATGGTCCCGTACAAATTAGGTCAATGATGAATGGCCAGAAACGTATACTGTGATTAAGATCCAGTTATTATGTTAGGGAATTACCTTGTAAAATGACTTGTGGCTTTTTGGGGAAGAGTCACAATTAATTATTCATTTTGTAGGTGTGGTTTATTAAATTACATTTTGTTGTGCCATGTTTTCATGAACATTCATTGATTGCTGTCATTTTTACCTCATCGTGAACCATGTCAATAATGTGTTCTCTCTGTCTAAAAACTTAAGAACTTTTCCTTGATTCCTGACTGAGCAGATTCTATGTCAGTTTGCTATTTGATATTATAAAAAAAATGTTTTCTTATATCTTTGCACACATTTGTTGTGTGTGGTCTGCCTGTTGACTTTACATCTAGAGTTATTTCTGATTCTGGCTTTTCATATACTTTAGAGGTTCCCTTTATGTGATTCTCCTGCAAATATTATGATAATTATTTCTCTGACTGAGTAACCATGTTTATGCCTTCAGTAATTATTTGAAACCTTTAATATAGCTTTGAAGCTTGTTGTAGCTCCAAAGGCAAGGGCCTTTACCAAGGGAGCGGTCCTTTAATGTTCTGTTCTGCTGCTATGGCCGACTATAAGGGCATTGCACTGTTTGCCCGATGAGGGCAGAATGTGTTAATTAACAAAACAACGGTGTCCCAGAGACCGAGGGGGTTGAAACACCTCCGGTACTCTGAAACCTTTGTTTCAAAGCTGTTGCTGTGAAACTTGAATAGTTAACAGCCGCATGCGGGACCACGGCGGTTAATTGTTGAACATTCGCAGCAATAGCTGGTAAAGGAGGCTGAAGTCGGACTCTGGTTCTCCCTGGGCTCGGTTGTTTTGTAAATCCAGGACGGTTATTTGTAAAATGTGATGAGGTGTGATTGTCGTCTGATGCAAAATTATTTTTTGACTTCCTTTCAAGGTATTCTGGGATGACAGGTAGTGCAGCGTGGCTGCCACCCTTGGGGGAACAAAAACAATAATTGTCTGGTAAGGATTCCTATAACTCTATGTTTCCCTTTCCCCTGTTTCTTCTTTCTCTCTTCCCTTTCTTGATCTCTCTTTTTTTGTCTCTTTACTTCAACTTTTGACTCCCTCTGTGCACTAATCTTGTTGTTATCAAACTTCTGATAATAATATGATGGAGCCACATTCCACTCTTGGAACATGTTGAGGGTGCAGTGCTGGCCCTGTTCCTTTTTAGGTCAGTTTTGCCCAGCAGTTCCTTAACTATTATCACGTTTGTCTCCTCCTCTACATCATGTGATGGTGGTTCACCCTGATTAGAGTTGCCACGCTGTTGCGCTGCTACTGCGTTTAGAAAGTGACTGTGATTTAAAAATTTTATTGAATCATTGTGTGCGTTCTAATGGGGGGAATGTTTTAAAATCTATTATAATTGCTTACCTGTGTGCGGTTACTGCATTCTTTCCAGGCACTCTTCTGCTTTTTTCTTCATCTCGGGGAGGGAGGTGGGGGGCTTGTGGGGGTCTTTTGCTCCTTCCCCGGTCCACCACGGCTCGCCAATTGTGTAGAGGGAAGTGAGTGTTTCACTCTTGCTGCTCTACTCCACTTCCTGTCCTAGATCGATGGGCAGCGCTCTAGTTGTTCCTGAATGGCCCAGCTATTTAATCTGAATGCCGTGCCGGACGCACTGTGAACGCACGCAGCAGGCGCGCCAAAGGCACGCCTGTCTGTGTCCGTCTGGCCAAGTTTACGCCTTGTGCCAAGGACGCTGGCCTTTTTATTGTTGACCCTGGTAAGCCCCTTGTTTACCCGAGAGGACAGCTCTTGAAGTTTCAAGGATAGAAGGATAGAAGGATGTGCACTGCAGGTCGATGAACTGTGAGCATTGGGCTATATGAGTGTGTTAACTGTAAGACAGTAATTCCATTGGGGGTAGCTAAAAAACCCAAGGGGAAACGTGTCAGCCCTACCCTTACCCATGAAACAGTCCTTTTAAGGATATCTCCTGATCTCTGAATAAACATAGAGCAGAATTTAATGATTTTGTCTCCTCCCGTAGGCCTGATTGGGTATTTATTACTGAAACCTGGGATAGAGATTGCTCAGAGCCTGACCTGGTGAAGGCCATCCCCTCAGGGTATGCTCTGTCCAGATTTGATGGGGGAAGTTTGGGATTACTTTATAAAGACACCTTCTCGTGCTTCACTGAGGCCCTCACAACTCCCTCAGATCCCTATCAGGCCCTATATTTCTCCTTGAAGATCCTACCCACTGATAGTTTTGTGGGAGGGGTCAGTTACTGGCCTCTCGGACGCAGAGGAATGTTTAATCAGGACTTCAGCAATCGGATTGAGCCTTATTTGGCTAGATCCACTGTCACTCTTTGGGTGATTTTAACTTCCATTTGGAGAAAACTCTGTGCTCTGAAACACAGGTTTTCCTGGAAGCTATGGACTCCTGTGGCCTTCTCAGCTGGTGAGGAGCCCCTCCCATTAGGCGGACACATTCTGGACGGGATCTTCTCTAACGATCCGAGGGTAGAGGTGAATGATCCCATCCCACTCTCTTGGTCTGATCATTAAGCCATTCCATTTTTTCTACGAATTGCAGAATCCCACCCAGATCCCAATTTTAAGAAGAGGGTGGAGATGAAGGGAAACCGTAGCTGCATAAATAAGGAGGGTCTTCTAATTAAGCTCAGCAGTTATTGCAGTCTCCCCCACCTAGTTGTTTACTCAATCTATGATGATTTTTCCAACTGGCTCTTGGCGGCCCTGGACTCTCTTGCACCTCTTAAGGACCATTATGGGGCCAGAAAATGCCCTTCAGCGCCCTGGTTCACCGAAAGGTTGAGAAACCTTAGGCAGGTATGCCGACAGCAGGAAAAAATATGGCGCCGTGAGTTATCCCTGCCGAAAGGGACCTCCATAAACTCAGATTGAAGGAATATAGGCTAGCTATTAATGAGGAAAAGGTAATCTACTATTCCAAAATGACGTAATCCATCAAATCTCAGAGGGAACTCTTCACTGTTATTAATTCCCTCCTAACCCCCTCGGCCTCTGCCAACACCGAGGTCTCCCAGGAGCTACGTGATAAAAGGGCATGCTTTTGCATGACAAAATCAAGGACATATATTTGAGATATCCAATGTCGGAGGGTCAAAGGCCGATTGTCCTTCGGATTCTCTGGTAGCTCCTCCAAAGGATTGCTACTTGAGCGCCTTTCCCCCTATACTTCAAGAAGACACTGAGCGGATGTTAAGTGGAGTTAGATCTGGCACCCCCACGGAGGTCTGTCCCCTGAAGTTCCTGAATCTAGGAATGGAGGCTATTGTTCCTACTTTGACCGTAGTTCTTAATGCCGTTATGACTTCTGGCCAGTATCCCACTGCCTGGAAAACGGCCGTGGTTAAACCTCTCTTAAAGAAGCTCTCAGGCGGTAGCTGCATGGATGGCAGAGAACTATCCAAGACTCAATGGGGACAAAACTGAGATTTTAATTTTCGGAGACAATCAGGAGATTTGGTCCAGGGCCTGGAGGCCAGATACGCTTGGATCTTTCCCTCGCACTGGCCTCAGTGGCAAAAATCTAGGCATCATAGTTGATACCTCCCTCTCTTTGGGCCCCCAAATAAATAGAAGTCTGCACCTGCTTCGGAATGATAAGACCTCTCAGAAAGATATGTCAATTTCTCTCCCCCTCCACGCGGAAACAGGCAGTGGTGGCCCTTGTGTTGTTCAGATTGGATAACTGCAATGCCCTTTCTGTAGGCATAAATAAGGGTCTCCTACACCGACTCCAACTTGTGCAGAATGCTGCTGCCAGGCTGGTGATGGGCCCTCCTAAATTCCACTCTGTTGCGGCTACCATCAAGAGCCTTCCTTGGCTTCCATTGGGTCGGAGAATTGAGTTTAAAGTAATTCGGTGACTGTGCCTAGATTCGGAAAATCTAGATGGGGGAGGTCCTTTTCGCTTGCTGCGGACAATTTGCTGAACTCCCTTCCTCTTTCAATTTCGATTCTGGAAACTCATTCCGTAAGGCCTTGAAGGCCTGGCTCTTTACCAATACGAATCTGTGAGCCCTCTATCTATGGACACCCCTAATCATGACACTGATTGTAAAGGAGTGCGGGGGTAACCGCAGATAGACCGTAAGATGGTATGGGAAAGTTCTGATAAAACGCGTAAAGGGGATTATAATGATGCTTTTAAATAGCCAATGAACACTAGTCACGGTAAGCGGGGTATGGGGTTTAATTCTTCGATTGCTTAAACTGGAACAGAGATTAGATGGAGGGCTCAGGGGAAAACTGGGGGTCTTGATGTACTTTAAAGTTTCCCCAAAGGATGCGATTGCCAATCCACTAACATGTAAATTATATTAACGGTTTAGTTTTCCACATCAAAAAGGGAGCTATGTGATGTATTAAATTGAGGAGGGTATTGTGACCGAGCTGTGGAGTTTGAAAAATGAGCAATGAAATGTTGCACACTGTTTGACTGTTGTAGTAGATAGCACTGATAAATGACGCTTTACACTTGGCTTGATGCTTATGTACAGAAACTTAGAAGTTGGATTTTATTGATAGTTGTGCTTATATTTTCCCCCAGATAAACCCCTGATGAAGGGTAATCCGGAAATGCATTGAGTGTTCTTGAATAAATTGTGACCTGTGGAAACACTATTCTCCTGTGTTGTTGTGAAAAGACGTTGACAAAGAAATGAAATGAGTAAAATAAATCGAAGAAAACAAAGGATAAAAAGATTGATAAAAATGGAGTAAATATGGATTAACATGAGTGATTTATTGGACTTATTTGAAGTCACGGCTGTGCAGGGAGATCGGTCTACAGCAACAAGGCTGTGTGCAATCGCCCTTTTTAAAAATGGGAACGATCGTGCTAGTACACCATGTCTTAGGCAGTGGGGCATTGGTTAGAATATCAAAAATATTTAACAACAGTGGGGCCCAAAAATCTGGTTTATATTTAATAAGATCGATGGACAACCCATCAGGGCCAGGAGTTTTATTGCCCGCACTCTGACCTCCTAGCCTCCTCAACCACGTTTATTTATAATGAGACTCCAGGTGGCACCCTGTTAATCAAAGGGTCGGATTCAAAAGCAGGCTCTTGTTAAAAAGTGAAAAAGTGACTTTCCCAGGTAGCGCTCATTATGTTGCAGTTGATGGGAGTGAACGGTTGTCCCATTGATCTTAACTCTTTAATGGTAGTCCAAAATATATTCCCATTATTTAAGCTGGCAACATTAATGAGCGCATACCAGTGCTCACCTAATAACCGTTCCTTCCTATTAGTAATAGCCTGCTTATATGTCAACCTTAAGGACTTGACCTAATCATTACACCTAGGGCCTGGGCCAGCTAAGGAAGGCTTCTTGGCACTGAGGATGGGGATCCTTCCTGTTAAACCCATTTGCCCCCCCTGGAGACGTTCATTTACATCTAACCAATGCAGATTATGCGGAGAAACCAAAGAAGATATGCTGCATCTCCTATGCATATGTAAGGGCCTAGACCAGGAGAGGAGAGAACTGTTAAAACCGCATATAAATGAAATGCACATTCGGACGTGCAGACAGGCAGTGAAGGCATGCTTCAGCGGGGCCAATGTAAAACTAACCTGCAGCTTCGTCCGCTTTATGAAAACCGCCCAAATAAAGCTTTTTGCCACTGCCTGAGCACAGTAGCGCACACCCAAGCTCTTTTAACCGGCAACTCCCTTAGACTTCCACTACGTTCTGACTCTGAGTCAGTTGTTCACGCCCTCACAATAGACTATTAGATTTACGGACATTGGCGTCACCCCCAGACCGGGACACACCCTTAGCCTTACTTCAAATTTATACCTTCACTGCAAAACAAACTGTATGAACTTTTTAGCCAGGATATCGTACGATTTTAAAGTATATCCATTACGCTTTTTAAGGCAAAATTAAATTATGTCATATATATGTATTTGTTTACAAATGTTATATCGTTGTGTGTACTGCTAGAATTTTAATCAATCAAGCAATAAACTAAACTAAACTACACCTAGGGCTTTGAGATAGGGCCTTGCGGAGCTTCCTGTTGACAATTGAGCACTCCTGATTGAACCATCTAGGTTCGCGCAGTACTGTACGAATGGGTTTGACAGCAAGGATTTAATGGCTCCACTGAGTTTGGTAAAGGCGCTGATAGCCACTGGGTGTGCAACAGGGCCTGTAAACAGATGTTAATAAGATTCATGTTTCCACTAACCAGTTTAGAGTACAACCTTGCAACATTCCAGCTTAAGATGAGGGGGTCTGAACTTGCTGAGGCCTTCGTTTGCATAAGGGGGATAAGTGGGTTGTAGGAATAGTACACTCAGTTACTGGCAGGGCAAGAGGTAACCTAATATCAGGATCAGTATTTTCCCCAAAAGTTGATAGTCAGTCTTGGGTCTCTAATTCAGATAAGGCCTGGAACCTAATAGAGGTAGTAATCAAGAGGAATTGTTGGTGAAAAGAGCATGACTTGGTTTGTAGAAATGACCAAGGGGTAGTGCGCTTATTTTAGTGCTATTAGGTGTTATGAATTCGCAACCCCTTAATAGGTGTCTCGCCAAAGAAGGTCTGCGAAAGTTAATTAGAATACTTTACCTTTCGATATTTTTTGTAGATGCACTGACTCACCCAACCCTGCGTGCCATAATAATATCCTTTATTTCGGATATATGGAAGCTTCTATGCCTTGATAGCCAGTCTGCCCATTTATTGCGTAGCTGGTCCCATGACTCATACTGATCCCTCTTTAAAGTAGGTACTCCTGCCAGTACCAACACATAAGGGCAAGCAGCGGGCAGCAGACTCAGGACATCCTGATTAACCATTCATACTTGGGGCGGCAGGAACATTAATGCACAAGGTACTAGACAGCCTGTCCTGATTTGAGCCACTGGGCCTGTTTAAACTATTAGCACCATCCCTCAGTATTTGAAATGGTTATTGGTATAAGGGTGTGGGGGGACCCATTCCTATCTATGGGCAATTGAGGCAGCCCCTGGATTGATCGTATATCGGGTGAAGGGTGATTGCGGGAGCAGTAACTCTGGCGGTTTGCAACACAATTTCGGCATCAAAAATATTCATACCAACACCTACACTATCGATGGCCCTGCTCCCATCAACCTCTTTGATTTCGGCCACCTTTTCCCCCACTGTCCCCTTAAAATGTTTGGCTACTAAAATAGCCACCCGCCTTCTTATCCAAGGTAGATGAAAAGAACAGCTGGGGAAAGAGTTGTGACCTCATTCTGTGCCAATCTTTGGAGAGGAGCTGTGTCTTTTGGAGGAGGCACACATTTGGGATTGTTGAGACCTCTCGCATTGAGAGTGAGAATTTTCAGTGTGGGCTGGGAAATAGCGTGTCATAATGAGTGCACCAGCTTTTGCCTGTATTTGGGTCCCTGTGATCCCTCTTATCCCTGAGCTCCCAATGTCTAACCCGTCTCCATTGCCCCCCGATCCTCTCTTCAATGCCTTTAACCTGCATATCAGTTCTCCACCCTCCCCTCCCTAACCCAAACTTAGAAACCCATTAACCTCAAATTGTCCAGGACCCGTCATTCGTACGTGCGCGTCCTTGGAAGTCGGAATAGTTGGGAATGTGTGTGGCCTGTTCCACATGTCTCTATACTCCCCGTGTCTCTACGCTCCCCGCAGACTTCTTCGCCGCCCACCAAGCCTTGCAAATGCCACTTATCTGTCCCTCAGTCGTTCACGGTGTCATCATGGGGGAATGTCTCCTTCGACAATGTCTTCAGAACTGCCAGTCTTTCTTGTGCCATGGTCTTGGGGTCCGGTCTCGTTGCTCGTTCTATGCTACGTCTCCCGTAGACCTTATGCCATCTTTCTCACAGAGTTTTATTCTGTGGGCCCTCTGTCTCCTCCTGGATTGGATTCGCGATGCCCAGAACCTGGCAAATGTCCTGCATGGATCTGAGCTGGAGGAGTTTGCCCTGCCATATGAAAATCAGCCAGAAAGGGTCACCCAAAGAATATGGTATTCCTTGATTTCGAAGTCGCATGGTTGCCACTCGGAACACCCAACACTTTTGAAGGGGTATTAGAGCCAGGTCCTGGTACAAAGCTATGGAGTGGTCCTGATATCTTAGTGGTTGCTTGTCCCTGGCAGTACATAGTGTACACTCTTTTAGTTAAAAGTCTGGAATGTAAGCCAAAATATCCGGTGAGGGCGCCCAGTGTGCTCCTGAAGAGACCCTGCAGGTATTGTGTGATGTCTGGCCCTTCTTCTTTAGGTGAAACTCCCTTAACGCAGATGTTGTTTCGCCAAGACCGATTCTCCAGGTCTTCTGTGTGTGCCTAGAGATCGCTCTGTTGAGCCTTGAGCTGGAGTATCTCTTTCTGTAGATGCTCCACCTCCTCTTCCCGGGCTTGCCCCTTATCCTCAATGGAGGCGGGACGTTGATGCCGTTTGGGAACGTGTGGCCTCCATCGGTTATCTCCTTCATTTCCCCCGCTATTTCCCTTTTCAGCGTCTGCAAGCGTCTGCAAGTCGCCACGTAATACACCGAATAGTGACTCTAAAAAGGCGTGGGTAACTGGGGCTTCAGAGGTGTCCGCATCTTGGCTGATTTGTGTCGTTGGGGAGAGACTCCCTTCTCCGCTGCCAGTCTTCGGGAGCTTGGTCAGCATCTTTTTTAGATTCTGATCCTTCTTGCTTCTCGCTGAGGACATGGCTGCTATATCTCTTACCACATCACAGACCGGCCTGCCTTGTCGTGGGGGTGCCAGCCCCAATGGGTGGCTGTCACTGGGTTGTCCTCCAGCTGAGCTCCACTACGCTGTTGCATGATGGTGAGGGCCAGAGGTGTCACTCCCTTTCAGTCTCGTCCGAGCCTTGCTGCCTTCAACCGTCTGCTATTGCCCTGCTGGGCATCAGCTGCTTGTTCTCAATACTGTAAGCACTTTGCGCCCAAACCTGCAGTGAATCCCCCTGTAGGCCAGCAAGCCTATCTGATCCTGGAGTACTAGATGTCTTTTTGGACCACTGCGGCTAATTCCTGCACTATGTGCTTGCAGGCCGTGGCCTCCGGTTTCCTCTGACTTGGCAGTCAGCTCCAGAGAGACTACTCCATGCCCGGGCCCCTCATCCATTGGCACCTTGTGATTCTTACAGTGTTATAGTTCATATCTCATTCCCCTTATTGGATTTTGTCATTTTAGTGTCATTTTGTTCAATACATTTTCCTTTATTTTTCTATTTCGGTTTGTGTTTTTTATTGTTTTGCATTTTGACTTTTACTTGTTTGGTTTCTGCATAAATGTTTTACATATTACCTTAAGTTAAGCCTGCCTGTTCGTGATTAGGTACCAGGGGGTTGATCCTAGGTTAATTGAATGGCTTTGAAAGTTCACTCTGACAACGGTTGTGATTGTTCCTCATCTACCACAAATAAAAATTCAGTTTCTTACTGAAATTATCTGCAAAACAGGCAGTTGATAACCTACCAGGGTTGAAACACCCTGTGGACAAATTGGAATATGGGACGAGTATTGTGTGGCAATAGAACCTCTAAAAAAATTCAGCTTGCAGATGAACCAAAAATCACGCTTGAATGTCACAACTTTTTAAAACAAGGTAGTCAGGAAAGTGTGACGAATATATTGCAGCTCTTTGCATTTTGACAGCCCCAAGCAAATTTGAGAACAGAGTGGATGTATATAGCAGAGACGAGTCTGTTCACCCAATGTGAGTGGTGATATCCGCATTGCTGGTCTGCCTGAAGTTATGATGCTGCTAACAGTAGCATGTCTGCTAAAAGCGATGACGTGACTGTGGGAACTATAAAGCCAAATAAGAGAAAGTTATCTTCCGACATCGCAGTCTTCGTGACTGAGACCAGTAACACTGAAGACTCTGAGACTCACAGCAGTAATTTCTCCTTTCAGAGCTTTATTGCTGCAGATGGAGTGAAGCCCAGAAGTAAGCACATTACTAAGGTACCAACAAAGTTTAATATTGTTCATTTGTATTAACTGTTTCTCTTTTGAAGCATTTGGAAATTTATTTTCTAGTTTTGTTGCTTTTTGGTTCGTTTTTTTATTGTAGGCTGTTATCTTCGGTTTAAAGGGAAAGATGTTATAGTGTGTGACCTTAATGCTGCCGTTTGCATTTCATTAACATCATTTTTCTATCCTGGAGAATCTCCAGGGTGGAGGAGGTTTGCTGTTCAAGAGTTCTTTCTTCAGCTTCTGGGCAGTTGTCGCTCTGTGGCGATCTGTGGACCTGTTTCTCTGCTCTTCTTGTAGCAGCTTCTATCAGAGCTTCATCCTCCCGCCAATGATAATAAGATGTCAGGCATCGCCCAGCACACAACACAGACTATGTTGGGCTACGTCTATCTGCTTGGCGCAGTTAGACCGAGGATAAGGTTCTCCGGATCTATCAGGCTGTGACTGTAACCTAAGAGATTAAGATGAAATGAAGAGCTTACCTCCTTCCTGAGAGGCTCCAGTCTGCTGTGTGCAGACCCGAAAGCTTGCAGCACCCTGGAGTATGTATGTATCAATCAGATTATGTTGGAAGTAACCTGCAATATAGTGGCAGGCAGCACCCTGCCAACAAGTAGGATTTCTCATCAAATTTTATTTCCTGACACATTAATGGAGATAGTCTTTTAACTGGCAGAAGAACAACACTGACCATACATTTTATTGGGTTTGTCTTTAAAATGACGTACACATTAGGAATGGCACTTTGTTCTGCTGGAATAATAACACAAGTTATCTTGCACTCTATGTTGTTGCATGGATTTTTGGCTGCAATGCATTCCATGTTCCATTCAAACGTGCTTTCTACAGGGCGCATTCATGATTTGCTGCTGTAGAGAAATAATGCTCCTGTGTACTGTGGCAGACTCAGAAATATTGAAAAACTTAATGATTTCTCTTTCAGCTCTTCAAAGTAAAACCTTTCAATTTTTGACTCAATCATTTGGCAGAAATATAACTTAGTACCATTAAAATAGTTGTGATGGGGAACATTCATGTGGGGTTAGGACTGGCTCGACCAGAGTGCTTGCTGACTTGGAGGAGTATGGAGTGGACCACCTTGCCTGGTCCGGTGTGGAACCAAGCCAGCGATGCTTTGCTGCAGGCTCATTTGCCCTGATAGCTGGTCAACAGTTTGAGGAGGAGGAGGTGAAAAGCTGTATAAGTGTGCCCTGAGGCTGGCATTTCAGTACATCCCTGAGAAGTGAGCTTTGAGTCCTGTAGTGTTCCTCTTATACCAAGTGCAATTCATTCTCTCCGAAGCCTCTAGAATTCCTGGGTGTGAAGGGCGGCTGATTCTGATTGGGTGCTTGATAGTTTTCCAGAAACTCATGTTCTTGATTGTTCATGTTTGTCAGTAGTTAATGAAACACGCCCAGGGGTTTTATCTCTTCAGTTGACAGAAGCTACAATAAAAGTTTCTTTGTCGTTGCAAAAAAATATGAACGGCTGACGAGCCTCTGTCTGACAAAGAATGGAAGGGCTGGGGAACTGTCATTCATCTCACTGCTAAGCAGAGCAGTGTCATGCTTCATCCTCCGTCAGGCCTCTGATTTTAACTAACATCGCTTAGATCACTGGGACTTTACAAACCATCCTTTTAATGAGAAAAACAAAACTACAAAACTTCAAGTCCCGTAAACAATAGTGGTGGAAGGTGTCACGCATGACCTGGGGCTACATCCGATTCAGCACATCCAGTTCCATTTTTTAAGTATTTCACACAATATTGAATTTATAACCTTTGTTTTTTATGGTCATGAGTCACCAGAATACTAAAAACGTGTCTTTTATTCTCAAGGTCAATTAAGTGATGGTCACCAGCTTGGAAGCTCAGTTAATTCTTCAGTATTTGTCATTGATCTCCATGTGTGGCTGATTTGGGTCTGCCCCTGCATCGTTCCCGATAACTCGCACAGGTAAGGAGCTTGTCGCAGCAACATGATAACCCCATACTCGTCTGTAAGAAATGCGCTCCGAGGCAGGTATCCGATCATTTTTGTGAAACAAGGAAGGGCCAATATCTGCTACGTACATTTGTTAAAATATAACAGTCAAATCTCAGTATACTGTTCCAGAGGTTGAGTCCCAGCGACTTTATCTGCAACTGAACGCAGACACCCTAGGAAGCATGTGCTTTTAAGGCAACTAGCGTTCACTCACCTGAAGGTGACATGCGTCATCACTGGGCTATACTCCTACAGTGCATCACCACCCCCTTTTGTACCACTTTTGGCCGCCATAAGTGTGGCAGGGTATGCTCAGACGTGAGTCCCTTGCTCACTTTGCCACTGGATTCAAGCAAGCCGGGCTGAAGACGGCTGGAATGCCAGAAACCGGTCCTCGGAAGCTTGTTTCCGGTCCAGGGAAGACATGGCTTGGCAGTTCGGGCTGGACTGTTCCCATGAAGCACAGGGTCAGACTGATTTGCATATGGCCATGTCTGAACTGGGGTGGCAGAGTGGGCTAAAGAACGGTGATGGATTAAACCCAGATCTTTTGACTGGGTGTGTGTTTGATTGACTCAGATGCTCCGTCCATCACCACCCCCTTTTGTACCGCTTTTGGCCGCCATAAGTGTGGCAGGGTATGCTCAGACGTGAGTCCCTTGCTCACTTTGCCACTGGATTCAAGCAAGCCGGGCTGAAGACGGCTGGAATTCCAGAAACCAGTCCTCGGAAGCTTGTTTCCGGTCCATGGAAGACATGGCTTGGCAGTTCGGGATGGACTGTTCCCATGAGGCACAGGGTCAGACTGATTTGCATATGGCCATGTCTGAACTGGGGTGGCAGAGTGGGCTAAAGAACGGTGATGGATTAAACCCAGATCTTTTGACTGGGTGTGAGTGTTTGATTGACTCAGATGCTCCGTCCATCACCAACCCCTTTTGTACCACAGTGCCTGGCAGGCACCACAAGAGGGCACTTTGTTGCAGATCTTTTATTAAGTACGCCGGATGAGCATAGTAGGACAGAGGATGTTGTGTCATAAGATGTGAGATAGGTGAAAGCCTGAATATAAGATCAACCATCAATCAGTTGCCACAATATAGTTAATGTGATCTTCCTGGTCCATGTTGAGATTAAAAACAGTGGCAGAGAAATTGAATAACTAATGGCCCCTATCTCTGTGTGAAAGTATCGAACACCTATGGACCTGCTGGTAAGCTGGGGTCTATACTTCAGGTCAACTTTTTTCATGCCTTGTGTAGTCATGGAGCAATCTGTTGGCATTTCATCAGGACCAAATATGGGTAAATGGGTAAATGTGACCTAATCTTCTCCACAGCGTGAGGAGCTCTGTAACTCAAAGCCCTGTACCGTGCATAGGTGATACGGTGCCTATTACCATCTTACTACCACAGGTGAGCGCTGTCTAACAGAGTGCACTAGATACGGTAACCCTCCTAAAATTCAGGACATACTGACTTATCTAATAGCGAGGACGCCGCATCAGAGGGCAACTGGTTTGAAAAGCACATGCTTCCTAGGGTGCCTGCGTTCAGTTAGAGATAATGTCTGTGGGATTGAACCTCCAGAACAGTATACTGTGAGTTGATTTGTATGAAGAATGTGTATACTGGACTGCCATTTTCCTCAGCATCTCTTATGATATGTAAAATAAAACACAGCACACCGGGAGGCCAACAAATCTATCATACATTTAATGCAAAAATAGCAAAAGGCAAAGCAAACTAACAAGTGACAATTGTCTTTGCAATGGACGCGAGCATCCACCCTATAGCAAGTTGGAGTATATAATGCTAATGCTACCCATGTATTTTTATACACTTTTCTCCTAATACAAGTCAACGAAACATGAACACGTGATAGAAACAGTTACTGAAATAACACTAATGAGTAGGAGGCAGGATCTTCTCTCGAGAGGAATGTGAGGAGTCCGTGAGGTGCAGATAAAAGATACACAGACAAGCTGCAGAATTCACTGTTTCTGGAAATAACACTTCTGTTTGTCAATGTTCAATTTACTACAAGATACAGGAAAGTGTGCAGATGGACTTCACTAAATAAAATGGTTCTGGGCCCTAATAGAATCATGTAACTTTGCAGGCATATTAAGGCGAACAGACACATTAAATTATTATAAGAATATTGTAATTTGGTAATGTAATATATCAATGCACATTGTGGCATTCATGTGTAACCAATTATCGGTATTGAAGAAACCAGTATATCCAGTTATGCTTTCTCAATACCTTCTTCCTAGAAGCCACCACTGCTGCTAGCCAGCTGTATTCAGCAGTGCCTCCTGTGACCTGGAATCCTGTATTTAATCATTACCAAAGGTCGTCTATGCTTCTAGCCAACTCCGGTCACTGGTGCCACTCGCACCCCACCACCCTTGGGCATGTTATTCTTTTAGCCGGCTCCAGTCAGTAGTGGCCCCTTGGAGCTGTATGTAAGCCTACTAGCCAGCTCCTGCTAGTTCTGGCCCCTAGGACCTGTTATCATTCTAGCCAACTTGAGTCATTAGTAGCACCTTGGGACTAGTGATCATACTAACCAGCTTCAGGCAGTATTGGCCCCCTGAGACCTATTATCCTGCTAAGTAACTCCAGTCAGTAGTGACCCCTGTACCTTAAATCCTGCAAATATTCAAAACCAGAGGTCAAATCTACTGCCAACCAGTTCCAGTCAATATTGACATGTATTGTTACCCTGTCTTTAATGAATACCAGAGGCTAGCGTTGTTGCTAGCCAGCTCCAGTCACCAGTGGCACGTCACATATTATTCTCAATAGGATCAATGCCCAAGGCCTGTGCAGCTGCTAACCTGCCTTAGTCAGTAGTGACCTCCCAGACCTGTTATTCTGCATATAATCAGCAAGGCTTCGGCCCTAATAACACTCACCCAACATCCTTATGGTATATTAGTAATGTAATTTATTTACATCATAGGTACCGCACTATATCACACAGTTGGAAGGGGCGACCCCCATTTTCAAGATTGCTCTCCTAACCACCCGAGACCCTCCTCTTCCACAATTCCTGCCGAGTCTTATCGAGGGGAGACCCCACCGGGGAGGACTGATCGTACACACTGTTGACACGCCACACTTATGAACGGACACCACACCGTGGATCTTTATCACGTATAAATCTTTGTCAAGATGAAAAGATAGCAATTTACAACGATCGAGGGATCGTAATTGTCTCGGAGCACAAGGGAACGGGGAAGCGGGACAAGGGCAGGCCAGTACGTAGCATACCCGGCGCACAGTTGTCAATCCTCGAACTGGGGGGTACGGAGGCTGGCGATGGTACGTGCTGTCCTACTCACTTATCGGTTGAAGTACTTGTGAAGGTAGCATCGATGGTCCAGCCGGACCAGAGGACTCCTCGAGCCGCGACAGCGTCAGCAGGGCTCAGGATGGTAGCAAGAGTCTCTTCTTGAGAGGGAGCCGCGACAGCGTCAGCAGGGCTCGGTGATTCAGTTCCCTTAGCTTCAGGGCAGAGCCGCGACAGCGTCAGCAGGGCTCGGTGGTACGGTTCCTTAGCTTCAGGGCAGAGCCGCGACAGCGTCAGCAGGGCTTGGTGTTACGGTTCCTTAGCTTCAGGGCAGAGCCGCGACAGCGTCAGCAGGGCTCGTGGTACAGTTCCTTAGTTTCAGGGCAGAGCCGCGACAGTGTCAGCAGGGCTCGGTGGTTCAGAGTTTCTCCTCAAGGTCAGCCGCGATCAGATCAGCAGGGCTTTCTTGTCCAGGATACAACTGCCTGCTGGATGTGAGGCAGGCTGTCTTATAGTTCAGGGGCCCTTTGATGTCCGGACCCTCATGGGCAGGGGGCCGGTGGTCCGAGGGCCAGGCGGCCGATTGTCTGGTCGGCTGGTTCTTTGATGTTTTGGGGCCGTGCGTCCAGGGATTCCCAGATGCCCATCAAGGTCTGGAGCCAGCTGGCTAGGAGGCCAAAGGTGTGATCGAAACCAGCCCCCAGGGATAGTTCAGAGGTGTGAGGGGAACCAGTCTCTCGGGAGGAGGCCGGAGGTGTGATTGAAGTCGTGGTTTCGGGTACTTGGTGGGTCTTCTACCCCCCGGGCGAGTCAGGGCACGCCGTACGCGCACGCCTTTCTGCAGCCAGGGTCAGCCAGGAGCTGCCAAAATGGAAGAAGGCGGCCGGGCGGCCGGTGTGGCCAAACATGGAGTCGGAGGGTCACGTGCACGGGTGTAGGCACGCGGTCGGGAGATCGGTTCAGGTCCGGTGTAGAGGGGTCGTGTACAGTTCTGGGCGGGCTGGGGTCAGGTCGACCAGTGGTTCTTGGGTTGCGGGGATCAGAGAGGACCACGCCATGAGGCCAGGTCCAACACACACGATCCCAAAAACAAAGAAAATCAAAATTTGCCTCCATCTTGTCAAAAATGACCAAATCCCACCAAGCAGTATAGCCTGCCACATCACATGGCACACTCAGCCACAACATGACAAGATACCACGGCAGGGATTTGGGGCCATTAATCCTCTGTTCGAGGCATGTATGTTGTAGATGCACATGCTTTGCATACTCCTGCCATCTTGTGTTGGGTCCGTATGTTTGCAGGTTGTTTCATTATTACCCCTAGATTTATATTTCGGTGTAAAAATTACCTGCACCACTCCTTCTTTTTGATCTGGGTTATTTAATTTAATTTGTTGCAGGCTATTTTAACTTGAGCATGCTCAATTAACCTTCCATTATGATTACTAACAGTTTGAGACCATGATTGTCGATGTTTATGTTACTGCTTCGTTTCGGTTCCCAGATCTTGTGGTAATTTAATATCCTTCCAGATTTTTAACAAATCTCTATTCGTTTCATCCCCTCTGATACTCTCCCTGTTTGCTCTATTTGTTTCCAATAGTGATTGCTTATTTTGCACCTTTTTAGGGCTCGGCCTACGTCACCACTTTGTCAGAAGTGGGGCGGAGCTCCAAGCCGTTTTGTTACGGGGCTCAGAATAGTGAAGTAAAAATTTCTCAGTGCTCGAGATTTTTTTCCGTAGTTTATTTTGGCATCTGCGTGCTAATTGGTCCTCGCAGTGCTATGTTTCTAGTAGCCTTCACGCAATAGGCCATATGGATTTCAGTTTGTGCACTTCCTGCATATTCTGTGCGGTTACGCACAGGGGAGTTCAATAAATTGTCAATTATGTGCTGTCAGGGTGCCGCGGTAATTGAGGCCAGATGTTCGGGGCGTGTTCACCAGTCTGCAGCGAGTTTGGTGGGCGCGCGTTCGTCTGCATCCTTTCATGTGTAAGTGCTGGCTTTTGAAGAGCTGGCTTGGTCGTACGCCGACAATGAGACACACAGTCTTCATTACCCCACAAAGTATGTAAGTGCATTTGTATTGGAGACAGTAACGTTCAGGTACGAAACGTAATGTTTTCACTGGCTTACGAAGTATATCACTGCCTTTCTATTAAAGACACTAACATACAGGTTTCATGGGCAGGCGCATTAACCCCACTAACTATGTTGCTTTACTGGCTTGGCCGTGCGGCCAGTATCACACACACGTGAGAAACGTGATGTGTCGACTGCAGTTTAAAACAGGAAAAAAATCGGCTTATTTCTATGCTGCTAATAGATTGTATATCAAAGTGAGGTCTTTGGCAATCGCAGACCACCCTGGAGAGATGTTGTACGTGTTTCATGAGCAGGCGCATTAACCCCTTGAACTATCTCACTGCATTTGGATAGATAGTCTGCGTGTCTTAGTATGCTGCCTCTACAGGACCAAATTCATTATCTGTCATGCACGCCACCTGAGAAACGTTATGTGTCCACTGCAACATAAAACCAATAACAAACCGGCTTATTTTCTTAATCTGCTAATGCATTGGATGTGAAAGTGAGGTCTTTGGCAACCGCAGACTACCGTGGAGAGATGGTGTACGTGTTTCATGGGTAGGCGCATTACCCCCACGAACTATCTCACTGCGTTCAGATAGATAGTCTGCGTGTCCTGCAGCTTTACTGGTTTGGCCGGGCGGCCACAATGACACACACACACTGTCAAAGCACATCCATCTAGTGAGTGCAGAGTGCGAGTTATTGCAGAATGACAGAAGTAAGTGCAGAATAAGTGCAAATGTAAAGTACATTTACTGCAAAATTAGGGTAAATGAGTACAGAGTGTGAGTTACTGCAGTCTCCAAGAAGAACTGCCGAGCCCTCGAGAGAGCCTGGCGCAGAGACCCTACACCAGACAACATGACCACCCTCAAGCTCGCCACCCGAAAACACCATCAACTGATCTACGCCACCAACAAAACTGCATTCAAGGAACAACTGGACAACAACGCACACAACAGCATGGAACTCTTCAACATCGTCAAAGAGCTCTCCAACCCTAACGCCGGAAACAACGACATCACCCCATCTCAAGATCTCTGCAACTCCCTCGCCTCCTACTTCCACAACAAGATCGCTGACATTCACAACAGATTCAGCACACAACCAACGCTCCCCACGACCGCAACTACGCCCCCCACCACCACCCTCCGCGCCTGGACCCCGATCAGCACCGAAGACACCATCCGCGCGATGAACACCATCCACTCCGGCTCTCCAACCGACCCGTGCCCCCACCACGTCTTCAACAAGGCCGACGCTGTCATCGCACCCCACCTGCGGGACATCATCAACACCTCCTTCGACACCGCTGCCTTCCCTGAGAGCTGGAAGAACGCCGAACTCAGCGCTCTACTGAAGAAACCATCAGCGGACCCCACCGAACTCGAAAACTACCGCCCCATCTCGCTCCTCCCGTTTCCGGCCAAAGTCATCGAGAAGACCGTCAACAGACAACTGGCCGCCTTCCTCGAGACGAATGGATCCCTCGACCTCTCGCAGTCTGGCTTCCGGGCCAACCACAGCACGGAGACCGCCCTCATCACTGCCACCGATGACATCCGAGCCCTGCTCGACAACGGAGAAACAGCGGCCCTCATCCTCCTGAACCTCTCCGCGGCATTCGACACTGTCTGCCACCGCACCCTAGTGCAGCGCCTCAGCAACGTCGGAATCCAGGAGAAGGCACTGGAGTGGATCATCTCCTTCCTTGCCGGAAGGACACAGAGAGTCCGCCTTCCCCCGTTCAGATCAGAAGCCAACAAAGTCATCTGCGGCGTTCCTCAGGGCTCTTCGCTCAGCCCCACCCTCTTCAATGTCTACATGAGCCCCCTTGCGGCCATCGCACGCCAACACAACCTCAACATCATCTCCTACGCCGACGACACTCAGCTGATCCTCTCCCTCACCAACGACCCAGCCACTGACAGAGCCAACCTACATGAAGGGATGACAGACGTAGCCGAGTGGATGACGACCAGCCGCCTGAAACTGAACTCAGACAAGACGGAAGTTCTCATCCTGGGCTCCTCACCCTCCGCCTGGGACAACTCCTGGTGGCCCCCCGCCCTGGGCAGCGCACCCAAACCGACAGACCACGCACGCAACCTGGGCTTCATCCTGGACTCCTCCCTCTCCATGACCAGACAAGTCAACGCCGTCTCCTTGTCTTGCTTCAATATCCTGCGCATGCTAGGTAAGATCTTCCGGTGGATCCCCACCGAGACCAGGAAGACGGTCACCCAGGCCCTCGTCACCAGCCGACTGGACTACGGCAACGCCCTCTACGCCGGAACCACCGCCAAGCTCCAGAAGAGACTCCAGCGGTTCCAGAACGCCGCAGCAAGACTCATCCTCGACATCCCCCGACACAGCCACATCTACGGACACCTGAGAGACCTGCACTGGCTCACGGTCAACAAGAGAATCACCTTCCGTCTCCTCACCCACGCTCACAAAGCCCTACACAACCAAGGCCCAAGATACCTCAACAGCCGCCTCAACTGTTACACTCCCACCCGCCAGCTTCGATCGACCAGCCACGCTCTCGCCACCGCATCCGAAGAGCCACAACAGGAGGAAGGTCCTTCTCCTACCTGGCCGCCAAGACTTGGAACTCCCTCCCGACCCACCTCCGCCTGACCCAAGACCACCTCGCCTTCAGGAAGCAGCTCAAGACCTGGCTGTTCGAGCAGTAGCGGACCCCCCACTCCCCAGCGCCTTGAGACCCTCCAGGTGAGTAGTGCGCTATATAAATGTTTTGATTGATTGATTGATTTATTGAGTGGTGAGTAACAGTGAGTGCAGAGTGACAGTGAGTGCAGAGTGAGTGTGAGTGCAGACTGAGTGCAGAGTGAGTGCAGAGTGACAGTGAGTGCAAGTGACAGTGCAGAGTGAGTGTGAGTGCAGACTGAGTGCCGAGTGAGTGTTGGAAGGGGCGACCCCCGGGGTCAGGATTACTCTCCTAATCAGCCGAGACCCTCCATTCCACCAATTCCTGCCGAGGCTTATCGAGGGGAGTCCCCACCGGGGAGGACTGACCGTACACACTGCTGGCACACCACACTTACGAACGGACACCACACCGTGGATCTTTATCAAGAATCTTTATCACAAGTAAAAAGGTAGCAATTTACAACGATCGGAGGATCGTAAGAGTCTCGTAGCACAAGGGAACAGGGAAGCGGGACAGTCTCAATGGTAGGCCAGTACATAGCGTACCCTGCGCACAATTCTCAATCCTCAAACTGGGGGGTACGGAGGCTGGCGATAGTATGGGCTGTCCTACTCACTTTCGAAGTTGTCGTGATGGTAGCATCGATGGTCTAGCTGGACCAGAGGACTCCTCGAGCCGCAACGAGGTCAGCAGGGCTCGATCTGGAGTACACCGTAGTTCAAGAGGAGCCGTGACAGCGTCAGCAGGGCTCAGGGCGGAAGCAAGAGTCTCTCGTTCTGAAGAGTGGGGCGCGACAAGGTCAGCCGGGCTCCGGTGGTTCAAGTCTTTCTCTTCGAGAGGTAGCCGAGACAGCGTCAGCAGGGCGCGGTGGTTCAGTTCCGTAGCTTCGAGGATGAGCCGCGACAGCATCACCAGGGCTCGGTGTTTCAGTTCCGTAGCTTCGAAGAAGAGCCGCGACAGCGTCAGCAGGGCTCGGTGTTTCAGAGTTTCTCCACAAGGTCAGCCGCGATCAGATCAGCAGGGCTTTCTTGTCCAGGATACAACTACCTGCTGGATGTGAGGCAGGCTGTCTTATAGTTCAGGGGCCCTTTGATGTCCGGACCCTCATAGGCAGGGGGCTGGTGGTCCGAGGGCCAGGCGGCTGATTGTCTGGGTGGCTGGTTCTTTGATGCTTTGGACCGTGCGTCCAGGGATTCCCAGACGCCCATCAAGGTCTGGAGCCAGCTCGCTAGGAGGCCAAAGGTGTGATCGAAACCATCCCCCAGGGATAGTTCAGAGGTGTGAGGGGAACCAGTCTCTCGGGAGGAGGCCGGAGGTGTGATTGAAGTCTTGGTTTCGGGTACTTGGTGGGTCTTCTACCCCCCAGGCGGGTCAGGACGCGCACACCTCTCTGCAACCAGGGTCAGCCAGGGGCTGCCGAAATGGAAGAAGGCGGCCGGGCGGCCAAACATGGAGTCGGAGGGTCATGTGCACGGGTGAAGGCACGCAGTCGGAAGATCGGTTCAGGTCCGGTGTAGAGGGGTCGTGTACAGTTCTGGGCGGGCTGGGGTCGGGTCGACCAGTAGTTCTTGGGTTGCGGGGATCAGAGAGGACCACGCCACGAGGCTGGGTCCAACAGTGAGTGTGTGCAGAGTGAGTGCCCGAGCGACAGTGAGTGCAGAGTGAGTGCAGAGTGACAGTGAGTGCAGAGTGAGTGCATAGTGACGGTGAGTGCAGAGTGAGTGCAAGAGTGACAGTGAGTGCAGACTGAGTGCAGAGTGCAGACTGAGTGCAGACTGACAGTGAGTGCAGAGTGAGTGCAAGTGCCAGTGAGTGCAGAGTGAGTGTGAGTGCAGACTGAGTGCAGAGTGTGTGCAGAGTGACAGTGAGTGCAGAGTGAGTACAGAGTGCAGACTGGGTGCAGAGTGACAGTGAGTGCAGAGTGAGTGCATAGTGACAGTGAGTGCAGAGTGAGTGTGAGAGTGACAGTGTGTGCAGAGTGAGTGAAGAGTGACAGTGAGTGCAGAGTGAGTGCATAGTGACAGTGAGTGCAGAGTGAGTGCGAGAGTGACAGTGAGTGCAGAGTGAGTGCGAGAGTGACAGTGAGTGCAGACTGAGTGCAGAGTGCAGACTGAGTGCAGAGTGACAGAGAGTGCAAAGTGAGTGCAAGTGCCAGTGAGTGCAGAGTGAGTGTGAGTGCAGACTGAGTGCAGAGTGAGTGCAGAGTGACAGTGAGTGCAGAGTGAGTGCAGAGTGCAGACTGAGTGCATAGTGACAGTGAGTGCAGAGTGAGTGCGAGAGTGACAGTGAGTGCAGAGTGAGTGCATACTGAATGGGAGTGTACAGTGAGTGCTGATTAAGTGTCAGTGCAGAGTGCATGTACAGTGAGTGCAGGTGCAGAGTGAGTGCAGAGTGTGTGCGTATGTGAGTATGCAGGGTGAACAGTGTGTAAGTGTGCAGGGTGAAAAGTGTGAGAGTGTCCAGGATGAACAGTGTGTGACTATGCCAATGAACAGTGTGGATGTGCAGAGTCAGCAGAGTATGTGTGTAGGGACACTGTGTAACGGTGCAAGAGACAAACAGTATACAACCACTAAAAGTACGTTCACCACACACATACACAAAACCACAGACCAACCCACACACACCACACACCCATATTTTATTTATTTATTTATTTATTTATTGACATTTGTAGAGCGCGGCGAATACCCGTGGGCGTCTCGGCGCTAGTTAAGGGATGGATCAGCAACTGGGGTAAAGAAGATATACAAGGCTATTGGTCAAATAACCACGTCTTTAGCTGTTTGCGGAATGTGAACAGGGAGGGACTTGCTCGGATATGTGCAGGAAGGGTGTTCCAGAGTCTAGGGGCGGCAACCAGGAAACGCCTGTCGCCCCAGGTGACTGTTCTAGTGCAAGGCACAGCCAAGAAGTTCTGAATAGAGGAACGAAGAGATCGGGTTGGGACATGATGGAGAAGATTCTGTTTGAGAAAGTGGGGACCTTGATTATTGAGTGACTTGTAAACAATACACAGCGATTTGAATTTGATACGGCTGCGTATCGGGAGCCAATGGAGATCCCTAATGATGTTTGTAACTGGTGCGAACTTGGGGATCCCAGCCAGCATTCGTGCGGCTGCATTTTGGATTGACTGCATCTTATTTGTCACTCGGACTTGGGCATTTAAGAATAGAGAATAGAATAAGAATAGAATAAGAATAGAACTCGTTTCTAGAAAATAACCATCAGGTAACATACACCACTGAGAAAATGCACATTTGTGGGAGGCAGGAAAAAAAAGATATAGAGGCCCAAAATATTCTTTTGGGTTGAACCTGTATTCACAGTAAATTTGGGCAAGGTCTATTCAGGCCTGCGGACATAACTTGCAATTGGACTTTCATCACGGTATGTAGGACAACTATCCTACATTATTACGACCACTTTTTACATTTCCCACCACCTTTAATGTTTAGTTACTTGGTTTTTGCAGTCACAGGTGCAAATGTTTGAAATATTTAACAAGGTAGTTCAAAAGAGTATCTCTTTTATAATATGTTTTTAAAAAATCCCTTTTAAAATTCACATAAGATCGTTGGACAGCTTTTAAAGTCTTTGATATCCTGATGATTGTTTCCTGCGGTAGATGAAATACAGTATAATGCCCAAAATGATTATGATGACCACGGTAAGTCCAACAGCAAGAGCAATCCTGGAGGTGTGGTCTTGGATGCACACAGATTCTGTTCCAAAATTGTTTTGTTTAATCTCGAATGCTTGAATTCTGGCGTTGACCATTACTAGAGTCAAATCTTTCTCAAGTTGAACACTCTGCAAGGCTTCACACTTGTAAGAGGCACCCAATTCGGTCTTCATTAGAGTCTGATTTGCAATCTGACGAACACTCAGATTGGGTAACACGGCCTGAATCCGGTCTATGAAATAGTTCTTTTTATCCTTTATGAAGTTGAAATTACACCACACACACACCACACACACACTGTAGAGTGCTATGTGCTGTAGAGTGCTGCGTGCTGTAGAGTGCTGTGTGCTGTAGAGTGCAAAGTGCAGTTGAGTGCAGAGTGCAGTTGAGTGTAGAGTGCTGTACAGTGCAGAGTGCAGTTGAGTGCAGAGTGCTGTGTGCTGTTGAGTGCAGTTGAGTGCAGAGTGCTGTAGAGTGCTGTGTGCCTTTGAGTGCAGTGTGCTGTGTGCCTTTGAGTGCAGAGTGCTGTGTGCTGTAGAGTGCACAGTGCAGAGTGCTGTGTGCGTTTGAGTGCTGTGTGCTGTTCAGTGCATAGTGCTGTTGAGTGCAGAGTGCTGTTGAGTGCAGAGTGGTGTGTGCTGTTGAGTGCAGAGTGCTGTTGAGTGCAGAGTCCTGTACAGTGCTGTGTGCTGTTGAGTGCAGTGTGCTGTGTGCTGTTGAGTGCAGAGTGCTGTGTGCTGTTGAGTACAGAGTGCTGTGTGCTGTTGAGTACAGAGTACTGTGTGCTGTTGAGTACAGAGTGCAGAGTGCTGTTGAGTACAGAGTGCAGGATGCTGTTGAGTGTGTCTGTGTGAGGGTGGTTCTGTGTAGGGTGTAGCTATTGGCATTGTAAATGACAATAACATTGATGATTTAAAAAAAAAAAGAAATGTCATGAGCAATGCCAATAGCGCTACCTTTAATGATGCCGAGCCCATTGCATTGTAAATGCTTGTTATTACTTTCCTCCACTTGCAGCATTTCTAAGGACTGCATTTTCCCATTCTCTATCATTTTTATACTATCAGCTTGATTGTTTAGGCATTTATTTTTCATAACTGCTTGTACCTCCGATAGATCCTTATTAAATAGAGGGTAAAAGGGTTTTGTTGGAGACCTTTGTTTACCCTCACCTTCACAATATGATATTTGGTCATGGTTGTTTCCAGTGTTCAATCTCACTATATCTGATGCATTTGCATTTTTTATACCTTTAGAAGCTTTATTTCTTGCTTTCCGTTGTTTTTTCCTCTCTCTTTTTGATAAATGAACTTCCGGAACTGTGTCTGTCATTGTTGATTGTGTCGAGCATAGGTTTATCACTTCTTGATCTTTTGTTTTATCATCTATTTTTTCTTAAACAACAACAGTATTGTCTTTACATTTTATTGTATCTTTAGAGGGGCAGTCGGTCTTGATGGTTTGAATTCCCACATTAGGAAAATTCCCTTTTACATTGTCAATTATTGTTGTTAAAATATCCCGAAAGGTAGCTAGTTTGTTAATTAGTGGGGCACAACTACACTCATAATACGTAGATATTGGCTGGGATTGCGCCCTTACTATTAGATTATTTTCCATTGTTATCTTCTGCTCAATTCCGGTAACAGAGGATGCCATAGCGCTCGAGATCTATTTGGACCTCCTTTTTGTTGGACTTATATGTTAAAGCTTCCAGAATTAACTGCAAGGTTTTGAAGAATAAATCCCAAATTGCTCCCTCGTTCCCACTGCCTGGTACCTGAGTACCTGGGCTATGGTGTTGCCCATTTATGAATGATAGGTCCCTATACTCCTCTTTTTGTTGTCCTTGAAAATCATGTCCCTCGCCAAGAATTCATGAATTGTGGACTACTATTCAACAAGTCTTTTTGATACAGAGTACTTCAACGCTGCAGAGTTTCTGAGTTGCTTTTGTATTCGTGCTTATTCATTAATTTGCTTAGGGGATATCCTATTTGTTCTACTCAGTGGTTTAATTGGAAATTGAAGATCACATGGATTAGTTAGCATAGCACCAGCTGGATCTTTCATAAAATCAAACTTTCACAGTGACTTTCCCAGTCTTCTAAATGTTATGTTATGTTACATTATCTTGTAAAGCGCTCAGCTGCCCCAGCAAAGGGGCGTCCCGGCGCTGATTCCAGCTTAAAGAAGAAAGTAGGGGATCGCAAGGCAGGCATACAGAGAAATTTAGTTAAGGGGAAATAGATATGTTTTGATAGATTTCCTGAAGTCTAGCAGACCTTCCACTTCACTGTTGTAGGCTGGTAAAGCATTCCATAGTTTTGCTGCTAGGAAGCGGATTGACCTTAGATGATTTAAAGGACTATATGTCACCTGTCTGTTTTATTGGTGGCCGCTCCTTTCCTGAGCTCATAATACACCCTCTAAGATGAAGAAGTCTTGCTTCTTTCAGAGAATCAAATGGGCCAGTGACAAGACCAAGGGGTGCTTTGATGGTACAAAAACACCTCCAAACACCTCCAAGGGAAAACACCCCAAAGCACACCTCAGAACAGAATCCGCCGGTACTAGTGGTAACTTATTTAATTAATTAAATAATTATTCAATCAATTGATTAATATCCGGGCTCCCGCTAGGGCTGTAGTCTAGGCATGCAGAGTAATTCAGGGGTCGAGGGGTGCTTCAACAGGGTCAAAGTCTATATCACATTCCCCTTTGCATAATTTCTCAGATTTTGTATTACAGACTTATTACAGACTCCAATGGCTCCGCGACTTACGGACCAATCAACCTTAACTACTCGCAACACGCAACACACCTCTTGCCACTTGTCACTCGCTACTCACTGTTCATTGCTTGTTCGTTGCTATTCATCGCTGTCAAGAGTACAAGAAAGAATGCTGGCAATCGTTCAGGAACATGAGCGGGATCCAGAGCCAGTCCCACTACAGACGGCAGATGTAAGCACTTCTCTCCAATCCTCGGCTCTGGCCTGCTCAATGCTTGGTATATACGTAAAATCAGGCGGCAGGCCAAGGCTCCTCTGTGCTCCTCTGTGCCTCTGTGCCCTGCAGCAGCCGCCGCATCAGCAGCACCGTAGGCCAAGGCTCCTTTGACCCCTGCAGCGGCTGCCGCACGAGCAGCACCAGCAGCGCCTTAGCACCGCGGTGCTGGCAACGGCCGTTCCTGCAGATCCGTAGAACTTAAAGCACCCGTATAACAGGACGCAGGTGAAGCGGGAGAAACCTTCGGGAGGGGGAACCGGTCACAAAACAAAGCCGGGCAGTCGTCTCAGGCTCCGCTCCGCTTCCTCGTCAACTCCTCCTCGGCTTGGCTCGGCCCCTCGGCTCTACTCGATACGCTCTGCACTCAACGCAGTATCACAGGCCGACAACGGCAGTGAACACCAACAGAGGGAAGAATTTTGTGTTTCCCCAGTTAGTAAAAAAACATAGCATAAGTCTTGGCTGCTTCTGCTGCACTCAGCGTCTTATGCGCCTTTTCAGTCTCATTTTTCTGTCTGGAAAAAAATGGTGTCCTGGTTTTCTGCACCCAGTAAATCCAGGTGCAAAAAAACCTAACAACTGATAATCAGGTGGAATAAAATGAACACATGAAAGTACTGCTTAATTTCATTGCCCTTGATTCATACTCTGGACCATATTTGAGGGATAGGTCTAGGCATAGTCCTCGCAGCACACAATAGATTTGCTTGAGGCAGAGGCCAAAAGTCAGGAAACCAGATACAAGTAGGTGGTAACTCAGGGCAGAGGAAAACGCCTGTTGTCCGTGGAGGAGTCATTCCCATCCCAGAAATCTTCATTACAAATTAATTAATAGTATATATTTTTTTAATATCTGTTTGCTGCAAGTCCATATGACTTTAATATCTACCTTTGGGATTCTGTGTTACAACTCCAGAGGGGACATGTATCCTTTGTGAGCTTAATACAATTTTGAAAATTCTACAAATCCTCACTCCTACATCCAAGTACTCTCAGGCTACCATTCTACACTCTGCTCTGTCTAAAAAACAGCTCAACATTTTCAAAATTCTGCATTGATTTGGCTTATAAATTATATTTTTGGAACTGTACATGTATTAACTATTTAATTTTAATACTATAGGTGATTGCAATTACGGACGAAGAAAGCAGGATTTAGCACTAAGCAACTGAATGTCAGTACCATAAGAAGGATTATTTAAAAAAACTGAAGGACATCCAGCCTTCTACGTTTAAACAATTTCCAAAAATCTAAGTGTGGCGAGGAAAGTACTATACCTGTAAGCGAAGTCTGTAATTTTGCATTTCATTAACCCAGAGCAAAGCCATATCTGTGCACACAGCATCAGAAATAATATAGAAAGACCACTTCAGCATCCTCATCTGAAATATTATCAGAAAGACAAATTGCCGCAGCATGACAGAATAACGTTCATCTAAAGCATCATGTAATTCCAGAGAGGAAGCACACACTACATTAAAGAAAGTTACAGCAAAAGGTTCTTCTGGATACCATCAAAGAAAAGACACTGAAAGAAGACTCCGAAGCTGACACGTTAACAACAAAAAGATTGGAAAATCACCTTTGTTCAACAACGGTTTTTAACCAGTTACGCAAGTTTGAGACTATCTGCCTCGGGATATAACACCTTGACCCACTCTGCTCACTCTTGCGAAAACCTTAAAAATCCACCACTTTATTGTGTTCATGACCATCTCACATTGTTTCCTTTTTATTGTGTACTGTTCTGTAATTCTATGTAAATCGCCTCAACATTATCTGTTGTGCATGAGTGATATGTAAAACTGTTAAGTATAAAAATGGATTAAAGGAGCACAGTTGCGCTACAGCTAATGTAAATGAATCCTCATCTTCAGAACTACAAACCTTAACCTTACACCAAACATAGAAAGGGTAGAAGGAACTGATGTTCTGCGACTAATGATCCACAATAGTACTGTGCCGTTCTAACGCCCTCAGTTACTGCCATTACGTCAGTGCAAAAAGGTACTTATCAGTTTAATCATTAAATATCAGACTAACACCTTATTACTGCATTGCTAAGAACCTATACAAATAGATTGGAGAAAAACTTCAGTCACAAAATAAGTTGCTGCCGGAGAGGCTATTACCTAAAGACTATTATCTGCTAGAAACATTTCGACAGGTGTGACAGGGCTGCTTTCAGACATATTTTGCTCAATTCAAGTGTTAAGAAGATTACACACAATTTCTTTTAGAGATAAATGCTGAACATTATCTAAACAAGCCCAACTCTAAAATCATGTACACTCTTGCCATATAAGCAAGAGAAAACTAAATGTAGAGAATACACCTTATAAAAACACGGACTGTGAGAACAAATTCATTGTTCAAACCCGCCTCAATCGAGGGAAAATAATCCAAGTTGGGGAAAAAAGTTACTTGTGCCAAACAAGATACAGCCATAAATCTTATCTCACAGAATTTGACAGAATGCACACTGGGGGAAACCACTCTCAGTGTAAAGTATGCCAAAAAAGTTTCAGGCGTAAATCTTATCTCACTGAGCATATGAGAATCCACACTGGGGAAAAACCTTATCAGTGCTCTGAATGCCACAAAAGGTTTAGTATCAAACCGAGTCTATATCGACATGCATTAACCCACTCTGGGGAAAAACCTTATCAGTGCTCTGAATGCCAGAAAAGTTTTTGTAACAAAAGCGAACTCACGCGCCATACAAGAAGAACCCACACTCGGGAAAAACCTTATCAGTGCACGGATTGCCAAAAATGTTTCATTTACAAAAACAGTCTCACTCAGCATAGAAGAACCCACACTGGAGATAAACCTTTTCAGTGCTCTGAATGCCAGAAATGTTTCAGTTTCAAAAGCAGACTCACTGAACATACAAGAATCCACTCTGGGGAAAACCCTTATCAGTGCTCTGAATGCCCAAAACGTTTCCACCGTAAATACCTTTTAACTGCACATTTGAGATTCCACACTGGGGAAAAACCTTATCAGTGCTCTGAATGTCAGAAATGTTTCAGTGAAAAAAGACAACTCACGCAGCATATACAAACCCACACTGGGGAAAAACCTTATCAGTGCTCTGAATGCCAGAAATGTTTCAGTATAAAAAGTAGTCTCACACTGCATACAAAGATCCACGCTTGGGGAAAACGTTATCAGTGCTCTGAATGCCAGAAATGTTTCAGTAAAAAAAGTAGTCTCACACGGCATACAAGAACCCACACTGGGGAAAAAGATTATCAGTGCTCTGAATGCCAGAAATGTTTCAGTGAAAAAAGATATCTCACGCTGCATATAATGACCCACACTGGGGAAAACCCCTATCAGTGTTCTGAATGCCAGAAATATTTCCGAGACAAAAGAAGTCTTTCTCAACATACAATAACCCACACTGGGGAAAAACCTTATCAGTGCTCTGAATGCCTAAAAGATTTCAAACTTAAATCACTTCTAACTGCACATGTCAGATTCCACACTAGGGTAAAACGTTATCAGTGCTCTGAATGCGACAAATGTTTCAGTGCAAAAAGGAGTTTCATTGATCATATAAGAACCCACACTAGGGAAAAACCTTATCAGTGCTCTGAATGCCAGAAATGTTTCAGTCAAAAATACAGTCTCATTCATCATATAAGAACCCACACTGGGGAAAAACCTTATCAGTGCTCTGAATGCCAGAAATGTTTCAGTATAAAAAGTAGTCTCACTCTGCATATAAGAACCCATACTGGGGAAAAACCTTATCAGTGCTCTGAATGCCACAAATGTTTCAGTGAAAGAAATACTCTCGCTCGGCATATAAGAACCCACACTGGGGAAAAACCTTATCAGTGCTCCGAATGTCAAAAATGTTTCCGCCTTAAATCTAATCTCACTAAACATATGAGAATCCACACTGGAGAAAAAAAATTATCAGTGCTCTAAATGTCAGACAAGATTCAGAGGTAGAGATGGTTACAAGCGTCATAAGAAAACACACCATCAAAATAATTCAGTGCTCCAAGTGCCAGAAAAGCATCAATTTTAAACGCAATCTCACTCTACATGAGCAGACGCACACAGGGAAAAAACATCACCAATGCTGTGAATGCCAGAAATTCCTATTTGATTGGCACAGCCTCACTAACCATACGCGACTCCATACTGATGAAAATCCTATGAGTGCTCTGAATGTCAGAAAAGCTGCAGAGAAAAACGCTATTTCACCATGAGAAACTCCACACTGGAGAAAATCCTTATGCCATAGAAGCTTGAATCTGAAAGACAGTGTTATGCTTCATGAGAGATCCCACTCTGGGGAAAAACCTTATGAGTGCTCGAAATGCAAGCAGGGTTTTGGTTACAAATTACTTCTCACTTGACATGAGCTTACTCACACGGGGAAAAAATCCTTATGTGTGTTCTGAATGTCAGATAAGGTTTAGTCTTGAATACAATGTCATTTCACATGAGAGAATTCACACTGGACTAAAGCCTTATACAGGAGGGGAAAGCCAGAAACGTTATACTCAGAAAAGAGATCTTAGTGTAGCCATGTAGGGTTTTGAGGGTAGGGGTCAGTTTGGGTGGGGGTAGCAGGATAGAGGGCAGTGTTATGGCAGACGTTATTATATACGGGGTAACCCAAAGAAAGTCCTAGGACCTGGGTATTGAGTGCTACAGATATGGTGGTCCTAGACGTAAACTCCACACACAATTATTGATATTATTTCAAAAGAACTTTGTTCAATTCTTATTCCACATGCGAAATTAATCCTGCAATGAAGAATTTTGGAAACATAAGAGAGAAAACATAATAGCCCAAAACAAACAGATGTCCAACACACACAAAAAAGGAATTTTTCAATCATTTTAAAAGTAGAGGAGAGAAGACTCTACTGTTTATTCTCAATAAAATTCCTCCTCAAGATACAGTACACAAATATGCAGTTTTTGTAGAACAGGGGGTTACCAAAGGGTAAAGTGCATAGAGTGAGAAATTTGTGCTTGTGTAAGATAGAAAAGGACCAAGATGGTCAGGGGGTGGTGAATTACACAATGTCTTTGAGTCCAAGGTTAAGATAATCCTTGGCGTGGTTCAACAAGAGCCTGCCCTCAATAGTTTTTGCAAAAAAAGTCAATCTTTTTTGCTGTCTTTGCGGCGATCAATTTGCTCGTTGCTTCGTATTTTCAGAGGGGTGAGTGGGCAGGGGCACAAAAGATGCAGGCTCCAAGAAGAGGGGGAGATTGTCGACGTTTCGACCCAAGGATACGAAGGGCAATTGATATCCTCATGGACGGGTCTTCATCAGGTCGGGAAGGTGAAGGGAGGGAGCTAAGTTACATTACATTCATGTAACCCCAGCGGTGTGGGCGGACACCTGTAACAACAAATGTGAGGGTTAAGTATTTCAAACCAACAACATGAAGGTCAGAACTGATTGTCAGTAGTCCAAAGGCACTCACCCTTTAATGGTGTGCCATATGTGAAAAATCAATTGAGTTTTTGAAAGCCGTCCAAACGTGCTCTCGAGTACTGGAGGAAAAAAGGAAAACACAAAGCCATCAGTGCTGTGTTTCCTAAGGTACAATTGGACATGAAAAACATTGACTGGACTGAGACATTACTACACACAAAGACATTACATAAAAAGCGCTGGAAAACGCTAGTTGCACTCACCCTCGCTGTCAAAGGCGATGGATGGGTATGGATTGGTCGGTCGAACAGTATACACGCTGTGTCTGTAGGCAAGAGTGTATAGTTCGCTAACTAGATTCATAGTCCAAAATAGAGGATGAATAGGAAAGTTAAAGGATGCTTGTTGCCATAACATACCTCCTTAGTCGGACTGCGCGGCCTATCAATGGGGCGCTGTCTGCTGGCGACTGCTGAGAGATGCTCAGTCGGCGCCGAATTTAGTAGTGGACGTGACGGCAACGTGCACGCCTCTAAGACTCACGCTAGAGCCGGGGCTGTTGCCTAGCAACGTGTTTTGTTTGGAGTGAAGACAGACTCCAAGCGGATTTAGAAGTTTTAGGGAAAACATAGTTAACATAGAATAAAGCTGTATGCAAATAGAACAAATGACAAGGTATATGTTATACAGTACATAATTGTAAGATGTAACAAGAATTAAATACATGTCGGTCATATGGTTACATACAGTTTCAAGTGAATGTTGACTGATCGCATGCCCGCATCAAGAAGTAAAACAGAAAGTTAGAGTCAACCATTGTACAGGGTAGCCATCTGCCTTGTTGTTTCCTCATATTCAATTAGACCCCGGTTGACCGTGTCAAAAATATGCATCCACTTGCATTCTCTGAGATTTAGGGTGCTGGCAAAATTCCCACCCCTTACATTCACTTGGACTTTCTCCAGAACCCACCATCTGATGCTTTCTGGCGGGTGATCAAAGGTCAAAAAATGTTCACGAGGGGGGCGCCCTGTACCTTACAGCGTATCCTGCTTACATGTTGCAGAATACGAGCTTTAACTTTTTGTATAGTCTGGCCTACATATAGGAACCCACATGGACACATGATCGCATAGATAACACCGGCGGAGTTACAGTTGGTTTGTTGGCGCATGGTGTGGGTGTAGTTGTTATGCGTACACTGTTTAATTTCTAGAGTCATGGGGCAAGCTTTACCTGAGCCATGTAAAGCTTGCTCATGTAAAGCTTGCCCCATGACTCTAGAAATTAAACAGTGTACGCATAACAACTACACCCACACCATGCACCAACAAACCAACTGTAACTCCACCGGTGTTATCTATGCGATCATGTGTCCATGTGGGTTCCTATATGTAGGCCAGACTATACAGAAAGTTAAAGCTTGTATTCTGCAACATGTAAGCAGGATACGCTGTAAGGTACAGGGTGCCCCCCTCGTGGAACATTTTTTGACCTTTGATCACCCGCCAGAAAGCATCAGATGGTGGGTTCTGGAGAAAGTCCAAGTGAATGTAAGGGGTGGGAATTTTGCCAGCACCCTAAATCTCAGAATGCAAGTGGATGCATATTTTTGACACGGTCAACCGGGGTCTAAATGAATATGAGGAAACAACAAGGCAGATGGCTACCCTGTACAATGGTTGACTCTAACTTTCTGTTTTACTTCTTGATGCGGACATGCGATCAGTCAACATTCACTTGAAACTGTATGTAACCATATGACCGACATGTATGTAATTCTTGTTACATCTTACAATTATGTACTGTATAACATATACCTTGTCATTTGTTCTATTTGCATACAGCTTTATTCTATGTTTACTATGTTTTCCCTAAAACCTCTAAATCCGCTTGGAGTCTGTCTTCACTCCAAACAAAACACGTTGCTAGGCAACATCCCCTAGGGATCCCCAGGGCTCTAGCATGAGTCTTAGAGGCGTGCACGTTGCCGTCACGTCCACTACTAAATTCGGCGCCGACTGAGCATCTCTCAGCAGTCGCCAGCAGACAGAGCCCCATTGATAGGCCGTGCAGTCCGACTAAGGAGGTATGTTATGGCAACAAGCATCCTTTAACTTTCCTATTCATCCTCTATTTTGGACTGTGAATCTAGTTAGCTAACTATACACTCCTGCCTACAGACACAGCGTGTATACTGTTCGACCGACCAATCCATACCCATCCATCGCCTTTGACAGCGAGGGTGAGTGCAACTAGAGTTTTCCAGGGCTTTTTATGTAATGTCTTTGTGTGTAGTAATGTCTCAGTCCAGTCAATGTTTTTCATGTACAATTGTACCTTAAGAAACACAGCACTGATGGCTTTGTGTTTTCCTTTTTTCCTCCAGTACTCGAGAGCACGTTTGGACGGCTTTCAAAAACTCAATTGATTTTTCGCATACGGCACACCATTAAAGGGTGAGTGCCTTTGGAGTACTGACAATCAGTTCTGACCTTCATGTTGTTGGTTTGAAATACTTAGCCCTCACATTTGTTGTTACAGGTGTCCGCCCACACCGCTGGGGTTACATGAATGTAATGTAACTTAGCTCCCTCCCTTCACCTTCCCGTCCTGATGAAGACCCGTCCATGAGGATATCAATTGCCCTTCGTATCCTTGGGTCGAATCGTCGACAATCTCCCCCTCTTCTTGGAGCCTGCATCTTTTGTGCCCCTGCCCCCTCACCCCTCTGAAAATACGAAGCAACGAGCAAATTGATCGCCGCAAAGACAGCAAAAAAGATTGACATTTTTTTGCAAAAACTATTGAGGGCAGGCTCTTGTTGAACCACGCCAAGGATTATCTTAACCTTGGACTCAAAGACATTGTGTAATTCACCGCCCCCTGACCATCTTGGTCCTTTTCTATCTTACACGAGCACAAATTTCTCACTCTATGCACTTTACCCTTTGGTAACCACCTGTTCTACAAAAACTGCATATTTGTGTACTGTAGCTTGAGGAGGAATTTTATTGAGAATAAACAGTAGAGTCTTCTCTCCTCTACTTTTAAAACGATTGAAAAATTCCTTTTTTGTGTGTGTTGGACATCTGTTTGTTTTGGGCTATTATGTTTTCTCTCTTATGTTTCCAAAATTCTTCATTGCAGGATTAATTTCGCATGTGGAATAAGAATTGAACAAAGTTCTTTTGAAATAACATCAATAATTGTGTGTGGAGTTTAGGTCTAGGACCACCATATCTGTAACACAGTGTTATGGCAGAAGCAGACAGTGTAGCCATGTAGTGTTTGGAGAGTAGGTGTCAGTGTGGATGAGTAGTTTTAGGGTAAGCAGAAAGGGCCAGTGTTTTGTGGGAATGGATGATGGTGGTGTTTTGGGGAAAGGTGCCATGGTTTTCAAGGCTATTGTGGTGGGGTTGATGGCAGCGCTGTGGGGTAGGGTGACATGGAAAAGGGCTAGGCTATTCTAACTCCTTGGAGGTCTTGGATGGTAGATTCTGCTGGTTCTAGAGCTCTTGAGCTATCTGATAACTACAATATACTCTTGTTGCTTCAAGGCTCCGGTCGGTCTGGGGTTCAGTACACTTCTGGGAAACTCAGAACCTTGTGGGCTGGATCCAGATTTTTGAACTCCCACTTGAAAAGGGTGGAGGTAACATGTGTGCCCATCTCACTTTCACAATTTTCATCATGCCTGTCCTACCTATCCTAGACAATTATTGCAAGCGTAAATCAATCAGTATATTTATAGTGCGCACTACTCACCCGTGAGGGTTTCAAGGCGCTGAGGGTGGGGGGGGGGAGTGCTGCTCCTGCTCGAACAGCCAGGTCTTGAGGTGTCTCCTGAAGGTGAGAAGGTCTTGGGTCCGTCGGAGGTGGATGGGGAGGGAGTTCCAGGTCTTGGCGGCAAGGTAGGAGAAAGTTCTGCAGCCTGTTGTTGTTCTTCTGGTGCGTGGTACGGTGGCGAGGGCGTGGCTGGCTGAGCGGAGTTGGCGAGTCGGGCGTGTAACGAGAGGCGTTTGTTGAGCCCCCTTTCACAGGACTGGCCCAACGGAAACTCTTTGTTTTGTAGCACATTTTTTTTTTTTTGCATTTTTCAAAGTATTTGATTTTGGGGATTTTAAGTGTTTACAACAGGGATCTTCAACCTTTTCTGAAGTGAGAGCTACTTCTAATCAGAGAAAATCTTGAGCTACTTAAGGTTAAACATCTTGCACATTGTTACCAGTCAGTTTGTCAAGTTGGGCCTTTTAGATTGAAGTCTAATGATCTATCTGCAACCTTCCGCGCCATGGTACTCCTATGATCCCAAGAAATGTAAAAGAAAATGTAGGCACCAATAACAATTTTGGAGGAAGAATTACAGCCTATTGTTCAAACACAGTTAAATCACTTTCATCATTTGCTTATAAACATTTAGCAACTCCCAGCCAAAAAGCTGTGATGAACTAACCAAATTCTTTTTTCCAAAGTAAATAAAATATTCCTGAATTTTAAGATAACACCAGATAATCTTTAGGGACAGATGCAGTGGAGTAACGTACGGTGAATAAACTAACTTACCATTTCCTGGTAATGAGTACATTCACCCCACTTTCTGAAGACAAAGTCTCTAATCTTATCAACACTATGAAATTTGGAGCCCTGCAGATTCTTGCCGTCCATTCAGTTTCAGCTACCATTTCTGCTCATCTCAGTTTTTTATGACAATGGTGCTCAAGTCCGTCTTTTTTCCCAGATGCTTGGAAAAAGGCTTCGATTTTGCCCCTTCTAAAGACTCTTTCCCTCGATCCCTCAGATGTAAAGAACAGCAGATCCAAATTGGTCCTTCCTCTTCCTGATGAAATTTTAGAAAAGGCCATGAATCAGGAGATCACCACCTTTTTGGATCCTGCTCAACATGGGTTTAGACCCTACTACCGAACAGACTTAACATTTTCGGCAGTAACTGAAGAGATCAGATCCATTGTGGATAGAGGAGATTAATGCAGCCTTGATCCTATTGGATCATTCGGCCACATTTGATACGGTTAACCATTTCTCTTTGGTAAGTTGTTTAGAAAGTATAAGCATCAACGGTACTGCTCTCACGCTGACCATGTTCTTTTTGTCAAACAGAGAGCAATTGGTATCTTTGGAAGATTTTACCTCTGCCCCATTTTCATTTCCTTGTGGGGTTTCGGGGCTCTTCAATAAGTCTGACTTTGCCTAATGCCTATATCACTCCATTAATTGGACTAGTTCCATCCTGCTGGTTCTCTGCATTTTTTTATGCCAATGATACTTAAATAGTGGTATTGGTTACTGTAGAACCTGAAAAAGTGACAAAAGATTTTAGAACGAGTATGACTAGCATCGCTAATTGGATGCAGAAGAATTTCATCAAAATAGATGCAAAAAAACAGAGTTAGTGCTATTTGGTAAGGATTCCTCCTTCTGGAACACCTTTTGGTGGCCACACAGTCTCAAGCCCCTTCCACTCCCAGTTCAGAAGGCTAGAAATGTGGGTAGTCGTCTTGACTCAAACCTCACTTTTATTGACCACTACAATCAGGTAACCTCTTCCTGTTTCCTTATGTTAAAACATTCAAAGAAAATCTTGCCCTTCCGTCCCATGAAGCTTAGGAAAAGTGTTAAATTGTCTTAACCATTAAATGTCCTCTTTGTGCGGGCCTGTGGCTCGTGATTTCAGACTAAGATTTTCCGTGCCCATGGTGAGGCGTTGAGACTCTTATTTATGCATTTTCCCTAAATGTTTGAGAGTAAACTTGTGATGTCCGTGATCTGCAGTTTCTGCTGCCCCATAGCGTGCCTGTTCTCTCCCTCCTCGTATCCAAAATGGATTACTTTATTGATCTTTATATAGGCTCAATAAGTTGCAAACAGTCCAAAATGTGGCAGCAAGACTGCTGAAGAACCTCCCCTCATTCTGCTCAGCCTTTGAAGCCATTTAAGACCTTCATCGGCTGCCTATTAGGGAAAGAATTACATTCAAAGCCTTATGCTGTGCCCAAAAGGCACTGCATCAGGTTGGCCCTCGCTTCCTACAAGATGCTCAAATGATATGCCCCTTCTCGTACTCTATGGTCCAGCAATACTAGGTATGTGTACCCAGAATAGAAAGTATCCATTGGAGAGGAAGACGTTTCTCCTACTCCACCTCCAAATGGTGAAACTCTATCCAATCATTTGAGGTCAGCCTCAACTATTGAAGTTCAGGAAGGAACTTAAGACGTTTCTTTTCAGCCCATAGTTTAATGTTCGCATCTAACTACTAGGCAAATGTCTAGGTATTTTATATCCCGTACTGTCAGGTTTCAAATGACACTAGTGCCAAGATGCCTATTTGGTAATCGTGCACTTGGTTAAAAAATTAACATTAACATTATCAGACTCTGCTAGCTGCAGTCTGATGATAATAATATAAAATAAACACAGCCTTCCCTTAACTTTAAAAGGAAAATATGACCTTGTTGTTATTTAAAAATTAACTAAAAGCTGTGAGATAATCCAGTTATGTTATGTTATATTAATGACATTTTTAAAGCGCATTGATTACCCGGAGGTGTCCTGGCGCTATCTAGGTCTCCTTCTAGCCTAAAGTCGAGAGAGCGGAATTGTGGGAATACATTTATTGGGAGAACAGCCAAGTTTTTAAGCCCCTCCTAATGGCCAAAGGTTCTGTGGTATTTCTTAGATGGAACGGCAGCTTTTGCTGCACCGTGGACAAAGCTCCTGCCACCTTCCCAGGAGACAAGAGATGGCCACAAGCATCTTCAGGAATTGGATCGGAGCGGGTAGCTCGCGCGAACACGCGCTCCGATTCCGGCAAGCTTTTCACACACACACACACACACACACACACACACACAGACACGCATGCACACACATACGCAGGCACACATGCACGCACTCACAGACACACACACAAGCACACACGCGCACACACAAACACACACATCCCCTCCCTCTCCCCCTCACTGCCCCCCCCCCCCCCCACTCACTGGGCTCTTTCTGCGTGTCCCTCTCCCTCCGCAGCAGGTCAGTCTTAGCAGCAGGCTCCAATTCAGACACGGAGCTCGGCGTATCTACTCCGGCGATCTTCAGCTTTCACCTGCGCCGGGACAGCCGATGTGCACGCTCACGGCAACGGCGTCTCGTGTGCTCCCTCCGCGCTTTCAGTTTCGCGGCCAGCGATCCTCAGCTTTTTTTTTTGTATATTTTTATCAAACTCGTTTTGTGATTACTGTTTTACGGTTTGTAATAAATGATAAAACTTTATATAAAATTCGTAAATTGTCTTAACCATTAAATGTCCTCTTTGTGCGGGCCTGTGGCTCGTGATTTGAGACTAAGATTTTCCGTGCCCATGGTGAGGCGTTGAGACTCTTATTTATGCATTTTCCCTAAATGTTTGAGAGTAAACTTGTGATGTCCGTGATCTGCAGTTTCTGCTGCCCCATAGCGTGCCTGTTCTCTCCCTCGTGCTACTTTACCCGCTTGTGGTGCAGAAAGAGGGCCGAAAGCGGTAGTCTACAGACGGACTATCCCGTGTTTGCCCAGCCAACTTGCATTAGTGTCCAGTGTCAGCCAAGAGGAATGGCCTAACGCGAGCTTGGGGATTGATTGGGGATGGGACGTGTGATTGTTTTGAACATTTGCGCTCCACTTAATAAGATATTCCAGGTGGCCAGTGAGTAATCCTAAAATAGCTGCTTCTAATTGCTTTAAATGACTCCCCACTATCCACGGAGACTGATTGTTTGCTAAAACAATTTCCGATAAATGACAGAGCTTTCCGATGTGTCCGAGGGAGCTGCAGGAAGAGGGATTGATTCCGATCTGGAAGTTTCGGGCAGCAGCTTCGGCGTTTAGCAGTTTTGTGCCCACGTTTTGAAGATTTCCCATTTTATACATGAAACTCAGACATTGCCTACTGGGGGTCTCATGGCGCTCTTTGATTGAACCTGTGTGCATCGTATTTTACTTTGTGCCGATCAGAGACGTAAAGTCTGTGCATGGATAAAGTGATCTTTTTACTTTGAGGCTTTCTAAATTGTAGATGGTCCCAAATATTCCTAATTTTTTTGCTGACAATCCAATGCAATTAAAGAAGCTAATAAAAAAATAGAAGCATTGGTAAGCCAATAGGCCCCGCCTATTTGACAGCTGTTGGGTTTGTCAGTGTTTTATCCAAATTTTATAGAAGCGCTATGATGCATTTATAGCTCCTTTTCCCCCCTTTACTTTCAGCCATGCGGCATACTGCTATACAACACGGCTAAACACACAACACGAAGCCAACCACACTCGCATAGGTGGGAGCTACTGACTTTGCCAATGTTTTTGGTTTTTGATTTTGCTGAATGATGCTCACCTTCTAGCATTGAAAATAAATAAGGGACAATTGTGACTGATTTGAACTCTGAAAAAGCAGTCAGTCATTCGATCAAAAAGGAAAAGTATGCCACCAGACATCAGTGCACACTTTCACCAGGCACACACACACCACCAGCCGTCAGTGCATGCTTTCCCCTGGCACACACACACCACCAGCCATCAGTGCACGCTTTCACCAGGCACACACCACCAGCCATCAGTGCACGCTTTCACCAGGCACACACATCACCAGCCGTCAGTGCACGCTTCCACCAGGCACACATGCCACCAGCCGGCAGTGCACACTTCCACTAGGCATGCACACCACCAGCCATCAATGCACAATTTCTACAGGCACACACACCACCAGCCACCAGTGCACACATCAGCTGTTAGCGCATCCACAATTAACTATTGTAGCAATCGCAGTAGGGCACCCCTTCCTTTAAAACACAACAATCTAAAGCTCAGAATGTCACCATTGCTACAAAAATAAAGACAGATTTTTATGACCTACAATTTATAGACTTTTGTTGCAATTGGTGTTGCAAAATTTAGCAATGCCAATAGCTCAAACTTAATTAATGCAAGACCTTTTGCATTGCAAATGCTTGTTTACCTTTTTTGACGGAACCGGGAGATCACCCATCGAGTCCGGCCACCAATTTGGTGTCCAAAAATTGGTATTGTTGCCGAACAATATCACCTCTGTTTTGCCCGTGTTAAATTTTAGGCAGTTCTCCGCCATCCAACCTCCTACTGCCACATGCAGACCTGGAAGCGTCCTTCAATTCCCACCTCCTTCCCTTGTGACACAGACACCACAATTTGGGAGTCATCCGCGTAGGAGGTGAGATCGAACCCGAATGAACTAATGACTGGGGCTAGAGAAGAAACATAAACATTAAAAAAGCGTTGGGCTGAGCGAAGACCCTTGTGGGACCCCACAGTCCAGGGCAAAAGATTTGGACTGGTAGTCTCCCAGTGCAACAGTTTGTCTTCTGTCCATCAAAAGAGATCTTACTAGATCCCAGGCTTTCCCGCAGATCCCATAAACCTTTAAATGGTCCATCAATATGACATGATGGACCGTATCAAAGGCAGAGGACAAATCTAATAAGATCAATGCTGCCCTACCTCCTTGGTCAACGGCTTCCCTAATCTCCTCAGTGGTTTTAATGAGAGCAGAATCAGTGTTGTGTTCCTCTCTAAAACCGTATTGTGAGGGATCCAAAGCTTGAGTCTCAGCCAAAAAGGAACTTAGCTGTCTGTTCATAAGTTTTTCAATCAATTTTGCTGGGTGAGGGAGCCTTGAGATAGGGCGAAAATTGTTTGGATCCTTAGGGTCCAGGCTTGGCTTCTTGGGAAGTGGCAAAATGGAAGCCAATTTCCATTGTGTTGGAAAATGTCTGGATGTAAACATAGCATTAAATATTGATGACAGTGATATGATGATCGGATCTAATGCCAATTTAACCACCACAACCAGACATGGGTCATAAGGTGACCCTGAATTAACGTCCTTGAGGCATTTTTGTATGTCATCTGGATTCACCGGCGAGAAGTTCTCTAGAATGGAGGTGTGATCTCTCACGGGCTTTGCGCTTTCCATAGCCATACTTATCCCATCTGATTTTGGCACATTAAATGACAAAAACATGGATTCAACCTTAGACAGAAAGAAACTAGCAATTTCTTCGCATAGTTCCTGGCTTGGTTGAACTTTAGCCGGCCTGGGTAAGGCTAGGGCAGCAACTGTTCTAAACAACTCTTTAACTGAATTTTTTGTTGCTTTGATACAAGTTACATAAAATTTTTGTTTGGCGGCAGAAATGAATTGTTTATAATGCTGCAGGCTGAGTTAATAAAGTTTTTCCTCTCCTTCCTTATAACTTCTCCTCCAGCTCCGCTCACGCCGTTTGCAGATGAGTTTTTGATTTCTTAACTCATCCGTGAACCAAGGAGTGGCAGGTTGTGATCTATTGGGGCAAATAGATTTTATTGGAGCTATTATGTCACAAGTTTGTTCCAGCCATTCTGTGTATGCCAAGCTCGCCTCCTCCACTCCCAGTGGCAGTTGATTCGCTGTGGAGGTAAGAACCTCCTGCAGTGCTGTCCCCTCCATTTTATTCCAAGCTCTGGTTCTTATACGTCTTTTGGGCCTTGATCTTTTACGTAATGCTCTGTCAGTCTTAATTCAAAATGAACAGCTACATGATCAGACCATACTACTGGTACAGGATCCATGACTTGGAGACTCGGATAATTGGAAAAAATACCATCCAAGGTTTGTCCCGCTGCATGGGTGGGACCAACTACCCTCTGCTTCAAGTCAGCACTATCTATCAGATCGTTCAAAATCACTGTCATGATCAGTAGGTATTTCCAAATAAAAATTGAAATCACCCATGATAGTATAGGTCTCTCAGCAAACACCCTCTTCAAGTAATTTGCCAACAGAGACCAGAAAGGAGGTCCTTGTTCCCGGTGACCTGTACACTAAACTCCCTTTAAAAGAGTGATGGTCATATAGCCTGAGATTACTAGACAGGGCCTCACACATTTCCATTGAGATAGGCTGAAAGGCAGGCCTGATTGATTCATGATAGATCACCGCCAGGCCTCCTCCTTTCCTAATAAGCACAGCATATAGACTGTTCAAACACTTTCTGTAGTATGCTTCGTTCTGGGCAGATCAACTCTAAGCCACTCGCTACTTCTATCCTTGTGTTAGTGCAGCCCGATGTAAACAGAAATTGTAATGTATTGGCATTTATATAACGCTAACTACCCCTGACAAACATTGAGGCGCTTTTTCGACTAGCACGCTACTCCAGGATCCAAAAATGGTTAGTGATGAATTAGTATAAGGAAATATAAAATTAATTTGAGAGCTGGACATGTTGGTCTGCTAGTTGGGTTCAAAAAGATAGTGGAGGGATAGAAGAGGGAAGGGTTTGTATTTATATAGCGCTTGCTACCCCTGGAGTGTTGAAGCTATTTTCGGCGAGTAGCATGCTACTCCAGAACCCAAAAAGATTAATAGATAGATCAATTATGGTGGGTAGGTTTTATTATATACACACAACTGTACGAAATTTAATAAAATTCCGTTGTAAAGTTGTATCCAAGAGGACAAGTATAGTCTCTGATAATAATATATACAATACTGATAAGGTTTTAGTTGGCTTGCCAGCAAGACTGATGCCCCGTAATGTTGATAATAATAATAATAATACAGATGCTTGTAGAGCGCGAACAGCTACCTCTCAAGGAGGTGTCCCGGCGCTAAGAGAGTGCATTCATCTGGGAGGAAGCTAGGTGAGATGGTGTAAGTTTATTGCACAAAAAACCAGGTCTTTAAGAGCTTCTTAAAACTTGCTTCTGTTGAGGCAGACTGAATGGCCAGAGGCGGGTGTTCCAAAGTTTCGCCGTGCCAGCTGAGAAAGATCTGCCCCCAAGTCTGGCCTTCCTAACTCGTGGAATGGTTAGCTGAAGCCGAGAATTAGAGCGTAGATGTCTCTCCTGATGGTAACGGGGGAGTCTGAGTTTTAAGTAAGTAGGGCAGGTACCTTTCAAAGCTCTAAAAGCCAAGGTAAGAACTTTGAATTTTACTCGGCTTGCTATTGGAAGCCAGTGCAGTTCGCGCAGGTGCGGAGAGATATGATGTCTGAAAGGGATTGGTTTTATTAATCTCGCAGCCGCATTCTGCACGATCTGTAAGCGCTGCACCAAATATTTGGGCAGGCCAAGGTAAAGGCCATTTGCATAGTCCAGTCTGGACGTGATTGTTGCATGTACCACCGTCTTGCGACATTTAGCAGGTAGGAGAGTCAGAAATTTCCGGAGGTTCTTGAGTTTGTGAAAACATCCAGTAGTAACCTGCTGAACGTGCGAAGAGAAAGAGAGATTCACGTCCCATCTTACTCCCAGGTTCTTCGCATTGGTACCAGGGGCTGGGGCAGGACCCATTTCGGAAGGCCACCATAGGTCTGAAGGAGGATGCGTATTTTTCCCAAAAAATAAAACCTCTGTTTTGATTGCATTCAGCTTAAGTTTGTTGGTATTCATCCACTTGGCCACATCTTGAAGGCAGCCCCTTATTTGTCTAAAAGCTGCCTCTGATACCTCAACATAGGGAAAAACTAGTTGTGTGTCGTCGGCATATGAGATTGCCTTGACCCCCCATTTGGCAATCAGGGTGAAAAGAGGGGTTAGATAGACATTAAAAAGGAGCGGGCTGAGTGCCGACCCCTGAGGAACGCCACACCACAGGCGTTTTGGTTTGGAGGAGAAGGCACCCAGTGCGACTTTCTGAGAGTCAAAGTCAGTTGTGCGGAAGTATTAGACTCTTGTTGAATTGTAACATCCACCTTGTGGGTCCTGCTATTTGTATCAGGTCCACGTTGTAGGCAGACACAAACGCCCAAATTGTGCACTATTTATATTAAGCATACTGTAGGTGAGCAGATGACAGTAACCACTTTACAAGCTGTATTAGGTGCTTAGAAGTAGAGTGACCGAGAGCAATAAACACTCCGCTAACTCTGTCACTCGCTTAGTACAGACAAAAACCAAAGATAATAGAACTGATCTGAGAGATGGACCTTCAAGTATTATGCTCAGTCAATATATTGAACAAATTATAGAGTTAAAATCTGAATAGATTAGATCCACAAGCATTGCCTGACCACTGTATTTTACATCAATAGATTAGTAATCAGCACATTTTCACTCATCTTCTATTTTTCGCGGAGCTCGTGCTGGGTCTGTTTGAACCCTTTTGAAATATGACATGTAAATGTCCAAAAGTTCAGGAATTCTAGTTTCAAGCCTGGTCAAACCTTAATGAATGCTACACCAAAAGATGCCCTTCTGTTCCTACATTTTATTGTGCACCATGATTCAGAAATGGTATGTTTTTGCTTTCGGAGGTGAAATTCTAAACATATTTATTGTTGTCGCCATCCGAAAAAATATCACTAATTAGGAAGATAACAACAAGTGGTCCTGTGATGCTTGCTGGAATGGGAAGTGTTTGATTACAAGGTGGATTGAATTAAAGTTTAGGTGACAATTTCAGAAAAATGTAGGGATTCTGTATATATTAAAAATTGTTGATCTCCAAAAAGGCCTAAATCAATACATTGAATTGAAATTTAAGTTTATCATTTGAATCCTATTGTTGGAAAAGATGTGATTTTGAACCCCATAAGGCGGTTCCTTTCCAGAATGCATTCAGGTTGTAATCATGAGTCACATAATGCTGGGGATGTTAAAATATTCAAATTGAATTCAAATTACACATGAAATGTTCATTGTTCAATATATTTCTCAGAGTATTTTAGTGTGCAGACTTTATTGCTTAAGGAAATAATTAGTATTTCTTGTTCTATATGAACGTTTCTATTGTTGAACTTTAAAGATTACCCAAAATTAAGACTTGTTCTCTACATAACTTTGCTGTGTTACAGTGTTTTGATTTTTATGTACAACTTTTGTCTCTTTATGTGTATAGCAACTGATGTTTTGTTTTGCTTTAATAATCGGCTTATGTTTATTAGGTTTTATTATTAAATAAAATGTTTCAAACACAACAAATGGTAATTGATATGTATTTACAACTGCAGCATTTTTATTGTAATGGGCACTTTCAAAGGGGCCAAAAATATAGTCTGCTGGATGACGGAGGACGACATTGGCATCAGCAGGGAGAGGTTTGGGCAGGTGATTGGGGCTATATGTAAGGTTGGAAGTAGGGGAAACAAAGCATGTACATTGTGTGGACTGTGACTCCTGGAGTTATTGTGAGGGATACCATGCTACACTGTAAATGAATCCCCTAGTGATTATCAACAAACCTTATTCGGTTTTATAAAAGAAAATGATAAAAGTCATAAATAAAATGATAAAACATCTTCCAAGTTACAAATTGACAAATATAATATGTCTAAGTTAATCAAAACACAAGATAAAAATTCATGAATTACAGTACAGAAGTTCATCTCAGCTTGACCTGAGTCTAACAGCGACCAGTAAAAAGTTAAGAGTATGCAAAACAGTGTAATTAGAGAGTAGTTGTTAAAAGATCAGAGCTGGTCTCACCTGCCTAAAACCCGCTTTTTTGAGAATGGGAATAATCAATAACTTTCTAGGGACAGCATAAAAACTACAAAACATTATAAAGTGCATCATGTCCTGAGGAGACTCACTGTTGCAGCCACAGGGCATGAGGCACTGGCCTCTGGGAGCCACGAGGGTGTGCCAAGAGGTAATGGAAGAGGTTGGGCCGAAACCGGGTCAATAGAAAATATTCATGGATGCTTTAAAGCCCAAGAAGATAAGGTTTGTTGTTTGGTACAGTTTTTGATACAATGTACTTATGCACACTAGGCTAACACAGCTCATTTCCCTCTCTATCACAGTGGCTCATTCTTAAAGAACACTCTTTGACCAGAGAAAGGTCCCTCTAACATATGCGCTCAGGGCTAGCTAATAGTTCACACCTACCCTGGTAAGGCCAACTCTTATATACTGGAGCCATCGGATGCTTGAGACATGGTCCCGTGAAAGGCATTCCCGTAGGACGTCTTTGCGAAGTGTATTTTCTTGCCTTGCCCAAATATTAAGCCACAATGCTAGGGTACGGAAAGTCAGTACATCTGAGAGGAAAGGCATCCCCATCTCTTCGTGCACGACATAAAATGGGGTGCTTTGTGGGACTGAAAGGCCCATCGCAGGAAAGAGTTTTCAGCACTTTGCACTGCCCCTACCCCAATGTGGCCCAATATCTCACTCCCATAACTAACCTTTGAGATATATTTAGCTTCATATATCTTCAAAAGAGGCCCTATTGGCTTCCCTCCCACTCTGCTGGCAAAGTTAAAGACAGCTGCAAAAGCTTTCACTAGATCCCCTTTCTCCAAGTAAGCAAAGGGCACCAACTCACGAAATCGTCAAACAAAACTCCAAAATAGGAGAAAACATTGGTCTTCGGTAGGCCTGGGTGGTAAATTCCGTTTCACTCGTGGAATTTGGGTAATTTTGTGTTCCACAGAGAACGTGAAATTGCACAAAATTCCGTGTTCCGCGACTTCGCAAAATATTTTGCTTGTTACCGTTCTCAAAATGCGTGTTCTTGAGATATTTCCCCCCCCCTGGTGCGCAAACAGCGATTGCAAACAGTAAAAAAGCATCGAAAACATGGAATTCTTCGTGTTCGCGGAATTTCTGCGTGTTTGCTGAGTTTTTTTTACCGTTTCGCAGAGATTTGCGTAACGCGATTACTCAAATTCCGCCCACGCCTAGTCTTCGGTATTGACAAAAGTCTGAGTTTAAAAGTTGACTGCTTAGCTTTACGAGAAGGCCCCTAGCTATCCTCGCCAAGAGGACTGCGTCGTCTGCGTAGAGAAGGACTGGTAGGCTATGCTTGCCTACCTGGGGACAATCCGCATTTGTGGCCAAAAGTCCCTTCTCTAAGGAATTAATATATAGTTTAAAAAGAAAGGGTGCTAAAATGTAAATGTAGTATACTTGTAAAGTGCACAGCTGCCCCAGCAACGGGGCGTCCCGGCGCGGTATACCGCTGTGCAAACCTTCCTGGCTCTCCCTGTGAGATGCCCCTCCTGGGCACCCCCAAGGTGAAGCCAGGCATCCCAGCGCTGTTAGGGCCGTTGTGGAGATTAAGCAAGCTATTGCCCAGAGTTGCAGCGTGGGACCCATGATTAGAGTAGGCGCCGAGGCGAGAATTATCGAGTCCGCGGACATTGAGCCCAGATCCTGCCGCGTCGGGAATTGAACCCTGGTCCCGGGCCTGATCTCTGCTTCAGGGAATGCCTGCTTCTAACCAGTGAGCCACACTTCTTCACCCATGGCGCATCCCTCTCTTCATGTCAAGCTGACACTTTCAGGTCCTTTGAATAGCGGACAACCGCGGTTGAATCACGGTGAAGATCCCTCAGAAATAAAACAATGTTACTGTCAATGACAATGGAGGACATCAACGGCCAGAGTTTGAACCTAATGACACAGTCTGATGCTGAGGACAGGTCCATGAAGGCTAGGTATATGGGGCTGGAATGAACCACAGTGTATTTGTTCAGAACCATGTACAGGTTTAAACACTGTTCCACAGTGGAACAACTTGGGCGAAAGCTGTTTTGGAAATCCAAAATAAAAAATGTTTTCATCAACCCAGGATACAAGTGTGTTAAATACCATGCGGCCCACCACCTTCACCACAGAGTCCAGAAGAGAAATGGGCCTATAACAATAGGTACTGTCCCGATCTCCTTTTTTAAATGCCGGACTATAATTGATAAAGCCCAAGAATCTGGGCGTCCAACCTGGACTGCAGTATTGATGACAGCTGTGAGGACAGGCACCCAGGTTTCAATGTGGGCGATGTAGAGATCTGGCAGGATTCCATCTGGCGCGGGGGCCTTGTTTTTAGACAGACTCAGAATACCGCCTCTCACCTCTTGCGTGGTGAAAATAAGTTCCGACTTGCCTTCCACCCTTTCCTGCCCCTCAGTTGGCGGGGTGTCCGCCTGGAAGATACCCTCGAAATAATGTACCCAATCGTCATCTGTGATATGGGCATCTAGTAAATTAGCATTATTTCCAGATACAAATGGGCTGTTAATAATGCCCCAGACCTTTGAGCTATTACACAGTGTACTAGCCTCCACTAGATCGATCCAGGCCTCCTCCTTCAGGGCAGAAGAAACTGTCATCGAAACTGTACAATCCGCCCACTTTGAAACCCTGAGATTGCAGAGACTGAAAAGATACTGGGCTCAGGGTGCCCCCCTCCCCACTCCGGTTGGCTGGACGGTCCTAAGGATCAGTCCTGGGCATAATAGGGGGTGTTGTATCACCTACCATGTGACTAGGCGGCTTCGTGATAGACACTGCTCTGTCTCCTGCTCCTGTGCCATTACTACTGGGACTGGAAATGGTGGTCGAGATCGTAGGCCTTGTAGGAGGGATACTTGTGGAGAGAAGGGCACAGTCCCTTTGCAAGCAGCTATCAGTGCAGACAAGTTGCTTTCCAGTGTAGAAAGTCGGAGTAGGATGGGGTCCAATTTAGTTCCAAGTGCTGACAGCAAGGCTGCTTTGAGCATGTCTAACAAAATAGCTTCCAGGTTAGGCACTGGGCGGCCTGCTGAAGATGACTATGAGCCAATGTTCTTTTTGAGTTTATAAGGGCCCCCAAACGAGGGGCACTAACTCTTAGCGCCTCCTGGGCCCAACCCATTGCCAGGGGTCATGTCAGTGGCTAACTTAAAAATTGGCGACTGGGCACCGACACGTGTGACAACAACTGGTGTAAGGGGACGATACCCCCCGCCTGGTCTTGAGGCATTTTTTGAGGTATGTCCACCAAGCCTACTTGAAGGGACTGAGGCTGAGTATGGGAACCGGCATACGGAGCAACAGAAGAAACCACTAGGGAAAGGTGAGAAGGTGAGCGAGATTATCGTCTAATAGCCAATTCAATCTCCTTGTCCAGAACCCCAGCAGCATGCTGCAAAAAAGCGTCCTATGTATGACTTTTATGGTTTTTTCCATTTATAAAACCGACTAAAGTTTTTTGAATCCCCTAGTTGTTAGAAGGTGGCCTCAGGGGAGACAGGAAATGTACCTGGTCACCCTGGGACCCACCCTCGAAGTATCGTAGCCGAGCACTGGCGGGAGACTCCTCAGGGGGAAGAGTCTCGAATCTAGGATCGTACACGCTGCACAAGCACCACACGACAAAGAGACACCACACTGTAGGTTCTTAAGAACAGATCTTTATCTATCAATATCGTGGGATATTTATGATCGGTAAGATTGCAATATACAAGAGAGCGCAAGGGCTCAAGAGTCTCGGTAGGGATAGGGGTAGCGGGACAGTCTTTGTGGATCAGAGTCAATGCAGGTGTGTATCCGGCGCACAGCTCACAATCTTCGAGCCGGGGGATACGTTGCGGTCTTTGGGGTACAGCCGGACCGAGAGAGTCTTAGGAGCTGCGAGTCACTCAGCAGGGATCAAGCACGATGTCGGAGGTCTTACGATCTTCAGGGGAGCCGCGAGTCACTCAGCAGGGCTCAAGCACGATGTCGGAGGTCTTACGATCTTCAGGGGAGCCGCGAGTCACTCAGCAGGGCTCAGGTGGTTCGGCAGAAGTCCTTCTCTACCAAGGGGAACCGCGACTACATCAGCAGGGCTCTCGTCGTTCCAGAGTCGAATCTGCCAGATAGTCCCAGAGCACCCCTTTTATAGTCCAACTCCTCTTTGATGTCCGGAGTCTGTCCGGGCAGGGGTCTTGGCACCTGGGGGTCGCTTGTTGGGGTTTCCAGCCATGTCATCCTTTGATCCTTTCAGGGCAGGTTCGGGAGGAGTCCCAGACACACAGCAGGCGTGGAGCCAGCTGTCCGGGAGGCCGGAGGGGCGATCGAAACCCATCTCCCAAGGGGAGGTTGGAGGTGCGAGGGAAACTGCTCCTCCCTCTCTCACTCAATGGAGCGCGCTGTCTTTCAGTCTGGGTGGCGCCATTAGGCCTGGTTCGCGCTGGGGCCAGGCGGCCATCTTTGGTGCATGAAAGTGGGCACACGGGCCTTGTGGTGCCGGGGAAAATGGAGGGCATGGACGGGGAGGCCCGGGGTCGTGTGTGTGTGCCCCGGGAGGGAAGGGTCGGCTAAGCCTTGTAACTCAGGGGTTGAGTGATGTGCACGGGTCAGGGTGTGTGGCTATGGGTCAGGGAGGGCCACGCCATGAGCCCGGGTCTAACACGCGTCCCCCCCAGCTGAAAGCCGGAGAGAACTACCCATCCTCTTGGGGGTTCTCTTCGCTGAGGCGGAAGGACCTAGAGAGGCCGTCAGCGTTGAGGTGGTCTGTACCGGGGCGATGCTCTACGGTGAAATCCATCCCCTGGAGGGAGATTGACCATCACAGTAGTTTGGGGTTTTCTCCTCGCATCTGCATGAGCCATCGCAGGGGGCGATGGTCGGTTTGGACTCTGAAATGGGTACCGAACAGGTAGGGTTGTAGTTTCTTGAGCGCCCAGACTACTTTGAACGCCTCGCATTCAATGGTGCTCCATCTCTGTTCTCTGGGCAATAGCCGTCGGCTGAGGAAGGCTACGGGCTGGTCTAGGCCATGGTCATTTACTTGTGATAGGACGGCTCCAATGCCATGCTCGGAAGCATTGGTTTGCACCACGAACTCCTTGGATTAGTCGGGGGCTTGGAGCACGGGGGCGGTGCACATGGCTACTTTCATGGCGTCGAACGCCTCCTGGCAGGCAGGGGTCCACTGCACCTTCTTGGGGTGCTTTTTGGACGTGAGTTCCATGAGGGGAGCTACGAGGCTTCCGTACCCTCGGACGAATCTCCGGTAGTAGCCGGTGAGGCCCAGAAAGGCTTGGACCTCGGTTTGGGTGGTGGGTGGTTCCCAGGCTAAGATGGCGTCGATCTTAGGCTGCAGAGGGGCGACCTGCCCACTTCCAAACTGGTGACCCAGGTAGACCACCGAACCTTGCCCAATCTGACACTTGCTGGCTTTCACTGTGAGGCCTGCCTGGCGCAGGGCCATCAACACTCTCCGGAGGTGCCGGAGGTGCTCGTCCCATTCTGAACTGAACACTGCAATATTGTCCAGATATGCGGCACTGAACTCTTCCAGCCCAGCCAGGACTCTATTTACTAGTTGCTGAAAAGTGGCCGGGGCATTTTTCATCCCGAAGGGCACTACGCGAAAGCGATAGTGCCCATCCGGGATGGAGAAGGCGGACCATTCCTTGGCTCCCTCTGTGAGCGCAATTTGCCAGTATCCGCAGGTCAAGTTGAAGGTACTGAGGAAATGAGCAGACCCGAGACGGTCAATGAGCTCGTCTGCTCGGGTAAGGGGTTGAGCGTCGGCTCGGGTGACTTCATTGAGCCCCCGGTAGTCCAGGAAGAACCTTAGTTCTGGGGCGGCACCAGGGGCAGCTGCTTTCGGGACCAGCACTACTGGGCTGGCCCAGGGGCTGTCTGAGGGTTCGATCACCCCCAGGGCTAACATCTTCGAGACCTCGGCCTGGATGCAGGACCGGACTCGATCAGGGACTCGGTAGGCTCTGTGCTTCACCGGCGGGCTGTCTCCGGTGTCCAGGTCGTGGACACACCAGACGGTGACTTGGGGGACAAGGGAGAACAAGTCGGAGAACTGCCCCAAGAGCTGGCGGCAATTCTCGCGTTGCTGGGGAGTGAGCGATGGAGAGAGGTTCACTCCTTCCACTGAGCCATCCTTCTCCTTGGTACACAGGAGGTCGGGGAGAGGATCTGACTCCTCTTCCGCCCTGTCATCGGTGGCCAACAGTAAACTCAACTCCGTCCGCACGAAGTGAGGCTTGAGGCGGTTCACGTGAAGGACCCGAAGGGTGTCCCGAGGGATCTGGACGTCCACCAAGTACGTAACCTGGCTCTTTCGCTCGATGACCTTGAAGGGCCCTGTCCACTTGTCTTGGAGGGCGCAAGGTTTTACTGGGGCCATGACCCATACCTGCTGGCCCGGCTGGAACTCAACCAGAGTGGCATTCTGGTCATACCAGCGCTTCATTTCCTCCTGGCCTGCCTCCAGGTTGACCTCGGCCAGTTCTCGAAACTTCCTAGTCTGCTTTCGGAGGGTCAGAATGTATCGGAACACATCCCGGGGGGGGGGGTCTCAGGGCGCCATCTCCCAACCTTCCTTGACTAGGCTGAGGGGCCCCGGACGGGATGTCCGTAGAGTAACTCGAACGGGCTGAACCCCAAGGATTTCTGGGGGACCTCCCAGTAGGCGAACAAGAGGCAGGGGAGCAGGACGTCCCATTTACGCCGGAGGGGCTCTTCTAGGCCCGCAATCAACCCCTTCAGAGTCCGGTTAAACCACTCTACTAGGCCATTTCCTTGGGGATGGTACTGGGTGGTAAACTTGTAGGACACTCCACACTGTTGCCACACGGACGTCATGTATTTGGAGATAAAGTTCGTTCCGCGATCGCTCACGACCTCGCGGGGAAAAAATTCATGAATTACAGTAGTAGCATTTTGCGTCTGTGAGATCTCAATGAATGCCGTTATCAGAATCGGTAGCCGCTGAGGACAACACAGTGCATGGGCCGTTACTGAATCAAGCAAAGTATCAACATCCATTGGCATGACTGATGGGAGTGTGAAACATGTGTCTAACACACATTCTTCTCCGCATAGCAGGCAGCGTAGAACAGGTAGGATGCAATCTTGCCAAATTGGTCTGAATGACAGAAACCATGTGGTATTTAATTCTTTTAGACGAGGTAGTCCCAACATTTGGATGATGCGCTCACGACACTTCATTGCTAGTAGATTTGTCTCCATGGAGAACTAGGTGTCGTTTGTGAAATGACTTGCCATATCGCAGCATAGGAGCAAAAATAGTATTCCTGCAGCGAGTCCCAAAATGAGAGGCAATCCGCCAAACACAGAGTGCACAAAGTTTGGAAATATTACTAGGACTGCTTCAAAAGGTGCTAACAGTCCAGAAAATACGGTCTTAAATGCATGTACAATACCAATCGTATCAGACATGTTTAAGATACGACTTAACATTTCTGAGAAATGTATAGGGCAATTTGTAGTTACGAGGGCATGTAACTCTGCAGAAGTCCTTGCGACTTGGCAGATCATAGGTTTCTTTGGCCGAGTTCAGTGGCACAGTTTTTTGCAAAAGAATGGCTTTCATTCTGCTTAAAGTATCAATTCGTATAGAAGAGATGTTCAGTAAAGGCCAAAGTGCCGACTCTTGGCTGTCTTGGTTTTAGGAAACAATACTTGCATACAGCAAGTGACCCTGGCTGACACAGTTACTAGATATGGTATTCCTGGCAACATGCCACAGCAGCTGCGATCATTCAATGTAAGGTAACTCCCATTCGAGAGTTGTCCAAAAATTGGATCAATCACTGTGGCTGGTGTACCTTGCAGGTGGCAGGATACGTTTTTAGAAGAACTATCGCAGGCCCCATGTAAGTTTATACCCTGACAAAGGAGAGAACCGCTTAGTGCGTTTTCACAATTTTCCCCGCTAAGAATCACTTCACTACCTACCCTCCAACATCTGTATGTGTACGGCACTTCCCAGGATGTCTTGATGTATTCTTTACCCAACCTTTTATATGTGCCTGCTGGTATATGTTGTAGGCAATATTGAAAATAGAAAAGTCTGACAGGCAGAGTGATTGTTCCATTTATAATCCATTCCATAACTGGCTTTTCTGCGACAGTAAATGGCAATCTTTCCAGTTTTTCAATGCTCAGCACCGTAATGTCTGCTCCCCTTTGTGCCAATTTGATCTGTTTATCAGTGAGATTGAATTCCGAAAACAGTGAAGTAGTATTGATTAAACGTCACAGCACATAGCCTGAATGAAGGTTTTGCAACATCCAGCCTAATAGCCTGATAGAACGTAATTGCGAGTGACCATGTTGCAACATGACCAAGTAAATGTAAATGTAAAAAGCTCTTATATAGCGCAGCCTTCACTCCAGGGAGCATCTTGGCGCTTTAGAAGGGAAAGGCAGAAAATGACGAGCCTTGCTGATGGTAGAAGAATGGTCTGCGTATTCAAATTAGGTTTTTGCATAGGGTATCGGATAGATTGTATATCCATGTTTTGAGCGGTCTTTCTGAAGATTGTTTCTGATGCAATTTGACGTAGGGACGGTGGGAGTATGTTCCATGCTTTGGAACCCAAAACTGCCAGGGCCTTTCCTCCTCTCGTTTTCAGTCTGAAATTAGGGATGGTGAGGAGGTTAGCCTTTTTGGATCTCTAAAACTACGCGTGGGAGCGTAGTGTCTGAACATGTTCTGAATGTAGTTAGGTCCTTTTCCATAGAAGGCCCTAAAGGTAATTAGGAGAACTTTGAAAAGAACCCGTTTATGAATCGGCAGCCAATGTAAAATATCCATTGCTGCTGTGGCTGACGTCCTCCTATTCCATCCCAGCACCAGTCTTGCCGCTGCATGTTGCACCATTTGCAGCTTATGGCAGACCATCCTATTTGTCCCTGTATATAGGCTGTTGCAGTAGTCGAGGCGTGATGTCATAAGTGCTACTGCACCCATTTTTGGTCCTGGGAGTGGTATTAGGTCAAAGAATTTTCTGAGCCCCTTTATGATGCCGAAACATGTTCCTGCCACGGCCACTGCTTGTTGTTTAAAATTCAGAGAGGAATCAAATCTGATCCCTAAATTTCGGACTGATAGAGCAGTGTTTGGGGGGACGGTGGCGTCCTCCGGCCACCATAACGTGGGGTTAAACAGATTACCTTTTCCATACGGCAAGATCTCAATTTTTCCTGAATTGCATTTGAGATGATTCACGCTCATCCATTGGAACGTGGCTTTTAGGCAGTTTTTGAGCTTCATTTCAGCCTCACCTGTGTCATCCTCCATCACCAGGATGAGCTGCGTATCATCCGCAAACGAGATGGTATTGATATTAAAGGATGATATGAGAGTAATCAGGGGGGCCATATATACATTGAAAAGTGTCTGGCTCAGGCAGGAGCCCTAAGGCACTCCTGAACTGAGCCATTTTTCTTCTGACCTAAATTGACCTAAGGTGACCACTTGTCGCCTATTTGCTAAAAAGCTTTTTAGCCAGCCTAACACGTTTCCAGCTATCCCTGCCGCGGCTAGACGGTCCACCAAGATGGCAAGTCCTGGTCTATGATGTCTATGGCAGAAGACACTATGCTACATAAAGAATATATCCTGGACCACAGAGTCGTTAACCCATTGTCAACCACAGAGAGAGATTTTTCAAAATTAATACGATCAACTTCTCGTATTCGTTCTGCAGTCTCTGCTTGCGTAATTTTCCACGCTTCATTATAAGCAGCAAAGATACCGGCATATATAAAAAGTTTATGACACGGTGTTCTTGGTCCTAGCAACAATTCCCTAAGATCAGCGCCATCTTTAAGTAAAGATAAGTGTTGCTTTACATCCTTAACTGTAGATCTATGTATCCAATCAAGGCAAAGTTTCCCTACACTGTATGTTGTTACTATTCCTGGATGCTGTCTTTGAATATATCTTGGTTCTGGCCAAATGAATGTGAACCCCTTTGTTTTATTCAGGAATCTATCTTGACAGTTGTTTGTATCTGTGGGCCAGATCAACCATTTATTCCAATCTGGATCTGTTCTGTTGTGATGCAAAATAGTATGTACGTCGACTCCCCCTCTGAAGTGTTATCACTAACAGGTGTAGGTGTAGGTATAGATGGATTGTTCAAGTCTTTTATCTTTGCTAACCCAAGAAAAGACATCTGTTGGACAGTGTCATTCAAAAACTTAATTTGCTCAGGGATGAAGCAGGCTCTAAATAAAGCTTCTATCCCCTGCACTTGCCAATCTTTTGTGCCCCAGACAGTTTTTGTCTCAATGTTGTCTTTCCAAGATTCGAAACCTACTGAAGACAGTTGAGCATAAAATACTGTAGAATAAATTTGCTTGGTATTTGTTAACATACTTTTCATTCCTGCTTTTGTTTAGATTTTTAAAGTAAAATGATTCCGGATTGGATACATTGAACCCTGAAAAGTACGGACATTTGGAGCTACCCTTTGGTTATACATTAATACATTTCTAGGAGTTGCAGATTTGTGCAAGAAATGATGACCATGGTGATTAAATCTGATGAACCTTCTAAGTATTCATGATTTGTAAAGTCTGACATCATATTATTAACAGTCTCGAAGTCCCAATCATCAGAAAAGGTACTAGATGAAACTAAGTCATTCAAGGAAATCTTGAACTGGTGTAGAATCTTCAACAGCTCTGACGGGCCAAACATGTCATAATTAGTTCTATCCCAAGCTATACTCCCTGGTATAGGAACGGCTGTGATGTTCACTGATGACAAGTCTCTTTGTTCACGATGGGATGATTTGTGTGGCTTGAGAAGTAAGTTGATGTTCTTACTTGCTGTGTCCATTGTGACATATCTTCCATTTATCAGAATTCCCAAAGTTATTACCAGAGTCAACCAAAGTAGAAGAAAAAGCACACCCAACACAATCCAAAATTCAATCCATGGTGAAACCAAATAAGTCTTTTCCAAGTGATGAAAAGGGTCTGTTGCTTGTTCTTCCAAAGATCTTTTCACTGGCACAGTTTTAGGCTCGCTTGGATCCTCGGAAAATGTATCACAGTTAATGAAATAGCCAAAGGCAGTTCTGTCAATTGTTGACATTGCATCGGGATTCGTTGAAATCGCCGGAACCTCAGGATGACTTGTAACATTTGTGTAGTCAGGTGCTACTTTATTGTAGACAGGCGTTTCTTGACAAACTGTTATTTGGGTTTCAAGAGGTACAAGTTCCATAGCTTTGTTGCTTAGTCCTTCATTTCGCACTGCAGATTCTTCAAAGGTGACGAGTCTCTCAGTTTGAACCTCTTGGATAGTAGCCAGAGCTGGGCGTCTGCTACATTGGCGGAGTCCACTTGGCCTACTGCTTATGATCGGCCACATGAGGTGGTATGACCAGGTTGATAGACACGAACCTGTTCTCCTTTTTTCCAGCAAGGGGCGGCAGTAATACTGTTCTTGATCCGTGGATTGCTAGGACAGGTACTGGTTGTCAGTAAGAATGCCCAAATTCCTTCTTGTCCACGATCTTTTCTATGACCAGATCACCGAGCATTGGGATCCAGACAGGCCTTGTTGGGACGGTCAGTTTCTCTTCAGTGGTGGTTGGCTTCAGGAGCACGTTACTTTGTTTCCTTCTTATTTCATTTAAGTCCTGTAAGACAGCCAAACTATCTTTGATATCAAAGAGTTTTTGGTCTACCATTGAAGTCTGACAATCGAGGTCCGCTACTAACATTCTGGTCCCAAAAAGGACTTCCTATGGAGTGATACCCTCTAAAGAACTTCTTGGCAGATTGTTAAGACTATGTTGGACAATTATTAGATGTTTGACCTACCCGTCACCTACCCGTCACCCGATCCTAATACCCTAGCAGTTATAGATTGCTTTATGTCCCGGTTTTTTCTCTCCACTACCGAATTTCCCTCAGGATGTACCGCAATGCAATGCCCAGATTGGCCATGGCCTCCTTGTAAGCTCGAGAGCTAAACTCAGGACTCTGGTCAGAATGTAGCGTGCCGACTGCGTATTGGCCGATAAAGACTTGCAAATCTTTTATAACAGTTGGAGCGTCAGCCGAGCGCCGAGGCCACATCCAAATGAATCTTGAACACGAATCCACTGCGATCATGATATATTTATAGTTGCCATCCCTCTGTAAGGGACTGCAGTGGTCCAGGTAAACGCAAGCTAATGGTTTATCTGAAATTTTTATTTTTTTAATGTATTTTTTGTGTTTTCTATAGCGCGAACATGAGCTCTTTACAAAAGCATTTAAACAACAATCCTAACTTTACATATTACTAGACATAAGTGTTTGCAGTAATTGTCATTCCAAGGGGCTAAAAAGTTCACTGATAGATTACCATAAAGTCTTAGACATTTTTTTAAAAACAATGAGATAAAAACGGGTATAAAAGACCAACATTGTACAGTGAAGCTGGTAGTATGAAAATGGTGCCCGCCAGGCAGGATGAAATAAATAAAGAACAGTTTTAAGGAATTAAGGGAGAAATTTCCTCATATAGAACGATGTTGCTTCTTTTTCTAATTTTGCGATGGTTGGAATACTTCTCAAGTCGGGGGAGGGCGTTCCAAATTCTCGGTGCGGCCCCTGAGAATGTTCGGTCATACGTTCTTTTCTTATGGAAGCGCGCAAGTTTCAGTAGTAGATAAGCCTTGCTCCTGGAGGAACGTGACCGTCCCGACAGCGTAAGTTTCTGGGCGAGGTAGACTGGAGTCTTGTTTGTGTTGCTTAGTGGTTGATGCATGCCACTTTGAACTGAATTTGTGCTTCGAAAGGAAGCTAGTTGAGAGCTTTCAAGTGGGGGGAGATATGGTCGACTTTTTTGGATCCCGTTATGAGTCTTGTGGCTGCATTAAGACATGCTTTCAACGGAGCTGTTGAGAACTTAGGGAGTCCAGGTAAGGTTGTGCAACCATATTCTATCCTTGAGATGACCAATGATTGAACTGCTGTCTTGAGGTCTGCTTTATTTAAAAAAGGTTTTAGTTTTCATAAGTAACTCAAGTAGAATCTGTTTTTTTTGCCATTGTGTTGATATGTGCAGACATATTAAGGTTTTTGTCCAGAATGATACCCAAAGATTTAGTTGACTCCACAATCTTCGGAGTGCACTTTAGAGCAGTGATGAGGTTGGGCCATCCTGCCATCGATGTTTTTCTTTTTTTAGGGGTAATCAGAAGCAATTCATTTTTTTGAGCATTTAGTTTTAGGTGGTTCTTGGTTAGCCATTGAAGTGTTCTTGTTAGAGCTAGGTTCATTGTCTTTATATCATCAGTCGAGGCAATCTTAATGTATAGCTGAGTGTCATCAGCATACATATGGAAAGCAAGTCAGTGATGAAGCAAGTTTGGAAATAACTAGTCGGCTTGCTTCATGAAACCTCTCGTTAGTAGCTATTAAAAAGTACTAATGAAAATTCCCATTTGAAAGGATCCTTTGTATGTCGGATCCTTTGCAAATCGGGCGCTTGCTCATGTAGTTTGAATGTGTGTGAAGCTTACAGCTAAAATGGCCGACAAATGAGCGGGATTTAGCCTGCGCATGCGTCAGTCATAATCACGTGTTTATAGTCACCCAGTAGGGGGGGCTCGCTTGAATGTGCTTATAACACAATAACTTCTTGCTGCTTGCTAGGTTGCTTGCGAACGAATAATAGTCTGCTTAACAAATGCTATAAACTTACAAAGTCGGGGAAAACTGTACATTTAAATGTGTCTAAACGTTGTTGTTTCTTTCCGTTTCTTCTATGTGCTGCGCCATGTGCTGAGAGCAAGGTTAGGATGGCGACTGGGGAGAACTGCGGCTGCGCGGGCCTGGACTAGCCGAGAGATACCTACCTTGGGTCCAGATGCTGGCTGTTGTCCAAAAGATGCCCTGGAGTCGCATCCCTGGGAACCTTACAGTGACCTTCTTGATTTTGCGCATGCGTAGTGGTGTCACTGGACTTGAATATGTGACACTCAGTGGGCACCTGGGAGGAACCAAATTGTTGCAAGTCTTGGTGGGACGTACACCTGACCTAGTTTTGGGCCAATAGGAAGCCTAGAAAGTTAGTGGTGTCACATGGATGGGTGGTACCTGGTCCCCAGAAAATAGTATAAAAGTCCGTGCACACAATGTTAATTGTCCGTCTGGTCCGATTAGCTGACTTGACACTGACCCAACGACTCTCCTATAGGCCCAATAGAACAGATGTAGTGGAGCACTCTGTCACTTTACCTGAGGACCCTGGTCAAGGTCTCAGGAGACTAAGTGTCGATGGAGGGCTCTGGACTCTGACTGAGGGCCCTGGTCGAGGTCCCAGAGAACTAAGTGCAGGCGGAGCACTTTGTCAGTGTATCAGCTATTTTCTTATGATTCCCTGTGATAATCCCTGTAGTGGCGGAAAGTAACTTTTCCGTTAGTCCTAAATTCAGGTTGAAACCCATGGAGGAGCCATGCAACACCCTTAGCCTAAGCTAATCGAATCTAGGGGTCTCTTGGGTACCTCAAGGGTTGCCTGAAATATCTGCCAAGAAGAAATGCCCAGCGGAGCACAATCATCTAGTTAAAAATCCCTGGTGAAGGTACGAGGTCCTAGGGAAGTCCTAAGCTCCAGCTGTAGAAAAAGATGGTTGGCTTGGCAGTTCCCATAGATTTCCTGACTGAATATCGACGGAAGAAGCTTTGCTGGTTAACGCATCTTACGCAAGTGTAGCAGTCGTTATCCTGGAGAAGTCCCGGTTCCATTGAGGGTGGTATCCTGTCCCGTCCCGGTAGCAGTTCCATGCAGTGTCCCGTGTAGCTGTGCCCTTACCGGAGTCTGTTCCCCGAATCTGAACGTACCCATGATTGAAGCTGTTCCGGAAGCTGAACTGGGTAATTATGATAGATAGGGAGTTAACTATATGTTTTTTTTGTTTTCAGGTGTATGTGCTTAACCAAATTTTGCTTCCTCCCAGGAAATGTTTATAATTTGTTGTACATATCATAATTAACCGATTGGTGTGAAACTGCATTTACTCATATAATCTTTTTTAGATAAAAAGCGTTAAGCTGCAAAAGTGTGGTGTCTTATTCCGAATAAAATGATGAAATGTTAGCCTTATTTTATTCCTTTACAAATGACTACTTAGATCCTTAGGGTTTTACTAAAGTGAGGTAATGAACCAAAGTGAAAATCCTAAAAATAAAGAACCCCTGATGGCGCAAATTATACTTAGGTAACTAAAGTAATAGGGATATCTAGTCGTTTTTCGCCAGAGGCCTAGGTGAAACCGGTTAAGGTAATCCCGGGCGCTATCATTAGCTTTTCGAAGTATTTCCGTAAGAGGTTCTACGTATAGATTAAAGAGTGATGGAGATAGCGTTGAACCTTGTGGGACTCCTATAGTATTGTCGTTTGCGCTTGAAAGGGTCTGGTTGACAGTGAATTTTTGTGGAAGAAACAAAGTTAGAGAGCAAGGGTGTCGTGGGGGCGAGTCCCTACCCCTGAGGTAAACTTGAGAAAAACAATGAGGACTGGCCCGTACAAGAAGGAAGTATTGGAACCTGGTCAGTGTTCCATGTCACTTGTCTGTGTAGCTGTATCAGCTGGGCACAAGCAGTCTTTGTTTAAAAACCCCTCACACACCAACCTAGTTGGTGTCATGCTTCATCATCGGGGTCCAACCAGGCAGCCGAGTGCCGCCTGGTTGTGCTTCAACGCCTGGCTGCAGCGGAGCGGGTGTTGTGCAACAGTGTGATGTTGATGAATGTAAGTGTTAAAAAATACCACTGGGGATCCTTGCCCAATAATTTATTTGTGGCGGCCCAGGGTATCAAGTTAAAAGGTATGTGTGGCAACTAATAGTAAAAAAATTATTTACTCAGTTGACTAGATATCGGTCGACATGTTTCAGTCCCTATGGAGTCTGGGCGGGACTTTCATCAGGACCAGGGTAGTGAGTGGCAAAAGGAAAAGCCACGTGTATTTTTCTGCCCAACACACGCGCTAAGGTGTGTGGAAAAAGAGGAAGTGAGGGGCACGCCTGAAAATCACAGGGGCCCTCTATCAAGCGGAAAAAATCATCGCTTTATAAGTAGTCCAGAGAATCGGGGCGCGTGGGGGGAGAGACACTCCTGTCACTATTTGTGTGGGTAGCGTCCTCCGCCGTTATCCTAAGTCTTACCCCTACGGGTCCCGGCTGGTGGTGAATTTTTGTGATCTATTCTCCAGAAAGGAGCGGAACCAGGATAGCACTGTACCCTCAAATCCCATCCTGTTTTTCAGTCGATCGAGTATATAGGCATGGTTCGCCGTGTCAAAAGCTGATGACAAGTCCAGTAAGATTAGTAGGCATGTTTCATTATGATCAAGAGCCAGTAAAGCGTCATCTACTATGTGCAGAATCGCAGTTTCTGTACTGTGGTTTGGACGGAAACCGGATTGACAATCGTTTAGAAGCTTGAAGTCAGAGATGTGTAGGCTCAATTGTTTTTGGACACATTTTTCCATAATTTGGCCAACATGGGAATATTGGTTACCGGTCTAAAATTGTTTGCATCTAAGGGGTTCTCAGACGTTTTTTTAAGTAGCGGGATGACTTGTCCTGTTTTTAGGCAGGCCGGTATTTGACCTTGTGACAACGATGCATTAATCTTTGCCCAAACCGGGATTAGCAGGTGATTTATGGAGGACCAGCATTTCGCCGGTAGAGGATCATTGTAATGATTGTTAGGTTTCGATGTCTCCATGATCTTTGAAATGTCTAAATCACTAACCTGTGTAAAATCTGACCATCTGGCATTGTTTTTGAGTTCAGCTGATTCTAGATCATCTAGCACCTTACCTCCCTGGCCCTTCTTCATTTCCATGTCATCCGCAGCCTTTTTTAGTTCCCTCTCCAAAGATATGGCTTTGCTTGTAAATAAGATCGAGAAGTCTTCGCTGTTTAAGTTAGTTTTGGAAATGACTGGAGCCATTTTGGCCGTCTTGTTTGATTGATCTTTAAGAAGAGACTTTCATCTTTTGGCATATTTCACATTCCAAAACATAGTGTTCGAGTCATATGAGCTGCAGATACTACACTGTGCATTAGATCGCCACCTGGTGTTGTGCTCGGATGATTGTATGTTGTTGCCGTCTTGGAAGAAGTCTTTTGTAGTCACGAGATAGGTGACTCCTCCCTTGGATGATAGTGCGCATGGGCATCGGCTCCATCCTTAGATTGTTTTTTTCCGCCACTGGGTTCGGATGAATTTTTCCGCTCCGGCTCGACATCTACTTTTCAAGTACTTCGAAGCGCAAAAACGTATTTAAACGTCACCTAACTACCTTTGATATCGACTAACATCGTTTTTGACTCCATCAGCTCGATTTCGGTCATCGACGTGGGCCGTTGGGCCTATCCACGCCGTGAAGGCCTACACCTCATGGAAAGGACGCCATTCAAGAAATGCCCCGTGTGTGGAGCAAAGTTTCCATGCAGTGACCACCACGTGGTCTGTAACCTGTGCTTATTGCCAGAACACGACGAACCCAGCAGTACAGCCTACGCGTCCTTTCGATCCAAGAAAACTATCCGAGATTGGAGGGCCCGTCGACACGACATGCAGAGATCAGCTCCGGAACCGGTGGATATCTTCGACGAGGCGGTTCCGCTCGTTCCCGAAGAGGATACCGATGATCTCCAAATCGTCGTATCGGAGGCAGCCGACTCAGATGACTCCATACCATCGGGTCAGCGCGTGAGTACTACTGCTCCTGCACCACACACAGCACCCATAACGAAGGCGAAGGTCAATACTCCGTCTCCTGGGCCCAGTCGAGACCGAAAAATCACTTTGAAAACCCCGCCATCGAGCCCTGCTCCAAAGAAAATAAGTAAGCCTTCTTGCAGCTCCTTACCGAGCAAGCCGCACATCCCGATCCCACCAGCTTCATCGGCACCAAAACCGAAAGAAGTCTCTGCTCCTTTGACTTCTAAAGACAAAGGTGCGAAGCCAGCATCCGACGCCTCGAAGCCGACGAGACCAGCTTCCACTCCAAAGCCATCACTTTTGGTATCGAAACCGACAAGGTCTGATTCTGATGCACCCAAGTGCTCGAAACAGCCTACCACACCCAAAACAGCACCTTCTACGCCAAAGGACACTGTTACACCTCCTGAGGCTAAAGACAAGCAGCAACCTCGTTTGGATCTGAAAATATCGGCGCCAACAAAGGTTACACAAGGAGAAGAACTTTTCCAACCTGATCCTCTGCAAAAGAAGATCTACATTGACCCAAAGACAGGTGCTGTATCCACCATACCAAACAAGAAGAGGAAGGCAGATACAACACCCACAACAGTAGTACCTGCCAAGAAGAAGGACTCTGCCACACCTCCTATGCACCCTTCTTCTCCTATACTTCCTTCTCCTTCATCCCATGTTCCTCTTAACAATTCACCACAGATTTCCCGTTCATATTCTCCTCTTCTGTCTTCACACTCACCTCAGAATGATGATGAGTATAGTTTAGGAAGAGGGATAGACCCAGATAAGCCTTTCCCATACCCTATAGATTATACAGACTGGGAGTACCCGAACCCACAGGATGCACCAGATATTTCTGACCCACAGTCATACCCATCCAAACCTTCTCCCTCAGAAGATAATATTCGTTTTGGACACCTGCTGAACAGAGCTGCCATTTACCAGGGAGTCACTATGCACTCTGATGCGGCAAAGGAAGATTATCTTTTAGACACATTTGAACAATCACAAAGGTCTGTTCAAATTCTTCCTATTATTAAAGGGGTCATTAATCACGCTCCAGAGATATTTAAAGACCCTGTACATACTAGGATCCTAAACCCTAGACTTGAGAAAAAATATAGGCCTGCACCTGCAAATCCAGCCTACATTAAAGGGCAACTACCATTAGATTCACTAGTTGCATCAAATGCTAGGAAAAGGGCAAATTCACAAATGTCAGGGGAGACACCCCGACCTGACAAAGAATCTAAAGTAATAGATGCTTCATGCTAAAGAAAAGCTGTGCAAGCTTCGAACATATGGCGTATAGCTAACACACAGGCCCTCCTTTCAAGATATGATAGGACTCGTTATGATCAGTTAGAGAAACTACTGGAACATCTACCTCACCAATATAAGGCGCAGGCAAACGACCTTATACAAGAAGGCAAGCTAATTTCCAACGCCTCAATCAAGTGTGCACTTGATGAGGCAGACACTGCATCCAGAGCTGTCAACACTAGTGTCATACTTAGCAGACATGCGTGGCTACGCATTTCAGGATTTAAACAGGAAGTGCAAACTACCATTTTAAATCAGCCATTTAATCAAAAACAATTGTTCGGACCAGAGGTAGACACAGCACTTGAAAAGATGAAGAAGGATACAGACACTGCCAAATCTATGGGAGCTTTACAGTCCACACAAAGCTAAAAGTTCCTTTCGTCGCTCCTTCTACAGAGGAGGCTCCAAACAGTCTGGAGCAGACAATACAACATCCTTCAAATAAAACACACAAACATCCTCTAACAAAGGATATTTTAGAGGAGGATATAGAGGAAACAACAACAAAGGAAAAGGTCGGGGTAACAACAATATTCAAACCTCCTCCAACACAAAACAGTGACTTCCCTCTGGTCCCCCAACAGCATTCAACACCTGTGGGGGGCAGATTGACACAGCTCCTACCTGTCTGGAATTCCATCACAACAGACAAGTGGGTAAGACAAATTATCCTGGAACTTTCAGCAACCCCTCCACCCAGACAGCGTCCAATGTCGGCAGAACACCTTACTCTGCTCAAACAAGAAGTCCTGTCACTTCTTCAAAAGGACGCAATAGAAATAGTTCCTTTACAACACCAAGGAACAGGGGTTTACTCGCTGTATTTTCTAATACCCAAGAAAGATGGGACACTAAGACCAATTCTAGACATCAGCCCCCTCAATCATTACATAAAATCAGATAATTTTCACATGATCACTTTACAACAAGTGCTCCCACTCCTGCAACAAGGCGATTTCCTTACAAAACTAAACAACGCCTAATTTCACATTCCTATGCATCCTGCTCACAGGAAGTATCTAAGATTTGTACTGAAAGGACAACATTATCAATTCAAAGTCCTTCGATTCGGAGTTACAACAGCACCAATAGTATTTACAAAGTGCCTAGCAGTAGTAGCAGCACATCTAAGGAGACAACATATACATGTCTTCCCTTATCTAGGCGATTGGCTCATAAAAGCCAAGTCATTCAATCAGTGTGTTCAACATACACATCAAACAATTCAAACATTGCACGACTTAGGGTTCACAATCAACTACACCAAGTCACACCTGCAACCCTCTCATATACATCAGTGTCTAGGGGATACAATAAACACACCTACAGCTCTAGCGTATCCCAGTCCAGCAAGAATACAAAACATTCAGTCCTTAGTCAAAGTCTTCCAACATCAACAATCTCTGCAAGCCAGAGTGTTCATGAGACTGATAGGCATGAATGCATCTTGCATTCTCATAGTACCATATGCAAGACTGCAGATGCGTCCATTACAGGAATGTCTAGCACAACAATGGAACCAGGCTCAAGGGCAACTAAGAGACCTTGTGTTGGTAGACAGCCGCACACATCGCTCTCTGCAGAGGTGGAACACCAAAAACTTGACACGGGGCGGCCGCTCCTCGAAACAATTCTATAAATAGTACTCACAGCAGACTCATCACTCACAGGATGGGGAGCCCATCTCCTACATCATACAACTCAAGGGCAATGGACCACTCAACAAAGACTGATCCATATCAACCATCTAGAGCTGCTAGCAATATTCCTGGCACTCAAAACTTTCCATCTACAAGTACAAAACAAAGCTGTCTGAATCCGGACGGACAACATGACAGCCATGTATTATATACAAAAACAGGGGGGGGACACTCTCTACAACTGTCCCAGCTCGCACAGAACATTTGGAGATGGGCCATTCCACAAAACATATATCTGTTGGCAGAGCAACTTCCAGGAGTTCACAATCTGATAGCCGATCTGTTGAGTCGGCAGACACAACAAATTCACGAATGGGAACTACATCCGCAAGTTCTTCAACTATTCTTTCATAAGTGGGGGCATCCAGACATAAATCTGTTCGCCACACATGAAAACGCAAAATGCCCAACCTTCACACCTGGCAATGCGATATGGATGAACTGGTCGGGCAGTTTTGCGTACGCTTTTACGACAATACCACTAATACCACTAGTAGTACGCTTGCTCACACAACAGTCTCTCAAATTAATCCTGGTAGCTCCCACATGGCCACGCCAACCGTGGTTCACCGCTGTGAGAAGTTGGCCTGATATATGATGCTCACTAGTTATCTTGTATCAGTCCAAACAACCCTTATGGTGATTGGTTTTAAGTCAACCTTATAGACCAGCTATCCTAGGGGTAGCATGGACAAAGCAGTCTTAGGCTAAACTCTTTTGGCATGTGAAGCCAGCTGTTTTACCACATATAATCCCTTGAATACCACATGAAAGGACACCACACAGGTTGTTATGAAAATAAACAATATATTTATTACTAACAGAACACCTCTGAACTCTTTATGAGGTCAGAGGGCTAAGCACATAACAAGACTCTTAAGAAAAATACAATAAGTTGCACGATTACAATGGTGCCCTAGCGGCACTGTAAACCATATACTAAAATAGTGGTATAAGTACCACAATAGGAAAAGTGAGTATGCTTAGAGACTGTAGAATCGCTGGGGCTACACTACCCTAACCTTAGGTAAGGAGCAGAAGGCCCATGGGATGCATGTGCAGTGCTTGAACACACACGCGGGTTTCAATTCAAAGTCAATGGGCACAAACAATTTACAAACGAGTTGATTTAGGACAGTTCCGACTGGTTAAGACTAAGGCTACAGGATACCTGGACACTAGGAGAGTCAATCTACACAGGAGCACCGAAATGCTCTCGTTACCTCACCCACGGGCTGCGGGTGCATAGGTGTGGAAGTGTGTTGGGTTTCCTCGCTGAAGTCCATGGAGCCTGGAAGAAAGATGCTGCAGGCGACCAGGATGGAGGTGTCCGGATGGATCCAAGGGCGGATCGAAGAAGATGGAGACCTGAAAGCAGAGGGGACAGTGTTCACAGCCATTAGCCAGTGACCGGAGTGGAACCAGGATGGAACAAGATGATGTTGCACGCAATCAGGTGAAGATGAGACGCTTGACTCTGCAGCCACGTGAACCTGGAGGCGTTGACGATGACCAGGAGGCGGCATGAGTTGTCCCAAGAAGGCTCTCGCTGTCGGCGGTGTCAGCTCCAGGATCGGAGTCAACAGGCCTTGGCAAATGCAACCCACGCGGAAAGTGAAGATGGCATCTGGAGAGTCCGGGGTGCTGCTCTTTTGGAAGGAAGCATGGGCCAGTCTGGAGCAACCAGAGCAGAGGTGTAGAATTTGAAATTCGTCATCTAGGAGGCCACAAGCCAGCCGCCAAGTGACCAGACAACGCGACGAGCAAGGAAAATGCAGATGGGCCCCACGCAGTTCTCATGGAAGCTGGAGGGTGGATCTTCATCGCAGATGATGCTCGGGCTGGGGCTTCTCAATCCCCAAAGCACTTTCTCGAGGGTGCCTCAGAGGTCATGCTGGAAGCAAAGTGCAGTTCTTCAAAGATAGCCGGTCCCATGTGTCTCGTCGCACCCACGGGTCTCAGTTGTGCTGCATATGTGGATAGAGGTCGGAGAGGTCTGGAAGTCTGGGCATCGTCGAGCTCTGAGGTGTGGTTCCGGCAGGAAGGATGACAAAGTGAACCGCTAGGACGCTTGATGGTGCCTGCTTTTGCAGGGTGGTCACTCCTTGGCCACTAGGGAGATATCTTCCGTCTTCTGTGCAGCAGAACGTCGAAGTCCATAGTTTCTTCTTGTAAAGTTTCAATTCAGGATAATCTAATTTCCTCTGGGTCAGCTCCTACCTTTATACTTCTAAAGGGGGCTGGACAAGGGACTAGGTCCTTCCTGTGGGTGGGACCAGGAAGGGGGGTGGTTACACCCACTATCCTTTGTCTGGTATCGCACCAGAGCTGGGGCTGGAGTGCCCCAGCAACTGGTTTGAACCGGGGTATGCACAGGGACACCTTGTGTGCCCCAGGCATGTCTCTTTCCTTTCAGCCCTTCCTACCTCAATACACAAAGTCCTGTCTGGGGGGGTGCTAGCACCTCCCCAGGCAGGAAACCCTTTGTCCAGGCCTCCCTCGCTGGAAGGACTCCCAGCAGCAGGAGGTCAGACTTGTGTCTGTGGTGGCAGCATCCATTTTGTGATGCTGAGGCTCTGTTTAACTTTAACCGGGGTTACAGTTACATACATGTCTTATCCCTCTAGAAGGGAGGAATGCTACCCCCGTCGCCAGAACTGGTGAGGGGGTAGTATTTCAAAGCGTATGACACCTTACACGACATGTTTTGATAATGCTATGCCAAAGTTAGCAATAACCGCGAGGATTATAATGCACTTAAGAGTATGTGTTATAGCGTTATCATGGAACAGCTATAAAGACATGGCTCCGAAAGCTGCAGACAGGCTCAGCTCATGCTAGAGCACCATCTCACATAATTCCAAGCACTCTGCCTTCAGGATTGATAAGGCCTGCCATAGGAGTGACTTATAGAAGTATACGTGTCCATTTGGGGGTTAGATATAGGTATACTATATCTACAGCAAAGGGTGATTACACCACCTTGCGCCAGCTGTGTTACCAGCCAGTTGTGTCTTTTGTATGGCCAGCCAGGGGTGGCATAATACATGCTGCAGCCCCTGGTAGGCCTTGGGTGCACCTATGCCCTGGGGACCTATGGTACACTGTACAGGGACTCACAAGAGTGACCCAATACCAATTGGTAAATGCACCTAAAGTACATCTGTGTCAATTTAGAGAGAGGACAGCTAGGCTGTGGGTCTGATTAGCAGGCCCACAGCCAGGGAAAGTCATAAACCATTGAAGCAAAAATCTGGGGTGACCATAGGATTGCAGACCCTACTCTCCAACATAACCCCCCCAACTTAGGGACATTAAACTAACCTTGACCAGGTGAGTCTTCCTGTTCTAAGTGGAAATACCTGGAGAGCCCATCTGCATTGCCATGGTCAGTACCAGGTCTGTGCTCCACTGTAAAGTCCATCCCCTGTAGGGAAATGGACCACCTAAGAAGTTCGGGGTTTTCACCCTTCATTTGATTTAGCCACAAGAGGGGCTTATGGTCTGTCTGAATCTTGAAGTGAGTTCCAAACAAGGATGGCCTCAACTTCTTCAGGGCCCAGACCACGGCAAAGGCCTCCCTCTCAATAGCTGGCCAACGTTTCTCTCTAGGGGTCAGCCTTCTGCTTATAAAAGCAATGGGCTGGTCATGACCATCTATATTCAGTTGAGATAGAACAGCTCCCACACCCAACTCAGAAGCATCTGTTTGGATAATGAAGGTGTTGGAGTAGTCAGGACTCTTGAGAATAGGTGCAGTACACATGGCCTGCTTCAGGTCATCGAATGCCTTTTGACAGCTAACTGTCCACTGAACTTTTTTTGGCATCTTCTTGCTTGTCAAATCATTAAGTGGTGTCACAATGGACCCATAATTTCTGTCAAATTTTCTGTAATAACCAGACAGGCCCAAGAAAGCTCTGACCTGTGTCTGGGTGGTTGGAGGAGCCCAGTCCTTTATGGCCTGTATCTTGCTCTCCAAGGGTTGAACCTGGCCTCAACCTACAAGGTGGCCCTAGAGCACAACCTGACTCTGCCCTATCTGGCACTTGGTGGCCTTGATAGTGAGGCCTGCCTTTTGCAGGGCCTCCAAACCTTTCCTCAGGTGGATCAGGTGATCCTCCCAGATGGAGCTGAAGACAGCAAAATCATCTAGATATGCTGCACAAAAGTCATCCAACCCAGAGAGAACTTGGTTCACCAACCTTTGAAAAGTGGCAGGTGCATTTTTCAAACCAAAGGGCATCACCACAGATTGGTAAAGACCTCCTAGGGTAGAAAATGCTGTTTTAGCCTTGGCCTCCTCAGCTAACCTGATTTGCCAATAACCAGCTGTTAGGTCAAATGTACTCAAGAATTTGGCAGAAGACAATTTATCTATGAGTTCATCTGCCCTAGGTATTGGATGGGTTTCTGTCTTAGACACAGCATTGAGACCCCTGTAATCTACGCAAAACCTCATCTCTATCTTACCATCCTGGGTGTGAGGTTTTGGCACTATAACTACAGGACTAGCCCAAGGGCTCTCTGAGGTCCCTATGACTCCCAATTCCAACATCTTATGTACTTCTTTCTTTATGCAGTCCCTGACGTGGTCAGGTTGCCTGTAGATTTTACTCTTTACAGGCAGACTGTCACCAATGTCCACCTCATGTGTGCACCAGTTTGTCTGACTGGGGGTCAGAGAGAACATATGTCGAAAGGATTGAAGAACCTGTTTACAATCCTGTTGTTGATGTTCAGAGAGGCTGTCAGAAAATACCACACCATCTACTGACCCATCATCAGGGTTCTGAGTGAGCAGGTCTGGGAGAGGGTCACTCTCTTCCTCCTGTCCCTCATCTGTGGCCATGAGCAAGCCCATGTCCGCCCTGTCAACATATGCATTGAGCCTGTTTACATGGAGCACCCTGTGGGGGCTCCTGGAAGTTCCAAAGTCCACCAGGTAGGTGACCTCTCCCTTTTGCTCAATGATTGTGTGGGGTCCAGACCATTTGTCTTGGAGAGCTGCTGGGGCCACTGGCTCCAGCACCCACACCTTCTGCCCTGGCTAGTAAACAGTTAGGACAGCCTTTTGGTCATGCCAAGCTGTTTGGAGTTCTTGACTGGCCTCCAGGTTTTTGGTTGCCTTCTCCATGTACTCTGCCATCCTGGAGCGGAGACCAAGTACATAGTCCACTATGTCAAGCTTAGGCTTTTTGAGAGGTAACTCCCATCCTTCCTTCACAAGACATAGGGGTCCTCTTACAGGATGCCCAAACAGAAGCTCAAAAGGTCTGTAGCCAACCCCCTTCTGTGGGACCTCTCTGTAAGCAAACAGGAGGCAGGGTAAAATGATGTCCCATCTTCGCCTAAGCTTTTCAGGTAACCCTTTTATCACCCCTTTTAGGGTCTTGTTGAACCTTTCAAAAAGCCCATTGCACTGTGGGTGATAGGGTGTGGTAAATTTGTCATTTACACCACACTCCTTCCACATTGCAGTCAAGTATCCTGACATGAAGTTTGCACCTCTATCAGAGACAACCTCCTTCGGAAACCCCACTCTGGAGAAAACTCCAAGTAGGGCTCTGGCCACAACAGGAGCTGTAGTGGTCCTAAGGGGAATAGCTTCTGGATACCTGGTGGCATGATCTACTACCACAAGTATAAATCTGTGCCCATATGCTGTTGGGGGGTCCATTGGTCCAACAATGTCAATCCCCACTCTTTCAAAGGGTACCCCCACCACAGGTAATGGTATGAGGGGGGCATTTGTTGTGCCACCTGATTTGCCACTGGCTTGACAGGTGACACAGGAGAAACAAAACTACTTGGTGTCTTCAGACATGTGGGGCCAGTGAAAGTGAGGGACAAGCCTGTCCCAAGTCTTGTTCTGACCCAAGTGACCTGCAAGGGGAATTTCGTGGGCTAAGGTAAGAAGGATCCCCCTCAGAGACAAAGGGATGACCAGCCTTCTGGAAGCACCAGGCTTGGGGTCTCTTGCCTCTGAGTATAGGAGTACTTCATCCCAATATACCTTGTGGGTACCTGTAGCATTCCCTGCAGCCTCAGAAGCAGCTTGCTGTCTGAGAGGTTCAAGGGAGGAACAGTCTAACTGTGCCTGCCTCAAGTCTGCCCTGGAAGGTCCCCCTGTCCCAAGAAACTCAACCTGATCAGGTTCAAGCTCTTCTAGGACAGTTCCTTCTGGGGTCTCTGGTTCATCCTCCTGAGAGGGCTGATCCACAACCTGAGGCAAGGGGGAAGGCACTGCCTCTTCCTCTTCCTCTTGGGTGGTGTCTGGTCCATTGTTCCAGGATCCAGCACCTGTTCAGCTTGGCATTTTCTGGCCTTCAACCTGGTCATAGCAAGGACATGTGCTGAGAGACCTGACATTTCCACATGAGTCCTATGCTCCACTTCTGACCATAGTGAGGATTCCAAATCATTGTCCAAAAGACATTCCATTGGGAGGTCTGAACTAACTACAACCTTCTTGAGTCCAGTTACCCCTCCCCAGGAGAAATTTGCAACTGCCATACTGTGAGTGGCAGTGACGTTGCTAGCATTGGTCACCAGGCAATCTGCACCTAGTATGATCTGTTCAGGGTCCACAAAGCCTGGTGTCACCATGGTGACACTGGCACATGTGTCCCTGTAGGCCTGAGCCATTTTTCCATTGATTAAAGGTGTTTGCCTGTATTTGCCCAGAGTACTGGGACTTACAGTAGGGGTCATATCCATGTCCCCACTACAAACAAGAACAGCCTGGGTAGGTATTCTGACTAAGTCAGAACCCACTTCAGTTCCCAGGGTTAACCCAACTATAGCAATGGGGGTGCAGGTGCCTTAGGGGCAGTAGTGGTAGGAGCTGAGCTTTTCTTGGTGCACTCAATACACCAGTGAGTCTTACTTTTACAGTATTGGCACCATGGTTTCTTAGGACCATCATTCTTCTTCTTTTGGGAAGCTTGGGACCCACCCTCATTAGATTGTTGGGACCCTGTGGAAGACTTCTGGTCTTTTTGTTGGTTCTGATTCCCACCCTTTTGGTCTGCTTTCTTTTGGTCACCACCTTGGTTCTGGTTCTTCTGCTTACCCCTGGTTCTGACCCATTTGTCTGCCTTCTTTTCCAATTCTTGGGGAGAGGTCAGATCTCAGTCAATCAGGTGCTGATGCAACATCTGGTTCTGACAATTATTTAAGATTTGTTCTCTCATTATCAAATTTTACAATCCTGTATAATCTGTAACTTTACTTCCCGGTAAACAGCCTTCCAGAGCCTTAGTGGCACAATCAACAAAGTCCTTCCAATCCTGAGCCTGAGTTTTCTGGGTATCTCTGAACATTAACCTGTACTGTTCAGTGGTTAGGCCAAACCCATCAATCAGAGCACTTTTCAGGACAGGGTAGTTGTTAGCATCCTTCTCACTAACGGCAAGGAGCTTATCTCTACCTTTTTCTTCAAAGGAGAGCCACAAGATTGCTGCCCACTTACTCTGGGGTACCTGCTGAACTTTGCAGGCCCTCTCCAGAGCAGTTATCCATTTGTGGATGTCATCCCCTATCTTGTAGGGGGGCACAATCTTACTCAGGTTTCTATTATCATATGACCTGTCTGTATCCCTAAGGATGTTGCTGCCACCAGTGGGTTCTGACCCACTCAATTGTTGACTCTGGCGAAAGCAATTCTTTCCTTGGCAAGGGCAAGTTCTTCCCTTTGGATCCTTAGATTGACTTCTTTCATTTTTGCTTGGTGCTCTCTCCTCTGAGGGGAAGTCATCCTCCTCTGAGCAGATGCATCAGAGCCATTGGAGGGAATAGAATGGATGGAGTCTCTAGAGTGAGGCCTTCCCCTTCTATTCCAAAAGGTAGGCCTGCTTGAGGTTAAGTTTGGGGCTCCCCAAACCCAGCCCTGTGTAGGCTTAAGCTGGCCTGACTGAGTCTCCGGACTTGGACCTGGCCATTGTCTACCTCTCCATCAGAGGGTTCCCCATCTCCCTCTGCATCCTCATCTACATTTTCTGTATTAGGGAGGTTAGAGTCTGGGTCATCATCTTAGGAGGGCATGCCTCCCACTCCTGTGCCTGAGGGGCCTGGGTTAGAGGCCTTTTGGGCTTCATAGGCTTCTAAGAGTCCTATCAAGTAAGGAAGGGTAGGGTTGGAACCCTTTTTCAATCTCCTGGTGGTGCACAAGTGCATCAACTCATGGAAATTGAGTGTTTCATATCTGGAAGGTGCCTGTGTAGGGTCACCAATCACAAGGATTCTCCTGTGATATACATGATTTCTAGTGAGGTGTGGTGTGTGCACCTACCTACACTATGGGTTTTCCTACTGATCCCTTGCTAAGAGTTGTAGCCAGGGTGTGCTAGGCACTTTCTACTACAACAGCTGGTTCAGTAGAACTCAGAATACTCTAAGCTTGTTATATGTACCTATGGTACCTTATGTGATCTTTCAAATGATTTTCTCAAGATTATATTTGGTAATAACAACAGCAAGCTCAAATCACAACCGCTGCACACCAATGTGAGAGGTTGGCCTGATATATGATGCTCACTAGTTCTAGTGATCACCTTGTATCAGTCCAAACAACCCTTATGGTGATTGGTTGTAAGTTACCTTATAGACCAGCTATCCTAGGGGTAGCATGGACAAAGAAGTCTTAGGCAAAACTCTTTTGGCATGTGAAGCCAGCTGGATTACCACATATAATCCCTTGAATACCACATGAAAGGACACCACACAGGTTGTTATGAAAATAAACAATATATTTATTACTAACAGAACACCTCTGAACTCTTTATGAGGTCAGAGGGCTAAGCACATAACAAGACTCTTAAGAAAAATACAATAAGTTGCACAATTACAATGGTGCCCTAGGGGCACGGTAAACCATATACTAAAATAGTGGTATAAGTACCACGATAGGAAAAGTGAGTATGCCTAGAGACTGTAGAATTGCTGGGGCTACACTACCCTAACCTTAGGCAAGGAGCAGGAGGCCCACGGGACGCGTGTGCAGTGCTTGAACACACACGTGGGTTTCAATTCAAAGTCAATGGGCACGAACAATTTACAAACTAGTTGATTTAGGACAGTTCCGACTGGTTAAGACTAAGGCTACAGGATACATGGACACTAGGAGAGTCAATCTACACAGGAGCACCGAAATGCTCTCGTTACTTCACCCACGGGCTGCGGGTGCATAGGTGTTTATGTTTTGCAATTTTTAAAGCGCAACAAATACCCAGGGGTGTCTCGGCGCTCTAGGGTATGATGAGACGAACAGAGTGTGATCATTGTGAGAATAACCAGGTTTTCACTTGCTTTCTAAAACTAAGGAGGGATGGACTGGTTTTAATGCTGAGGGGAAGGGTGTTCCACAGTTTTGCGGTGGCTATGGTGAAGCGGTATTCACCTGTTACAACGCATTTTTTACTCCGCACTACCACTACAACGCGGGCATTACAACGCATACCGTTACAACGCATTGTGCTGGGGGGCGCTCTAGGATAAGAGGTAAGTTTAATTTACTATCCAACACCTTCCCTAGGGTCCACGGGGACTGGAGTTAGAATAGTAAATTATACTTACCACTATCCAGCACCCCAAAGCGCTATGCGTTGTAGCGGTATGCGTTGTAAATACCGCGTTGTAATGGTACGCGGAGTAAAAGTATGCGTTGTAACGACATACATCCTGGTGAAGCACCTGTCTCCCCAGTTGACCTTCCTTGATCGTGGAACATTGAGGAGGTGTGCTGAGTCTGAGCAGAGTGCTTTAGAGGTGGCATAAGGTCTGAAGGCATGTTTCAGAAATTGGGGTCCAACCTTGTTGATTGCTTTGTAAGCAATACATAGTGCCTTAAACTTAGTGCGACTCCTGATGGGTAGCCAGTGTAGTTGGCGGAGGTGCTGGGATATTGGACTGAATTTGGAGATGCCGAGCAGAACTCTGGCTGAGGCGTTTTGCACCATTTGGAGTCTGGAGATGACTTTCTCCTGAGCATTGAGGAGAAGGACGTTGCAGTAATCTGTGCAGGAGAAAACAAGGGTGGAGATGAGAGTTTTTCCTGCTGACTTGGGAAGATAAGGGAGTAGTTTTTTGATTTTCCTCAAAGTGTGGAATGATGAGGATACCACTGCGTAGGCGTGGTGGTTGAACAATAATTTGTCATCGAAGATGACCCCTAAATTTCTCACCTTGCTTACGTGCTCTGGTGGTGCCCCAATTTCCTCTGGCCACCACTGGAGAGACCAAAGCGGTTGGACTTTGCCGAAAGTCATAACCTCAGTCTTTGTTGAGTTCAACTTTAGGCAGTTAGCCAACATCCAGGCACTAATAGCTCTCATGCTCTCCTGAAAATTGGCTGCCACTTTGATTCCATCCTTGGGATAGATAGGACCAGCTGTGTGTCGTCGGCGTACATGGTAAGATTGATATTGTAAGTACTTATTACCCTTGCTAAGTCCGAAACATAAATATTGAAAAGGGTTGGACTCAGCGAGGATCCCTGTGGTACTCCGCAAGGGAGGGAAAAGGTGGGGGAAACAAAGGATCCTAATGTTACTGCCTGCTTGCGGTTGGCGAGGAAGGAGGTGAGAAGGTCTCTAGCCTTGTGTCTGATGCCGATTGCTTCAACACGGTCGATCAGAGTGGAATGGTCGACCGTGTCGAAAGCCGCAGACAGGTCGAGCAGTATCAAGACTGCTGCTCCTCCACTGTCCAAGATGGTCCCGATTTCATCGGCTGCTTTTATAAGGGCAGTCTCCGTGCCGTGTCCCTGTCTAAAACCGAACTGAGAATCGTCCAGCAGTTAATTGGTGTGAATATACTCAGACAGCTGTTTATTCATGATATGATGGAAGTGTGTCGGGTTTCCTCGCTGAAGTCAATGGAGCCTTGAAGAAAGATGCTGCAGGCGACCAGGATGGAGGTGTCTGGATGGATCCAAGGGCGGATCGAAGAAGATGGAGACCTGAAAGCAGAGGGGACAGTGTTCACAGCCACTAGCCAGTGACCGGAGTGGAACCAGGATGGAACCAGATGATGTCGCACGCAATCAGGTGAAGAGGAGACGCTTGACTCTGCAGCCACGTGGACCAGGAGGCGTGGACGACGACCAGGAGGCGGGCACGAGCTGTCCCACGAAGTCTCTTGCTGTTGGCAGTGTCAGCCCCAGGATTGGAGTCAACAAGCCTTGGCAAATGCAACCCATGCGGAAAGTGAAGATGGCGTCTGGCGCGGACCAGGAGGGTCCAGGGTGCTTCTCTTTCGGAAGAAAGCAAGGGCTAGTCTGGAGCAACCAGACCAGCAGTGTAGAATTTGAAGTTTGTTGTCTCGGAGGTCACATGCCAGCCGGCAAGTGACCAGACAACGCGCCGAGCAAGGAAAATGCAGAAGGGCCCAAACGCAGTTCTCGTGGAAGCTGGAGGGTGGATCTTCGTCGCAGATGATGCTCGGGCTGGGGCTTCTCAATCCCCAAAGCACTTTCTCGAGGGTGCCTCAGAGGTCGTGCTGGAAGCGAAGTGCAGTTCTTCATAGATGGCCTGTCCCACGTGTCTCGTCGCACCCACGGGTCTCAGTTGTGCTGCAGATGTGGGTAGAGGTCTGGGAGTCCGGGTCTCGTTGAGCTCTGAGGTCTGGTTCTGGCAGGAAGGACAACAAAGTGAACCGCTAGGACGCTTGATGGTGCCTGCTTGTGCAGAGTGGTCACTCCTTCGCCACAAGGGAGATATCTTCAGTCTTCTGTGCAGCAGAACGTCGAACTCCAGAGTTTCTTCTTGTAAAGTTTCAATTCAGGATAATCTAATTTCCTCTGGGTCAGCTCCTACCTTTATACTGCTAAATGGGGCTGGACTAGTGACTAGGTCCCTCCTGGGGGCGGGACCAGGAAGGGGGGTGGTTACACCCCTATCCTTTGTCTGGTCTTTGACAAATTTATTTATTTATCTTTGTCTTTGACTCACTCCTCCTCACGGACAGAGTGGTCGCTCCCTGTGCTCCTAGCTACAACTTGGTATCGTAGCGCCGCTTTGCTGGAAAGATCTCTGCCTTAACTGAATTTGTCATTGCCTGCTGTGTGCTAGCGCTTTGCATTATCAGCGCTATAGATACCAATACTGATTCTGGTTGAGTGCTTATACTGACTTTGGCTGGGCATCGTAGCGCCGCTTTGCTGAAGAGATCTCTGCCATAACTGTAACTGTATTTGCCTGCTGTGTACTAGCGCTCTGCATTTTCAGCGCTATACTGATTCTTAGCTGTGTATTTACTCTGTCTGCACGCCTGCCAATAGCGCTACGCTACGCTCCGCTCCTCCCCCGCCTCCATTTTGTTGATCTGTTGTCCTCCTCGTGTGCCCGACCCGCCTCCCAGCTGACACGCCCTCCCACTAAGCTTAATACAGCGCTACTCGGCTGCAAACGCTGTGACTCACTCCTCCTCACGGACAGAGTGGTCGCTCCCTGTGCTCCTAGCTACAACTTGGTATCGTAGCGCCGCTTTGCTGGAAAGATCTCTGCCTTAACTGAATTTGTCATTGCCTGCTGTGTGCTAGCGCTTTGCATTATCAGCGCTATAGATATTAATACTGATTCTGGTTGAGTGCTTATACTGACTTTGGCTGGGCATCGTAGCGCCGCTTTGCTGAAGAGATCTCTGCCATAACTGTAACTGTATTTGCCTGCTGTGTACTAGCACTCTGCATTTTCAGCGCTATACTGATTCTTAGCTGTGTATTTACTCTGTCTGCACGCCTGCCAATAGCGCTACGCTCCGCTCCTCCCCCCGCCTCCATTTTGTTGATCTGTTGTCCTCCTCGTGTGCCCGACCCGCCTCCCAGCTGACACGCCCTCCCACTAAGCTTAATACAGCGCTACTCGGCTGCAAACGCTGTGACTCACTCCTCCTCACGGACAGAGTGGTCGCTCCCTGTGCTCCTAGCTACAACTTGGTATCGTAGCGCCGCTTTGCTGGAAAGATCTCTGCCTTAACTGAATTTGTCATTGCCTGCTGTGTGCTAGCGCTTTGCATTATCAGCGCTATAGATATTAATACTGATTCTGGTTGAGTGCTTATACTGACTTTGGCTGGGCATCGTAGCGCCGCTTTGCTGAAGAGATCTCTGCCATAACTGTAACTGTATTTGCCTGCTGTGTACTAGCGCTCTGCATTTTCAGCGCTATACTGATTCTTAGCTGTGTATTTACTCTGTCTGCACGCCTGCCAATAGCGCTACGCTCCGCTCCTCCCCCCGCCTCCATTTTGTTGATCTGTTGTCCTCCTCGTGTGCCCGACCCGCCTCCCAGCTGACACGCCCTCGCCCCTCCCCTCCCTCCATCCATATATGACAGGTATTCTTGCGCGCAGCGTTCACGCGCAGCGACCGCGCCCAACCCGCGCCGAAGGTGCGCCAAAGGTAAGCCCGTCTACGCCCGTCCGCGCCAAGACCGCGCCCAGCGCCAGACCCCCTGCCCCTCTCGCCGCCCACCCCCCCGCATTACCTACGAGGCCGCCACCCTCCTAGCCCTTAACCCCGGCCGCGCCCCCACCTGCGTCCAAGCCGCTCCTGGACGCACCCATGGACCTTTCTCCTGCTACTCCTGCAAATTCAGCAGCACCGACAACATCTCCGCTACGACCACAACACAGATTCCCGACCCCAACCACCTAGAATGCATCCTTCTCAACACCCGCTCGGTCCATAGGCACGCCATTGACCTCTGGAACCTACTAGACACCATCTCTCCTGACGTCGCCTTCCTAACGGAAACATGGATGAGCGCTTCCTCCGCCCCTGACATCGCCATCGCCATCCCTGATGACTATAAGATCACACGCAAGGACCGCACCGACCATACAGGAGGTGGAATCGCTATCGTCCATAAGAAAACAATCCGCATCTCAACCAGCTCTGATGCCAACCTCGCCAACTCCGAACACCTTCACTTCCAGATCCACATCGACCCCAAGACCACACTCAGAGGCACCCTCCTCTACAGACCACCAGGCCCACGCGCAAAATTCAGTGAAGACATCACGGACTTCATCACCCCACACGCGCTCCCCTCCAAAGACTACATCCTTCTGGGAGACCTCAACTTTCACCTTGAAAAGATCAGCGACCGCAACACCGCCACCCTCTTAGACAACCTCGACAACCTCGGACTTAAACAACTGGTCACTTCCCCCACCCACATCGCAGGTCACACTCTCGACCCCATCTTCACCTCCAGCAACCATGTCTCCTTCAGCCACACTACGGATCTCCTCTGGACTGACCACAGCTGCGTTCACTTCACCTACAACAAGCCGAAACCCATCATCCACCTCCAACCAACTCTACAAAGAAACTGGAACAAAATCACCACAGAACAGATCTCCACATCGCTCCTTCAAACCTCCCCAGCCCTCTCTTCTAATGCCAACGAAGCCGCCTCCAACCTCACCCTTTGGTTATCCAACACCGCCGACACCTTAGCACCACTGAAAAAACGTCAACACAAACTTGGCATCAAGAAGGCTGCATGGTTCAACGACGACCTCAAGAAGTCCAAGAAACTATGCCGCTCCCTTGAAAAGGCCTGGAAAAAAGACCCATCCACCAGCAACAAGGACGCCTTCAAAAGCGCCATCCGTACTCACAACCAACTGATCCGAAAAGCCAAGAAAACAGCATTCAAAGATCGACTTGACAACAACGCCCACAACAGCAAGGAACTTTTCAACATCGTCAAGGAATTTTCCAACCCCTCGGCCAACTCCAACGACATCACCCCCTCTCAAACCCTCTGCGATTCCCTAGCCTCTTTTTTCCACAACAAGATTGCTGACATCCACAACAGCTTTGACAACCAACCCGGAAGCCAACCCACCCTACCATCAGCTGACCATCTTCCCCCCGTTAACACCCTTAACGCCTGGAAGCCAATCTCCACTGAGGACACCATCCGCCTGATGAACTCCATCCACTCTGGATCCCCCACAGACCCATGCCCTCACCACATCTTCAACAAAGCAGACTCCGTCATAGCTCCGCACCTCCGAGACGTCATCAACTGCTCCTTCAACTCCGCTACCTTCCCAGAAGACTGGAAACACGCTGAACTCACCGCCCTTCTGAAAAAACCAACAGCAGACCCCACCGAACTCAAAAACTACCGCCCCATCTCGCTTCTTCCATTCCCGGCCAAAGTCATCGAGAAAGCCGTCAACAACCAACTCGCCGCCTTCCTCGAAGCCAACAAATCCCTCGACCCCTCACAATCTGGCTTCCGAGCCAAACACAGCACTGAGACCGCCCTCATCGCAGCAACAGACGACATTCGAACTCTGCTGGACAATGGAGACACAGTCGCCCTCATCCTCCTCGACCTCTCTGCAGCCTTCGACACAGTCTGCCACAGCACCCTTTTACAACGCCTCAGAAACATCAGAATCCAAGGAAAGGCACTGGAATGGATCACTTCGTTCCTCACCGGAAGAACCCAGAGAGTCCGCCTCCCACCTTTCAAGTCCGAGGCCACCGAAGTCATCTGCGGCGTACCACAAGGATCCTCACTCAGTCCCACCCTCTTCAACGTATACATGAGCCCCCTCGCGGCCATCGCCCGCCAACACAACCTCAACATCATCTCTTACGCGGATGACACTCAACTGATCCTATCTCTCACCAAGGACCCCAGCACCGCCAAAACTAACCTACACGAAGGAATGAAAGAAGTCGCCAAATGGATGAAACAAAGCCGTCTGAAACTGAACTCAGACAAAACAGAAGTCCTCATCTTAGGTAAATCACCCTCTGCATGGGACGACTCCTGGTGGCCGGAAGCCCTCGGAAATGCACCCATCCCGACAGACCACGCACGGAACCTTGGCGTCATCCTGGATTCTTCACTCTCAATGAACAAACAAGTCAGCGCCGTATCCTCTTCCTGCTTTAACATTCTTCGCATGCTCAGAAAAACATTTCGCTGGATCCCCTCCGAAACAAGGAAAACAGTCACCCACGCTCTAGTCACGAGCCGACTGGACTACGGAAACACCCTCTACGCAGGTACCACCGCTAAACTCCAGAAGAAACTACAACGAATCCAAAACGCCTCAGCCAGGCTCATATTAGACATCCCACGCAACGAACACATCTCTGGTCACCTTAAAGACCTCCACTGGCTACCCGTCAATAAGAGGATTACTTTCCGACTGCTTACCCACGCACACAAATCACTCTACGACATCGGACCAGATTGCCTCAACTCTCGACTGTCCTTTTACACCCCCTCCCGACAACTTCGCTCTTCCAGCCAAGCCTTCGCCACTGTACCTCGCATCAACAAGACCACCATGGGAGGCAGATCCTTCTCATACCTGGCTGCCAAAACATGGAACTCACTCCCCGCTTACCTTCGCCTCACCCAGAATCACCTAGCGTTCAGAAAGCAGCTTAAAACGTGGATATTTGACAAATAATCCTCCTCCCCTTCCTAAGCGCCTTGAAACCCTCTGGGTACGTAGTGCGCTATATAAATGCTATGACTTGACTTGACTTGACTTGTTTCGCGCCAGAGCTGGGGCTGCAGTGCCCCGGCAACTGGTTTGAACCGGGGAATGCACAGGGACACCTTGTGTGCCCCAGGCATGTCTCTTTCCTTTCAGCCCTCCCTACCTCAATACAGAAAGTCCTGTCTGGGGTGGTGCTAGCACCTCTCCAGACAGGGAACCCTTTGTCCCGGCCTCCTTCGCTCGAAGGACTCCCAGCAGCAGGAGGTCAGACTTGTTTCTGTGGTGGCAGCATCCATTTTGTGATGCTGAGGCTCTGTTTAACTTTAACCGGGGTTGCAGTTACATACATGTCTTATCCCTCTAGAAGGGTGGAATGCTACCCCTGTTGCCAGAACTGGCGAGGGGGTAGTATTCCAAAGCGTATGACACCTTACACGACATGTTTTGATAATGCTATGCCAAAATTAGCAATAATAATGCACTTAAGAGTATATTGTATGGCATTATCATGGAACAGCTATAAGGACATGGTTCCGAAAGCTGCAGACAGGCTCAGATCATGCTAGAGCACCATCTCACATAATTCCAAGCACTCTGCATTCAGGATTGATAAGGCCTGCCATAGGAGTGACTTATATGAGTATACGTGTCCATTTTGGGGTTAGATATAGGTATACTATATCTACAGCAAAGGGTGATTACACCGCCTTGCCCCAGCTGTGCTACCAGCCAGTTGTGTCTGTTTGTATGGCCAGCCAGGGGTGGCATAATACATGCTGCAGCCCCTGGTAGGCCTTGGGTGCACCTATGCCCTGGGTACATATGGTACACTGTACAGGGACTCACAAGAGTGACCCAATACCAATTGGTAAATGCACCTAAAGTACATCTGCGTCAATTTAGAGAGAGAACAGCTAGGCTGTGGGTCTGATTAGCAGGCCCACACCCAAGGAAAGTCATAAACAATTGAAGCAAAAAGCAAAAATCTGGGGTGACCATAGGATTGCAGACCTTACTCTCCTACAACTGCACTGTTAGAACTCTCTCTAGCTCCACACCAAAAGTTGCACCTAACACCATCTCTGCTAACGCAGAACCATGGAGACATCAGACATCCAGATCCAAATCAACTGAATCTGGCGATATGGCTCCTGAAGTCTTAGAGTTTGCTTATCTTAACCTACCTCCAGGCTGTATGAACATTATTAAAGAGGCCAGGAGACCTACTACAAGAGCTTGTTATGCTGCTAAATGGAAGAGATTTGCCATTTATTGCAACAATAACCAAATAGATCCCCTGGATGCTTCTATCCAGGATATCATTTGCTACCTTTTACATTTACAAAGATGTAACTTGGCATATTCATCCATACGCCTGCACCTTGCAGCAATTGCAGCATATTTACAAAACAGATAACATCAGTCTCTTTTTAGAGTACCCGCTATTAAAGCATTTATGGAAGGATTAAAAAGAATCATTCCCCCCAGGTAACCACCTTCTCCAGTGTGGGACCTAAATGTTGTTCTTACAAGACTCATGGGACCACCTTTTGCACCTTTACACAAATGTGAACTACAATCCCTCACATGGAAAACAGCTTTCCTTATTGCTATTACCTCTCTTAGGAGAGTTAGTGAGATACAAGCTTTCACAATACAAGAACCTTTTTTACAGCTACATCGTAACAAAGTGGTTCTGAGAACTAATCCTAAATTCCTTTCAAAACTCATTACTCCTTTTCATTTAAACCAATCTGTAGAGTTACCTGTGTTTTTCCAAAACCCTGACTCTCTAGCAGAAAGAGCTCTGCACACACTAGATGTCAAAAGAGCTCTTCACTACTATATAGATAGGACTAACAGCCACATGCATCATTCCCGGCATTTGCGATTCCTTAATTGCGATTTTTAAGGAATCGCAATTAAGGAATCCCAAATGCCTATGCATTAAAAAAATCGCATAATTATTTGCGATTCGGTATTTTTCCTTAATTGCGATTCACAATTTGCGAATCGCAATTAAGTAAAACCTTCCCATTGATTCCTATGGGAATGTATTTACAAATTGCGATTTTCTTTTTGCGAATCGCAATTTATTAATGCAATTCAAGGGTGCAAAGGACCCCCTCCCGCACCCCTGAAATGTATTTTTAAGTACAAGTTTCACACACACATGTCCCAAGGACATGTGTGTGTGTAACATGAAACTTTAAAAATGCATTTTTGTGCATTTTTGAAAGTTTACGCAAATTAACACGAGGTCCAACCTCGTGTTAATTTGCTCCCTCTAATTGCGAAATCGCAATTTTCTAAACATTCATGCATTGCATTTAAGGAATTGCAAAAATGCGATACCTTAAATGCAATCGCATTTTAAGAAGTCGCAAAGAATAGCGATTTCTATTAAAATAGATGATGCATCCCAAGAAGCAATTTAGGAATCGCAAACGGACGATTTTTGCGAATCGCACCGTTTGCGATTCCTAAAACTCTTGATGCATGTGCCTGTTGATCTTTAAAAAAAAAAAAAGCAATTGTTTGTATCTTTCTCTCCACCTCATAAAGGCATCTCCATCTCTAAGAGTGGAATTGCAAGGTGGATTGTCAAATGTATACAAATATGCTATCAAAAAGCAAAATGTACATTAACAGTTCCTCTTAAAGCGCACTCCACATGCAAAATAGGAACATCTATGGCCTTCTTAGGGAACATCCCCCTAGAAGACATATGCAAGGCAGCACTAAACACTACTGTGTTGATGTGCAAGCCAAGCAGCAAGCTGCAGTAGGCCAAGCTGTCCTTAAAACTCTTTCAAACTACTGCAACAGATACAGGTGACCACCTCTAGGGACACACTGCTGCAAAATCGATGCACAGTGTAGTATCTGCAGCTCATATGCTTCAAAAGGTATGCATCTGTTCTTGGCATGTAGAGCTGCAGATTACTACACACCCTCCCGCCTCCCCGGGACCTGTATCTGTTCCAGTTTTCATCTTACTTAGATGCACATACATGGACATCTTTCTATTTACTTCTACTAACTCCATCATTTCCCATCATGGCGAAAAACAATCTAAGGATGGAGCCGATGCCCATGCGCCCTATCGTCCAAGGAAGGAGTCACCTATCTCGTGACTACAAAAGACTTCTTCCAAAACAACAACAACAAGCAATCATCCGAGCCCAACATCAGGTGGTGATCTAATGCACAGTGTAGTAGTCTGCAGCTCTACATGCCAAGAACAGATGCATACTGGTAAGTAGCATTTTCCTTCTGGTTTGTTTCCTCATGCGCGGCCACCAGTGACTCTGCTTTAATAATGACACTGTGGCGGAAACACTAACATTGTGCAGAGGCGAGCCCTTCATGTGCTGCTGAAGATTAGACCTAATCTATGTTTCATTTTTGAATTTACTCTATCCCCCACTCCAGGGATTTGAGCAAACGGAACATTGTTCGCATCAGTTATGTATGAGTATTAGAGTGGAAACCCTTTTGATATTGTTTACCACTGCCTTTGCTTGAAGCATTGACAGGCAACATTATTTTTCCGTTTATTTTTGTTTTTGAATGAGTGATTGCAGCTACGGAAGCCGTTTACACAGCTGCCTTCACGGCTTCATCAGCCAATGATTTCCCTGCAACGTGAACGCCATCACGTTGATGACTCAGCCTATGTATCACATGAGTGTTTTGTAGTTCTTGTCATAACTGAACTACTTGTTCCCAAAGCAACTTCTGCTTAATTGTGCCACCCTTTGCATCGTTGTAACCATTTTGAATCCAGTTTTGGAAGTATTCATTGTAAGATTGAACACAATAATGCGAATCGCACACTATGAGTGTAGGGAATTCGCGGTCCGTATTCCCAAGCGCCATCTTGAATGCGTGTAGTTCAGCTCGCTGAGCTGTACAATCTCCTAGAGATTGAGTTTTATAGACCATTGGTCAGAATTTGCCATCACGCCAACAACCTTTAACGATCGTGCAGGCTGCACTATAGGCTTGTTTACCCTCCGTAGCGGGTTGAGCTGATCCGTCACTATAAATGATACATTCATACTGTTCTAGAGGCAGAATTTCAGTAGGCAGAGGACATTCTTGCTCGTATTGTAAAAATGCTTGTGTTTTCAAATAAGGCTCAAAAACATAGTCACAGTCAACGTCTGTCGCAGCAAGAGAATAAACACATTGTATCCATCTCAGATGTAAAGCTTTAGCATTAGGAATGCTCGCTTTTGTCACTGCCTCTAAGGCAGGTGCAGGTGTAATGACCATAATGAGCTTACCCTGTGCGAGGGCTCTCTCTTTCGCTACAGCAGTTTGAACAGCTGTCAGAATTTTTTCTGTAGAAGAGAATTTCATTTCTGCTTGTGTGTACAAATGTGATTTGTAAGCTATTGGTACATTTTCACCTTTGTTAAAAGTTAAGTACGTGAATCCGCATTGTCCTGGAATGTTTCTGATAACTAAGTTGCATATGTTTACACATATTTGCAAATGTTTTGTCACTAACATCTGTTTGCAATGAACGCAAAATTTCAGTGTGTTTTTGTGTCCAATTAACTGTTTTAAAATCAGGTTTGATTAATGCGTAGAGAGGTTTTACCCTTTCTGCGTAATTTAGAATGTAAGTTCTTCCGAAATTCAGGAAACCTAGAATCGACTGTAAGTTTTTCAGCATTTTTGGAGGTTGGAGCAGCGCTCATTTCTCTAGAAAGTTTGCTGCCAGTCTTTTGCCTTCACTTGAAAGGTCGTATCCTAGAAAAAGGACATTGAGATGGGCAATATTAGATTTCTTAAAATTTAATTTATACCCTTCAGAGGCGAAGCCCAATATAATGGTGTTCACCCTGTTCAATTGCCTATCCAAGTCATCATCTGTCAGATAGATGTCATCGACATATGACAATGCTTCACCATCATAAGTTTGTAGTAACTCTGTTACCCTCACTTAGAATAATCCAGGACTATTCTTGAATCCCTGAGGGAGACGACAGAAGTGACTCTGTATCCCCATGATTGAGAAAGCTGTCAAATACCTACTTTCTGGTGCAATGTTTTGACAGAAGAAACCATTAGAAATATATAATGTGGTTTTATATTTTTTACGCACAATGTTATTCAATAATGCTGCACTGTGTGCTTTTTGTACTGCAAAGGTTTTGCAACAAGAGTTTAGATGTCTGTAATCCAAAACTAGACAATATGTATTGTCTGGTTTGGAGACAGGAAACAAAGAATTGTTCATTGACGAGGTGCATGTTTCAATCACCCCCTGATATTCAAGTTGATCTAAGATCTCCCTGACCTGTTTTGTAGCTTCTTGCTTAACTGGGCACTGCATTTGTGCAGTTGGTTGATTTTCTTAACTGGATATTATGGATATTTGAGCTTAAAGCAAGCATGGAAATTAGAAACTGTTGTCGGAGTGTATGGTAGTAAAAGATGGCCACAGCTGGGTAGCAGTGGGTCCCTCACAGCCCTGGCATCACTGAACCTGCTGCAATAAAGAAAGCTATTCCTTAGTGTCAACATACGGAGGAGCAAGCGATGAAGCAAAAATGCAAGCAAATGAAACAAATACAAAATTGCAACCAAATGAAAATATATGCCAATCAGTAGTCTGATGCCAGCTTCACATTTGCCGATTGCGGTATGCTGGCAGACTTGGCACAAGCATCTGTATCCTGGCTTGTGCTAGATAATCCAGCAGTTGGGTAGGAGAACAGCTTGTAGTGTTGATGTCTTTCATTATATACGTGTATTGATTTCAGTCAGAGTTTGGTGATCGCTAATGAGATGCAGATCTCACGGTACTGCAACTTCGTGCAGGTCATGTTTATTTAGCTGGGAGATGTACAGGGATAAAGAGGTGCCAGCCAATAGACTGCAGCCTGGTTATCTCATAAGGATATCAGTCATGTTGGTTTGATTGGCCTTGTGTCCGCCACATCACATCCTAGCAGTGGACCAGGTCATGCCGGTGTTAAGCACTGGCAAAGCAAAAGAACAGGTGTTGACTCGCTCCTCTCCCTCGAGTTGAATGGTCGCTCCCCAGTGTCCCTCTGAGACATTTGGTATCGTTGTGCCTCTTTGCATCGCATTACTGCATTATTATTTGCTGCCTGATCGCCGCCTAGCTCTACTTGCACTTTAATTAGCTGAAATTGCCGATTTCACCCTATTTGCGCACTGTGCCGCTCTGCATTCATAACTGCATTGTTATTTCTGCCTGCTGCCTGCCTGATCGCCGCTTAGCTTTACCTGCAATTCTAAGTGTTATTTCCGCTGTTTTGACTCTGTTTGCGCGTTTGCTGTACTCCCCCCCCTCCGCCTCCATTTTGTTTGTTGTTGTCGTAGTCTGTAGCCCGCCCCGCCTCCCAGCTGAGACGCCCTCCCACTGACTAGAACCAGCGCTCCCTTCCTGAAGGCGCCGTGACTCGCTCCTCTCCCTCGAGTTGAGTGGTCGCTCCCCAGTGTCCCTCTGAGACATTTGGTATCGTTGTGCCTCTTTGCATCGCATTACTGCATTATTATTTGCTGCCTGCTGTTTGCCTGATCGCCGCCTAGCTCTACTTGCACTTTAATTAGCTGAAATTGCCGATTTCACCCTGTTTGCGCACTGTGCCGCTCTGCATTCATAACTGCATTGTTATTTCTGCCTGCTGCCTGCCTGATCGCCGCTTAGCTTTACCTGCAATTCTAAGTGTTATTTCCGCTGTTTTGACTCTGTTTGTGCGTTTGCTGTACTCCCCCCCTCCGCCTCCATTTTGTTTGTTGTTGTCGTAGTCTGTAGCCCGCCCCGCCTCCCAGCTGAGACGCCCTCGCCCCTCCCCCCTCCCCCCTCCCCCTCCACTATCCATATATGACAGTTGCTCCCGCGCGCAGCGTTCACACGCAGCGACCGCGCCCCTTGTGCGCCGAAGGTGCGCCAAAGGTAAGCCCATCTACGCCCGTCCGCGCCTGGACCGCGCCCAGCGCCAGACCCCCTGCCCCTCGCGCTGCCCAGCCCTCCCGCATTACCTACGATGCCGCCATCCTCCTAGCCCTTAACCCCGGTCGCGCCCCCCACTGCGTCCAAGCCGCTCCTGGACACACCCATGGACCTTTCTCTTGCTACTCCTGCAAATTCATCGGCACCGACAACAACTCCGCTACGACCACACCACAGACTCCCGACCCCAACCACCTACAATGCATCTTGCTCAACACCCGATCGGTCCACAGGCACGCCATTGACCTATGGAATCTACTAGACACCACCTCCCCAGACGTCGCCTTCCTAACGGAAACATGGATGAACGCTTCCTCCGCCCCAGACATCACCATTGCCATCCCTAAAGACTATAAGATCACACGCAAGGACCGTACCAGCCACACAGGAGGAGGAATCGCTATCGTCCATAAGAAATCCATCCGCATCTCAACCAGCTCTGACGCCAATCTCGCCAACTCTGAACACCTTCACTTCCAGATCCACATCGACCCCAAGACCACACTCAGAGGCACCCTCCTCTACAGACCACCAGGACCCCGCGCAAAATTCAGTGAAGACATCACGGACTTCATCACTCCACATGCGCTCCCCTCCGAGGATTACATCCTTCTGGGAGACCTCAACTTTCACCTTGAAAAGAACAACGACCGCAACACCACCACCCTCTTGGACAACCTCGCCAACCTCGGACTTAAACAACTGGTCACTTCCCCCACCCACATAGCAGGTCATACTCTCGACCCTATCTTCACCTCCAGCAATCACGTCTCCTTCAGCCACATCACGGCTCTCCTTTGGACTGACTACAGCTGCGTTCACTTTACCTACAACAAGCCTAAACTCATCAACCACCCCCAACCAACTCTGCAAAGAAACTGGAACAAAATCACCATCGACCAGATCTCCTCATCGCTCCTTCTAAACACCCCAGCCCACTCTTCTAACCCAGACCAAGCCGCCGCCAACTTCACCCTATGGTTATCCAACAGCGCCGACATCCTAGCACCACTGAAAAAACGTCAAAGCAAACCTGGCAACAAGAAGGCCTCATGGTTCAACGATGATCTTAAGAAGTCCAAGAAACTCTGCCGCTCCCTTGAAAAGGCCTGGAAAAAAGACCCAACCACTAGCACCAAGGACGCCTTCAAAAACGCCACCCGCATACACCACCAACTAATCCGAAAGGCCAAGAAAACAGCATTCAAGGATCGACTAGACAACAACGCCCACAACAGCAAGGAACTTTTCAACATCGTCAAGGAATTTACCAATCCCTCGGCCAACTCCAACGACATCACCCCCTCTCAAGCCCTCTGCGACTCCCTGGCTTTATTCTTCCACAACAAAATTGCAGACATCCACAACAGCTTCAACAACCAACTCGGAGACCAACCCACCCAACCATATGCTGAACATTCACCCCCCTTGAACACCCTTAACGACTGGAACCCAATCTCCACTGAGGACACCATCCGCCTGATGAACTCCATCCACTCAGGATCCCCCACAGACCCATGTCCTCACCACATCTTCAACAAAGCAGACTCCATCATAGCACCACGCCTCCGAGACGTCATCAACTGCTCCTTCAACTCCGCCACCTTCCCGGAAAGCTTGAAACACGCTGAACTCACCGCCCTTCTGAAAAAACCCACAGCGGACCCCACCGAACTCAAAAATTACCGCCCCATCTCGCTCCTTCCATTTCCGGCCAAAGTCATCGAGAAAGCTGTCAACAACCAGCTCGCCGCTTTCCTCGAAGCCAACAAATCCCTCGACTCCTCACAGTCTGGTTTCCGAGCAAAACACAGCACTGAGACCGCCCTCATCGCTGCAACAGACGACATTCGAACTCTACTGGACAATGGAGACACAGTCGCCCTCATCCTCCTCGACCTCTCTGCAGCCTTCGACACAGTCTGCCACAGCACCCTTTTACAACGCCTCAGAAACATCGGAATCCAAGGAAAAGCACTAGAATGGATCACCTCGTTCCTCACCGGAAGAACCCAGAGAGTCCGCCTTCCACCATTCAAGTCCGAGGCCACTGAAGTCATCTGTGGCGTACCACAAGGATCCTCACTCAGTCCCACCCTCTTCAATGTATACATGAGCCCCCTCGCGGCCATCGCCCGCCAACACAACCTCAACATCATCTCCTATGCGGATGACACTCAACTGATCCTTTCACTCACCAATGACCCTAGCACCGCCGAAACTAACCTACACGAAGGAATGAAAGAAGTTGCCGAATGGATGAAACACAGCCGTCTGAAACTGAACTCAGATAAAACAGAAGTCCTCATCTTAGGTACATCCCCCTCTGCATGGGACGACTCTTGGTGGCCGGAAGCCCTTGGAAAAGCACCCATCCCGACAGACCACGCACGGAACCTAGGCGTTATCCTGGATTCTTCACTTTCAATGAACAGACAAGTCAGCGCCGTCTCCTCATCCTGCTTCAACATTCTTCGCATGCTCAAAAAAACATTTCGCTGGATCCCCACCGAAACAAGAAAAACAGTCACCCACGCTCTGGTCACGAGCCGTCTGGACTACGGAAACACCCTCTACGCAGGTACTACCGCTAAACTCCAGAAAAAACTCCAACAAATCCAAAACGCCTCAGCCAGGATCATATTAGACATCCCGCGTAACAAACACATCTCTGGTCACCTGAAAAACCTCCACTGGCTACCCGTCAATAAGAGGATCACTTTCCGACTTCTGACCCACGCACACAAGGCACTCTACGAAATCGGACCAGAATGCCTCAACTCACGACTGTCCTTCTACACCCCCCCCCTCCAACTACGATCCTCCAGCCAAACCCTCGCCACTGTACCTCGCATCAACAAGACCACCATGGGAGGTAGATCGTTCTCATACCTGGCGGCTAAAACATGGAACTCACTTCCCACTTACCTTCGCCTTACCCAGAACCACCTAGCATTCAGAAAGCAACTTAAAACGTGGATATTTGACAAGTAATCCTCCTCCCCTCCCTAAGCGCCTTGAGACCCTCTGGGTATGTAGTGCGCTATATAAATTTTATGACTTGACTTGACTTGACTTGAGAGAGGTCTTTGCCGGTCCCTCTTATTGTGTAGTAGACAGCTCCCCTTCAGTAAAAAAACTAGAACCAAATAAAATACTTTGGTGACAGGCTTGGGGACAATTCTGGCTCATGTTAGGGGGTAAAGGAAAGGAGGACAGGGACTAGGAAGAGAAAAGGGACCCAAGGACCATGGAAACCAGAGCTAGGTGACCAAGGAAACCGGGGACAGGTAGACAAGGACCAGGTCTCGAAGGGAAAGGAAAACCAAAAACAAGAGGGCAGGAAAAATAGAACTAGTTAACAAGAACTATGACCAGGTGTCAATGAACATGAGGCCCAGTGCAAGGTGGAGATGAGCCAAGCTGACCAAGGTCCAGGAAGACCGCAGTGACATCACTAGGACCTGCGTTAACTAGAGCGTGAGATCAGGGAGGTCCAGAGGCTATATAAATAGGTCTGCTTTGGCCTTGCATTCTAGAGGGTGCATGGGAGTCCAGAACTAAGTTCAACAAAATCATGAGCAGGTGCACTAAGGTAAATGGACAAGGACAACCAAGACAAGTCATTGTGGGCCTATCTATGGATGAGGGGCACCGGGAGAACCAGGACCAGGTGGAAAAGATGCAGGAGGAAATCCTCCAGGCTTCTAAGGATCAGAGTCATAAGGAACGCTACAATAACGATCAGAACAGGGCGTAAAAAGTCCTGGACATGGAGGACACAAAACACAACAATGACCTAAGTCTAAGGCAGTTATTATTAAATAGATAGATCTGTGGTATCACAAGTTGTAATCAGTTACAACAGCCTCCCCTCTTGTAATGAATCTGGGATAGGGGCTACGTCAGTCTACTGCCCAATTTAAAAAGCCCGTCCCTTGAGAAAGACAAAGGTGAAACCCACATCACCGTGTAGTGAAGAAAAACATTGCCCACATTGCAAGGAAGTAATCTCGAGTATGTTGTGTTTTTTAACAGTGTGTGAAGCCCTGGTGTAGACTTAGGTCATTGTTGTGTTTTGTGACTAATTGAGTGGAAGGCGACCTAAGTCATATGTTCCCTCTTGGCTCCTATTTGGTGTTCATAACTTGTACGGCGGCTCAGCCGTGAGAGCAATTGTAGCCCCTGTGTATGTCCCTGTTTTAAATTCGAGAACCAGGTGCCTTGTGTGGTGCATATTGTTTCCGCTGTGTAGACCACCTTGAATTATCTATAGTAGATAATGGATAAAAACTGTCTGGCCTTTACAGACAAGCAAATCGCTGCAATTGTAGCTGGCCCATCTTTGTTCGCCGAAAATCCCTTAGCAGGAAATAGCTCAGTGAGAGAAGAATGGGAGAAATTAAGCAATCTTAAGAAAAAGCACATAAGGAATACCCTACATGGGGCGCTAATGTCAGAATATTATCGAGCTGGAGCATCTCCAGCCAGTTTATTAGTTGGGATTGAACCCAGAATTTTTTTAGATGATAAGTAGTTCCGATTAGACTGGAGCTTTATCGCAAATAAATGCATAAGAGACTGGATAATTCTTATAATTAGCACAGCGCAAAGATTGAGTGAAGAGTTACTCAAAGAAATTTTAGAACTAGAGGAGAGCATCAATCGCGATAGCAGTTTCACAGACGCAAAAGAACATCTGCGTAAAATACAGGAAGACCTTGATGAATACAAAAATTATATGGTGACCCAGAAAATTAGAGGGCTCCAACGTAATTTACAGTGTTATTCGCATGAGTGGGCTTTCCCATATGTGAGTGACTCTCACTACCAGGCAGGCTCGGAACAACAACATTTTGGTGGCCAGCAAAGAGGCCGGGGAGCAAGGCAGCAACAACAGAGGCGTACTCCATCGAATTGGACATTCGATAATACATCAAGCGAAGAAGAACGTGAACCCGGACCGCAGACCAACAGAGTAAGATTTAACCAACAAGAAGCCACCAACGCCGACCTTGGAACACTTCTGCGTTCTTTTTTAGAGCAAGGACAACGGGTGAACAAAGGAACGGGGCAACCAGGAAGGGGGAGAGGACGAGGCAATCGTCCTCCACCACAATGGCAAACATATTCCCCGCGACAAACACGAAGCAGAGGGAGGAAACCCCTCTAAACAGCATTGTGGTTAATTTATAAAGCTACCCCTTGTCTGATAAACAAGAACGAGTCTTAAACAAGGGATTGGGGTTTGTCCCGACCCCAACTCATGATGCCTTTAAGTGTCGAGTAGAGCTCCACGAAACGGTAAGAAAGATCAAACTGAAAAAATTCTTCGCGAAACAACCATTCGAAGAAAATAAAGGGCTCAATACTAATTTGAGAAGACCATCAACATTCTCCCACCCGAGTGGTGCAGCAGGACCTGAAGTGGCTGTTTTTGAGTCGAAAGTCCTGGAAGACATTGAATCAATTGAAGCAAATAACAACAGAAGAACCTTCAATAATATGTCAAGAGTTGACTGGGAAGCAGTGAAATCTTTGCAAAAATATGGGAACATCATGATAAAGAGTGCCGACAAGAGCGGAGCAGTAGTCGTATTAGACACCAGCGACTATGAGGCAGAGGTTTATCGATTGCTTAATGTACGTGCCAATTACCAACCATTGAAAAAAGATCTAACCCCTGAGCTCCTGGAAATTATAACGAATTTAGTTGGTAATGCCAAGGAGAAAAAATGGATAACATCAAAGGAGGCGAAGTTCCTTGTAAATAACAACCCCAGGACTCCCGCCTTCTATATTTTACCGAAAATACATAAGCCGGCCCGGCCGCCGCCGGCCCGGCCAATTGTATCAGGAATACAGTCGGTCCTTGAGCCATTATCACAGTTCGCTGACTATTTTTTACGTGAATCTGTGATTACACAGAAATATTTCCTCAATGATACAATGGATATTTTGAATATTCTAAATGAAATGACATTCGATCCATCCACTGAGCTGTTAGTGACCATCGACATCGAGTCGCTATACTCATGCATTCCGCAGGATGCCGCGCTGGTGGCAGCAGTGCGGGCACTAGCAAACCAGGAGTGGTTCTATGATGCCCCCCAGAGCTTTGTGTTGCAGTGCATAGAACTAGCACTTACTAGGATTTTTTTCTGCTACAAAGAAGATCTGTTCCTCCAAGTAACAGGAACATCAATGGGCGCAACCATGGCACCGAGCTTGGCCTGCATTTATGTAGGCCAGTTCGAGGAGCACGTCATCTATTCTAACACCAATCCCTTCAAAGGCCATTTGCGCCTTTGGAGGAGATATATCGATGACGTGCTCTGCTTCTGGTCGGGAGAAGAGACTAGTCTCCTGGAATTCCTAAATTGGCTAAATGATAAAGATCGGAACCTTCGCTTCACCTTGACGTACAGCAGGAATACGGCTGTGTACCTAGATCTCGATATTGAGGCCAGTGAGGATGGCTTGATGACAAGTGTACATCAAAAACCCACCGACAGGAACTCCTTGCTCTCTTATGAGTCATACCATCCAAGGGCCTTAAGAGACAACCTGCCGGTGTGGCAATTCCTCCGCTATCGGAGGAATTGCTCTTCAACAGCAGGATATAACAAACAAGCCATGGTGCTGAGTAAGAAGCTGGAAGCCAGGAACTACCCAATTAAGGTGATCAAACAAGCTAAAAAGAGAGCCTTAAATACCCCCAGAAGTGCTCTGTTGGAGACCAACATAAAAAAGAAGGAAGATTGCATTCCAGTAGTAATGACATACGATCCTCTGGCAACAAAAATCCGGCAATATATCAGGAGACACTGGTCGCTGCTATCGAGTAATGAATTCAAAATGCCACCCCCGCCTTTTGCCTTCAGAAGAGCCTGTAATCTAAAGGACAAGTTGGTGCATACGCGGGTGAAACCGGTTGCAGACCCTCGGAATAGCACAATTCCAAACGGCCACTTTCCATGTGGAAACTGCTCTGTGTGTCCATTAACAACTAAAATATCAACCATTACCTTACAATCAGGAAGAGTATGGTCGCTTGGACAATTCAGTAACTGTAACACCACCAATGTGGTGTACAGACTCCAGTGTGAGTGTGGTCTCGAGTATATTGGACTAACAACTCGCAAAATAAAACTTCGGATCCAGGAACACCTGAGTACCATAAGGGCTGGAAAACTCACAACGAAGTTGGTCCAACACTGCCACAGGAATAAACACTCATTCACATGGGTACTATTGGAGAAAGTCACAGGAGACACACAGGCGGTGGAGAGATTGTTGGCTTCAAAAGAGGCTAGATGGATATTCCAAGAAAAAGTGAACAGAGAGGGTTGAACGAACTCCTTGAATGGAATAAATTACATTGAATATAGGACAATTATGTTCTTTTGTGTATGTGAAAGTTTAATGCGATGATGCAATATAATTGAATGTTTGAACAGCTGAGTCTCACATAGAATCTATGATTACACTATGACAGACATTAGAGTATTCCTCCCCCCTAATGAATCTAGGACATGGACCGCACTAGATTAGACACAGTAGTAGTTAGTAATGTAATTATAACCACCATATTTGAGTACCTCGATGAAGTTTATTAGAAACTGTATTATGTATCAGGAATGGCTAGCGTGGCATTATATCTGTATGGACCGATTCAGCACAGAAGGATATCCAGTTGAGAACGGTATAGAAGTTAGAAGCTCTGTAAAGTTGTTAATACATAGCTAACATTGATAATCACAGAGTGAATATACGAGAGCTGTAGCGCTGTTTACGTGGGAATGGAGGTTGATAGTGATCGTCTGAAATACGAATTGGAATGCGAAAGAATTTGATATGCCCGACGTTGGTTTATATTATTTTAAGACCTGAAGCGGGGGAGTCATGTGTTTTATAGTATATCTATAAATATTGCAGTGTCAAACATATACACTGCTAAATGTGTTCAATAATTATCGCGAATCTATAAGAAGGAAATATAAACATAATATCCCTAATGGGTAAGGTTTTCACAATAACGTTCCTATGAAATGATCCACACACATGAGTTAATAAAGTTCGTAAAATTCAGATAAAAGAAACATACACGGAACCTTTTTGATACGAGCTCTCGCGTTAACTCTTTAAAGAATGACACAATAACAATGATTCCTAAACAGACGGAGCCCAATCTAAAATGGCCGCCGTTCCGCGAGAATGAATGGGCCAATGAGAACGGGCCATTGGCTCGCATTAGATTCCAAAAAGGGTATTGTTTGTCCAGAACGGGGTTCCCGGGTCGAGTGAATGCCGGTGCATCTCCAGCTACCGGTAATGTAGATAGGAGGGTGGTAACAGCGGGCGCTCAGTGTAAATGGACAATTAATAATCAGGAATCAGGGATCTCGCGAATTTTAAAGAATATTAACATGTTTTCGTTCTCAGTCACAGATCGGAGGGAGATTGCAGACTGCTCACAGCAAGGAGCTAGTCAGAACCTGGTTTTAATTTCCTCTCGGCTGGTATGAGAGGCAAGGGCCGTTAGAGGGTAAATATGATAAAATAACATGCAGCAGTAAGCGTGGTCTGCGCAGCGGTTCAGTATGAAAAAGCCCATATTGCAAGGAAGTAATCTTGAGTATGTTGTCTTTTTTAACAGTGTGTGAAGCCCTGGTGTCCAAAGCAGTGGCGTGAAAGGTCTTATGCCCTGAAGAAATTGCCTGATGTATACCATGGCAATGAAACATGTCGGCAGCAAGTAGGATATGGCTTTATAGGGAGTAGCCATACTCCCTTTTTTATTTTTACGCATTAAGCAGAAAGGAACAAGAATAAAGCTATTTGTCCTTGCCTTATGCGATATTATATGTTTTATGTTGTGTGACACTAGTATATGTGTTGTTTGTTTGAGTCTCCACTGCACTTATCACTGTTAACACCTTGTTTTCATTTAGGACACTTTCCTTTAAAAACTTGATGGCACCAATGATGATAATAGGGCCGTCCAGGTGAGTACCTGCCATGGGTCTCATTGGTGGTACGCCCGTGAGGTGCCATCTCGCTTATGCACATTCTTTCTTCACTACATGGTGATGTGGTCTTCACCTTTATCTTTCTCAAGGGACGGGCTTTTTAAATTGGGCAGTAGACTGACGTATCCCCTATCCCAGATTCATTACAAGAGGGGAGGTTGTTGTAACTGATTACAGCGTATGAGACCACAGATCTTTCTATTTAATAATAACTGCCTTAGACTTAGGTCATTGTTGTGTTTTGTGACTAATTGAGTGGAGGGCGACCTAAGTCATATGTTCCCTCTTGGCTCCTATTTGGTGTTCATCTGGACATGGAGGAGCCAGGGTGCAGGATTAAGAGGAGAGGAGGTCTAGGACCAGGTGGGCAAGGACCATGAGGACCAGAGATAGGTGGCCAATGACTAAGACCAAGAGGATAAGGGACCAGGACAACCAGGATATGCAGGACTGAGAAGACGAAGGGAGCCATAACCCACAAAGACAAGAGCCAGGAGTCTCAGCTACAAGGACAAAGAATACTAGGACATGGCCCAGAAGCACTTTGACCTCGAGAACGAACTGCAGAGACAGCAGGACCAGTGGGAACTTGAGGACTAGGATCAGGAGAAAAAGCAGGAACATATGGATCAAGACTTGGATATCCAGATGTTAATGGTTGGGACTAGGCCTTGAGGACCAGATCTAAGAAAACCAAGGATCTGAATTAGTGAGACTAGAACGAAGTCCAGCTGGACGACTAGTGTTGTGATATCCCTCTAGGGATGAGTGTTGCGCTCTATAAATACAGTAAATAAAAAAGAACCAGGATGGCCAAGTGTACAAGTACCAGTGCCCTGGAGAACGAGGAGAAGGAGATCCTGTAGGTCCAGACCAAGAAGGACCAGTTCCTGAAAGACCAGGACTGAGTGACTTATACTGCCTGGTGAAGCAAATTCCAAATTTATTAATAAACTGTGCGATTACTTAAAATCTTTACAGTATAAAATACAATGAAAGTCCCCGCCCCCGATGCACCCTACACCCAGTAAAACCGTGAGTGCAACTTTTAGTTAAAATACTGACAGTTTTTACTACTTTTGTCCAATCAGAGTTCAATTAAAAGAATAAGGGTTTTGTTTACTCCATAACTCCACGCCTACTGAAGTCTGAGAGATGTGTAGAAGTTTGGCATGATCATACACACTGCAGAGCCAGTTGACAGTGGGTGGATTATTCATTAGGCCCTTAGCCGACCCAGATTAAGTATCTGGGTCCGATAGTTCCAGTTACTTTGCGAGAACTCCCAAAATTAACTATGAGCTGACAACATTGGGGTAGCAGGGGGAGCGCAATGCCCACTATCGAGGCCCTTGGGATCAGTAGCCTTTAATTGGGAGTCGTGTGCCCTTTTAACTTGATGGGTGAACTTGCCGACCCTGGCTAACAGACAGGTCGTAGTTTCTGAGAAGCACCAGTCCGAGGCCTCTCTGCATGTTCTATGGCCTAAGTACTGTAATGCTGGACGCAGCAGACGATGTCGGTCACTGGCCAACTTTGTGCAGCAACACAGCAGGTGTAGCCAGGATTCTCTGCGATAATTGCATAGTCGACAGGCAATGGCTCCTTCCATTCGTGCCCATTTTGGGTTGAAGTCCGCGATCCTGAGGGCCAAGAGGCACAGAAACAGAATTTTCTTTCTCGCTTGGGTTGTTAATGAGTCTTGCAGGTATGGTTGGGGTTTACCGGGGATGTAGGACTTGTCCAGGGCCATAGTTAGTGGGTTGTGCCGGAGCGAAGAAAGGTCAAGCCCGAAAGAGATGGTCTGGACTTGGCCTTTAACGGCTCGGGCCCAGGCTGTATATGGGATTTCGTGAAGGGGCAGGCTCCTTCCCTCAATTTTCAGTATGTCAATGGCTTGTTCCACCTTGGAGTGCTATGGGGAGCCCACTTCACCGAAGATGGTTTTTAGGAAGTGCTTTAAGGTGTTTTCGGGCGCTTTCAATACTCTGATGTAGTATTTTAACATATCCCCCAGTAGTGCCAACTCTGGTCGTTTCAGGCCTATTTCTAGTCTTAGCCTGTTGTTCTGTGCCTGTCTGGGGGCCTGTAGCACCATCGTATATGCTTTCGCCTGCGCCGCGTTCACCACTTTCTCGAATGCACCTGGGTAGGCTATATGGCCGTACATGATGGTGGGAATCAGTTTAGCCCTGAGTACTGTTAGCATCAGTTCTACTGAGGGACTGGCCAGGCGATAGCTTTAGCGTCTTAATGACAGTATTATTTTGTCTATTCTTGGTTTTAGCTCCTTCAGATGTTTGACTGCGGTGGCCCTCTCAGACACCCAAATGCCCAGATAGTTATAGGATGAGGCAGTGATGATTTGGTGCTCCCCCAGGGACCATGAAGCTTCTTTTTTGTGATGGTATTTGCCAAAGATTACTACCTTGGTCTTGCTCACGTTGATTCGTAGGTCGTTCTCTTTGTTGTATGTGGTTAAGACTGTTTAAGGCTCTTTGAAGCCCTGCCCTAGTGTGGTCCATGACCACTGTGTCGTCTGCGTACTGGAGCGTTCCCAAGACCAGTTTCTCCAGTCTTGGAGGTGCTAGATTGGCATCTTTCAGGGCTTGCCCCATGTCCGCTGTATATAGGTTGAAAAGTAGGGGGGCCAAGACGCACCCCTGCTTTAGGCCAGAGTTGGTGACAATTCTTGTTGTTGTGATTGTGGGGCTTAATTTCACCTGGACCCATGTCCCCTCGTAGAGTGCTTTTATGGCTTTTAGCAGGACTTTGGGGAGCCCCCAGGACTCAAGTTTTGCCCATAGCCAGCTTCTATTCAATCGGTCAAAGGCCGTGGAGTAATCTATAAACCAACAGAACAAGGGCAGCTTATTCCTCGTGTTGGCCTTCTTCGCGAGGTAAGAAAGCGCTATGATGTTATCCAGGGTGGAACTATTAGCCCTGAAGCTGGTCTGTGAGGGCAGAAGAATGCCGTTCTTGTTCACCCAGGTTCTCCAAGTCCTTTAAAAGAAGGCGGGCGTATACCTTGGCTTCTATGTCAAGAAGGGCTATGAGTCTGTAATTAGCCGGATTCGAGTGATCACCCTTTTTATGAATGGGAAATAGAATTGAGCCTTTCCAGGAAGTTGGCAGGATTGCGGTTGCGAATGAGTGGTTGAATGAGGGGGTGAGTATGGTTGCAAAAAAGGCTGGGGCGGTTTTGAAAACCTGGGCAGGGATCCCATTTGGACCATGGGCACCGTCGGTTCTGATGGCCTTGATGTGCTTTATTACCTCCGCCTCTGAGAACTTTCCGGATCGGGTCGGTCTTGGGACTTCTGTCGGGGCGCTTTCAGTTCTGATTGTTACAGCTGCCGCCTTGGACCACTCAAGACTGCCGGGGGTGGGCCGGTTTGGCTCACAGGTATACAGCCCCTTGGCATACTGTTCCCACACTTTCCCTGCAACACTGTTTTCCTTGTGCGCGCCTCTGGGGGTCAGGCTGTTGATATAGCGCCATAGCTTGCTGTTGTCTTTTTCTTTGATTAAGGAAAAAACTGTCAGCCAGTTCTGTTCGGTCCGCTGTCTTTTCAGCTCCCAGATTTTCTTTTTATAGTTGGCTCGTAAAGTGGAAATGGGGGGCCTCCCTGGCAAGTGAGTGCCTTTTTTTTGTGCCCTGATTGCCTTGTTGAGTGCATGCTTGCTCCGCGATTTTAGGCGGCTTGGCTGTTGAGATTTTGGCAGCTTCTTGGTTGGTTGATATTGCCCAGGCACTTCAGTATATCCGTGGTCAGTGTTTCCCATAGGTATGTGATTTTCTCACTATCTTGTGGACTTAGTTCTGCCTCCCTACTGGCTACATATACTGAAAGTCTGTCGCTGAGATTGGTCGACCATTTTATTCTTTTGAGGACTAAATGGTGTTCTTCGCCTGTGGTCGTTCCAATTACTTCCTGAGAATCCACCTGTTCCCGCACCAGGTTAAATGTGGCGCGGAGGGGCATGTGGTCGCTTTCGTCTCTGTCGTCCACTGTGAAATTGCAATTGTGGGCCAACCCTTCATTGGTGGAGATATAATCTATGGTGGAGACATTCCTAAAGGTCGGATTAGCGGTCCATGCGGGGTAGCTCATTTTTTGTGTCCCGTGGGTGGATTGCAGACAAAAAGATGCGAGAAATTCAATCAATGGGGCTGACTTCTTACTTGGGGGTGCCACAGGGATCAGTTCCAGGCCTCTCAGGTTGAAATCACCAGCGATTATTACGTCATGGTGCAAACGGTTTATGAGTAGGTCTTCCAGAGTGGTGGTGAGTAATTCCATAGCCTGAGGCGTTTGATATTTTGCTGAATTGAGGTAGCAATTGATTACTGAAAGGGGGCGGAGTTTTTGACCCGATCTCAACCCCTCTATTGTGATGGCTTGAAGGTCAGGTGACACCAGTTTTAGTTCAGTGACATTCATTTTACAGGCATGGGTTATAAAGATGGAATGTCCCCCTGACGGGCGGCCAAAGATCGTCCTTTTGGTCGCTGATTTAAAGTGTTCGTAGAAGCCACCTATTGGGGTCGTTGACCTCGCCCAGGTCTCCCGAATGCACAATATGTCCCCCTGTGCAAGGTAATCAAGAGTGACTGTGTCCCTAAAAATGTTACATAGCCGAGTAATATTCCATGAGATGATGGTTAGCTTGCGGTCTTGACCCCTAAGTGTATTTACGCATGCTCTGTTTTCATGGGTGTAAGTAGGGTTAGGGACCCTGTCTCCATGTATCCTCCGTGTAATCCAGTCCTTGCTGAGGCCGCTGCACTCTACGCTGCCTGTCTTTTTGCAGGATTTTAATTTTTAGCTGGGTTCTTGGCCTCCCTGATTTCGACATCCCGTCTGGGCTGATGGATCTTGTGCCTTTGAGAACAGAGGTAGGTTCTTGAAGGCCATAATGAGGCGTGAGGACGTGTGGGTATTTTAGAGCCCTGGGGGCAGTGACTTCGATGCCCCATTCTGCGAGTTGTGTTGATTCCTTGAGGACAGCCTGTTGGGCTTGCTGTTTCACAAATCCGACTATGGTGGAGTCACCGTGGGTGTCTGTCTCCAGACTCTTGAACTTCACCTATTCTATCATCTCTGAGGTGATTTGTGCCAAGGAGTCAATATGGCCAAAGAGGCGGACAATGTTTGACCTGTTCAGAGTATCAAAGGAGCCTTTGGCTATGTATCTGGGAGTGAACAGCAGCTCATAAGTTTCTGATGGGTTTTTATGTACGGTGGAGCACCGTTTCACCCCTTCTCCCAAGGACATAGGCCTATGGCGAATTGGAATTAGAGGGTTTTTATAGGTGTCTCCTGGCTGCTGTCTTTCTGGCGCCACGATTGGTAATCCTTCCTCTCCTGACAGTCCTTGCCACTCGCCTTTGATTGCATTCAGATATGGGAGGTTTTTATATGTGTCACCTTGTGCCTCAGTTGGTAGTCCTACCACTCTTGGCGGTCCTAGATGCTCACCCTAGTTTAATGTACGGTTTGTTTCTGTCTTGTGTTGGGTTGCCGAGCCAGATGGGCCAAGGCGCTGGGTTGTGCGCCGATTTCCGCCTGTGGGGTCCTTATTTGAGCCTCCTCGTTAGTTTGACCCTCCAGGTGAGGGATTTGATGTCTTTGTGCCTCGCGTGGGGCGAGAGGTGGATCTCTAGGCTTGCCGGTCTTGGATGCATATTTAGGGATACAAATGGGAAAAAGTGGATTAGGGCTACTTTTAATTTCGGTGGCGCCAGAGGTTAGTGTAGCCGGTGATATATTTCTGCTTTTGACTTTGGATTTCTTTACTTGTTTCTTTAGTCTTTTTTTAGCTCTCCTTGACAGCGGGGCATTTACACTTGCTGGTGCACCTTCGGCCTTCTCCGCCAGAGGGATAGTGGCAGATGAGTTGTCACTTACAGTGTCAAGATCCAAAACCTCAAGGTCCCCACTCCCTTGTTCTGCCAATGTGAAATTATTGCATGGCCCTACCAGTGGCTCCTTTGGTGAGCTGTTAACCGCAGTGCAATGGTTGGTCATTTCGTCATTCACTTTCGTCAGGGCTGGTAACTTTTGTGCGGCATGTTCTTGAGGGGTCCTCTCTCCCTGACCCTTGGCTAGTGCAAGCATGTCTTTTAGAACTTCTGATAGTCTTGCCCATTTTTCTATAATCGATTTACAAAAGGGGGTGGTGATGAACAGAGTGTCTGAATTGAGCAGACCACTCTTACCCAGTCCAAAGATCAGGGCTTGATCCATCACCGTTATTTATCTCACTGCCCCATTCCAGCTCAGAACCTGGCTATATGCAAATCAGTCTGTCCCTGGCCCAGTGCATCATGGGAACAGGGCAGACTAAACTACCAAGCCAATTCTTTACCAGAAAGGAGACAAGCTACCGGGGACCGGTTTCTGGCATTTCAGCCTCTTCGGCCCGGCTTGCTTGAATCCTGATGGAGCAGTGAGAAAGGGACTCATGTCTGAGTATACCCTGCCACACCTATAGTGGCCAAAATCGATTTACAAAAGGGGGTGGTGATGAACAGAGTGTCTGAATTGAGCAGACCACTCTTACCCAGTCCAAAGATCAGGGCTTGATCCATCACCGTTATTTATCTCACTGCCCCATTCCAGCTCAGAACCTGGCTATATGCAAATCAGTCTGTCCCTGGCCCAGTGCATCATGGGAACAGGGCAGACTAAACTACCAAGCCAATTCTTTACCAGAAAGGAGACAAGCTACCGGGGACCGGTTTCTGGCATTTCAGCCTCTTCGGCCCGGCTTGCTTGAATCCTGATGGAGCAGTGAGAAAGGGACTCATGTCTGAGTATACCCTGCCACACCTATAGTGGCCAAAATCGATTTACAAAAGGGGGTGGTGATGAACAGAGTGTCTGAATTGAGCAGACCACTCTTACCCAGTCCAAAGATCAGGGCTTGATCCATCACCGTTATTTATCTCACTGCCCCATTCCAGCTCAGAACCTGGCTATATGCAAATCAGTCTGTCCCTGGCCCAGTGCATCATGGGAACAGGGCAGACTAAACTACCAAGCCAATTCTTTACCAGAAAGGAGACAAGCTACCGGGGACCGGTTTCTGGCATTTCAGCCTCTTCGGCCCGGCTTGCTTGAATCCTGATGGAGCAGTGAGAAAGGGACTCATGTCTGAGTATACCCTGCCACACCTATAGTGGCCAAAATCGATTTACAAAAGGGGGTGGTGATGAACAGAGTGTCTGAATTGAGCAGACCACTCTTACCCAGTCCAAAGATCAGGGCTTGATCCATCACCGTTATTTATCTCACTGCCCCATTCCAGCTCAGAACCTGGCTATATGCAAATCAGTCTGTCCCTGGCCCAGTGCATCATGGGAACAGGGCAGACTAAACTACCAAGCCAATTCTTTACCAGAAAGGAGACAAGCTACCGGGGACCGGTTTCTGGCATTTCAGCCTCTTCGGCCCGGCTTGCTTGAATCCTGATGGAGCAGTGAGAAAGGGACTCATGTCTGAGTATACCCTGCCACACCTATAGTGGCCAAAATCGATTTACAAAAGGGGGTGGTGATGAACAGAGTGTCTGAATTGAGCAGACCACTCTTACCCAGTCCAAAGATCAGGGCTTGATCCATCACCGTTATTTATCTCACTGCCCCATTCCAGCTCAGAACCTGGCTATATGCAAATCAGTCTGTCCCTGGCCCAGTGCATCATGGGAACAGGGCAGACTAAACTACCAAGCCAATTCTTTACCAGAAAGGAGACAAGCTACCGGGGACCGGTTTCTGGCATTTCAGCCTCTTCGGCCCGGCTTGCTTGAATCCTGATGGAGCAGTGAGAAAGGGACTCATGTCTGAGTATACCCTGCCACACCTATAGTGGCCAAAATCGATTTACAAAAGGGGGTGGTGATGAACAGAGTGTCTGAATTGAGCAGACCACTCTTACCCAGTCCAAAGATCAGGGCTTGATCCATCACCGTTATTTATCTCACTGCCCCATTCCAGCTCAGAACCTGGCTATATGCAAATCAGTCTGTCCCTGGCCCAGTGCATCATGGGAACAGGGCAGACTAAACTACCAAGCCAATTCTTTACCAGAAAGGAGACAAGCTACCGGGGACCGGTTTCTGGCATTTCAGCCTCTTCGGCCCGGCTTGCTTGAATCCTGATGGAGCAGTGAGAAAGGGACTCATGTCTGAGTATACCCTGCCACACCTATAGTGGCCAAAATCGATTTACAAAAGGGGGTGGTGATGAACAGAGTGTCTGAATTGAGCAGACCACTCTTACCCAGTCCAAAGATCAGGGCTTGATCCATCACCCTAAGCGTGGAAGGGTATTCTCAGATGTGAGACCCTTGCTCATTGCACCATTAGGATTCAAGCAAACCGGGCCGAAGACGGCTGTAATGCCAGAAACCGGTCCCCGGGAGCTTGTTTCCTTCCCAGTGTAAGAATTGGCTTCTGTAGTTTGGTTTGTCCTGTTCCCATCATGCACTGGGACAGGAACAGACTAATTTGCATACAGCCAGGTTCTGAAACTGGGATGGTGCAGTGAGCTAAAAAACGGTGTTGGATCTAGCCCTGATCTTTTGACTGGGTGAGAGCTTTCTGCTTAATTCAGAGACTCTGTCCCTCACCACCCCTTTTTGTAAATATTTTTGTCCACCCTAAGCGTGGAAGGGTATTCTCAGATGTGAGACCCTTGCTCATTGCACCATTAGGATTCAAGCAAACCGGGCCGAAGACGGCTGTAATGCCAGAAACCGGTCCCCGGGAGCTTGTTTCCTTCCCAGTGTGAGAATTGGCTTCTGTAGTTTGGTTTGTCCTGTTCCCATCATGCACTGGGACAGGAACAGACTAATTTGCATACAGCCAGGTTCTGAAACTGGGATGGTGCAGTGAGCTAAAAAACGGTGTTGGATCTAGCCCTGATCTTTTGACTGGGTGAGAGCTTTCTGCTTAATTCAGAGACTCTGTCCCTCACCACCCCTTTTTGTAAATATTTTTGTCCACCCTAAGCGTGGAAGGGTATTCTCAGATGTGAGACCCTTGCTCATTGCACCATTAGGATTCAAGCAAACCGGGCCGAAGACGGCTGTAATGCCAGAAACCGGTCCCCGGGAGCTTGTTTCCTTCCCAGTGTAAGAATTGGCTTCTGTAGTTTGGTTTGTCCTGTTCCCATCATGCACTGGGACAGGAACAGACTAATTTGCATACAGCCAGGTTCTGAAACTGGGATGGTGCAGTGAGCTAAAAAACGGTGTTGGATCTAGCCCTGATCTTTTGACTGGGTGAGAGCTTTCTGCTTAATTCAGAGACTCTGTCCCTCACCACCCCTTTTTGTAAATATTTTTGTCCACCCTAAGCGTGGAAGGGTATTCTCAGATGTGAGACCCTTGCTCATTGCACCATTAGGATTCAAGCAAACCGGGCCGAAGACGGCTGTAATGCCAGAAACCGGTCCCCGGGAGCTTGTTTCCTTCCCAGATTAAGAATTGGCTTCTGTAGTTTGGTTTGTCCTGTTCCCATCATGCACTGGGACAGGAACAGACTAATTTGCATACAGCCAGGTTCTGAAACTGGGATGGTGCAGTGAGCTAAAAAACGGTGTTGGATCTAGCCCTGATCTTTTGACTGGGTGAGAGCTTTCTGCTTAATTCAGAGACTCTGTCCCTCACCACCCCTTTTTGTAAATATTTTTGTCCACCCTAAGCGTGGAAGGGTATTCTCAGATGTGAGACCCTTGCTCATTGCACCATTAGGATTCAAGCAAACCGGGCCGAAGACGGCTGTAATGCCAGAAACCGGTCCCCGGGAGCTTGTTTCCTTCCCAGTGTAAGAATTGGCTTCTGTAGTTTGGTTTGTCCTGTTCCCATCATGCACTGGGACAGGAACAGACTAATTTGCATACAGCCAGGTTCTGAAACTGGGATGGTGCAGTGAGCTAAAAAACGGTGTTGGATCTAGCCCTGATCTTTTGACTGGGTGAGAGCTTTCTGCTTAATTCAGAGACTCTGTCCCTCACCACCCCTTTTTGTAAATATTTTTGTCCACCCTAAGCGTGGAAGGGTATTCTCAGATGTGAGACCCTTGCTCATTGCACCATTAGGATTCAAGCAAACCGGGCCGAAGACGGCTGTAATGCCAGAAACCGGTCCCCGGGAGCTTGTTTCCTTCCATGTGTAAGAATTGGCTTCTGTAGTTTGGTTTGTCCTGTTCCCATCATGCACTGGGACAGGAACAGACTAATTTGCATACAGCCAGGTTCTGAAACTGGGATGGTGCAGTGAGCTAAAAAACAGTGTTGGATCTAGCCCTGATCTTTTGACTGGGTGAGAGCTTACTGCTTAATTCAGAGACTCTGTCCCTCACCACCCCTTTTTGTAAATATTTTTGTCCACCCTAAGCGTGGAAGGGTATTCTCAGATGTGAGACCCTTGCTCATTGCACCATTAGGATTCAAGCAAACCGGGCCGAAGACGGCTGTAATGCCAGAAACCGGTCCCCGGGAGCTTGTTTCCTTCCCAGTGTAAGAATTGGCTTCTGTAGTTTGGTTTGTCCTGTTCCCATCATGCACTGGGACAGGAACAGACTAATTTGCATACAGCCAGGTTCTGAAACTGGGATGGTGCAGTGAGCTAAAAAACGGTGTTGGATCTAGCCCTGATCTTTTGACTGGGTGAGAGCTTTCTGCTTAATTCAGAGACTCTGTCCCTCACCACCCCTTTTTGTAAATATTTTTGTCCACCCTAAGCGTGGAAGGGTATTCTCAGATGTGAGACCCTTGCTCATTGCACCATTAGGATTCAAGCAAACCGGGCCGAAGACGGCTGTAATGCCAGAAACCGGTCCCCGGGAGCTTGTTTCCTTCCCAGTGTAAGAATTGGCTTCTGTAGTTTGGTTTGTCCTGTTCCCATCATGCACTGGGACAGGAACAGACTAATTTGCATACAGCCAGGTTCTGAAACTGGGATGGTGCAGTGAGCTAAAAAACGGTGTTGGATCTAGCCCTGATCTTTTGACTGGGTGAGAGCTTTCTGCTTAATTCAGAGACTCTGTCCCTCACCACCCCTTTTTGTAAACATTTTTCTATAATGGCGGCACAAGAGTTGATATTGGCCATGTGGGCGTATTGGGCGTCGAATAGAGCCTCTAGTGTTGCCAACTTATCGTCTTGACACACCAGGTGCTGGGCAATTGAATGCAGGAGATCGACTTGTACTTCCATCTTTGTGGACTGCCATAGTAGTGCCCTAGCCATTGTGTCCTGAACTTCTCTTATTACGGACAGGTTTAAATCTTTGAAAGTGACTTCTTCGATTGAGTCTTGATGATGTGTTAGGCCCAACGGGCTCCATGCCTCCGTTTGTGATGATCTCAGGACATCAATTCTTCCTGGGTTTATAGGTGTTGCTTCAAGTGTGCGTTCAATTGACTGTTCTAATTTTTGTAGGAACGATGTTGTTAGTGCGTCCATACCAGGGGAGGTTGACCTCTTTGTAACCTGGGGTGTCTCCATTGTGTTCGGTCGCTTGCCAGTGCTCTTTGGAGAAGAGGGTGCGACAGCCTTGTTTTGCTTCACAATATCTGTCTCCATGTTCGCCCCCACTGTGGGTCTCGCCTGAATGTCGACTGTGATCCTAAACGGACTCTTCACCCTGGCGCGGGCTGAGGTCGTGCTTCGGGGCTCCCGGTTTTCTCAGTGATGGCAAACTCGCAGGAATGAAGGCCCCTCTGATCCTGATTGGTCTTTGGTGACCCCCGGTTTGGCGCTGCACATGGCTTTGAGCCACTGGAGGCCTGAAAGAATTGAGTAATGAGGGCTTGAGGGAGGGAATTTCCGATGACTGAGTCCTGGGATTTTTGAGTACTAATGCTTCTAGTTACTCTTCTTTGTGCAGTACTTTCAGGATTCACCTCCGCCTCCGTGCTAGACTTGGTCTTTTTAAGCGTCATCCTTTAGGCGCCGTTAACTGGGGCACTGCACGATATAGTTAGTTGCTTGTGGGCCTCCTTGTAGGAATATATCACCTATGAGGGCCTTATGTGTCTTGTTTGTGTCTTGTTTGTGTGTCTTGTTTGTGTGTCTGGCTCTGCACGCAAACTGGATTAGTCTGCGTTTCTTGAAGGGGAGAAGGGGGGGGGCAAGCGGTGCACGCAGGGGGGCCGCAGGCTGGGAGAGCTAGTCAAGCAGCCCCTTGGTCCGCACCCCGGGCTCTTACTTCGCAGCCGCCTCTAACGGCGGCCACGCTCGCCACCACCACTTACCTCCTGCGCTGGCTGCTCTGACTGCTCCAAGTGCTCCAAGTGCTCCAGGTGCTTTACAGTGGGCAGCCCTGCTACACTTTGCTCACATCTCTCAGGTGCTCTGCCGGCTCTGCTGGGGTATCTACGCCGCACAGTTACCGCTCAGTTGCGGTGACAGGTCCGCGCCACTCCTCCACGCACCACACGCCACTCTCCAGGATACACGCCGGCGTTTGCACCGCGCGCTCCGCGGTCGTGGGCTCTGTACCCCGGACGCCTGTTCTGCTTCTTGGCAGTCTCGGTGGGTTCAACGGTCTGCGGTCTGCGACCTCCGACCTCCAAGGCTTTCCTGAGTCTGGCGGGAAACCCTGAAACCCTGAGTCACGGCTGGACACAGCTGCTGCAGCCTGCCGCACGCTGCTCGCCGCTCGAGCTCTCTCATGGCTCACTCTGCTCACTAGCGCACCAAAGCTTCCGCACTGCACTACGGTTCAGGTTGGACGCAAAGGCTGTCAATCGTCTCCCTCGCCTTCTGCAGCAATATGTACAGGGTGCTGGACAGTGGGTACAGAAGCGCAGAACAAAGGGCAGAGGTGACCTGCTGACTTAACCCCCCCTGAGACCCACTGGGTCCTGTAGTTAGTTAGTTAGTTAGTTAATGACATTTGTTAAGCGCCTGGTTGCACAGAGAACAGTGCGTCCCCGCGCTGACAATCCCACCAACATCTCTTAAGCTTAGCTCACAGAGGATGAGCACTAGGGACAGGGGCAGACTATGCTGAATTTGTCATGGGGAAGAGATGGGTTTTCAGCCTCTGTCTGAACCTGATTTCAGACGGCTCCATCCTCAATTCGATGGGTAGGGCATTCCAGTCTTTACTGGCAAGTGCGCTTCTGACTGCGGTACGAGCAATGCGAGGTGATACAAGGCAAGGCGAGGCGGGCCGTGGGGCTGCACTCTCTCCTCTCTCCTCTTCCCGCCCGCCACTGCCTTCACCTTGTGCTGCTGCTCACCTCTCCTCTCCCCCGCCACTGGTGACCACCGCCGCGCTAGATGCAGGATGCTAGGTGCCCGGTGCCAGGGGGGCCGCTACCGCTGTTCCGCCCCTGCTTGTGCTAGCTTGGACACGGGCTCCGCGGGCTCCTCGCGGCTTCTCTCAGTATCGCCCACACCTGCGGCTGCGGTGCTTGCAGTTGCTCTCTAGCGCCACCGGAAACGACTGGAGTGAAGAGTGTAAGGCGTGCATTGGAAAACTGAGTAACCCCCTGGTGCCAACCAGAATTATGCACTTTCCGAATCAGTGCTTGCCTTGGCTTTCAGTTAGACCATCTGGTCACCCCTAACACCAAGGGGTTTTCCCATCGATGTGACATTTCAGAATCATTCAACTACTGAGAACCCTTCACCAGTACTTCGAATGAAGTGCTAATTATTCAGGATTTAATATAAAGCACTGACCAAATTTAATTCAACGTCCGCCTCATCATTATTTTCAAAATGCAGTTCCGCTTAATCCCCATCTATGCCAGGAAACACAAAATCAGTTCCACAGCGTATCCAGTCATTTTACCAGAAATGTTGCCAAGGTTGTTTTAGAATTTCCGAGTCCCCCACCTGCACCCCCAAAAGATGAAAACTAGTGCTGCTGCTTTCAAATTTATCCAGGGTCCTGCAGCACATATCTTTTGTACCGGAGCCTTTCTTGAACCCAGATGATGCATCTCTCCTCCTTCCTAAGCACAATAACACAAGAGGAAAGCAGCCTCTGCTGAAGGGCCGCAAGTAGAGGGTGGGCCCCACATCTGAGCCCGTGCACAGCTGTATTAATGCCACAAATCACACCCAGAAGCTGCGGCTGAATCAGGGATTTAATGAAGCTCAAGACCCTGCGTGCGCCGCTATGGGAGGGTGTGTCTTTCCTCAGAATCTGACGCGCCTGTGTAGTGAGGCAGGTAGAATCTACTACGCATGCGCAATGGGGGGATGAATATCCTGCGCATTCGTAGTGAGGATGAGTGAAATCTGCCCATACACAGTTAATGATTGAGTTCCCCCTTCACCCGAGAATATGGTTCAGTGCTGAGGATTGGAAAATGTCCTAGTTAGCATGAAGGTAAAGTTTCAAATCTATTAAGGACGCGGAGGCGAAGATTATGCATATCTTTCTTCACTCTTTTTTAATAGCAAGCTCAAAGGTAAAAGTAAAAACAACATAGCAGCAATACTACAACTCCCATGAACCACAGGGAGTAAACATGGTTACCAATAGTCCAATCCAGTAACAGTCCGATAGTCTATATAACACATAACACATCACAGTCCTTCCTCTTCTTCACTGAAGGAAGTTAAGCATGCTGTTCCTGTAAAAGATGAAAAATTAGTTGGCCCTTTGTTGAATGGATACATTAAAGTGAACCGTAGTTTACATTAATTTATGTCTGTCACCTGCCTGTAAATGATATGAGCCACTCATCATAATGGAAGATAGCTCCATGCTGCACAAATTGTTAAAACTAAGTTGTCTCAAATTCAGCTAAAACCAAATGGATTGCAAATGAACGTGTACGTGTCCATTCTGTTGTAACTCCAAACATGTGTAATGGTTCACTAGCCTTCACCTGTTTACAGAGCCAGTTCAGCCAGTCAATTCCTAGAAGGGGCTTGCTGAACTAGGACATGTCAAGTTTGCTCTGCCCCTGCCCGGGTAAAGTGTTTGCTCAGTACAAATAGCATGTGCGGAAGTTGTATGGGGAAAGCAGAAAACACGAGCCTCTGCTGCTTAGATCAAACAGTGCATATTGACAAAAACAAGATAACCGACCAAGGCTCTAGGTCAGGAGGCAGTAGCGTAAAACATTAACTAATATCTGCATGGTCAGATGTGTCACGAATAATGTAAAATGTACACGTAGACATATTTCTGAAATGCTCGCACCATGCTGTTGTAAATGTACACGTGGACATAATTCTGAAATGCTCACACCACAATGTAGTAGTTAATGAGTAATGTGTCCAGGTTCTGTGAAATGTATATAAGGACTGATTTCCATTCTGTAAAGGCAGATCTCTTTTCAGTCCTGATTGAAAATTGTCTCAGCTGCAGCTTATTGGCAATAAAACCATTTAATTTGAAGCTTTGTATGTGCCCTTCTTGTCCCTATTTACAAATTTTGTGCTTTTACAGATGGCGCCGTGACTTGCTGGGGACTGTTGGTCTCTGCAGGGGTTGAAGCACTGCGGTCTCAGGACTCTGCGGGGGCCTTCGAAATCTCGGTGTATGCTGCGCAGCTATTGATTGGACCTGGTTTTCTGCAAGGCCCAGACGACAAGGCTCCCATTGATAAGCCTTTGACATCAGACACCTGCAGCTCCCTTCGAGCCATCAGGAGATTTTCTGCCACAAAAAAAGAAGGACGCATACAACGCCATTACTGGTCAGATGATCAGGTAGGCAGTGCATAATGCACTGAACTGACTTTTATAAATAGAATGTTGTACTACTGATACCTCAAAGGGTACACACTAGAATTCATTAGGGATCCCTAGGGGAGGTCTGAGGACGCTTTTAAAATAAGTGCCTGAGGAGGACTGTCCAGTCTGTGAAAGATTGTTAGGATCCAAGGACAGAAGAGGAGCTGTGGGTGGTTGCCTCAGATGGACCGTGGGTGGTTGCCTCAAGACAGAGCATGCTTCTGAAAGACGTCAAAGAAAATATATGCATATTGTTAAATAGGTTGTACAACTGTGTTTTTCTAGTACAAAAATAAAGTTCATAAAAAATAAATAAATATTAAAATGCTCAGTAAACTATTTCTAAAGACAGATAAGGGGCGTAGGACAGCATTAGATGTCACTCAAGTTACACCCCCTCGCGGTACCCCAGCGTGGTACGTGGCACGAAAAAAAGGATACTCTTCAATAGATCATCTAGATCAATGGACTCATTATACCAGGAAAAATATTGATTTACAATGGCCAGAATATGGCACGTTTGATAAGGATAAAATGCTTTATTTAGAAGATTGTTTAAGGGAACGTGAAAAGAAAGGGACGAAAGTACGTTTGTTACAATGGGATGCATTTCATGCATGGCGATCATATGTAGCTGCAAGATGGTCAGGGGAACCTAAGACTGTGGGGAAAAGCTTTGGCACATGATAAGGGAAAGGGACAAGAAAGATGTGTGAGTCATTGTAGGGAAAAGGAAATGGATATAGACAAATGCTTCACAGTCCACAAACCAATTCCAGATGTTTACCCCACTCTACCTAATGCTCCCCTAAGGATACAGAAGATCCTGTAATAGAGGCATTATTCACAACTCCACCACCATATAGTCCACAAATAATGCAAACGCAGTCAGCAGTAACAACACAAACACAACAGAAATTATTAGACACATCACAAGAACAAAAATACAAAAGTACTATACAACTTAAAGAATTATCTACTGACTCAAAGGGGAAAAGGAGTCTGCGGTCACAACTAGCACTTTCACAGCATGAGGTACAGGCATGGATAGATGATGTTATGAAGAAAGGGTCTTTATTGTGATTGAATGAAAAGTGCAAATTCCCAAAACATTACACACCAGCATTTCAACATTTTGCTTTGATAGAATTAGACAACAAGGCGTTTCACAGATTTAAAAATTGGGAAAGGTTTTGGCCCCCTTCTTACAGATACCCACGAGTTGACAATTTGCCTAATAAATTATATAACAAATTACTAGCGGTACTAGAAGACACAGCGGCCACAGAAAATGAAAGATTTGAAGCTCTACAAATATTAACAGAATGGGTGGACACACAAATAATAGTAGAACGAAAATGTGAAGGGTTAAAGAAAAACAAGGAAGGTGGAGAACAAACTCAGCTATTGAACTCTTGCGTTCTTTCACATGATCACTTCATGCCTTTGAGAGAAGTAACAGGAAGTCAGCCAGGGAAAACAACTATTAAAGTTCACACACCATGGTCGAATGTTGAATTACACAGATTTGCGCTTCAGTTTCCAGATATTAGACAAGATAGAGAGGAATGGTACAGACAGACGGAAATAATATTAGGAGTTGGCACTCTAACACTAGATGACATAGTACAAATGTTTTCAATAATATTGCCACCAGATATTTGGGGAAAAATAAGAAGAGAGGATGATGAATACTTAAAAATAAAATGGGAAAAAATAACAGCAGAAAAAACCGGACAAGGAGAGGATATTTCAAATGACATTAAAGAATTACCCGCCAAAATAATGGCTAAAGTAAATATACTGGTACCAAGAAAACAAATGACTGGTCAACATTAAATGCGTGTATTCAAGATACTGAAGAAACAGTGTCTGCATTTTTCGCTAGAATACAGAAAGTGTTCACGGCTTCAAGTGGTTTAGACAGTGAAAAAGATGCAACACAAAGCGCATTTGTCTCCTGTTTTGTAAACAATTTAAAACATGCCATTAAAAAAAGGGTTATAGAGTATAACCCTACTTGGTCATGCAAACCTCTGACAGAAATATTACAATTAGCACAGTACTACGAGATGCTAGGGAAAAAGGACTTGGAATGTAAAAATAACAAAATAAAGGAATTAAAAACAAAAGTTTTGATTCAGCAGGCTAACCAGTATCGTGGCCGTGGACACAGAGGCAGGGGGAGAGGAAGAGGCCGTGGGGGCCCACAAAGATCATTTTCGGCTCCCCCAGCACAGCATACCAACACAAATGAGCAAACTCACACGCAGGGATGCTTTAATTGTGGGGATTCAGATCATTGGAAAGCCCAATGCCCACACCCCATCAAACAGTCACAAAGATGGGGTGGGATGGGGAGATCAAGAGGACGAGGAAGGAGTAGGGGAAGAGCTGGATATCAACAACAGGGACGGGACTCACTACCTGGCCAAACAGAGTATCCCTCCCAGGAAAATTTCTTTGATAATGCAGAAATACCAAAAAGGCAGGTACATCACCCCTATAATGGGATCTATCAAGAAGGGCCCCTAGGGGAATGGGACTATTATGTTAGATAGGGAGGCCCGAGAGAGTTAATACAGAGGATGGTAATCCCTGTAGATCCCACTTGACCATATGTAAGGGGTAAAATTGAAGGTACACCTGTGGAATTACTGATAGATACAGGGGCCACCAATTCCTCCTTAACAAAGAAAAAGTTTCCAGATGTTCCTCTCTCAGGAAAAATAAATAAGTCAGTGGGATTCACCAACATACCTGTAACAAGCCCAATTTCAGCACCCTTGAAATACAGTATAGGCCCAATTCAGGACACGCATTCATTCCATATATCAGACAAATGTGCATTTAATTTGTTGGGATTGGACTTGCTAAAAAAGTTGAATGCCACAATTAAGTGCACTGCAGACGGAGTTTTCTTGGAAGTAGATGGACCAATGACAGAGGAAATGGGCAACTGTTTCCTATCAATAGGAATTAAAAATATTACAGCACAAATAATGGAGCAGATAGATTCAAGAATTTGGGCAAAACACAAAAATGACACTGGGAGAATGAACATCACACCTGTAACAATTACAGTCAAACAGAATGTGAAATTACCAAGAATACCACAGTACAAAATAGCTCCAGAGGGACTAAAGGGATTGCAGGATATAGTAGCTGACTTACTAAAAGAAGGGATTGTTAAAGAAATAACAGGTAGTCCTTGTAACAGCCCTATTCTTCCGGTCTTGAAAAAAGGGGATGAAAATACTAATGAAAAAAGTTACAGATTCATAGTTGATCTCAGAGAAATTAATAAGATTGTGGTGCCACAGTTCCCGGTTGTCCCAAATGTAGTATCAATATTGTCCACATTGTCACCAGAAATGGCATATTTCTCAGTCGTGGATTTGAAAAATGCTTTTTTCAAATCCAGTAGATGAGGATAGCATGTACCTCTTTTCATTCTCTGTCAATGGAAGAACATATTGTTTCCGGCGTATCCCTCAAGGGTTCACAGAAAGCCCAAGTATTTACAATCAAGCCTTGAAAAGAGAATTAGATACATTCGATTTATCACCTAATTCTGTGCTGATACAGTACATTGATGACCTACTGATTGGCAGCACCTCTGAGACACAATGTACAACTGACACCGTTAATTTGTTGAATTTTCTAGCTGAACGTGGTCGCAAAGTTTCCCCGGAGAAAATACAATTTGTTCAACAGGAAGTGTCTTATTTAAGACACATCCTGTCGAAAGGGCAGAGAAGATTGGATGATAAGCGCATTAAATTGATTCTACAGACGCCAGTACCACGCGCCCAAAAACAGGTGCGAGCCTTCCTAGGCCCGGCCAGTTATTGTCGACATTGGATTGCTAACTTTTCCTTGCTCTCAAAACATGTATTGGCCCTGGCCCACAAGGACACGCCCGAACCCCTTCAGTGGTTACCAGAACATGAACAAAGCTTTCTTGCCATTCGGCAAGCTCTCTGCTCTGCTCCTGCTTTAGGCCTACCAGACTATTCTAAGTCTTCCCAACTCTATGTTCATGAGTCTGACGGATGTGCTCTTGGGGTTCTCTGCCAGCAGTTTGGTGACCACAAAAGACCATGCGCATATTTCTCTGCCACCTTGGATACTGTAGCCAAGGCTTTACCTTCCTGTATACGTTCTGTTGCAGCAACTGCCTTATCACTACAACGTGCAGAAAGCATAATAATGGGACATGAAGTTGATGTCTATGTTCCACATGCAGTGGAACTGATATTGAATAAGACACTTACTCAGCACCTCACAAACTTTCGCAGTATGAGATCGGTTTGTTTGCAGCACATGTAACACTTCACAAGTGTAATGTTCTAAATCCTACAACTCTATTACCTGTTCCCACTGATGATTTAGTGTATTCAGACCATGATTGTATTTTGTTAACTGAAGGACAAACTAAAGGAAGAATTGATATGACTGATACACCCTATACAGATGCTGAAGGAGAATTGTGGGTGGGTCCTGCCTGAGAACAGAGGATGGAAATACATCAGCAGCCTATGAAGTTGTAACAAATAAAACTGTAGTTGAGTCCTGTAAGATACCTGAGTTGTCCGCACAAGCAGCAGAGCTTGTGGCACTCACACGAGTTTGTGAGTTATCTGAAGGGAGGTGTGTTAACATATACACAGACAGTCAATATGCCTTTAATGTGGCACATTCCTTTGGAAGTCTCTGGAAAGAAAAAGGTTTTATTACCTCACAAGGCACAAAGATACAGCATGGAGTGCTTATCACCAAATTACTTAACTCCTTGGCACTTCCAAAGAAATTGGCCATAGTTAAATGCAGTGCTCACAAGAAGGTTACTGACAAGGTAGGCCAGGGAAATGCATTTGCTGACATAACAGCAAAACAGCCAGCAAGAAATCATTAAGCACTAGTATTAACGGCCCAAGAATTACCTGATGAAGTGAAGTCACTAGATCTAACAACTGAAGGTGTAAGACTAATGCAACAGGGAGCAACAGCAGAAGAACAGATGGGTTGGTTGAAGGATGGGTCATTTGTTCAAGGATGTTGGATGAATGACACCAAGGTGAAATATATGTTACCAGACAGGATGGTCTACTCCATGTGTTTGGCCATACATGGCCCGGCACACATATGCAGGAATGGCATAGTAAATTGTATGGACAAATTCTGGGTGAACAAGAATATAGGAAAAACAGCACAGGAAATATGTCAAAGATGTATGGTATGTGCACAGTACAATGTGGGTAAGACTGCTCCAGTACCCAAAGGCCACTTTCAAAAACCAATAATGCCATTTGAAGCCCTGCAAATAGACTATGTGGAGATGCCACCTACAAATAAGTATAGGTATATCCTGGTGGTGGTGTGCATGTATTCAAAATGGATAGAGGCATACCCGGTAAAACACAATGATGCCATCTCAACAGCCAAATGCCTGATAAAGGAGTTGATCCCACGTTTTGGGGTCCCAAAAATACTATTTTCAGACAATGGCAGCCACTTCTGTAATGAAATAATAAAATTGACGTGCAAGGCTCTTGGAATACAGCAGGAATTGCACTGTGCCTATCATCCAGAGGCCGCAGGAAAAATGGCGTGCTAAAGAACAAGATAGCAAAAATATGTGCTGACACAAAATTGACCTGGATGGATGCCTTACCTATTGCCCTAATGAGCATGAGGAGCACACCAGATGCCAAGACCAAACTCAGTGCACATGAAATAGTCACTGGGTTGCCAATGGTAGCTTGGGAAGTTCCAGACAAAAATGCTCTGCCTATGATGACGAATGAATTGTTGAATGATTACTGAATGTCACTTACACGTACTCTTGCTTCTATCAACCAGCACGTGAAGGGGGCCCTTCCAGAGCCACTGCAAGTTGAAGGACACAAGTTTAAACCTGGGGACTGGGTGCTCATCAAAGCATTCCAGAGGTCCAACTGTCTCCAAGCTCGCTGGAAGGGTCCACAGCAAGTCCTGCTCGCCACGAAGACTGCAGTAAAGTGCACCAACAACAAATCCTGAATCCACGTCAGCAACATCAAGAGGGCACCTCCTGACACCACATCCAGCCAAGACCCAGGTCAGCAGCACATGCCAACACCGGAATTGATCAAAGAGGAGAAGAGGTACAATTTTTGGTCAACAAAGAAGACAGAGATGAAATGTCAATAATACCTATAATTGATCCTCTTCAGGAAATAGACGAAGTATTACTGCAAGATATCATCCTAACAGATATTTTGACAAGTATCTTTGACTTTGAGAATAACAGTGAAGAAAACAACGAAGGCGCACTAATATACATCCAGGAATTATTTGATCAGCTAGAATATGAGCTAATGCGAGACTTAAACAGTATAGCATTGCGAGCAGCTTTGGCCAGAGTACTTTCTGACTGAGAAAATTCAACTAGGGTATATTGCACACTACCACCATGAGTAATAGCTCATTTGCAGAACAAGAAAAGTTTAGCAAACTTCATCAGGGAGTTATTAGACTAAGATAAAATTGTGTAGAAAAAGTAGGCCAGTACAACGTTGAATAAATGAACAGATCCAGGAGGTATTTGCGAGTCCTCCTGTAACTGCAAGTGCCCGTGCCACTGCAGCAATTAGTAGATGAACTGATCCAGGATATATTTGCGAGTCCTCCTGTAACTGCAAAGTGCCCGTGCCACTGCAGCAATTAGTAGATGAACTGATCCAGGAGGTATTTGTGAGTCCTCCTGTCACTGCGAGCACCCGTGCTGCTGCAGCATCCAGCAAAGAACTTTTCACAGGTTGGCAAGACAGCCTGCTTTAAAAAGCTACCTTTAGGGTGAGGTACAGTGGACACTCTTGTAAAAATTAAGTGAGGCTGCACTAACGGTTGATATACGTGACCAAAGGGTCGTGTATTATAGAAATTGCATGCATATCTTTGGAAGGCGGGAAATACCAAGAAATTCTCAAAGCCATCCAAAATATTAACAGAAAATTGTTCTTAATATATTGTGTACTACAGCCTCACGTTATATATGTTCATGCTTCTTATATGTTTAGCTTATAATATTGTAAAGATTTATAGTGACAATTCACAACATAATGTCGTAAATAGCACTATAGCTGATTGAAGAAAGAATAGGAATACATAGGTATGCATAGGGAATATACAGGTTTAAAGATGAAAAAAAGGGTATAAATCTAAAATGTGCATACCTGGGGTAATATTCTGTCTATTATTGCTAGGATTAATTGTGGTGTATCTATTAGATGTGTTCTATCCCATAGAACAGTTGGTCCCAACACCAACATCACCTGCCACAATACCTGCATACACTTTGTCACCTGAAGAGATAGCCCACAGAGAAGACATGCTCCACAATTCCTTTGTGACTCTGTTGCATCATACTAATAAGATATTAACAAGGGGAGAATGCTGGATATGTTTGCAATTTCCAGCTTCTGTAGAAAAAAGTTTGCCCCTGGTTCAAGTTCCATTGCCTTTTGCCGCATCCTGTTATGCTATTTACATAACAATAGTAAAAATAGAGATAATAGCTGTCTTGAGAATTTAAAGAAAAGTACTTCTGGTGCAGGGACAACTAAGGGTCCGCCTGCAGGAGTACTATATAACAAATATATGGCAGATATTCTGACACTTGGGAAATGCTCAGAAGTGGTGGAACAGAATGCAACATTCCCCTTGTCTGACATCTTTACACCACTCTTCCCAACACAGAATACAAGCGCTGGGATGGCAGGCCCATTCAAAGAGGCAAACAAGAATATACCGTTTCTGAAGTTAAAAATAAGAAAACACAACGCAATAGGGAGTATTTGTATTAAACGTAAAGGGACTTACCAGGTGGGCAATAGTACAAATTGCAACATGACATTCGAAATGACGGCCGATAATGATAGCATTCCACTTTACGTAGGTGACTCAATTTATTTTATTTGTGGAGAAAAGGCTTATACATGGCTTCCAACAAATTGGAGTGGTTGTTGTCACCTGGGTTTTGTACTACCTGCTATAGCAATAAAAGACACAAAAGAAGTCCGAAGGGACATGCAAAGACAAGTACCACGGCGAGACAGGAGAAGTGTGGATCAAGGAGATACAGCAGCAGAGATAGCAGGTGATATATTTAAAGGAGTGATACCATGGATTGGTCCTTCTATCAACTCCAGGGATATACGTAGACTGTCCAGATTACTAGAAGCAACAATAAATGAGACAACAAATATACTTGAAAATATTACAGTAGAGCTTCAGACTGTAAGATTAGTTTCCTTACAAAACAGGATGATTCTTGACATGATGCTAGCAGAAAGGGGAGGAGTCTGTGCAATTATAGGGGCATCCTGTTGCACTTATGTCCCTGACTCTTCTGTTTCAGTCAGGGAAGCCATAAAAAGACTGCAGCATATAGGTGTAGAAGCATATAAGGATTCCGGCACATGGGATATAGAAAGTTCAATTTGGAGCTGGTTGAGTGCATGGGGTTGGAAGATAGGAATGGTTTTCATAACAATGTTCCTATTAAAAATAGGCTGTTGCCTATTAGTTAATTGCCTGCCAATATGCTGTCAACTTATAGGACGGCTGACAAAAAGTCCAGTTAGGATATCAAGGGAGAAGGATCCAATGCTGATGCAAACAGTCACTACTGAGTTGATGCACATAGACATTTCTGACAATGATAAGGGTGGGCAATATAATTGTTGAATAGTGATATGCTTCATGATGAAATTATTTTAAACTAAGGTTCAAAGGGTCGTTTGTAAAAGATGAAAAATTAGTTGGCCCTTTGTTGAATGGATACATGAAAGTGAACCGTAGTTTACATTAATTTATGTCTGTCACCTGCCTGTAAATGATATGAGCCACTCATCATAATGGAAGATAGCTCCATGCTGCACAAATGGTTAAAACTAAGTTGTCTGAAATTCAGGGGGGCGTGGCTAGCAGCCGATGAAGCCGGTCGCAGCCTAGTGAGGCTCCTGACCCTCCGCCCGGAGATCCTACGATAATCCTGTACCAGAGCTGGGATACCCCCACGTGAGTCGATGGGTTCCCAGAAATAACATTTGGGCCTGCTCCGGTCCGTGCGGCAAGCCAGTGGAGCCACTGCAGCAGCTTTTCCCGGACCTGACTGACCCGAGATGCCGGAGCCGAAGATGGCGGCTCAGTGAGGATCGGCACCCGGAGCGAGGCGCTGACCCTTCCCCGGTGCCCTACTAGACAGGAGGAACACCACTGTGGGGGCCGGGCGACACTCTGGAACCGGCCGACGTGCCTCCGGTCTCCTGACTCCGGAGAGTTAAGCGAGGAGAGAGGGGCAGAATCGGCCCTGGTGCGGCTCCACCCCGCCCCGGAGCGAAAATCTATGCCCCGGCTTTGAGGCCTGGGCAGGTCTGAAGTACCGGGGAACCGCGGGTGAGCCCAATCATCGGCTCCGGAGGTGGCAACCGACAGCAGCGGGCCCCCCAGAGCATACAACTGCCCGGACCCAGTGCGCCGTGAGTCCCGCTGCCCTGAGCCTACCACAGGGAGGAGCCCGGGGGCTGCCAGGGTGGAACAACAACCGGCCTGCGGGCTGGAGTGGAGGAGCGCCCGACAAGAGGCCTACTGCCCCTGGAGGCGCGACCCTGGTCCCGGCAACCAGCGGAGCGGCGGAAGCGGAGCCACGAGAGACCAGTGAAGAGCTCGAGGTCCAACTGGGGAGCGCCTGGCCCTGACGCTTGAACATCCAGTGCGGGACGCTGTGTGTGGGGGCGCTGGCAGAGCTCCGCCTCGCCCGGGAGGCCAAAATTTACACCCAGGCTTCAGGACCCACCAGCTGCGTGAGTGCGGCCCCGGCCTTGGTGCCCGGCAGTACAGAGGAGGCAGGACCGCAAGGATCCGTGAGGAGCACCGTGGCCGTTGGGTGGGTTCCCGACCTCCGACCCCCAATGAGACCGGTGCAGCGCCCTGGGCACGGGCGACACTGAGAAGGCACAGCCCCACCCCGGGGACAGGAACTCGACACCCCGGCTTTGGGGCCTGCTGCCCGGAAAGGACCAAGGAGTGACTGGAGGCCCAACCTGACGACCTGCAGGTGAGTGACCGCAGCGATGGGCCACCGGGGAGGAGGGAGAGCCGATAAGAGAGGTTGTGGAGCCTGGATGGCCCAGTTCTGACACGAGGAGCAACCCGAGGGCGGCTGGGCCTGGACGGCGGCTGGACTGGGGCACGAGAGCATAGAGTGCCTAAAGAAGGCCAGCGGCCTCGGCAGGAGTACCCGGAGGGTGTCTTTGACTGCAGGGCGGAGCGGGCGCCCCGGGAGCAGAAATCGATCGATCGAGGGGCCCGCTTGGGAGAGGGCTCTCAGCTGCCCACCCGTGGAATGCTACTGGGGAGAGGACCCGGGGCGGACTCTCTGAACGCTGGGCCCGGGAGGTAATCGGGGCCCGATTAGCTGGCGGCGGACACTGGCCTGGTGGAGCCCCAACGATAGGGTCTGGCCACTCTGCCGAACGACGAAGAAGTGCAGAGTGAGGAACTTGGGTCCTGGGCGGCACGACCCTGCGGGCAACATCTTACTAGAGTGGCCACAGTGGTGCTGTGGCTGGCCCTGACATTGGCGGAACGGGGCGCTCGGCCAGACCCGACACCCCCGACGGGAGCAATTGGGAGCCGACCTAATCCTGAATGAGCAGTGGTCCTGCAGTCGGGCCGCAGGCGAAATAGGGTGAAAGGAACTGTAGAGAGACAACCCAAGTGAGCTCCGACACAGAGCGGAGAGCCAGGAGACCGGAGCGGACCCCGCCCGCTGCCTCGGAGTACACTGGCACCGTGCTTCCCGGGGCTGAATAGTTGAAGATCCCGCGGTAAGAGCGATCACGGAGCACCCTACTGCTTCCCCGGGGGGCGAGCACACCACTGCAGCGGCGGACTCCCTGACGCCCAACGAGCACTGCCAACAGGCGAGTGCCGACCCACTCAGGGCCAGGGACAACTGCAGTGAGAAGGGGTTGTCTGACCATATGGGACGGTGGGCCCGACAGGGCACATAAACAAGTCCCTCTCCAGCTGAGGTACATCAACTTGCCTGCGGGTGGGAGAACCGACCGCAACTGACCGCCTTGGCAAGACCAGCCGATACTACAGGGATGAGATGGGGAAACCACGGGGGCTAAAGGGAGACGGAGGCCCGACCCCGGAGATACCAGAGGATACTCAACAACCCTCAACAGAGCTGCAACAGATGCAGGACCGGATCCTCAAAGCTATTGCAGCCACGAAGGACGCCTTACACCATGACATCGCGCATGTGTCGATGGGACTAGGGTTTCTGCGGGCTGACCATGGGAAATTAGCCGACAGGGTCAAGGAGGCGGAGGTCACTCTGAAAGAAATCGTGCCGGAACACAAATCAATCGAAGGGAGGCTCGTGGAAGCACTGGACCGCATACAGGCCCCAGAGAGGCAGGCAGAGGACACTGAAAACCGCAGTCGGCAGAACAATGTGCGCTTGGTGGGCATGCCGGAGAAAAAAGAAGGGACGGACATGGTGGGCTACTTGGACGACTGGCTGAGGACGGTGGTAGCCCCGGAGGGCCTTTCCCCCTTCTTCACCTTGGAACGGGCGCACCGAGTACCGGCCAGGCCCCCAAGACCGGGCCAACCCCCTCGACCAGTAGTAATCAAACTGCTCCACTATAAGGACGGAGACTGGCTGCTGCAATGAGCCAGAGAGGCGGGTCCCTTCCAAGTGGACAACAGCAAAGTCACACTGTTCCCGGACTACACGTTTGAGACCCAAAAACTGCGTGCCTTGTTCCTGTCCATCAAAAAAGAACTACGCACCGAGAGTCTACAGTATTCACTCTTATTCCCGGCCAGGCTCCGAATAATAGTGGATGAGAAAGCTCTGTTCTTCTCAACTTCAGCAGAGGCGTGGGCCTGGTGGAACACTTACAAAGCTGGCACGGATGGGGCCCGCTTTAGAGCTGAAGAGGAGCGCCAGCTGCACACTGTGAGGAAGTCCAGGAGACTCCAGAAGCGCAGGCAGGAATCGAGAAGGCCAACGGAATCCCAGACGGAGGAGAAACGAAAAGCAGCGCTACAGGCAGTGAAAGACGTCTCAGGAACGGCACTACCGCCGCTGGAGAGGGAGTTGAACTCAGAGGAGTTAAGAACGGGTTCCGAGACTGAACTATCGGAGGTTAGCAGTACAAGGGGCCCAAAGGTCACGCCGCAGACGTCTGAAGACATTATATGCGGCTGAGGATGGGGTTTGGTGGTCCAGCTGCGGTGGCGATGACTGGTATTGCCCGCACGCACACTTGAGCGGGCAGCTGTGAGACTGGAGTACCGTGAGTCTTGATGCATATTGTGGGGCGGGGGAACAGAGACAACACTTGAAGGTAGCAGAAGGCAGCATACGCACTCCAAGGCCCATAAGGCTACCGTAGTATTGACTACGGATTAGGAAAGGTTTGAGAGCACGTTTGCTCAACAGTTTGGATGGGGGTAACTCTTCTGCAGTTAGGTCCTGTTCTGGGGGGGGGGGCCTGGAGAAGTTGGGGTAACTCAGGGCGTAGTTCGAGGGGGGGGAATTATGTTGGGGGTGGGCAGAGATCAGAGAGGGGGGCCAAGGGACTGTTGGGGATGGGAGGGATTGGTGTCAAACCTGATGTCTGGACACAAGGGGATACGGACCTACATCCAATGCAAAGGGACAATGGCTAGTATGGGATCGCTAAAGTATGTGTCCTGGAATGTGCGGGGATTGAATTCAATGGCAAAGAGGCTGAGGACGGTGGTAGCCCCGGAGGGCCTTTCCCCCTTCTTCACCTTGGAACGGGCGCACCGAGTACCGGCCAGGCCCCCAAGACCGGGCCAACCCCCTCGACCAGTAGTAATCAAACTGCTCCACTATAAGGACGGAGACTGGCTGCTGCAATGAGCCAGAGAGGCGGGTCCCTTCCAAGTGGACAACAGCAAAGTCACACTGTTCCCGGACTACACGTTTGAGACCCAAAAACTGCGTGCCTTGTTCCTGTCCATCAAAAAAGAACTACGCACCGAGAGTCTACAGTATTCACTCTTATTCCCGGCCAGGCTCCGAATAATAGTGGATGAGAAAGCTCTGTTCTTCTCAACTTCAGCAGAGGCGTGGGCCTGGTGGAACACTTACAAAGCTGGCACGGATGGGGCCCGCTTTAGAGCTGAAGAGGAGCGCCAGCTGCACACTGTGAGGAAGTCCAGGAGACTCCAGAAGCGCAGGCAGGAATCGAGAAGGCCAACGGAATCCCAGACGGAGGAGAAACGAAAAGCAGCGCTACAGGCAGTGAAAGACGTCTCAGGAACGGCACTACCGCCGCTGGAGAGGGAGTTGAACTCAGAGGAGTTAAGAACGGGTTCCGAGACTGAACTATCGGAGGTTAGCAGTACAAGGGGCCCAAAGGTCACGCCGCAGACGTCTGAAGACATTATATGCGGCTGAGGATGGGGTTTGGTGGTCCAGCTGCGGTGGCGATGACTGGTATTGCCCGCACGCACACTTGAGCGGGCAGCTGTGAGACTGGAGTACCGTGAGTCTTGATGCATATTGTGGGGCGGGGGAACAGAGACAACACTTGAAGGTAGCAGAAGGCAGCATACGCACTCCAAGGCCCATAAGGCTACCGTAGTATTGACTACGGATTAGGAAAGGTTTGAGAGCACGTTTGCTCAACAGTTTGGATGGGGGTAACTCTTCTGCAGTTAGGTCCTGTTCTGGGGGGGGGGCCTGGAGAAGTTGGGGTAACTCAGGGCGTAGTTCGAGGGGGGGGAATTATGTTGGGGGTGGGCAGAGATCAGAGAGGGGGGCCAAGGGACTGTTGGGGATGGGAGGGATTGGTGTCAAACCTGATGTCTGGACACAAGGGGATACGGACCTACATCCAATGCAAAGGGACAATGGCTAGTATGGGATCGCTAAAGTATGTGTCCTGGAATGTGCGGGGATTGAATTCAATGGCAAAGAGGCATAAAGTACATTCTTACCTGGTTCGCAGAGGGGTACATATAGCGTTTCTGCAAGAAACCCATCTAACAAAGAAGGTGGGTATAGCACTGCAGCGGAGATGGAGGGGTCACCTGTTTAACACCACGTACTCGGCATTTGCTAGGGGGTTACTAATTTGGATTTGGGCGGGTGTTCCCTTCCAGGTCACCAAGCACACTGCAGACCCAGATGGGAGATTTGTGGCAGTTGAGGGCCTACTCAGAGGTTGTCATATAATACTCAGCAGCATCTATGCACCGAATGTAGACCAAGCAGCATATTTCACGAGACTCTCCAGGGTGCTAGCTAATTCCTTCACAAGCCCAGTACTGTTGGGAGGGGACTTCAGTTCTATTGAGGACACCACACTGGATAGATCACACCCACCGTTGCACACATCCCCAATACACAGATTAGCGAAGCACAAGTCGGAATGGCAGGGCGAATGGGACCTAACAGATGTCTGGCGAGTGCAGCATCCAACAGAAAGGGACTACTTATTCTATTCCAGCATACACAACCTCCATGTCCGCATTGATGCCTTCCTGTGCTCTCGTTCGGTACTTCCAGCAGTGGCCCGAACTGAATATTTAGCGCGCACACTCTCTGACCATAACCCCCTACTCCTGACATTAGACTGGATGAACGAAATGACGCGGATTCCGACATGGCGGCTTCGGCCAGACACGCTGGATGACCCGCCGTTCCGCACAGCGTTGGAGGACAGGATCTCTCGATACTTTGCGGAGAATGAGTGCACCGCTTCATCCAGGGCGATGGAGTGGGACGCGCTCAAGATAGTGGATAAAGGGCACTGTATAGGGAATTCGTGGGAGCGCGCAGGTCACTAGTGGACGATTTAGATAAAGCTGAGCAGACGCTGAGAGAAGCGGAGCAGGAACGCCCCAACCACCCTGAGCTCCAGGAGAAGGTGTGTGAGGCGCGAGAGGCGGTAGCAGTGGAGGTGGAACGTCTCCGTAGCTTTGATTACAAAACATACTTGACCAAGGCTCTCGCTGAGGGTGACAAAACGGGGACACTACTAGCCTGGCTGGCTAACCCCAGCAGGGGCAGTCACCCGATTGTAACCCTAAAAGGGACTGGAAGCGATATATACAACACTCAACCAGACATATTGAATTGCTTTAAAACATTTTATGAAAGGCTGTATAGAAGTGAGTTAGGTAATCGGAATGAGGCAATTGACGCCTTTTTGACCGACTTGCAGCTGCCACGGCTGGAACAGGAACAAGCTGATGCCCTCGGTGGCCCGATTGATTTAACAGAAATTAGGGGGGCAATAAAGAAAATGGCGTGTAATAAAACGCCGGGGATGGACGGATTGCCCATCGAGTTTTATGGGAGATATATAGATCTACTGGCCCCAAGACTTCAAGTAATATACAATAAAGTCAAAGAGAAGGGCAGACTACCCCAATCGATGCGCGAAGCAATAATGATTCCCCTGTTGAAACCACGCAGGGAAAGCACGGACCCGGCGTCCTACCGGCCGTTGTCTATGTTGACGACAGACTATAAAATATTAAGCACAGTACTGGCCACCAGGCTGGTAGCCCATATGCAAGAACTGGTCCACAGGGACCAATCGGGTTTCATACCTACCAGAAACACGACTCACAACATCCGCAGGTTGCTGAGGTTGGTGGCTGATCCTCCACCAGATGCGAGAGCCCCTATGGTATTGGCGGTCGACATAGAAAAGGCTTTCGATAGCCTGGAGTGGAGCTACCTGCATAAGGTGATTCAGGGTTTTGGTCTGGGCGAGGGTTACATACGGTGGACAAAGGTACTTTATACATCGGCGAGAGCTAGAGTGAGAGTGGGAGCCTTGATATAGGACCAATATGAGGTAAATCAAGGAACTAGACAGGGATGTGCGCTTTCTCCCTTGCTGTTCGCGCTTGCAGTAGAGCCCCTGGCAGTAATGGCTAGGAGGGGAGAGTATTACCGCGGGTTGCCATCGGGAGGGGCCTAACACTTTATCTCCTTGTATGCAGACGACCTCCTACTCTTTTTAGAAAATGCTGAGGAGGCAGTGGAGGGCGCGGAGAGACTGTTGGCACGCTTCGGCGATATCTCCGGCCTAAGAGTAAACTGGACGAAAACCTGCCTTTTCCCCATCCGGAAGGCGGAGAGGTGTCCCCTGACTGCCTGAACTACCTTGGGGTATATATCTACCACGAACCTGCTGATCTGCTGGATGGCAATATCGGCCGATGTATCCGTGTGCTGCAAGGCAACATGTCCTTCTGGGCCACCCTGCCTCTCTCCATGACGGGCCGGGTATTGCTCCTCAAAATGATAGCCCTGCCGCGGTTATTGTACTTCTTTAGGACCCTCCCCGTATGGATACCAGGAGCGATTTTTAAATGCCTGAAATCTCTAGTAGTGTCCTTCCTGTGGGGAACAGGTAGACGAAGAATAGCGCTAGCGACGCTGACCCGCCAGAAGGATGAGGGTGGTTTAGCAGTCCCTGATTTCGAGCTCTATTACTTAGCGGCACAATTACAGTTCTTCACACAGGAGGTAGCGAGGGTATACCGAGGCCCAGAGCCGGAGAGAGAGAGTGGCACCCCCGCCATATGCTGGCGTACATAACGCTACAGCAGAGGTTAGTACTCAAAGGGCTGTCCCACGAAGAACGGACGCTTCAACTGTGTTGGAACCGCACTCAGAAGCGTGCCGGACCTGGGCACCCATATGCGGCCGAAATCCCGTTAGGTATGGTGACAGCGCTACCACATGGGGGAGACTGGTCGAGGCTCCAGTTGTGGGAAGAAGCAGGTTTACAGATGATAGGGGACCTCTACACTGACGGAGTACTGACACCGTACCAGGACCTGCAAGAGCGCTACGACCTCCCGAGGGGAGATTATTTACTGCATGCAGCGGTGAAGAGCTGTACAGGCGCACTGGGGGGGAAGGCTTGGTCGAACCCAAGACAACATTAGCGTGCCAATACACAATGATGGCGGTGGGGACGTTTAAGGCGGTTACGTGCCTTTATTCCAGAATGCAAACGGAAACTCTGCAATCTCTTGCACGCCTCAAGACTCATTGGGAGGCGGACTTGCAGAAGGAAATCCCAGATACGACGTGGTCCCAATTGGTTCAGAGGGCTAGGAAGAGCACCAGAAGTGCGCATTTCCAACTGATACATCTCTATGTACTCCACAGGGCCTACCTCACCCCAGGCAAAAGTGCAAAATATTTTGGCGCGGAGGACGCAGCATCCCCCAGATGTACGCAGATGGGTGCGGACCTGATACATATTTTGAGGAGCTGTCCTCATTTGCAGGACTACTGGAGGGAGATAGGTGACACCCTGAACGAGGTGGCAGACAGAGAACTGCAATATGACAGTGCGGTCACTATTTTACACTGGTTTCCACACACACGCAAGAACAAACTGTCGAGTAAATTTATAGACATGGGCTTACTTATTGCGAAGAGAGAGCTAACCAGGGGGTGGAAAGCGAAAACAGGGCCGACACACCGGAGGTGGCTGAATGAATTTCTGAAGTGATCGGACGAGAAAGCGCAGGAAGCAGCACTGGCATGGGAAATATTAGTTCAGGCTCTCAAAGATAGCTCAGTAGAGGGAGAAGAGGAGGAGGATAACGAGGACCCAGTGGCCCCAGGGGAGATGGCTCCGATCCCTGCACCAGCACCAGACACACGAGCACAGTAGTTGAAGCACAGCTCCTGAGATCTACTACATAACTAGGCATTCCGGCACCAGACACAGGCGAGGACACTAGGAGGAGAGGGGGGCAAGGGGGATGGGGAAAAAAGCATTCGGATTGCAGTGAAGGTCCGTGTAAGTACCTGAGGAACAAGGGAGGGGAGCGGGGTTGAAAAGTTAAAGCAGAGAGCGGAGAACCCCACAAGTTGACTGCACCATGACATTCGGCCATAAGATTGCTATTATACCGAGAGTCGCCGCCCGGCCTCCGGGATGTGGGCAAAATGGCTGTGTGCATGGTAACCGGATGGAGTCAAAGGAGCAACGGTCCCGCACCAAATAAGCACAAGTATATTGCATTAACTGTATTTGACTCTGCAATAAAAATTGTTTTACAAAAAAAAAAGTTTTCTGAAATTCAGCTAAAACCAAATGGATTGCAAATGAACGTGTACGTGTCCATTTTGTTGTAACTCCAAACATGTGTAATGGTTCACTAGCCTTCACCTGTGTACAGAGCCAGTTCAGCGAGTCAATTCCTAGAAGGAGCTCGCTGAAATAGGACGTGTCAAGTTTGCTCTGCCCCTGCCCGGGTAAAGTGTTTGCTCAGTACAAATAGCATGTGCAGAATTTGTATGGGGAAAGCAGAAAACACGAGCCTCTGCTGCTTAGATCAAACAGTGCATATTGACAAAAACAAGATAACCGACCAAGGCTCTAGGTCAGGAGGCAGTAGCGTAAAAGATTAACTAATATCTGCTGGTCAGATGCGTCACGAATAATGTAAAATGTACACGTAGACATATTTCTGAAATGCTCGCACCATGCTGTTGTAATGTACACGTGGACATAATTCTGAAATGGTCACACCACAATGTAGTAGTTAATTAATAATGTGTCCAGGGTCTGTGAAACGTATATAAGGAATGATTTCCTTTCTGTAAAACCAGATCTCTTTGCAGTCCTGATTGCAAATTGTCTCAGCTGCAGCTTATTGGCAATAAAGCCATTTCATTTGAAGCGTTGTGTGTGCCCTTCTTGTCCCTATTTACAAATTTTGTGCTTTTACAAACCATGGAGACCGGGGGTCGGTGGTCCCAAGAGGAGCTGCAACTCCATATCAACTGCCTGGAACTATTGGCAGGGTCTTTTGCAATTCGAACTCTGTCTCCTCAGCGAGCGAGTTGTTGTATTCTTCTGCGTCTGGACAATGTGTCCGTGGTTCGTTATATCAACCGTCTGAGCGGTACCAGATCCCGACTTCTAGCGGAAAAAGCCAAAGGTTTTTCGGCACTACTGCCTGGCTCAGCACATTTCAGTGACGGGGGAATACATTCCGGGTTCGTCCAATGTGGTGGCAGATTGGAATTCCAGATTTCTGAGGGACTCCAGCGATTAAAAACTTCATCCCAGCGTGTTCCAGGCATTCAATTCCAAGTGGGGACCATGTGCAGTGGATCTGTTTGCATCCCGACTCAACAGACAGCTTCCCCTGTTTTACAGTTGGCGCGCCAGATCCATTGCCGATCAGCTCGGACGGGCATTCTATCTGCATTTCCCCCCTTCGTCATGATTCCGAGGTTAATAGCACAGACACGCGGCCGGGGGCAGAAATTCTCTTAGTATCCCCATGTTGGAAGGCGCAAGCTTGGTTTCCGGTGGCAATGAGCTTATCATGTGCTCAACCGGTTCGGATCAGGTCATTCCCAGAGTTGTTGACGGATCCAGTGGGCCTTCATCATCCCTTAGTCCTACAAGGTCAGTTGCCTCTCATGGCGTGGAGATTTTCCTGCGACTTTGGCAAGTGCCAGGAGTTTCACAGGACACTCTCTTTTTTCTCTCCCAGTCTTGGGCACCTTCCACGCACAAACGCTACAAGTCCGTTTGGCGACGATGGGTGCTTTGGTGAGGTGAACGACAGAGTGATCCTTTGGGAGCCGGTATCTCTGTGATTGTGAATTTTTTATCCGACTTGGCTAAGTCTGGTATGGCTTATAGGATGGTAAACAATTTTAGATCGGCCATTTCGGCAGGACATCCGCATGTATATGATAGACCAGGGGGGGAACATCCCCTGGTCTGTAAGGTAGTACGGGGTATCAGGTTGGTGAATCCTCCTCAGCCTAGATATCATTCGTTATGGGATGTTTCCATAGTTCTGAGGTTATTGAAAACTTGGCCAGCCAATGAAGGGCTGTCGCGCAAACAATTGTCTGCCAAATTGACGCTTTTGTTATGCCTTATTTCATGCAGACGTGTGTCTGGCGTACGTGCTCTGGATTTAGCAGGTAGAGTGTTCACTCCGTCTGGAGTTTCTTTCACAATTTCTCGTCGTACTAAGACTCATTCTAAATGCATTTCTTATCCTGCCTTTCCTCATCATAGCAAACTATGTGTTGTGCAATTATGAAACACACTGGTGTGGGTTTTGCCTAATTGAGTTCGCACATCCGATTGTTATCCTTGTCCTCTAAGAAAACTAGTCAATATCAAAGGCAACTCAAGCCTAGGTGGTCCGCAAGGTGTGTGACACCTACCCACCAAAGTGTCAATATGTCCACGGGTTCAGCTGAACCCTAGTCACCAACTTGATTACATTACACCCGAGCACACATTATCATCATTATTTCTATGACCCAGTATGTCATTGCATTACTCTCCAAAGAATACCACAGCGACTCTATACCCTATAGTCCAAAGTTCATAATTTTTCAAAAAGGATGTAGTAGTCCAATCACAGTCTTCTTTCGATGAATGCTTTTAATTTCAAATAAACACTGAGTAGCACCACAGCAGCCGACGCGCGTATCGCCCACAGGGCTTTTTCAAGGCTTTATTGATTTTCTTGTGAGCTCAATTTTAGTAACTCAGGAAAGGAACCTGTCCTTCTTTCATGTAAGTATTTGCCCGGACAAAAGCGGCCGCAATTTCAAGCAGAGAAAAGTGATAACGCCTTGGAACATTCCTTTGCAATATCTTGAGACTCTAGCAATGTTAGGTTCATTGGCGTCGAAATGTCGTGTCCCTCCAGGCAGTGACTATTCCAATGTGTTTCATGATAAATCCCTGCGCCTTCACGCACTCTCTCGTGGTACGTTGTGGGAAAATCCCTCGTGGGTGTCTCGGTTTAGTTGTTTGGAGAGTAATACAATGACATACTGGGTCATAGAAATAATGATAATGTGTGCTCGGGCGTAATTTAATCAAGAATGTGTTGTGCAATGTTTAAAGGTCTATGAAGATTGTACCAGAGAGTTCAGGAATGATGTGGCAGGTCAACTGTTGATATCGCTTCAGAGACCTTTCCGCCCAGTCTCTTCCGCTTCTCTAGCCAGGTGGATTATCTGGTTATTGGCTCAAGCGGGAATTAATTCCTCCTTTTTTGGTGCTCACTCTGTGAGAGGGTCCATGGCCTCAAAAGTCTTAGCGACTGGGTCCAGGTTGTAAGATATTATGACTGCGGCAGACTGGTCCTCTGAGTCCCCTTTTAAGACCTTTTACCACAAACCTATTGTGGATGTTGCATCTGTTGTAGTGGAGCAACTTTAAACTAGCATAATTTAAGCCTCCGTGGACTGACATAGAATGAACATTTTTCCAGCTAACGCAACAAAGAATTTTCAATTCTATTAAGGGCAAGAAGGCGAGAATTATCCCACCCAGGATGGATTACTTCATGTATTACATGTTCTTTCATGATTGTTATACTGATATTTGATTGCATATTTCAATGTTAATGTTTGACTTCTTATTTTTCCCACCCGATTTGTCAACTTGTGACTGTTATTTCAGTCTGACATGGGTATTATGGCTGTGTTTCTTGTTTCAGGCGACCAAGGAAAACAAACCTGAAGTGTGAGCTGTTCTAACGAGGCTTTGGACCGGCCTTCTAAGTTTCGAAGAGGATGGTCGCTGACGCGGTTCGGCGTCAAGTTTGGGTTCAGTCCTGTTACAGTTTATAGACATTTGCAAAGAAAGAGGAAGTGAGGACAACTTCGTGGACATTTATTCATGATAGTGTGTACTGATTGGTGCAGACCTGGAGGGGGTTATCCTTCCGGGGTATGCTGTTTAAAGTTTAACCCTTTGACCTGGTCAGAACCGGTCTCTCCACTCGCTCCTTGGTGTGCCTTACTTGTGCCCCCGATCTCGCCTGCAATTGTGCCTGGTATCGTATCAATGTTGTTTATTAACCTGTATTTGTGCCAGATTGTGCCCCCGATATCGCCTGCATTGTTTTGGTGCCATTTGTTGAGCTTCTTAACCCTCCCCGCTCCCTGCCGCTGCTCCCCCGCGGCCCCACCACGGTTTCCTCCAGCATCCCCGGACCTCGCCACCCCGCTCCCGCCTCCCAGCTGCTCCTCCCTCCCACTGGTAAACATAAGGGAAGTCCCGCGAGGTGAAGAGTAAGCATAGGCGAATTTTGCGAATCTGGCGTTCGCGAATTTTGCGAATTTGTGAACTCGCAATCCGCAAAATCCGCGAATTCTCGCAAAATTGCGGATTTTGTTTTGTGTTCGCAAGGATTTCTGCCAGTTCGCAAGGATTTCTGCCAGTTCGCGAGGGTTTTGTACCAGTTCGCGATTGCAAACTTACATGTCAGCTCGCAACGGTCGCGATTATGTTGTTTCTACGTCTGGTTCATCATCACAGGTTCCCAGCACCCTCTGTTTCACCCCTACCACCCTCTGTTTCACCCATGCCACCCTCTGGTACATCAATGCCACCCTCTGGTTCATCATCACTGTAGATTATGGGGGGAAAAAGCAAGCACACCTGCCTGCTTCAACTGACATGAATTAATTTGGGGTTGATTTATTAATGTGTCACTGTTTTAAAATTCCAGTCTGGCACCTGCTTCCTTATCTGTAATTTGCTTTCTGTTGCAGTGCAATTTTTTTTCCAGGACCTTTGTGGCCTACTTGTAGCTATTCTATGAGCCTGCTGTGAGGGTCAGAGCAGGGTCATACAATTGTTGCAACTAGCAACTAAACTCTGGAGGGGCCCTTGTCAGGAAGCACTACAGGGAATGGTTACTAATGATGAGTTTGAACTTTTGAACCTGCTGAATGCTTTCACTTTTGCAAAACTCGTTTTTCTGCAGAACAGCATTACAGCAACTGTAATGCCCCAAACAAGCTTATATGAGAAAGTTGATTTCTAATTCAAAAGTTATCCAAAGAAAATCAAAAGGCCTCAAATCCAAAAAAGTGCAGGCAAATGTCAACCTGAGGAGTTATTCTGATAAAAATCATCATTTTCAGAAGGTCTATGCTGCTTGCTAGTAGATTTCTTGTGCAGAATTGCAATTTTTGTAATTTCGCGAGTGCGAGATTGTTGCTGCCTGCCGCACCTACATGTTCGCAATTGCGAACTTACACCGCACGCCGCAAAATTGTATCACCAAGAAAAAAAAATCCGCTGCGTGCGAATTTGCGGATTTTCGGTAAATTCGTGAGCGTTCGCGGATTGCGAATTTACCGAAAATCAACAAAATCCGCGAGCGGAACGGATTTTCCGCCCATGCTTAGTGAAGAGCTGTGATCCTCCTGACCTGGTCAGAACCGGTCGCTCCACTCGCTCCTTGGTGTGCCTTACTTGTGCCCCCGATCTCGCCTGCAATTGTGCCTGGTATCGTATCGATATTGTTTATTAACCTGTATTTGTGCCAGATTGTGCCCCCGATCTCGCCTACATTGTTTTGGTGCCATTTGTTGTGCTTCTTAACTCTCCCCGCTCCCTGCCGCTGCTCCCCCGCGGCCCCACCCCCGTTCCCTCCAGCATCCCCGGACCTCGCCACCCCGCTCCCGCCTCCCAGCTGCTCCTCCCTCGCTCCGCCCCCCTCCACTCTCCACTTATGACAGAGTGGCAAACGAGCAGCCAGCGCTAGACCCCCTGGCTCCCGCAGAGGCCATTCCTCCCGCAAAACATACAACGCCGCAGCCCTCACTGCACTCAACTCGGCCGACTCCCCAATTGCCACCGAGCCGCCCCAGGACGCACCCACGGACCCTTCACCTGCCAAGCCTGCAAGTTCTGCTGTATCAGGACCTACACTACAACCGCACACGCCAAACAGAGTTCCAACAACAACCACCTGAAGTGCATCCTGCTCAACACCCTTTCGGTCCACAGACACACCATTGAACTATGGACACCATAACTCCGGACGTCGCCTTTCTCACGGAAACCTGGATGAACGCCTCATCAGCGCCCGACATCGCCATAGCCATCCTGGACGGATACAAGATCATCCGAAGGGACCGCATAAACCAAACAGGAGGAGGCATCGCAATCGTCCACAAGAACACCATCCGCATCTCGACCAGTTCTGACGACACCCTCACAGCCACCGAACACCTTCACTTCCAGATACACACCGACCCCAAGACCACACTGAGAGGCACCCTCATTTACAGACCCACCAGGACCCCGCACACAATTCAGCGAAGACATCACTGACTTTGTCAGCCCACACGCCCTCCCCTCCGTTGACTACATTCTCCTAGGGGACCTCAACTTCCACCTGGAGAATTACAATGACAACAACACCACCACCCTGCTGGACAACCTCGCCAATCTCGGACTCAAACAACTGGTGAACACCCCCACCCACTATGCCGGACACACGCTCGACCCAATCTTCTCCTCCAGGAAGCACATCTCCTTCAGCCACTCCACCGGACTCCACTGGACAGACCACAGCTGCGTCCACTTCAGCTTTAGAAAGAACACAACTCACCACTTCCCGCAACAGGTCCCCCACAGAAGCTGGAACAAAATTACCGCCGACCAGCTCACCACTTCACTGCATCAAAACGCTCCCGCCAGATCAACGGACCCAAATGAAGCAGCCATCAATCTTGCACAGTGGATCACCCACTGTGCTGACGAGCTAGCACCCCTGAAAAACAATACCAACAAGCCAGGAAGCAAAAAAGCCTCCTGGTTCAACGACGGCCTTAAGAACTCCAAAAAGAACTGCCGCACCCTCGAGAAAGTCTGGCGAAGAAACCCAACCACAGACAACATGACCGCCCTCAAGAACGCCATCCGCAAACACCACCAGCTGATCCGCACCACCAAGAAGTCAACATTTAAGGATCGACAAGACAACAACGCCCACAACAGCAAGGAACTCTTCAGCATTGTCAAGGAGCTCACCAATCCCAGCGCCGGCAACAACAACATCACTCCCTCTCAAGACCTCTGCGACTCTCTCGCCTCGTTCTTTCACAGCAAGATCGCAGACATACACAACAGCTTCGGCGACCAGACCCCTGCCCCTACCACTGAACCGAAACCCCCCACCGCCACCCTCCGTGCCTGGACCTCGATCAGCACCGAAGACACCATCCGCATGATGAACTCCATCCACTCGGATCGCCTACTGACCCATGCCCTCATCACATCTTCAACAAGGCCGACTCCGCCATCGCACCCCAACTCCGGGACATCATCAACTGCTCCTTCAACACCGCTACCTTCCCGGAGAGCAGAAAGCATGCCGAACTCAGCGCCCTTCTGAAGAAACCTTCAGCAGACCCCACCGAACTTAAGAACTACCACCCCATCTTGCTCCTCCCATTCCCCACCAAAGTCATAGAGAAGACCGTCAACAAGCAGCTCGCCGCCTTCCTTGAGTCTAACGGTTCCCTCGACCCTTCACAGTCCGGCTTCCGAGCCAACCACAGCACCGAGACCGCCCTCATCGCAGCCACAGACGACATCCGAACCCTACTCGACAACGGGGAAACAGCTGCCCTCATCCTCCTGGACCTCTCCGCAGCGTTTGACACGGTTTGCCACCGCACCCTAGTACCACGCCTCAGAAACGTCGGGATACAAGATAAGGCATTGGATTGGATCATCTCGTTCCTCGCCGGAAGAACCCAGAGAGTCCGCCTCCCCCCTTTCAGATCAGAGGCCACCGAAGTCATCTGCGGCGTACCACAAGGATCATCACTCAGCCCCACCCTCTTCAACGTCTACATGAGCCCCCTCGCATCCATCGCACACCAACACAACCTAAACATCATCTACGCGGACGACACTCAGCTAATCCTCTCCCTCACCAAAGACCCAACCACCGCCAGAACCAACCTACACGAAGGGATGAAAGAAGTAGCCGAGTGGATGAAGAACAGCCGCCTAAAACTGAACTCAGACAAGACAGAAGTCCTCATCCTAGGATCATCCCCCTCTGCCTGGGACGACTCCTGGTGGCCCCTGGCCCTTGGCAGCGCACCCAAACCAACGGACCATGCTCGCAACCTGGGCTTCATCCTAGACTCCTCCCTTTCGATGACCAGACAAGTCAACGCCGTCTCATCATCATGTTTTAACATCCTACGCATGCTCCGAAAGATCTTCAGATGGATCCCCATCGAAACAAGGAAGACGGTCACCCAAGCACTTGTCACCAGCCGACTGGACTACGGTAAAACCCTCTACACCGGAACCAGAGCCAAGCTGCAGAAAAGACTTCAACGCATCCAGAACGCCTCCGCTCGACTCATCCTGGACATACCTCGACAATGCCACATATCCGAACACCTAAGAGACCTTCACTGGCTCCCCGTCAGCAAGAGAATCACGTTCCGTCTCCTCACCCACGCACACAAAGCCCTCCACGACCTAGGACCCAAATACCTCAACAATCGCCTAACATTTTACACTCCCACCCGCCAACTGCGATCATCCAATCAAGCCCTCGCCACGATTCCACGCATCCGAAGAGCCACCATGGGAGGAAGATCCTTCTCCTACCTGGCGGCGAAGACCTGGAACTCCCTCCCCACCCACCTCCGTCTTACCCAGGACCACCTCTCCTTTAGAAAACAACTCAAAACCTGGCTGTTCAGTCAATAGCGAACCCCTCCCCCTTAAGCGCCTTGAGACCCTCTGGGTGAGTAGCGCGCTATACAAATTTCTGATTGGATTGGATTGCTGCTGTTTGTGTAGTTAAGATTGAGAAGCATAATTCTCGCCTCCGTGTCCTTAATAGAATTGAAAATTCTTTGTCGCGTTAGCTAGAAAAATGTTCATGCTACCGGCTTCATTTTTTATCCCAGAATGAAGACTATGAAAGTTGTCTTTTCCATCAAGAACCTAAACTTAATTATTTGAGACCCTGTTGGATTCAGCACCCTTCCTGAAGGTGCTCAAGGGACAAAATAAGAAAGAACTCCATACTTCCAATTCCCAGTGCCTGGGGTGAGTAGTCTAACTCCTGATGCGTAGCACTTGGCAGAAATAGATGCATTTCGACATTGGCTTAAAATAAACTCCAATCTAACTCCAGATGCGTGGCATTTGGCAGGGATTGAAGCTTTACTGCTTACAAGAAGCTGCAGTGTCAGTCTAGACTGTCCTGTCTCACTCAGGTCTGTTGGTAGGTATATTCACGAGTAGATTGTGGAAGTACCCTAACCGCACGGAGCCTGTCCGCTCTTTATCGTTTTCAATGCCACAAAGAGCCCTGCTTTTAGTACGAAAGTAAAGCAGCATTATGAGACGCGCACAGGATTGTGGGTATGCAGAGTGACGGTGACGCGCTGACTTTTCCTCTCGAGCCGCCTGACCTTTAGCGACAAGAAGGAGCGTTGCAGCTCCGGCAGGTGCGCGTCAGTCCTTACGCACGGCGCCTCGTTCTGTGCCACGTGACGTCGTGTCTCCTTCCCTCACCCAGTATTACCCGCGCAGCGATGACGCCTTCCTGAGTAAAACAGCGAGGCCAACCCGGCCCAGGAACCTTGCATTTCAACCAATTACGGAGCTTCTTGTACAGAAGACCCTTCAAAAATTGCAAAGACTTCCGCTTCTCATGGCCACTCGAAGTGCGCGTGACCCGCGGAGCGCATATTTCTCAGCGATCCAGAAGTTTCTGTCCGCGCAGTCACGATAAAAATATAACTTTTTACTAATGGGGCGACTTTACACCAATGACATGTCAGTCGCTCTCAAGAATGCCTGTGTGTGCACATTCATAGGCGATCCTTATAATATGAAACAAATGCCCGTGTCTCCTGCAGTGATGAATCGGGTGTTTGCCGCAGAGGCTTCTGGGTATTCAAATGCATGGCCGGCCACGCCCCCTCCAGTGACAGCAAGGTTCCTGCAGCAGCCCCATGGGGACTTGTGCTCTTGGGAGCCCGAATGCATAATTTCCGTCTGGAGTCGGTTTCCAACAATGAGGGGGGGGGGGGACAGATACACTTCATTTGTTTCCTTCATTGCCAGGGCGGCATTTTGACTCCGATCCGTCATTATTACAGAATTTTTTTTTTGTAAAAATATACTTTATTTAAAAATTTAGAGTGTGCAATTTACATTTCAACCAATCCCATAGGGTGGTAAACATTTTAACCTGTCTAGGTAATGCACGCAGGCATTTACCTAGCGGTTTTCCTTCAAGATATTTTTTAACTTGGAGAACACTTTCATGCTAAAGTGTTTCCTTAATACATTCAAGCTACCCATTCCGCCCATTGCTTTTGTTTCCAGTCTTTTTCAGCTTTCTCTTTACCCATAAGTTTAATGTCTGAGTAGTAGTAAGTCATCAGTATATCTAAGCATATATGAATGGCATCTTTAACATTTAGGTTTTTGTGTTTAAACATTACTAGGTTCCTTGTTATCCAAAGGCTTTCTTTCCCAGCGCATAGTATCCTCCACAGTTTTCTGTCTTTATTTTTTGAAAGGGGGGTTCCCAGGCCATAAAGAATTTGTTCATATGTGACAGTCAAGGTTTGTGATCCCCTTAATAAGTTTCTTCATTTTTCCCCAAAAAGCATTTGCAAGTACACACAACCATAAAAAATGCATGACAGAGTCTTCTCCTGGGCAGTCTGATCTTGGGCATTTCGTACTCTTTTGTGTTGGAAAGTTTTTACTGGAAGGGCGTTGTTGACTGCCAGCCAAGAGATGTCCTTCTGGGTGTTGGTGATGTCCTGGTGGTTTACTTTGTCCCAGACTTTTTTGGAAAGGTTTCCTGATAAGTTGTTGACCATTTCCATTTTCTCCAGATTTTCAATTTCCTTCTTTAGGAGTGTTCTGTTTCCCATGCAGTCAGCGTCTATTTCAAGTGTTCTCAGCATCTGCAGAAATGGCTGTAGACATGCATAGAGTTTGTGCTGGAAAAAAGCCACAGGTACTGTGTTGTCTCTTTGCAAAAGTTTGTATTTGTGCAGGATGTCTCCTGCTCCATACCTGATGAAGTGGGCGGCCCAATTTCTTTTTTCTTTCACCGCATTCAGGCATAGGCAGAAGTACGTTGTGAAGATGTATAGGTACAGGTTAGGCACATTCTTACCACCGTTTGGTGTATGTTTAAAAACGATTGTTCTTTTTACTTTTTCCATTTTGGAGTTCCATAGGAAGGTAAACAAACATTTTTGCAAGTGTCTCAGTGTAGATTTGTCTGGGGGAAAAATCATAGCAAAGTACAGTATCAGTAGTAGTATTACTGCTTTGCTTACCATGACCTTCCCTGTCATGGATAGGGATCTCTTCTTCCACAAACCAAATTTTTGGTTGATTTTGCTTTGTATTGGGGGCCAATTTGCTTGTCCTTCTGTGTCCTCTGAAAAAAGGATGCCGAGTATTTTGGTTGGACTTTTAGTTGTTTTGACGTCCAGTTTGGCCAGGTGATTCCAGTTCCCTATGGTGAGACATGTACTTTTGTTTTAAGTTGAGGGCCAGCCCTGATGCTTGTGCGAAGATTTTTGAGTGAAGCAGTACTCTCTTGGCTGAGGAGGGGTCTGGGCACAGGACTGTGACATCATCCATATATGCCACACATTTTGCTACCTCTCCCTTGGCTCCAGGGACGAAGATCCCTTTGATGACTTTGGCTTTTCTTAATGTGGAAAGCAGGGGTTCTAGGGCGCAGATGAAAAGTGCTGGGGACAAAGGGCAGCCTTGGCGGACTCCTGATTTGATGTTTACTTTGGGTGAGAAGTTGCCGTTCACAAGAATCCTACTTGTTGCATTGGAGTACAACATTTCGATGATTTTACAGAAGGGGGGGGACCCCATTGTATTTAGGACTTGGAACATGTAGTCGTGTGATACACTGTCAAAAGCTTTCTGTAGGTCTAAGGAGAGTACCCCTAGGGTTTTTTTCCTCTAGTGCTCTAGATATGGCGTCTCTGATGGTGATAAGGCTGTCCCAGATCTTTCTCCCAGGAACCGCAAATGTTTGGTATGGGTGGATGACAGACTTTAGGATTTTCTTCATTCTGTTAGTAATACATTTACTTAAAATTTTGTTGTCAACATTTAAGAGGTTGATGGGTCTTCAGTTTTTAATGTCATTTGCCACACCTTTTTGTGTATTAGTGTTACTGCTCCTTGGTTGAAAGAGGCTAGAAAGCTGTTGTTTTTGATCCCTTCCTCAATCATGGTGATGTAGTCCATTGCTATTTCCCTCCAAAAGGTCTTATAGAATTCCCATGGGAGACCGCCCTACCCTGGTGAGGAGTTTTTGGGGGCTTTTTCTATCACTTCTAGGTATTCTTGTCCTTGTAGTGGCTTGTCTAGGTAGGTTTTTTCCTCCTGAGAGAGATCCAGATCATAGTGTGATAGTAGAGCGTCTCTAGCATTGGAGTTCGATTTCTTTGCAGAGAATAGGTTGTCATAGAGTTGGTGTGTAATATTGACTATTTCTTCCTGGGTTGTTTGGAGGGTGTTTTGGTTGTCTACGAGGCCCTCCATTGTTGTGTGGTTCCTTTTTGCTTTGGTGAAGAAAAAGGAGTTGCATTTTTCGTCTTGTTCGTATTGTTGGACTCGCAAGTTAAAAATGGTTTCTTTCCCTTTTCTCAGTAGCCAATTTTGTATTTTTGTTCTGGTTTCTCTAATGTCTTGTGTCACCTGGACTCCTGCATCTTTTAGTTCTATAAGGTGAGTTATTTGTTCTTGTAGATCAGAGAACTCCTGTCTTTTCCTTTTAGCCATTTCCCTGCCTTTTGCATTTGAAGAAAGCTTTGTTCTGAGTTTTAACCTTTACCCACCATTCCTGTAAGGTTGTGTAGCTTGATTTTTTTGTTTGTAGGTTCTTGTAGAGCTTTATATATTCCTTCTGTGTCTCTAGATCCTATATGAGGGAGGTGTTTAGTTTCCAATATCCCCTTCCTTTTTTGTCTATGGTTGGGAGGGTTATTTCTGCAATTAAGGTTTGGTGGTCACTAAGGATGCAGAATGACAGGTGATGTTTTCAGAAAGCAGGATGAGGTCTATTCTGGAGGCTGTGGAGTTGTCATCTGATCTCCATGTGAACCCCGGGGAGTTTGGGTTGTTGTTTCTGTAGGCATCTTTCAAGTCCAGGTTCCCCATAAGTTCTTTGAGCATTTTGGATGATTTGTCTAATCTGTAAGTTGTATTAGCTCCCAACCGGCCATTGCTTTTTAAGATGCAGTTAAAATCTCCCATCATGATGGTAGGGTTTGCTCCTACTATGAAGTGTTGTAGGCTTTCAATTAGGTCATATCGCTCATTTTTTGTTGTGTGGCCATATATGTTGCAAAGGCGGTAGTTATTCCCTTTCTAGTTTATGGACAACATCACGGCTCTACCGTGTTCTGTGACTTCTTGTCTCTGGATGGAGAAGGCGTGGCTTTTGAAAAGGAAGACAATCCCGGCATTTTTGTTACCTCCCCCTGACCAAAAAGAGGGGCCTAAATTCCATTCCTCCTGTAGGAATGTGTAATTGTTATATGGGAGGTGGCATTCTTGGAGGCAAATTACATCTGCATATTAATATTTTGCAGTATTCTAATACTGAGGCCCTTTTCTTGTCCTATTTCAATCCTCTCACATTTAGTGTGGCTATAGTGATAGCCATTAGAAAGATTAATTTATGTATCATTACAACTTTTCAAATGTTGTCTATCTCAATTGTTTCATCTGTTTCTGTCTCAGTCTCAGACTCTTTGTTTGGGTCCTCTGAGGCACCTTCTTCTCCCTCCATATAGGTTTCAAATTTGTATAGGGTTTCTTTCCCTATTTCTGTTGCAGAAGCTGCTAAGCTGTCTTGTGAGCTTGTTTTCTTTGTGCCCTCTGCATCTGACATGGTGGGCAGGTTAGAATAATAGTAACTATTTTCTCTTCTGTGTTGGTAAAGAGGCGGTCGAACCCCTCAAGTGTGTCCTGAGTTAATTTTATTGAGCCCCTCCTTTTGAGGCGAGTATACATTGCCTCTTGGGAGAATTTTAGGTGTTGGGCTTTTTTCCTTTTTAGGAGTTTCTGGTGTGACTTCTCTATTTTCCTCTCTATTTTTGTGAAGTTTTTGGCTGCCGCTATTTTGACCTGCGATGGTTCCTCTTCTGTGTCTGTGATTGTTTCCTGTTCTTGGGGATCTACTGTGCTATTTTCTGATTCCATTGCCTGTGAGTTTTTTAGTCTAAGTGATTTCCTTTTCTTCCTTGATTGTGCAGTCTCCCATTCGTCCTCTCCATTCTCTGCCTCCTTGTTTTCTGTTGGTAGCCCTGTGATGTGGGTGCTGGTGTCACTGGGGTGTATTTCTGTGCTCTCTTTATTGTCTTCTTGCTGCAGGGTGGATTCTTGAGGCCTCTGGCACTCTGGTGTTTCTGAGACTGTGTCTGGGTCAGTTTGCTGTGGGTGTGTGCCTGTGCTAGGTTGGCTGGGTGGTAGCTGTGCCTCTCCTTCCTGGTTTTCTCCTGCTTGGCTCAGGATAAACATTTCTTGGGATTCTGGGGGGGTTTCCTCCATATGTTCCCTCCCTTTTGTTGTCGGTTTCTCCACTGGTTGTCTAGCTTCTGGTTTAGACTGTTTTTTTTTTAAGGGAAGTGGTAGAGCCTCTGGACGGGCAGTCTTTGTACAGGTGGTTGATTCCCCCACATAGGTTGCATTTTTTGGGTGCTTTACATTCTTGTGCCATGTGTCCCGATTTCCCACAATTCCTGCAGATGTCACCTGGGCACCGCTTTCTTGTATGGCCAAACTGTAGACAAGCCCTGCAAAAGTTTGGTTGGCCCGGGTAGTCGAGGAATCCTCTGTTTGGCCCTATGGTGAAGTTTAAGGGGGGATGTTTTGTTCCTCCTATCCCTTCCTCGTCTGCTTCCAAAATGACCATGAATCTGCGTTTGCCATTCCATATTCCCCATTCGTTTTTAAGTTCGCCACCTCCTCTTACACTTTGGCAGAATCTACCCAGGAAATTGGTGATTTCTGATGGGGAGGCAAATGGGTTGTACATATGTACTGTGATGGGTATTTCTCTAGTGGCTGCTAGTGGAGTTATGGTGTAACCCTGTAGCTCTACATTGTCCTTCAGAAAGTTTTGGTACAAACCCTCATCACAAAACGTGATGTCAAAGAGGCCTCTAATTCTAAAGGCCAGTAGGCATTTTACATGTGAGGGTTCTATTTTGAAGATGCCTTTAAGTACAGTGTCCATTAAGTGGCTAAGGTTGCGTTTGTGTTTTGCTTCATCTTCAATTTCGAACCTTACCGAGTATTTGATACCTTGTGGGGTTGCTTTCCCAAAAGTGTTGGTGTTCCTTGGTCCACTCCCAGCTCGTGCTCCTCCCGCGGCGGACGCGTAGCTTTTGGTATTTTCCATGGTGTGGCTTGTATCGTGGTGCGTGCCCCCTGGCCGTGCACCAGCCGGTGCGCCCAGGGGCTCGCTTTCCTCTATATATTGCTCTCCTTGCGTGCCCCTTGGCCGTGCACCAGCTGGTGCGCCTGGGGGCTCGTGATTTTTGCCGGCTTCGAGGTGTTTTTGGAATGCAGGTATTCCTTTTCTTGGAGTCTCCCCGGGCCGAGCACCAAAGGGGGTGCGCCCGGGGTCTCTCCAAAGGCTGCTGCCCGAGTTTGGTTTTGTGTGCCTTTCTCCCGGTTTTTGCGGGGTATTCCCGGGCCGATGATGTGGCTGGCCACGCCCCGTCTAGTGACAGCAAGGCTCCTGCAGCAGCCCCATGGGGACTTGTGCTCTGGATCCAGGCTGAGAAGAGTCTCAAAATCCAGTAATAATCACACAGCCAACATTTGACGACAGGGAGGGGGAGATTTAAAATAGAAAACCAGGAGAATGAGAATCCCCCAATGACTTCTGTTGGAGAAAATGCAATTTCAGGCATGAGACGGCTAAAATAAAGGCATTTTTGGCTTGAAAAATCTGTAGTCTCCCCTCTAAATAGGGTCTATTGGCATGCATGAATAATGACCAAAGGCTCCGTGGGGTTAGGGTACTTCCACAATATACCCGTGTGCATACGTGCCAACAGGCGTGATTCAGACAGGACAGTCCCGACTTTAGAAGCCAAAAAGTCTGTCTCCCGCCTGACATGGCAGCTTCTTCAATGCAAGTCAATGGGGAAATGCATCTAGCCTTGCCCAGTACCACGCATCAGGAGTGAGACTAACACATTTTAGTGCTGGTGTCCGCATAAATAGACTAAAATGCATTAGTCACGCAATTATAGCGCTCGGGGACACTTCAGGAACCGTGCTCGAGGAACTCAGCTGCGCAGCCCTGAGCGATCGCACTGGCATGCGCTGTGCTAGTAGAGCATGCTTTCTCACTTGTTGCAATGTTTACACACTGCAGCGCCTCCTAATGAAGGAACTCCGGTGCCCTGTGAAGAATCAATCAATCAATCAATCAATCAATCAGAGGGCAGGTGTCTCTGTCATTTATTATTCCAGGCATGGATCCTTGCCTGTTGTTCATTCCCGGCAACGCACCTGCCCCACTGTGACCTCGCACGGGCTGATTGACCAGAGTCAGACACCTCCAGGCAGCAGCTTTATTTTAAGTTGGCACAGCAGCAAATTAAAACCAGAAATCACCGGCCTTCACCCGCGCCCAACCTGCTGAGGGTTTCAGATCGCTATGAGTAAATTTTAATATAATAAATTCAGTGTAGTTATGAGTGACATTTCAACGGCTATGAGTAACACTTACTCAAAAGCAAAATCAAGCAATGAAGACGAGGAAAAACTAATAAATATCAGAAGTTACACCCATTTGAGCAACGAGAAACTCTAAGAAGATCTTAAAACTGCTGCAAAGCACCAGAAATGGAAGGGCAATAGCCAGAGACAGACTGCACTTCTCAGGCACAGAGGGCAGGGGGCACTACAGCTGCCCAGAAGAAGATCTCATTGGTCTGATCATTCATTGTGTAACTAGGAGATTACATCATGACGCCCAAGCACAGGCATATTTGTTATTATACCACCATATTGCAGAATCCATCATTCAAATCTTAAGTGTATTGATGCGTGTAAGTAAACACTGTAAAACCCCTGTGAGTGATACACCCATACCTATACATTCTGTCCCTGCATCTCCTGGCTCCAAGGACAAGGTGTGTGCTCTGCAGTGTTTGCTGGTTACCCCTGCATTTAGTAATAGAATAATGTGTTGTTTGCAGCGTGTCTGCGTCTCCTCTTCCACCGCGCACTCACCTTGAGCAATGCAGTGCTGCGGGCTTATGCGTGGGTGCACATAAAACACACTATTAACAGTTTCCTGAACACATCCAACAGTGCAGTGTGTGCATGCTTGTGCCATACTGTGGTGATAAAAATAGTGCACTGCATGTTAAGAACAACTCCACCACAAATAGGTAATATTCACTTCAAAGTGGCAGATTTACAAGGCCCTTGCACCTCTTTTACGCCGTCGTTGCATCACTTTTGTCATCTTTTGTGCAAAAGATGCGCCTTGGTGTGAGGTATTTACAATGTGACGCATCTGGTTGATGCGTCACATTGTAAAGCCCTGCGCCAGAAGGAGGCGTTCCTGCGCCGAAACGCCTCCTAAAAGTGGCTGAGTGAAATCTACAAGATTTCACTCAGTCACTTTTGAGCCCATGCTGCGTCAAAACCCTGCACCTGCTTGAAGCAGGCGTAAGGATTGACGCAACATTGGACAGATAGGGACCCCCACAGCATTGCTGGAGCTGCGCCACGCTTGGACACAACTCCAGCAATGCACCGCCTTTAATGTTAATGTTAAAAATGCTTATATAGTGCATGGCTACCCCAGCAACGGGGCGTCCCAGCGTTTGCAGACAGTTTGAAAACAAAGCAACCAACCCCAGGAGATGACATGTAGCGCTACTTAGAAACCCTAGATAGAAGGAAACAGTCAGGTTTTAATTTGCTTTCTAAATTACAAAAAGTTGTTTGTAGCATGTACCTCCGGGGGGTTCGAAATCCACAATTTCGGTGCCAAATACCTGAAGGAACGGCCACCCGCTCTGCTCCTTCGGATTTTAATGGAACAGGCAAGGTGAAGGTCTGCTGAACGGAGAGCACGTGTGGGAACATAAGAGGAGCACAAACCTTGCAAGATTAGGGGACCAGAGCAATGAAGAATTTTATGAAGTAGACAAAGGGCCTTAAATTGGATACGTTGTGACAGTGGTAGCCAGTGTAAGCGCCCCAGAATATGGGACGTATGACAATGTTTGGGCAGGGCGAACAAAATGCGGGCAGCTGCATTTTGAGCCCTTTGGAGTCTGTTGATGGCTGTCCGGTTAGAACCCAGCATTATTACGTTACAGTAATCTATATGCGATAGAATAAGGGCTTGGACAATTGTCTGGCGTACAGGTGGTTCAAAAAAGCCCAAAATAGGTTTCCAATAAACAACTAAGGGTTGGCTCTAATCAGTATGGCTGAGCCGTCATAGAACATAAGGCCCCTATGCCCTTTGCACCCTAGCCTAGTGGTAAGTCTGTGGAGATAAGGGTGGTAACTGAGTTACGTGACTGATGTTGATCTTGTGACTAAACTAACTATGCCTGTCCGAGTCTTTTCTAATTCTTGTTTTTTCTCCCCTTTCTTTCTTCTTCTTTATTCATGCAGAGAACTCCAAAGGCCCTGAAGAGAATCCCCACAAGTCATTGGGATTCGAAACGCGTAGGCCCCAGCCATATCACTGTCTGCTCTAGTGATAAGCGTGAATGTCATTATAATTGTTGCTTATCACTAATTCTTGTACATTATCCTTTCTCTAATGATTTACAAAGTACTTTTTGTATACTTGACCTTAGGAATGTACGGTATAATTGATGACACACCAAAGGAAAATATTGTTTAAGTGGTTTGCAGACTTTGGCTTTTCTTGTCTTATGTTGGATATTACACTGTAAATATTGTAGGTTTGGTAAATTTTGTAGCTCTCTTATCCAGTGCACCCCTTCTCCCCATGAATGATTGCATGTTGTATGGTTGTGATATGATTGATATGATGAATGATTCCCCCCTGTTTTGACTTTTTGATAAATGTGTTTTACATGTTTGTTTTTTGAATATGAAAAAAGTATCTCTTGATAAAATCAGAAACAAAAATAAAAGCTATCGACTAGCCCCCAGTCTTGAATGTTTTCTCAAGTACTGTGTCTGAATTCATGTTACTGTGGTGTTATCAGTACTGGCAATTCCTTTTTGTTATGTTCAAAATAGGTTTAAGCAACCGTAAGCGGCCATAACACACGCCAGCCACTCTTTTTGCATGGGACTCTAGGGAGAGTGAGTCGTCCACAGTCACGCCCAAGTTTTTTACTTCCTTCTTAGGGATAGGGGGAGGGCCTAAGGTGGGGGGCCACCAGTGCTCATCCCACTTGTGTGTTTCCTTGCCAATTAAAAGTACCTCAGTTTTTGATGAATTTAACTGCAGGCAGTTCGTGGTCACCCAACTAGAGATGGCCATGATGTCATCTTGACTTGGTCCATTTCGATGTCATTGGAGAAGGAAAAAATGAGCTGCGTATTGTCCGCGTATGAAATTAATTTGATCTTACGTTCTCTGGCCAACACTGCCAGTGGGCGGACGTATACGTTGAACAACGTGGGGCTGAGAGCCGACCCCTGCGGAACACCGCAACTCAGTGGAACCCTGCTGGATGAGAATGGTGGAGCATGGACCTGGAAGGAAGGGCCTGATAGAAAAGACGCGAACCAATCCAGGGCTCCATCTCGGACTCCGATCTCCCATAGTCTTCTAAGTAGAATCCCATGGGAGACCGCGTCGAACGCCGCACTCAAATCCAGCAGGACCAGAGCCGACGTGCGACACAGATCTTGTGTCGCCCTCAGTTGTTCAGTGACGGCCAGCAGGGTGGATTTCGTGCTATGGTTAGGCCGGAATCCATTTTGTGAATCATCTAGAATCCCATTGCTCTCCAAGTAATTGGCCAAGATGCCATTCACGTGCGCTTCTGCCACCTTGGACAAATAGGGAAGCAAGGAGATGGGTCTAAAGCTTTCAGGCCTGGAGGGATCCAAGGTGGGCTTTTTTAGCAAAGGAACAACCTTAGCGTGTTTCCACGATTTAGGGATGGTGGAAGACTGAAAGGATCTATTAATCAGCTCCCGACCCTCCTCCAAAATGGAATCTTGAAATAGATTAAACATTTCAGGTTTAACAGGGTCCTCCGGGGACCCGGACTTAACTTTTACAGCCAGAAGTTCCATATTAGTCTGTGAGATAAGAGGGAGGGTAGGAAGGAAATGAGGGGGTTCCGTTAAATCTGAGGCTTGGTGTGAGGTCAAAACAGACTTATCAGATTTAAACGAGTTATGGATCCCTTGGACTTTACTGACGAAGAAGCCAGCAATCTCTTCACATTGCCGGTCAGATGTTATTGTACAGTTAAGTCCCTCCGATGACTAAGTCATATCCTTCACTAGAGAGAAGATGGTTTTGGATCGGTTTGTGCTAGAACTGATCAATTCAGTATAATAATTAGCCTTGACTTTCTTTATGAGTTTGTGATAAGCTTTGGTAGCTGATATGAAGTTGGCGTTCGCCAGAGAGTCATAGGATTGCCTCCAGGTACGCTCTAGTAGCTTGCATTGCTTTTTCTGATCAGCCAATGCCACAGAGTACCAGGGGTGGGATTGCTCACGTTTGGGCCTGGACAGTTTCTTGGGGATGAGGTAGTCAAGTGACGAATTAACCCACTCTCTGTATACTGTGTCAGCTTCCTCCAGATCGTCTGGCCAATCTGGGCGGGAATTTTTTAGTCTAGTCTCGAACGACGCACCATCTAGTTTGTGCCATGGGCGCCTCCAAAGAGGCGGAAGGGGCTGTTTCCTGGAACTGACTGGGATCTTAATAAGAATTTGAACCAGGAAATGATCCAACCAACTAAGGGGACTGGGAATAGAGGCCAAGATACCAGGAATGTTTGAAAATACCGGGTCAAGCAGATGGCCAGCCACATGAGATGGCCCTTTGACTAGCTGAATGAGTTGGCAGGCCTGAAGATTGCCCAGAAGCTCTCGCACAGCAGGGGATTCGCAGCACTCAAAATGGAGATTCAGATCCCCCAGTATGCTGAAAGTCGCAGACTGTAGCGCTAGCATAGAAATAGTAGAGACCAGAGATTCTTGGACGGCGCTTGCGGGGCCCGGGGGCGATAGATCAGGAGCCCTGTAAAGGTAAAGATATCTGAGACCTTTATCTTAAAAAGGGCACATTCACAGTTAACTATGTTAATGGGAGAGAGAGATCAGGAATAGATAGATTTAAAAATCACTGCTAGTCCGCCCCCTCTTTTCTTGGGTCTGTTCTGGGTATGTATCAAATAGCCAGGAGGTAGAGTCAAAGTCAAAATGGCCGAGGAATCATTTGTTAGCCATGTTTCTGTTAAGAGTAGTAGACCGGGGGATTGATCTACCAAAAGATCATGGACATCCTCATGGTGCCTAACTAGAAACCTGCAGTTCAGGGTCAGTAAATTTAGTTTCATGACCTTTCCAGGTGGAGAAGTCAGTGGGACTTCGGTGGCCATGAAACCACAGTGTGAGCATCGTAGGCAGTGCACGCCTGGATACAAAAGATGAGTTGTAAGCATGGGTGAATTTTGCGAATTCGCGATCCGGGTTTCGTGAGGAATGCCGCATGAGAATTATTATGCTATACGACCATGATTATTAGAGATAGGAATGCATATTGACTTTTTGTTTTCTAACCAGTAGGGTTCTATCTATTTCCTGGTCTATGTGCCATTCATTACAGAATCTCTCACCGTTCGACACCATCTTATAGGTTTACTCCTTATATTATCCTGTTTTAAGTGCCAACCATGAACATCCAAAAGGTTTACTCCCTATAATTTAGTGCAGTGCACTCTGCATTATTATTACCTATACTCCATATGACATTCAAGACCGGAAGTCTTGTTAATGATGGAATCTTGGTTACTCCTGGTCCATGCGGGAGGTTGTGTTTGTGTTTTATAACGCTGATAAGAGATATTATGTATCATCTATTGATAGAGAGACACATTTACCTAATTAAGTTATGGTACAACAGCAGATGATTGTTCATCTTTTAGATTTGACGAATGGAAAATGGATGTCTACTACTGATTAGCATATGAAAACAACTCTAAGAGCCATGGTAAATTCTGAATTATTTAATTTACCGCTCACTACGGTAATTGATATTCATTATCTTTTTTCCCTATACTCATATTACAATATTTACATTTCTAGAGAAATTGTAGTGCACCCTGTATACACCTTTGTCCTGATGAAGACCCCGATGTAAGGCCACAAGTACGCCTACAGCTGTAGGGGTCGAAACGTTGACGGCTACCTTCCTTCCTCTTCAGTTGACACCGCCTCCATTACTTTGGATATTTACATACCAGTGTCAATATAGACATTTTAAAACCAATGGGTTATGTAAGGATCTCTTACTTGGGCTCAGGGATCTGAAGCCGTTTAATTGTGTTTAAATTCCTAATGAAATTGGATATATTCATTTGTCACAACTATTATCGTCTCACTATCTTTCTTTCTTTTCACAGCATCACGCTATTTCACTCCCTTTCCTTTCGGGCACTGTTATTTATAAATTGTATTATTTACTCATTGTGATTAATTTACAGTGTGTTGATTGTTTTACTACTATTGCCTTAATAAATTTGAATAATGGTTTTGCAGTTCGCAGGGACCCTCATTTTGTACACTACATAGCACCCAGGTCCCTAGTGGATTTTCTTGGGTAAAACCCCCCTTTCTTATCTAATCCTCTAACCAGTGAGCCACACTTCTCCTTGTGCGAGTTTGTCAAATGGAGATCAAAGAGATTTATAAGCTCCTCTAACACCTGGGACTTGGCACCTTGGGTGCCCCTAACATAGGGCCATATGTAGGTAAATCTGATTTTGCGATTCGGAAAATGCGATTTTTCGCGAATCGCACTTTCCGAATCACAAAATTAGATGTAGGTAAAAAATCGCAATTTTTTATGCGATTCCCAAAAATTCAAAGAGTTTTTTTAGCAATGCTTGAAATTGCGATTCCTTATTAACGATTTCGCTATTAAGGAATCGCAAAAACGGGAAAGAGCAATTCAGGTGCAGAATGAAGACATCACAACCAGGAAGTGTGAGTCTCCATGCTGCACCTAATTGCCTGCACCTGTCCCAGAGTCAGTTGCTGGCTGGGAGAGACAGAGTGGAGGGTGTGTGTATTTGGCTCTGAGCTCAAAAAGTGCAAAATGGATTCATAGGCTGCAGAAAAGGAAGGTGGAGAGAAGAAGGCAGAAGAACAATCCAGAAAAAGGAAGCAGAAATTTTCTGAAAGGGAGTTGGAGGTCTTAAAAGAGGAGTTGGTGAGGCACCATGATCTTCTTTTTGGAAAAGCCTCACTTCGTGTGCCTGAAGCCAGAAGAGGAAAATTTGGGGAGAAATTTAGAAAAAAGTCAATGCGATTGGCGTTACCCATCGAACCAGCGACGTCCTCCACAAGCGGTGGTATGACATGAGGCAAAGGTCCAAGGAGAGGGTGGCCACGAGATTGGCAGAAGCCAAAACAACTGGAGGTGGGAGCTCTACTACACCTGAGCCGACGCCCCTGGAGGAGTTGGTGGAGACAACCCTAAGGCCAGAGGAAATGACGGGCGTGACTGACCTGGACAGCTCTGAAGCCAGAGACACAACTGAAGGTAAGATGCATGGCAAAATCACCCAATGCATTACCATCCCACCCAACCTGCAAAACTCGCATGCATGAATAGGAATCCGGTCCATGTTTTTAGTAATACCCAGTGAAGCTTTTAGGGAAATGTAGTCATATGTCATGTACATAGGGGCAGGTACACATACAAAGGTTATGTGGGCAACAGGTCCAAATGCAAAATGTAAAGTACCCAAAATAGACAAGCAGGCATGTAAATAGTGTCATCTTAAATTTTAATATTAAAAAAAAGGAAAAATTACACACAACTCGTGTGATTTGTTCAGATTTGATCTGGGTTTTTTTTTACAGATGGACCAACAACACAGGACACTGTTGCACCAGTGGGAGAGTCAGCTTCAGCAGAGGACCAGGCAGGGCAGGAGAATCAGGGTGGCACACGTGACACACCTTCTGTACAAACAAAAAGGCGCAAAACTGTACCTGTATTAGTCCAAATGCAATCAGGATCCACAGATGCTGAAGATGAGCCACAGGCTGATGTATCACGAGCGCACATCAGGTCACATCACAAACCAACATTTCAAACATGACTGGCAGTGGAGCCAGACAGAGGGCACGGAACAACACCTGTAGTGCCACCACAGTTTCAGAGTCTGTTTTGCTGGGCTGGAGGGCCAAATGCTACAAGTGCAGCGCCTGCAAAGTAAAGGCATTGCGTCAATTCAACATCAGCTGGTACAGCACAATAGGCACAAGTCTGAGTAGAGAGTCGGCATCAGACAAATTGCAACATCAACAGAGGCCCATTTAAATGAAGCTAGAGTGTCTAGCCAGGCACAGCGCAGGGAGCAACGCCGCCTAACAACACGGCTAGACCAATTTGCCAGGGCTGTGAGCAGACAATCTACAGCCATAGCCATGCTTTGCAGAAGAACAGTGAGCATGCAAAATGCAATGACACACTGCTGTCAGGATGTTGCCAGGAGCCTGGTGTAAGTGACACATTTACTTGATCAGCTGCGTCCTGCTGTAACTGGGGGCATTGTTACGCCAGGTAGCATTGACACAGATGGGCAATCAAGCCGAAGCACACCAACACCACCAATACCAGCAGAAAGGCATAGGAGTGGCCGTCAGGGAAGAGGTGTGGAGCACAACATCGAAAATACAGACCAGGCTGACAGAGGTGCATCAGGGCGTTCACGCCGTAGGTGAAGCAGCAGAATGCACAATGGCATGTTGTGAAGCAAAACATCCCCTGAGGACTTAAGTTAATGACATATTGGCACTGTGTGGACATGAACACGTGCAATATTGTGACTAACAGTCCCAATGTGTGACATTGCATATCCTGCATTTAAGAAAGTAACATTTTTTCTGAATAACAACATTTTGTGTAATGTCATCACGTTGCATGCGCCCAGCAGCTGCCCCAGCTCCTCCTGCACGTCTGCGTTGGAGGGCTGGTTCCTCCTCATCGGATGTGTTGGAGTCAGTCAGATCCACTGGGGTGCCCTTCTTGATGGCAATATTGTGTACCATAGCACAGGCCACCACTATCTTGCAACATGTTTCAGGACTGTACTGTAGAGTGCCTCCACTCTTGTGAGGGCAGCGGAAACGGCTTTTCGGGATTCCAAAGGTTCTCTCAATGGTGGCTCTTGTAGCTCTGTGGGCAGTGTTGTATCTCCGCTCAGCAGCTGTGGTTGGATTCAGGTAGGGTGTGAGTATATAGTCACGCACAGCATATGCACTGTCTCCTGCATGGAAGAAGGATGGTGAAGGTGAGTGAAAGTTTCAACATTTCATACTACTGTTTGTGTGTGCCATGTAATTACCTAGCAGGTATCCCTCTCCAAAATCTCCATTTGTAAGTCTACTGTGTAAAGCACAGTGTCTAAAAATGAAGGAATCATGATATCGGTGATGAGATTTTTGCATTGCAGACTACCTGGATGTTAATTGAACGGTATGATTTTCTGTTTCTAAAAACATACTCATTGTGTGATAGGGGGGACAGTGCGACATGTGTTCCATCTACACAGCCAATCAAGTGGGGAAATTGGGCAATTTGATAAAAATCCTGTTTTGTTTGGTCAAGTTCCTGATGTGTGGTTAGAAATTTGATGTGGGTGTGCATCCTCTGCATCATAGCATTGAGAAAAGCATGGAAGAAACGCGAAAGAGCGCTCTGGGACACCCCTCCCATTGTGGCAATTACCCCCTGGAAACTCCCTAACGCTAGGAGGTGCAGTGAGCACAACACCTGTATGTGTGTGGGAATGGTGTGGGCCCTGTATGTGGGGTGCTCAAGCATGGGTGTCAGCTCCTCTATCAGCTCCAGGATACTTTCAGGATGCAGCCTCTAGTGCACATTGATGTCCTCCTCAGTGCGTTGGAAGAGGGTGATGCGTGTCCTGTAGATCCTCTCCTGGCGTCTCCTTCCCTCTTCAACCTGTCGGATGCGCAGCTTCCTGGCTATAACATAAATCCCAGCCATTGTGAGAAGCAACTGAGGCATTATGGGCCACTTTATATAGGTTGCACCTGGTTACCACCTGCTCAGAGTTGGTGGTAATTGAGAAGTGCAATGTTGCGATTTTTGTAAATTTGCAAATAGCGATTTTTACCTACATTGAAAATAGCGAATTTGCATTCTGCATCATGGTATTTGCAATTTACGCAATTCAATATACGCAGATTGTGGATTCGCAAATTTATTTGCAGAAACCATTCCTTGCAAAATTGCTAATCGCAAATTTAGCGATTAGTAATTTTGCGTTAGACATTTGTTACCTACATAGCAGCTCACACTTTTGCGTTCGCAAACACTAGTAATTCTGCGAATTACGGCATTTGCGATTCGCAAAAGCATACCTACATATGCCCCATAGACATTATGAATGTCCATTAAACCTAGGGGACATAAGTCTATCCTCACTACCTGGATATCAGTGCTCCCAGAGGGCAATGCCTTGATTTTAACACCTAATTCATGACGTATCCAAATGGTTAGGCCACCTGCAGGTCGGCCATGTGTCCCTTTCAAAGCTGGAATATGGAGATTTAAATAGGCTACACAAAATCGCGGGTACAAGAGCCAGGTCTATTGGAAAATGCAAATGTCATAACCATTAATAAAAGTGAGCCAATCTGGTATCGCTAGTTTTGCATTCAGCAATATTCCACGAGAGTAGTGAACCACCACCCGTAGACCCACTAGTATTAACTAAGGTATCAGATAGGCTTGTGAGGCTTGGAACATTCTGAGAAAGGGATATCTGCAAGGGGGAATCTATGTTGGTGATAGGAAGATGTTGGGTATTATCATTATCTTCCGTTACCAAACTATTTAGAGTATTAAAATCATGGCTATTAAAACCAGGAAGCTCGGTCACTTCCTCCTCCTGTAATATCTGGCCCGCACTAATACAATGTGATCTTAATTCAGTTCCATTACTCAGTCAATCCACAAGTTCCAAAGTAGAACTCCCCATTCTTACGCCCATCAAATGGCCATAGCTCAACCGCCCCATATCACCCGGACATGCCTTTCTTAACTGGATTGATGAATGTTCTGGTGGGCTAGTCCTAAACGCCAGAGAAAACAGATTTTCCACTAATACCTCGCTCTGCAATGTAATTTCAATACATTGAACAGGTTTCATGGCGGAGGTAAACCTACGAGCTCTGACAATGTCGTCTCTGATCACAGAGCGACAGCCCGGACGTGCCAAAGCCAATGAATGGCTTTATTAGTTAAAGAATCAGCACTTTCAAATCTACTATGTGGAGAAAGTTTCGGTACATTAGTCATATAAATTTTGCTTAAGACGGTGTTATTACTTTCAATGGGATTTCCCCCTCGTGGGTTTATAGGTAGCTGCGTCTCCCCTCGTGCATACCAAGATACATGATCTCTCAACCTGTTATCCCCGGGTGAATCCCTACAACCCGGCACAGATCGTGCAGTATTATCTATATCTCTTGGCAATACACCATGCCTACCAGACTTAGCCATCTGACTGTATGTAGTCGCGGTTTACACTGATCCATGGATTTCACTATGCTCGTAGGATTATGCTGCAGTCCATTTGAGGTTGGCGGAATGGGGATAGTTGCTTTCGGGACAAGAACAGGAGTAGGAAAGGAAGTACAATACCCCCCTCCCCTCCCCCCCCCAGGGCCCCACCATGATTGTTAGTTTTTTCAATCACGGCCTTTAGGGCCTTTGTGGCTCACTGGTTAGAGGAGGCAGACCCTGAGGGGGTGTGAGGGTGAGGGGGTGTGAAGGTGAGGTGCTGTGAGGGGGTGAAGGTGTGTGAGGGTGAGGGTGTGAGGGTGAGTGTGGCTCACTGGTTAGAGGAGGCAGACCCTGAAGCAGAGGTCAGACCCGGGACCTGGGTTCAATTCCTGACGCGGCAGGGATTTTGAGCCCAAATATCCACGGACTCGATAATTCTCGTTTCGGTGCCTACTCGAATCATGGGTTCACATTCTGCAGCTCTGGGCATCAGCCTGCTTAATCTCCACTATGGCCCCCCCGCGGCAGGATGCCTAGCTTTCACCTTGGGGATGCCCAGTACGAGTATCTCACAGGGAGAAAAGCCAGGACGGGTTCCCAAGGCAAGCGCCGAGATGCCTACGGGTAATCGAGCGCTGTATAAGAACGCATAATAATAATAATAATAATAATAATAATAATAATAATAAAATCTCCTCCCTTAAAGAATAAACCACCCTCTCAAGGTCATGAAGAGTTTGCACTTGATTCATGGCGGGCTCGACCACAATTACCCCATAATTATTAGCCAGCTCTACATTAGCCGCCCTCAGATTACTCATTAGGGGTGAGAATCTATTAGAGCACGGCACTAAGGAGACGCACTCACGAGGCTGTGCATCACCTTTTGATGGATAACCTTCCTCACCATTGATATTATGGCCAGAACCCCCTTTCTCAGCCCCCCTAGAAGAACTGTCATTTATTTTTGTACGAAACATAGCCGGGATTGCCGGGGTCTTTAAAAGATTAGCACTCCCCTGAACACTATTAGCCGTGCGGATAGATTCACTGGCTGTTGGACTTGGCCCTTCTGGCAGGTTCACCCCTAAACTTTTTGCTTTTAATGGTGACCTGGTGATGGTGATTTTTGGGTTCTGCGCACTATCACTGTGTCCCAGTAGAAAGTGCATGCGCACTTTGAGTGCATGTGGTGAGATAGGCCTGCCTGCCCATAGGAATGCATGGGGAATGTCTGTGTCCCTGGTAGTTCCTGATGCGTGGGGTGTACAGTTTCGAGTCTGGTATGTGCGTACTCATGTGATTGAATGCTGCAAAATGATGTATGCGGCGTGTATGTGTCTACTGTGGAAGTGCCACTTGTAGACATGGCTGTATGTGCTGTGAAGGTGCTGGCGTGTGATTGGCTTGAACTGGCTGGGATGCCAGGCTCCATGAGCCATGATGGGTCAGCCCGGTGGTGAGTGTGGAGATTAGCATGCTGATGGCTGGGGAGGAGTGCACCTGTGTCCTGAATGGGGCTGAGCTTTCCCCACACAATGCTGGCTCTGCCCCCTGTGGGGCGTCTAACGACCCTAGCCTCCCTAGTGATTGAAAAGGGTGGTTGAGCCCATCAAGGGTGCTCCAAAACCAGCTGTGACTGGTTTCTCCCCCACCCTGCACCTACAGACAAAGGGTTTTTCAGTATAAAAGGGGCTGTGTCCACATGAATGTTGTTCTGTTCCTGGATCCTACTTGAGGGGGGCTGCTGCTGCTGGGCACCAGGAGAGACCGCCACTTGGGACTGCCTTCCTGCCTGGAGGGCCCAGTGAGCTGGCCCCTGGGCCCAGCCTTTGCCCACCCCCCCACCTTGCTCTGCTGAGGGACCTTTTCCTGGACTTGTGCTGTCCTTTAGCGCTGGGAGTGCTTCCTCTGTTTCTTTAGCGCTTGGAGCGCGTTTATTGGTCTCTGGCGCCTGGGAGCACCTTAATTGCTAAAGCCGGTGCCCACCTGGCATTTATTTGGCCCGCATTTTGCGTGGGGAGCGGCGCGGGAGCCCACTCCGATATTTTGCCGATTTTCATGCCTCTCTAGCTAGTGCCAACCTCGCGTTATATTTAAAGTCGAGGGAGCCCACCCCTCTTCAGCCCTGCATCTCTTCGCCGGCCCGATCCTTTGTGAGGCGCTGTCCCGCCTCCCCAGCCCAGGGCCGCGCTGCTATTGGCCGCAGCCGCGACCCCGGAAGTCAGGCAGGCTGCAGCTAGACATGGCCAGGCTTCCCCGGTGAAGACGGAAGAGTTGCCAAGGTGATGGTGACGCCTGAGCCAACGTCACCGCCACGAGCAAAGGAAGCAGGAAGGAGGACGGGAGCCCACCCCACCTCCACACATGCACCCCCCACAGTTGTTCTAGAGCCCACGAGGCTCACGAGTGGTTTGCGGACAGAGCCTGCAAGGCTCCCCCATCGTGTTGGCCCCATCATCACCAGCTGCCCAGCACTTCGTGGGCAGCTGCTACGTTTAGGCCCCTGACTCTGGGACACAGCAAGGCCAACAAGGCCAGAGGGCCTAGGGACAGTCACAGGTGATGACTAAAGTGATTTTTGCGCAATTGTTATTGCCTACACCTCTGAATGTTTTTACGCGTCATGTGCTATGTGCTTATACCCCTACAGGTAGTGTGATACTTAGGTGGTTGTTTTTCTCCTAGTACAGGTGGTGCTAGTGAGGTCCTAGTTCCCTGCGTGACATTTTCCTAAGGTGGTTAGGGTTGCTTAGGTGGTACTTACCTGGTTACCAGTAGTTACTGGTTGTGTGCTGAAGTGATTTATACTCTATGTTCTAAGTGATATTCTAAGTGCTAGTTCTAAAAGTGCTGATTCCTGACAGTGGTCCAGGTGGCCCTGTCTTGTACATATCCCCTGTAAATTCTGCCTGTGCCTGTTGGCACATTGTAAAGTGTATGTTTTTATCTAATGTGTTTTGGTATAATACAAAGGCTATTTTCCTATATAACCTTGTGTGGAGTTTCCTTTGTGGTGGGCCTTGGGTGTTGTTGCTAGGGTGCGTGTGCAAATACTTAACTCACATAGCCTCCAAGTTTAGCCTTGCTGCTCGCGCCACATCACCTGGAGGGTGAGCAGGAGTTATCTTGGTGTGTAACTCCCTTGCCCTGACTTAGGAGTGGTGGTCTCTGACTGACTTTGGCGCAAGCCCTGGACAGCCAGGGATCCCATTTCTAACATTGGCGGCAAGCGGTGAGGATAAGGATTTGTGTTTGCGTTGTACCACAGTAGCAGCTGGCTGCACCACAAAACTCTGCATTTTAGATGACCACATTTTGGGGATTATTGTTTTTTTGAAGTTACATATTTTCTTCTCCTGAAGGTATCATTGTGTAATGCTGTCAAGTACATTTGTTCCCCGCCCCGCGCCCAGAGTTTGGGACCTGTGTCATGTGTGGTCACGTTGAGGAACCAGGGGTGGTAGAAACTGCCTTACCTATCCGAGGGGAGGGTTGTGTGGGGATGAATGGTGTGCGGCACTAGACAAGTGAGTGTGAGTTCTCTGGGATAGAGAGCTTGCTGATACCTTGGTGAATTGTGTACTCCTGTGTTAAGCTCAGACCCCTAGGTTCCCTGTGTCATTTGTTAGCCTTAGGGGGATGTCCTGGAGTGCCAGGCAATTGTTCCACCAAAGGTTTTAGACCAGAGGTTGGGAGGCCAGGTTCAGGATCAGCCTGACCTGAAGGGTAGGACGGCTGTAACCAGTGTCCTGACCGGTTCTTCTTCCAGAGGAATCTATCCATTTGGGAGAGGGCAGACCTCTGGAAGGGGGTGCAGAGGGTGGGAGAGCCCACCTCTGCCCCGGTGCAACCTGAGGGGTTAAACCCTGGGTTGGAATGGCGTTCTAGGTGTACCCCTCGCCAGAGGAGGAGGGACCCTAGGAGAAGAGGTAGGGGGAGGAGAGCCTTCCCTGAGACTCCTGGTCCGCCTGAGGGTGTAGACCCTAGGCTGGAGAACCAGTGGCAGTCTAATCCTGTTTTGCAGACAGGGAGAGTGGAGAATGGCTACTATGTGCCAGGGGTTACTACCCCCCACTCTGTGAATAGGCAAGGACTGGTGGCACCTGGTGGCACCTGGTGGCCCAGTGCCTGGTCCTGACCGCGGACAGCTCGGGAGTACCAGTGGGGTAGCCCAGTTGGTCCAGACAGTGTGTTGAGAAGGAATCCCATGGGTTCACCGTGGCGTAGAACAGGAGGGTGTCCCTGGAGTTGCGGGCCCGCGTCCGTGTTCTATCGCCCCAAGCAGGGAAGTCCATCACGGTGGTGATTGGTCTACCCTGCGTTTTGGCTGGAAGGGGGTTTTGTTGGACTGGGCCCTTCTGGCAGGTTCACCCCTAAACTTTTTGCTTTTAATGATGACCTGGTGATGGTGATTTTTGGGTTCTGCGCACTTCCACTGTGTCCCAGTGGAAAGTGCGTGCGCACTTTGAGTGCATGTGGTGAGATAGGCCTGCCCTCCCATAGGAATGCATGGGGAATGTATGTGTCCCTGGTAGTTCCTGATGCGTGGGGTGTACAGGCTCGAGTCTGATATGTGCTGACTCGTGTGATTGAATGCTGAAAAATGATGTATGCGGCGTGTATGTGTTTTGAAAAGGGGTAAGTGTGTTCCCCACAGAAATTCACATTAATTTTTCAAGATTGATATCCATTCTTTCCAGATCGTGGTATGAAGGACAGAGACATTGCAATTGCAGTGAAGTTTCTTTATTTTGTTTTTATTCATAGAACAAGGACAGCCGACACGTGTTTCGCCCCCTCTTGGCGATTTGCGCCGGGGCTTTCTCAAGGCTGTTGAAGAGGATAAGAGAGAATATTTTAGTTGTGTGGTTTTTAGAGCAGTTGACCCCAAGAGGAACAGAGAAAACACCTAGTGTGAGGAAGTGGTTATGGTGGTTTAGTGGTGTCATGGCGAAAGAAAGCCTTATCTAAACGCTCAAAGAAAAGTGTTGATTATGAAGTCAGGTGCAGTGATTTTAGTTATGCCAGAACCGCACAAGAGAGAATTCAGGAGAAAGCGATATTAGTGGTGTTATAGAGTTTTTTTATGGTTTTTTGAGTTTTTTTAGGGTTTATTGGAAGGACGGCGAGATCTAGTAAGCGTAGTGAAAGGTGTCAGATATTCAATTTTTCAATCCAGAAAAAAGTCCCAAAGTCCCAAAATAGAAAATAATAAGTGATCAGAGAAAGGTACAGTATAGTAAATGGAATATAATCATAATACCTAGTTTGACTTATTGACATAAATGGTTGTAGTTTCCATATATTTACAGAGTTCCAAATGTGAAAATATAATTCTTCAAAGGTAAAACATTTTCTGCCAATTAAAACAGAGGCATTCATGAGTACAGTTGTTATGACAGTCGGTCTTACGCATAGTATGTTAGATAAAACATTCTGAGAGGTACAAACAAACTTACAATATATAAAAAAGCATCTATCTACATTACAAAAGTATCAAAAGAAAATAGCAGGGTTCGCGCCTGTATGTGTCTAGTTTGGAAGTGCCACTTGTAGACATGGCTGTGTGTGCTGTGAAGGTGCTGGCGTGTGTTTGGCTGGAGCTGGCTGGGATGCCAGGCTCCATGAGTTATGATGGGTCTGCCCGGTGGACCATGAGGGTCAGGCTCCATGACTTATGATGGGTCTGCAAGGCTCCCCCATCGTGTTGGCCCCATCATCACCAGCTGCCCAGCACTTCGTGGGCAGCTGCTACGTTTAGGCCCCTGACTCTGGGACACAGGGCGTCCTAGCCTCCAACAAGGCCAAAGGGCCTAGGGACAGTCACAGGTGGTGACTAAAGTGATTTTTGCGCAATTGTTATTTCCTACACCTCTGAATGTTTTTAGGCATCATGTGTTATGTGCTTATACCCCTACAGGTAGTGTGATACTTAGGTGGTTGTTTTTCTCCTAGTACAGGTGGTGCTAGTGAGGTCCTAGTTCCCTGCGTAACATTTTCCTAAGGTGGTTAGGGTTGTGTAGGTGGTACTTACCTGGTTACCAGTACTTACTGGTTGTGTGCTAAAGTGATTTATACTCTATGTTCTAAGTGATATTCTAAAAGTGCTGATTCCTGACAGTGGTCCTGGTGGCCCTGTCTTGTACATATCCCCTGTAAATTCTGCCTGTGCCTGTTGGCACATTGTAAAGTGTGTGTTTTTATCTAATGTGTTTTGGTATAATACAAAGGCTTTTTTATATATAACCTTGTGTGGAGTTTCCTTTGTGGTGGGCCTTGGGTGTTGTTGCTGGGGTGCGTGCGCAAATACTTAACTCACATAGCCTCCAAGTTTAGCCTTGCTGCTCGCGCCACGTTACCTAGAGGGTGAGCAGGGGTTATCTTGGCGTGTAACTCCCTTGCCTTGACTTAGGAGTGGTGGTCTCTGACTGACTTTGGCGCAAGCCCTGGCCAGCCAGGGATCCCATTTTTAACACTGGCCAAGGGGAACCACTTTCGGTCAGCAATATTTCCTCGCATTCCTCTACCAGAGTGCTAATACGACCTCGAACACACTCTGGATCTTTTTGTTTGGTCGCTCTTCTGGCTTTCTTCCCTTTACGAGGTTTCGAGGTGCTCGCTCCCTCCACTCCCCCGATATTTCCCTCCATGGTCTTTCTCTTGCCCATAATTGAATGCACCCTTGAGCTATATAACCCAATGCAAGTTTACAACACAGTACGCAAGAAATTAGGCCAATGCTCGATGAAAATTATAGCTGACACACCAAAGGCAGATACATTAGAAACCCCAAACAGAACTTACAATACTGAGTTTCACAAATAAGAGAGGTGGCCCGGCCCGGCCTCCACCGGCCACTGATGGGCACATACGGCCCCGCCCTTTGTCCCGGCCTTCGCCCGGCGCGCACCCATGCCCGTCCCGTGAAGGGGGAGAGGCAGAGTTGGTTTTATTGGTAGCAGAGTCAGACCAGGTGCGGGCAGATCCTCCAGAGCCCCCTGGGACTTGTAGTGTCCACAGCAAACGGAAATATGATGGTGCAGCGAGGTAGGTTTTTTTCAGCAGCAAAGTCAGACGAGGTGCGGGCAGATCCTCCAGAGCCCCCTGGGACTTGTAGTGTCCACAGCAAACGGAAAGATGATGGCGCTATTAAACAATTCTTCCATTTCTTTTTTGTCTGGTGATGCATAAAAATTAAATATTTGGAAAGTTTCGGCATACAAGCTAATTGTGGTTAGCATTGCTCTTCCAGCACTTATAATAGTTTCCTTGGGTATTTGTGCATTACTGTTTTTGCAGACGATCGCTATGCCAGCATTTCCGATCCCTCCCCCGGACCATGCAGATGGACCTAGTGTTCGCCAGTTTTTTCCTCTGCATTATCTTTTTTCAGGTCTAAAGAACATTCTTGGAAGCATATTATATCCGTATCAACATTTTTGCAGTGTTCCATTACTGTCAGTTTCTTTGATTGTTGCCCAAATCCTCTGATGTTTAAAGAAGCGAGTGTGATCGCCTTTCGTATTATTTATGTATTCATCATGAGATGTGTTTTTTTATGATGGTGACCATGGTGAAACCATATTATCTGACATTCCACCATTCATTACGGGGGTTAGTGGATCATATTCCTCTGTTATCCCCAAGAATGGAGAAAATATGGTGTTGTTTGTGTCCTGTGATTTGGCTGCTAATTCAGGTTCCTGGGTTTCTGGGATCTCAGTTTCCTCCTGAACCTCCTCTTCATCAGAGAGGTTTTGTAGCACTCTGAATTTCCCCTTTACTACTATCTCTTTTGCTTTGGGGAATTTTTTTTTGGGGCGTGATTTGGAGTTTTCCTGTGGCCTTTCTCTTGTGGCCTTTTGGGAGTTGCCAGCCTTCATCGTCCATGCCGTTTTGAGCATTAAGCTCTGTTTTCTCTTCTTTCTCTCGGGCTATTTTTCTATGACTGACTCCATCTGTTGAACTGCTAGCACAATTTGGGAGTCAGAGGGTGTGTTGTTTCCCTGTGGTTCATGGGTTGTGTTGTTTGTTTTGGTCTCTTGCCTTTGTGAGTTATTTTCTTGTTGCTGTTCTGTGTTATTGCTTTCACTGTTCATGAGATCTCCTTGTTGGTTTTGTTCTGTGTCTTTCATGATTTCTTCTCTGTGTTTCTCAAACGCTTCCAGATGGTCAGTCTATGTCTATTTCTTGATCTTGTTTGGCCCCTTCTGTTTGATCTATTACATTGAAGGGGTAGTTGTTTTTGCTTGTTGATGCGCTCTATCCTTTGTCTTTTGTTACCCCGGCGTAGGAGTTTTTCCTCATGGGGCATGAGCTGAATAAGTGTTTGTTGCTCCCACACATATTGCATCTCTTTGGTTTGGGGCATTCAAAGGTTTTGTGCCCGGTTTCATTGCAGTTCTTGCATACCTCTTTGTTGCAATTTTCTTTGGTGTGTTCAAAAGTTTGGCAGGATCTACAGAAGGTGGGTTGGTTGGGATAGTTGAGAAACCATTTGCTTGCCCCTATAGATAAGGTAGCGGGTGGGTGTCTGAGGTTCCCCATGCCTGTTTCATCTTGTTTACGTTTGCATAGGTACTTCCTTTTCCAATTCCACAACCCCAAGGAATTTTTCATGTGACACCCCCTCTGATTTTTTCACAGTATTTACGTAAGAACAGCTCAACATCTTGATCAGGGACATATGGGTTATACATGTAGATTGTTATTGGGATTTCGTTTATCACAGTAGTATTGGTCATGGTTATTCCCTTCGTGGCCTCTTCATTTTTAAAAAGAATTGTTCCATACATTATGTTGCTTACTGTTGCTTTGTTAGTAAAATTAAATTCATACACTCCCCTACTGGGATATACCTCAATACATCTTAATTGATCTATTCCCACTTTAAATTTTTTTTCGAGTATTTCAAAAACAATGTATTGTAAAACTTTCACATTTCTTTCCTCTTCATTGACTTCAGTTTTAATTAATTGTGTTGTGCCCTTGCTTTGGCACATTGTTATGATAGTGCGAGCCTGAGCCCATTGCGCTCTGTTAGAACTGGGGTCACCAATTCCACCACAGTAGCTTGGTGCGAGGCAGGCAGGCGCCCGAAGGCAATGTGTAAAGCAGACGTGCAGCACACACTCGCACTGAGACAGGAAGGCACACGCAATAAAATGACACCACACCAGGTTGCTGTTTCAAACATGACTCTTTATCTAGACTTCTTCAGTGCAGGTAGGTAACTCACTGTTATTTATGCAAATATCACCCCTTGTTGTTTAATATCACTTTTCAGGCATTGGCAATTGGGGTCAACATCTCTCTGGTATTACTTCATGGACCATAGTACTCTGCTCAGGGCAGCCTAGGCAATAACATTTCTCATAAACAGATCCATTAACTGTAACATTTTACAAGTTTGGTCCCAATACTAGAACATCTCTGGTGCAAGGGGTTCTTTAAAACAGCTCAACATACGCCTAAATGGTGTACCAGTAACATAACCAGCATTTCATGCTCATGGGCAGGCTGAAAGAACATTCCCCTAGCAAGGGGTTAACTTAGGTACAGTATATTAACAATGATGGGAGTCTGGTGCCCAGTTCCGGGGCCCTAAGCCACTTTCCTCTTCGCTCTAATTTAATTTAATTTAATTGCGGGTTTCTAAAGCGCTAGAATCGACACCCGAAGGAGTATCTCTACGTTGTAGAACGCTGGGGAACCGTCCTGGCTTTCCCTGTGAGATGGTCCCTACTGGGTATCTCCAAGGTGAAACCAGGCATCCCTGGTGTATGTGGGAGGCTGTTTTGGAGATGAGGCAAGCTAATGCCCAGAGTGTGATCCCTAGTTAGAGTAGGTACTGAGGCGAGAAATATCGAGTCCGATGACCCTGGTCCAAGACCCTGCTGCGTCGGGAATCGAACCCTGGTCCCGGGCCGTCCTCTGCTCCCGGGTCTGCCGCCTCTAACCAGTGAGCCACACCCCTCCACTAGACCTTAGTAAGGTTAACCAGGGCCAACGGAGCCCGACTACAGTCTCCTGAGGGGAGGAGTGGTTGCGGGGCTCAATCTCTGTTCTCTCGAGACTCCTGGGTAGCCTCCGCTGTCACCACAGTCTCTTGCCCTCCTCCAGGGGTATAACCTGTGTTTAACCTCTTCCGTGCTCATGACGGAACCGTTCCGTCACGAGCCTCGGGTGGGCTGTGCTGGTGACGGAACGGTTCCGTCACGGCCCGCTCGCCGTGCCTGTGCGGTGCGAATTCCACGCCTGCGCTGACGTTTTAATGGGCGGGCGGGTCCGTGACGGAACCGTTCCATCACAAGCACAGCTCACCCGCGAGCCGTGACAGAGCGGTTCCGTCATAAGCACGGAACCACCGCGCGGCCGCCCCACCCCCTTAGCACTGCGGCATAATAGCCCCCGCAGCAAAGGGGTTAATAGCCTCCGGGAGGCCCAGCTGCATGGTCCAGGCCTGGGTAGGTCGGGGGGCTCCCGGGCCTTCTGGTTTTTCCCCGGTCCCCGGGACCAATAGGGATGCGGCCTGAGCGAGGCGCGCCAGCCTCAGCCAATGGCTGCGCAGCTCCGAGGGCCGGGTACCAGAGCCAATCACAGGGCGGCTCCTAGTAGGGTCATCCCGAAGAACCAATGGGGCGCGCCTGCCTCCTTGCACAGCCGATGACTTAGGCCTCGGAGAACGCTCCGGGGCCTAGCGCTGCCTTTCTTCAATACCACGGTGGCCTTCCCCATGCTCAGGGGGCCGCAGCGGCGACTCAGGCAGCAGCGGAGACTTCACTTAATAGGCGCTGGGGCCACGGCGGTGATTCAGGCAGCAAGGCGCACTCTGTAGCAGCGCCCAGAGGGGATCCACACATGCGCACAAGTCAGGCAGCCTCCGAGATTTGCAGCGCCCGTCCCGCAGTGGTGTTGGCAGACTAGCGCTTTCAAGGTCACAGCGCTCAAGCTCAGGTACCGGGTGGCGGCGGTGATTATGGCATACAGCGCAGTTTAGACATACAGCACTCAGGAGGCAGCAGTTCTGGTCCAAGTAGCGCTTAGGGATCACAGCGCTTCGGGGGCTCAGCACTTTAGGGGGGCCGGAGTTCTTCCAGGCACTGTTCAGGCAGCAACAGTTCTGGACAAAATAGCGCTGGGGGTACAGCTTAGGCAGGGCAGCGCTAGTGAGATGTCAGCGCTTGGGAGCACAGTGCAGGCAGTAAGTGCTGGTAACCTCGTTGATCCCCCAGCAGTGCTCATAGCAGGCAGGTTCTTCCTGGCAGCGCTTGATGGTCACAGCGCCTTTCTTGGGGGATGGATGGCAGGTCCCAGTGTAGGTTCTTGGGGGGAAGAAGTGGGGTTGAGTTGGTGGGATTCAGAGGCAGGATTGTTCCCTGCAGCACACTGGAGGTGGTTCCCTGGGTTCTCCCTCGCTGGGCTAGATCTGCAGGCTGGTAGAGTCCCTCATCTAACTTAGGAACAGCAGTGCCTAGGCCCAGTCAGTCCCCAGTAGTGTAGGTTCCTCCCCTAGGCCCAACCACCTATACTCATGCAGAGGTTCCCCCAGGTCCAGTGGTAACTCAACTTACAGTCAGGTTTTCCTCCTTTACTCCTATACCCCTAGGTCAGGTGACCCTCTAAAGGCGGCAAAGCATAACCCCTCCCATGGCTGGAAGGTCCAGGCGCTTCCACATATTAAGCTATGGAACAAAAAGGCGGAATGGCAGTGATACTGTAACATGATGTCCCAGCCTGCTCCTAACTACTAGTGCGTGTCTACAGAGGCCACTCCACAGTAGCAGGGCCTGTGGCAGCCATGATGTTGGGAGAGAGCACCTGCACCTCAGCACTGTTTGGCAGTGGTAAGGTGCCCAGAGACCTAGGTCCAACAAAAGACTGTGGCAAAAATAAGGCAAAAGGGACAAAAAAAATTGGGTAACACCACCCTAGGGCTGACAGGTCTAACACGCTCCATGCTGGCGCCATCTCCCAGGGAGAAATAGTTTCCTGTGTATGTGCTTGTTTGGTCAGCCACTGCACAGCCATCATTGTTAAGAGTGAGGGAGGGAGAGAGGGTGCCCGGCTAGGAATGGTGAAATAAGAAACCCCCGTTCAACTCGGTAGCACTCGGTCTGTTGTCCCGACACTCACTGTTGAGCTCCTGGTCTTGTGGAGCTCGGGTGGGAGGCAACGGACGTGCACTCAATTTAACAGTGGGGGGGGACAAAATCCGGCGATCTTACGTTGGAGCGGTATTCTTCCGACACTGGGCAGTCTGGTCCTGCGGGTGTAGGGCAGTAGGGGCCCGAGGTGGAGTCATCGCAGCAGACAGGGGTGGCGGATGGACGTGCGTCTCACGGGTTCTGGGGTCAGGTGCGACATTCCCTCAGAGGTGGGGGGAGCTCAGCCGGCCGGCGGGCTCCTGGTTGCGGTAAAATTGGAGCGTCCCTCGGTCTTTTCGTCCCTACAGCTATGTGCAGTGACCAGTCGTCCGGATTATGTAGGTGTCCCTCAAGTTTGGCTTTCCCAGGTAGCGCAGCCTCGCTCCGGACAAGCCAGATACGAGTCCCAGCCCCTGAGTTGGCCTTCCCCGAGTTCTCCCTGGACCCCTCCTCCCTCCACTCATCGGTGCGCAGCCTGGTCTCAGACAAGCCAAGGAGTGCAGGCCCAGCACCTTCAAGTGTTGGGGATCAGAGTCAGACCTCCCAGCTAGACCCCAGACTAGGTGAACCTACCTGAATCCACCCCCATTACAAACAACTTCAAACACGGCGCATTTAAAACTTTATTCTTGATTGCTACAAACTCCTCCTTGTATTCTTGCCAACAACGAAATGTCGCATTTTTCTTTAATAACGCTTATTAATTATCCAACATATATGGAACGAAGCTTTTGGATCATCAATGTCCCAACAATGACACCTATAGGTTATACCAATGCTTTTTAGGTCTCGTGCATAGGGTTGCTGTGCAACACACTGCCATCGCTCTGCAAAGCATGCTGTATACACTATACTGGGTAAGCTTAATTAAGCTCTGCCCACTCTACACCCATGTTTTGATTGGGTTACATCATAAATGCAGTGTTTTTGTTGGTTTTCCCATTCTTAGTCCCTCCTCTTAACGGTCATGTTGCCGTTTGTAGCCTTCCGAGGCTATCAGCCCCTTTACCGTAATGTAATTTTTCCTTGTGTCCCCCCCTCTCCTGCAGTCCGTCACTTTTCAACCCCCTGCACCTCTCCCCCCGCCCCTCCCGTTTGTGCCTTTTTAGACTCCCAACTTTTTTTTAAAAAATGCAATGAGGCTTGTGTAAATAGGAGTCCTATTGCATTCATAAATGCTTATTTTTCCTGGGATTGGCTGACTCAATGCGCACTCTATTTTGCCTGACTTCCTCCCGGTCTGCTCCTCACTTCCGTTTCTCTTGTCCTTCCTCTGTTTGTCATCACTCTGCCGACTTGTGAAGTACTTCGGCGCACTTCTTCAAATAATGATAATCGATGCCTTGATCCTGTTAGTTATTTTGAAAATGTGTGGTGTTTGTTCTTCCAATATTCATGGTGCGGTTTAGAGGAAGGCTGTGACAGGTTAGAAAGAGGAACCAGGGACGGCCTTTGGAACATGGAGGCTTTGGTAAGCCTTGCAAGACGCCGAGCTGCAAGCGGCAGTGGTTGGAGAGGTGAATCTATTTGGGGAACGACTTGAAGAGCCTTTTTCTAATTTTACATAAACAGTTCCCCCCACTTTTTGCTTTAATAAAACAACCAGCACGACTGCCATAAACCCTCGAAATGTATCAAGCAGGATTTGCTGGCTTTTGGGGGTCCGCGCCAGGAGAACCGCGCCGTCTTTGTATAGCAAGAAGAGCCGTCCCCTGCATCCCACGTACGGAAAATCAGCCCCAGTTTCCTGCAGGGTCCAGTTCAGATCATTAATGTATAGGTTAAAAAGAGAGGGGGCTAGGATACACCCCTGACGTACCCCCCTTTCGGTAATAAAATCCCTTGTGACCCTTAGGTCTTGAGAGTACCTAATATTTGCCCTGGTATCTCTGTGTAGGTCCCTCAGGAAGTCCACCAAGTTAACTCCAACCCCCATGGCCTCCATGGACTGCCACAGCCTTTCCCGATTAACACAATCGAAGGCACAGGACGGATCCATGAAGGCCATGTAGATCGTTCCCTGGCAGGCAATGGTGTACTTTCCGAGGGTAAGGTAGAGGTTACCACATTGTGCCACAGTTGAGCATCCTGGGCGAAAACCAAACTGCACATCGGATATGATCATGTTCTCTTACGCCCAGGTGCTCAATCTGTTCAGCACTACTCTTCCCACAACTTTTACCACGGAATCAATGAGGCAGATTGGTCTATAATTCGTGCTCCACTTCTTGTACAGTAAATACAATCTCGTTCCCGTACTGTGGGCTTAGCTGCAGCTCAGACTCAGATGTTAAACTTTTAAAAATGGCGCTAAAATGGGCCACCCATTCCTTCTCTGTTATACTTGTACCTAGATCTGCATGCTTATCTGTTAAAAAAAGTGGGCTATTAATAATGTTCCAGAATCTGGAACTGCTAGATAAGGTCAGAGGGTCTAGAAACTCTCGCCAGGTATCCCCCTTTAATTCCCTTTTGCGGATACTTATCTGCTTTTTATAATTGGCACGTGTGGAGCGGATCAAAGCATTGTCCCTAGGAGTGGTTTTTAAAGCGGCCTTAAGTACTCTGGCGGCTTTAGAGCATGAACGGTCAATCTATTTGGGGAACGACTTGAAGAGACTTTTTCTAATTTTACATAAACAGTTCCCCCCACATTTTGCTTTAATAAAACAACCAGCACGACTCCTGAACAGTTAGTGCCGACCTTGAGGGGTCGATAAGGTGCCGCCAGTATTTCGACGCCATGATGTGGGAGGAGAGGGAGAAACAAGCCAGGGTGCCTGCACCCCGAAAGAAATGTAAATGTAAAAGTGCTGTCCTTCTGATAGAAACTTATATTTAAAAAAAAGGTTTGCACTAGGTCTAATTTTATATCACGAAACACAAAATTTGGAAATACTTGTTTTATTTGACACTAAATCTCTTTGCGCATATTCTTTATTATCGTTTGTAATACAATTTTTAAAGGTATACTTTGGATATTCACAGCTCTTACAATCTGGGACTTCATACAACTGTGAATGAAAGTGATGATTGCTCCAGCCAGCATTCATTTCTGCAGCTATATGGTTGCATCTGCGGGGATGGAATTAATCAGAGAGCTGTCGTACATTGCCCTCCGATTCCTTTAACTTGCTTTAATTCTCCATGAAAGGCGTATGTTACATTTTCTACGTATTTACCTTAAGATGAAAGGTAAACAAAATATTGAAAAAATTTTTTTAGCCACGTCTCTGGCCCCGCCTCCTCATTCCATACTTTTGTTCTGCACTTCAACCGCTTGCTGGGTAATCATACGTCAGAACCACGTAGCAGTTTCTAGGTGGGCGTTCTTTGGAGCCCCTCCCCCTCACACTCCACCTCCTTTGCAGAAGTTCTCTAGTTTCCAAGGGCCAACCAAGTGCAACTAGCTCCAGTGTTTGCCTTCTGGCACTTGCACTGTCCTTATGGCACCAATAGAACAACTAATCCCATGACCCAGATAAAGCATTCCGGACGGGATAAGTAAAGCATGTATCTGTAAAAAACTTGAAAGAATTCTTTTTTTTGTAGGGGTCTCCCGCTGTCTTTCTATTCAAGCTTAAGGCACACCTGCAACCACAATGTGCGCTTGCAACCAGTGCTGAGACATAACTCCCTGATTTCCAACAGAACGGCATTTTGGAAAGATTGTCAACTCTCAACGCCGCTCAGCGCTCCAACATCAGAGCTAATGTAGCACTTTTAATCGGAGGGGTACATTGCCAGAGACAGATGCTTGGGGAAGCTCATAGAAACATATGTGTAAGGCACATCGAGTTACTTCGTTCCAACCGCCTGTCGGTGTTCATCCTTTTAAGGTCACGCGTAAGCTGTTCCTGCTGTAGCGCCTTGAGAGCCTGGCTGACGCGCTCCCAATCTTGTTTTACATACTCCACTGCTCGTCACGTGGTCTGATCGCGCACACTGTAGTGCATGATTCGGACATTATTTAGTGGCAGGGTGGGATGGGTTAAGTACGCTTGATGCAGAGCGTAGCAGAGAGTCTGTAGCTCACGTTTGAATCTTAAGAAGGGGAGAAAAGTTGGCATGATGGCTAAGGCGCTCGACCTCGGACCTGGGGAACCCGCTTTGAGTCTCGGTAATGTCGCCAAACCTCCTGTGATTCTGGGCACATTACTTATTCTCCCCGTGCCTAACAAAATGAATGTGTGTCCTTGTGTAACGTAACTGGTGCTATGTAAAGCGCTCCGATACCCGCAGTGGCGGCTGGTGAAGTTTGAGAATGGTGAGGCTAGACTTGCCCTTTGGGGATTGGAGCATGTAGGGAGATCTCTCGCGGGGTGCGGCATGGTATTTTCGGGGAGGCCCGTCACCATTTTCTGTGCAGGTCTAATTTTTAAAAATCTGATAAAATTATGCATTTTCTAATGCACCACAGTTACAGCTGTCTTCTAGTGCCCGCACAATACCATGGTTTAATGGTTTCGGTGGCATTGGGCCCCATGACATTCATAGCTAAAACGCATTCACCATAAGCAAGGGGACTACCTGTAGCATAAAATCTGCTCATTAGTGGCTGATTTACACAAAGTAAAACTAGAAATACGGGATAATTCAGGGCTTACACAACCTAAATTATGTGATCTTAAGCAAACTTTTATGTCACCAAAGCTTTTTTCCTCATTTTTGGGTATAAAAGCACACTAAATCAAATATGTATGTTCAGAATGCCAGTTGTACCAAAACCATTAGGGCTGACCTCAGGTCGAGTTCTGCTATCTCTTTATAAAAACTACACAGAAATGCACAAATAAGTAAAAACCAAAGGCTTAACATAAAGAAAGCCTAATAGACACTCAATTACTGTCTCGTTTGTAAGGTGAAACCAGAAAATGTGAATAAATCAGTGCTTCCTTACTTAAACTGTGTGATCTTAGGCACATGTTCACCTTCAGAAAACAAAAAAACATTATCACAAACGTATGAAAGCCCTTTCAAGTATGTGCATTCTGAAAACGAGCTATACAAAATTCATCATGAGTGGATATGAAAGTACTTTAAAATAGGTGCGTGGCCGTGAAGGCCAGTATTACATAAATCATTACCGTCAATCAAAGCACTTTCAAATGGGTGCGTGAATGTCAGTTGTGTACACAGACCATTAGCACTGCCTTCGAGGTGAGTTCTAACGGTCGCATTATAAAAGCTACAGTGAAATGCATAAAGAGGAAAAACGAAAGCACACAAACAATTGCTTATCTCAAGTTTTCAGGGGCAGACGGAGCCGTCAAATCTAAACCTCTCACCTCGTGGTCCACTGGGTTGGGGGCTGCTGGGCACCATCTGGAGTCTCCAGACACACCATTTTATTGCGCATTAGCAGCACCTTAGCTAATGCTGCCGCGATTCTCCCCCTAGCGGCCAGAGAGTATTGCTCAGCAGTGCCATACATGTGTTTTATACCACCACTAATCATGGCCCTTACAAAATGCAGTGTGGTATCAGAGTCTGTGCAGTGTCTTCAACAATAACAAACTGCGCAGACTGCTGCCTTTTCCCTGCCCTCTCCCAACTCGTCACAGGGTGGGACCGACCCTGTGACGAGTTAGGAAAGGGTGGGGGTGACTGTGCTCTCACTTCCTGAGTGACATGAAGCCCTAGCACTGCGGGGCTTCAATCTAAAACGCCCGGGGGAAATTTGACTTGGACGTCCTCGGGTGGTGGAGCCCGGCCCTCAATGCTATGTGTTTACCGAGCTGATGACCTCACAGGCCTCAGGGCTGCGAAACCATCCGCCCGGCAACTAGTGGAAATTGCGACCGCCCAGGCACGAAGTGTCATTCAGCGTGATTAACGGTGAGTTGAAAATTAGAAGTGTGCAGCAGTCCCGGCTCCTGGCCCCAGAAAGAAAAAAAATGAACGCTTTTTGTAAATGAATGCAGCGTGGAAAGCCCAAAAATAAATTAACAATGAGTTTGGTTTCAAATTAATTTGGAGATAGTGATGGGGGCGAAAGTAAAGGGGGCGGAGCCCCAACGCCCTAGACGAGAAACCGCCACTGGATACCCGGTTCGGGTCAAGTTCGCGCTATATAAAACTCTGAAAAAAAATATAAGATAGTCCAGAGAATCTTATTGTCCTTTGCAGAGATCTTTGTGAAACCCAGAAGCCAAAAGTTACCATCCTCCTAAATGGTTCATTTTTAATAGGCTTGCTGCAATCATCTAAATATAACTAGCAAGACGAAAGCGTGCATCTTTGTATTGTTACAGTGTTTTCCTCCAAACATTACAAACGTACTAAAGCGTTAATGTTTCTGGAGTCGATAATATGAGCAGAGGTGGACGAGCCAACAAATTAAGGACCGTAGAACCTGTGAACGAGCCAAGCCCTGAAATTATTTGCTATGCAAAATACAAACCACGTAAAATATAATACATTCTATTTAAAATTAAACAAGCACTAGCAAAGGCAATATGTCTTACTGACGCAAGAGCTTTTGGCTTTGCCAATATATTTTAGCCATGTTATACACCAGTGTGGTTACTGTTCAGCATGACTAAAAGTTAGGGGCATATTATCAAGGTGGGCGATATGAGATTATTGCCGCTTTTGCAGCCAGTTCAGCCGCAAAGCGGCGATAATTTCATCACCCTATTAGCAAGCTGTCGCTAACATCAGTTAGCGACAGTTTTGAGGCGATAGCTAGCGGTTTGGGGCTCGCTTTGCATGTCAGCGATATTTATCGCTAATGACATGCAAAGTGGGCGTACCCAACCTGTTAGAGACTGAAACCAGTCGCTAACATCACTATCGCCTATTATCAACGCAGGGTTAGCGATGAAAAAATGTGCGCTAAGCGCGAATATCGTTGAAAACTAACGCCTGCTCAGACCACTTCTTAACCTGTTTATTCAATGCGAGTTGGATTTTCAGGTTAAGACCCTATTGCCGTTAATGCCTGAATATCGCTGGATTTCCAGCGATACTCACGCATTAACCAGCTATGGCCGGATATTTTATCGCATTTGAGATAAACGTTACTAATAGCACGTTATCTCTGCAATAAAATCCAGCGATGCAACGCGATAAAAAAACAATCACTAAGCTCATTTAGCGATAAATATCGCTAGTTGTTGATAATATGCCCCTTAGTGTGACAGAGAAAGCAGAGTCTGAGCTTATGTTTTTGTCCTTTAGTGAACAAGAACAGCGGTAGTCCTTTCTCTCTTTCGCATGTATCTGCTCTCTGCTAATTAGCTGTCCTGGCAACACTGGACCTCAGAGAGATATTCGGTTGGGCTGGAGGCAGCTGACATGGCAGACCTCTATAGCATCCACACACAGTGGCACTACGGCTCTCTGGGACTCCCAGCCTCCATCTCAGGGGTGAGGGTGTGTCACAGTAATGCAGCCTCCGTCACAGGTGTGAGGGGGGTCACAGTAATGAAGCCTCCGTCACAGGTGTGAGGGGGTCACAGTAATGCAGCCTCCATCACAGGTGTGAGGGGGGTCACAGTAATGCAGCCTCCATCACAGGTGTGAGGGGGTCAAAGTAATATAGCCTCCATCACAGGTGTGAGGGGGTCACAGTAATGCAGCCTCCATCACAGGTGTGAGGGGGTCACAGTAATGCAGCCTCCATCACAGGTGTGAGGGCGTCACAGTAATGCAGCCTCCATCACAGGTGTGAGGGGGTCACAGTAATGCAGCCTCCGTCACAGGTGTGAGGGGGTCACAGTAATGCAGCCTCCGTCACAGGTGTGAGGGGGGTCACAGTAATGCAGCCTCCATCACAGGTGTGAGGGCGTCACAGTAATGCAGCCTCCGCCACAGGTGTGAGGGGGTCACAGCAATGCAGCCTCCATCGCAGGTGTGAGGGGGGTCACAGTAATGCAGCCTCCATCACAGGTGTGAGGGGGTCACAGTAATATAGCCTCCATCACAGGTTTGAGGGGGTCACAGTAATGCAGCCTTCGTCACAGGTGTGAGGGGGTCACAGTAATGCAGCCTCCGTCACAGGTGTGAGGGGGTCACAGTAATGCAGCCTTCGTCACAGGTGTGAGGGGGTCACAGTAATGCAGCCTCCATCACAGGTGTGAGGGGGTCACAGTAATGCAGCCTCCGTCACAGGTGTGAGGGAGGTCACAGTAAGCAGCCTCCGTCACAGGTGTGAGGGGGTCACAGTAATGCAGCCACCGTCACAGGTGTGAGGGGGTCACAGTAATGCAGCCTCCATCGCAGGTGTGAGGGGGGTCACAGTCAGCAGCCTCCGTCACAGGTGTGAGGGGGTCACAGTAATGCAGCCTCCGTCACAGGTGTGAGGGGGTCACAGTAATGCAGCCTCCATCACAGGTGTGAGGGGGGTCACAGTAATGCAGCCTCCGTCACAGGTGTGAGGGGGTCACAGTAATGCAGCCTCCATCACAGGTGTGAGGGGGTCACAGTAATGCAGCCTCCATCACAGGTGTGAGGGGGGTCACAGTAATGCAGCCTCCGTCACAGGTGTGAGGGGGGTCACAGTAATGCAGCCTTCGTCACAGGTGTAAGGGGGGTCACAGTAATGCAGCCTTCGTCACAGGTGTGAGGGGGGTCACAGTAATGCAGCCTCCGTCACAGGTGTGAGGGGGGTCACAGTAATGCAGCCTCCATCACAGGTGTGAGGGTGTCACAGTAATGCAGCCTCCATCACAGGTGTGAGGGGTCACAGTAATGCAGCCTCCGTCACAGGTGTGAAGGGGGTCACAGTAATGCAGCCTCCATCACAGGTGTGAAGGGGTCACCGTAATGCAGCCTCCATCACAGATGTGAGGGGGTCACAGTAATGCAGCCTCCGTCACAGGTGTGAGGGGGTCACAGTAATGCAGCCTCCATCACAGGTGTGAGGGGGTCACAGTAATGCAGCCTCCGTCACATTTGTGAGGGGGGTCACAGTAATGCAGCCTCCTTCACAGGTGTGAGGGGGTCACAGTAATGCAGCCTCCGTCACAGGTGTGAGGGGGGTCACAGTAATGCAGCCTCCATCACAGGTGTGAGGGGGGTCACAGTAATGCTGCCTCCGTCACAGGTGTGAGGGGGTCAAAGTAATGCAGCCTCCATCACAGGTGTGAGGGGGGTCACAGTAATGCAGCCTCCGTCACGAGTGTGAGGGGGGTCACAGTAATGCAGCCTTCATCACAGGTGTGAGGGGGGTCACAGTAATGCAGCCTCCGTCACAGGTGTGAAGGGGTGTCATAGTAATGCAGCCTCTGTCACAGGTGTGAGGGGGTCACAGTAATGCAGCCTCCGTCACAGGTGTGAGGGGGGTCACAGTAATGCAGCCTCCGTCACAGGTGTGAGGGGGTGTCATAGTAATGCAGCCTCTGTCACAGGTGTGAGGGGGTCACAGTAATGCAGCCTCCGTCACAGGTGTGGGGGGGGTCACAGTAATGCACCCTCCGTCACAGGTGTGAGGGGGTGTCATAGTAATGCAGCCTCTGTCACAGGTGTGAGGGGGTCACAGTAATACAGCCTCCGTCACAGGTGTGAGGGGTGTCACAGTAATGCAGCCTCCATCTTAGGGGTGAGGCGGTGTCACAGTAATGCAGCCTCCATCTCAGGGATGAGGCGGTGTCACAGTAATGCAGCCTCCATCACAGGGGTGAGGGGGTCACAGTAATGCAGCCTCCATCACAGGTGTGAGGGGGTCACAGTAATGCAGCCTCCGTCACAGCTGTGAGGGGGTCACAGTAATGCAGCCTCCGTCACAGGTGTGAGGGGGTGTCATAGTAATGCAGCCTCCGTCACAGGTGTGAGGGGGGTCACAGTAATGCAGCCTCCGTCACAGGTGTGAGGGGGTGTCATAGTAATGCAGCCTCTGTCACAGGTGTGAGGGGGTCACAGTAATGCAGCCTCCGTCACAGGTGTGGGGGGGGTCACAGTAATGCACCCTCCGTCACAGGTGTGAGGGGGTGTCAGAGTAATGCAGCCTCTGTCACAGGTGTGAGGGGGTCACAGTAATACAGCCTCCGTCACAGGTGTGAGGGGTGTCACAGTAATGCAGCCTCCATCTTAGGGGTGAGGCGGTGTCACAGTAATGCAGCCTCCATCTCAGGTGTGAGGGGGTCACAGTAATGCAGCCTCCATCACAGGTGTGAGGGGGGGTCACAGTAATGCAGCCTCCATCACAGGTGTGAGGGGGGGTAACAGTAATGCAGCCTTCGTCACAGGTGTGAGGGGGGTCACAGTAATGCAGCCTTCATCACAGGTGTGAGGGGGGTCACAGTAATGCAGCCTCCGTCACAGGTGTGAGGGGGTCACAGTAATGCAGCCTCCGTCACAAGTGTGAGGGCGTCACAGTAATGCAGCCTCCATCACAGGTGTGAGGGGGTCACAGTAATGCAGCCTCTGTCACAGGTGTGAGGGGGTCACAGTAATGTAGCCTCCATCACAGGTGTGAGGGGGTCACAGTAATGCAGCCTCCGTCACAGGTGTGAAGGGGGTCACAGTAATGCAGCCTCCATCACAGGTGTGAAGGGGTCACCATAATGCAGCCTCCATCACAGATGTGAGGGGGTCACAGTAATGCAGCCTCCGTCACAGGTGTGAGGGGGTCACAGTAATGCAGCCTCCGACACATTTTTGAGGGGGGTCACAGTAATGCAGCCTCCGTCACAGGTGTGAGGGGGTCACAGTAATGCAGCCTCCGTCACAGGTGTGAGGGGGGTCACAGTAATGCAGCCTCCATCACAGGTGTGAGGGGGGTCACAGTAATGCAGCCTCCGTCACAGGTGTGAGGGGGTCACAGTAATGCAGCCTCCATCACAGGTGTGATGGGGGTCACAGTAATGCAGCCTCCGTCACAGGTGTGAAGGGGTGTCATAGTAATGCAGCCTCTGTCACAGGTGTGAGGGGGTCACAGTAATGCAGCCTCCGTCACAGGTGTGAGGGGGGTCACAGTAATGCAGCCTCTGTCACAAGTGTGAGGGGGTGTCATAGTAATGCAGCCTCTGTCACAGGTGTGAGGGGGTCACAGTAATGCAGCCTCCGTCACAGGTGTGGGGGGGGTCACAGTAATGCAGCCTCCTTCACAGGTGTGAGGGGGTGTCATAGTAATGCAGCCTCTGTCACAGGTGTGAGGGGGTCACAGTAATACAGCCTCCGTCACAGGTGTGCAGCCTCCATCTTAGGGGTGAGGCCGTGTCACAGTAATGCAGCCTCCGTCACAGGTGTGAGGGGGTCACAGTAATGCAGCCTCCATCACAGGTGTGAGGGGGTCACAGTAATGCAGCCTCCATCACAGGTGTGAGGGGGTCACAGTAATGCAGCCTCCGTCACAGGTGTGAGGGGTTGTCATAGTAATGCAACCTCCGTCACTTGTGTGAGGGGGGTCACAGTAATGCAGCCTCCATCACAAGTGTGAGGGGTGGTCACAGTAATGCAGCCTCCATCACAGGTGTGAGGGGGGGTCACAGTAATGCAGCCTCCGTCACAGGTGTGAGGGGGTCACAGTAATGCAGCCTCCTTCACAGAGTTGGGGGGGGGTCACAGTAATACAGCCTCCGTCACAGGTGTGAGGGGGTGTCATAGTAATGCAGCCTCCGTCACAGCTGTGAGGGGGATCACAGTAATGCAGCCTCCATCACAGGTGTGAGGGGGGGTCAAAGTAATGCAGCCTTCTGTCACAGGTGTGAGGGGGTCACAGTAATGCAGCCTCTGTCACAGGTGTGAGGGGGTCACAGTAATGCAGCCTCCATCACAGGTGTGAGGGGGGTCACAGTACTGCAGCCTCCATCACAGGTGTGAGAGGGGTCACAGTAATGCAGCCTCCGTCACAGGTGTGAGGGGTCACAGTAATGCAGCCTCCATCACAGGTGTGAGGGGGGTCACAGTAATGCAGCCTCCGTCACAGGTGTGAGGGGGGTCACAGTAATGCAGCGTTCATCACAGGTGTGAGGGGGGTCACAGTAATGCAGCCCCCGTCACAGGTGTGAGGGGGGTCACAGTAATGCAGCCTCCATCACAGGTGTGAGGGGGGTCACAGTAATGCAGCCTCCGTCACAGGTGTGAGGGGGTCACAGTAATGCAGCCTCCGTCACAGGTGTGAGGGGGGTCACAGTAATTCAGCCTCCATCACAGGTGTGAGGGGGTCACAGTAATGCAGCCTCCGTCACAGGTGTGAGGGGGTCACAGTAATGCAGCCTCCATCACAGGTGTGAGGGGGGTCACAGTAATGCAGCCTCCGTCACAGGTGTCAGGGGGTCACAGTAATACATCCTCCGTCACAGGTGTGAGGGGGGTCACAGTAATGCAGCCTCCAACACAGGTGTGAGGGGGGGTCACAGTAATGCAGCCTCCGTCACAGGTGTGAGGGGGTCACAGTAATGCAGCCTCCATCACAGGTGTGAGGGGGGTCACAGTAATTCAGCCTCCGTCACAGGTGTGAGGGGGTCACAGTAATGCAGCCTCCGTCACAGGTGTGAGGGGGTCACAGTAATGCAGCCTCCATCACAGGTGTGAGGGGGTGTCATAGTGATGCAGCCTCTGTCACAGGTGTGAAGGGGTCACAGTAATGCAGCCTCCGTCACAGGTGTGAGGGGGTCACAGTAATGCAGCCTCCATCACAGGTGTGAGGGGGGTCACAGTAATTCAGCCTCCGTCACAGGTGTGAGGGGGTCACAGTAATGCAGCCTCCATCACAGGTGTGAGGGGGTCACAGTAATGCAGCCTCCATCACAGGTGTGAGGGGGTGTCATAGTAATGCAGCCTCCATCACAGGTGTGAGGGGGTCACAGTAATGCAGCCTCGGTCACAGGTGTGAGGGGGTCACAGTAATGCAGCCTCCCTCACAGGTTTGAGGGGGGGTCACAGTAATACAGCCTCTGTCACAGGTGTGAGGGGGTGTCATAGTAATGCAGCCTCCGTCACAGGTGTGAGGGGGATCACAGTAATGCAGCCTCCATCACAGGTGTGAGGGGGGGTCACAGTAATGCAGCCTCCGTCACAGGTGTGAGGGGGTCACAGTAATGCAGCCTCTGTCACAGGTGTGAGGGGGTCAGAGTAATGCAGCCTCCATCACAGGTGTGAGGGGGGTCACAGTACTGCAGCCTCCATCACAGGTGTGAGGGGGTCACAGTAATGCAGCCTCCGTCACAGGTGTGAGGGGTCACAGTAATGCAGCCTCCATCACAGGTGTGAGGGGGGTCACAGTAATGCAGCGTTCGTCACAGGTGTGAGGGGGGTCACAGTAATGCAGCCTCCGTCACAGGTGTGAGGGGGTCACAGTAATGCAGCCTCCATCACAGGTGTGAGGGGGTCACAGTAATGCAGCCTCCGTCACAGGTGTGAGGGGGTCACAGTAATGCAGCCTCCGTCACAGGTGTGAGGGGGTCACAGTAATGCAGCCTCCGTCACAGGTGTGAGGGGGTCACAGTAATGCAGCCTTTGTCACAGGTGTGAGGGGGTCACAGTAATGCAGCCTCCGTCACAGGTGTGAGGGGGTCACAGTAATGCAGCCTCCGTCACAGGTGTGAGGGGGGTCACAGTAATGCAGCCTCCATCACAGGTGTGAGGGCGTCACAGTAATGCAGCCTCCATCACAGGTGTGAGGGGGTCACAGCAATGCAGCCTCCATCACAGGTGTGAGGGGGGTCACAGTAATGCAGCCTCCATCACAGGTGTGAGGGGGTCACAGTAATATAGCCTCCATCACAGGTTTGAGGGGGTCACAGTAATGCAGCCTTCGTCACAGGTGTGAGGGGGTCACAGTAATGCAGCCTCCATCACAGGTGTGAGGGGGTCACAGTAATGCAGCCTTCGTCACAGGTGTGAGGGGGTCACAGTAATGCAGCCTCCATCACAGGTGTGAGGGGGTCACAGTAATGCAGCCTCCGTCACAGGTTTGAGGGGGTCACAGTAAGCAGCCTCCGTCACAGGTGTGAGGGGGTCACAGTAATGCAGCCTCCGTCACAGGTGTGAGGGGGTCACAGTAATGCAGCCTCCATCGCAGGTGTGAGGGGGGTCACAGTCAGCAGCCTCCGTCACAGGTGTGAGGGGGTCACAGTAATGCAGCCTCCGTCACAGGTGTGAGGGGGTCACAGTAATGCAGCCTCCATCACAGGTGTGAGGGGGGTCACAGTAATGCAGCCTCCGTCACAGGTGTGAGGGGGTCACAGTAATGCAGCCTCCATCACAGGTGTGAGGGGGTCACAGTAATGCAGCCTCCATCACAGGTGTGAGGGGGGTCACAGTAATGCAGCCTCCATCACAGGTGTGAGGGGGGTCACAGTAATGCAGCCTTCGTCACAGGTGTAAGGGGGGTCACAGTAATGCAGCCTTCATCACAGGTGTGAGGGGGGTCACAGTAATGCAGCCTCCGTCACAGGTGTGAGGGGGGTCACAGTAATGCAGCCTCCGTCACAGGTGTGAGGGCGTCACAGTAATGCCGCCTCCATCACAGGTGTGAGGGGGTCACAGTAATGCAGCCTCCGTCACAGGTGTGAGGGGGTCACAGTAATGCAGCCTCCATCACAGGTGTGAGGGGTCACAGTAATGCAGCCTCCGTCACAGGTGTGAAGGGGGTCACAGTAATGCAGCCTCCGTCACAGGTGTGAAGGCTTCACCGTAATGCAGCCTCCATCACAGATGTGACGGGGTCACAGTAATGCAGCCTCCGTCACAGGTGTGAGGGGGTCACAGTAATGCAGCCTCCATCACAGGTGTGAGGGGGTCACAGTAATGCAGCCTCCGTCACATTTGTGAGGGGGGTCACAGTAATGCAGTCTCCTTCACAGGTGTGAGGGGGTCACAGTAATGAAGCCTCCGTCACAGGTGTGAGGGGGTCACAGTAATGCAGCCTCCGTCACAGGTGTGAGGGGGGTCACAGTAATGCAGCCTCCATCACAGGTGTGAGGGGGGTCACAGTAATGCTGCCTTCGTCACAGGTGTGAGGGGGTCACAGTAATGCAGCCTCCATCACAGGTGTGAGGGGGTCACAGTAATGCAGCCTCCGTCACAGGTTTGAGGGGGTCACAGTAAGCAGCCTCCGTCACAGGTGTGAGGGGGTCACAGTAATGCAGCCTCCGTCACAGGTGTGAGGGGGTCACAGTAATGCAGCCTCCATCGCAGGTGTGAGGGGGGTCACAGTCAGCAGCCTCCGTCACAGGTGTGAGGGGGTCACAGTAATGCAGCCTCCGTCACAGGTGTGAGGGGGTCACAGTAATGCAGCCTCCATCACAGGTGTGAGGGGGGTCACAGTAATGCAGCCTCCGTCACAGGTGTGAGGGGGTCACAGTAATGCAGCCTCCATCACAGGTGTGAGGGGGTCACAGTAATGCAGCCTCCATCACAGGTGTGAGGGGGGTCACAGTAATGCAGCCTCCATCACAGGTGTGAGGGGGGTCACAGTAATGCAGCCTTCGTCACAGGTGTAAGGGGGGTCACAGTAATGCAGCCTTCATCACAGGTGTGAGGGGGGTCACAGTAATGCAGCCTCCGTCACAGGTGTGAGGGGGGTCACAGTAATGCAGCCTCCGTCACAGGTGTGAGGGCGTCACAGTAATGCCGCCTCCATCACAGGTGTGAGGGGGTCACAGTAATGCAGCCTCCGTCACAGGTGTGAGGGGGTCACAGTAATGCAGCCTCCATCACAGGTGTGAGGGGTCACAGTAATGCAGCCTCCGTCACAGGTGTGAAGGGGGTCACAGTAATGCAGCCTCCGTCACAGGTGTGAAGGCTTCACCGTAATGCAGCCTCCATCACAGATGTGACGGGGTCACAGTAATGCAGCCTCCGTCACAGGTGTGAGGGGGTCACAGTAATGCAGCCTCCATCACAGGTGTGAGGGGGTCACAGTAATGCAGCCTCCGTCACATTTGTGAGGGGGGTCACAGTAATGCAGTCTCCTTCACAGGTGTGAGGGGGTCACAGTAATGCAGCCTCCGTCACAGGTGTGAGGGGGGTCACAGTAATGCAGCCTCCATCACAGGTGTGAGGGGGGTCACAGTAATGCTGCCTCCGTCACAGGTGTGAGGGGGGTCAAAGTAATGCAGCCTCCATCACAGGTGTGAGGGGGGTCACAGTAATGCAGCCTCCGTCACGAGTGTGAGGGGGGTCACAGTAATGCAGCCTTCATCACAGGTGTGAGGGGGTCACAGTAATGCAGCCTCCGTCACAGGTGTGAAGGGGTGTCATAGTAATGCAGCCTCTGTCACAGGTGTGAGGGGGTCACAGTAATGCAGCCTCCGTCACAGGTGTGAGGGGGTCACAGTAATGCAGCCTCAGTCACAGGTGTGAGGGGGTGTCATAGTAATGCAGCCTCTGTCACAGGTGTGAGGGGGTCACAGTAATGCAGCCTCCGTCACAGGTGTGAGGGGTGTCACAGTAATGCAGCCTCCATCTTAGGGGTGAGGCGGTGTCACAGTAATGCAGCCTCCATCTCAGGGATGAGGCGGTGTCACAGTAATGCAGCCTCCATCACAGGTGTGAGGGGGTCACAGTAATGCAGCCTCCGTCACAGGTGTGAGGGGGTCACAGTAATGCAGCCTCCGTCACAGCTGTGAGGGGGTCACAGTAATGCAGCCTCCGTCACAGGTGTGAGGGGGTGTCATAGTAATGCAACCTCCATCACTGGTGTGAGGGGGGTCACAGTAATGCAGCCTCCATCACAGGTGTGAGGGGGTCACAGTAATGCAGCCTCCATCACAGGTGTGAGGGGGTCACAGTAATGCAGGCTCCATCACAGGTGTGAGGGGGGGGGGTCACAGTAATGCAGCCTCCATCACAGGTGTGAGGGGGGTAACAGTAATGCAGCCTCCATCACAAGTGTGAGGGCGTCACAGTAATGCAGCCTCCATCACAGGTGTGAGGGGGTCACAGTAATGCAGCCTCTGTCACAGGTGTGAGGGGATCACAGTAATGCAGCCTCCATCACAGGTGTGAGGGGGTCACAGTAATGCAGCCTCCGTCACAGGTGTGAAGGGGGTCACAGTAATGCAGCCTCCGTCACAGGTGTGAAGGGGTCACCATAATGCAGCCTCCATCACAGATGTGAGGGGGTCACAGTAATGCAGCCTCCGTCACAGGTGTGAGGGGGTCACAGTAATGCAGCCTCCATCACAGGTGTGAGGGGGTCACAGTAATGCAGCCTCCGACACATTTTTGAGGGGGGTCACAGTAATGCAGCCTCCGTCACAGGTGTGAGGGGGTCACAGTAATGCAGCCTCCGTCACAGGTGTGAGGGGGGTCACAGTAATGCAGCCTCCGTCACAGGTGTGAGGGGGTCACAGTAATGCAGCCTCCATCACAGGTGTGATGGGGGTCACAGTAATGCAGCCTCCGTCACAGGTGTGAAGGGGTGTCATAGTAATGCAGCCTCTGTGACAGGTGTGAGGGGGTCACAGTAATGCAGCCTCCGTCACAGGTGTGAAGGGGGTCACAGTAATGCAGCCTCCGTCACAAGTGTGAGGGGGTGTCATAGTAATGCAGCCTCTGTCACAGGTGTGAGGGGGTCACAGTAATGCAGCCTCCGTCACAGGTGTGGGGGGGGGTCACAGTAATGCAGCCTCCGTCACAGGTGTGAGGGGGTGTCATAGTAATGCAGCCTCTGTCACAGGTGTGAGGGGGTCACAGTAATACAGCCTCCGTCACAGGTGTGAGGGGGTCACAGTAATGCAGCCTCCGTCACAGGTGTGAGGGGGTGTCATAGTAATGCAGCCTCTGTCACAGGTGTGAAGGGGTCAAAGTAATGCAGCCTCCATCACAGGTGTGAGGGGGGTCACAGTAATGCAGCCTCCATCACAGGTGTGAGGGGGGTCAAAGTAATGCAGCCTCCATCACAGGTGTGAGGGGGGTCACAGTAATGCAGCCTCCGTCACGAGTGTGAGGGGGGGTCACAGTAATGCAGCCTTCATCACAGGTGTGAGGGGGGTCACAGTAATGCAGCCTCCGTCACAGGTGTGAAGGGGTGTCATAGTAATGCAGCCTCTGTCACAGGTGTGAGGGGGTCACAGTAATGCAGCCTCCGTCACAGGTGTGAGGGGGGTCACAGTAATGCAGCCTCCGTCACAGGTGTGAGGGGGTGTCATAGTAATGCAGCCTCTGTCACAGGTGTGAGGGGGTCACAGTAATCCAGCCTCCGTCACAGGTGTGGGGGGGTCACAGTAATGCAGCCTCCGTCACAGGTGTGAGGGGGTGTCATAGTAATGCAGCCTCTGTCACAGGTGTGAGGGGGTCACAGTAATACAGCCTCCGTCACAGGTGTGAGGGGGTCACAGTAATGCAGCCTCAGTCACAGGTGTGAGGGGGTGTCATAGTAATGCAGCCTCTGTCACAGGTGTGAGGGGGTCACAGTAATGCAGCCTCCGTCACAGGTGTGAGGGGTGTCACAGTAATGCAGCCTCCATCTTAGGGGTGAGGCGGTGTCACAGTAATGCAGCCTCCATCTCAGGGATGAGGCGGTGTCACAGTAATGCAGCCTCCATCACAGGTGTGAGGGGGTCACAGTAATGCAGCCTCCGTCACAGCTGTGAGGGGGTCACAGTAATGCAGCCTCCGTCACAGGTGTGAGGGGGTGTCATAGTAATGCAACCTCCATCACTGTTGTGAGGGGGGTCACAGTAATGCAGCCTCCATCACAGGTGTGAGGGGGTCACAGTAATGCAGCCTCCATCACAGGTGTGAGAGGGTCACAGTAATGCAGGCTCCATCACAGGTGTGAGGGGGGGGTCACAGTAATGCAGCCTCCATCACAGGTGTGAGGGGGGTAACAGTAATGCAGCCTTCGTCACAGGTGTGAGGGGGGTCACAGTAATGCAGCCTCCGTCACAGGTGTGAGGGGGGTCACAGTAATGCAGCCTCCATCACAAGTGTGAGGGCGTCACATTAATGCAGCCTCCATCACAGGTGTGAGGGGGTCACAGTAATGCAGCCTCTGTCACAGGTGTGAGGGGGTCACAGTAATGCAGCCTCCATCACAGGTGTGAGGGGGTCACAGTAATGCAGCCTCCGTCACAGGTGTGAAGGGGGTCACAGTAATGCAGCCTCCGTCACAGGTGTGAAGGGGTCACCATAATGCAGCCTCCATCACAGATGTGAGGGGGTCACAGTAATGCAGCCTCCGTCACAGGTGTGAGGGGGTCACAGTAATGCAGCCTCCATCACAGGTGTGAGGGGGTCACAGTAATGCAGCCTCCGACACATTTTTGAGGGGGGTCACAGTAATGCAGCCTCCGTCACAGGTGTGAGGGGGTCACAGTAATGCAGCCTCCATCACAGGTGTGAGGGGGGTCACAGTAATGCAGCCTCCATCACAGGTGTGAGGGGGGTCACAGTAATGCAGCCTCCGTCACAGGTGTGAGGGGGTCACAGTAATGCAGCCTCCATCACAGGTGTGATGGGGGTCACAGTAATGCAGCCTCCGTCACAGGTGTGAAGGGGTGTCATAGTAATGCAGCCTCTGTCACAGGTGTGAGGGGGTCACAGTAATGCAGCCTCCGTCACAGGTGTGAAGGGGGTCACAGTAATGCAGCCTCCGTCACAAGTGTGAGGGGGTGTCATAGTAATGCAGCCTCTGTCACAGGTGTGAGGGGGTCACAGTAATGCAGCCTCCGTCACAGGTGTGAGGGGGTGTCATAGTAATGCAGCCTCTGTCACAGGTGTGAGGGGGTCACAGTAATACAGCCTCCGTCACAGGTGTGAGGGGGTCACAGTAATGCAGCCTCCGTCACAGGTGTGAGGGGGTGTCATAGTAATGCAGCCTCTGTCACAGGTGTGAAGGGGTCAATGTAATGCAGCCTCCATCACAGGTGTGAGGGGGGTCACAGTAATGCAGCCTCCATCTTAGGGGTGAGGCGGTGTCACAGTAATGCAGCCTCCATCTCAGGGATGAGGCGGTGTCACAGTAATGCAGCCTCCATCACAGGTGTGAGGGGGTCACAGTAATGCAGCCTCCATCACAGGTGTGAGGGGGGTCACAGTAATGCTGCCTCCGTCACAGGTGTGAGGGGGGTCAAAGTAATGCAGCCTCCATCACAGGTGTGAGGGGGGTCACAGTAATGCAGCCTCCGTCACGAGTGTGAGGGGGGTCACAGTAATGCAGCCTTCATCACAGGTGTGAGGGGGGTCACAGTAATGCTGCCTCCATCTCAGGGGTGAGGCGGTGTCACAGTAATGCAGCCTCCATCACAGGTGTGAGGGGGTCACAGTAATACAGCCTCCGTCACAGGTGTGTGGGGGTCACAGTAATGCAGCCTCCGTCACAGGTGTGAGGGGGTGTCATAGTAATGCAGCCTCTGTCACAGGTGTGAAGGGGTCACAGTAATGCAGCCTCCGTCACAGGTGTGAGGGGGGTCACAGTAATGCAGCCTCCATCTTAGGGGTGAGGCCGTGTCACGGTAATGCAGCCTCCATCTCAGGGGTGAGGCGGTGTCACAGTAATGCAGCCTCCATCACAGGTGTGAGGGGGTCACAGTAATGCAGCCTCCGTCACAGGTGTGAGGGGGTCACAGTAATGCAGCCTCCATCACAGGTGTGAGGGGGTCACAGTAATGCAGCCTCCGTCACAGGTGTGTGGGGGTCACAGTAATGCAGCCTCCGTCACAGGTGTGAGGGGTTGTCATAGTAATGCAACCTCCGTCACTTGTGTGAGGGGGGTCACAGTAATGCAGCCTCCATCACAAGTGTGAGGGGTGGTCACAGTAATGCAGCCTCCATCACAGGTGTGAGGGGGGGGGTCACAGTAATGCAGCCTCCGTCACAGGTGTGAGGGGGTCACAGTAATGCAGCCTCCGTCACAGGTTTGAGGGGGGTCACAGTAATACAGCCTCCGTCACAGGTGTGAGGGGGTGTCATAGTAATGCAGCCTCCGTCACAGGTGTGAGGGGATCACAGTAATGCAGCCTCCGTCACAGGTGTGAGGGGGGTCACAGTAATGCAGCCTCCATCACAGGTGTGAGGGGGGTCACAGTAATGCTGCCTCCGTCACAGGTGTGAGGGGGGTCAAAGTAATGCAGCCTCAATCACAGGTGTGAGGGGGGTCACAGTAATGCAGCCTCCGTCACGAGTGTGAGGGGGGTCACAGTAATGCAGCCTTCATCACAGGTGTGAGGGGGGTCACAGTAATGCAGCCTCCATCTCAGGGGTGAGGCGGTGTCACAGTAATGCAGCCTCCATCACAGGTATGAGGGGGTCACAGTAATACAGCCTCCGTCACAGGTGTGAGGGGGTCACAGTAATGCAGCCTCCGTCACAGTTGTGAGGGGGTGTCATAGTAATGCAGCCTCTGTCACAGGTGTGAAGGGGTCACAGTAATGCAGCCTCCGTCACAGGTGTGAGGGGGGTCACAGTAATGCAGCCTTCATCTTAGGGGTGAGGCCGTGTCACAGTAATGCAGCCTCCATCTCAGGGGTGAGGCGGTGTCACAGTAATGCAGCCTCCATCACAGGTGTGAGGGGGTCACAGTAATGCAGCCTCAGTCACAGGTGTGAGGGGGTCACAGTAATGCAGCCTCCATCACAGGTGTGAGGGGGTCACAGTAATGCAGCCTCCGTCACAGGTGTGAGGGGGTCACAGTAATGCAACCTCCGTCACAGGTGTGAGGGGTTGTCATAGTAATGCAACCTCCGTCACTTGTGTGAGGGGGGTCACAGTAATGCAGCCTCCATCACAAGTGTGAGGGGTGGTCACAGTAATGCAGCCTCCATCACAGGTGTGAGCGGGGGGTCACAGTAATGCAGCCTCCGTCACAGGTGTGAGGGGGTCACAGTGATGCAGCCTCCGTCACAGGTTTGAGGGGGGGTCACAGTAATACAGCCTCCGTCACAGGTGTGAGGGGGTGTCATAGTAATGCAGCCTCCGTCACAGGTGTGAGGGGGATCACAGTAATGCAGCCTCCATCACAGGTGTGAGGGGGGTCAAAGTAATGCAGCCTTCTGTCACAGGTGTGAGGGGGTCACAGTAATGCAGCCTCTGTCACAGGTGTGAGGGGGTCACAGTAATGCAGCCTCCATCACAGGTGTGAGGGGGGTTACAGTACTGCAGCCTCCATCACAGGTGTGAGGGGGGTCACAGTAATGCAGCCTCCATCACAGGTGTGAGGGGTCACAGTAATGCAGCCTCCATCACAGGTGTGAGGGGGGTCACAGTAATGCAGCCTCCGTCACAGGTGTGAGGGGGGTCACAGTAATGCAGCGTTCATCACAGGTGTGAGGGGGTCACAGTAATGCAGCCCCCGTCACAGGTGTGAGGGGGGTCACAGTAATGCTGCCTCCATCACAGGTGTGAGGGGGGTCACAGTAATGCAGCCTCCGTCACAGGTGTGAGGGGGTCACAGTAATGCAGCCTCCGTCACAGGTGTGAGGGGGGTCACAGTAATTCAGCCTCCATCACAGGTGTGAGGGGGTCACAGTAATGCAGCCTCCGTCACAGGTGTGAGGGGGTCACAGTAATGCAGCCTCCATCACAGGTGTGAGGGGGGTCACAGTAATGCAGCCTCCGTCACAGGTGTCAGGGGGTCACAGTAATACATCCTCCGTCACAGGTGTGAGGGGGGTCACAGTAATGCAGCCTCCAACACAGGTGTGAGGGGGGGTCACAGTAATGCAGCCTCCGTCACAGGTGTGAGGGGGTGTCATAGTAATGCAGCCTCTGTCACAGGTGTGAAGGGGTCACAGTAATGCAGCCTCCGTCACAGGTGTGAGGGGGGTCACAGTAATGCAGCCTCCATCTTAGGGGTGAGGCCGTGTCACAGTAATGCAGCCTCGATCTCAGGGGTGAGGCGGTGTCACAGTAATGCAGCCTCCATCACAGGTGTGAGGGGGTCACAGTAATGCAGCCTCCGTCACAGGTGTGAGGGGGTCACAGTAATGCAGCCTCCATCACAGGTGTGAGGGGGTCACAGTAATGCAGCCTCCGTCACATGTGTGAGGGGGTCACAGTAATGCAGCCTCCATCACAGGTGTGAGGGGGGTCACAGTAATTCAGACTCCGTCACAGGTGTGAGGGGGTCACAGTAATGCAGCCTCCGTCACAGGTGTGAGGGGGTCACAGTAATGCAGCCTCCATCACAGGTGTGAGGGGGTGTCATAGTGATGCAGCCTCTGTCACAGGTGTGAAGGGGTCACAGTAATGCAGCCTCCGTCACAGGTGTGAGGGGGTCACAGTAATGCAGCCTCCATCACAGGTGTGAGGGGGGTCACAGTAATTCAGCCTCCGTCACAGGTGTGAGGGGGTCACAGTAATGCAGCCTCCATCACAGGTGTGAGGGGGTCACAGTAATGCAGCCTCCATCACAGGTGTGAGGGGGTGTCATAGTAATGCAGCCTCCGTCACAGGTGTGAGGGGGTCACAGTAATGCAGCCTCGGTCACAGGTGTGAGGGGGTCACAGTAATGCAGCCTCCGTCACAGGTTTGAGGGGGGGTCACAGTAATACAGCCTCCGTCACAGGTGTGAGGGGGTGTCATAGTAATGCAGCCTCCGTCACAGGTGTGAGGGGGATCACAGTAATGCAGCCTCCATCACAGGTGTGAGGGGGGGTCACAGTAATGCAGCCTCCGTCACAGGTGTGAGGGGGTCACAGTAATGCAGCCTCTGTCACAGGTGTGAGGGGGTCAGAGTAATGCAGCCTCCATCACAGGTGTGAGGGGGGTCACAGTACTGCAGCCTCCATCACAGGTGTGAGGGGGGTCACAGTAATGCAGCCTCCGTCACAGGTGTGAGGGGTCACAGTAATGCAGCCTCCTTCACAGGTGTGAGGGGGGTCACAGTAATGAAGCCTCCGTCACAGGTGTGAGGGGGGTCACAGTACTGCATCCTTCATCACAGGTGTGAGGAGGGTCACAGTAATGCAGCCTCCGTCACAGGTGTGAGGGGGTCACAGTAATGCAGCCTCCATCACAGGTGTGAGGGGGTCACAGTAATGCAGCCTCCGTCACAGGTGTGAGGGGGGTCACAGTAATGCAGCGTTCGTCACAGGTGTGAGGGGGGTCACAGTAATGCAGCCTCCATCACAGGTGTGAGGGGGTCACAGTAATGCAGCCTCCATCACAGGTGTGAGGGGGTCACAGTAATGCAGCCTCTGTCACAGGTTTGAGGGGGTCACAGTAATGCAGCCTCCATCACAGGTGTGAGGGGGGTTACAGTACTGCAGCCTCCATCACAGGTGTGAGGGGGGTCACAGTAATGCAGCCTCCATCACAGGTGTGAGGGGTCACAGTAATGCAGCCTCCATCACAGGTGTGAGGGGGGTCACAGTAATGCAGCCTCCGTCACAGGTGTGAGGGGGGTCACAGTAATGCAGCGTTCATCACAGGTGTGAGGGGGTCACAGTAATGCAGCCCCCGTCACAGGTGTGAGGGGGGTCACAGTAATGCAGCCTCCATCACAGGTGTGAGGGGGGTCACAGTAATGCAGCCTCCGTCACAGGTGTGAGGGGGTCACAGTAATGCAGCCTCCGTCACAGGTGTGAGGGGGGTCACAGTAATTCAGCCTCCATCACAGGTGTGAGGGGGTCACAGTAACGCAGCCTCCGTCACAGGTGTGAGGGGGTCACAGTAATGCAGCCTCCATCACAGGTGTGAGGGGGGTCACAGTAATGCAGCCTCCGTCACAGGTGTCAGGGGGTCACAGTAATACATCCTCCGTCACAGGTGTGAGGGGGGTCACAGTAATGCAGCCTCCAACACAGGTGTGAGGGGGGGTCACAGTAATGCAGCCTCCGTCACAGGTGTGAGGGGGTGTCATAGTAATGCAGCCTCTGTCACAGGTGTGAAGGGGTCACAGTAATGCAGCCTCCGTCACAGGTGTGAGGGGGGTCACAGTAATGCAGCCTCCATCTTAGGGGTGAGGCCGTGTCACAGTAATGCAGCCTCCATCTCAGGGGTGAGGCGGTGTCACAGTAATGCAGCCTCCATCACAGGTGTGAGGGGGTCACAGTAATGCAGCCTCCGTCACAGGTGTGAGGGGGTCACAGTAATGCAGCCTCCATCACAGGTGTGAGGGGGTCACAGTAATGCAGCCTCCGTCACATGTGTGAGGGGGTCACAGTAATGCAGCCTCCATCACAGGTGTGAGGGGGGTCACAGTAATTCAGACTCCGTCACAGGTGTGAGGGGGTCACAGTAATGCAGCCTCCGTCACAGGTGTGAGGGGGTCACAGTAATGCAGCCTCCATCACAGGTGTGAGGGGGTGTCATAGTGATGCAGCCTCTGTCACAGGTGTGAAGGGGTCACAGTAATGCAGCCTCCGTCACAGGTGTGAGGGGGTCACAGTAATGCAGCCTCCATCACAGGTGTGAGGGGGGTCACAGTAATTCAGCCTCCGTCACAGGTGTGAGGGGGTCACAGTAATGCAGCCTCCATCACAGGTGTGAGGGGGTCACAGTAATGCAGCCTCCATCACAGGTGTGAGGGGGTGTCATAGTAATGCAGCCTCCGTCACAGGTGTGAGGGGGTCACAGTAATGCAGCCTCGGTCACAGGTGTGAGGGGGTCACAGTAATGCAGCCTCCGTCACAGGTTTGAGGGGGGGTCACAGTAATACAGCCTCCGTCACAGGTGTGAGGGGGTGTCATAGTAATGCAGCCTCCGTCACAGGTGTGAGGGGGATCACAGTAATGCAGCCTCCATCACAGGTGTGAGGGGGGGTCACAGTAATGCAGCCTCCGTCACAGGTGTGAGGGGGTCACAGTAATGCAGCCTCTGTCACAGGTGTGAGGGGGTCAGAGTAATGCAGCCTCCATCACAGGTGTGAGGGGGGTCACAGTACTGCAGCCTCCATCACAGGTGTGAGGGGGGGTCACAGTAATACAGCCTCCGTCACAGGTGTGAGGGGGTGTCATAGTAATGCAGCCTCCGTCACAGGTGTGAGGGGGATCACAGTAATGCAGCCTCCATCACAGGTGTGAGGGGGGGTCAAAGTAATGCAGCCTTCTGTCACAGGTGTGAGGGGGTCACAGTAATGCAGCCTCTGTCACAGGTGTGAGGGGGTCACAGTAATGCAGCCTCCATCACAGGTGTGAGGGGGGTTACAGTACTGCAGCCTCCATCACAGGTGTGAGGGGGGTCACAGTAATGCAGCCTCCATCACAGGTGTGAGGGGTCACAGTAATGCAGCCTCCATCACAGGTGTGAGGGGGGTCACAGTAATGCAGCCTCCGTCACAGGTGTGAGGGGGGTCACAGTAATGCAGCGTTCATCACAGGTGTGAGGGGGTCACAGTAATGCAGCCCCCGTCACAGGTGTGAGGGGGGTCACAGTAATGCAGCCTCCATCACAGGTGTGAGGGGGGTCACAGTAATGCAGCCTCCGTCACAGGTGTGAGGGGGTCACAGTAATGCAGCCTCCGTCACAGGTGTGAGGGGGGTCACAGTAATTCAGCCTCCATCACAGGTGTGAGGGGGTCACAGTAATGCAGCCTCCGTCACAGGTGTGAGGGGGTCACAGTAATGCAGCCTCCATCACAGGTGTGAGGGGGGTCACAGTAATGCAGCCTCCGTCACAGGTGTCAGGGGGTCACAGTAATACATCCTCCGTCACAGGTGTGAGGGGGGTCACAGTAATGCAGCCTCCAACACAGGTGTGAGGGGGGGTCACAGTAATGCAGCCTCCGTCACAGGTGTGAGGGGGTGTCATAGTAATGCAGCCTCTGTCACAGGTGTGAAGGGGTCACAGTAATGCAGCCTCCGTCACAGGTGTGAGGGGGGTCACAGTAATGCAGCCTCCATCTTAGGGGTGAGGCCGTGTCACAGTAATGCAGCCTCGATCTCAGGGGTGAGGCGGTGTCACAGTAATGCAGCCTCCATCACAGGTGTGAGGGGGTCACAGTAATGCAGCCTCCGTCACAGGTGTGAGGGGGTCACAGTAATGCAGCCTCCATCACAGGTGTGAGGGGGTCACAGTAATGCAGCCTCCGTCACATGTGTGAGGGGGTCACAGTAATGCAGCCTCCATCACAGGTGTGAGGGGGTCACAGTAATTCAGACTCCGTCACAGGTGTGAGGGGGTCACAGTAATGCAGCCTCCGTCACAGGTGTGAGGGGGTCACAGTAATGCAGCCTCCATCACAGGTGTGAGGGGGTGTCATAGTGATGCAGCCTCTGTCACAGGTGTGAAGGGGTCACAGTAATGCAGCCTCCGTCACAGGTGTGAGGGGGTCACAGTAATGCAGCCTCCATCACAGGTGTGAGGGGGGTCACAGTAATTCAGCCTCCGTCACAGGTGTGAGGGGGTCACAGTAATGCAGCCTCCATCACAGGTGTGAGGGGGTCACAGTAATGCAGCCTCCATCACAGGTGTGAGGGGGTGTCATAGTAATGCAGCCTCCGTCACAGGTGTGAGGGGGTCACAGTAATGCAGCCTCGGTCACAGGTGTGAGGGGGTCACAGTAATGCAGCCTCCGTCACAGGTTTGAGTGGGGGTCACAGTAATACAGCCTCCGTCACAGGTGTGAGGGGGTGTCATAGTAATGCAGCCTCCGTCACAGGTGTGAGGGGGATCACAGTAATGCAGCCTCCATCACAGGTGTGAGGGGGGGTCACAGTAATGCAGCCTCCGTCACAGGTGTGAGGGGGTCACAGTAATGCAGCCTCTGTCACAGGTGTGAGGGGGTCAGAGTAATGCAGCCTCCATCACAGGTGTGAGGGGGGTCACAGTACTGCAGCCTCCATCACAGGTGTGAGGGGGGTCACAGTAATGCAGCCTCCGTCACAGGTGTGAGGGGTCACAGTAATGCAGCCTCCTTCACAGGTGTGAGGGGGGTCACAGTAATGAAGCCTCCGTCACAGGTGTGAGGGGGGTCACAGTAATGCAGCCTTCATCACAGGTGTGAGGAGGGTCACAGTAATGCAGCCTCCGTCACAGGTGTGAGGGGGTCACAGTAATGCAGCCTCCGTCACAGGTGTGAGGGGGTCACAGTAATGCAGCCTCCGTCACAGGTGTGAGGGGGGTCACAGTAATGCAGCGTTCGTCACAGGTGTGAGGGGGGTCACAGTAATGCAGCCTCCGTCACAGGTGTGAGGGGGTCACAGTAATGCAGCCTCCATCACAGGTGTGAGGGGGTCACAGTAATGCAGCCTCTGTCACAGGTTTGAGGGGGTCACAGTAATGCAGCCTCCATCACAGGTGTGAGGGGGGTTACAGTACTGCAGCCTCCATCACAGGTGTGAGGGGGGTCACAGTAATGCAGCCTCCATCACAGGTGTGAGGGGTCACAGTAATGCAGCCTCCATCACAGGTGTGAGGGGGGTCACAGTAATGCAGCCTCCGTCACAGGTGTGAGGGGGGTCACAGTAATGCAGCGTTCATCACAGGTGTGAGGGGGTCACAGTAATGCAGCCCCCGTCACAGGTGTGAGGGGGGTCACAGTAATGCAGCCTCCATCACAGGTGTGAGGGGGGTCACAGTAATGCAGCCTCCGTCACAGGTGTGAGGGGGTCACAGTAATGCAGCCTCCGTCACAGGTGTGAGGGGGGTCACAGTAATTCAGCCTCCATCACAGGTGTGAGGGGGTCACAGTAATGCAGCCTCCATCACAGGTGTGAGGGGGTCACAGTAATGCAGCCTCCATCACAGGTGTGAGGGGGGTCATAGTAATGCAGCCTCCGTCACAGGTGTCAGGGGGTCACAGTAATACATCCTCCGTCACAGGTGTGAGGGGGGTCACAGTAATGCAGCCTCCAACACAGGTGTGAGGGGGGGTCACAGTAATGCAGCCTCCGTCACAGGTGTGAGGGGGTGTCATAGTAATGCAGCCTCTGTCACAGGTGTGAAGGGGTCACAGTAATGCAGCCTCCGTCACAGGTGTGAGGGGGGTCACAGTAATGCAGCCTCCATCTTAGGGGTGAGGCCGTGTCACAGTAATGCAGCCTCCATCTCAGGGGTGAGGCGGTGTCACAGTAATGCAGCCTCCATCACAGGTGTGAGGGGGTCACAGTAATGCAGCCTCCGTCACAGGTGTGAGGGGGTCACAGTAATGTAGCCTCCATCACAGGTGTGAGGGGGTCACAGTAATGCAGCCTCCGTCACATGTGTGAGGGGGTCACAGTAATGCAGCCTCCATCACAGGTGTGAGGGGGGTCACAGTAATTCAGACTCCGTCAAAGGTGTGAGGGGGTCACAGTAATGCAGCCTCCGTCACAGGTGTGAGGGGGTCACAGTAATGCAGCCTCCATCACAGGTGTGAGGGGGTGTCATAGTGATGCAGCCTCTGTCACAGGTGTGAAGGGGTCACAGTAATGCAGCCTCCGTCACAGGTGTGAGGGGGTCACAGTAATGCAGCCTCCATCACAGGTGTGAGGGGGGTCACAGTAATTCAGCCTCCGTCACAGGTGTGAGGGGGTCACAGTAATGCAGCCTCCATCACAGGTGTGAGGGGGTCACAGTAATGCAGCCTCCATCACAGGTGTGAGGGGGTGTCATAGTAATGCCGCCTCCGTCACAGGTGTGAGGGGGTCACAGTAATGCAGCCTCGGTCACAGGTGTGAGGGGGTCACAGTAATGCAGCCTCCGTCACAGGTTTGAGGGGGGGTCACAGTAATACAGCCTCCGTCACAGGTGTGAGGGGGTGTCATAGTAATGCAGCCTCCGTCACAGGTGTGAGGGGATCACAGTAATGCAGCCTCCATCACAGGTGTGAGGGGGGGTCACAGTAATGCAGCCTCCGTCACAGGTGTGAGGGGGTCACAGTAATGCAGCCTCTGTCACAGGTGTGAGGGGGTCAGAGTAATGCAGCCTCCATCACAGGTGTGAGGGGGGTCACAGTACTGCAGCCTCCATCACAGGTGTGAGGGGGGTCACAGTAATGCAGCCTCCGTCACAGGTGTGAGGGGTCACAGTAATGCAGCCTCCTTCACAGGTGTGAGGGGGGTCACAGTAATGCAGCCTTCATCACAGGTGTGAGGAGGGTCACAGTAATGCAGCCTCCGTCACAGGTGTGAGGGGGTCACAGTAATGCAGCCTCCATCACAGGTGTGAGGGGGTCACAGTAATGCAGCCTCCGTCACAGGTGTGAGGGGGGTCACAGTAATGCAGCGTTCGTCACAGGTGTGAGGGGGGTCACAGTAATGCAGCCTCCGTCACAGGTGTGAGGGGGTCACAGTAATGCAGCCTCCATCACAGGTGTGAGGGGGTCACAGTAATGCAGCCTCCGTCACAGGTGTGAGGGGGTCACAGTAATGCAGCCTCCGTCACAGGTGTGAGGGGGTCACAGTAATGCAGCCTTTGTCACAGGTGTGAGGGGGTCACAGTAATGCAGCCTCCGTCACAGGTGTGAGGGGGTCACAGTAATGCAGCCTCCGTCACAGGTGTGAGGGGGTCACAGTAATGCAGCCTCCATCACAGGTGTGAGGGCGTCACAGTAATGCAGCCTCCATCACAGGTGTGAGGGGGTCACAGCAATGCAGCCTCCATCACAGGTGTGAGGGGGGTCACAGTAATGCAGCCTCCATCACAGGTGTGAGGGGGTCACAGTAATATAGCCTCCATCACAGGTTTGAGGGGGTCACAGTAATGCAGCCTTCGTCACAGGTGTGAGGGGGTCACAGTAATGCAGCCTCCGTCACAGGTGTGAGGGGGTCACAGTAATGCAGCCTTCGTCACAGGTGTGAGGGGGTCACAGTAATGCAGCCTCCATCACAGGTGTGAGGGGGTCACAGTAATGCAGCCTCCGTCACAGGTGTGAGGGGGGTCACAGTAAGCAGCCTCCGTCACAGGTGTGAGGGGGTCACAGTAATGCAGCCTCCGTCACAGGTGTGAGGGGGTCACAGTAATGCAGCCTCCATCACAGGTGTGAGGGGGGTCACAGTCAGCATCCTCCGTCACAGGTGTGAGGGGGTCACAGTAATGCAGCCTCCGTCACAGGTGTGAGGGGGTCACAGTAATGCAGCCTCCATCACAGGTGTGAGGGGGGTCACAGTAATGCAGCCTCCGTCACAGGTGTGAGGGGGTCACAGTAATGCAGCCTCCATCACAGGTGTGAGGGGGTCACAGTAATGCAGCCTCCATCACAGGTGTGAGGGGGGTCACAGTAATGCAGCCTCCATCACAGGTGTGAGGGGGGTCACAGTAATGCAGCCTTCGTCACAGGTGTAAGGGGGTCACAGTAATGCAGCCTTCATCACAGGTGTGAGGGGGGTCACAGTAATGCAGCCTCCGTCACAGGTGTGAGGGGGGTCACAGTAATGCAGCCTCCGTCACAGGTGTGAGGGCGTCACAGTAATGCCGCCTCCATCACAGGTGTGAGGGGGTCACAGTAATACAGCCTCCGTCACAGGTGTGAGGGGGTGTCATAGTAATGCAGCCTCCGTCACAGGTGTGAGGGGGATCACAGTAATGCAGCCTCCATCACAGGTGTGAGGGGGGGTCACAGTAATGCAGCCTCCGTCACAGGTGTGAGGGGGTCACAGTAATGCAGCCTCTGTCACAGGTGTGAGGGGGTCAGAGTAATGCAGCCTCCATCACAGGTGTGAGGGGGGTCACAGTACTGCAGCCTCCATCACAGGTGTGAGGGGGGTCACAGTAATGCAGCCTCCGTCACAGGTGTGAGGGGTCACAGTAATGCAGCCTCCTTCACAGGTGTGAGGGGGGTCACAGTAATGCAGCCTCCGTCACAGGTGTGAGGGGGGTCACAGTAATGCAGCCTTCATCACAGGTGTGAGGAGGGTCACAGTAATGCAGCCTCCGTCACAGGTGTGAGGGGGTCACAGTAATGCAGCCTCCATCACAGGTGTGAGGGGGTCACAGTAATGCAGCCTCCGTCACAGGTGTGAGGGGGGTCACAGTAATGCAGCGTTCGTCACAGGTGTGAGGGGGGTCACAGTAATGCAGCCTCCGTCACAGGTGTGAGGGGGTCACAGTAATGCAGCCTCCATCACAGGTGTGAGGGGGTCACAGTAATGCAGCCTCCGTCACAGGTGTGAGGGGGTCACAGTAATGCAGCCTCCGTCACAGGTGTGAGGGGGTCACAGTAATGCAGCCTTTGTCACAGGTGTGAGGGGGTCACAGTAATGCAGCCTCCGTCACAGGTGTGAGGGGGTCACAGTAATGCAGCCTCCGTCACAGGTGTGAGGGGGTCACAGTAATGCAGCCTCCATCACAGGTGTGAGGGCGTCACAGTAATGCAGCCTCCATCACAGGTGTGAGGGGGTCACAGCAATGCAGCCTCCATCACAGGTGTGAGGGGGGTCACAGTAATGCAGCCTCCATCACAGGTGTGAGGGGGTCACAGTAATATAGCCTCCATCACAGGTTTGAGGGGGTCACAGTAATGCAGCCTTCGTCACAGGTGTGAGGGGGTCACAGTAATGCAGCCTCCGTCACAGGTGTGAGGGGGTCACAGTAATGCAGCCTTCGTCACAGGTGTGAGGGGGTCACAGTAATGCAGCCTCCATCACAGGTGTGAGGGGGTCACAGTAATGCAGCCTCCGTCACAGGTGTGAGGGGGGTCACAGTAAGCAGCCTCCGTCACAGGTGTGAGGGGGTCACAGTAATGCAGCCTCCGTCACAGGTGTGAGGGGGTCACAGTAATGCAGCCTCCATCGCAGGTGTGAGGGGGGTCACAGTCAGCAGCCTCCGTCACAGGTGTGAGGGGGTCACAGTAATGCAGCCTCCGTCACAGGTGTGAGGGGGTCACAGTAATGCAGCCTCCATCACAGGTGTGAGGGGGGTCACAGTAATGCAGCCTCCGTCACAGGTGTGAGGGGGTCACAGTAATGCAGCCTCCATCACAGGTGTGAGGGGGTCACAGTAATGCAGCCTCCATCACAGGTGTGAGGGGGGTCACAGTAATGCAGCCTCCATCACAGGTGTGAGGGGGGTCACAGTAATGCAGCCTTCGTCACAGGTGTAAGGGGGTCACAGTAATGCAGCCTTCATCACAGGTGTGAGGGGGGTCACAGTAATGCAGCCTCCGTCACAGGTGTGAGGGGGGTCACAGTAATGCAGCCTCCGTCACAGGTGTGAGGGCGTCACAGTAATGCCGCCTCCATCACAGGTGTGAGGGGGTCACAGTAATGCAGCCTCCGTCACAGGTGTGAGGGGGTCACAGTAATGCAGCCTCCTTCAAAGGTGTGAGGGGTCACAGTAATGCAGCCTCCGTCACAGGTGTGAAGGGGGTCACAGTAATGCAGCCTCCGTCACAGGTGTGAAGGGTTCACCGTAATGCAGCCTCCATCACAGATGTGAGGGGGTCACAGTAATGCAGCCTCCGTCACAGGTGTGAGGGGGTCACAGTAATGCAGCCTCCATCACAGGTGTGAGGGGGTCACAGTAATGCAGCCTCCGTCACATTTGTGAGGGGGGTCACAGTAATGCAGCCTCCTTCACAGGTGTGAGGGGGTCACAGTAATGCAGCCTCCGTCACAGGTGTGAGGGGGGTCACAGTAATGCAGCCTCCATCACAGGTGTGAGGGGGGTCACAGTAATGCTGCCTCCGTCACAGGTGTGAGGGGGGTCAAAGTAATGCAGCCTCCATCACAGGTGTGAGGGGGGTCACAGTAATGCAGCCTCCGTCACGAGTGTGAGGGGGGTCACAGTAATGCAGCCTTCATCACAGGTGTGAGGGGGGTCACAGTAATGCAGCCTCCGTCACAGGTATGAAGGGGTGTCATAGTAATGCAGCCTCTGTCACAGGTGTGAGGGGGTCACAGTAATGCAGCCTCCGTCACAGGTGTGAGGGGGGTCACAGTAATGCAGCCTCCGTCACAGGTGTGAGGGGGTGTCATAGTAATGCAGCCTCTGTCACAGGTGTGAGGGGGTCACAGTAATGCAGCCTCCGTCACAGGTGTGGGGGGGTCACAGTAATGCAGCCTCCGTCACAGGTTTGAGGGGGTGTCATAGTAATGCAGCCTCTGTCACAGGTGTGAGGGGGTCACAGTAATACAGCCTCCATCACAGGTGTGAGGGGGTCACAGTAATGCAGCCTCAGTCACAGGTGTGAGGGGGTGTCATAGTAATGCAGCCTCTATCACAGGTGTGAGGGGGTCACAGTAATGTAGCCTCCATCACAGGTGTGAGGGGTGTCACAGTAATGCAGCCTCCATCTTAGGGGTGAGGCGGTGTCACAGTAATGCAGCCTCCATCTCAGGGATGAGGCGGTGTCACAGTAATGCAGCCTCCATCACAGGTGTGAGGGGGTCACAGTAATGCAGCCTCCGTCACAGGTGTGAGGGGGTCACAGTAATGCAGCCTCCGTCACAGCTGTGAGGGGGTCACAGTAATGCAGCCTCCGTCACAGGTGTGAGGGGGTGTCATAGTAATGCAACCTCCATCACTGGTGTGAGGGGGGTCACAGTAATGCAGCCTCCATCACAGGTGTGAGGGGGTCACAGTAATGCAGCCTCCATCACAGGTGTGAGGGGGTCACAGTAATGCAGCCTCCATCACAGGTGTGAGGGGGGGGTCACAGTAATGCAGCCTCCATCACAGGTGTGAGGGGGGTAACAGTAATGCAGCCTTCGTCACAGGTGTGAGGGGGGTCACAGTAATGCAGCCTCCGTCACAGGTGTGAGGGGGGTCACAGTAATGCAGCCTCCGTCACAAGTGTGAGGGCGTCACAGTAATGCAGCCTCCATCACAGGTGTGAGGGGGTCACAGTAATGCAGCCTCTGTCACAGGTGTGAGGGGGTCACAGTAATGCAGCCTCCATCACAGGTGTGAGGGGGTCACAGTAATACAGCCTCCGTCACAGGTGTGAAGGGGGTCACAGTAATGCAGCCTCCGTCACAGGTGTGAAGGGGTCACCATAATGCAGCCTCCATCACAGATGTGAGGGGATCACAGTAATGCAGCCTCCGTCACAGGTGTGAGGGGGTCACAGTAATGCAGCCTCCATCACAGGTGTGAGGGGGTCACAGTAATGCAGCCTCCGACACATTTTTGAGGGGGTCACAGTAATGCAGCCTCCGTCACAGGTGTGAGGGGGTCACAGTAATGCAGCCTCCATCACAGGTGTGAGGGGGGTCACAGTAATGCAGCCTCCATCACAGGTGTGAGGGGGGTCACAGTAATGCAGCCTCCGTCACAGGTGTGAGGGGGTCACAGTAATGCAGCCTCCATCACAGGTGTGATGGGGGTCACAGTAATGCAGCCTCCGTCACAGGTGTGAAGGGGTGTCACAGTAATGCAGCCTCTGTCACAGGTGTGAGGGGGTCACAGTAATGCAGCCTCCGTCACAGGTGTGAAGGGGGTCACAGTAATGCAGCCTCCGTCACAAGTGTGAGGGGGTGTCATAGTAATGCAGCCTCTGTCACAGGTGTGAGGGGGTCACAGTAATGCAGCCTCCGTCACAGGTGTGGGGGGGGGGTCACAGTAATGCAGCCTCCGTCACAGGTGTGAGGGGGTGTCATAGTAATGCAGCCTCTGTCACAGGTGTGAGGGGGTCAGAGTAATACAGCCTCCGTCACAGGTGTGAGGGGGTCACAGTAATGCAGCCTCGGTCACAGGTGTGAGGGGGTGTCATAGTAATGCAGCCTCTGTCACAGGTGTGAAGGGGTCACAGTAATGCAGCCTCCGTCACAGGTGTGAGGGGGGTCACAGTAATGCAGCCTCCATCTTAGGGGTGAGGCGGTGTCACAGTAATGCAGCCTCCATCTCAGGGGTGAGGCGGTGTCACAGTAATGCAGCCTCCATCACAGGTGTGAGGGGGTCACAGTAATGCAGCCTCCGTCACAGGTGTGAGGGGGTCACAGTAATGCAGCCTCCATCACAGGTGTGAGGGGGTCACAGTAATGCAGCCTCCGTCACAGGTGTGAGGGGGTCACAGTAATGCAGCCTCCGTCACAGGTGTGAGGGGTTGTCATAGTAATGCAACCTCCGTCACTTGTGTGAGGGGGGTCACAGTAATGCAGCCTCCATCACAAGTGTGAGGGGTGGTCACAGTAATGCAGCCTCCATCACAGGTGTGAGGGGGGGTCACAGTAATGCAGCCTCCGTCAAAGGTGTGAGGGGGTCACAGTAATGCAGCCTCCGTCACAGGTTTGAGGGGGGGTCACAGTAATACAGCCTCCGTCACAGGTGTGAGGGGTTGTCATAGTAATGCAGCCTCCGTCACAGGTGTGAGGGGGATCACAGTAATGCAGCCTCCATCACAGGTGTGAGGGGGGGTCAAAGTAATGCAGCCTCCGTCACAGGTGTGAGGGGGTCACAGTAATGCAGCCTCTGTCACAGGTGTGAGGGGATCACAGTAATGCAGCCTCCATCACAGGTGTGAGGGGGGTTACAGTACTGCAGCCTCCATCACAGGTGTGAGGGGGGTCACAGTAATGCAGCCTCCGTCACAGGTGTGAGGGGTCACAGTAATGCAGCCTCCATCACAGGTGTGAGGGGGGTCACAGTAATGCAGCCTCCGTCACAGGTGTGAGGGGGGTCACAGTAATGCAGCGTTCATCACAGGTGTGAGGGGGGTCACAGTAATGCAGCCCCCGTCACAGGTGTGAGGGGGGTCACAGTAATGCAGCATCCATCACTGGTGTGAGGGGGGGTCACACTAATGCAGCCTCCGTCACAGGTGTGAGGGGGTCACAGTAATGCAGCCTCCGTCACAGGTGTGAGGGGGGTCACAGTAATTCAGCCTCCATCACAGGTGTGAGGGGGTCATAGTAATGCAGCCTCCGTCACAGGTGTGAGGGGGTCGCAGTAATGCAGCCTCCATCACAGGTGTGAGGGGGGTCACAGTAATGCAGCCTCCGTCACAGGTGTCAGGGGGTCACAGTAATACATCCTCCGTCACAGGTGTGAGGGGTGTCAGTAATGCAGCCTCCAACACAGGTGTGAGGGGGGGTCACAGTAATGCAGCCTCCGTCACAGGTGTGAGGGGGTCACAGTAATGCAGCCTCCATCACAGGTGTGAGGGGGGTCACAGTAATTCAGCCTCCGTCACAGGTGTGAGTGGGTCACAGTAATGCAGCCTCCGTCACAGGTGTGAGGGGGTCACAGTAATGCAGCCTCCATCACAGGTGTGAGGGGGTGTCATAGTGATGCAGCCTCTGTCACAGGTGTGAAGGGGTCACAGTAATGCAGCCTCCGTCACAGGTGTGAGGGGGTCACAGTAATGCAGCCTCCATCACAGGTGTGAGGGGGTCACAGTAATTCAGCCTCCGTCACAGGTGTGAGGGGGTCACAGTAATGCAGCCTCCATCACAGGTGTGAGGGGGTCACAGTAATGCAGCCTCCATCACAGGTGTGAGGGGGTGTCATAGTAATGCAGCCTCCGTCACAGGTGTGAGGGGGTCACAGTAATGCAGCCTCGGTCACAGGTGTGAGGGGGTCACAGTAATGCAGCCTCCGTCACAGGTTTGAGGGGGGGTCACAGTAATACAGCCTCCGTCACAGGTGTGAGGGGTGTCATAGTAATGCAGCCTCCGTCACAGGTGTGAGGGGGATCACAGTAATGCAGCCTCCATCACAGGTGTGAGGGGGGGTCACAGTAATGCAGCCTCCGTCACAGGTGTGAGGGGGTCACAGTAATGCAGCCTCTGTCACAGGTGTGAGGGGGTCAGAGTAATGCAGCCTCCATCACAGGTGTGAGGGGGGTCACAGTACTGCAGCCTCCATCACAGGTGTGAGGGGGGTCACAGTAATGCAGCCTCCGTCACAGGTGTGAGGGGTCACAGTAATGCAGCCTCCATCACAGGTGTGAGGGGGATCACAGTAATGCAGCCTCCGTCACAGGTGTGAGGGGGGTCACAATAATGCAGCCTTCATCACAGGTGTGAGGAGGGTCACAGTAATGCAGCCTCCGTCAGAGGTGTGAGGGGGTCACAGTAATGCAGCCTCCATCACAGGTGTGAGGGGGTCACAGTAATGCAGCCTCCGTCACAAGTGTGAGGCGGGTCACAGTAATGCAGCGTTCGTCACAGGTGTGAGGGGGGTCACAGTAATGCAGCCTCCGTCACAGGTGTGAGGGGGTCACAGTAATGCAGCCTCCATCACAGGTGTGAGGGGGTCACAGTAATGCAGCCTCCGTCACAGGTGTGAGGATGTCACAGTAATGCAGCCTCCGTCACAGGTGTGAGGTGGTCACAGTAATGCAGCCCCCGTCACAGGTGTGAGGGGGGTCACAGTAATGCAGCCTCCATCACAGGTGTGAGGGGGGGTCACAGTAATGCAGCCTCCGTCACAGGTGTGAGGGGGTCACAGTAATGCAGCCTCCGTCACAGGTGTGAGGGGGGTCACAGTAATTCAGCCTCCATCACAGGTGTGAGGGGGTCACAGTAATGCAGCCTCCATCACAGGTGTGAGGGGGTCACAGTAATGCAGCCTCCATCACAGGTGTGAGGGGGGTCACAGTAATGCAGCCTCCGTCACAGGTGTCAGGGGGTCACAGTAATACAGCCTCCGTCACAGGTGTGAGGGGGGTCACAGTAATGCAGCCTCCAAAACAGGTGTGAGGGGGGGGGGTCACAGTAATGCAGCCTCCGTCACAGGTGTGAGGGGGTCACAGTAATGCAGCCTCCATCACAGGTGTTAGGGGGGTCACAGTAATTCAGCTTCCGTCACAGGTGTGAGGGGGTCACAGTAATGCAGCCTCCGTCACAGGTGTGAGGGGGTCACAGTAATGCAGCCTCCATCACAGGTGTGAGGGGGTGTCATAGTGATGCAGCCTCTGTCACAGGTGTGAAGGGGTCACAGTAATGCAGCCTCCGTCACAGGTGTGAGGGGGTCACAGTAATGCAGCCTCCATCACAGGTGTGAGGGGGGTCACAGTAATTCAGCCTTTGTCACAGGTGTGAGGGGGTCACAGTAATGCAGCCTCCATCACAGGTGTGAGGGGGTGTCATAGTAATGCAGCCTCCGTCACAGGTGTGAAGGGGTCACAGTAATGCAGCCTCGGTCACAGGTGTGAGGGGGTCACAGTAATGCAGCCTCCGTCACAGGTGTGAGGGGGTTTCATAGTAATGCAGCCTCCGTCACAGGTGTGAGGGGGATCCCAGTAATGCAGCCTCCATCACAGGTGTGAGGGGGGGTCACAGTAATGCAGCCTCCGTCACAGGTGTGAGGGGGTCACAGTAATGCAGCCTCTGTCACAGGTGTGAGGGGGTCACAGTAATGCAGCCTCCATCACAGGTGTGAGGGGGGTCACAGTACTGCAGCCTCCATCACAGGTGTGAGGGGGGTCACAGTAATGCAGCCTCCATCACAGGTGTGAGGGGGGTCACAGTAATGCAGCATCCGTCACAGGTGTGAGGGGGTCACAGTAATGCAGCCTTCGTCACAGGTGTGAGGAGGGTCACAGTAATGCAGCCTCCGTCACAGTTGTGAGGGGGTCACAGTAATGCAGCCTCCATCACAGGTGTGAGGGGGTCACAGTAATGCAGCCTCCGTCACAGGTGTGAGGGGGTCACAGTAATGCAGCCTCCATCACAGGTGTGAGGGGGTCACAGTAATGCAGCCTCCGTCACAGGTGTGAGGGGGGTCACAGTAATGCAGCCTCCATCACAGGTGTGAGGTGGGGTCACAGTAATGCAGCCTCCGTCACAGGTGTGAGGGGGGTCACAGTAATGCTGCCTCCGTCACAGGTGTGAGGGGGGTTACAGTAATTCAGCCTCCATCACAGGTGTGAGGGGGTCACAGTAATACAGCCTCCGTCACAGGTGTGAGGGGGTCACAGTAATGCAGCCTCCATCACAGGTGTGAGGGGGGTCACAGTAATGCAGCCTCCGTCACAGGTGTGAGGGGGTCACAGTAATACAGCCTCTGTCACAGGTGTGAGGGGGGTCACAGTAATGCAGCCTCCATCACAGGTGTGAGGGGGGGGTCACAGTAATGCAGCCTCCATCACAGGTGTGAGGGGGTCACAGTAATGCAGCCTCCATCACAGGTGTGAGGGGGGTCACAGTAATGCAGCCTCCATCACAGGTGTGAGGGGGTGTCATAGTAATGCAGCCTCTGTCACAGGTGTGAAGGGGTCACAGTAATGCAGCCTCCATCACAGGTGTGAGGGGGTCACAGTAATGCAGCCTCCGTCACAGGTGTGAGGGGGGTCACAGTAATGCAGCCTCCGTCACAGGTGTGAGGGGGTCACAGTAATGCAGCCTCCGTCACAGGTGTGAGGGGGTCACAGTAATGCAGCCTCCATCTCAGGGGTGAGGGGGTCACAGTAATGCAGCCTTCGTCACAGGTGTGAGGGGGGTCACAATAATGCAGCCTCCATCACAGGTGTGAGGTGGGTCACAGTACTGCAGCCTCCATCACAGGTGTGAGGGGCATCACAGTAATGCAGCCTCCGTCACAGGTGTGAGGGGGTCACAGTAATGCAGCCTCCATCACAGGTGTGAGGGGGGTCACAGTAATGCAGCCTCCATCACAGGTGTGAGGGAGGTCACAGTAATGCAGCCTCCATCACAGGTGTGAGGGGGTCACAGTAATGCAGCCTCTGTCACAGGTGTGAGGGGGTCACAGTAATACAGCCTCCGTCACAGGTGTGAAGGGGGTCACAGTAATGCAGCCTCCGTCACAGGTGTGAAGGGGTCACCATAATGCAGCCTCCATCACAGATGTGAGGGGATCACAGTAATGCAGCCTCCGTCACAGGTGTGAGGGGGTCACAGTAATGCAGCCTCCATCACAGGTGTGAGGGGGTCACAGTAATGCAGCCTCCGACACATTTTTGAGGGGGTCACAGTAATGCAGCCTCCGTCACAGGTGTGAGGGGGTCACAGTAATGCAGCCTCCATCACAGGTGTGAGGGGGGTCACAGTAATGCAGCCTCCATCACAGGTGTGAGGGGGGTCACAGTAATGCAGCCTCCATCACAGGTGTGAGGGGGTCACAGTAATGCAGCCTCCATCACAGGTGTGATGGGGGTCACAGTAATGCAGCCTCCGTCACAGGTGTGAAGGGGTGTCACAGTAATGCAGCCTCTGTCACAGGTGTGAGGGGGTCACAGTAATGCAGCCTCCGTCACAGGTGTGAAGGGGGTCACAGTAATGCAGCCTCCGTCACAAGTGTGAGGGGGTGTCATAGTAATGCAGCCTCTGTCACAGGTGTGAGGGGGTCACAGTAATGCAGCCTCCGTCACAGGTGTGGGGGGGGGGTCACAGTAATGCAGCCTCCGTCACAGGTGTGAGGGGGTGTCATAGTAATGCAGCCTCTGTCACAGGTGTGAGGGGGTCAGAGTAATACAGCCTCCGTCACAGGTGTGAGGGGGTCACAGTAATGCAGCCTCGGTCACAGGTGTGAGGGGGTGTCATAGTAATGCAGCCTCTGTCACAGGTGTGAAGGGGTCACAGTAATGCAGCCTCCGTCACAGGTGATAGGGGGGTCACAGTAATGCAGCCTCCATCTTAGGGGTGAGGCGGTGTCACAGTAATGCAGCCTCCATCTCAGGGGTGAGGCGGTGTCACAGTAATGCAGCCTCCATCACAGGTGTGAGGGGGTCACAGTAATGCAGCCTCCGTCACAGGTGTGAGGGGGTCACAGTAATGCAGCCTCCATCACAGGTGTGAGGGGGTCACAGTAATGCAGCCTCCGTCACAGGTGTGAGGGGGTCACAGTAATGCAGCCTCCGTCACAGGTGTGAGGGGTTGTCATAGTAATGCAACCTCCGTCACTTGTGTGAGGGGGGTCACAGTAATGCAGCCTCCATCACAAGTGTGAGGGGTGGTCACAGTAATGCAGCCTCCATCACAGGTGTGAGGGGGGGTCACAGTAATGCAGCCTCCGTCAAAGGTGTGAAGGGGGTCACAGTAATGCAGCCTCCGTCACAAGTGTGAGGGGGTGTCATAGTAATGCAGCCTCTGTCACAGGTGTGAGGGGGTCACAGTAATGCAGCCTCCGTCACAGGTGTGGGGGGGGGGTCACAGTAATGCAGCCTCCGTCACAGGTGTGAGGGGGTGTCATAGTAATGCAGCCTCTGTCACAGGTGTGAGGGGGTCAGAGTAATACAGCCTCCGTCACAGGTGTGAGGGGGTCACAGTAATGCAGCCTCGGTCACAGGTGTGAGGGGGTGTCATAGTAATGCAGCCTCTGTCACAGGTGTGAAGGGGTCACAGTAATGCAGCCTCCGTCACAGGTGATAGGGGGGTCACAGTAATGCAGCCTCCATCTTAGGGGTGAGGCGGTGTCACAGTAATGCAGCCTCCATCTCAGGGGTGAGGCGGTGTCACAGTAATGCAGCCTCCATCACAGGTGTGAGGGGGTCACAGTAATGCAGCCTCCGTCACAGGTGTGAGGGGGTCACAGTAATGCAGCCTCCATCACAGGTGTGAGGGGGTCACAGTAATGCAGCCTCCGTCACAGGTGTGAGGGGGTCACAGTAATGCAGCCTCCGTCACAGGTGTGAGGGGTTGTCATAGTAATGCAACCTCCGTCACTTGTGTGAGGGGGGTCACAGTAATGCAGCCTCCATCACAAGTGTGAGGGGTGGTCACAGTAATGCAGCCTCCATCACAGGTGTGAGGGGGGGTCACAGTAATGCAGCCTCCGTCAAAGGTGTGAGGGGGTCACAGTAATGCAGCCTCCGTCACAGGTTTGAGGGGGGGTCACAGTAATACAGCCTCCGTCACAGGTGTGAGGGGTTGTCATAGTAATGCAGCCTCCGTCACAGGTGTGAGGGGGATCACAGTAATGCAGCCTCCATCACAGGTGTGAGGGGGGTCAAAGTAATGCAGCCTCCGTCACAGGTGTGAGGGGGTCACAGTAATGCAGCCTCTGTCACAGGTGTGAGGGGATCACAGTAATGCAGCCTCCATCACAGGTGTGAGGGGGGTTACAGTACTGCAGCCTCCATCACAGGTGTGAGGGGGGTCACAGTAATGCAGCCTCCGTCACAGGTGTGAGGGGTCACAGTAATGCAGCCTCCATCACAGGTGTGAGGGGGGTCACAGTAATGCAGCCTCCGTCACAGGTGTGAGGGGGGTCACAGTAATGCAGCGTTCATCACAGGTGTGAGGGGGGTCACAGTAATGCAGCCCCCGTCACAGGTGTGAGGGGGGTCACAGTAATGCAGCATCCATCACAGGTGTGAGGGGGGGTCACACTAATGCAGCCTCCGTCACAGGTGTGAGGGGGTCACAGTAATGCAGCCTCCGTCACAGGTGTGAGGGGGGTCACAGTAATTCAGCCTCCATCACAGGTGTGAGGGGGTCATAGTAATGCAGCCTCCGTCACAGGTGTGAGGGGGTCGCAGTAATGCAGCCTCCATCACAGGTGTGAGGGGGGTCACAGTAATGCAGCCTCCGTCACAGGTGTCAGGGGGTCACAGTAATACATCCTCCGTCACAGGTGTGAGGGGTGTCAGTAATGCAGCCTCCAACACAGGTGTGAGGGGGGGTCACAGTAATGCAGCCTCCGTCACAGGTGTGAGGGGGTCACAGTAATGCAGCCTCCATCACAGGTGTGAGGGGGGTCACAGTAATTCAGCCTCCGTCACAGGTGTGAGTGGGTCACAGTAATGCAGCCTCCGTCACAGGTGTGAGGGGGTCACAGTAATGCAGCCTCCATCACAGGTGTGAGGGGGTGTCATAGTGATGCAGCCTCTGTCACAGGTGTGAAGGGGTCACAGTAATGCAGCCTCCGTCACAGGTGTGAGGGGGTCACAGTAATGCAGCCTCCATCACAGGTGTGAGGGGGTCACAGTAATTCAGCCTCCGTCACAGGTGTGAGGGGGTCACAGTAATGCAGCCTCCATCACAGGTGTGAGGGGGTCACAGTAATGCAGCCTCCATCACAGGTGTGAGGGGGTGTCATAGTAATGCAGCCTCCGTCACAGGTGTGAGGGGGTCACAGTAATGCAGCCTCGGTCACAGGTGTGAGGGGGTCACAGTAATGCAGCCTCCGTCACAGGTTTGAGGGGGGGTCACAGTAATACAGCCTCCGTCACAGGTGTGAGGGGTGTCATAGTAATGCAGCCTCCGTCACAGGTGTGAGGGGGATCACAGTAATGCAGCCTCCATCACAGGTGTGAGGGGGGGTCACAGTAATGCAGCCTCCGTCACAGGTGTGAGGGGGTCACAGTAATGCAGCCTCTGTCACAGGTGTGAGGGGGTCAGAGTAATGCAGCCTCCATCACAGGTGTGAGGGGGGTCACAGTACTGCAGCCTCCATCACAGGTGTGAGGGGGGTCACAGTAATGCAGCCTCCGTCACAGGTGTGAGGGGTCACAGTAATGCAGCCTCCATCACAGGTGTGAGGGGGATCACAGTAATGCAGCCTCCGTCACAGGTGTGAGGGGGGTCACAATAATGCAGCCTTCATCACAGGTGTGAGGAGGGTCACAGTAATGCAGCCTCCGTCAGAGGTGTGAGGGGGTCACAGTAATGCAGCCTCCATCACAGGTGTGAGGGGGTCACAGTAATGCAGCCTCCGTCACAAGTGTGAGGCGGGTCACAGTAATGCAGCGTTCGTCACAGGTGTGAGGGGGGTCACAGTAATGCAGCCTCCGTCACAGGTGTGAGGGGGTCACAGTAATGCAGCCTCCATCACAGGTGTGAGGGGGTCACAGTAATGCAGCCTCCGTCACAGGTGTGAGGATGTCACAGTAATGCAGCCTCCGTCACAGGTGTGAGGAGGTCACAGTAATGCAGCCCCCGTCACAGGTGTGAGGGGGGTCACAGTAATGCAGCCTCCATCACAGGTGTGAGGGGGGGTCACAGTAATGCAGCCTCCGTCACAGGTGTGAGGGGGTCACAGTAATGCAGCCTCCGTCACAGGTGTGAGGGGGGTCACAGTAATTCAGCCTCCATCACAGGTGTGAGGGGGTCACAGTAATGCAGCCTCCATCACAGGTGTGAGGGGGTCACAGTAATGCAGCCTCCATCACAGGTGTGAGGGGGGTCACAGTAATGCAGCCTCCGTCACTGGTGTCAGGGGGTCACAGTAATACAGCCTCCGTCACAGGTGTGAGGGGGGTCACAGTAATGCAGCCTCCAACACAGGTGTGAGGGGGGGGGTCACAGTAATGCAGCCTCCGTCACAGGTGTGAGGGGGTCACAGTAATGCAGCCTCCATCACAGGTGTTAGGGGGGTCACAGTAATTCAGCTTCCGTCACAGGTGTGAGGGGGTCACAGTAATGCAGCCTCCGTCACAGGTGTGAGGGGGTCACAGTAATGCAGCCTCCATCACAGGTGTGAGGGGGTGTCATAGTGATGCAGCCTCTGTCACAGGTGTGAAGGGGTCACAGTAATGCAGCCTCCGTCACAGGTGTGAGGGGGTCACAGTAATGCAGCCTCCATCACAGGTGTGAGGGGGGTCACAGTAATTCAGCCTTTGTCACAGGTGTGAGGGGGTCACAGTAATGCAGCCTCCATCACAGGTGTGAGGGGGTGTCATAGTAATGCAGCCTCCGTCACAGGTGTGAAGGGGTCACAGTAATGCAGCCTCGGTCACAGGTGTGAGGGGGTCACAGTAATGCAGCCTCCGTCACAGGTGTGAGGGGGTTTCATAGTAATGCAGCCTCCGTCACAGGTGTGAGGGGGATCCCAGTAATGCAGCCTCCATCACAGGTGTGAGGGGGGGTCACAGTAATGCAGCCTCCGTCACAGGTGTGAGGGGGTCACAGTAATGCAGCCTCTGTCACAGGTGTGAGGGGGTCACAGTAATGCAGCCTCCATCACAGGTGTGAGGGGGGTCACAGTACTGCAGCCTCCATCACAGGTGTGAGGGGGGTCACAGTAATGCAGCCTCCGTCACAGGTGTGAGGGGTCACAGTAATGCAGACTCCATCACAGGTGTGAGGGGGGTCACAGTAATGCAGCATCCGTCACAGGTGTGAGGGGGTCACAGTAATGCAGCCTTCGTCACAGGTGTGAGGAGGGTCACAGTAATGCAGCCTCCGTCACAGTTGTGAGGGGGTCACAGTAATGCAGCCTCCATCACAGGTGTGAGGGGGTCACAGTAATGCAGCCTCCGTCACAGGTGTGAGGGGGTCACAGTAATGCAGCCTCCATCACAGGTGTGAGGGGGTCACAGTAATGCAGCCTCCGTCACAGGTGTGAGGGGGTCACAGTAATGCAGCCTCCGTCACAGGTGTGAGGGGGGTCACAGTAATGCAGCCTCCATCACAGGTGTGAGGTGGGGTCACAGTAATGCAGCCTCCGTCACAGGTGTGAGGGGGGTCACAGTAATGCTGCCTCCGTCACAGGTGTGAGGGGGGTTACAGTAATTCAGCCTCCATCACAGGTGTGAGGGGGTCACAGTAATACAGCCTCCGTCACAGGTGTGAGGGGGTCACAGTAATGCAGCCTCCATCACAGGTGTGAGGGGGGTCACAGTAATGCAGCCTCCGTCACAGGTGTGAGGGGGTCACAGTAATACAGCCTCTGTCACAGGTGTGAGGGGGGTCACAGTAATGCAGCCTCCATCACAGGTGTGAGGGGGGGGTCACAGTAATGCAGCCTCCATCACAGGTGTGAGGGGGTCACAGTAATGCAGCCTCCATCACAGGTGTGAGGGGGGTCACAGTAATGCAGCCTCCATCACAGGTGTGAGGGGGTGTCATAGTAATGCAGCCTCTGTCACAGGTGTGAAGGGGTCACAGTAATGCAGCCTCCATCACAGGTGTGAGGGGGTCACAGTAATGCAGCCTCCGTCACAGGTGTGAGGGGGGTCACAGTAATGCAGCCTCCGTCACAGGTGTGAGGGGGTCACAGTAATGTAGCCTCCGTCACAGGTGTGAGGGGGTCACAGTAATGCAGCCTCCATCTCAGGGGTGAGGGGGTCACAGTAATGCAGCCTTCGTCACAGGTGTGAGGGGGGTCACAATAATGCAGCCTCCATCACAGGTGTGAGGTGGGTCACAGTACTGCAGCCTCCATCACAGGTGTGAGGGGCATCACAGTAATGCAGCCTCCGTCACAGGTGTGAGGGGGTCACAGTAATGCAGCCTCCATCACAGGTGTGAGGGGGGTCACAGTAATGCAGCCTCCATCACAGGTGTGAGGGGGGTCACAGTAATGCAGCCTTAGTCACAGGTGTGAGGGGGTCACAGTAATGCAGCCTCCGTCACAGGTGTGAGGGGGGTCACAGTAATGCAGCCTCCGTCACAGGTGTGAGGGGGTCACAGTAATGCAGCCTCTGTCAGAGGTGTGAGGGGGGTCACAGTAATGCAGCCTCCGTCACAGGTGTGAGGGGGTCACAGTAATGCAGCCTCCATCACAGGTGTGAGGGGGTCACATTAATGCAGCCTCCGTCACAGGTGTGAGGGGGTCACAGTAATGCAGCCTCCGTCACAGGTGTGAGGGGGTCACAGTAATGCAGCCTCCATCACAGGTGTGAGGGGGTGTCATAGTAATGCAGCCTCTGTCACAGGTGTGAAGGGGTCACAGTAATGCAGCCTCCGTCACAGGTGTGAGGGGGTCACAGTAATGCAGCCTCCGTCACAGGTTTGAGGGGGGGTCACAGTAATACAGCCTCCGTCACAGGTGTGAGGGGGTGTCATAGTAATGCAGCCTCCGTCACATGTGTGAGGGGGATCACAGTAATGCAGCCTCCATCACAGGTGTGAGGTGGGTCACAGTAATGCAGCCTCCGTCACAGGTGTGAGGGGGTCACAGTAATGCAGCCTCTGTCACAGGTCTGAGGGGGTCACAGTAATGCAGCCTCCATCACAGGTGTGAGGGGGGTCACAGTACTGCAGCCTCCATCACAGGTGTGAGGGGGGTCACTGTAATGCAGCCTCCATCACAGGTGTAAGGGGTCACAGTAATGCAGCCTCCATCACAGGTGTGAGGGGGGTCACAGTAATGCAGCCTCCGTCAGAGGTGTGAGGGGGGTCACAGTAATGCAGCCTTCGTCACAGGTGTGAGGGGGGTCATAGTAATGCAGCCTCCGTCACAGGTGTGAGGTGGTCACAGTAATGCAGCCTCCGTCACAGGTGTGAGGGGGTCACAGTAATGCAGCCTCCGTCACAGGTGTGAGGGGGGTCACAGTAATTCAGCCTCCATCACAGGTGTGAGGGGGTCACAGTAATGCAGCCTCCGTCACAGGTGTGAGGGGGGTCACAGTAATGCAGCCTCCATCACAGGTGTGAGGTGGGGTCACAGTAATGCAGCCTCCGTCACAGGTGTGAGGGGGTCACAGTAATGCAGCCTCCATCACAGGTGTGAGGGGGTCACAGTAATTCAGCCTCCATCACAGGTGTGAGGGGGTCACAGTAATGCAGCCTCCGTCACAGGTGTGAGGGGGTCACAGTAATGCAGCCTCCATCACAGGTGTGAGGGGGGTCACAGTAATGCAGCCTCCGTCACAGGTGTGAGGGGGTCACAGTAATGCAGCCTCCATCACAGGTGTGAGGGGGGGTCACAGTAATGCAGCCTCCGTCACAGGTGTGAGGGGGTCACAGTAATACAGCCTCTATCACAGGTGTGAGGGGGGTCACAGTAATTCAGCCTTCGTCACAGGTGTGAGGGGGGTCACAGTAATGCAGCCTCCGTCACAGGTGTGAGGGGGTCACAGTAATGCAGCCTCCATCACAGGTGTGAGGGGGTCACAGTAATGCAGCCTCCATCACAGGTGTGAGGGGGTCACAGTAATGCAGCCTCCGTCACAGGTATGAGGGCGTGTCATAAAAATGCAGCCTCCGTCACAGGTGTGAGGGGGTCACAGTAATGCAGCCTCCGTCACAGGTGTGAGGGGGGTTACAGTAATGCAGCCTCCATCACAGGTGTGAGCGGGGGTCACAGTAATGCAGCCTCCATCACAGGTGTGAGGGGGTCACAGTAATGCAGCCTCCGTCACAGGTGTGAGGGGGTCACAGTAATGCAGCCTCCATCTCAGGGGTGAAGAGGTCACAGTAATGCAGCCTCCGTCACATGTGTGAGGGGGGTCACAGTAATGCAGCCTCCATCACAGGTGTGAGGTGGGTCACAGTAATGCAGCCTCCATCACAGGTGTGAGGGGCGTCACAGTAATGCAGCCTCCGTCACAGGTGTGAGGGGGTCACAGTAATGCAGCCTCCATCACAGGTGTGAGGGGGGTCACAGTAATGCAGCCTCCATCACAGGTGTGAGGGGGGTCACAGTAATTCAGCCTTAGTCACAGGTGTGAGGGGGTCACAGTAATGCAGCCTCTGTCACAGGTGTGAGGGGGGGTCACAGTAATGCAGCCTCCATCACAGGTGTGAGGGGGGTCACAGTAATGCAGCCTCCATCACAGGTGTGAGGGGGGTCACAGTAATGCAGCCTTAGTCACAGGTTTGAGGGGGTCACAGTAATGCAGCCTCTGTCACAGGTGTGAGGGGGGGTCACAGTAATGCAGCCTCCGTCACAGGTGTGAGGGGGTCACAGTAATGCAGCCTCCGTCACAGGTGTGAGGGGGTCACAGTAATGCAGCCTCCATCACAGGTGTGAGGGGGTCACAGTAATGCAGCCTCCATCACAGGTGTGAGGGGGTCACAGTAATGCAGCCTCCGTCACAGGTGTGAGGGGGTCACAGTAATGCAGCCTCCATCACAGGTGTGAGGGGGTCACAGTAATGCAGCCTCCGTCACAGGTGTGAGGGGGTCACAGTAATGCAGCCTCCGTCACAGGTGTGAGGGGGTCACAGTAATGCAGCCTCCCTCACAGGTGTGAGGGGGCACAGTAATGCAGCCTCTGTCACAGGTGTGAGGGGGGTCACAGTAATGCAGCCTCCATCACAGGTGTGAGGGGGGTCACAGTAATATAGCCTCCATCACAGGTGTGAGGGGGTCACAGTAATGCAGCCTCCGTCACAGGTGTGAGGGGGGTCACAGTAATTCAGCCTCCATCACAGGTGTGAGGGGGGTCACAGTAATGCAGCCTCAGTCACAGGTGTGAGGGGGTCACAGTAATGCAGCCTCCGTCACAGGTGTGAGGGGGGTCACAGTAATGCAGCTTCCGTCACAGGTGTGAGGGGGGGGCACAGTAATGCAGCCTCAGTCACTGGTGTGAGGGGGGTCACAGTAATGCAGCCTCCGTCACAGGTGTGAGGGGGGTCACAGTAATGCAGCCTCCGTCACAGGTGTGAGGGGGGTCACAGTAATGCAGCCTCCATCACAGGTGTGAGGGGGGTCACAGTAATGCAGCCTCCGTCACAGGTGTGAGGTGGTCACAGTAATACAGCCTCTGTCACAGGTGTGAGGGGGGTCACAGTAATGCAGCCTCCATCACAGGTGTGAGGGGGGGGTCACAGTAATGCAGCCTCCATCACAGGTGTGAGGGGGTCACAGTAATGCAGCCTCCATCACAGGTGTGAGGGGGGTCACAGTAATGCAGCCTCCATCACAGGTGTGAGGGGGTGTCATAGTAATGCAGCCTCTGTCACAGGTGTGAAGGGGTCACAGTAATGCAGCCTCCATCACAGGTGTGAGGGGGTCACAGTAATGCAGCCTCCGTCACAGGTGTGAGGGGGGTCACAGTAATGCAGCCTCCGTCACAGGTGTGAGGGGGTCACAGTAATGCAGCCTCCGTCACAGGTGTGAGGGGGTCACAGTAATGCAGCCTCCATCTCAGGGGTGAGGGGGTCACAGTAATGCAGCCTTCGTCACAGGTGTGAGGGGGGTCACAATAATGCAGCCTCCATCACAGGTGTGAGGTGGGTCACAGTACTGCAGCCTCCATCACAGGTGTGAGGGGCATCACAGTAATGCAGCCTCCGTCACAGGTGTGAGGGGGTCACAGTAATGCAGCCTCCATCACAGGTGTGAGGGGGGTCACAGTAATGCAGCCTCCATCACAGGTGTGAGGGGGGTCACAGTAATGCAGCCTTAGTCACAGGTGTGAGGGGGTCACAGTAATGCAGCCTCCGTCACAGGTGTGAGGGGGGTCACAGTAATGCAGCCTCCGTCACAGGTGTGAGGGGGTCACAGTAATGCAGCCTCTGTCAGAGGTGTGAGGGGGGTCACAGTAATGCAGCCTCCGTCACAGGTGTGAGGGGGTCACAGTAATGCAGCCTCCATCACAGGTGTGAGGGGGTCACATTAATGCAGCCTCCGTCACAGGTGTGAGGGGGTCACAGTAATGCAGCCTCCGTCACAGGTGTGAGGGGGTCACAGTAATGCAGCCTCCATCACAGGTGTGAGGGGGTGTCATAGTAATGCAGCCTCTGTCACAGGTGTGAAGGGGTCACAGTAATGCAGCCTCCGTCACAGGTGTGAGGGGGTCACAGTAATGCAGCCTCCGTCACAGGTTTGAGGGGGGGTCACAGTAATACAGCCTCCGTCACAGGTGTGAGGGGGTGTCATAGTAATGCAGCCTCCGTCACATGTGTGAGGGGGATCACAGTAATGCAGCCTCCATCACAGGTGTGAGGTGGGTCACAGTAATGCAGCCTCCATCACAGGTGTGAGGGGGTCACAGTAATGCAGCCTCTGTCACAGGTCTGAGGGGGTCACAGTAATGCAGCCTCCATCACAGGTGTGAGGGGGGTCACAGTACTGCAGCCTCCATCACAGGTGTGAGGGGGGTCACTGTAATGCAGCCTCCATCACAGGTGTAAGGGGTCACAGTAATGCAGCCTCCATCACAGGTGTGAGGGGGGTCACAGTAATGCAGCCTCCGTCAGAGGTGTGAGGGGGGTCACAGTAATGCAGCCTTCGTCACAGGTGTGAGGGGGGTCATAGTAATGCAGCCTCCGTCACAGGTGTGAGGTGGTCACAGTAATGCAGCCTCCGTCACAGGTGTGAGGGGGTCACAGTAATGCAGCCTCCGTCACAGGTGTGAGGGGGGTCACAGTAATTCAGCCTCCATCACAGGTGTGAGGGGGTCACAGTAATGCAGCCTCCGTCACAGGTGTGAGGGGGGTCACAGTAATGCAGCCTCCATCACAGGTGTGAGGTGGGGTCACAGTAATGCAGCCTCCGTCACAGGTGTGAGGGGGTCACAGTAATGCAGCCTCCGTCACAGGTGTGAGGGGGTCACAGTAATTCAGCCTCCATCACAGGTGTGAGGGGGTCACAGTAATGCAGCCTCCGTCACAGGTGTGAGGGGGTCACAGTAATGCAGCCTCCATCACAGGTGTGAGGGGGGTCACAGTAATGCAGCCTCCGTCACAGGTGTGAGGGGGTCACAGTAATGCAGCCTCCATCACAGGTGTGAGGGGGGGTCACAGTAATGCAGCCTCCGTCACAGGTGTGAGGGGGTCACAGTAATACAGCCTCCATCACAGGTGTGAGGGGGGTCACAGTAATTCAGCCTTCGTCACAGGTGTGAGGGGGGTCACAGTAATGCAGCCTCCGTCACAGGTGTGAGGGGGTCACAATTATGCAGCCTCCATCACAGGTGTGAGGGGGTCACAGTAATGCAGCCTCCATCACAGGTGTGAGGGGGTCACAGTAATGCAGCCTCCGTCACAGGTATGAGGGCGTGTCATAAAAATGCAGCCTCCGTCACAGGTGTGAGGGGGTCACAGTAATGCAGCCTCCGTCACAGGTGTGAGGGGGGTTACAGTAATGCAGCCTCCATCACAGGTGTGAGCGGGGGTCACAGTAATGCAGCCTCCATCACAGGTGTGAGGGGGTCACAGTAATGCAGCCTCCGTCACAGGTGTGAGGGGGTCACAGTAATGCAGCCTCCATCTCAGGGGTGAAGAGGTCACAGTAATGCAGCCTCCGTCACATGTGTGAGGGGGGTCACAGTAATGCAGCCTCCATCACAGGTGTGAGGTGGGTCACAGTAATGCAGCCTCCATCACAGGTGTGAGGGGCGTCACAGTAATGCAGCCTCCGTCACAGGTGTGAGGGGGTCACAGTAATGCAGCCTCCATCACAGGTGTGAGGGGGGTCACAGTAATGCAGCCTCCATCACAGGTGTGAGGGGGGTCACAGTAATGCAGCCTTAGTCACAGGTGTGAGGGGGTCACAGTAATGCAGCCTCTGTCACAGGTGTGAGGGGGGGTCACAGTAATGCAGCCTCCATCACAGGTGTGAGGGGGGTCACAGTAATGCAGCCTCCATCACAGGTGTGAGGGGGGTCACAGTAATGCAGCCTTAGTCACAGGTGTGAGGGGGGTCACAGTAATGCAGCCTCTGTCACAGGTGTGAGGGGGGGTCACAGTAATGCAGCCTCCGTCACAGGTGTGAGGGGGTCACAGTAATGCAGCCTCCGTCACAGGTGTGAGGGGGTCACAGTAATGCAGCCTCCATCACAGGTGTGAGGGGGTCACAGTAATGCAGCCTCCATCACAGGTGTGAGGGGGTCACAGTAATGCAGCCTCCGTCACAGGTGTGAGGGGGTCACAGTAATGCAGCCTCCATCACAGGTGTGAGGGGGTCACAGTAATGCAGCCTCCGTCACAGGTGTGAGGGGGTCACAGTAATGCAGCCTCCGTCACAGGTGTGAGGGGGTCACAGTAATGCAGCCTCCCTCACAGGTGTGAGGGGGCACAGTAATGCAGCCTCTGTCACAGGTGTGAGGGGGTCACAGTAATGCAGCCTCCATCACAGGTGTGAGGGGGGTCACAGTAATATAGCCTCCATCACAGGTGTGAGAGGGTCACAGTAATGCAGCCTCCGTCACAGGTGTGAGGGGGGTCACAGTAATTCAGCCTCCATCACAGGTGTGAGGGGGGTCACAGTAATGCAGCCTCAGTCACAGGTGTGAGGGGGTCACAGTAATGCAGCCTCCGTCACAGGTGTGAGGGGGGTCACAGTAATGCAGCCTCCGTCACAGGTGTGAGGGGGGGGCACAGTAATGCAGCCTCAGTCACTGGTGTGAGGGGGGTCACAGTAATGCAGCCTCCGTCACAGGTGTGAGGGGGGTCACAGTAATGCAGCCTCCGTCACAGGTGTGAGGGGGGTCACAGTAATGCAGCCTCCATCACAGGTGTGAGGGGGTCACAGTAATGCAGCCTCCGTCACAGGTGTGAGGGGGGTCACAGAAATTCAGCCTCCATCAGAGGTGTGAGGGTGGTCACAGTAATGCAGCCTCCGTCACTGGTGTGAGGGGGGTCACAGTAATGCAGCCTCCGTCACAGGTGTGAGGGGGTCACAGTAATGCAGCCTCCATCACAGGTGTGAGGGGGGTCACAGTAATGCAGCCTCCGTCACAGGTGTGAGGGGGGTCACAGTAATGCAGCCTCCATCACAGGTGTGAGGGGGTCACAGTAATGCAGCCTCCGTCACAGGTGTGAGGGGGGTCACAGAAATTCAGCCTCCATCAGAGGTGTGAGGGTGGTCACAGTAATGCCGCCTCCGTCACAGGTGTGAGGGGGTCACAGTATTGCAGCCGGCAGCCACAGACAGACCTTCTCTGAGAAGGGGGTTCTGAGGCAGAGATATTGATACGAGCAACAAGTGTGTGAGTGGGTTAACACAACATATAAAGTATAGGTAAAGGGACGTCAATGATCTCAAAGCTCTAATAATCCCAATTCACTTGTTTGTTCATTTACGAAGCTGACTCTCTTGGTTATAGCATTAACGTGAATAAAAACTGTATGTGAAGCTTTAGTAAGATTCTTCATTTAAGTGTTTCTAAATTCATCAGTCCGGTGGCGGTTCAAAGGCTGAGTTGGGATAGGAGATCCGATGGTACATTATCAGCGAGCTGCTTCCCCTTTCATCTCCAATCAAAGGACATCCGCGTCCCATAAACTTAAATCTGGATAAAACAATTGTTATTCGAAGAAACACATTAATTTATGTGACTTCACCTTTTTGATGCGATCCTCTAAATAATAACAACGGGGTGGGTCTCTGGGCGCGTAGTCGATTGCTGCAGTTATTAAATATGTTTATTTTATCTACCTACCATGAATGCACAGCTGGGTTAATTGATGAAGTAGAGATGAAAGGGGAGGCCTCTCGCTGCTTTCTCTCCCTCGCCCCTTCTTCAGTTCCATTGCCCTGCCAGGCCTCCCTGCCCTCTCTGTTTGTTTTTAATTCTTTTCTGTACCCCCCATGCAATTGCACGAGCTGGGACCGTCCCGGCTCTCACTGCTATTGTGCTTTGCACGCTATGCACTGGGTAAAAGTGAACTTTGGTGCGGTGTTCGCTGCAGAACACGGCCCCCATCTCTCCCTGCAGCCTGCATGTTCAAAGAGCCTCTCGCCGCCCGCCTTGATTAGTTAATTAAATATTCATTAAATACTAACATTTTGTATTTTCCCCTATTACAGCAAGTTATAACAAACATCTGGCTACAGTTTGAAGCCAGCCCCTTCTACAGAGAGAGCCCCGGGGCTTAATTTTGTGAGGCGAAGCTTATCCGTATTGTATTATAAACTACTCCGGGTGTGGTGGGACCGGCTGACTCACTCCGTTGCTGTATCTGAAGAGGATTATCCAGGTGCCCTGGGCATAGAAACAGCTGCCTCTGCCCGCTTTCACTCCACCCTGTGCATAGAAACGGCTGCCTCTGCCCGCTTTCACTCCACCCTGTGCATAGAAACATCTGCCTCTGCCCGCTTTCACTCCACCCTGTGCATAGAAACAGCTGCCTCAGCCCGCTTTCACTCCACCCTGTCACTTGCTAACTCCCTCTCTGTGCCCACCTCCCTCTCTGTGCCCACCTCTCTCTCCGTGCCCACCTCTCTCTCCGTGCCCACCTCTCTCTCTGTGCCCACCTCTCTCTCTCTGTCCACCTCCCTCTCTGTGCCCACCTCGTGCCCACCTCTCTCTCTGTGCCCACCTCCCTCTCTGTGCCCACCTCCCTCTCTGTGCCCCCCTCCCTCTCTGTCCCCACCTCTCTCTCTGTGCCCACCTCCCTCTCTGTGCCCACCTCTCTCTCTGTGCCCACCTCCCTCTCTGTGCCCACCTCCCTCTCTGTGCCCACCTCTCTCTCTGTGCCCACCTCCCTCTCTGCCCCTTTCATTGTTATCACATCTCTCAACTGTACATTCCAAAAGGATGGTGGAGTGCATACATAGACATAAACACCATATCATGTTCATAGTTTAATATCTACAAAGTTGCTATCAATAGGTATGTTTACATTACAAAGCCATTACGCTGTCTGTCCTTCCTTGTCAGGGGTCGTTTCTGGCTCAATTGCACCAAGATCTCTGTATTGGACTCTATTGGCTTTGCCAGTGCTTCATTCTCTTAACATCTAGCACAGTACTCTAATTCACGCACACAATGAAGTCACATAAGAAGCAAATTACCAAATAACTTCCCTTAGTAAAGTAGTGTGCCTAACTACGGTTCGTGCCTTCCTACTAGCGGGCTGATACTCTGCCCCTTCGTTCTTAAACGTCTGCTCTTTATCGTTTTCAATGCCACAAAGAGCCCTGCATTTAGGATGAAAGTAAAGCAGCATTATAAGGCGCGCACAGGATTGTGGGTATGCAGAGTGACGGTGACGCGCTGCCTCTCCCTCTGGAGCCTCCCGACCTCTAGCGACAGGAGGGAGCGTTGCACCTCCCGCTCCCTCCCGCAGGCGCCTTGTTCTGCGTCACGTGACCCTGTGACGCCTTCCGGTGGCGCCTGCGTGAGCCTCCTCTTCTCTCCTCTCCTCTCCTAAAAATTGAAAATGTGTTCCGTTTCTCACGGCCCCTCGGAGTGCGCGTGATCAGCGAAATCTAAAGCTTAATATTTTGTATCAATTCGTCATCTGTTCGCGCAATCACGATAAAAAATATCACTTACTACTAGTAGGGTGACTTTGCAGCGGTGACGTGCCGGTCACTTTCATGAATGCCTCTGCGTGCACAGCTACAAATACTCCTTCTGCTATTAAACAAACGCCTGTGTCGCCTGTACTGATGAATCGGATGTTTGCCGCACAGGCTTCTGGGTATGCACATGACTGTGGCTGGCCACGCCCCCTCTAGTGCCAGCAAGGCTCCTGCAGCAGCCCCATGGTTTCTTGTGCTCTGGGTCCAGGCTGAGAAACTCAGGGCGGTATGACACTCCATCTTTTGCTTCTGCACAAACCTTAGAATTCTTATTTTCCGGAGTTAGCATGATCGCACAGGGCAAAAGATCGCCCTCTCAGCAGCAGTGAATAGAAAACAAGGACTGCACACTTCCTATGCCACCTATGAAAGACTCCAGCTGAGCGGAGACTGGAGCCAGAGCACCAGGCATCGAACCATGAACAGATTGTACAGATCAAGCCTGCTGAATGAAATGCAGAATGGCAGGGCTCTTTGGTGGAAAGAGCTGCACAAAGTGAATAGCTACATTCAGACTAGTGAAGGGATTTCAGAATGGTGGTTAGGTTTGTGTTACACACTTCCAAACTTGGTCATTCATCTGCTGTTGGCTGAGCAAAGGCACGATGTGCATTGCCCTTCCTAAATTCAGAGCTCATGCAACGCCCTAAGGAAGATACTTTGCTTTACTCAGAGCTTTCTGATACTACAGGTCAAAACAAAGGTTGTGTTCGCCACACTAGTCAGACCTGTGAATTCCCAGCAAAGAGGAGTGGTGCAAAGCATCTGTCACTGAATACCCATCTCCTCTCCCAGCCTATCTCGGGTAGGAAAAAAGCTCACCCATATTACCTCAAAATGCCTGAAATGTCATCAGACTGGAGAGGTACTGTAACGCTAAGCATCAGGCTACATGTTGCCAGTCCCACCATCTTCTCAAGCCTGAACCAACACAGCCACTGATAAAACACCTTTCTCGTGGCTTCCTGAGATGCCCACTGTTAAAACAAGAATCATTACACGGAGTAGGACTGGGTCAGTCAGGTAGGACAGATGCGGCCTCATAAGTCTAGTCACATGCTGTTACAGTTCTGACTGAAAGGTAAAACGAGCATTAACCAAAGAATCCAGCCACAGTCCCAGCGATGCGAAGCAGGACACTATGTAGCCCTGCCTCAAGCTCGGGAGGCAGGGAACAGCAAACACATCGAGGCGGGGAGGAGACCTGGGAGGGCGAGGGCTGCCCGCGCATGCGTGGTACATGTTACTTTCGCGTGCCCTGCAGCTTGCGCGTGCGGCCGGTGTAGGCAGCGCCTGTCCCCTTCCGGGGCTCCCGTGATGAAGAGGGAGCCCCGGTGTCAAAGAGGAAGTGAAGTGCGGGAGCTGAAGTCCCGGGAGAGCGGCAGATAGCATTGCGGGCTCCCATGCCTAAGGAGGGAGCCCCGCATCGTGCTGACAGAAATTTGGAGAAGCTGGAGTGCTTCCCGTACTGCGCCACGGCCAGCCGACACACCGGGTGAGTTTGGAGGAATCTTCATTTGTGCCGATGTAGGCACTGTGGCAATGTTTATTTACTGAGTGAGCCCGCAAGGGCCGCTCCTACGATGGTGCGAGTTTTCACAAAAGTGAAAGTGAAACTGCATGCTGACTTGCCTCCCAAGGGGGACAGGAGATGTGCGCCGCGTTCACATTTCCAGTCCGGCCTGTGCATACCCATCTCTTGTCTCCCTTGAGAGGCAAGTGGACAACAATAGATCTCGCTGGCGACAGTGCTTTCGCGAGAACTAAAAAACTCTGTCCCTTTCCTTTCGTTCCCAGAGAAGGCAAGGACAGTGTCCACTTCTCCTGATCTGCCTCTGGCAGCTGCCCTCCTCCCCTCTCTCGTTATTCCTCCATCTCTTTCTGTCTCTCTCCTCCATACGTGCTGATTTCAAGAGACAGCTCTTATGTACTCTCTCTTGCCTTTTCTTTATTTGTTCCCCTGTGAAATGGATCCAAAAAAGGTGGAACACTTTGGCTGGAAATGTCAAAAGAAAAACCTCAGGACGGAGAAAAAAATAAATAAATACCTAAATAAAGCAATACAGAGTGGGCAGCAGACAGGCCAAATTGTTATTTACAGCCACACACATTAGCGCCACTTTACAGAGTTTGCCAGTGAAAGCGCTACTTTCTTTTTATCTTCTTTCTTTAAACAATATTGTTTTCCCAGGGTGGGGAAGTGCACCAATCCTAAAGGGAGTGCAATACCTGGTTGATGGGTGGAGTGGAAACGTTTAATGTGATTGTTTTCAACTGTTTTAATTATTGTAGCTTATAAAATGTGGCTCTGTGTTCGGGATGTGGTATTTTTTAAACCAAACTGTTTACATTTTGAAAGGATATAAGCAATGGAGATTAAAACTGGTCCCTTCCTGGTCCTGTAGCCATGTCCTGAACTTTTCAGGCAAAATTACTCACTGATTTCTGAATAATGAGTTTTAAACAGTTACGGTAACAATGTTGTTACTGATTACAGTTCACAAGCTTTGCTTATGTTTGTTTTCCCATATGAGTGTTTAATTTTTCCAGGGTGTTATTCATTTTTTTCAGGCAGCATGTTGCTGTTGTCTAGTGCATAATTTGAATTCAGTCGCAGCACACTTGATTTGTAGCTGAAGGCAGTGCGAGTTTCTCTCAGTGGGGCAGTATGGTGTTCAGTGTGGGAGAGGATGTGGCACTCTGGCCAGAGCTGCTGAATTTGGAACTGGAGAACCAAGTTCAGCCTTCATGACCTGTCCACCAGACCACACTTCTGACAGAGCTCATTTCGATGCTACACCTTAGAAGGCCCGATAGACCTTAGAAGCCCTGGTGTGTCAGCACCCGCAGGTGGACCCTAACGGTGGCAAGTGTGAGTTAACCTTGAAGGCCTCTCTACCACAATCCAATGTGCAGTTCACCTCTAGTCTTGCGAGCAGGCATACGAAGAAGCACACCCTAGATCGACCGTGACTCTGTCACTGAGGTCACAAGACCCTTGAGGATAGCCCACCTCACCCATTGGTACCTCCATTGGCCCTTTTCAGCAGTAGTAGTGCAACTTACCAGGTGTTGGCAATGTAGGATTTGCATGCACACCAAACGTAGGGGGTGATTATAATGACGGTGAGAATGCCACGTCACCACGTCAGTAGCTGTCCCACCGCCATCAGTGACTGCATCACCGCCCGCCATATTACAGTGGTGGGTGGTTCCCTGGCAGTCGGAAAGACCAACCACCACACACCCGACTGGCTCCTTGAGCCCACCAGTGAGGCGTAGTGGCTTGTGGTTCCTACAATGCTGGTGGTGCCTATCAGGCACCGCACTAGGGATTATGATGTCCCTTACCAGCCAGCCTAACCATGGCGGTTCACCCGCCATGGAAAAGCAGGCGGAAAGGGACATTGGGGGCCGTAGCAGGCCCCTTTCCCCCAGACATGGGACCTGGGTATCACTGCACCATGTAGCAGGCACCGCATTTTGCCTGCCACGTAGTGCAGTGAAATATGTAACATATCCCTTTTTTTACATTGCCGCGGATGATGCAGCTAGCAACACCTGCTGCAATGTAAAAGATATGCACTGTGAACGCCGTAGTGGCGGTCGCACTGTAAGGCCTATCATGGGGCCGCCACCTTGAAGGCCAGTGGTCCCATTCCCCAATTCGATGGCGAACATACTGAAGTCCATCTGCCATCGTAATCAGCCCCTAAGTTTGCAACCTTCTTGGTGTCTGCTTCATGCACAGACACGTTTAACATGTGCAGCATGCTTTCGGGCCACTGGAGTTAGGCAGCAATGGAGACCAAAATTATGTTGCAGTGTTGACTAAATGATGCATCAATAAAAAAGGCTGCAGTGTAATGCGGTACATTTTATGATACTTTATTATTGTGACATATTTACACATACTAACAGCCTCTGCAAAGCTTTTGCCTCATTAGTACCTGTGTAACATACAAATGCAGCAGTGGGAAAGCTAAAAGGTCAGCCTTTCCAAAGGGCCCTGCACTTCACAGTAACATAAGTCACATTTCTTTTAATAATTTTTGATACGTTTGAGCTACAAAATTGTTTTGGGTGAAATTGTTAGATTATGCAGCAGATGATGTATTATGTAGCAAATATGATATACGTATTAGGGAGGATAGGAACATTCCGTCCTTGTTGGTGAGTGCACACTTCACTTGACATTCAAGTCTTTTCAACTTTTTCTATTTACAAATCAGTCTGAGTCCCTTTTCCTGAGAAATATTATTTATTTCATATTTCCTTTGATCATTCAGTAGTTTTGCTGATTATATTTAATCAGTTTCATTTTGCCATCATTTTTCCAATGGTCTTTCCAATGCATTTCGGGTTGTAAGGGAGACCCTTCCTCAGGGGTCTGTGAATAGGAAAGAACAGGGAACTTTAGCTAGCCTTATACATCATTCATAACATAGTTTCATCTGTTTACAAAAAATGACTCACTTTAAATTTCTGGTAACTGCAGTATCATCGTTAGACAGTGTGTGATACATAGAATCCTGACTCTAGGATGAGGATACATAGGTGTATATTTTAAATAGATTCGGAGGTTTAAATCACGGGGTTTCCATGGTGTGTTTATTCACTTCATTCAATATCGGCCCTGGCATGTTAAAGATATAAATTACGTTTGTGTCGGCGTTTAAATACAGTGGCAGAATTTAATCGTTAACTTGTTAGAGCATCGTGTTATTATGTAGGGCGCCGGTTATTACAGATTACTATCTCTGCCCGTATGTAAACTATGTTTAATTTTCTAACATAACTTACTTCTGTGGTTGCGATGTTGGTGTTTTCCCGTCGTCCGTAGGTTGCCGGTTGAATAACCAATCACCTAGGTAGTTAGATTTAAATCAGCCACGTTGGATGAACGGGCTGATTTCATTTGTAGTCAGTCGGTCATGTGATCGGGATGTTCGATCATCAAAAATCGTATTTTATAGTAATATTAAAGGGATTGAGTTGTGCACTATATAGAATTAAAATTCCTAATGGGTGTTCCGAATAAGTCAATTAGAATAATAACGTAATCCCGCGATTAGTGTAAATTGCAAGAATGAGTAACCAATCACCTAGGTAGTTAGATTTAGATCAGCCTTGTTGGATGAAGTGGCTGATTTCATTGGTAGTCAGTCGGTCATGTGATCGGGATGTTCTAGCATCAAATATCGTATTGTATAGTAATATCAAAGGTTAAAGAAATTAAGGTGTACACTGTATTTAATTAAAATTATTAGAGGATGTTCCGAAAGAGTCAATATGAATAGTGACGTAATTCCGTGATTAGTGCTAGACACGAGTGTAATTTGCAATGTTGATTATAATGTCGATATTTTTTGTGGGATTGGGTGGGAAAGTAAATTTCGGCAAAATAAATAATGACGAAGAACTAGTGTGTATCGGCCATGTATTCACGGACCCCTGAGGAAGGGTCTCCCTTACGACCCGAAATGCATTGGGTATATGTGGAAATATGATGGCAAAATGAAACTGATGAAATATAATCAGCAAAACTACTGAATGATCAAAGGAAATATGAAATAAATAATATTCCTCAAGAACAGCGACTCAGACTGATTTGTAAATAGAAAAAGTTGAAAAGACTTGAATGTCAAGTGAAGTGTGCACTCACCAACAAGGACGGAATTTTCCTATCCTCCCTAATACGTTTGAAGTAAAGTGTTTTTAGACAAAACACTAGGTAGAAGTTGCACAAACAATTACCCGGAAAAAAGAGTTTAAATAAGAAAAATTAGAGTGCACCGACGGACTCAAGAATTTAGCAAATATGATACATCCATAGTTAAGGGGAAAACATTTTTCCACTTAACCTAATTTTGCCCCAACATAGTAGTTGATCAATTTGTAAGTTCCCCAAACCCAAAAGTCGAGTTTGGGCACAATTTGCATTTTAAAACAGTCCTACAACACAGGGCTACTTCTAAACTGACCTCAGGCTTCAGCAGTGCACACATGCAAACTCAGAAAGGGCTGCTGGCCTCTAAAATGAAATGCCCTATTATATTCTAGGGACTTAAAAGGTAGTTCTAATACCCCTTCCCTATTATGTACTAGGGCCGTATAGGAGAGGTCATGCCAATGATAAGGGTACCCTAACCCATAGTGCACCTTAGTGTATGTAGGTGTTTTCACTGTATCTTTAAGTGTCTCTTTCAGAATAGCACTGGCCCTGGGCCTGTTCAGGCAGAGACCAGGGTCAGTCAGAGTCAGGTACCACCAGTACCAATCAGCAAAAAGTTGGGGAGTGCCAGGGCACAAGGCGGCTTTGCAACACTAGAGAAGCACAAACTCAGAAATTAAAACATAACATCATGGTTGGGGGGTTCTCTTTAATAATCAGAATTGATTTTTATCCTAATGAACCCATTTTCCAACATTAGGATAAGGAAAGACTGGGAAAAAATCATAAGATTCTAATCTATACCGTGAAGTTTTCATGCAGCTCTTTGATGACGGTTAATAGCTCTCTCTTTCAATGTTAGGATTTTAACTTATAAACTGCAAATACCAAAAGATTCTCTCAGACAAAAGCAGTAACTCACTGACCTATTTACATGATATGCAATTTGTGATCTGCGTGGTAGACGTTGTTTGCAGCAGGCATATTAACCCACTGTGCCTACCTTACCATGAGTCAAAACTTCCACCAGACAAACCTCCGATCTCTCTCAATAAAGAACATTAATCACCAAAGTTATCTTCACATTTTTATTGTTACCTGAAAATTGCTGGAGACAAGGAATACAGCAGCAGGTACTTTTCAAACCATAATGCACTTGCAAACACGATGCCCCCACCCTAAGTCAGCGACCTTTGTTTGCTTGGTGAATGAAGATGCAAGATACATATACATGTTTTTTTAACATTTGGTCTGATTACTATATGAGTGTAAATAACAATAAAGCATAATGCAAACTGATTACATAACTGCTTTTCTCAATATTTCACTTCAAAAGTATGCGATTGTATTTGTTTAGCGGGCGGCGATTTGTATGGGGTCACTGGAAAGTCCACAAGGTTGTCCCTGTCCCCCCCAGAATTTTAGTGTCTCCTACGCCCCTGGTGAAGAGTCTCAAAATCCAGCAATAAAGGGAATGTGTGAAGCTAATTTAATAGTGACAAAAAGTGACACTAGAAGTCCCACCAGAAGTAATCTTGCTGAAATACACAAAACAAGCATTGGCATAGCCAATAGGTCTTGAGATATTGAGTTTGTGTTTCTTTTTAAGGTGTGTTGTGCAGAAGTCTGCAGTATGCTGAAATGTTATAATAAAGAAGTGTGAGAAGCATTTTTGTTAGTTTAGTTATGATGTATAATGTACAACAAAATGACGATGATAAAAAACTAATAATTAGAAGTAATGATTTGAGGTTTCTTTTATGTTTGAATGCTGGCAACTTGTATCTGCCTGCTTTTTATGGTGTTTATTGTTAAAGGGGTGGGTATAAATAACAGGAGAGTGAAGGTTACTTAGTTTGTTAGTGAGAGTGATAGATTTAGTGAGTTAATTAGTGAGAGATAGTTAGTGAGAGATTGAGAGAGTTAGTAAGAGTGATAAAATTAGTGAGAAAGTTAGTTAGTGAGAGTGAGAGAGTTAGAGAGTGAGTTAGTGAGGGAGAGTTATTGAGTTAGTGAGAGTGAGTGAGATTTAGTTAGTGAGAGTGAGAGAGTTAGTGAGTGAGTTATTGAGAGTGAGTTAGTTATGATCACCAATTATATGTGAAATGGAAATGACAGAATTTCATTGCTCCGGTTTACTCCACCCAGGAGTAAAGAAAAAAAACAACTCCACTAACCCATGTCATACACTAACTACAGGCAGCCAGTAAAGCTGTAAAGGGGCCACACCGGCGTGACGGTGAAGCACCCTCTACAGGGACAGGCTACAGACAGTAAATTCTCTACTCTGTCCACCCAACGGCAAGGAGAGGATACAGCATCCATGGCAGAGTCTACTCAGGACAGAGGTGAGGGACCCGAAGGCATGCACTAAATACAGCAATTTGTTAACATGCTTTGTAAGGTCCACCCTGGAGCAACAGGAGCTGCCCTAGCAGGGGTAGATAGCAGGGCCTGCTCTGGGAGGAGTAAAGTTTAATAGATGACTAGCTGAGAAGAGGGGTGCACAGAAGGATCTGGTTTATTCCAAGCCCCACCCGGTGAAGATGTAATGGCAAGAAGAGGAATTTGCCTTTCTGCCCTGCAATGGACACCAGATCTTGATGCCCTGGCAATGGAGGGCAGGTAGGGGCAGTGCAAGGATTTCAGTGGTGCAGGTGCGTAGTGCAAACAGTATGCATGGGAGGGGGTGGGCCAGGTGGATAGAAGGGACACCAGCAGGTAGCTACAAGGCCTTCAACACCCACTCCACTCAAAAACAGCCGATGTGGAAGGAAAAAGCAGGATGCACCGCACAGCACACACGGCCTACAACTACCACTTCACTCAAAAACAGCCAGTGTGGAAGGAAAAAGCAGGATGCACCGCACAGCACACATGGACTACAACTCCCACTCCACTCAAAAGCAGCCGGTGTGGAAGGAAAAAGCAGGATGCACAGCACAGCACACATGGACTACAACTCCCACTCCACTCAAAAGCAGCCGGTGTGGAAGGAAAAAGCAGGATGCACCGCACAGCACACACGGCCTACAACTCCCACTGTACATGTCGAAGTGTAGTGTAGTTCCTATTTTCCCAATAGGCTCTGCGCATTGGAATAATACCTACAGCAGTAAAGGCCTAGACCAGACGTTAACTAGGTCTACTACTGTCGATACTAGACTTAAAGTTTTGGGTTTGCCAGCTAAGCTCAGAGTTCGCTAGAAACTTTCTCGAATGTTCAAGAGAGAATTACCTCCCCTGATTAGACAAGAAGGGATTTAGTTTCTGACAACCATAGAACATGACAACTTTGCTCTCCCCTAATCAAGAGTCAATCTCCAGAGTCGTGTGAGCACAAGGCAATTATTTTACTCAGTCAGTACGTGCATTCTTAGTCTCATCAGAATGTAGAGAAAAGGAAAGAGACGGGCGTGTTCAATAAAAAGGTGTTATTTATTGATCAGTCTTTTTTCTCATACAAGAGAAATGGATCGATATTATTGCAATACTTATAGTTAAGTAAAGTGCATACATTAGAAGCAATAGTATAAAATAATACTGTAAAAACATTGATATGGTTTCTGAGCCATATGATGTTTAAAATGATTAAAATATATTTACATACACATATACATTTGACTAAACGTACTCAACTGGTGTTTCTAAATACGCCTACCCCGTGTACCTGACCTAAGTCTAATGCGTGGGCGGGAATAGAAAGTTACAGTTTAAGTTAAGTTTGTTTTTGCCAAGTGAATAACTAAAGAATTCTCTGCGAGGGGTTATTCAGTTCTGTACCTGGAAGTTAGGATGAATGAGGAATGGTATCTCTTTCTCTGCTCTAGATATTCCAGGCTGCCTGCGAGGGCTGCCCAGAAGCGCCAGTGCTGGGTCTCTCGGCTTGAGATAGCAGCGCGTCTCTCAGCGCGTCAGGAAGGCGGGGCTGCTGCCAGCGGGGTCTGCTTCTGCTCTCGGCTTCGGCAAGTGTGGCTGCTCCGTCTTGTCACCACGCGTGTGTTTGCATAGGGCAAGATCGGCAATATTTATACCTTAAAGGTGCCGAGATTGACGTAAGGATGGACATAGATACGTCAATAAAGATGTCATACGACTTGCTCGTTAGCACATTCTTTACTAAAGTTCTCTGTGAAATCAAAACAATGGCCGCACGGATTGTCCAGGTTGTCATAGGTTTGATTTGTTATGAGAACGTCGTATGCCTTATCAGGGACTGGAGGAATGTCGCTTGTCTAATTAGATCTCAAGCGTTATGACCTAATCAGATAACACGTTCCTGTGCCGTAGTGTGACTGCGTCAGATAACGGTATCTGCATCATGGGGAATTTCTTATCTCATGGGCTGACTGTTAGTTGACTAGCTAGTTAGTTTAACCAGAATAGGGTCAGGAATAGGGGGATCGATTCAGAACCTGTAGAAATACACGACACCCACTCCACGCTAACTATGGTCATATCTACTAATCTATGCATAGTATAACATAGTACAACATACTATAGAGTATAGTGTATACCTTACCACCCCAAAATACATAGATGCATTTTGAAATTTTCAAATATACTGAACAATTGCAGTCATATATATTGTATGCACTTAAGCTGTATAACAATGCTAAAGTAATCACGCATTTGTATACATTATTGCTTATTTGGTATTTGAAAAATACACATGAAATGGCTCTTAATATGGCTATACAGAAAGGAAGTTCGAGACCATTTCATCACATAATAAAATATTTGTGAACATACCAGCGGGCAGCTAAAGTCTATAGAGTGTCTAAAAATAGAAATCTTAGTTCTCTAGGAATAGTTTCTTACTTTAAGCAGAAGATCAGTGTCCCGTGGAAAAATATATAGAAAAATATTTCAGGGGCTTGCTGAAAAAATTGCTGCCCGTGAACTGGAGTTAAAATTGTTCATGTGACTTTATTTTTAAAGTTGAAGGCCGAATTCAGGGAATGCTGTGTGAGAGTTTACTCAAAAGTCTCTATTTCTGTTCAGGAGAGAACATCATATCAGTCAGGCTTTCGAAAAAACTGTCAACATCTTCTTGGGAAAGTTCCACTAAGTCGGAAATAAGTGTAACCATGCATTCATTCGCATGATTGTCTCCATTGACATTCTTAATTGTATTGCTGACAGAAGGTCGTACCTGTTCGATGCTGCTTTCATCTTGAACTTCACTACTCTTCAATCGTAGTGGTGAAGCTTCCACGAATGCCGTCATCAGGATAGGCAGCCTTTGAGGGCAGCACAAAGCGTGAACCTTGGTAGGAACCAACAGTGTATCTGCATCCACTGGCGCATCCGATCGTAGAGTCAGACAGATGTCTAACACGCATTCTTCTCCGCATAGCAGACACCTTAAGACAGGTAAAACACACCTTTGCCACATAGGTCGAAATGATAGAAACCAAGTCATGTTCAGGTCTCTAAGCCGGGAGAGTCCCAGGATTTTTGATATCCGGTCCCGGTATCCAATGGCTAGGAGCGTATCTTCCATTGTCGCGAGAGTTTGTTCTGTGACATGGGTTGCCATAACGAAAAATAAGGACTAGGAATAGGATTCCTGCAATTAGTCCCAGAATAAGGGGAAGTCCGCCAAAAATCGAATGGACGAAATCTGGAAAAATACCCAATATGGCTTTGAATGGTGTTAATGCCATCGAAAATACTGTCTTAAATACCTTTGAGACCCCAGTGGCATCAGAAATATTTAAGATTTCGCTCAGGATTTCCGCGAAATGTACGGGGGAATTAGTTGATAATAATGTATGTATCTCTGCAGTCGTCCTTGCGACTTGTAGATCATACGTTTCTTTTGACGACGTGAGCCTTGTAGGCGTCTGAAGAAGCACTGTTTTCATTCTGCTTAAAGTATCTATTCGAATAGAAGTAATTTTCAAACTGGGCCATGCCCTTGCCTCCCTGTCAGGAAAGGAGCTGGGGAACAAAGAACGTCCACAGCACTTGACCTTCGCCGTTGTAGTTACTAGATAAGGAGTCCCGGGCATAAGACTACAACATCTGCGGTCTACAATTAGAATGTAACTCCCATTAAAGAGTCTTTGAAAGAATGGTTCTATTTCAGTTGCAGGTGCGCCTTGCTGGTGACATGAAAGGTTGTATGAATTTCCCTCACAGGCTCCATGCAAACTAATTCCATTACACAGAAGCGTGCCGCTTAGTGACATAGCACAATTGTTGCCACTAAGAAACACTTTCTGTCCTTTATTACTGACACATGCATGTGAATAGGGCAGGTTCCATGTTGTTTTAAGGTACCCCTTTCCCAATTTCTCGTACATGCCAGCCTGTATATATTTTTGGCAGTATTGAAACCTGAAGGTTGAGATTGGAATATTTATGATTCCATGGATTATCCATTCACTGACAGGTCGTTCTGACATTGTCATTGGTAATCTTTCTAGTTTTTCAATGCTCAAGATTGTATAATCAGCACCCTTTTGCGCCATACCGATTTGTCTATCAGTAAGGTTAAAGATTTGGAATAATGACGTTGTGTTGATTAAACGCCAAGGCACATAGCCTGAACGCAGATTTTGTAACGTCCAGCCAAGCTGTACAATAGAACGCAATTGTGACTGACCATGTTGTAACAACAGTAAGTCTTGCGATAATATATCGATTGCTGAAGACACAATGCTGTCCAAAGAAAAAATTCTGGAGGACAGAGTCATTAACCCATTGTCCACTACAGAAAGTGATTTTTCCAAATTAATACGGTCAATTTCCCGTATTCTTTCTGCTGTCTCAATTTGAGTAACCTTCCAGGCCTCATTGTATGCTGCATATACAGAGGCTGCTATGAAACGCTTTTGACGCTGTTTGCGTGGTCCCATTATGAAATCACGCAAGTCAGCACCATCAGTAAATAATGTTAGGTGTTGCTTAATTTCAGGCAGTGTGGAAGTATGAAGCCATTGAAGGCATAATTTGCCCACACTGTAGGTTGTTATTATCCCTGGGTGTTGTCTTAGGGAATATCTAGGGTCTGGCCTGGTCATTTTGAACCCCTGTGTTTTATTCAGGAATCTGTCTTGACAGTTATTTGTATCTGTGGGCCAGATCAACCATTGTTTCCAATCAGGATGTGTTCTGTTTTGGTTTAAAATATGGTTTACGTCTATCTCTTCATCTGTAGAGCTATTGCTAAACATTGTTGGCTTTGGAATAGACGGTTTATTTAAATCCTTGATTTTGGCTAAGCCAAGACAGGTGGTTTGTTGAACAGTGTCATTTAAAAATATCATTTGTTCTGGGATCATGCAGGCTCTAAACAAAGCTTCTATACCCTGTACTTGCCATTCTTTTGTACCCCAAACACTTTTCAAATCAACATTTTTGTCCCAATAATCAAATCCAAAAGTATTCATTTTTTCAAAGAATGAGTCTGAATATATCAATTTTGTGTTGGTTATCATGGTTTTCATCCCTGTCTTGTTTGACAATTTATAATAAAATGTTTCAGCATTACTTGTGTTAAAACCTGAAAAATATGAATATTTGTCATATACGGTTCTTGAGCTCCCTTTTGGAGGTGTTGCACAATGTTCCCATTGATTATAATTTAAAACAGTTCTAGCTTGTGCAGATTTATGTAAGAAATGGTTACCATAGTGGTTATAGCAATACATACTATCATAATTTGTAGAACCCTGCAAATAATCATGTTTTGTAAATTTAGCAGACATCACTAAATCAGACATCCTATTATTAATGCTTTCGAAGTCCCAATCATCAGCAAATGAGTTTGGTTTTGCAAAGTCACTCAAGGAGATCTTGATTTGGTGTGGATACTTCAGGATTTCGACCGGACCATAAATTTCATAGTCAGTGTGGTCCCAGGCTACCCCACCAGGTATCGGATTTGCTGTGAAGTTGGCTGAAGAAAGTTCTGGAGAAAGTTCTCTTTTCTCGACGTGTGAAGATGTGTGTGGCTTGAGGACCAAGTTGATGTTCTGACTTGCTGTGTCCATTTTAGCATATTTTCCCTCAATGAAGCGTCCCAAAGTAAATACCATGATGAGCCAAAGTATGAGGATAAATGCACCAAAACTCACCCAAAATTCAATCCATGGAGAGATCAGATATGTTTCTTTCAGTTGTTTCAAAAGTTCCTTAGCTTTGTCTTTAAAGGATTTTGATGATGGCTGTGTCTTTGATTCACTGAAGCCTTCAGAGGAATCATCGAAGTTGATGAAGTACCCGGATGCAGTTCTGTCAATTGTTCCAATTGCTTCAGGATTTTTGTTTCTTGCAGTTTCACTTGGTACTTCACTGTAGATTGGTGTGTCTCTGCTAAATGTTTTTATTTGGGTTGTCAGAGGTCTTAGTTCTATTGCATTGTTGCATAGTCCTTGTTGTTCTTCTGTAGGCGTTTCGAATGTGATGAGCCTCTTTGTTAGAACCTCTGTACTGGTAGCAAACCTTGGTGTTCTGCTACTCATTGGGAGTCCACTTGGCCTACCGTTTGTTATCGGCCACATGTTGTGGTTTTACCAGGTTGATGGAAACAACTCGGTTCTCCTTTTTACCAGCAAGGGGCGGTAGTACAACTGATCTTGTCCCGTTGACAGACAAGACAGCAACTGCTTTTCTGTAAGAAGGCCCAAATTCCTTCTTTACCGCGATCTTCTCCCTGACTAGATCCCCGACTTTTGGAATCCAGACAGGTCTTGCTGGGACAGGTGGTGATTCTTCAGTGGTCGTTGGCTGTTGTTTCAACTGTATGTTGCTCAGGTCTTTTCTTGTTTTGTTTAAGTCCTGCAAAATAGCCAAATGGTCTTTGACATCAAAGCTTTTTTCTTTAACCACTGAAGTCTGACTATCAAGGTCAGAGATCAACATCCTAGTTCCGAATAATAATTCGTACGGACTGAATCCCTTCAGAGAATTTCTTGGCAAGTTATTTAGACTACGTTGGACACTTATTAGATGTTTGACCCACCCAGCTCCCGAACCTAATATCCTTTCCATTATAGATTGCTTTCTGCCTTAGTTTTTTCTTTACACCATCCCGTACCCTCAGGAAGGAAGTGAAAAGATTCCCGCTGGACTGTGCTCATTTGGCCATGTTTCCCCCCCGGCCGGAGGGCTAGAGTGAAAACAGTGGTCAAACGTAGCATGCTCTTAGCGTATATGCCATTTAGACTCGCAAATCTTGTATAACAGTCCGGACGTCAGCCGAGTGTTGGGGATCTACATTATAAGTGGAACTAGCCTGTGTATGTTAATCGCAAGCCCTGCTTTTTACCGATAATATTATCCGCCTTGATGCGACGAGGTATTAAACTTTTTCTCTCCCCACTGCGATCTCTGTTGCAGTTTGGGCAGTTTTTTACAAACATGGTATGATGTAGGCTCATGCCTGGCCACCAGTACCTTGATTGTAATTCTTCCAGAGAATCTTTTAGTTTGAGGTGTCCAAGACCCTCACCCCTATGAGCGTCTGCGATTAACAAGTTTCTCCTGTCCATGTTTGGAATCACTCTATCCCCCACTCCAGGGATTCGAGCAAAAGGGACGGAGTTTGCATCGATTATGTATGTGTAATTGAGTGGATAATTGATCGGTAACGCTGAGCAGTCGCCTTTTGATGACGTTTTCACCGCCAGCACTGTTTCACCGTCAATGTGTTTTAATGTACGCTTTTTTTGATCCACGGGAGCCAATTGAGTGGCTTCCGCTGCGGCTGTTTCAGCCAATGAATTCCCTGCAACGTGAACGCCATCACGTTGATGACTCAGTGAGTGAGTCACGTGAGTCTTTGGTAGTTTTTTTTGTAAAAGAGCTACCTGTTCCCAGAGCAGTTTCTGCTTTATTGGTGCATCTGTGTCATCTTTGTAACCGTTCTGAATCCATTTCTGCAAATCGCTGTTATATGATTTGACGCAGTAATATGAATCTGACACTATAAGTGTCGGGAATTCGCGATCCGCATTATCTAGCGCCATTTTCAAAGCTATTATTTCAGTTTGTCGTTCTGAATTAGTTTCTACTGAGTGTGTCTTTGTTAATAGAGGTTTCAGTTTACCTCCGCGCCACACTTCTTTTGTAATCTCACATGTGGGGTTGTATGCTTGTTCTCCCCATACGGAGGGTTGAGCATTTCCGTTTGTAAAGATTACACAAGAGTAGTGTCGTAAGGGCAGAATGTCGATTGGCAGAGGATACGTTCTTTCATATTTTAGATTTTTTAATTCTTCTAGTTCTGGTGTACGGCTCATTTTTCTAGAAAATTGTCAGCCAGGCTACACTTGATAATTCATATCCTTCGAACAGGACTGTCAGATGGGCAATTCTGGATTTTTTAAAGTTGAATTTGTAACCCTCTGCAGCGAACCCAAGTATTATGGTGTTCACTCTTTTCAAGTGAGTCTCCAAGTCATCATCTGTTAAGTAAATGTCATCGACATAAGATAATGCTTCATCATCATATAGTTGTAGTAATTCTGTTACTCTCGCTGAGAATACCCCCGGGCTGTTCTTGTACCCCTGGGCTAAACGACAGAATTGTTTTTGAGTGCCATTTACTGAGAATGCAGTTACATATCTGCTCCCTGGTGCTATGTTTTGACAAAAGAATCCATTGGAAATGTCCAAGGTTGTTTTGTATTTTTTGCGCACTATGTTATTCATTAGTGCAGCACTGTGTGAGTTTTGCACTGCAAAAGTTTTGCAACATGTGTTAAGGTGTCGGTAATCCAAAACTAGACGATATGAATTGTCTGGTTTGGAGACCGGAAACAAAGGGTTGTTCATTTGTGAGGTGCAAGTTTCAATCACCCCCTGGTATTCTAGCTGATCTAGTATTTCATTTACCTGTTTTTTAGCTTCTTGCTTAATTGGGTACTGCCTTTGTGCAGTTGGTTGTGATTTTAACTGGATTTTGTGAGGAGGAGAATCCTCATCCCATCCTACATGATTTTTATATAAAGCAGGTGCTAAGGCCACTGCCCACTTTCTAGCAAGTGTATATTTTTTATGAATCGGGATGTGATTCGAGAAGGCAGGCATAATTACTTCTTCGCCATGAGGGCACCCCCTAACAAACTCCGGTGGCCAGTCTTTTTCAGCTAGAAGGATGTCATAGCCCTTGGAGAGGTTATCCCAAAATAGTCCCCTTATTTTCCTAGTCTTATCTCCCTCTATACGTAATGTTATCTCGTATATCTTGTGGGGCTTGCTAACTCTGGTGTCTGCAGTTTCCACTTGAAGATATTCATTCGTGTCCACTGTCTCCAGATGATTCATAAGGACTTTGCGAGCTATGCTCACCTCTGCTGCGCTGTCTAGCATTGTCTGAGCCCACTCTCCGTTTTTCAGTTGTGTCCTCAGTATTCTCGGCATGGTTAACTACCTTGATACTGGCTACCTTCTTTTTAGGAAATTGTAATTTCTTTTTTAGTTGAGCAGGTTCCTTGTCTTTGGACTTGGCGTGCTCTTCTGATCGTCCTCTTCTTTCCGATTTCTGCGAGGAATTCTGAAAAGATTGAGAGGGACGTGTATCAATGTCTTGATATCTATCAGGTTTTTTAATATTATCCCTATTTCTAAGGTTATATCTATTCCCAGAGGGGTCATTCTGTGGTGACCTCTGTCTTCGGTTTGGAGATTTTCCTCTTCGCCTAGGAGACCTTCCTCTGGACTGGAATTTCTTTTCTTTAGGATTGGATTGTTTGTTTCCATCCCAGTTCTTTTTGGGTGAATTATTATTAAAAAATATTTTTTCTGGACTGTCAGTCAGTTGCGGTTTTAATGGTATTCCACCTAAACTATCTCTGCCTAGTTCCTCATAGGATTTTTCTATGATTCTGGCAATTTCAGCTGGTTGGTCTGCTATATCTGTCTCTTTTAACCTTTGGCGGATCGCCACGTTTGCTGCTTCACCTTTTATGTTGGCTAATAATATAGCCGAGACCTGCTTGAAGTCTTTCAGTAATTTCATACCAAGAGTTAAAGCAGGTTCTGGACCGTATTCATCTTGAATTTGTTTTAGCACATCTGGTATCACCGAAATGGATGGGACACCGTGCGTTTTTGTGTAGATGGAAGCAAATACTGTACCCCAAGTGTCACAGTCCTCTATGTGTGGTGCGATTCCCATTGGGAGACATATAGTCAGAATCCTGTGTTTTTCCAGCGGGGTGGTGTCAGGAAACACCGCCTCTATTTAGGTAATTTTCTGTGCCAACCAGAATGGTATTTGTTCCCGTTTAGCTGGAACTTTACCTAGGCAGGATTGGATGTTCTGTGGTGTAATTTTATTTGTGTTCCCCTGGTGAGGGGTCAGCTGTGGAAGTTTAATCGCTGGCTGAATTGTTGAAGTCCGCATTACATACTGAACTAATTGTCTATGAATTTTTAGTAATTGTTTTAGCTGTATTAACAGCTCTGCTGCAGGCATCCTATCGATGTCTGGATGTGGTGTGTATCCGGCTAGGACCGGCCACGTTGCTCCTGGTCTACCTAAAGGACCGAGCCTTGTAATGTGATTGTTATGTATTAGGGCGCCATCAAATAAGAGCAAATGCTCTTGGAATTTGAGTGGTACTTCCACCTCCTCGAAAGGAGTGTACGTTTCAGGAGGTTCCTCTATTTTGTAATAGTGGAAGTACTTTGTTACAGCATTAGCTGCTGGAAAATGTATCCATGTATAGTATACCTCTGTCTGCCGATATTCGTGTGCCTCAATTACGAATATGACTGTGCCACCTCTAGGTGTCAGTCCATTTTCTATAAGTTTTAGGGTTATAGATCTCCTTTTGACGACCGGAATGAGTATTATTTCCGCGTCTGCAGCCTGCATGGTAGCATCAGCTGCTGCGAGTTCAGTTGCTAATCTAACTGTTTCTCTTTCCTCATCACTTTCATCCATTTTACTGACCAGATGGTATTATGTTTATTTGCAGATCAGGTTTCTTTATGGAAACAAAGATTAGATGCACAATATTTTGGAACAGTGTATCCTTCAACGTTGACTATACCAAGAACCATACATAGGAGTTCCCTCCTGCGAGGTCTGGCGGATATGACCTTTCACCCACTCCAGACGTCTTTGGAGTATTTGGGAAAAGAGGTCTGAGTGAGAAAGCACGACTGAGTTACTCTAAATGTCTTACGTTAGTTTTATCGCCCTTTCCAAACACGTTGGGCGCCATGTAGTGTAGTTCCTAATTTCCCAATAGGCTCTGCGCATTGGAATAATACCTACAGCAGTAAAGGCCTAGACCAGACGTTAACTAGGTCTACTACTGTCGATACTAGACTTAAAGTTTTGGGTTTGCCAGCTAAGCTCAGAGTTCGCTAGAAACTTTCTCGAATGTTCAAGAGAGAATTACCTCCCCTGATTAGACAAGAAGGGATTTAGTTTCTGACAACCATAGAACATGACAACTTTGCTCTCCCCTAATCAAGAGTCAATCTCCAGAGTCGTGTGAGCACAAGGCAATTATTTTACTCAGTCAGTACGTGCATTCTTAGTCTCATCAGAATGTAGAGAAAAGGAAAGAGACGGGCGTGTTCAATAAAAAGGTGTTATTTATTGATCAGTCTTTTTTCTCATACAAGAGAAATGGATCGATATTATTGCAATACTTATAGTTAAGTAAAGTGCATACATTAGAAGCAATAGTATAAAATAATACTGTAAAAACATTGATATGGTTTCTGAGCCATATGATGTTTAAAATGATTAAAATATATTTACATACACATATACATTTGACTAAACGTACTCAACTGGTGTTTCTAAATACGCCTACCCCGTGTACCTGACCTAAGTCTAATGCGTGGGCGGGAATAGAAAGTTACAGTTTAAGTTAAGTTTGTTTTTGCCAAGTGAATAACTAAAGAATTCTCTGCGAGGGGTTATTCAGTTCTGTACCTGGAAGTTAGGATGAATGAGGAATGGTATCTCTTTCTCTGCTCTAGATATTCCAGGCTGCCTGCGAGGGCTGCCCAGAAGCGCCGGTGCTGGGTCTCTCGGCTTGAGATAGCAGCGCGTCTCTCAGCGCGTCAGGAAGGCGGGGCTGCTGCCAGCGGGGTCTGCTTCTGCTCTCGGCTTCGGCAAGTGTGGCTGCTCCGTCTTGTCACCACGCGTGTGTTTGCATAGGGCAAGATCGGCAATATTTATACCTTAAAGGTGCCGAGATTGACGTAAGGATGGACATAGATACGTCAATAAAGATGTCATACGACTTGCTCGTTAGCACATTCTTTACTAAAGTTCTCTGTGAAATCAAAACAATGGCCGCACGGATTGTCCAGGTTGTCATAGGTTTGATTTGTTATGAGAACGTCGTATGCCTTATCAGGGACTGGAGGAATGTCGCTTGTCTAATTAGATCTTGTTGGACAGGCCACGTGAAGGGCCGCTCCCCCTCTGCCCGACCAGGCCCGAGCCCGGTCCCTCAAGTGTCACACACCACCACTTCACGTTTTCCGTCCCCTCCGGGACCCTTGCCTCTGAACATATCGACCTCGTGGGCCCGATCCATTACTGGCCCGCGCGCCCAGCCTGGGCGCCATCTTGGACACTCCGCCACGAGGCCGCGTGGCCCCCGATCGACCCCAACCCTGGGCCTGGCCAGGCCTCAGACATCCCGGCACCACCATCCACCCAGGAGGTGAGCGGACTACTTGGCAGGTCAATGGGAGAAAGAGGTGTCGATGGTTCTCCCTCGCCAGGTGCCGCTCGCCACAACCTCCCCGGGCGCTGGCTCCACCCCCTGCTGGGTGTCTGGACCCCTTCATCCCGGACCCCCCAACCTCCAAGTGCGAGGGTCCGGACATCAAAGGGCACCAGCCCTATAACTGGGGCAGCTCCAGAGCAGGAAGGCAGTTGTATCCTGGAGTCGAGAGACGCAGTGAAGAACTCATCCTTGACGGACTACTGGCGCTGCCGTAGCCCTGCCTTGCGAACCTTCGTCCTGCCTGTTGGCGCTGCCGCAACCTTCGTAACCTTCATCGTCGTCGGGACCTGCTGGCGTGGCCGCGGACCGTTTGTAACCACCATCTTCATCGGGACCTGCTGGCTCCGCCGCGGACCGTCGCTTCCTTCATCCATCTCGGGACCTGCTGGCTCCGCCGCGGCCCGATCATCTAGAACGCCGAGCTCGAGGATTGAGAGCTATTTTCATCTATTGGTAACAAGACTGTCCCGCTACCCTTTTCCCAATCCAGAGACCAGAATCGAGGGGACCCCTGAGTCCAGACCTCCTTGTATAATTTTACCGTACCTAAAGAATTGCTGATAAAGTATCGTTGAACCTTATCCTGGTGTGGTGTCCGTCTGTGGGGGGGAAGTTACTTGTCTGTACGATCGCTGGAGACGGCTCTCCCCGGAGACCTCTCCCCTTGTCCTCGGCCGACCCTCCCGGTCCGTCTAACATTGGTGGCCAGCGGCGCGATCCGAATCACCGCATAATCGTACAGAGAGTAGCTCACCCCACGACGAAATCACGATGACAACCAAAGAAAGCGGATCCACCGAGAAATTTCGAATGGAGAAATTGGACGAGTACAGCCATCGTGAACTAAAACAATTCTGCATCGAACTAGGTATCGCTACCACCGGTCTAAGTACCAAAGACGATTTCAAGCATGCCCTAGAGTCCTGGGCAGAAACCGGGGCCGTGGGAACCACCGACCAAAACATCGCAGCAGTAGAAAAAAACACCACGGCCCCCGAGGAGCAAAGAACGGGTCTCTCGCAAGACGAGATCCAGGAACGAGAAAGAACACGACTACATGAACTAGAAATGGCCCGGCTCAAAATGGATGTTGAACTTAAACTGGCCGAACAAAAAATAAGCTTAGAGCACCTGCGTCTCCGAGAAGAAAGAGAGGAAAAACAGAGACAAAGGGAGCTCGAGGAAAAGAGGCTGGCGTATGAACACGAGCGCAAACTAGCTGAGATAGACTTACGCAAGCAGAACAGAGAATTAGGGGTGCCCGAGCAACCCCGCGACCCAGGGGCAACAGAGAAAAAGGTACACATCCCCAAGGATGTCGTTCGAGAATACTTCCGAGAGGACGACATCCAGCAATGGTTCAAGGCCTACGAAATCGCTATGACCGCCCACCGGATCGATCGAAGCGATTGGGGAGCCGGTCTATGGGGGAGATTCCTCAATGAGGGCCGCGATGCCCTGCTACAGCTCCCGGACCATCAGATGACCTCCTATGACCACATGAAAGCTGCCCTCCTCACCCGCTATGGGCTCACACCCGAGATGTACCGTCAGAGGTTCCGAGACTGCACCCGCATCCCGGGTACAACTTGGGTGGACTACGTGAACTATTTTAGCCGAGCCTTCGAGGGCTGGATCAAAGGAAGCAATGTCACAACGTACGAACAACTCTTCAACCTCATGGTGTGGGAGCATCTATCAAACAATTGCTTCATTGAGCTCCGGCAGCACCTCCTCGACAGCAAATTGACTGATCCACGGCAGCTCGCAGCCGAGGCTGACCGGTGGGAAATCACCAGAGTGGGCCGAAATGGATCCTATGAACAGAACCGGAACAACAACGGTCAGCACCGTCCCCGAGGAGGAGGAGGGGGCCAAGGGCGAGGAAGAGACAACGCTCCGGTCGCCCCCGCTACCAGCACCACCCCCCCGGCCAACCGGGGCAGCACCCCGGCGCGACCGGGATACAGAGCCAATGTCACGTGTCACCGATGCCAACGAGTCGGCCACTATGCAAACGACCCAAATTGCCCGCAGTACCAGAGCCCAAGACCCCGCCAAGTGGCCGCTGCTGCCCTAGGGGAAGAACAGATCTCCGAGGAGCAGGAAGAATACGAACAAGAGCATCAAGAATGGGAGCCAGCCGCCATGACTTTAGCATGCTTAGGGGGAAAGACATGGTCCCGCGGGTCCCCCTACCCGCTAACACCCGGAAGTACAGCTAATGGGTGAGCATCAATGGACGCCAGGCCGAAGCCCTCCGTGACACCGGGGCCAGTGTAACAGCCGTCCGCTGTCACCTGGTGACCCCAGAACAGTTCATACCAAACATTCTCTGCCCTGTCCGTTCAGCCGATAACTCGGAAAGTCTGTGTCGGATGGCCTGCGTCCCTTTCGAATGGGGAGGGGTCTCCGGCATGTTGAAAGTAACGGTCCGAGATGATGCTCCCGTAGACTGTCTCCTGGGAAATGACCTTGAAAGCTCTCCCTGGGCAGCCGTAGAACGAAGAGAACACCTGGGGATGTTGGGCGTCCCGGACTGGGCGTGCGTCACCACCCGGTCCATGGCCGCCCGTGCCAATCCCCGACAAGAGGAACCCGAATGGCCGGCGCCTCCTCCCCCGGTCGCCCCAGTCGAAGACACCGACCGTGCCGTCCCCCCAGAACCAGCTGAACCTCCGGACCTCGCTGGCCTCGACCAGTGGCATCAAGAGGGGGGACCCACACAGGAACAGTTTCGCCAAGAGCAAAAGACCTGTCCCTCCCTCGAGGGACTCCGCCAACAAGCCCTCGCCTAGAGCGCAGGGGATACCTCCGGAACACATTGGATCTACTGGGACAATGATCTGCTATACAGTGAACAAAGGATCGCGGAGTTGGGGGCCAGCCGAGTGCTAGTGGTGCCCCTCCGTTTTAGAGACTTCTTGCTAAACCTGGCCCACGATGTCCCCCTGGCTGGACACCTGGGTCAGGATAAAACCTACAGCCGCCTAGTAACCCACTTCTTCTGGCCCAAAATGAGGAATGATGTACTCCAGCATTGCCGATCTTGCCCCACGTGCCAAGCCAGTGGAAAGAGCGGCCGCAAACTAAAGGCCCCCCTGCAACCATTTCCCGTGGTCACCACCCCGTTCGAGAGGGTCGGGATAGACATTGTGGGGCCCCTGGACCCCCGTACAAAACAAGGACATCGGTTCATCCTGGTACTAGTGGACCACGCCACCCGCTACCCCGAGGCTGTTCCCCTGCGAACTGTGACAGCCCCGGTGGTCGGCCGGGCCCTGATGGGGATCTTCTCCCGTGTGGGCTTCCCCAGAGAAGTCGTCAGCGACAGGGGCACAAACTTTATTTCCAAATATATGAAGTCCCTCTGGCAACAGTGTGGGGTCACCTACCGATTCACGACCCCCTATCACACTCAAGGAAACGGACTCGTTGAGCGGTTCAACCGCACGCTCAAAGGGATGATTGGGGGGTTGGAAGAGCCCCTCCGTCGCCAGTGGGATGTGCTGCTGCCGTGCCTCCTCTTCGCATATCGAGAGGTCCCCCAGAAGTCCCTCGGCTTCAGCCCGTTTGAGTTATTGTATGGACACCCCGTACGGGGGCCTCTCAGTCTAGTCAAGGAAGGCTGGGAAATGCCCCCTCTAAAGAACCCCCCAGATGTCTTCAAATACCTCCTAACCCTCCGCAACCAGACCCGACGGTTCAGAGAGCTGGCAAAAGCAAACTTGGAGGCCAGTCAAGAGGACATGAAAAAGTGGTATGACCAAAATGCCTCCTCCATCGAATTTGAACCCGGACAACAGGTATGGGTGATGTCCCCCACCGAGCCCTGCGCCCTGCAAGACAAGTGGACGGGGCCCTTCAAAGTAGTCGAGCGTAAGGGTCCTGTCACCTATCTCATCGACATGGAATCTTCACGGAACCCCCTCCGAGTCCTCCACGCTAATAGGCTGAAACCCCACTTTGTGCGTTCAGAACTCAGCCTCCTGATGGCCACAGACAATGGAGCCGAAGAAGACTCCGAACCCCTTCCTGACCTCCTACGGACTCGGGAGAAAGATGGCTCCGTGGATGGGGTCCGGCTCTCGGGAGCCCTCACCCTGGACCAACGCCAGGAATGTCGAGACCTTCTGTTGCAGTTCGCCGACCTGTTTTCCCTCACCCCAGGTGTCACTTCCTGGTGTGTGCACGACGTGGACACGGGGGACAGCCCCCCTATCCGCCACCGGGCCTACCGCGTACCAGATCGGGTACGGGCTTGCATCCAGGAAGAAGTAACCAAAATGCTCACCCTCGGGGTCATTGAGCCCTCAGACAGCCCCTGGGCCAGCCCAGTAGTACTGGTCCCCAAAGCAGCCGCTCCCGGCACCACACCGGAACTCCGGTTCTGCGTCGACTACCGAGGCTTGAATGCGGTCACCAGAACGGACGCACACCCCATCCCCCGCGCCGACGAGCTAATTGACCGCATGGGAGCTGCCCGCTACCTCAGTATTTTCGACCTGACGGCGGGCTACTGGCAGATCGGCCTCACACCCCGGGCCCTCAAAAAGCTCCGGCCCTACCTCTTTGGCACACACTTCCGGGTGCAGACCGACCATCGACCCCTGCAGTGGCTGATGCAGATGCGGGGGGAAAACCCAAAACTACTACGTTGGTCCATCTCCCTACAAGGGATGGACTTCACTGTTGAACACCGGCCTGGGCCAGATCACGCCAACGCAGATGGCCTGTCCTGGTTTTTCCGCCTCGACGAGGAGAGTCCCCAAGAGGATGGGTGACTCTCCCCGCCTTCAGCTGGGGGGGACGCATGTTGGACAGGCCACGTGAAGGGCCGCTCCCCCTCTGCCCGACCAGGCCCGAGCCCGGTCCCTCAAGTGTCACACACCACCACTTCACGTTTTCCGTCCCCTCCGGGACCCTTGCCTCTGAACATATCGACCTCGTGGGCCCGATCCATTACTGGCCCGCGCGCCCAGCCTGGGCGCCATCTTGGACACTCCGCCACGAGGCCGCGTGGCCCCCGATCGACCCCAACCCTGGGCCTGGCCAGGCCTCAGACATCCCGGCACCACCATCCACCCAGGAGGTGAGCGGACTACTTGGCAGGTCAATGGGAGAAAGAGGTGTCGATGGTTCTCCCTCGCCAGGTGCCGCTCGCCACAACCTCCCCGGGCGCTGGCTCCACCCCCTGCTGGGTGTCTGGACCCCTTCATCCCGGACCCCCCAACCTCCAAGTGCGAGGGTCCGGACATCAAAGGGCACCAGCCCTATAACTGGGGCAGCTCCAGAGCAGGAAGGCAGTTGTATCCTGGAGTCGAGAGACGCAGTGAAGAACTCATCCTTGACGGACTACTGGCGCTGCCGTAGCCCTGCCTTGCGAACCTTCGTCCTGCCTGTTGGCGCTGCCGCAACCTTCGTAACCTTCATCGTCGTCGGGACCTGCTGGCGTGGCCGCGGACCGTTTGTAACCACCATCTTCATCGGGACCTGCTGGCTCCGCCGCGGACCGTCGCTTCCTTCATCCATCTCGGGACCTGCTGGCTCCGCCGCGGCCCGATCATCTAGAACGCCGAGCTCGAGGATTGAGAGCTATTTTCATCTATTGGTAACAAGACTGTCCCGCTACCCTTTTCCCAATCCAGAGACCAGAATCGAGGGGACCCCTGAGTCCAGACCTCCTTGTATAATTTTACCGTACCTAAAGAATTGCTGATAAAGTATCGTTGAACCTTATCCTGGTGTGGTGTCCGTCTGTGGGGGGGAAGTTACTTGTCTGTACGATCGCTGGAGACGGCTCTCCCCGGAGACCTCTCCCCTTGTCCTCGGCCGATACTCCCGGTCCGTCTAACAGATCTCAAGCGTTATGACCTAATCAGATAACACGTTCCTGTGCCGTAGTGTGACTGCGTCAGATAACCGTATCTGCATCATGGGGAATTTCTTATCTCATGGGCTGACTGTTAGTTGACTAGCTAGTTAGTTTAACCAGAATAGGGTCAGGAATAGGGGGATCGATTCAGAACCTGTAGAAATACACGACAGAAGTGGCCTGTCACCTGTGGACTGCGGCAGCGCAAGCAAGCAGCATTTCGCCAACCTCTTAAGACACAGCAGAAGCCTTTCATGATTGTGGCCTCCACCTAGCATGCACCTCACCCGATGAACAGTGCCTAGACACCGGCGCAGCACTTCATAAAGGTTATTATTGTAGCAGACGAGACAGCTCTCGTGGTCTCACTTCACCAGATGGTGAATAGTGAGACCAGTACAATATAAGGCGAGGGAGACACTTCTAGGCGTGGCTGGTCCAAACAGATATTCTTGAAGTTAAGGCTCAGTCTGCTGCCGGTGCTCGCCAGGTAGAGAGCCAGAGGTGCAGGACGAGACATTCGTGTCACAGGTTCATGCAATCGTGGTCAAGTGGAGAAGCCAAGGTTAGGATCACACTCTTCAGACACCAGCTCATCAACATCGCCTTTTACTGATCACCTTGAATGATGTACATTTAGGGGTCACCTGGGGTGGGGATTACCATCCACACCGCCCCCTGAGAGCGCCGCCGTGCAGGCCGAAGCAACAAATTCTGAGTTCCAGAAACAAAGTGGGGACTGTAGGAAAAGCACCCCCTCGAGTCTGCATAAACATGCCACAGGCTGGCCAGCACAGACTTCATTGCATGTCTACAAATAACAAATCCCTCGATTCATGCTTCGAGGCTCTAACTTGCTGCATGAGTTCTTACCAACAGGAGCTAATAACAAGATCAAGCAAGCATTTGCAAAAACAATGGTGCTAGCCTTGGCAAGAAGGTGAAACTCTTAGTTTTATTGGAAGCATGTGTCACAAACTGAAAACAAATGATCAACACTGCCCCCATGTGCTTGTAATAAAAATGTGCAGTGTAAAAACAGCAACTCGTGGTTGTTTTACTAGTGATGTTTTACAAATGCCAATGCTTTCAGTGCTTACAGGCATTTTATCATTTGTTAAGGAGACCACAGTTAACCCAGCACTTAAACTGCAGGCAGCTAAAATGGCACTTCACAGAAGCTAGTTGGAACAAGAGACAGAAAAAAAAATGCAATCAAAAACAGAATTCTAAGTTTCGTGTTATGAAGGACCGGGCTTGTTTCTGCCTTCATGGTGCAATCACCCAGATGAAGGTTTACACGGGAGTGGTGCAGCCGTATGAGAGTACTAGACAGTCACCTACGACCCAAGCTAACTGGGTCGCCAATATACATCTAAAGAACCCAGTTCCAGAAATTAAAAGAGACACAAAAACTGGGGCACATACTGCATGGTCTGCCTATGGAGATAGGGTTCATTTCCATGCACCCATGTGTGGGCTACACAGAAAGGCAGTGAGTGGAGCAGCCACACTGAAGACTGCCGAAGGGCATCTAGACTCCAATCCACTCATCTCCACATGACCAAAATGTGGGCTTCGGAGCAAAGAACTTATCTCCCAGCCCGTACTTCTCCCAGATGCAAAAAAAAACAAAAACACTGGAGCACCTAGACAATATTTACCACCTGCCAAGCCACCCTCTACATGTACCATTCGCAATGGCAAAAGTTGGCTCTTTCTTTTGAACTTTTACGCCTGCCAAGTTGTGCTACACTGCAGAACACGGGTACAAAGTCAGGGCATCCCAAATGTGCCATTTACACGACAGAAAATAAAAACAAACTGTGCGTAATCAGAACAGAGTCTGGATAAAAGAGGTTTCAATTTGTCAGGGGACTTCGTTTTCTGCTCACAGAGTGCCCAGCTCCCGGGACAGAACTGTATTCTTTGCTGCAGTCTCCCACAGATAGGACACGCATATCCCAACACCCATAACAGGAGCTCCAGCACACACACCACTCACACTGGACAAAAGTAACTCCCTGGTCAGGACAGGTCATCTTTGAGAGAGTCAATGGACGGCAAAGCACGGCAGCCTTCTAGCATCTGTGGACACTTGGTGGTTCAACTGGTACCGACTGGTATATATCGGTCAGTGTTGCCGAAGTGTGAAGATTAGCCAGCCCTAAATACTGACCTGGTAATCTCCATTGTGACAGCTGGTGTAAGCAAGCAAGAGTGAAAAGGGACTCGCCTGCCCTCCCTAGCTTGAAGAATGCATGCACTTACACATGTAGACAAGAAGGGCACAGCAAAGTGGGAACAATTCATGTATTTGATTTAAAACAAGCCCGGCCACGAATACAGCTACAGCGTCCCGTGAGTGGTGCGCGTATGCTTGCGAGACGCTGCTCATTACAGCAAACCATAGGCCGTAAGTCCCGCGAGTGGTGCACAAGCACTTGCGAGCCGATGCACATAACAGCAAGCAATAGGCCGGAAGTCCAGAGCGATTCCAAGAGGTAATTTTTCCTAGAGCAGCGCGTGCGCGCTGCCTAGGCAAGACCTAAAAAAGGAGTGACAGAAGGTCACACGGATGGCAGGGGTTCAAAGGCCAGTTATGGCTCCAAAGTGAGCAGAATAGACACTCTGGTACCTCTCAACCGTCAACAGTGTCTCTATGGTTACACATTATTCAGCGCCTTGAGACCCTCATGGGTAAGTAGTGCGTTATTATGAACACAACTTTGTTAACATTGATGATAGAGTACCTCATAGTTCCACAATGATGCCCCTTTCACAGGAGTGGTAACATGGAAACTGATCAACTTGATTGTTCCTGTAACAACTTGTTTGCTTCATGTTGTTTGTATAACTTTTAATTCTGGAAAAACATTGTTTAAAAAAAGCATTGGCAATGTCAATCAGTCTCTCTATATTTTTGTGTTAAGTGGTGTCATTTTTACTAAAGAATATTCTTTCAATGTTATTGGTATGTGCTGTATACAATATTCATCATTTTAATTATTATATAATGGTTGCCTATTTGTATTATCAAAAAACAAAAATAATGACGCTTTAAATTTTGTAATTTCTTTTATTAACTTGCATAAGTAATGTTATTTTGTTGTACTGTTAAGACATTTGCAATGGCTTAAAAGAATATATGCAGGATTTTTTGTGATTTTCTCAAAACAATATTTGTTTTTAATACAAACTATTGTAAAATTTGATACTTATTATAAAGCTACATTTATCCAATATATTTCAAAACCTTATCCGTATAACATTTGTACAACTGTGTATTTGTCTCCTCTTAAAATTTTTACTTTTGTTTTTGCAGTGTAGCTCTTAAACATTGAAAGTGCATGATTTATTGGAAGTTTTGTTTAACTTTTGTAGACAGAATAAAATAAGTTATGGAGGAAAGGTTTTCCAGTAACAAGTATACATTTTTGTTGTTTAAATCTGCTTGCTAACCTTACTTCTTAGATTATTTTGTTCATTATATTGTATTGACCTTTGGTACTGTTAGTTCACTGACTTATGACTATGGTGTATTGTCTTCAATAAGTCAACCTTTTACTATTATATTTATACTTACTACTGGTGTGATTCTGTATTCTTTATATTGCATGCCCTTATATTATTCCGAATGAATTCTTTTAATGAAATATGTAACTTATGTTTTACTAGCTTGACATTTTATCAATTTCCACTTTTTACTGATTTGTTGTCAAATTAATGGTTTAATATTTTACTATTTTATATTCACTATTTAATATTTAATGATGTTTGTATTTCCTGCTAATAAAAAATGATAACACAAAAAAAGAAAGTGCATGATGTACTGGTAATTCTGTATATACAGCTAAATGAGTGTTATTATTAAAAAAATGTTTGTTTTCTAAGGAAGTTTTGTATGTAAGTAAAAAACATTTTTTTCCTTTTTTCTACTATTATTTACATTTTGTAAAAATATATACAGTAACATTTTTCCTATTGTTTACAAAGACATAATGCCTAAACATTGTATAATATGAAATTCTTTATAAATCAATGTTCAAATAGTTCTAGTTAAAATCTTATGCTGTATAATATTTGTAAAACAATGTTTTAATTCTCTTTTTTTGTGCAATGTAGTTTGTAAATATTGAAAGTGTATAGTGTATATATATATATATATATATATATATATATATATATATATATATATATATATATATATATATATATATTACTATATATATATATATATATATCACCTGGTGTTCTCTCCCGGTTTGAAGAGAAAGAAAGAGGGGAGACACACACGGTATTCAGGTTGCAGGCAGCATTTCAGCAGTGTAGAGGCACCTGATGCGTTTCGTTTTAACTTAAAAACTTCTTCAGAGGTGTTGCCTCAGTCCTTGTGAGTGTGAGAATGGGCTTCAGGTGATGTTATGCACTTATATGCCACGCCTCTAGTGGACGCCTATGGCGGTTTGCTGGGCATTGTGGTCCCTGGAGTCCCATTGATTTTCACAGTCTATTCACTCACGTTTACTGCACAGAGAGAGTGTTTTCCTTAGTTCAAAAGAATGCCGTGGTCGTTCTGCAGTGAAGGTTCATTACAGCATTGTCAGTCCCCTCCATTCGTGGTTGACTCGGCATGCTGTTTCCTGCAGTCTTCCAGTAATCAGCACTCTGCGCGAAGGTCGGTAGAATCTGCACTAACTTTCCTGGAACGTGCAAGTGTTCCGTATCCAGGACTGAATACCTCCCAAGTTGCTTCCCCATCTTTTGTGGGACTGCGCGGGATCCAAACCTGACTCCGGTGTCAGGCGGCAGCCTGTTTCCCCTGGTTTTCGGTTTGGCCGAGATATGCAGTTGTGGTCCAAAGGCGGGGAAACTTCACGGCGCTCTTTGCGGTGGTGCGTATTCTCGGCGACAGGACCAGTCGCTATATATCACCTGGTGTTCTCTCCCGGTTTGAAGAGAAAGAAGAGGGGAGGCGCACACGGTATTTTTGTGCAATGTAGTTTGTAAACATTGAAAGTGTATAGTATATATATATATATATACACACATATATATATGTAAGTTTTATTATACAGGTAAATGAATGGTAACTTTTTTTTCTAAGGCAGTTTTGAATTAAAGTAAATTAACATGTTACTTTTTCTTAGACGTTGCAAGTATTTATTATATATTTTTTTACAATTGGCATTTCTTGTAGAGTTTGTTTAATACATCCATTAGTATGTATGACTTCACAGGTTGCAGGTAAATGTTCCAACAATTCATCTGGTAAGTCTTCTGTAAGCAGGAGCAGCAATTCCATTTCATGAAGCAGAACCAGTTATTAAACTGTATCCACAAATGCTTGGATAATCCAATTTTACATGCTTATAATCATATAACCAATTCACAAAAATTAACTAATAAACATCAGACAATGAGAGAAGTGATGATTTTGGGGTCCCCTCTAACCTAGGGGGAGGACCAAGCAGATGCCTTGAGCACAAAGAGCATATCATGCTGAACAATTCAGTGGTGGTCCCATTCTCTTAAAACCACCCCAAGCACAGTTATGGGCAAAAATACAACTAAAAGCCCCTGCAAAGCGATAAGATTAGCATCATTATTAGCATTCATGAAAGGGTTATAATCTTTTTGAATTTTACTCATCAGGGACATCTTAGGACGACGAGGTGAACTGCAGCTTGATGTATAATATTTTAAATGCTATTGCATTTGCCTCATCAGGGACATCTAGGGACGATGAGGTGAACTGCAGCTTGATGTATAATATTTTAAATGCTATTGCATGTGCCTCATCAGGGACATCTAGGGACGACGAGGTGAACTGCAGCTTGATGTATAACATTTTTATTGCTATTGCATTTGCCTCATCAGGGACATCTAGGGACGACGAGGTGAACTGCAGCTTGATGTATAATATTTTAAATGCTATTGCATTTGCCTCATCAGGGATATCTAATGGAGGGACGCCCTCTCTATTTATGCATATTGCAGCAGCTAGGTGGGACAAAGATGGTAACGTGCGCTAGTATGCAGTGATGTTGATGCATATTGGTTCTCCCATGGAGGGAGGGATGAACCCACTGTGTGGGGGCTCATGGGGATGTGCAGGGGGATTACACCTGTGGTGTTTCACGCGCTCTCCTTGGAAGAGACATCGCGGGGTCGTGATGGTCCCGTGTGGGTGTATACCCTGGCACGGTGTAGTAAGTCGGGCCGTGGAGGCTCAGTGCCCTGTCGGTGGAGTAAGGTTCGGGGGGCATCAGTGGGCGAGATCTAGTGTCGTCTCACGGAGTGTTGGGTTAGCGCATTTTAAGAAGGAACTGTGAGTGAGTTGGTCACAACCTAGGTGTTAGATCCAGTACGTCTCACTGTGGACGTTTGGCATTGGAACTTGTGGCAGGGAAGGGACATTCCAGGCCAAGCAAGGGCGCTGTTGGTGAGATGGCACTGGGAGAGTGTAATGTGTCAGGTATTGACATGGGGGGAGGCCTTATCTACTGAGGCTGTTCCACGGAATATTATCATTCAAACCCTCCGTGTGGGTTGACAATCTGTAGATCCAGCGTTGTTCTTTGGACAGTAGGTGCTTCTCGTTGTCTGTAGGGTGGACAGGGATCTGCTCGATGACTGTCCATCTGAGGTCATTGGTGGTATGTCCATAACTTAAGAAGTGCTCTGTGAGTTTGCTGATAGTCTTCTTGCACCGAACCGTACTTCTGTTTTCAGTGATTCTGGTGCGTACTTTTCTCGTGGTCATCCCCAAATATCGGAGCTGGCATGGACACTCAATCAAGTACACTAGGTTGGTAGAATTGCAGTTCGTGTGCTTGCGTTGGTGCCATGTTTTACCCGTTTCCAGACTGAGGGTTTTGGTATGTTATGTTATGTTAAAATAGCTTATATAGCGCTCAGCTGCCCCAGCAAAGGGGCGTCCCGGCGCTGTGTAGCAGATAGATAACTGACTCCGATGAGATTCAGCGAGGCATAATTCCAGAAAAGCTTAGTTTAGGGGGAAGAGATGGGTTTTGATTGCCTTTCTGAAGTCCAACAGGCCTTCCAGTTCTCGTATGTGGGCTGGTAATGAGTTCCACAATTTTGCTGCTAAGTAGCGGAAGGAGCGTCCTCCCGCTCGGCAGCGCTTAATCCGAGGTACCCTGACCAGATGTTGACCTGCAGAGCGTAATACGCGAGTTGGAACATACGGGGTCAAAAGGTTGCAGAGCATTTTAGGAGTAGCAAGTTTTAAGATTTTGAAAGAAAGGCATAGAGTCTTAAACTGAATTCGCTGAGCCATAGGGAGCCAATGAAGCCTCCGGATGGTATCAGAGATGTAGCAGAATCGGGGAAGGCCTACTAAGGCTCTAGCAGCCGCATTTTGGGCGCGCTGCATCCGAGAGATCTCTGCTCAATTGGCTCCCAGCAGCAGGGAACAGGCGTAGTACAATCGGGAAAGAACCGTGGACTGGACTATCAGCTGCCTTGTAGATGAGTCAAAGAACTTTAAAATAGGTCTTAGACCTCGTAGAATGCCAAAGCATGGAGCAGCGACTTTTTTTGTCTGCAAGCAAAAATGAAGGGAGGAATCCAGCCAGACCCCCAAGTTTTTGACTTCTGTTTTGGGTTCTGGTGCTTTACCCAGAGCACTGGGCCACCAGTGATCACCCCATAGGTCTACGTTTTTTCCAACCAGTAGCACCTCTGTCTTATTTGCATTTAGTTGCAGACAGTTAGATGTCATCCAGTCTGCCACAGCAGTCAGGCTGCTTTTAAACCTGGAGACATTTGGGGCCGATCCTTCCGTTAGGGCAACCACTAGCTGCGTGTCGTCAGCATATAAGACGATGGCGAGGTCCCATTGTTTGGCGACAGCAGCTAGCGGCTGAACATAAAGATTAAATAATATGGGGCTCAATGCCGAGCCTTGGGGGACACCCTGCTCAATAGGATGTGCCTGAGATAGGAAAGGAGGGGTGGAAACACGAAATGACCTCTCGGTCAGAAAAGATCTGAACCAGGCAAGGGCCAAATCAGTGATACCTGCCTCCTCAAGCCGGTGGAGCAGAATCTTGGAAACAGTGTCAAAGGCGGCACTGAGATCTACCAGGATCAGTGCCGCCGTTTGACCATGGTCAAGGATAGATCACAGGTGTTCCGTCATGGCCAAGAGAGCGGTCTCGGTACTATGACCAGCGCAGAAACCATGTTGTGTTTCATCCAGAATGTTATTGGAGCTCAGAACGTTGATAAGTATAGAATTAACATGTGATTCTGCCACCTTCGCTATCCCGGGAAGAAGAGAGATAGGCCTGAAATTTTCAGGCTTCATAGGGTCTAAATTAGGTTTTTTAAGGATGGGAGAGACCCACGCCTGTTTCCATTTCACCGGAACCATGGCGGATGAGAAAGAGGCATTAATCAGCTGGTGTAGCGGGGCCATACAGGGCAGAGAGGATTCTCTGAACTGGGCAGCTTTGAGTGGATCAGCTGGAGAGCCCGACTTAATTTTCACAGTCAATGTGCTAAATTCTTCCCAGGAAATCTCAGGAATAGCCGTCAGATCAGAGGCTAAGGCTGGTCTAATGAAAGGAGATGGACCGGGCATAGTCATAGAAGAAAAAGATTGATAAATAGCCCGTATTCTCTCCACGAAGAAGGAGGCCAATTCTTCACATTGGGATTCTGACGTGGGAATAGGCGCTGGAGATTTTTTGGCACTGAGATCTTTGAGAATTTTGAAGATGACTTTAGCGGGGTTGGAGCTCAATTTAATCTCAGAAGCCTAGTACTCCGCTCGAGCCCTGCATGCAGCTCTATGATATGTTTTAAGTTTGGCTAGATAGTAAGCTTTTTTTCGGGAGCATAGACTTTCCTCCACTTGCGCTCATACCTTTTGCATGTCTTCTTCAGGGAAGTCAAGGTGTCATTATACCAGGGGTTAGAATCCTGTGTGCGACCCTTGATCTAGGTTGCCGGTATAAGAGTGTCAAGTGCCCGGGTGATCCAGGCACAGAATGAATCATATCCTGTCTCGACAATTACTAAAAGGGCCTAAAGGGTCCGCTCCTAAAAGTGCGTGGAAATCTTCAAGTCGAAACTTGCACCACGGTCTTTTAAATACCGAACGTTGAGTATTGTTGTGTGAAGATGCAGGTGTGGGAATGGTCATTTCAACTAGGAGATGGTCGGACCAGGCCAGAATAGTCTGATCCAGGTCCAGGTTAAGACCGCCAAAAATGCTAAAATTATCCGATTCCATGGCAAATGCTCCAACTGCCTCTAAGAGAGCATTGTTAAAACCGGAGGCAGGTCCGGGAGGCCTAAATATTAATTAGGGCTCCCTGTTTTCCGTTTTTCCGGATTTTTACATATAATTACAGACAGAAAACAATGGGTTTTCTGTCTGCATTTATTTTTTAAAGTGGATAAATACAGAAAATGGTGCTCCTTTAAAGGGACTATCAATGCTGTCTTTGATGAATTATAGGTCAGCAGCTGAGCCTATGGACAGCATGGTTAATTAAAAAACAGGACAAAATGTATTTAAATAACAGCATATGTCAACATACATGTAATCTGTGCACTGCACTGCATCTCAGGGCACTATGAGTCTGTGCACTGCAGTGCTTCTTAGGATACTATGAATCTGCGCACTGCACTGCTTCTTAGGACACTATGAGGGATCTGTGCACTGCAGTGCATCTTAGGACACTATGAGTCTGTGCACTGCACTGCTTCTTAGGACACTATGAGGGATCTGTGCACTGCAGTGCATCTTAGGACACTATGAGTCTGTGCACTGCACTGCTTCTTAGAACAGTATGAGTCTGTGCACTGCACTGCTTCTTAGGAAACTATGAGTCTGTGCATGCTGCAACTCATCTTACTTCACTGAGGAAGCTGCACTGCACTGCACCTTACTGTACTATGAGGAATCTGTGCACTGCACTGCATCTCAGGGCACTATGAGTCTGTGCACTGCAGTGCTTCTTAGGACACTATGAATCTGCGCACTGCACTGCTTCTTAGGACACTATGAGGGATCTGTGCACTGCAGTGCATCTTAGGACACTATGAGTCTGTGCACTGCACTGCTTCTTAGGACACTATGAGGGATCTGTGCACTGCAGTGCATCTTAGGACACTATGAGTCTGTGCACTGCACTACTTCTTAGGACACTATGAGTCTGTGCACTGCACTGCTTCTTAGGACACTATGAGTCTGTGCATGCTGCAACTCATCTTACTTCACTGATGAATCTGCACTGCACTGCACCCTACTGTACTATGAGGAATCTGTGCACTGCAGTGCATCTTAGGGCACTATGAGTCTGTGCACTGCAGTGCTTCTTAGGACACTATGAATCTACGCACTGCACTGCTTCTTAGGACACTATGAGGGATCTGTGCACTGCAGTGCATATTAGGACACTATGAGTCTGTGCATTGCACTGCTTCTTAGGACACTATGAGGGATCTGTGCACTGCAGTGCATCTTAGGACACTATGAGTCTGTGCACTTCACTGCTTCTTAGGACACTATGAATCTGTGCACTGCAGTGCATCTTAGGACACTATGAATCTGTGCACTTCAGGGCATCTTAGGACACTATTAATCTGTGCACAGCAGTGCATCTTAGGACACTGTGAGTCTGTGCACTGCACTGCTTCTTAGGACACTATGAGTCTGTGCACGCTGCAACTCATCTTACTTCACTGAGGAATCTGCACTGCACTGCACCTTACTGTACTATGAGGAATCTGTACACTGCACTGCATCTCAGGGCACTACGAGTCTGTGCACTGCAGTGCTTCTTAGGACACTATGAGTCTGTGCACACTGCAACTCATCTTACTTCACTGAGGAATCTGCACTGCACTGCACCTTACTGTACTATGAGGAATCTGTGCACTGCACTGCATCTCATGGCACTATGAGTCTGTGCACTGCAGTGCTTCTTAGGACACTATGAGTCTGTGCACTGCAGTGCTTCTTAGGACACTATGAGTCTGTGCACTGCAGTGCATCTCAGGGCACTATGAGTCTGTGCACTGCAGTGCATTTTAGGACACTATGAGTCTGTGCACTGCAGTGCATCTCAGGGAACTATGAGTCTGTGCACTGCAGTGCATCTTAAGACACTATGAGTCTGTGCACTGCACTGCTTCTTAGGACACTATGAGTCTGTGCACTGCAGTGCATCTTAGGACACTATGAGTCTGTGCACTGCAGTGCTTCTGAGGACACTATGAATCTGTGCACTGCACTGCTTCTTAGGACACTATGAGTCTGTGCATGCTGCACCTCATCTTACTTCACTATGAGGAATCTGCACTGCACCTTACTGTACTATGAGGAATCTGTGCACTGCACTGCATCTCAGTGCGCTATGAGTCTGTGCACTGCAGTGCTTCTTAGGACACTATGAGTCTGTGCACTGCACTGCTTCTTAGGACACTATGAGTCTGTGCACTGCAGTGCATCTCAGGGCACTATGAGTCTGTGCACTGCACTGCTTCTTAGGACACTATGAGTCTGTGCACGCTGTAACTCATCTTACTTCACTGAGGAATCTGCACTGCACCTTACTGTACTATGAGGAATCTGTGCACTGCACTGCATCTCAGGGCACTATGAGTCTGTGCACTGTAGTGCTTCTTAGGACACTATGAGTCTGTGCACGCTGCAACTCATCTTACTTCACTGAGGAATCTGCACTGCACTGCACCTTACTGTACTATGAGGAATCTGTGCACTGCACTGCATCTCAGGGCACTATGAGTCTGTGCACTGCACTGCTTCTTAGGACGCTATGAGTCTGTGCATGCTGCAACTCATCTTACTTCACTATGAGGAATCTGCACTTCACTGCACCTTACTGTACTATGAGGAATCTGTGCACTGCACTGCATGTCAGGGCACTATGAGTCTGTGCACTGCAGTGCTTCTTAGGACACTATGAGTCTGTGCACTGCAGTGCATCTTAGGACACTATGAGTCTGTGCACTGCAGTGCATCTCAGGGCACTATGAGTCTGTGCACTGCAGTGCATCTTAGGACACTATGAGTCTGTGCACTGCAGTGCATCTCAGGGCACTATGAGTCTGTGTACTGTAGTGCTTCTTAGGACACTATGAGTCTGTGCACGCTGCAACTCATCTTACTTTACTGAGGAATCTGCACTGCACTGCACCTTACTGTACTATGAGGAATCTGTGCACTGCACTGCATCTCAGGGCACTATGAGTCTGTGCACTGCACTGCTTTTTAGGACGCTATGAGTCTGTGCATGCTGCAACTCATCTTACTTCACTATGAGGAATCTGCACTGCACTGCACCTTACTGTACTATGAGGAATCTGTGCACTGCACTGCATGTCAGGGCACTATGAGTCTGTGCACTGCAGTGCTTCTTAGGACACTATGAGTCTGTGCACTGCAGTGCATCTTAGGACGCTATGAGTCTGTGCATGCTGCAACTCATCTTACTTCACGATGAGGAATCTGCACTGCACTGCACCTTACTGTACTATGAGGAATCTGTGCACTGCAGTGCATCTCAGGGCACTACGAGGAATCTATGCACAGGAGCTGCCCGTGCAGGTAAGGGTGGCGGGCGGGGAGTGAAGAGCCGACGACGAGGGAGAAGATCGCCAGCCCACAGCAGCTATACTTAGGGTGACCAGAATTTTAAAGCCAAAAACCGGGACATTTCACAAAAATAGAAGAAGGACTACAATATTACTTCAAGCGATGAAAGCGCTCCTCAGCAGAGAATTACAGAACAGGCAGTAATAACATACATAAAATGTAATTTTTAAACCCAGTAGCTTGCCTGTTAATTAAACTGCTTTCTTGAAATAACTGCTAACCTTCCTTGTTTTGTAAAACATAAAAAAGGGAAACGGCCACTACAACGCGGCCGTTTCCACGGAAACATTAACCACGCATGCATTACAACGCACAAAAGCCTTTACCACGCATACCTTTACTACGAGGTACATTAAAAAGGGGGGCTCTCCCCCCCCCAAAAAAAGACTCACCTAAAGTCACTCGGCGTCGTTTAAGAGGAAACGGAAAGAAACTTCCGCTTCCTCTTAACGACGTACGACGTCACCACGAACAATGAGTGTAAAAGGTTACTCGTTGAAATAGCATTCCGTTGTAACGCATGCGTGGTAAAGGCATGCGTTGCAACGGAATTCGTGGTAATAACATACAACCCATAAAAAACACCTCCCACCGTTTTCAGTCGACCCTCTCTAAAAACCGGGACATGAGCTAAATTTCTTGAAATTTAGACCGTCCTGGCAAAACGGGGACACCTGGTCACCCTAGCTATACTGTCTGTGTGTGCCTGGGGGAGAGACTGCTAGATTCTACCCCCGAGATAGATGGACTACTTTTCAACGAGAGCGCGGACCTTTCAGTGTCGAAAGGTCTTCCAAAAATTCGCCAAACCTTCTCCTCAGCGGCACTCGTGGTTCAGCTGATTTAAGAAGGGCAATAGCCATCTTAAAATGCGCAGACATTGTCCTCAGCTCCTGAGCTGGTTCAATGGCGCGCGCTTTCAATGTTACGCCGACCCCCCATGCGGACGTCACGCGGCCACGAGCTCGGACAGGCGCGTGCACGTCATGCAGAGTCTATCACTGAGGTGAGGTCTCACGAATGCCAAGTGTTATTTATTGTGTTCGGGAGAAGGGTTAGCCGTCTTTGCAATGCATTATGGGCCACCGGATGTGCGTTGGGAGGCTGTCACGCGGTACAGGAAGTGCCATCCTAACACCGGATGTGCGCCGGGAGGCTGTCTCGAGGCACCAGGAAGTGCCATGCTAACAGCGCTGCTCAAGGAAACAAGCATTTGCATATGCAAGTGATCACGCGTCAGTGATAGTTTGAGCTGCTGGAGCTGCAGGGAAGGAGCGCAGCTCGTAGATTGTCGGCACTATCAAACACCCTCTGCACTCACACCCTGATACTGTGAGCCAGCACCTCCCCGCCTTCACACGCATGGCACTTTGTGTGGCTTTAAACGCTAATATGAGGAACACAAGTGTGATCCATTCCGATGTGGATTCATGAATGTGTGCTCATGAACCCACAGGGGCGGTCAGGTGACAGTTGTCATGTATGAGGAGGCTTGAGTTGGACTGGGACCTCTAGGGACGATCCCTGGTACTGCACGCTGACCTGACCATGAGGTACATGTAGAAGTGGTCGGAGTCTAGTATTTTTGGAGTAACGAATACCTAAAAAAATCACAATTTTTAGGGGGTAACTTAGCTTGTATCTAAACCATAAATGTCACTCAAAATAGAACAGGTTCATACATTCGGTGCATATTTTTATTTTTGCACATCTTAATTATGAATTGATCAAATTCAAAACATTAGAGTAGAAAATATTGCAATTATTTCATTGGCGATATAAATCAAATTAAAGAAAGCACATTTGAATACAATAAATACATTCAAGTATGTCAACGCGCTCACGGTGCACAGAAAGGAAAGTATTTAGAAGGGATGGGTGTGTGGGGGTAGAAGTGGGGACCGGGTAAAGGTGGTGTGACTATGTTATAATCACAGTGAAAATGAAGCCTTTACAGTCTATATACAGATCAATGGGTTCCAAGAAACTCTCAAGCATAGGTTCCGTAGCCATCCGTTATTTAGTCCTATGCTTAGAAAGGTACAGAGTATAGGTTGTCGACGTTTCGACCCCTGAAGGAAAGGGTTGTTCAAAACCTCAGGCTGGGGTCTTCATCAGGACGCGTAGTAGAGCAGGAGCGCCTATAAGTAATGTGATAGTAATGAATGTGTCTGTCACTACCATAAACAATTAGTGCACTCGAATTAAAGTGAAAAATTACATACTTTGTGTGGGGCCCGGATTGGGCCTCGAGCTTGGGACCTTCCAGGGTTCCTATGTTGTATATTATGGCCTGTGAATTGTGTAAAAGGATCATAATTACAATGGGCTGTCCAACATGTGGACAGGTCACCAGTGTAAAACACAAACAAATTAAAACCGAGGGAGCACTTACTGGGAACTTAGCAACTTCCAATTGAGTTTCGTACGAGTCTTTGGCCAGCTAGGACGGCCGGTCCGTGGAGAAATCCGTTACTTTCTAAAAATGAAATGTTAAACACGGATCAGTCTGAGTAAAGGAAAAAGAAGTAATTAACCGCCAATGCCACACTGTGGTTGCTGGGCACATGCGCGGCAGTATGCATGCAAATGATGAGGTGGACCTCAAAAGCTGGTTGTAAAGATCACAGCTGGTGCAGCTATAGCTTAAAATAATATGCGGGCCATCATACTTAAAGGTCGTTAAGGAAATGTCCAGGCACGCCCTGGGTGCTGGGCATGAAAACGGCATGAAAAAGGCAGCCGTCAAGCATCTGATGCAGTTAAACGTAATCAGCCTTTGTGTAAAGCGGTATTGAGCTTCGCTCTGGGTACATAAAGATAACTGCCGGGAGAAATGCTCGGATTGTGCGTAGGAATCCCGACCATTTCAAGAGGGCAGAGTGACCTGAAACAGATTCACTCATCGCTTATCAGAATATCTTAATGTCAAAAAGCAGTAAAGCGTGAACCGGTATACAGCGCACAACCAGTATTTCAGAGTCAAATCAAATAAATGCCAAATGAAATGTGCGTGGAAAACCGACCATTTCGAAAGGGCAGAGTGACCTGGGACTGAGTCACTCGTAGTCTTACAAATTATCCACAATGTCAAAACGTAAAAGGACTATTTGAGTAGAACGAGTAAATAGTCTAACTCTGTCCGGCCGCCTGAGAACGGAGAAAAGCGGCAAAAAGCGTCAATGTCTCACCTGTTCAATGGTAGTGATAGAGCGCGCAGGTCACCCGGCTCACCGAATTTTTCCACGCACTGGGCCCTGGCGTGTTTATTTTCAATCGATAACGTTTTTCTCTGGGGTGAACCAGGTGATTTTCCAATACACGCTCCTATGAGTAATCGGTTGGGTGACTCTTACACCACTTACTATTCATGTACCTGACTTACCACAGGCACATTACTCCTGACGGATCAGGAGCTAGCAGTGGATAGGTGATAAGGGTTTTCCTAAAAGGGAAAAAATTCTATTTTACACATTTAATACTTTTAATATTACTTTAATGTATAATGACCACAGACACCTTGATGGTTTTAAGGGTTTTATATAGTAAAAGTTTAGAATGAAAATGTCATTACAAGTAGGCAAATGCAAAGCAATGCGTCAATGATTAAAATCAGAACCAAAATATAACTATGTATCAGCGTGAGTATCATAGAGTAAAAGGGAACACTATAGGGCATGAATCATAATGAACATTTATCTAATACAGTTTAAACTAGGGCAAGGACGTGAGAAGGACCTAATGTGAGACCTAATATCTTTATACTAATTCCTAAACCTTATGCTATCTTTACTAACTTCACGGCAACCATACTAAGGGAAAGGGAATAAGTGGAACAATCTGAATAAACAGTCGGGTTCAACAATGTCCTAAAGGAAGGGTAAGAAGTGGAACATTTACTAATAAGCAACTGCATGTAATTTCATTCAAAGAAGATAAGGAGAATATCACAGGCAAGATTGCTTTAATCAGAGGAGGAAAAGTTAAGGGTATAGTATAGACAGACGCCCACGTAAATAGTTACCTAAGTGAGAATGAGGACTAACCCTGGCCACGGGTCAGTTGGGAAAGAACGGGACAAGGACCCTCAAGGATTCAGGAATACCAGAAGGCGAGCAGGTACAGCTCATGGACAGTCAGGACAGGATACCCCTCAGGTCTGGGTCAGGACTGGGTTCACCAAGGCACAACCAACCCCTTACAGCTTCGGATGCAACGCCAGCGTTACCCCCTCTCTGCACGGAATCCGCCAATAACCCCGATTGGGTTTTCGAATCTCCCAGTAAAGTGCTTCGCTTTAGCACTTAGGACTAAGTTCCACCCCTTGGAGTTTGTGGAAAGTTTCAGGCAGAATGCTCCGCAGCACTCTGTATCCGTCACCTATAGAGTTCGTAGGGTCAGTGACAGGTCTGCTAGTCGGACAAGTCGGACAACTTCTCTAAGCTAAGCTAGGCTATATATACTGTTTTGAGTCCCCAAGACCACCCATAAATGTTGCAAAATGACAAAGTCCCATCTTCTGATTGGTCAAGGGAGGTGGTTAAGTCATAGGTACCACCTATATTCTTATTACGTATTTCACGTGACATTTCCCTCCCCCCAACAGCTGGGTTCCCAGGCATACGTGTGGGAAAGTACAATAGTAGAGCACAGATTTGCAACATTGTTGCGCATTTCAGAGTAATAATAGCATGTCTTCAAGGTCAAAGGTGCGCCTGGAAAGGACAGTCCCCTTTTCAATGGCCAACTGGCCAGGTTCCATTGCTGCACGTCCCAGATCTTTGATCACGTGATGAGGGATACGTCAGCTTCAAAATGGATCCCATCCCTATTTCAAGGCCCTCAGTTGCGCGGTACATGAAAAGTAAGCGAAAACAAATTAATAACACAGAATAAAATGAATACACTGTACACCATGACCAACTACACTTAATCCCTTATTTCATAATACTTATTGCATTAAGAGTTAGTGCAGAAAAGATGCATAGACAAAAGCAGCTTAAGCTAGCATACCGCATGATTAGAGACAAGCGGCCATTTTGTCAACAATGCGCATGAGCGAACTTTTCCCTCCAGATTGCGAGTGCGTCACATCACGTGGGTATGACCGACGCATGCGCAGACTGAATTTCTTTGCAAAGCAGCCATTTTTAGTGCAAGCGTTATTAGTATGGAAAAACACATAGGCAAGCCTCCTAGGGACACCCGTGTGTTGGGGAAATACAAAACAAATGACAAACAATCGGAGTTAGTACAGTTACGATTTAGGCGAGGTTCATGATAGAGAGCAAGTCGCGTTACGTGCGAATCCTTGCTCCATCAATCCCCTCTTTGATGATATTTACTATCATCACTACACGTGAAAACAGATGTCAACTTCATTCATCCAATTCATCCATGTCAATCTCAACGAACTTATTGTTGAGCTTTCTCTCCGCCTCTCTGTGTGAATGATTGTTCTTTATTTTCTTATATATTTGGTTTCTTAATTCTTCTAATTCTAATTCTTCAGCCTTTCGCTTTCCTCTTTTATTCACTATATATTTTCTGCATTTCTGGCATTTGCAACAGATAAATATGATCAGAACAATCAAACCTATTCCAGCTAGTGGCATCAATATTTTCCATATAAGACTTTTACCTAAGTTAGAGAACCAACTACCTACAGAGGAGAGACCATCAGTCAGTCTCTTCCAGGCACTGTCAACCTCTAATGGTTTGAGTTCTTTTTCCAAATTAGTTATGTTTCTTACATACTTCTTAATTTCGACACTTTTATCAGGAATGTAAGTGCAACAATGTTGTGCCCTCAGCATCCTGCAGACTCCGCCCTCTTTTGCCAATAAGGTATCAAGAGCAAGGCGATTCTGTAAAACCATTGATCTGATCGCAACCATTTCGGTATTGATCATCAGAAATCCAGCAGCAGTGTCAGTTGATAACCGATCCACCACTGTAGATAATTTGCAGATTCTGTGAGTATTCAGAACTACCCCCATTCCAGGTATCAGTGCACTAAAAATATCACCTACAATTTCTCCTACACTTTCACGTTTGCTACGCACTAAGCCATTAGTAATTTCATTGCTTCCAGCTGCATTGTTCACATGGTATATTTTCGGAAAGACAATGCCAAAGTAGCAGCTTCCATACCAGTGATCCGGCAATTTGAAATAAGCCTTGTTTCCACATATATAATAAATTCCTGGAAACACAGGTTCTGACCCATTTTTGAAACCCCAACCTCCAATTACCTTGTAATTGTGTTCACACTCGCTGGAACCGATGAATACATTGTTATAATAACTAGTCTTTTCTCTATGAAGACAGAGTTTCCCTTTCCGTTCAAAATCCAGCAACAGAGCAGGAGTCACTTCGCTTTGTGAGGTGTTATCCATGTTTTCTGCCCATCTAGAGGTTCTGTCCTTCTCGTCATTTGCCTTTTTCTGAAACTTTTCCCTTCTCTTCTCTGCCATTTTCAAGAACATTTTCTCTTGTGCATGTAAAGAACATGTCAAGGTGTCTCTACGAGCTTCATTCAGATCTATGTCACCTATCGTCAGGAAATATTCTCCCATGTATCGGGTTACCTCACTTCTAGTATGTACAATGTTCAGGTTTCCTCGAATAGGGAGTTCAGAAAAGATAACGTCAGTATTCGAGTAGTAGTACTGTAAAGTGCTCCTATAAAATAAGCTAGCTAATATACTACAGGAAATTCCATAGGTCAGGGGTACATGGTGGTATGTCACACCTTCAGCTACTGAGGTAGGTAGCATCATGCAGACATAGCAATCTTCTATTTCCATAGCTTCTACATAGTGCACTAAAAGGTTTGCGAAAACATTTAAGTGTGTCCTGTTCTTCATTTTGTGAAAATGTAGTTCTCCCTCATCTGATGCTTCTAAGGCAGGTCGTGTATGTCTCAGACTCATTGCATTGTCACGTCTTTCTACTCTTCGTGGTGTTTCTTCAGTATGTACAACTTCTGCGTCTTGTGTCGTCGAGTCTGTAGGATATATGTTAGGGTCTTTGCTTATCATAAGAGGTATAAACACTGTTAATCCTATCCATATCACTATCACTAGTACTATACTACAGATGCATATTTTACAGCATGTTTTGCAACAGCTAAATCTGGACCTTCCAGTGACATTTGAATCAGACATTGTATCTTACAGGTGGCTTTCTCAACCCCTCTTCGTTTGTTCTCAGCAGAGGTTTTACTTCGCTTCACCTCAAGGAGGGTCTTCGTCAGAACTCCGATCAGTGATTGACTCTTTGTCGCTTTTGCCACTTGCTTCGGGCTCATCGATTTCTTCCAATACCAAATAGGTCCACTCAGGGCTCCGATACAGTCTGTTCTGTTTCTTTACTCTGTCGCCCTTTCGGATGGACTTTCCTCGGGATGCTTTTCTTTCACTTTCAGCCCTTTTTCGGTCTTTCAGTTTCTCTTCGACTGTTTTTATTCTTAGTCTTAGTCTTTTTACATATCGAGGTTCACCTTTCTTTTCGATCCTCTTTGTAGTCGAGGAAACTTGACCTTCTTCGTGAGCTCTTTTGCTTTTTCTTCTTTGTGGCACTATTGCTTCAGCAGTGTCTTTTTCCCTTCCTGTCTGACTAGTTCCAGGTCTTTCATCTGTTTCTTCTGCCTGGTCCTTAAGCTGACCTAGTTCAGGTTTAGACTGTATTTGATCTTGGTTTGCGAGTGATTCACTGGACTCTTCTTCCTGAACACGTTCATCAATTACTAACTTACCCTGTTCATGCTCTTCGATCTCTTGATTTTCTTCCGCATGAACTTCTGCTTTGACTACTATCTGTCTCTCTCCAGTCTCTGGTGTCTTAGGAGGAGTGTTGAAGACTTGATCTGTCCCTACTTGGTCTGTTCCCTGATCAGATTGTATGATTGTTGTGATGATCTGACCTTCTCCCTCTTGTTCTGACTCACCTGCGCTGTCCCACTCACTACCTAGGTAAGAGTATTTTCTGGTTCTTATTGGATCAAGAACCTGGTCATCAGCAGGAAACCATTCAACTTCTTGACTTGTGCCTGGTAGTTCGATGTCAGCAGGATCCGGACCCTCTTCTGGAGTCTCCTCAGCTGGACTACCATCGGCTTCAGTCGCGTTTTCTCCGGTCACCTTCTTCGTGTGACTTGCATGGATCCACTTTGGTACACCAGCACACTTCACAGCAGTTGTGGTGACAAGGATCACTTGTCGAGGCTTGCCCCACTTCGGTCCAAGGCAACTCTTTCGGGTGTGTTTCTTCAACACCACCCAATCACCTGGTCTCAGATTGTGCGCTGGAGTTGTAGGCCATTCGACAGCAGTCTCTCCAATCTGGTGAGAGATAGAACGCACTTGGTCACCCAACTGCCTGCAGTACTCTAGCACCATATCATCAGAAATACTTAGCAGTTTGTGTCCAGGTACCCATGCCTGTCGCATCATTCTTCCCATCAGTACTTCATGGGGGCTTAGGCCTGTCTTTCTGTTTGGAATACTTCTCAAGCTCATCAGCACCATAGGCAAAGCTTCTATCCAGTTCATTTTTGTGGAGTCACACAGTTTTGCCAGCCTGGACTTGAGAGTGCCGTTTATCTGCTCGACTATTCCAGAAGCCTCTGGATGATAGGCACAGTGCAGCCTTTGCTCCATTTTAAATGCTTTGCAGAGTTCTTTTAGGACTTCGTTTGAAAAATGTCCACCTTGGTCTGTTTCAATTGTCTCTGGAATTCCAAAGCGGGGGATCAGTTCCCTAAGTAACTATTTAGCTACTGTCAGGGCATCATTCTTCTTTGCTGGGTAAGCCTCCACCCACCGGGAAAACAAGCAAACTATGACCAGGACATATCTATATCCTTTGCACAGGGGCATTGTTATGAAGTCTGCCTGCATCCTAATGAAGGGACCTTCTGCTCTCCCAATGGTACTTTGTTCCACTACTGTCTTCTTTCCTGCATTGAACTGTTGACACACTAAACACCTCTGGCAAAGTTTGTCTGCTGTGCTCCTGAATTTTGGACTGTAGAACACCTTTTCAAACATTCGGCACATGGCATCCCTCCCAATATGTGTTGGCTCATGTATTATCCGTGCCATTGCGGTAACCAGTCGTTCAGGTAGTACAGGCATACCAGTCACGTGGACCACAACACCATCCTCTTCCCTTTGTCGACATTCATCCTGCCTCCACTTGTTCCTTTCTTCCCTGTCTGTTGTCCGTTGTAGTTCTCTCAATTCATCCCATGTTCCCAATCTTTCAAACAACATCAGTTGACAGCTGTTTCCACCTCCCCATAGTTTAATTAGGAGGGACATTTTGTGTCGGGCACAGTACTGGGCAATTTGGTCAGCATATCTGTTTCCGGCTGTCACTTCGTCATTTCCAGATCGGTGAGCCGCACACTTGACCACAGCCAATTCTTTGGGCAATTGGATGGCTTCTAGTAAGTTTTGTACCGGTTTTCCATTTCGGATAGGAGAACCTGAGGAAGTCATGAATTCTCTTTGCAACCAGAGCTGGCCGAAATCATGAACAACTCCATAACAGTACTGACTGTCAGTAAAAACAGTTACTCTTTTGTTTTTCCCTAGTCTGCAAGCTCTTGTTAGGGCTATGAGTTCAGCTACCTGAGCCGATTTAACTTCGCAAAGATAGGAAGCTTCCAGTGTTCTTTCTAATGTGACTACAGCATAGGCAGCACTCAAACCTCCATCCTCATGTCTCAAGCATGAACCATCCACAAACATTTTGAGGTCTCCATCAACCAAGGCCACTTCTCTGATATCAGGACGGGGTTTTGTGCTAAATTCAGTCAAGTCTATGCAGTTATGCTCAATTTCATCTCCTGCCTCTACATCAATGGGAAGGGGCAATAGAGTTGCTGGGTTTAGGATGTTACATCGGGAAATTATTACATTTTCTGCACCAATGAGAATCCTCTCATACTTAGTCAGCCGACTAGGGGTGAGATACTGTGTCTTGGTTCGGGTGAGCAAGATCACAACTGAATGTGGAACAAACACAGTGACAGGATGTCCCATCACAATGTTCTCACTCTGCTCTAGACTTGTACAGGTAGCAGCTACTGCTTTCAGGCATCCAGGTAATCCAGCAGCCACTGGATCTAGTGTGGCCGAAAAGTAAGCCACAGGACGTCTAATCAGTCCATGTTCCTGGGTTAAGACCGAGAGCGCACAATTGTCTCTCGTGTCACAGAACAGTTCAAAGTTCTTAGTATAGTCAGGCATTCCTAATGCAGGAGCTGTGCACAGACAATTTCGCAATGTTACCCAAGCGGTCATGCATTCATCATTCCAACAAACAGGGTCTTCTGCTCCTTTCTTTGTCATGTTTACCAAGGGTTTAGCTATAGCTGCGAACCCCACGATCCACTGTCTGCAGTATCCAACAACTCCTAGGAACATTCTTACTTCTTTCTGGGTTACTGGTAGTGTCATCTCTCGAATGATTCTGATTCTTTCTGAAGTGACCTTTCGGATCCCTTTCTCTATCTGGTGCCCCAGATATTTTACTGAGTTCTTGCAGAACTGTAGCTTGTCTGGTGAAACCTTATGTCCTCCTTTTCCTAGGTGATTCAGCAAGGCAATGGTATCAGTGACACAGTCGTCTTGACTTCTAGACGCTACCAGCAGGTCATCTATGTACTGCACCAGGACAGATTCTTTAGGCAGTACTAAAGATTCAAGGCATTTCTTTAGAATCTGGTTGAAAATCGATGGACTTTCGGTGTACCCCTGGGGAACACGATTCCAGACATAGACCTGGCTGTCAAATTCAAAACTGAAAAGGAATTTGCTTTCTGGATGCAATGGGATGGAAAAGAATGCATGGCATAGGTCAATGACAGTGAACCATTCCGCATTCCATGGAATCTGGTACAGTATCACTGCGGGGTTTGGTACAATTGGACAGCAAGGTACTACAATTTGGTTTACCTTGCGCAGGTCCTGCACTACCCTATATTTTCCGCTAGGCTTCTTAATTCCAAGTATGGGTGAATTACAGGGACGGCTCATCACTTCCTGAATGATGTTTGCTTTGAGCAATCTGTTTAATTCCTTTGCGACTCCTTCTTTCACTTCTGCACTCATTTTATACTGTTTGGTATTTGGGTATACAGCATTTGCTTTTATAGCTATTTTCACTGGGTCTACATTTGCCATTAAGCCTACATCTTTTCCAGTAAAATCCCAAACTTCAGGTATTACGCTCGATTGCAGTTCTTCAGGTAGACTTTCAATGGACATGGGCCTAATTTCTGTGTCGGGCCTCAGTAACATCCATTTATACAGGCCATCTTCATCTGGGGTCTGAATTTCAACCCCATTTGGTGAGCAAAAGATGGTGCAACGCATTTTGCACAGCAAATCTCGTCCTAGTAGGTTTACGGGACTGGAATCACAGACCACAAATCTGTGCATTTCCTTGAAATTTCCTATGGAGATTTCCATAGGTTCTGTTACCGGAGTACTGATTATTTGATTAGAAACTCCCACTACTTGGATAGCTTCTCCCGAGAGGGGTAGGTTAGGAACATCCGCTGTTCTCACAGTGGAACGGGTAGCACCAGTGTCCAACAGAAAGGTGGCATCTGTCCCTTCAACCTTTCCTTCAATGTATGGTCCAGTCTGGTCTACCGGTAAGGAGGCGCCAAGCACGCACTCCTTGTCCTCCCCCCTCAGGCCCCGTCAGTATTGATCATCACAGAGGAACGTATCATTTAACAGGTACTGTGGAATGGGTGCATTTCTCTCATTCTCTCTTTCCCACATTTCGACCCTTTCATTCTCTTGACCCTGATTCCTATAACTTTGTCTAGGAGCGCGAGGCAACGGAGGCTGATTTACCTGCAGTGGGTTCTTTCGGATCCCCTCTTTCTGCACCTGTGGATTTAAACCATTTACGGGGGCATTACCAGCCTGCAAGTGCGGACATTTATCTCTCCAATGCCCTATCTGACCACATCCGTGACAGGGGAATTTTTCCATAGCCTCTTCTCTACTCATTTTTACCCGGGCCTGCCTCCACCCCCTGGAGTTGAATTTTGTGCATTATTAATGTTAGTCATTTTACTTAACTGTTTTTCTTGTTGTTCAGCTAATTTCACCTGAGCCCACATTACTTTCTCCTTTAGGGCTTTCTTTTTATTCTCGATCTCATCTTCGCAGTATTTGGCATATTTGAGAACATCATCAATGGGTTTCCCTTGCCAACTGATTTTGTTATCTCTAATCCACTGAGATATTTCAGGTCTCAATCCTAACACGAATCGATAACTGAAATGTGTCATATCCTTCATGTCCACATTATCGATTCCACTGTAAGTTTTGAACACCTGCAGTAACCTTTCATAAAAGGAATGGACTGTTTCATCACGCTCTTGGGTAGTTCCATCTATACGGGTCCAATCAGTTTCTTTTGCAGGTACCTTTTTCTTTAGGTATTGTATGACTTGGTTATATTTTCTCATTACGTCAGGTGAGGGAGCTCCAGTTACAGAGTCTCTCTCGTACTCCTCATTGGGCCAATCGATTTCAATTTTACACTCGGTCCATAGGTCCACAGGTACCACAATGTCGAAAAACCCATCCAGGTCTTTCAGGAGACATTTCTGAACCTTTATGAAGCGTTCAACCTGTCTGTACCATTCGACCGGTTTCTCCCTCAGTTTTGGGAAGTCATTGGTAAAGGACACTATATCTTGTCTGGACCAAGGGACATGGACATATTTTCCCCCTGGGACTTCTCTCATGGGACATAATTTTTCTGGCGTGTTAACTTCTTGTAGGACGTACTCAGCAGTCTGTGATCTCTCCTTACTATCCTCCTTTTTCTTTGCCCACCTGGCTTTCCATTTGTCTAGATCTCCCCATTTCTGTGCTAAGTTTATCAGTTCCTTGATCTGCGTTTTCTTCCCTGCTGTGTTCAGGTTTTCTAGATCTTTGTCTGAAAAGTCTACTCTGTAGGATTTCTGTAGTACTTTGGATCTGCTAATATCTATTCCCATACATACTGCTGTGTCCATTAATTTGTCATAGTATATTTTTGCGTTCCGGGTAAGGTGTTTGCACATGAACAACAACTCCTCTTCATCCCTGACATTCAATCGTTCTAAACCCACATTCCCTGCGCTTAGTTCCTCTAGCTCTATTCTTAGCTTATAAATATCTAGTGGTTTCGGGTGAGGGGTTCCCTTTTCTAATTCTCGGGTCCATCTTTCTATTTCCTCGGGAGTTACCACTGTGGTACTTTGAGTTCCTGATGAGGACTCTATTAGCACGTCTTTGTTCCTAGTCTGAGTTCCAGTTCGAGACATACCAGGTCCCTGTTCCCTATTAGGCAGATCCATCAAGGAAACCATGGACTCGCATTCACTTGCTTGGTCATCAATAATTAGTGGTTCTTTTCTGGGCTGGAGTATCATCGGGGTTATGACTGGAGTTTTAGGAGTATGCATTCTGTCCCCATATAGAGGAAAAACAGGACCAATGGTTACTGGAATCGTCAGGGCTTCAGGATTCGGATTTATCTGAGCTATGGCATGTATGAGATCATTTCGCTGTCCTCTCAGGGCATCCCTTTCCTGCTCGTGTAACGCTCTATTCACGGGGGGATCCTGTATCATTTGGGGTACTAGAGAAGGATATATATTCGGAGCTGTCGGAGTTGATAAAACTGGTCTTTCTTCGCCAAAAGGGTTGTAATTTGGGACCACGGAGTCGGGTCTACCAAATCCCTCTCCTCCCGCTCTTCTCTGATCTATTCCTGTGGAATCTGCTTCACTAGTACTTCTTCTTCCTGAAGGTCTCAATGTGTTAGTTTGATTCTGAGATCTGGTGTCTTCATTATAAGGCGGGGGATTTTTCATGAATAAGTCTTCTAAAAACTCATCTTCCGATTCACCCAGGGGCATCAGGTGTCGGGATTTCTCAGTACATTTCTTCCCTCCCGCCATTTCATTAGCTCCGAACATAGGAAATAACCCTTCTACCATCATGTTTTGTCTCCACTGTTTCAATTTCTGCTCCTTGGTCTCTTTTACCATTTTTGGATACCATCGGGCCACTCCCTTATCCATTCGGGGTCTGTCTCGCTCTAGAGCCTCAATTTCCCATTCCTCTAAAGCTTCATACTGTGTTAATCTAGGTCTGGGATGTAATTCATTCATTCGGGTCCTCAAATTAAATAGGATTCTCCCGTTAAAAGTACCATCAATGGGAAAGGCTAAAACTCCATCCTCCGCAGTGTACTTTACCCAGTTTTCTATCCATACACAGGTATGATACCCTTTCTCTAACATCATGAAAGATGCTGGAGTATCTGGCGGAGGAATGATCACACCTTCCCTAGTTCGTACGGGTTTGTCAGTTTTGAAGAAATTCTTTAATTTGCTGGCAAATGACATTTTTCTCTTTCCTCCGTACATGTTGTGAGGTCTGCCTCTACTCATCAATTCCTTATGACACCCAGGTTTCGTGGATCAGGCAGAAAATCAGGGTACCACATACACCGCTCGTAACAATCTATAAGCTCGCTGCGGAAAATTTTTACTTCGTTTGTGCTTCCAATGCTAGCGCGACTCCAATTTCTCAACAACCAATCAGTGCAGAGGTTGCAAAAGTTCTTGACCAATGGGTGCGCGGCCTTTTCGCGAGACGCGTTCTCACGCTCAGGCACTCACCCCTCCCTTACAATTTCGGCTTCACTACACACCCGCTGGTTTAACCAATCCCAGCGCGGCACGGAGTAACGTCAGAGCAGCCCTTCGACTGACTCCCTCCTTCACAAGGTAACGGAAACTTGGTATCTTCTCTACGGTGCTAATACTAACTTTAGTCAACAACGTGTAACATTCGCCATTGTGTAGGAGTGTTCTAAAGAGATAGAAAATTCTTCCTTTACTGCAAGTAAACCACTTCTGTCTACTTTTCATACACTTCGGATAGACTTCTCTTGCCTACCCTCACGCAAGCATTAGAAAACCTGCTATTACCCAGACTCATCCACTTCTTTCCGGGATATATACTAAGCCTGGGGTTCGTCAGCGTTTCCCTTTGCTATCATACAAGCTCCGATGACTCTATTACTCCCTTAGTGTGACCCTTACTAGGTGATATCAGACCAAGGTTTCTATCAGAATCCCTTCACTGTCATTCATACAGTTTTCCGAAAAAGACCTAATTAGCGCTTCCAGTTCCACTTGAACCATGCACTAACCTTTCCTCCCTACAAATGACCTCTGAACGCGATGGATTCTACTCACCATCCGTTATACAATTCCCCGGGGATTTCAGACAACACTCAACGATCACACACAATTGGTTAATAAAACATATAATATTTAGCAGCAATACATATATATATATTATTTAAAACATTTTGAAATCGATTTCTTGTACAATAAAATATTAAGTAACACAATCAATAATAAAAACAATTTTAGCAGCACATTTATTTTTCACGGTTTATTTTCTAACTATCTTATCTACCTATCTTACTAGTCCTAACCATTCCTCTGCTTACCAGAAATTACTGATAGAGCGCGCAGGTCACCCGGCTCACCGAATTTCCACGCACTGGGCCCTGGCGTGTTTATTTTCAATCGATAACGTTTTTCTCTGGGGTGAACCAGGTGATTTTCCAATACACGCTCCTATGAGTAATCGGTTGGGTGACTCTTACACCACTTACTATTCATGTACCTGACTTACCACAGGCACATTACTCCTGACGGATCAGGAGCTAGCAGTGGATAGGTGATAAGGGTTTTCCTAAAAGGGAAAAAATTCTATTTTACACATTTAATACTTTTAATATTACTTTAATGTATAATGACCACAGACACCTTGATGGTTTTAAGGGTTTTATATAGTAAAAGTTTAGAATGAAAATGTCATTACAAGTAGGCAAATGCAAAGCAATGCGTCAATGATTAAAATCAGAACCAAAATATAACTATGTATCAGCGTGAGTATCATAGAGTAAAAGGGAACACTATAGGGCATGAATCATAATGAACATTTATCTAATACAGTTTAAACTAGGGCAAGGACGTGAGAAGGACCTAATGTGAGACCTAATATCTTTATACTAATTCCTAAACCTTATGCTATCTTTACTAACTTCACGGCAACCATACTAAGGGAAAGGGAATAAGTGGAACAATCTGAATAAACAGTCGGGTTCAACAATGTCCTAAAGGAAGGGTAAGAAGTGGAACATTTAGTAATAAGCAACTGCATGTAATTTCATTCAAAGAAGATATGGAGAATATCACAGGCAAGATTGCTTTAATCAGAGGAGGAAAAGTTAAGGGTATAGTATAGACAGACGCCCACGTAAATAGTTACCTAAGTGAGAATGAGGACTAACCCTGGCCACGGGTCAGTTGGGAAAGAACGGGACAAGGACCCTCAAGGATTCAGGAATACCAGAAGGCCAGCAGGTACAGCTCATGGACAGTCAGGACAGGATACCCCTCAGGCCTGGGTCAGGACTGGGTTCACCAAGGCACGACCAACCCCTTACAGCTTCGGATGCAACGCCAGCATTACCCCCTCTCTGCACGGAATCCGCCAATAACCCCGATTGGGTTTTCGAATCTCCCAGTAAAGTGCTTCGCTTTAGCACTTAGGACTAAGTTCCACCCCTTGGAGTTTGTGGAAAGTTTCAGGCAGAATGCTCCGCAGCACTCTGTATCCGTCACCTATAGAGTTCGTAGGGTCAGTGACAGGTCTGCTAGTCGGACAAGTCGGACAACTTCTCTAAGCTAAGCTAGGCTATATATACTGTTTTGAGTCCCCAAGACCACCCATAAATGTTGCAAAATGACAAAGTCCCATCTTCTGATTGGTCAAGGGAGGTGGTTAAGTCATAGGTACCACCTATATTCTTATTACGTATTTCACGTGACATTTCCCTCCCCCCAACAGCTGGGTTCCCAGGCATACGTGTGGGAAAGTACAATAGTAGAGCACAGATTTGCAACATTGTTGCGCATTTCAGAGTAATAATAGCATGTCTTCAAGGTCAAAGGTGCGCCTGGAAAGGACAGTCCCCTTTTCAATGGCCAACTGGCCAGGTTCCATTGCTGCACGTCCCAGATCTTTGATCACGTGATGAGGGATACGTCAGCATCAAGATGGATCCCATCCCTATTTCAAGGCCCTCAGTTGCGCGGTACATGAAAAGTAAGCGAAAACAAATTAATAACACAGAATAAAATGAATACACTGTACACCATGACCAACTACACTTAATCCCTTATTTCATAATACTTATTGCATTAAGAGTTAGTGCAGAAAAGATGCATAGACAAAAGCAGCTTAAGCTAGCATACCGCATGATTAGAGACAAGCGGCCATTTTGTCAACAATGCGCATGAGCGAACTTTTCCCTCCAGATTGCGAGTGCGTCACATCACGTGGGTATGACCGACGCATGCGCAGACTGAATTTCTTTGCAAAGCAGCCATTTTTAGTGCAAGCGTTATTAGTATGGAAAAACACATAGGCAAGCCTCCTAGGGACACCCGTGTGTTGGGGAAATACAAAACAAATGACAAACAATCGGAGTTAGTACAGTTACGATTTAGGCGAGGTTCATGATAGAGAGCAAGTCGCGTTACGTGCGAATCCTTGCTCCATCAGTAGGACATGCCTATCTCATCCGACTCCTCCGGCTGTCAGCGGCAATCTGAGCCGCCTCGAGGTGCCGGCGCTAAGTGCTGCTTGGGGGCTCGCCAGAGCCCGGCCAATCACAATAGAGTGATCCCAGGGAGCGGGGAAAAATAGAAATGCTTGTTTAACCTAAGTGTAAATCACAAAGGGATTGAGGATAGGACGGCAAGCGTTCGGTTAATAGATTAGGTAGTGTGATGTGGGAAAGGGCACTCAATCAAACATGATAAAGCGGTGTTCTGCTTTGGAAGTGTTCATGTCCGGACACAAATGGAAGAGGTTACCAAACGTAGGGCACTTAATCAATTGAGGTGTAGGAGCTAATCACGATATGCATTTCTCGGTGGACAGTCAAGTTGGAGTGAACTGAACCCAAACAACATTGCATCATTGACATAGCATTATAAGTGTACGTCCATGCGCCTGGCCCAGTTGTTAAATGACTTAAAATCTACAAAGCTGAGACAGCATGTTATTGAGCACTGGCATCAAAGTTATTCAGTAATCATCCGAAAGGCAGCTGTAACACCTTAAAGAACACAAACATCAATCCACAATTTGTTAAGCAGTGTAAGAATATTTATACATCGTACTTTCTGGATCAAGCCCAATACTATAATTCTTAGAGTTAAGTGGGGCTACGGTAGAATGACGTTGTCAAATGGCTCATTGTCTAGCTGAGTCAAAGGCGGGCTGGAGTGGCCCCCAGTTCATCAAACCCGGGACAGGATCTAATGGTATGCTTTACAGTGTGTAAAAAGGCCTCATGGATCAATCTGGATCTAAAAGTGCCATCTGAGAGAATGTTGTTTCCAGTTCATTTAGGCCATGCTGGACAGAGTTGAAAGATTGCATCCATTTACACTCCCGCACATTCAGGATGGAATTGAGATTACCACCCCGTGGGCCCAGTGTAACTTTTTCAATGACCACCCACTTGAGGGATTCTGGTGTGTGTGTGTGTTCTTGGAAATGTTCTACCAGGGGGGCTCCCGGTGTTTTACATCTTATCCTGCTACAGTGCTGTAACACCCGGTTTTTGATTTTCTGTTTGGTTTGACCTATATAAATCATTCCGCAGGGGCAAAAAATTGCATAAATAACTCCATGGGTGTTGCAATTCGTGAAAGACTTCAAAGTTACAGTCAAATTATTGTGTGTTACAGTTTTAGTTTCTAGACATAGTGAGCAGGCTTTACAGTTGCCGCATTTATGGTTACCGAGGATAGTTGGTAAGTTCCACATTGATTGAATAGTGGGAGCTGCCGGGCTGTCCATCAGAGAGCATACTACAAAGTCTCTAATGCTCTTTGCTTTTTTGAAAGCATGCATGGGTAGATGATGCATTTCAAGGGCCTCTGACACGATATTCCAGTGCTTGTTCACAATCTTGCGTATTGCATTGCTTTTGCTGCAATAAGTAGTCACACAGATCATCCTGTCCTCAAACGGTTGACGATCCCTGGGTAACAGCAAGGAGTCTCTGTTGCTAAACCATGCCCTCTTCCGTGCTCGTTTCACCAGTCTTTTCGGGTATCCTCTTTCTACAAGTCGGAGGATGAGTTCGTCTGATTCGCGAAAGTAATCATCCTTCATTGTGCAGTTCCTCCGAATCCTGAGGAACTGTCCGAATGGTAGATTATCACATAAGGCCCGTGTGTGGTGGCTGGAATACTGCAGCAGCGTATTTCTCTCAGTAGGTTTTCTATAAAGAGTGGTATAGAGCAGCCCTTCCCTTTCTTTGATGGTGATATCCAAAAAGTCAATTGTTTCATTATTGCATGTGCTGGTAAACTGAATGTCACATGATTGAGTATTGAGCCAGTGTGTAAAGGCCTCCAATTCTTGCTTGTCTCCTGCCCATATGATCAGTATGTCGTCTATGTAACGACGATATTCCAAGATCTTGTCATGATATGGGTTAATTGGACAGAGAATCCTATGTTGCTCATACTCATTCATATAGAGGATGGCCAGATCTGGGGCAAAGGCCGCCCCCATGGCTACGCCTTTCATCTGCATGAAGAAATTGTCTTGAAATATGAAAAAGTTCTTTGTCATTGCAATCTCCAGGAGGTAAATGATAAATTCCGTGGGGACTTCTGCTGGTTGTGGTCTTGATTCCAAGGCTCTTCGTATAGTTACCAGAGCTGGTTCTTGAGGGATGCTCGTGTATAAAGACACGATGTCCATTGTTACCAATAGTTGTTTGTCTTTGTCGAATGGGCGTTGGTCTATCAGGTTGATCACCTGCATCGTGTCCCTCAAGTAGGTAGAAGTGGCTTCAGCCAGTGGCTTCAAGAAGACATCAATGTATTTACAAAGGGGCTCCAAAAGGGACCCACAGCCCAATATAATTGGTCGTCCAGGAGGTTTGGTGGGGTTCTTGTGGACTTTAGGTAAGACATAGATCGTCGGGGTCCGTGGTTGGTCAACATTGGGATAAGAGTGTTCTTTATCAGAGAGGAAACCGGCTTCCTTTGCTTTAGCAGTGATAGAGAGTATCTGGCGTCTGATCTCATTAGTCGGGTTGGTTGTTAGTGGTCGATAGCTCACATTGTCCCTCAGTTGCGAGTATATCTCTTGTTTGTAATCATCAGTCCCCATGATAACTATAGCTCCACCTTTGTCCGCCGGCTTGATGACCAGCGATTTATTGTTCTTGAGGCCATCTAGAGCTGCTCTTTCACTCTTTGAGATGTTGTGTCTTACATAATGGCGTTTCTTCCACATCTTGAGTACATCATTCATTACAAGGCTTTCGTAGGTTAGAATTCGATGGTTAATCATGGCAGTGTGGGGTGTGAAGGTGGAGGGTGGTCGTAAGCTGGTAAATGCTCTGGTCTGGGTAAAAGGTTTGTGTAGGAAGAAGCTCCGCAGGCAAATCTTCCAGAAGAATCTCGCCAGTTCCGTTTTGATGTTGAATAAATTGCCCTGTGAGGTCGGGACGAAAGAAAGGCCCTTGCTCAGGACTCCAATCTCTTCAGGGGATAGTGTCTAGTTAGATAAATTCATAATGGGGCTTACTTTGGTTACCAGCGGTAAGTCTTCTTCCGCGTGCTGATTTCCCCATGGTTGGCCTGCTGGAATCTCACCTGTTTGCTGTTGTAGCCTTGCTGTCTCGAGTCGTCCCAGTTCTGAGGGTCGTGGCCTCTGGTCGGCCGTCTGTTCCATCCACCGCCTCTTCCCCGGGGGGGTCTCCATGTACTGTCCTCTAAAAAAGGTTGTTGTTGTCTGCTGGGAGGGTCCTGTGCTGGTTGGTACCACTGTTCTTGATTTTGATAGTTGCTCGGTCCAGCCGTCTCGTTGTCACTTCCTCCACTGTACGAGGAGTCTGAAAAGTTGGTGTATCTTCTTCCACCTCGTTGGCCACCCCTGTAACCCCCTCTGCCTCTGTAGAAAAAACGACCCTGATTATCCTGCTTGAAATAATCCTCAGCCAGATACGGGTAGGTTTTTTTCTTATTATAATATTGGATGTCCTTTGCTAGTTTCTCCAATTTTTTGTTTTTCTAGCAAAGGACATCCAATATTATAATAAGAAAAAAACCTACCCGTATCTGGCTGAGGATTATTTCAAGCAGGTGGAAGAAGATACACCAACTTTTCAGACTCCTCGTACAGTGGAGGAAGTGACAACGAGACGGCTGGACCGAGCAACTATCAAAATAGAAGACTTACCGCTGGAGCTTAAAAATACCTGTATGAAGCCAAAAGTACATTGTGCGGTTGCGTAGGATAGTGCGATGCGCACACACGAGGGGGGAGCGCATACAGACGGGGAGCAGGGAACCACGGAAAACCGGCACGTTTGTGAGACAAACGTATGCGTGGCTACTGTCACGTGGATCCCAATAACCGTTTTAGCCTTGTTGTTGTGAAGGACGCGATACTCTAGCCCTTACGCGTTGTGCAAGAGCAGAGACAATGGCATCCATCTTTGTGGGGGATGCGGCCTGTTATTTCGGTGAGAAGACCAACCTTTCAGCAGCCATCTTTTTGTGTGACGCCTGCCTCCCCGGCCGCCATCTTAGCATGGGGAGCGCGGCCGCTCGTCTACCACCCAAGAAGCCATTGTTATGCAGGGCGTGCGACGCTGCGACCGGTTACCGTTAGACAGAAATGAAGGACTTCGACATCATATCAGATAAATGCGCCGGTTATGGGCGCTCCTGGAAACGCGCGCACGTGAGTGTGGACTATCTGTGGATCAGACTTCATGGGGGTATAAATGGGGAAGGGGGGGTGATAAAGATAAGAGATGAAAAGTGACTCCCGGTTCTCTTCTCCTGTGACGATCTGCTGTTCTCTTCCACCCCGCCTACATCTTTAACTCCCTGTTCTCTTCTCATGTGCTGATCTGCAGCTCTCATCCACCCACCTCCTTCTTTAACTTCCTGTTCTCTTCTCTCGTGCTGATCTGCTGTTCTCTTCCACCCCACCTCCTTCTCTACCTCCCTGTTCTCTTCTCCCGTGCTGTTCTGCTGCTCTCTTCCACCCCACCTCCTTCTCTAACTCCCTGTTAACGTCTGCTGATCTGCTGCTCTCTTCCACCCCACCTCCTTCTTTAACTCCCTGTTCTCTTATGCTGTGCTGATCTGTTCCTCTCTTCCACCCACCTCCTTATCTAACTCCCTGTTCTCTTCTCTTTTCTCGTGCTGATCTGCTGTTCTCTTCCACCCGCCTCCTTCTTTAACTCCCTGTTCTCTTCTCCTGTGCTGATCTGCTGCTCTCTTCCACCCGCATCCTTCTTTAACTCCGTTTTCTGCTCCTGTGCTAATCAGCTGTTCTGTTCCAACCGCCGCTTTCTCTAACTCCCTGTTCTCTTCTCCAGTGCTGATCTACTGCTCTCGTCCACCCGCCTTCTTCTTTAACTACATGCTCTCTTCTGCTGTGCTGTTATGCTGCTCTCTCCCACCCACCTCCTTCTCCAACTCCCTGTTCACTTCTCTTCTCCAGAGCTGATCTGCTGCTATCTTCAACCCGCCTCCTTCTCTGCCTCCCTGTTCTCTTCTCCCGTGCTATTCTGCTGCTCTCTTGCACCCCACTTCCTTCTTTAACTCCCTGTTCTCTTCTCCTTTGCTAATCTGCTGCTCTCTTCCACCCACCTCCTTCTTTAACTACCTGTTCTCTTCTCTCTTGCTGATCTGCTGTTCTCTTCCACCCCACCTCCTTCTCTACCTCCCTGTTCGCTTCTCCCGTGCTGATCTGCTGTTCCTTTCCACCGCCTCCTTCTCTAACTCCCTGTTTTCTTCTCCCGTGTTGATCTGCTGCTCTCTTCCAACTGCCTCATTCTTTAACTCCCTGTTCTCTTCTGCTGTGCTGATCTGCTGCTCTCTTCCACATGCATCCTTCTCTAACCGCGCACACACACATACAACTACACACACACAACACCACACACACAATCGCACACATAACCACACACACAACCACACCCACAATCACACCCAACCACACACACACACAACCACACATACAACTACACACACATACAACCACACGTACAAACACACACACACACACAACCACACACATCTATCTATCGCCCTCACTCTATCTATCTATCTATCGCCCTCACTCTATCTATCTGTCGCCCTCACTCTATCTATCGCCCTCACTCTATCTATCGATGGCCCTCACTCTCTATCTATCAATCTATCTATCTATCTATCTATCTGCCTCACTCTATCTATCTATCTGTCTATCTATCACCCTCACTCTATCTTTCACCCTCATTCTATCTATCTATTGCCCTCACTCTATCTATCGGTCATATCGCCCTCACTCTATCTATCTATCTATCTATCTATCTATCTATCTATCTATCTATCTATCTATCTATCTATCTATCTATCTATCTATCGCCCTCACTCTATCTATCTATCTATCGCACTCATTCTATCTATCTGCCTCACTCTATCTATCTATCTGTCTATCTATCGCCCTCACTCTATCTATCACCCTCATTCTATCTATCTATCGCCCTCACTCTGTCTATCGGTCATATTGCCCTCACTCTATCTATCTATCTATCTCCCTCACTCTATCTATCTATCTATCTATCGCCCTCATTCTATCTATCTATCTATCTATCTATCTATCTATCTATCTATCTATCTATCTATCTATCTATCTATCTATCTATCTATCTATCTATCTATCTGCCTCACTCTATCTATCTATCTGTCACTCTATCACCCTCATTCTATCTATCTATCGCCCTCACTCTATCTATCGGTCATATAGCCCTCACTCTATCTATCTATCTATCGCCCTCACTCTATCTATCTATCTATCGCCCCCATTCTATCTATCTGTCTATGTATGTATCTATCTATCTATCGCCCTAACTTTATCTATCTATCGCCCTCACTCTATCTATCTATCTATCGCCCACACTCTATCTATCTATCGCCCCACTCTATCTATCTATCTATTTATTTATCTATCGCCCTCACTCTATCTATCTATCTATCTATCGCCCTCACTCTATCTATCTCTCTATCGCCCTCACTCTATCTATCTCATTCTGTACTCCACCACCTGGTCTTCTAAAAGTACAGCCCTGCCACTTTACATGCCTTTTCCAAAGGTGCCAGGATACAGGAATCCTGCAATGATCTATCATCTCCAATGTTGCCTTCAGAGGTTTCTGGGAGAGGGGATCTTTTAAGTGGATGCAATTTGTTTTTATACCTGACCCACTCCACAGTGTCATTTATGAGGCCAAATTAAATGCAGGGGTGCAGGTTGTCAGCTGGTCGCCATGCCTGCTTCCAGCAGGCAGGTGATAGCTGCTGAGTCCGCCAGTGGTGCCAGTCAGCAGTTATTATGGACTGCATGGCCATGCGATGGGGGTTTCAGGCCAGTGGTGGATTGGATATTTGTATAGCCGTGCTGTCCCTGTGGTCCTGCCTTTTGCTGTGCTCTGCCTGTTTAGCAGAACACAGCACCACTGTTTGTAGATGGACATTTCTGAGAGTTTTCATTTCTATTACCTACAAACATAGCACCCATATTAGTAGACTGCAAGTAAAACCCCCAGAGTTTAGCTGTGCTATTGAATGGTCAAAGATCCTCTGTTCAATGGTACTCATTTTATCGACCCTAGAAGGATGAAAAGCTATGTAAACTCATGTGAAATGAAACAAGTGAACATGTGAGTATAGGAGAGCAAAGACAGATCCTTGGAGTAGGCACATTAGCTCCTTTGGCCACCAGTGTAATACATAACTGTTACCATACCTCATGTCCCAGTAAGATAACGGTGTTCGGACAGTGTAGTGACACACACAGTAGAGTGTTTTAGTGATACTGCCTGTCTTCAGAGCAGCCTGTGACTGAAAAGGGGGCTCTCTGTGAGCTCACTGACTCCTAGCACTCACTGCAAACCATCCTGAGTGCTCGGGTGGCAGCTATGGGGTTAACGCTGCTCGAGCAGGAGGAGTGTTCGCCGCTGGATCTTAAAAACGCATGCGTGTAATCACACGCATGCGCAGTACACGGGCAGTAGAGTGGGGTGCTTCAAAATCCATGCAGCCAAGACATGGGCTTTCCACGCATGCGCATAATTATGCGCATGCGTGGAAACGCGGGGGGTGTAAAGCCAGATGGGGTGGCTCTATCGACAGTACACCGGGTCTTCTGATACACGCCGCTCTCCACAGCAGGGGCCGCTGCAGGCGCGCGGCGAGGGGAGCTCGCGCTGATCTGAAGGTATGACGCGGCCCTCGTGGATCCCGGCGGTTATAACCCGGCGCGCGGCGAGGGGAGCTCGCGCTGATCTGAAGGTATGACGCGGCCCTCGTGGATCCTGGCGGTTATAACCCGGGAATGCCAACAGGCCCAGTGATGCCCGCTTGACTGGCCTCAGCTCGGGATACTACTCTGTGTAGGCGCGGGCGCCTCCGCGCTTTAAGAAGTTCGGAGAAAAACGGATGTTTTTTGGCCGACAGTTTCTTGTGACTGAAAGTACATCCACGAGTCTACCGAGGCAGGGCTCTCAAGGCCACATGTAAGGCCGGATTTATTCACCAAAGGACGATTTTTGTTCGTTTTTATTTTTTAGAATCTCACTGTAAAACATAAAGCAGAGAGTGGTGGTTTTATCTGGAGTTGGTAAGTAGCAGTGAGGTTGGAACGCTTAGGAAGGCTCAGTCATTAAAGCCAGATCTAGTTTCTGATATCGTGATTTTTGTTTTTTGTCATCACAGTGGTTGTTGGTCCTGATGAGAACCCCCATACTGCAGGGGGTTTGTAACGCATAGATCTTGTTATTTCCACTCCCATTCAAATTGTTCCCTTGGTTGGATTAAGATTTATGTTATATTGTGAAAAACTGCATTGACAACATTTGTTTTGCATTTATAAAACATCTAAGAGTGAATTTCTGTTGGAGAGTGGCCAGGCCAGTTTTCATAATAAGAACATTGGCCCGTTAGGATTAATGTGGTGTATGTTGTTTGTGGTGATGTGTATCAATGTGGATGTGTGTGTGTACATATGAACAACGTGGAGGGAGTGTGAGTGTAAAAAGGTGTGTGTATTTATTTGATGACATTGTTTTGTATACATAGCCCCTGTATATACACCTCATTTCAAAACACATTTTGAAAATTGCAAATAAAAGCTAATAAAAAGCTGTTGGATGCTTGGTTTGGTTTCCTTGCACCTATTTATTTAATAGCATTGTAGTCAGGTATCAGTATTGGCAACTCGGTTGGTGTGTTTTGTTGGTGACTCCGCCTTACTGATTAGTCAAGCCCTGTTTTTGGTTACATAGTATCTACAATGAAGGGCCAGCAGCAGTGGTGTAGGTGAATGAGTGGGATGGAAGGGGGGGAAGAAGGAGCCCCCAGCATCAGGAATAAAGGAAGTGAGGCAATCAGGGAGCGTGTGCTCTCAACTCACTGTCCCAGGCCTTCTAGAGGCGTCCCACTGCATGCGACGATATCTCGTCTGAGCTCTTCCCCCTTGCGCCACGTCTCTACCGTGCCCTCTCAAAACAGCACCGGTGCACAAGGCCCGCAATTCAGAGAGGGGCGCAGATGTGGCAGGGCTACAGCATCCGGAGCTTTTGCGCGGTACCAGCGAGTTCAATCTCGACAAAGTTCGGTCCCCCAAGGTGAAGGAAGGAAGTCGCTCAGGCAAATTCAGCTCTTGCAGCGGTCTAGTCTCTACGCAAGGCCCCGGCTTCCGCAACCAGGAGTGCCGCAAATGCCAGCCACCATAACTTCGGCCCCAGACGTCAGTTCGATTTCGGGCTAAAAGCGTTGAGCACCACTACTCTCCGGTGTATGGATATGGCACCGGAGGATCAGATTGGTGTAGCAGATTGGCGTTGTAGGGAGGGAGTCACGGAGACAATCTAGCAGGCGGCTATGCTGGATCCTCACGAAGCCACGCCCCTTCTGGGTAGTTCTTGAGCACTTTGTTGACATGTCGTGGCCGTTCCTTTCAAGGAGCAGGGCAGAAGCGGCAGACGCACCACAGGAGTCGGAGCCAGCACTGTGGAGGGAGAGCACAACCCTATCCAGGTCCAAGGTGTAACTTTTCCCACCAATCTGCATGGAGATCTCTCTATTCAGCCCTGGCTGCCTCACCCTGTCTCCTGGAAATTCCCCAGCCCCTGTCACTCAAACTCCAGACAGGGAATACACAGCACAGCAGAGGCAGGCTTGGATAGTTAGGCAAGAAAATACCTACTTTCTAAAAGTGGCATTTTCAAACACTGAATTTTAAAACCCCCTTTACTAAAATATGTATTTTATCATTCTGAGTTCAGTCCTAATAACCTCAGATTTCTACCATGTTCCCTGAGTCAGTTAGGATTATAAGATGTAATAATCACAACTGCTTATTCTGGCCTACGGAGAACAGGTAGCCTTGCAATAGTGAAAATCGAAAATGGCTGTAATTCACTATTAGGACATGCCACATACATCAGGGCTTGTCCTACCTTATACTTACATCGCATCCTGCCTTGGGCCTACCATAGGGGTGACTGATATAAAGCAAATGGACGGTTTAGGGACTGGTACGTGGGTGCACTTACCCAGTCGACATGGCAGTGCGAGACTGCACGCAGGCTCTGCGATGGCAGACAAGACACACGTTTACAGGCTACTTCTGTGGGTCGCACAACCAGTGCTCCAAGCCCACCAGCAGCATTTGACTCACAAGCCCTGGGCACCTCGTGTACACTATACTAGGGCCTGACTGTGAGTCAAATATACCCAATCATGGATTCACAAATTCGTACAATAATTTACCATAGGGAGCACTCGCACTGTGGCACTGGACAGCAGTGGCACAGTGCCTAAAGCATCTTACACCAGAAAAACATATGAGGCACGGTAAAAAAATGGAAAGGAGACTCACACCAATGGTGCCAGGTCTAACACTCTAGATAAAACCTGCTTTAATGTTAAGCAGTCTGTAATAGTGCGTGGCAGTCTGTCTGTTTCTGCTAGTCATTGGTTAGATTGCAGCCAAACATCTCCTGTGATGCATTGGTCAGGAATAAGAAGCCATCTTCATCCTTATGATCCCAATACACTTCTGACATTGTGACAGACATTAACTGTAAGGTCTTGTTATTCACCATAAAGAAAAAAGCCTGTGTTTTTGATAAAGCTAATTGGCATCCGACAATGGTCTTAAATTGCGACATGGTCAGCTCTTCGGGAACAAGAAATTTCCTTTGTCCAATACAGGCAAATACTTTTATATTTTATACCTTTCAATGACCACCAGTAGTTTGGACAGACATACTCTGTTTCTATCACCCACCACACCTTTCCGAGTTGCTAAACTCTTCCACATTTTAAACGGGATTGGGTTTTAGTTTCTCTGCACACTTTCCATGCCATTCCCTGACAGATTTACACTGTTGCCTGTTGAACACGGCACTACACCACGCCCTCTATGCCTAATTGATCGTTAACTAATGAATTGTCCTCGAGTGGTGTTTTTATATACAGTTGTTCCAAAGTGAACAGGAAACAATGGAATGCAATTTTTTTTCTTCTTTTTAGCCTGCTCTTTGACCCTAACTTCACAGTCCCTGGCCTCCCCAGTGCCACTTAGTAGTACCACCCTTTCACTTTTTTGTGGCGTTTAATTGGAGCATGTAAATGAAGACAGCCTAGAATGGCTCCTTTTTGTGCTTCCAGGCTATCTTAATTTACATGTAATTGCAGACCTATTTGCGCCCCCCCTGGCAACACATCCACGAACCCCCAGGGGGGCGCACCGAACAGTTTGAAGACCTCTGCCATAATGTTACTGGCGCTTGTGTAGTGTGTCCATGTTAATAGCACTTGTGTAGTGTGCCCATGTCATGTTACCAGCACTTGTGTAGAGTGCCCATGTTATGTTACTGGCGCTTGTGTATTGTGCTCATGTTATGTTACTGCCGCTTGTGTAGTGTGTCCATGTTACTGGCGCTTGTGTCGCGCACCCATGTTATGTTACTGGTGCTTGTATTGCGTGCCCATGTTATGTTACTGGTGCTTGTGTCACGTGTACACATATACAACAGGGAAACCTAGGGGACTAAAAAAAGAGGATTATTAAGAACCTCTATGTACTTGACTGGAAGTATAAAATAGTACAACCAGATATAGCCATGGCTAACTAGTTATGACTTGGGACAAGGAGTATAAAAAATGTGGGCCACCAATGATTGTAGAGGAAACACATTTTTAGGATTCCCATCAAAAGATTGTATTATCACTTGGTAATCCTATAAGGGTCGCATGTCTAGATCATTGAGATGGAGATCGTACCCTTTATCAGTAAATGGTATTCCGACCCACAATCACTTTAGGACCATGTGACTCTGATCTGATGGGATCAAGTGCAGTGCAAGAAAAATTATAAAAGTGGTGAATTTAAAATAGGATAGAGAACCACAAGAAAAAGATTTTTTATTTATTTTGGAAAAGAAGGGCCTCTTCCTGTTAAAAACAAGAACAGTGCAGTAATATATGTATCTTGCAGTTTAACCAAATACCTGCAAGGGGGCCAACATGTTTCAGCCTTTTGGGAATAGGACCCTAGGCTTTCTTCAGGGCCTCTGTTCTAACTTGTAAATGCTACTGCAAGTGATAGATAATGTACTAAATTAATTAAAAAAAGTTTTTTAGTGAAATGAAGTGATAACAAAGAAAGGATATTATTTTGTGTCATGTGCCCATGTTATGTTACTGACACTTGCGTAGTGTGACCATGTTACTGGCGCTTGTGTAGTGTGTCCATGTTATATTACTGGTGCTTGTGTAACGTGCCCATGTCATATTACTGGCGCTTGTGTAGCATGCCGCTGTTACTGGCGCTTGTGCAGCATGCCGCTGTTACTGGCGCTTGTGCAGCATGCCCATGTTACTGGCGCTTGTGTAGCATGCCCATGTTACAGGCGCTTGTGTAGCGTGCCCATGTCATGTTACTGGCGCTTGTGTAGTGTGCTCATGTCATGTTACTGGCGCTTGTGTAGTGTGCTCATGTCGTGTTACTGGAGCTTGTGTAGCGTTCCCATGTTACTGACACTTGTGTAGCGTGCCCATCTTACTGGTGCTTATGTAGCGTGCCCATGTCATGTTACTGGCGCTTGTGTAGCGTGTCCATGTTACTGGCGCTTGTATAGCGTGTCCATGTTACTGGCGCTTGTGTAGTAAGCCCATGTTATGTTACTGGTATTTGTGTAGTGTGTCCATGTTACTGGCGCTTGTGTAGTAAGCCCATGTTATGTTACTGGTATTTGTGTAGTGTGTCCATGTTACTGGTGCTTATGTAGCGTGCCCATGTCATGTTACTGGCGCTTGTGTAGCGTGTCCATGTTACTGGCGCTTGTGTAGTAAGCCCATGTTATGTTAAAGGTACTTGTGTTGTATGTCCATGTTACTGGTGCTTGTGTAGTGTGCCCATGTCATGTTACTGGTGCTTGTGTGTTGTGCCCATGTCATGTTACTGGTGCTTGTGTGTTGTGCCCATGTCATGTTAGTGGTGCTTGTGTAGTGTGCTCATGTCATGTTAGTGGTGCTTGTGTAGTGTGCTCATGTCATGTTACTGGCGCTTGCGTAGTCTGCTCAGGTCATGTTACTGGTGCTTATGTAGCGTGCCCATGTCATGTTACTGTCGCTTGTGTAACTTGCCCATGTTAGTGGCGCTTGTGTAGTCTGTCCATGTTACTGGTGCTTGTGTAGTGTACCCATGTCATGTTACTGGTGCTTGTGTAGTGTACCCATGTCATGTTACTGGTGCTTGAGTAGTGTGCCCATGTCATGTTACTGGTGCTTGTGTATTGTGCCCATGTCATGTTACTGACGCTTGTGAACTGTGCTCATGTCATGTTACTATAAAGGAACAACAACGGTCCTTGACAAAAAGGATGTACACTGTTAAATAATTATAGGCCACAATCTGAGCTATAATGAACAGGAAGTCCAGCCGGACCTCAAAATTTAATCGATAATGTAATAAAAAGAATATCAAAGCAACATATTTACAGTGGGACACAATCCTGTATCCAACAGGGCTAGACAACAATTTACAATAACAGGGGGTGGGAAGTTTCTCAGGCAATTTACAATAAGTGAGCAGCTAGAAGTTTAGATGGAAGGACCGTTGTTGCTCCTTTATACGAATACCCTTGGTCCTTGCTTACCGAGTGGGTTCCCTTGTTCTTCTAAATAGCATGTCATGTTACTGGCACTTGTGTAGTGTGCTCACGTCATGTTACTGGCGCTTGTGTAGCGTGCCCATGTTACTGGTGCTTATGTAGCATGCCCATGTCATGTTACTGGCGCTTGTGTAACATGCCCATGTTAGTGGTGCTTGTGTAGTGTGCCCATGTTATGTTACTGGTATTTGTGTAGTGTGTCCATGTTACTGGCGCTTGTGTAGTGTGCCCAAGTCCTGTTACTGGCGATTGTGTAGTGTGTGTCTAGAAATAAGGAGGACTAAAGGCTTTTTTTTGCCAGGTCCAGCATACATGACCAACAACTGATCAATACAAAAGGGTATGCAGTTCCTGACTGAACAATACAGTTTGCTTAAGTGAAACCGTGTTCACTTAATATCCAAATCAAGGAGGGGATTACGCCTTTCGGAATTAAGGCCCTCACACACCCAACCAGCTATGTGTCATAGTTCATCATTGGGTCTACTTCTCGTCGGGTCGACACTACAATACCCGACGGGCACCCTCTAAGGGGCTCTTTGGCGGAGATCTTTTATTCCTTGCCGTAAGGTGCAGTGCGTGTGAGGGGCCTAGTGATTGTAAGAGGTGTAAATAAGTGAGACTAAAACAGGAAGTAGAGGTCCAATCAAAACAAATTTAATGAGTGTGGCTCCTATCCTGGTTAAAACTGACTGTGGCGGACCCCTGCTGTAATGTTACAGGGTACCGCGCCCCCAAGGTCAACATCTTTCTTGCCTAAATGTCAAATAGATGGCAATTCTTCAGGAACAGTAGCAAATTCTATCTACACGGTCAGTGGTGGTCCAATGTAGCACAAGTGATAGACCACCTAAATGTGGCACCTGAGGATCTAGGAGGTCAACCTGTGAGAAAAAGGAAATTCACAGAATAGTTATGTGCATGTTCATGATGTTTGTTGCACAAATTTGTAAATAACCTTGCAGCACTCGACTGTGAGGAAAGCATGCTTCACGCTGGAGTGCTGTGACCATGCGTGAGGCGACGATATTAAAATCAAAAATGAATCTCATTTTCTCAGTGTGGTAGAGCAGTTAAAAATAGTGGTAGTAAGTAAGGACTCACCCCATTGGGGTCAATGGCTAGTAACAACGTGTTCCGGCAGGTGTTGACACTGAAAAGTGCAGTGTCCAATGAGATGGAAATGAGGGAGGAAACACATTGTGAGGAAAAAGGTAGTATGATACAGCTGGTTAATTGGTCTCTCCACCTGTCGCAGTGGCCAGGGATCAACGGACACAGTCAGGCCAAGGTGTATCCTAAGCTTGGTTACGAGTCTCTGAACTTGGAGTACAGAAAGGGGCTGTGTCAGAGTACTCGAGCAGCCCGGCACAGCGCGAGGAGGCACCGTATAGCCCAGCACCCAAAACTGCGTGCACCGGGATGGGACAGTACCGTACCTAACGTGTGTGCCCGCTGGGGCCGTGGCGACTGTGCAGCTCACGGCGCAATACCGCAATGTCAGGAGACACACAAACAAAGCAGCTGGCGGCCCGTAGTCTCGTAAATATTAAGGGCTCACCTGAAGCGAAAATGCCAAGGAATCCATGGGCATTGCCATGCCAGCAGCAAGAAGTCAATTACTTACGCGTCTTCTCCGTAAAATGTCGGAGGACCTACCACTCACTCTGCCGGGACAGGGAGGTAATGGCCATAAGTGGCGCGGCGTTGTTAAGCTCGTGGTTGGTGTCAAAAGGGGGTGGGCCTCCTGTCTCACTAAGAAGAGCGCTAGGGCGCTAACCTAAATTGGTTGGTGCCTGGTTGGAATAGTAGAGCGGACACCTCGAACAGGATCCGCAACCCTCCAATAGACCACGTTAGAGTGTGGGCCATTGTATAATGTCCTGTTTGACCAGGCATGTACCGATGTCACTGGTGTCCCTGTGGTTAATGCACGTCACCAACAGAACGTGTAATCGCTAAGAGGGAGTGTAATGTACTAAAGGCCATGTTCGTCTTCAAACGGGGTCTCAGCCTCATTGGGAAGTACATGTGGGCCCAAACCCTGACAATAGGCCATTGGGCGATAATTTATAGTAGTAGAATGGATCCTTTAAAAGGGTCCGGTGGTCTCCGTGGCACCTATTAATAAAAGTTAAAACCATGTCAGGATGTCACAATTAGTCAAACATATATTAGTGTCCCAAATGTAATCATGTAGATGTGTGTGGGTGGTCACATTGGGAGATAATAGTGTGCAAAAAGGTCTTAGAAGGAGCTCTAATGCAGTGTTAGCCAGCCAGAATTACTTGTTGGCCAAACAAAATACTGAGGGTATGGGATACTCTGGAGGGTATATTTTATCTAGTCAGCAGGCTCCAGGGACTATCCTCCTTTAATCCCTCTTTATCAGACGCAAACCTAAGCACCCATCTCTGTTCAGTGCGGAATAGAATGCTCTTGTTCATTTTGGGGTACGCTTCTAATATGACCCAGCATAGTGAATCTGGTGAATGTTTCAGGAGTTAAAAATGTGCAGCCATATTGGTGTTGGCTTTATGACATCGGATATTGCTCCCATGTTCTGTAATGCGTGTCTTGATGGGTCTGGTGGTCATGCCTATAAAACGGAGTCCACAGGGGCAGATGAGCATGTATAGGCAATTAGGAGTGTTGCTGTTAGTGTGCCTCTTTAGCTGCCATTTAAATCTATCGAAAAATGTGATATCTTTAGTAGGTTTTGTAAGTGGGCAAACTGTACAGGCACCGCATGGGTAGTGTCCTACAACAGGTACTTCAAGGATCTTTGTGAGGTGGAGTGGACTTTGGGCCTGGTATGTCTCAGCATATCCTTGAGGTTGCTTGTGCTTTTTATTTTTTTTTTTTTTAAATTTTTGAAAACCTTTATTGTGCATAAGAAAAATTACAAATACGGGCCTACAACCAACCGGCCGGCCACGAACAGCTGGGTAGCACAACGGCATACTTTATGGCGACACAGTACTGTAGCAGAATTGCAAACGATTAACGGAAGAAGACTGAAGGGTATCACCACATCGTGTCACAGGATGACTGTAGGTTTAATTTTTAAAGTTTTTTTTATGCAACTATCAAATCAGGTCGTAGTGTTCCATACTAATAAAGAAGATAAGAGCAAGGTCCATGTAGACGGGACTTGACTTTAGCGCCTGTGTCAAGCAAGTCTCAAATCGGAAACCAAGTCCCCGCCAGGCAGGATGGCCACACAATAGTTATGTCACATAGCAACACCCATAATCTAATCGCCTAACCACTGCCACCCTACACCCAGCACTCTCATACATGGACAAGAAAGTGAAAATCATAGAAGAAACAAAACAGGTCCCATAGAAACTAACAAAAAATGAATGATAACCCCCCACCCTACACACATGCAGAGGCTATGTCCTACCCCCCCCCCTAGCAGCGTGCCTGTCGCCCCATAAACCCGAAATTTAGAAAGAAGAAAAGTCGGAAAAAGGAGAAAGAACAGCAAGAAGTGCAGATTAAGAAAGAAAGGAGACGAAAGGAAGAAGAAAAAGAAAAGGAAAAACATCACTCATGACATTCAGGGAGGGAGAAAAGAACAAGCTAATCTACCGCTCCCCGAAAGGAAAAAGGTGGGGGGAGGAGCCCACTAAACATCAGAATTCCCGGGATCCCAGCCGTCCACTGCGTACCCACACTGAGACCTCCCATTCCAAAAGCGGCTGCGCTGTATTTAATTGCAACGACAGGAGTGAAGGAAGAAATCAGTACACGATATGTGCACCCAGCACACATAAAAGCTGCCTTCATCCCCGGCCAACCCGCACAAAAAGCATAGCGTCAATAATTACCCCAAGAACGACATGATAGCAGGCGCACATCAAGGCTGGGCATTAATGATTACCCTTTAGTCCCCGGGCCCGGACATAACCTCCCTTCCACCACCAAATATCACACCAATACAGGATAGACACAAGTTAAATCGGGAAGGAGGCTGCAATTACCAATCAGTCAGTATTACAAAACGAAAAACAGTCCAGGTCACCGCCAGCCGATTAATCTAGCCGAGATGAGGGTCCCCATCAACCCTGGCCCGATCGACGAAACATCTCCAGGCATGACCAATTCAATGGAAACCCGTCCGGCAGAACAAAGGAGCAAAATGGCCGCTCCCGCCGGGAAAGGTGCAGAAGAGAGGAAGATGAGCGTCCCCGGTCTCCAATTAAGTCAGTGTCCAGGATGACGAGCCCCCCCTGCCATGTAGGATGTCGCTCACTTCGGCGATACTGGAAGGGGGCTACGCCCGCTAGGGGGGCAAACAACTGAGAGGGCACCAAGCGAAGCCCCGCTTTCAATCGGTCCGGCAGAATCAAAGGAACCGGTGTGAGGGAAAACTGCGTAGCAGTAGCAGCATCGGCAGGGAGGCGCGCAACATTGTAGCCAGGATTGTAACTGTCTTCCACACGCTCTTGTAGCAACACTGTAGTCGTTGAAAAATCACACACAGGCAATAGAGAGACAAGCAGCCTCGGCCGCTGTAAGGAACTCACAGCTTCATCGATCTTATCCCCCAGTTCCTGAGCAGTGCGCCGCCATGTTGCTCGTAGGTCAGCAAGGGCGTCGAGAACATCGCCATAGGTCGGGTCACCCTGCCACAGCAACCGATCTTCACTACCCAGCGCCGCCTCCGAATCCTCGCCCGGGTCAATTGCAGGCAGGTCCGCGCAGGCTGGGAACAAGGAACCAGCTCTCCGTTCCCGCTGGAGAACGAGCGCCATTGTTGTCTCTCCCACGAAGTCACACTGGAGGGAGAGGGGGCGACTCCGTTATGGAGGGCAGCCGTCGTATCCCGGGGGGGCAAGCAGCTCTCAGCGCGGAGGGTCCTGCACAGTGAGAACCCACTCAACAATCAGGGGCACCCACAGCGCGCGACCAGAGGGGCGCCACAAGATGGAGACCGCTCAGGCTAGAGGCAGTGCAGGAACGGAGAGCGAAGAACAAAAGGATCTCATCTCCCCGGCACACACTCGTCAGCCGGCTGGAGTCGCTCCTCACAGGACAGGAGGAATTCTTTCCGCCACTCATAGGCGGGTCAGTCCCATACGCCGGTACCTCCACAGTCCGGCCGCCCGACAAAGAGCCCCAATGACCTGCAGCAGCAATCGGTTTGAGGGTCGCGGGCAGCCCCGGTGAGTGGCTGATCCCGAAATCCTCGTCCAAAACGGCCGGCGATGGTCGCAAATGAAAGCGACTGTCCACAGCGCACACAAATCGTCGTCCCAGCGCGGAACAAGCAAGGATTGGTGCCAGGATATCCAAGTGGAGCAGACGGCCTCGGGAGCCGGGCGCTCACACGTCCGTCCCGTCCGCCATCTTGGCTCCTCCCCCTGCTTGTGCTTTTTAAAGCAAACCTTGGAGCGGGCAGGTTAAGTGTGCGGAATAAAGGATGCCCCGATGTTTCCTCATGGTATTCCTGATCCTATTAGAATCTGGGGTAAAAGTGGTGACATGTGAGCACCTCACTGGGCTCTTTTTGCCTTGTTTCTAGTAGTGCTTCTCGATTATTATTTCTGGCCTACTTAAGTGATAGTGCAATGTTGCGTTTCGGATATTCTCTTTTGCGTAGGTTTTCTGCTAAAATGTCTGCCTCCGTTTTAAAGTCGGCCACAGAACTGCAGTTCCTCCTAATTCTGAGGAACTGACTGAAAGGCAGGTTTTCTTTCGAGGCTCTTGGGTGGTGGCTGCTAAATAGTAAAAGACTATTTCTGTTGGTGGGTTTTCTGTGCAGTTTAGTACTGATCTGACCTTCGTCTAACATGACCTTGAGGTCAAGGAAAGGTATATTATTGTCTGAGATGGTGCTGGTGAACTTCAGATAGGGGTTTAAGGTGTTGATCCAGTGACAAAATTCATCACATCTAGATCTTTCCCCCTTCCACAAGATGAGGATGTCATCAATAAACCTCTCCCACATAAAAACCACATTAGTGAGGTAGGGGTTCTATGGACTGTGGATCTCTCTTTCCTCAAAGCCAGACATATACAATCACACCACACTCGGCACGAATGTGCTGCCCATTGAAGTGCCCTGGGTCTGATGATAGAGTTGTTTATTATATTCAAAAAAGTTCTCAGTCAAAGCCAATGTAGCTCACTCGAGCACGAATGGCACTGGGGCCGGAGATTCTCAGTCTGTTCTAGTCCGTGTATCCTCTATGACATTTAATGTGGTGGGATGTTGGCGTAGAGGGCCTCAACATCCAGGGTAACCAGAAGGTTAATTTCTTCTGGATGCTGGAGCCCCTCACTCAGGCAGAGGACATCAGTGGTGTCTTGTAAGAACGAAGGAACGGCTCTAACCAGGGGTTGCAAAAAATAATCACAGAACCAAGAGAGTGGTTCGAGGATCGACCCAATCCCCGAGACGATGGGCCTACTGGGGACTGGAGTAACCCCTTTGTGAATCTTTGGCAAGATGTAAAAGAAAGGTGTCTTGGGGTCCTTATTGATGAGGAATTCTTCTTCCTTCTTGGTGATCCACCTCTCAGTCTCAGCAGAGAAGTCCATGGTTGATATAATGGTGGCTAGTCGCGGGGTGGGATAATCTATTATGGGAGTGTAATATCTCCGGTTGCTGAGTTGTCGTAGACATTCTGTATCGTAGTCAACAGTTGACTTAACTGTTGCCCCTCCCTTATCGGCATGTTTAATGGTAATGTCTGGATCATCCGCCAGAGCCCTGACAGCCATCAGTTAAGCTGAGGATAAATTGTGAAAGGTAGTGGGTTTAATGTCACTCGTTAGGTCTTAGAGTACCGCATGCTCAAATGTCAATACCTCGTTTGGTACCTTGCTACTGTTTGCTGTGAAGGTGGATGGTTTTTGTAGCCCTGAGTCCTCCGTCGGGGTGGTGGGTTTGTCTTGGAAAAAGGCTTTGAGGCGTATCTTGCGAAAAAAGCCTTGACTTCCACAGGTGTCACAAAACTCATCAGTCGTAGGGGTAGTGACATAACCCAAACCTTTCTGTAGTACTTTCTCTTCAGAAGAGGTAAGAGTCCCAGAGGACAGATTAACAATTAATTTTTCTTCCTTCTTGTCTGGCTCCTCGTCTTGTCGTAAATATTTAATTTACCGTCATAATTTCTATACAGGAAAGTACTTAATCAATAATAACTCAATCGGAAAGAAAAAAGACAGAGTCCGTGGTGTTAGAGTTCTTAGGGGTTTTATTCCTTATAAAGGAATGGTCATGACTTGGATATCATGTTCCTGCAACCTCAAGGGTCCAGGAAGGGATAGAGCCATCTTTTATTGACAATACATAGCTTATATACTTAATTCGTGCAGTAGAAACCAATACAGTAGGCGTAACAGCTGAGAGAAACGAGATAACAGCATCCACGTGGTAGTGGTACGTAATTAGAAGGCGTGAACTGGGCGTAAACATAGAGGTGTGTGCTAGAAATGTCATAGGTAGGTGTCACAAGTGGGTGGCACAAAGCAGAAATGTTGCAATGTCAGCAGAAATCTGAGGCTTGGATGCGCGCGCAGCTGCATGACGTGTGATTGACGTGAAACTGGAGGGTGCTGGGGACTTGACATTTACACTGGCGGAAAGAGACAGAAGTCTGGCATGTCAGATCAACTTGTGCTTCTATCATATCTGATGTTTGGGAACCATATTATCTGGACGGAAAGGTCTCTGGGGCAGAAGCTATTCTATACTGACTGTGAGTGCGTGTATAAGCGCCTAAATGTCTGCATGAGATGTGTGGGGGCATGGGCCTTCCAAGGGAGCATGGTAACAGAGACTATGAATTACTTGCATGGAGACAGTAAGGCCTGACCCTTTGCTCTGCAGCTGGGGGAATGTTTACTTAACTAGTAGGCAGGAATGCATTCTCGAGGAGCGGAACAGATAATTCGAAGGTTGGAGTCAGTCTTGGCAGGCAACAGGCTGAGCTAAGCGCGGTGGGCCGCGCTAGAAGTAAGTCAGAGTTCACGGGTACAGAGACAGCCTGGGCTGAGGCCCTCGGAGTCAGAAAACAGAAAAAGAGGCTCGATGGCAGAATTCAGGGCCTACTTCGCCAGAGCTGAAAAACGTGCAAAGTATACCACAAAAAGACGTTGGCATAGCATACTTAGGAACGGACTATTCAACCCATTCAGGGTGGGTTCGAAAGAGGACATGTTAACGTTGGACGCAAATGTATTTGCGTCTTCATAGCTGGCACAGGAGACGGTGGGGAACACGCTAGGGAACACAATTTGACCATAAAATTTATATTTCCTCATTCCCTCCTTGTTCCCTACGGACCCTTCATGATATATCGATCCTCATGAATCGATCAGTTTGTTCTTGTAACATCATTTGCTCTTCTTTCTTCCTCTCACGGTTTGAGAGAAAACTGGAATGTTCAATGCATGATGTGGCGCACAGTCCACAAATCGCTGGCCCACACTGTAGGCACAGGCAACAACTGAATATTAGGACTAGGCCAATGCCTAGGAAGGATAGGATCTTCCATCCCCAAGCAGTTAACGTTGTCCAGAACCAACCGGACCAAGTCCAGGTGCCTGGATTCTGATGTATCAGATTTGCAATATTATGAAGACGTGTAATAGCTTTGTATACAGATGGCGCGTTTTCTGGGATGAAAACACAGCAACTTGACCCGATGACCTTACAGGCTCCGCCTCTATCTGCCAAGATGACGTCAATAACAAGACGATTCTGAAGAACAACAACCCGCATGACGGACTGCTCCTCTGTTAAGTTACCTAGGGCGGAGGCAGTTTCATTCACTACTGCTTCAAGAGTTCTAGTTAATCTGCGTATTAATTTACTATTTTGAACGGGGCCTGTGAAGAAAAAGAATCCTTTATTGAAATCTGTATATTGCTCCCATGCCGTTTCAGTGTAGTCGACAATCGGGAGATCTCTTCGGAGCCTATTCTTTACTAGATTTGTATTTCTGTGGTAATCAGGAGGGGCTAGAAAAACAGGTGGCAGAAGGAATGCAATGTAACAGGTACCATCCCAATCTGGAGGTAAGCGTATGTATGCGGTATGACCACAAACAAAGTAGGAATGACGGGTAGCTTTAAAGGACGATTTACCTTGATCACTGAATTCGACCACAGTGGTACATTTGCTATGACCTAAGTGTACTGAACCTTTCTTACTAACACATAATTCACCAGTGACTGGTAATACTGACATAGCAGGGAGAACTGGTGCAGCTTCGGATTCAACAGTAAGAATCATAAGGTTAATTGTGTAATTACCTAATCCATATACTTCATTCTCTAGATCAGTTCCTATTCTAGTGGGGAGTCCCTTCTTGTCAGGGTAACAGACGTTAAGCAGAACTAAGTTCAAGTTTCCCCAAACCCAGCTCCCTTTGAAAACAGCAATATCAGAATCTAAGGAATTAATTATTCTAAACCATGCACCACAGGAGCCATTGTGAGTGAACGGGTACGGAAAGAGGGGCAGAGCTCCCTTGTATTTCTGATAGGGAGGGAGTCGGCCACATATCCAGCAGTTTGTAGCATTGTTAGTCTGATGGGAGTGATGTAACATACTAATGAATGTGTTGTTGCGCAGCGCAAGTCTGTAAGAAAGTTCATGTGGAGGTAATTCACTAAAAGAATGTTCAGCAGTGACATTATAAGCAGATTGTTCACGCTTGAAAACTGGCTAATAGATAGGAAGCAGTATACTGGCGATAATAATCAGAAGACTTAGAAAAAACATAATCAGTAATGTCACTATACAGTGACTGCGGAGTGATTTGCAATATGTATGTTTCTTGAGTTGTCTCTCTCTCTCTCTATCTCGATCTAGGGGATACATGTCAGAAACTTTTTAACCGATTCACCTAGGGGAGGACTTAAACAATTAAACTGTCTGACTTGCTAGATCTGAGTTTCAGTTTGTACTCCTCTTGGGGAGTTTTCTCTCGTTCGGGAACTTTAAAGTCACTAGGTTCGATACAGTCTTTGGTGGGGGTGGACGAGTCTGGGTCTGGTTTCAGTTCGTTGCACTGTTTGATATGACTCGTATGGACCCACCCCTTTCGGCCTTCAATCTTGACGGCGGTCCGTGTTGTAAGAAGGACGGTCTTCGGCTCTTTCCAGCGGGGCTCCAGCGGACTTTTCCGGTCGAAGTTCCTCACTAGGACTAGATCACCAGGACGGACATCATGCGGCTTTACATCAGTGTTGTCAGGGAAGGCTGCGGCAACCTGTGAACGACATGATTGGAGTGCAGACATCAAGGAGGCAAGGTAATCTGTCAACATGTTACAATCAACATCAGTAATTTTCTTGGGAATGGGCGTCCCCCACATATTCGGTGGTCTGCCAAAGACCACTTCATACGGGGATAGTCCTGATCTCGAGTGGGCGACCATCCTCATATAGAACAATGCAACTGGCAGGGCGACTATCCAGTCGACCCCTTTCTCTTGACATATTTTAGCGAGGCGGGTCTTTAATGTCTGATTATGCCTCTCTACAAGGCCTGCGGCTTCGGGATGTCGGACACAGTGGAATTTCCACTGATATCCTAGCAGCAAGGAAACTTGTTTCATTAATTCGGATGAGAATGGCTGTCCGTTATCTGAGTACACGACACGAGGCAAGCCGTATCGTGGGAAGAATTCACGAACCAGCTGCCTGGCAGTGGTCGGAGCAGTGTAATCTGAGACTGGATATGCTTCGGTCCAACGGGAAAGTGCACAAACAATTACGAGGACATATTTGAATCCTCGACAACGGTCCATCTGGATATAATCCATCTGGAGGACTTCAAAAGGGTGATCAGGAGGATGAAATCCACCTTGCTCTACGGGAACACTTTTTCCTGGATTGAACTGACAACAGATCATGCAGGTACGCACTTTCTGTTTTGCTGCTGCTCGTAAGTGTTTGTTGTACCAGAGATTCTGTAAACTGTCTAGCATCGCTTTCTCTCCTAGATGTGCAGGACTATGTGCTGTATTGATTATGACTTGAACCATAGAGTCGGGGAGAAACTATGTAGATTTTCCCTTCGTCATCCAACCTTGTTCTGTCTGAATCCCTCCTAGTTCGGTCCATTTCTTTATTTCATCTGCAGTAGCATGTGTCTGAATGTCTATTACATCTAGTGCGGGATCCTTGACTGTCATACAATTTGTCGGTACTACTGTCTTTGTCACGTCAGTTGTCTGGGTGTGAGTCAATGCTGTATGCTTTGCTGTCTGGTCGGCCAGGTCGTTACCCTGGGAAACAGAATCTGTAACCTTAGTATGTGCTTTACACTTCATGACGGATATGCCTGAAGGTAGATGAATTGCCTCTAACAATTCCTGAATGAGGAGACCATGTTGAATCTTGGCACCGTGAGAGGTCAAAAACCTCGTTCTTGCCATAACATTCCGAAGTCGTGTACAACTCCGAAGGCATAACGGGAATCAGTGTATATGTTAACATTTCTGTTCTTGGCTAGTATACAGGCTCGGGTCAGAGCAATAAGCTCTGCTGCTTGAGCGGACAGTGTGTCAATACGATGTGTTTCTTTAACTTCAGTTTCAGTGGTCACTGCATACGCGGCCACTAATTCTCCTGTACTTGTTCTCATACATGAACCATCCACGTAAAGTGTCAGGTCTGGATTTGTCAATGGAACATCTGCTAAGTCTCGTCTGGGTTTTGTTACTGCATTAATGATCTCTATACAATCATGCGGGGCTGGATCTGTCATAATTGTAGGTAACAATGTTGCGGGGTTTAGAGTGCTGCAGCGTCTGATTTCTATGTGTGGCTGAAACAGCGTCAATTCATAACCTGTCAGTCGTGCTATAGTCAAGTGTTGAGTCTGGGTTCTGTTTAAAAGAACCTCTACAGAATGTGGAACTTGTACTGTTAACTGATGTCCTAAAACTATTGAGTCGCTCTGTCTGATTGCTAGTGCTGTTGCTGCTACGGACTTTAAGCACGCAGGGAGTGCCTGGGCTACTGAATCCAATGTACTTGAAAAATAAGCGCAAGGCTTATGTGAACCTGCTTGATCTTGAGTGAGGACAGACAACGCTGTACCGTCACGTTCTGTAACAAAAAGTGTAAAAGGTTTGCTGTAACATGGTGTCGCTAAAACTGGTGCTTGGCATAAAGCTTTCTTTAATTCCTCAAAGGCTTGTGTATGTTCCTGAGTCCAAGGGAGGACAGTCGAAGTCGCTGCCTCCTGTGTCGTTAACTGGATGAGTGGTTTAGCTAGAAATGCATATTGAGGAATCCATTGTCTGCAGTACGAGGTGAGGCCTATAAAGGCCCGCACTTCCTTTTGTGTCTGGGGTTGTGTCATATTTACAATTAACTGAATGCGATCAGGAGTGAGCTGTCTCCCCACTTTGGACAGCAAGTGACCCAAGTACACAACTTGCTGAACACAGAATTGAAGCTTCGAAGGAGACACCTTGTGTCCCTTGTCGGCCAGAAAATGTAAAACTGTCAGTGATGCTTGTTCGCATTCGGGCTCACTTCGTGCGGTGATCAGCAGATCATCGACGTATTGCAGTAAAGCGGTGTTAACTGGCATTTGAATACAATCTAGTTGTCTTTTCAGTGCTTGACTATAGATGCTGGGGCTTTCTGTGAATCCTTGAGGTGCGCGTGAAAATTTGAAACTTCGTCCATTTAAACTGAATCCGAAAAGGTATTGGCTCTCTGGGTCAATAGGTACACTAAAGAAGGCGTTCTTGAGGTCAATTACAGTAAAGAACGTTGCTTCTGAATCAATAGCAGTTAGTAGGGAAGAGATGTCGGGGACCACAGGGTACTGTGGTACAATGCATTTATTCAGTTCTCGTAAATCAATCACCAACCGATATACTGGCGGTGCATTGGGATCAGTACGTTTAAGAATTGGAATGATAGGAGAATTGCAGATATTGGAGTCGGTCTCTACGACCACTCCCTGGGCAATAAGCTCTTCAATGATTTCCAGTAAAGCCACTACAGCATCGGGTGGTAATTTGTATTGTCTGATTCGTGGTAAAACAACTCCTTGTTTCAGTGTAACACGGTAAGGTGTGATATGCATACAACCTACATTAGTTGGGCCTTCTGCCCACAAGTGATCTGGTACATTTTTCAATCTGACATCAAACTCTCGTAATACATAGTGACCTTTGAAATCCCGTAGAAAGAGTCTAACTCCCTCCGGGGAACAACATATAACAGCTCCTAGAGCCTTCAGTGTCTTTATTCCTAACAGATTTTCTGGGCATGATTTTGTCAGTAACAGGTCTGTAACTCGTGATAATGGACCCACAGCCAGGGGGACGGGTTCTGATACTTCATTTACAATAGGCTGTCCTGAAAAACCAAGGGAAACATTCTGTGAGCCTGAGAGGGGTGCCCCTGGGACTTCGTTATGACTGATTGTTGTGCGGCTTGCCCCTGTGTCAATTAAAAACTTTCTGTCTTTTCCCAATACTTGACTGTGCACATAAGGACCCTCTTGATCTACCAGAATTTCAATAAGAGGCAAGCCAAATTCCCTCTCTAGGCTGTTTCATGTGTATCGTTGATAATCGGGGTAAGCGGACTGGGCATACTGATACATCTGTTGTGAGACTTGTTGAGTCGCGGCAATGGGCTGTGGCTGTGATACCGCTACTGTCTGTGCTGTATGTGGCGGATGTGGTGGAGTATGCATAGGCTGTGTGTTCTGTGAAGTCTGTTGCTGGACCTGGTCTTGTCTAGGCTGACGCGGTCTTTCTTTAGTTTTACCTGTCTCTATGTTATGTTTTAGAACTGGACATTCATGTACGTAGTGTCCTGGCTGCTTGCAATAGTTGCATGTCCCTTTAACGGGAGCTGCGGCGTGACCTGTCTGGGTCGCACCCTTCCTCTGGCCGTCGGCTGGAACCGATTGGGCCACTAACATTTTCATTTTTGTGTCTTTCATACGTTTCTGTTCATGATCCTGTTCTTCTCTAATTCTGTTCTGATGGTATTGTAACATCTGTAACATCTGTGATGGCGTATTTGCTTGCCATGTACTCTCAACCTTGTATACACGGTTTTTGACTGCTAACAGGGAATTCTCCACTAACTTTGATACAAAAAGATGCGGGTACGACTCGCTACTTGGTTTAAGACCACTATTTATAATGAAGCATTTCTCGAATCTTGAATAGAAGTCACTAGTGTCTTCATCGGGTTTCTGTTTACAGGCCGAGATTGCGTCCCAATCTTCCTTTCTAGTTGTCAGTAATCTTGGCAGAACCTGTACTATTAAACCTGGTAATGCTTTAGTTTTCTCCCCAAGGCCTAGCCCTGGGGTACGTTTATCTTCCTCGTCTTCTATTTCTGCCCATACTATCTTTTTGTCTCCCACCTCCCATTCTTTTTCTTTCAGTTTCTCGTAGATGCCCGTGGGCAGCAATACCTTTAACATTTTCATGATATCTTCATATGTGTAATCCCCCATCAATAACATGTCTTTAAGCTCTCTGTGAAAACCTGCAGGATCTTTATCATGACAAGGTACTAGTTTCTTCATTTCTAACAGTTCTAACTTAGTCAGAGGCGTGTGTACATACACGCGTTTCAAGGTCTGGTCTGCAACCATAACTGGATGCACTTCTCGCAAGGGGTTCTGACTTTCAATGCCATGCAGACGCTCCATATGATAAATTTTTCTTTCTGCGGGCGGAGCTGGAACATACTCGGAGTTCAAGAAAGTATTATATCTATGTCGTTGTTCTAGAATTATTTGTATTAACTTGGTACTTAGGCCTCTCCATCTATCCATGAGTAATGCTTCTAATGTATCGTGTAAGGGACCTGGATCAGAATGCTGGTTTCTGTATAACGTGAGGAGGTGCTGAATCATGTATACACCCGCTAATTTCTGTTCGTCTGGGGATAGGTTCAGGAATGTCTGTGCTACTGTGTCATCATTGTATATGTTCGGATTGTCAGCCCATAGTACTGCTGACCGGGCTAGTTCTTGTTCATCCATAGAATTGAGTACATGGTACCCCATTCGTTCTCAAAGCCTTTTATCGGTTTCTTGGAACTGATGTTCAGGAGAATTCGGTTTTGTTATGCCAGAGAGAAAAACTCTCTTGCTTTCTGGACGAATGCCTTTCCTAAGGTAAGTTCCCTTACCTACATACGCTATCGTATCTGTAGTTTTTTCTGGTTCTTCAAGTTCTTCCTCCTCCTCGGAGGAAACTTGTTCTTTCTCTCTTTCGTGTATTTCTATCACTGCTTTTCTTATTTTCTTGTACATACTGGCTATGCAACCTCCTTTATCATGTTTTCCTTCGGATATATTTTGACCCCATCTATTGAGTCCATCTAATTCATCCTGGTCTGTCCCAGGCCTGTCTCGTTCTCTTATTAGACAATTTATGAAAAAACGTAGTATATATGCTTGAGTGTCAACTTTCTGATGCGCCATGGCATCCTTAATACTATCTGGGTCTTCCCCAGTTCGTACAAAGTGATATATTCTATCTAGGTACTCTTTCATTCCTGCGAATAATGTTAAGTAATCTGCAGCTTGTCGTAAACGTAGTGATGCCATCATCATTCTATCATCTTTGCCAGGTACTGGATCATATCTGCAAACTGCAAGCGGTTCTTTGAGTATGTCGAGGCGGGGTGATCTGAACGTAATAGGGCTCTGCATATCCCTAAGGTGTAGTCTGTGTGTTAGTGGCGGGGTCCGGAGACCCCCGGTCGCACCTCCTGAAGCGGAGGCTTGGGCATTGTCCCTCCGCGGAGTCTGTATTTGCACTTGAATTTGTCTTTTGGTAGGATCAGGTAGAAGCGGTTTCGGTACATTAATTTTAAGTGCGGGAAGCGGTGGAGGTGGGGGAACTGGCTGTCGAACGGGAAAACCTGATTGCAGTTGTGCCGGAATTTGGTCTGGAGGCGGGTTGACACCCCCGTCACCGTCAGTAGGCGGGACGCGGACAGGCAGATTGGTGTAAGCGGGTGCTACATCCTCTAGATAGGAATTCAGGAATATGTCTTTAGTAGTCCTGTGATTTACTTTAATTGGAACCAATGGCGACGGCAGATTTTTCGGTATTTCTGAAGTGGCCTCAGGCGAACCCTCGGCCACGAGGTACATGCTATTTACGAGATTGTTTCGTGCGCGGTCTACTTGTTCCGTTTTTACTCGGATCCCTTCAGTAACTAATTCGTTTTCTTGGGCTTTATCTGTCTTCTCTACGGAGTGCTTTTTCAGCACGCTTATGTGATTCCTTACGCCAAAATTCTATGGCGTCTTTCTGGGATTGTCTGGCTTTCCTTTTCCATAGTGCTTCTTCTACCTTCATGATGCACTCGGCATCCCATGTTCCGGTAACAGGCCATCTATGTTTCTCGTCTAGATGCTTAGTATAATCGGCCCATAAATCTAAATACAGTATGGCATCTAAGCCGTGCTTGTGATACATAAAATTTCCAGGAGTGTCCCTAGGGGGTATAGGAATTGCTTCCTCCAGAATCCCTTTCCTAGTTCCTATCTGCTTTAACTTGTTGAAAAACGGCATCTTGTTACTTAGTACTGAATACTTGTTACTTGTTATCTGATCTGAATACAGCTAGTTACACAAAAACACAGTAATGTACAGCAAACAATCACTCATACCACGACATTAATTACATGAAAACATAAAACTATACTTGATATGCTGCTAAACAGCACAGATACACTGTCTAAAAATAGTGCAAAAACTATACTTGATATACTGCTAAACAGTACAGATACACTGTCTAAAACAGTGCAGACCGTGTTTGTGTACCCAAACCCGTCTTGATACGTCCCAGCAATGGTACTCACCGGGAAGCACGGAAACAGAAGGCCTCGGAAAACTCGACTGGACTGGACCGGACTCGACTCGACTCGACACGTGGACACTTCGGAAACTGGTGGGCCTCTTGACACCTCGGACCTTGCTTCTTTCGGCTAGGCTCTGGTCGGGATCCTCCGCACTCCTCACCGCCTCGTCTGGGTACTGATCGCAATCTTCATCACCTCCGTGGGCCAGAGGGAGATACAGGAAATCCTGCCAGTACGCGTAGTTCCTTCTAGCTGATGGCAGGGGACAGAGCTTGCAACGCACCAACCGGCGCGTGAGGTGGGGGAGGGGTCCCTGTTCGGGCGCCAAAATGTCGTAAATATTTAATTTACCGTCATAATTTCTATACAGGAAAGTACTTAATCAATAATAACTCAATCGGAAAGAAAAAAGACAGAGTCCGTGGTGTTAGAGTTCTTAGGGGTTTTATTCCTTATAAAGGAATGGTCATGACTTGGATATCATGTTCCTGCAACCTCAAGGGACCAGGAAGGGATAGAGCCATCTTTTATTGACAATACATAGCTTATATACTTAATTCGTGCAGTAGAAACCAATACAGTAGGCGTAACAGCTGAGAGAAACGAGATAACAGCATCCACGTGGTAGTGGTACGTAATTAGAAGGCGTGAACTGGGCGTAAACATAGAGGTGTGTGCTAGAAATGTCATAGGTAGGTGTCACAAGTGGGTGGCACAAAGCAGAAATGTTGCAATGTCAGCAGAAATCTGAGGCTTGGATGCGCGCGCAGCTGCATGACGTGAAACTGGAGGGTGCTGGGGACTTGACATTTACACTGGCGGAAAGAGACAGAAGTCTGGCATGTCAGATCAACTTGTGCTTCTATCATATCTGATATCTGATGTTTGGGAACCATATTATCTGGACGGAAAGGTCTCTGGGGCAGAAGCTATTCTATACTGACTGTGAGTGCGTGTATAAGCGCCTAAATGTCTGCATGAGATGTGTGGGGGCATGGGCCTTCCAAGGGAGCATGGTAACAGACTATGAATTACTTGCATGGAGACAGTAAGGCCTGACCCTTTGCTCTGCAGCTGGGGGAATGTTTACTTAACTAGTAGGCAGGAATGCATTCTCGAGGAGCGGAACAGATAATTCGAAGGTTGGAGTCAGTCTTGGCAGGCAACAGGCTGAGCTAAGCGCGGTGGGCCGCGCTAGAAGTAAGTCAGAGTTCACGGGTACAGAGACAGCCTGGGCTGAGGCCCTCTGAGTCAGAAAACAGAAAAAGAGGCTCGATGGCAGAATTCAGGGCCTACTTCGCCAGAGCTGAAAAACGTGCAAAGTATACCACAAAAAGACGTTGGCATAGCATACTTAGGAACGGACTATTCAACCCATTCAGGGTGGGTTCGAAAGAGGACATGTTAACGTTGGACGCAAATGTATTTGCGTCTTCATAGCTGGCACAGGAGACGGTGGGGTACACGCTAGGGAACACAATTTGACCATAAAATGTATATTTCCTCAGTCTCTACCGAGATGGTTGGTTGTTCCTGCCATTGTCCTCTCTTTTGATGCCCTCTTCTCCGCCCTCTCCTTTTGCTCCAACCTCTGTCTAAAAAGGGAAGTTATTTCCTTGTTGGAAAAATTACGGATGGCCATGATGGTACATGGGGACTTGCCAAAACGGGGGTGCTTGATGCGGTGGCAGTGTGCCCATGTTACTGGCGCTTTTGTAGCTTGCCCATGTTATGTTACTGGCGCTTGTGTAGGGTGCCCATAATATGTTACTGGTGCTTGTGTAGCATGCCCATGTTACTGGTGCTTGTGTAGCATGCCCATGTTATGTTACTGGCACTAGTGTAGCGTGCCCACGTAATGTTACTGGTCCTTGAGTAGCGTGCCAATGTTACTGGCACTTGTGTAGCATGCCATGTCATGTTACTGGCGCTTGTGTAGCATACCCATTTCATGTTACTGGCACTTGTGAAGCGTGCGTATGTTATATTACGTGCCCATGTCCTGATACTGGCGCTTGCGTAGCGTGCCCATGTAATGGCACTTGTGTAGTGTGCCCATGTCATGTTACTGGTGCCTGTGTAGAGTGCCCATGTTATAAGCCTATGTAAAGAAAGTTCCCCCTATAATATTTTATTTTAGGACTTAGAGAGAGGGGAGAGAAACAGGAAGCTGTGAAAAACCTCTAACTTGACCTATCTCATTTATACTTCTGATTCTGTAAATTCATACATTATACATACCCCCAAGTTATTTTGCAAACCATCACAGCTTCAAAAAGACTAACTTATTTTAATATTTTATTTTTCTGTTTTTAAACATTCAATTGTTATCTGTTATGCAGTCAGAATTGACAAAACAAATTCATAATAAAGATAAAACTGAGCAGAAAAACACAATATTTACTATAGTGAAAATAACCGTACACTCATTTATCTAACCTGCAAGCATACCAACTAAAGCATCCATACTGACATACATGCAAACAACACTACAAAATAGTGACAAAAGACAATTTAAAATACGTATGAGATCCAATAAGTTTGATGCGAGACACTAATACTGTTTCTACAATGGGCTGGAGAGTCCCAACAATTTCTTCTTCTATGTGTCTCCGGTGGGATTCCCATATGTGAGTTTTCGGTCAACGCACGTTTCGGTGGGACACAATCAAAACCATCTTCATCAGGAGAAAATAATAATTCAAAGTTTTCAAGTTTGAAGGGTGGGGTTAATACGAAAAAATGCAAAACACATGGCAAAGTCAGTCCAGCGGTTCGCTAGTGGCAAAGAAAGCATTTTAGTTATTTGGCCATTTTATCAATAACACATTAAGATTGCTCCTTCCTGGTGGGTGGCATATATAGTCTGGCCGCAGAAGATACCCCTACACCGTGATAGTAAATTCACGCATACTAAAAAGAGCAAAAGAGAAAAGGAGAAAATATATGGCAATTTTTTTTTTTAAAAGATAGAGGTACCCTGATTATATAGTTTGATTATGCTCATGCCAGAAATTATTATAGCCGGAAACCCGAAACTTGAGGTTAGAAATGATTCAATAGTGCTAATACCAAGTGTGCAATAGAAAGAGCGCAGAGATTAAGGATTTCAAGAAAGAGGCCGTGACACAAACAAAAAAATTTAAGCGTGCCCAGAAACTTAAGTCAAAGAGTAAATTTACATGTATTCTAAACAAGTAAAAATGTTTAGATTTATGTTATCTTCTAATACGTAGATGGACAGATAATTACAGGTCTACAATTTGCTCTGCTTGTTGATTTAACTAAAAACAGAAAAAAAACTTTGTAAGGCGATACATGTGCTAGTCGTCAAACCTGTGACAGCCCTCCAAAAGATTTTATGAAGAAAATCTCACCCTCATAGTCGAGTTAGAAAATATATCTGTTGGTTGTCAGTCTTGATTTTGCTCAAGTGCCTTCAGCTTAGCATCCAAATAAATAGAGTGCAGGCTTTGATTATATGGGAGAAACCCAGTACCTGAAAGTATTTTAAAAAGTATATGTTATACTGAGGGGTTCCTACCTAAGCTGGAATGGTGCTGCACAGATTTATTCCATACAAATATGTAGGGAGATATTACTTCGAAAGTAGATTAGCATGAGACTTAAAAACAGATTGTATGATAGAGCAAACAGCCCTTCACTCTCCAACAATTTTAAAGCAAGAGCATCCTTCATGCCATATAAAAAATCAGCTACCTTTATAGTACAGAAAATACTAACTCAGTCATGAAAGCCGATAAGTCTCAGTATGCACTAGTATATAGAATATCCTACATCTACATGTGGCCACTATACATTGCTCATTATCTATGCGGCTCCATTGGTCATAATGAGAAATTTCCTAGTTATCACAAAGGAAAGTTTCAATTCTATTAAGGAAGCGGAGGCGAGGATTATGCATATCCTTTCTCTATTTATTAGACAGCAAGTTAAAAGGAACAAGAAAAAACAGCCATGAACTACATAGCCCATGAGGCTCAGCGGTAGTCATGGAAACCAGTCTACCAATCACAGTCCAGGCAAGGGCATATAGGAGATCCCACGATGTAGTCCTTCCTCTTTCAATGCTGCAGGAAGTTAAGTTGACCATCGTCTAATCCGTCTTCTGATCTGAACCTAGGATAAAAGAGAATATAATAATCTCCTATACAGAAGGAACTCCTATATGAGAACATTACATAAGCATAAAGCAACCAGTCAAGCAAATACAAAGGCAATAAAGTACTTGAAGCGCACGCTGCCAACTGTAATCAAAATAGAACATATCTGATGCAAACACAATAAATCACAAGAGCAATACTTTCCTGATACGTAGAAAGTTAATCCTCATACAGATAATCCCAGGGCTGGAGGTTAGATGAAGCCAGGGAGGGATAATCCTCGCCTCCGCGTCCTTAATAGAATTGAAACTTTCCTTTGTGATAACTAGGAAATTTCTCATTCTATGTCAGGAAGCGGAGGCGAAGATTATGCAAGTTTAAAGCTTACTTACCACAAGCGCAGAGGCTTCATGAATTGGCTTGAAATAAAACTATATAAAAGTTGATTCCGAAGACCAATCAGACGCATTCATAACGTCCTCCAATCTGCCACCAACGTGGACAGCCTTGGAGGCCACAGCTCCTTTAGTAGAATGAGCTCCAAAATTTCTGACAGCAATCCCAGATTCAGACATAACCCACTTGACCCATCTAGCAATGGTGGGAGAGGAAACCGCCCTAAAGAGTTTCTTAATGGCAATAAGAAGTTGCCGTTCACCAGGAGGTGGAACCTCCAAAGTCAAGAAATAAGACGAAGGAGAATAGCGAGTTTAGCTGAAATCTCCTTCCGAGACAGATAATCATTATCTTGCAAAGATAAAAGATGACGAAGAACCAAATTAACATCCCAGAGGCCAGAATAACGTGGCTCTGGGGGACGTGAAAGACGAATGCCTTTCAAGAGCTTACAAACCCAAGGGTGTTCTCCAACCGGAGCCCCATCCACCAAAGAATGACCAGCAGAAATGGCTAAATGGAAAGAATTAATGGTACAATAAGCCAACTTCTGATGGAAGAGTTCCGCAAGGAAGTTGATTACCTCAGCAACGGAGGAGCCCACGGGATCCAGGTGTTTCGACAAACACCAAAGAATCCAACGTCTCCAAGCAGATCGGTATCGCTTGGTAGTACCCGGGGCCCAGGCCTGTTGAATGAGGAGTTCAGCTTCTCTCGAAAGCGAGTAGTCAGTCCATCGTCTCCTGAAATCCTCCAGGCCATAAGATGTAGATGGCCTTGGAGAACCAGGGGGTGAGGATGGCGCAGGGGATCCGTCAGAATGTGCTCGAAAGACGGCAACCGAAGAGTCCTGTCCCAAGACAATTCCAGAAGGGACGGGAACCAAATCTGAGCTCTCCAGATTGGAGTAATCAGGATAAGAGAGGCTTTCTGCCTGCGGACTTGAGCAGCGACCCTCTAAATGAACAGGAATGGGGGAAAAGCATAAGCTGGAAAACCCAACCAATCCTGAAGGAAGGCGTCCACCGCCTCCGCTCCCGGATCCGGCTTCCAACTGAAGAATCGCGGGAGTTGGGCATTCCATCTGGAAGCAAAGAGATCCACAAGGGGAAGACCCCACAGGTCCATAACCTGATGGAAAATCGCAGGATCCAGCCTCCAATCGCTGGCATTCAGGAAATGTCGAGAGTTCCAATCTGCCACGCAGTTCTGAACTCCTGGGAGATACTCCGCCGTCACCGAAATTTGACGTTGAAGGCAATAATTCAAAAAATCCTTGGCAAGATCTGCCAGAATCTTGGAGTGAGTACCGCTCAGGGGATTGATGTATTGAACCGCCGTCATATTGTCCATCCTGAGTAGGACAACAGCAGGAGACTCTCGTTGTCGTGAAGGAACGAATGGCGAAAGTACCCCCAGGAGTTCGAGGCAATTGATGTGGTGATGCAATTCCTCCTCCGTCCTCCTGTCCCCCGCAGACAGAGAGACGTATCTGGCCCCCCAACCCAGGCGACTGGCATCGACTCGATTACCAGAGCTGGACGGGAGCCGAAAATCGCTCTCCCATTCCAAGCCTCCATGTGGTCGATCCACCAGAGGAGTTCCGACCTGCATTCCAGGGAGAGGGAGATCAACTCTGAGTAAGTAAGACCTCTGCGGAGGTGAAAAGCCTTCAACCTCTGAAGGGCCCTGTAATGCAGAGGACCCGGAAAGATAGCCTGAATCGAAGATGATAACAAACCCACAATTCTGGCCACTTGCCGAAGAGAGATCCTGTCCCGACGGAGTACCTTGCGAATCTCCTTCTTGATTTTGGAAATCTCCTGAGACGGAAGATTCAGGGTGGCATCTGTCGTGTTGATGCGAAACCCTGGAAAAATCATGCTCTGCTGCGGAATCAAATCTGATTTCTGCGCATTGATGGTGAACCCCAGATTCTGCAAGAGGGACACAGTAACCTGCAAGTGGAGGAGAAGTTGATCCCTGGGCTGCTCCTTCAGGAGAATGTCGTCCAGATAAATGATCAATCGAATGCCTTTTGTGCGAAGCTGTTTGACCACCGGTCGTAGGAGTTTTGTAAAGCACCAAGGTGCTGAGGAAAGACCAAAGGGAAGAGTTTAAAACTCGTAAATTTGATCCTTCCATTGAAACTGGAGGAACCGGCGATGTGGAGGGAAGATGGGAACCGAAAGGTAGGCATCCTTGAGGTCCAACCGGACTAACCAATCGTCTTGGAGAAGGAGATCCCTGAGGAGATGGATTCCCTACATTTTGAAATGGCGATAAACCAACCACTCGTTGAAGGAACGGAGGTTGATAACTGGCCTGAAGCCTTTTTCTTTCTTTTCGACCAGAAAGATATTGCTGAGAAAACCTCTTGGATGAAGATTGGAATGGACAATAGCTCATTTTGAGAGAAGATCTTGAACGTCCAGATCGATGAGTGCGTCTTCCGCTTCGGAAAAAAACAAAGGACGAGACATTTGAAGAGGGGACTCGTAGAATTCTATGTGAAATCCTTGAACTGTTTCCAGCACCCAAGGATCTGACGTGAGATCTGCCCAATTTGCTAGAAACAAAGAAATCCTTCCCCCCAGACAAACCGGAGAGAGGAGATTCATACTTACCATTGAATCCTTTGGAATTATTCTGGTTGCCACAGCGGCCTCTGTCTTGATCTCTGCCTCCACGGGAAGGATAGAAGGATCCCTGCCTACCATCGTTCCAGCCATTGGTGCGCTTTCCTTGTCCCTTATTGGAGCCTTGGTTGAACTGACGGCCGCTGTCCGTTCCCGCCCCCCCCTCCCGCTCTCTGTTCCTTTCCCGCCCCCCCTCCCGCTGTCCGTGTGCTCGTGGTGCTTGTTTGTCAGAGCTAGCAGCGAGGATGCTAACTCATAACCAGCACTATATATTAACTGCAGCTTCTCTTGTAAAGATTAGCAGTTTCTGTTCTGACCTATTATGCGAAAAACAAGCCCGGCTTGCTGCTTGTTGTGACGGCGCAAGCTGTGTTTACATCGACGCTCATACTTACGGGGATGCACCGAAGCAGCTGCGCCGGGAAGCTAGAGGAAAGAAAATTGTGCGCGTCTGGGGAGGGTTTATATAGCACCAGATGCCGGCGGCTCAGGGCGTTCCCAAATATAGCCTGAGTAAAGCCCTCTGCAAAACCCAAAGGGCGCTGGCGCCCTGCACCCTGCAGGGATGGAGGATAGGGTGGGGGGGCAAAACCCAAAGGGTACTGGTGCCCTGCACCCGGCAAGGGAGGGGGGGGGGGCAAAACCCAAAGGGCGCTGACGCCCTGTACCCGGCAGGGATGGAGGGTGGGGGGGGCCCAAAGGGCGCTGGCCCCCTGCACCCGGCAAGGAGGGCGCGCATTCTGACCTCGTGCAGAGCAAGACCCCCTCAAACAGCAGCACAAAACCTTCGACCCGCCCGCGGTCCCGAGACGTCGCCCATAATGAGAATACATGATGCTCTGAGATTGACACGTATATCGGCGGGTCACTGCTCCTGTACACGATCAGATGTCAGACAGAAAGGAAACCCCTGATATCGAGAACAGAGTCGCGTGGTGGATGGACGGATATGAAAACATAAGGAACTCAGCAAATACAAATGGACCCGGATGCCATATAGGCACTATATTGCATAACTAATGTGCAAAGTGAATTGTATACTTTTTAAGACGCGGTAAAGAACCAGCGATCGCCTTGTGTGCGCAGGTAGCCCAAACCCTAAGCAGGCATAAATAAGGCTTTTCTGTAGAAGTTGAATTCACGCATGGATAAAATGTGTCTAAAAATATGTGAACTTCTAAACAACATGAATGTGTCCTAACTCAACATGTGCTCATGTAAAGCGCTCTAACCCCTTCGGGTCTCGTTAGCGCTATATACAACTTTTTTTTTAAAAGCTTTAATGTGTACTGCCTAGCAGTGGCATCGGGAGCGGGGGGGGGGCCCTCCGGCAGACGGGTGGCAGCATACTCTTCACACCCTTATTAACTCCACCGTGTGGGAGAAGCTCCATAGCTCACTATTTTACCGAGGTGTTTATTCAAAAGTGCCTCTTTGTGTTCACGAGTGGCACTGCTAGGTTGAAGCATTACATATTAATTAAAAGCCCCACTCTCTTCTTCTTTGGGCCACAGGGATAACGTGAGAAATTGTTGGGCAGAGAAGGGGGAGAGTGCCTATGATAGATAAGGCTCTTTGGTCCGGTTATAGTCTAAGTCTGCTAGACAGAAATTTTACTGATGGGTTTATTTAATATACAGCCCAGCCAGGGATCTTCTTTTAATTATTTAGAACTAATACAGCCTAAGCCGAGGATCGAACTCTGCTCTCCACCTCCAAGGTCGGCAGCTTTATGTGTTACGCCACCTCTCCTCGCTTCACTTTGTTTCCATTGCGTGACCTTTAAGTGCCCCTGGGGCACAAGCAGGGGCCTACTAAAGTGCTTCTCTTCGGAATGCACTGTGCGGTCCCCCGGGGTATACACTATGCGTCATGTTTTCTGTTCCGATTGGTCATGCCTTTCCACAGTTTGTGGGTGGCCACAAAGCCTAGCAACCGTAAAGACAATATCACTACATCCCATCTAATTGAGTTAACTTCAAATTATCAATTTCTCAGTTCTCGAAATAAGGTATTCAAGCCAAGCCGGCTGTTGCGTGAAGAAAGTTAGGCAGATGCTCTTAAATATACTATACACAGAAGATTCGTTTTAAGGTTCCTCTCAATATGCAAAAAAAAGAACTAAGGATCGATCATGTATCTATAGAGCTATCCTGTATATTTGTTTCTGCATTTCAATAGTAGGTATGAGTGTATAAGAGAATCGGGTTGCCTTTCACCTGATTCACTTGTGCCAAAGTAAATAGTGGCCAAATGTGTTGGCAGAGTAGACAGTAAGGCTGGAGGTTGGGACACCCAGTTACCACTTGTTGGCTGACCTTTGATGCAGGGTGAGTACAATAGAAAGTCCTGGACAATGAATGTAATAATTATGTGGAGCGCTGTCTCGTGCACTGTGAGGCTATCGGCAGGGCTTAAGCAGGAGCAAGTTGAACCAACTATTTCAAAAGAAGGAGTTTGTGCAGGTTTTTTTTTTTTTAAACGGGTCATTTTTAAGGACCAAGGCTTGTTTTTCATCCTCGGACTTCATCTAGAGTAGGAGAGAACGGAAGGAGAGGAAGAAAGGAGGAAGAGAAAAAATAGGGAAATTGTGATAAATGAGAAAGCATGGACGGAAAAGAAACTGCGAAGTGAGATGAAGAGACAGGCAGTGTGGCTTGCTGGAAGAAAGGTGTGAGGTGGAATCCAGTTTAGACAGCCTTGGTATTTTCTAACATGGCATTTGTAAGTGCCAGTGGCGGGCTCTTAAAAATTCTTTAGGCCCCTGCACTTATTTATAAATTCAACCCTAAATGGAGTACATTACTGTGTGCCACTTTTACTGTGTGTACATGTGTTGTGTTTGCATAGCGCAAACATTCCCAAAAGACAGCAGAGCAGTGTACAGGCTCAAAGGAAGAGAGCAGCAGTGAAAGGTGGGTGTGAATGCCCTCATTCTGTTTCGAACAGTAGTCACACAACTACCAAGAGGCCCTGTGTGTTGTGGCCCCACACGCTTTCTGTTGGCTAGGTGAGTGTCTTTGACAGGCGTACCTTTTGTGTTTTTTTTTTTTTGTTTTTTTTTTGGTCGAAGCCTACATCTTTTGGACCTTCGGAAAGCGGCCATGAGAATGCATTTCACCCATTGCTTGCCAGTGGCTTTGTACCTCACATTTTCTTGCTTTTATTTGGACTGTTCAGCTTGAGTTTGTCCCTTCCATTGCCCAGTCAAGTCAAGTATTACACCGTCTCCTCCCTCGGGACTCGCTCCTCTCTCCGAACTTTGCCTCGCAATGCAGGAACATCGCTGCCAGCAGCAGCAGTGCCGACCGGTGGGGCCGCATCCCTTGCTGAGCTTTGCGGGGAACCCGAGGAGTGGCAAGGGGTCAGCGGTGCCACCGGCAGGTCCTGGCTCTGCAGTCATGCAGCTCCCAGGATGCAGGACTTCTGCTCATACTCTCATCCCGTCACTCACTCTTCCCTTTCACCACTCTCCTTCTCTCACTGCCTCTCTCCCTTCTGCTCATACTCTCATCCCGTCACTCACTCTTCCCTTTCACCACACTCTCCTTCTCTCACCGCCTCTCTCCCTTCTGCTCATACTCTCATCCCGTCACTCACTCTTCCCTTTCACCACACTCTCCTTCTCTCACCGCCTCTCTCTCCTGCTCTTACTCTCATCCCGTCACTCACTCTTCCCTTTCACCACACTCTCCTTCTCTCACTGCCTCTCTTTCTTCTGCTCATTCTCTCATCCCGTCACTCACTCTTCCCTTTCACCACACTCTCCTTCTCTCACTGCCTCTATCTTCTGCTCATACTCTCATCCGTATGATGGTTATACATTCACTAGTATTATACACAAATTTCAAGTGCGCCCACACGGGAGAGGGGAAGAGGTGCAGAGGGAGGGGGTGTGTTTCAATTAGTTAACATCACTAATCAAAAAAATCCTTAAGCACAAATCCACAAGTGAAACCATCATTATCATTGATCCATGAGTAAGAGATCAAGAGGAACACATGTTAAATAAAACATTCTACATGAGACAGAGACTCCTGTAATGATTCTTATTATCAATCTTGGGGTAAGGAGTTCGTATAAGTAGAAGATGGTCTACGTTTCGACCCAGAGGTGTAGGACAGTAGATCCTTACTCGAGGGTCTTCATCAGGACGTGAGGGGGTGAAGGAAGAGGTGGGGCTGAGTCCTAGGTATAATGGTGAAAAAATATATATGCGCATTATTTTAACGGTCTCAAAGGAGTCCCGACACACATAGATTAAAAAAGCCCAGAGGCCATTCACATCAAGATACTAAACGTGTGAAAGAGGAGTTAAGAGGAGTTAAAAAGGAGGGTAAGTACACTGAGGGCGGAACAAAAAATGATTACCTGGCAACGCAGGTAGACAAGGCCACAGGCCTGCTGTGCGTGTTGCGTCTCCAGGCAGGGCCCAGTCCGGATTAATATTAGAGGTGTCTGAAAAGACATATGGAAACAATTCGGTACATTAGCACCAAACACCTAAGGTAACCCGTTTCAGAGCAGGTGGGGGGCAAGGGCGTCAAAAGCCTACCTTATAATAAGTAGTTGTTAGTAAGTAGTTCACCCGTTCTAGATGGCACGGAGGGTGTGTCCACCAAGTACGTTTTAGGAATTCCCCAGGCGCTCGTCTGAAAGACACCGAGTGGAATATCACGTATCAAATAACGGAGAGCTGGATATGCAAGCAGTATGGCACGATTTGTCAAAGAGCTGTGACTCACCCAAAAGGGGATTGCGAAATGCTATCAGGAAGGAGCAGGCTCAGCGTGTCTCCTTGAAAGTGGCAGGGGCCTCCGTGGCCTGAGCGTCCCAAAAGTGGATAAAGTGCATCAGACCGCCATCTGGAAAAGCGAATTCCGGAGAGAATGTAAGGAGACGATTTTGGCTCTAAACGGAAAAAGTTACAAACGCGGCTACTTTCAATGGACTCACCCGTAATGGGTCAGAGCGGAGCCAGCGTCAGCGCGTGTCTGCCTGGAACCAGGAAGTGTTACCATGGCTACCAGGATCGATTTTGTAAACTCCTGAAAGAAAGACTCAGACGCGTTGCTGAGTAACAGGGTAGCATCCCTTTGGAGGAAAGACTGATGCAAGGGGATTATTGAAAAGGGTTGAGACCCATCACAGGATGACAGAGTTGCTATTATAAACCAATATGACACGGTGATGCGAGTTCACCCTGCAGTGATTGACGCTTCCATGTGGGCCCCAGATAGACATAGAAGCGAAGTGTGAATTACAGTCAAAAAAACAAAAAAACAAAATAGCGCGAACCTGCCAACATGGCGGTCTGGCGCACAGTGTCTCAAACCAAGGTAGATCAACCGAGTCACAACAAGCATAGGGGTCATATAAACATAAACATTTGGTGAAAGCCCGCATTCAAGAGTATGGCCATTCGTATGTGTTGAATGTACTACAAATGCGCGGACCAACCCAACACGGTAGTCAAGGCGCATATGGGTCAAAAGAATATTTCACAAAAACGTCCATAAGGCAACCATTACATAATCCCTCAGTATGGTCATTGGTATACAACACATGTACTCCATAGGCGCGGACCAACCATACAAGGTAGTCAAACGCATATGGGTCAAGGCGCATTAGGTTCAAAGGAATATTTTACAAAAACGTCCATAAGGCAACCATTACATAATCCCTCAGTATGGTCATTGGTATACAAACCATGTACTCCATAGGCGCGGACCAACCATACAAGGTAGTCAAACGCCTATTGGTCAAAACACGCCCTGTTGGCAAACATACGCATGATTACCCAATGTGGCCAAAGGTGTGCACTGCATGTGCTGCAAAGGCGCGGACCCACCAACCAGGGTGGTCAAACGCCTAAATACAGTGGAAAACACTCAAGCTGGATTAAAGAGACGAATGAGTTAGAGAGTCAGCATGTTAGTGTGTATAGGTACCCAAGAGCGTGGAACCTAATTCACAAGGTGGCCATTTGCGCAAAACTACTTTCTGATTCATTCAAACCCCTGGATACTGAATCAAAGAGACAAATCCATTTAATCTCCCTTACATTGAGGATGGGTTCGATGCTGCCGCCCCTTGGGCCCAGTCGGACCTGTTCCAAAATTGTCCACTTCAGACTTTCAGGGGGGTGATTGTGTGTGTTACAGTGATCGACCAGCGGGGCTCCTACGACCTTACATCTCACGCGGCTGCAGTGCTGCAGAAAACGTACCTTCGCACGTTGCTGTGTCTGACCCACATATATCTGGTCACAGGGGCATATTATGCACGCATTTAAAAAGGCAAGGAACATCCGAGACCATGTGGTGCGCTCCTTCCTATCGAGCCCAGCTGAACCATCGATCACAACCATGTGGAACCTTCCTCCTATTGTGGGACATTATCGATGCGGATCCTGCAAAGCCTGTCCATCGACTATTCAGACGAAGATCTTCACCCACAAACAACATCAAGTTCCCCTCAAGTCACACACCAATTGTAACTCCACCAATGTGGTATATTGCATAATATGCCCCTGTGACCAGATATATGTGGGTCAGACACAGCAACGTGCGAAGGTACGTTTTCTGCAGCACTGCAGCCGCGTGAGATGTAAGGTCGTAGGAGCCCCGCTGGTCGATCACTGTAACACACACAATCACCCCCCTGAAAGTCTGAAGTGGACAATTTTGGAACAGGTCTGACTGGGCCCAAGGGGCGGCAGCATCGAACCCGTCCTCAATGTAAGGGAGATTAAATGGATTTGTCTCTTTGATTCAGTATCCAGGGGTTTGAATGAATCAGAAAGTAGTTTTGCGCAAATGGCCACCTTGTGAATTAGGTTCCACGCTCTTGGGTACCTATACACACTAACATGCTGACTCTCTAACTCATTCGTCTCTTTTTTTTTTTTTCAAATTTATTTTTATTGATTCTTAAAAGCAAACAAAAAAAGGGGGACAATCAAACATAGCGACAAAAGCAACAGACCCAACGGGTAGACTCCAGGACCGCCATTATCACAGTACAGAATGCAAGAGGGCGTAATGACCGCCAAGTCAGTGTTCATTCGCATAAGTGGCTCACATCAGTTCTCCTTCAGTTGCAGAAGAGCGAAGCCAAGCCGCCACCGAGGCGCATCACAGCACCGGAGTCCTCTATAGTCCATTACTCAGCTACGTGTCGCGTAAACAGTAACTTCAACCGCCCCCCCCCCCCCCACCCCACCCTCCCACCACCCTCCACCCGTGGCGGCAGCTCACATTCATTCATACCGGGAAGTATACCACTCTGCTATCAGATCTGGAACAAGTGTAGTGCTCGCAAGCCCGACGGGCACACTGCCGATGGGAGACCCCGGGACAAGAACCTGACCAAGGGGCCCCACGTAAACATGAAGTTCTTGAAGTTGCCCAGAAAGATGTCGGAAACCCTTTCCAAACTCAGTAGTCGCCACAACCGCGCATGCCACAGCGAAGTCGCCGGTGCCGTAGGCTTCTTCCATGCCGCTGCCAGTGTCAATTTAGCCGCACCCAGGCACAGCCATATAATCCGCTTGTCGGCTCTAGTCTGATGCGCCAGCATCGGATCACGAAGCCCCAATAGGACATAATCCATGGTCTCCGGGATCGGATATCCAATCACCTCTTTAATGTGAGCCAGTATCTCTGACCAGAAAGGCTTGATGGTTGGGCAGTCCCACCATATATGGCGGAAATCTCCCAGCAGGCCGCACCCTCTCCAGCACCTGTCGGAGGTCGATGGGAAAATGCGGTGCAGCTTGGATGGATAGAGATACCAGTCATACATAAGTTTCAAATGAGCTTCCCGAAGTCCAATCGAGTGGTTGTGGGCTTTGATATCTCTCCACAACCCAGTCCATTCGGCTTCCGAAATGTCCCTCCCAAGACAGGTCTCCCAATGCTCCTTATAGCGGGGCCTAGGGAATATTACTGTGTCCATGAGCAGTCTATATATGAAGGATATTGTCCCCTTCATACATGAGGTGCGAACAATGAACGCCTCGAAAGCCGTCAGTTGTCTCGTGGCCGCGTCTCTCACCCCAGGCGAGGTAGCCCAGTGTAGGAGTTGGTTATGATGGAACCGTTCGGTGGGAGGTACCCCATAGTCCCTCATGCAATTGTGAAATGTAAGTGGATCTGCCCCATGGAACAGGTGGGTAAGCGCCCTGCAGCCCCCCTCACTCCACAGTGTAAACGGGCCATCGCGTACCGCCGGAGGGAAGGACAGGTTCCTATGTATAGGGGTAAATGGTGATGGAAAGGTGGTCCAACGGTCATCCCCAGCCAACGAGTCCCAGATTTTCAGGACCGTACCCGTAGGAGTGCATATATAGGCATTCTTGGGTCGGTCTGCCTTCGGCTTCCAGGCCAGATCCCATATGGATCTCCCAGCCACACTACGCTCCATATGTAGCCAATGCTTCTCTGACATGCGTTGAGACCATTCCACAAGCACTCTCAATTGCGCCGCCTTTTAGTATAAATGCATGTCTGGGAACCCCACTCCCCCCTCCCCCCGCGGCCGGCGAAGTACTGCAAACGGGAGCCGAGCCCGGCCCTCTTGCCATACAAATTTAAGCATGAGTGTCTTCAAGCGCCGGAAGAAGTCTAGGGGCACAGGTATGGGAAGGGCCTGGAAGAGGTACAAAAATTTGGGCAGCAGCACCATCTTGAGCGCATGAATGCGCCCGAGCCAAGAAATGAATTTTGGCTTCCATTTCTCTAGTTCCCCCCGGATCGCCGCGAAAGTTGGAGGGAAGTTAGCTGCAAACAACCCATCCAAGGCGGGAGTTAAGTTAACACCCAGATACAGCAAGGAGGCGGAGGACCACGAAAGGGGCGTAAGAGGACGCACCTGTTCCACCACTGCAGACGATAATGTCAAGTTCAGGATGTACGACTTGGCCATATTGACCTTAAATCCCGCCACTTTCTCATAGTCAGAAAGAACCACGTGGACATGGGGCAGCGAGCGAACTGGGTCTCCCAGTGATAAGAGAACATCATCCGCGAATAGGGAGATCTTGTGCTGTTCTCCAGTGAAGGGAATGCCCATAATCTCTTCCTTTTCCCGAATTGCAAGCGCCAGCGGCTCTATACTGAGCGCGAAGAGCAGTGGGGAAAGCGGACACCCCTGCCGCGTACCGCGGGTATGGGGGAAGCAGGCAGACCTATGTCCGTTAACCAACACTCTAGAGGTGGGCCGGTCATAATTAGCTCGAAGCATTCGTACAAAGTGGGGAGAGAACCCGAAGGCCTCCAGCGTTAAGTTTAGAAATCCCCAATCGACACGGTCAAATGCCTTCTCCGCATCTAGGCCCACCAATACAGCAGGCAAGCGAAACCGGTCTGCTTTTTCGATCAAGTGCACCATGCGTCGCAGATTGTCATGCGTCTGCCGCCCTTTGATAAATCCAGACTGGTCTGGATGGATGATAGTCGGCATCAGTTCTCGTAGCCGCTTTGCAAGAATCCCTGAGTAAAGCTTGGCGTCCAAGTTGGGCGGTAGGAAGCACATTGAGTGGGGTCTTTCCCAGGCTTGGGAAGGATGGTAACTAAAGCTTCTGCCATTGATCCCGAGGTCCGCCCCTCCGTAGCCATGGAGTTGAACAGGGTGACTAAGAACTCGCAGAGCTCTCCCGCGAATGTCTTATAGAATGAGGCCGTGTACCCGTCCGGCCCGGGGGCCTTGTGGAGCTTAAGAGCTGTTATGGCGTCAAGCACTTCTTCCCTCGTAACAGGTGCCGAGAGTAGCTCATTCCATTCCCTGGAGACTTGGGGTATAGGGAGGCCAGCCAGGAAGGCGGACTGAGCCACCCGATCTCATTCGTCTCTTTAATCCAGCTTGAGTGTTTTCCACTGTATTTAGGCGTTTGACCACCCTGGTTGGTGGGTCCGCGCCTTTGCAGCACATGCAGTGCACACCTTTGGCCACATTGGGTAATCATGCGTATGTTTGCCAATAGGGCGTGTTTTGACCCATAGGCGTTTGACTACCTTGTATGGTTGGTCCGCGCCTATGGAGTACATGGTTTGTATACCAATGACCATACTGAGGGATTATGTAATGGTTGCCTTATGGACGTTTTTGTAAAATATTCCTTTGAACCTAATGCGCCTTGACCCATATGCGTTTGACTACCTTGTATGGTTGGTCCGCGCCTATGGAGTACATGTGTTGTATACCAATGACCATACTGAGGGATTATGTAATGGTTGCCTTATGGACGTTTTTGTGAAATATTCTTTTGACCCATATGCGCCTTGACTACCGTGTTGGGTTGGTCCGCGCATTTGTAGTACATTCAACACATACGAATGGCCATACTCTTGAATGCGGGCTTTCACCAAATGTTTATGTTTATATGACCCCTATGCTTGTTGTGACTCGGTTGATCTACCTTGGTTTGAGACACTGTGCGCCAGACCGCCATGTTGGCAGGTTCGCGCTATTTTGTTTTTTTGTTTTTTTGACTGTAATTCACACTTCGGTTCTATGTCTATCTGGGGCCCACATGGAAGCGTCAATCACTGCAGGGTGAACTCGCATCACCGTGTCATATTGGTTTATAATAGCAACTCTGTCATCCTGTGATGGGTCTCAACCCTTTTCAATAATCCCCTTGCATCAGTCTTTCCTCCAAAGGGATGCTACCCTGTTACTCAGCAACGCGTCTGAGTCTTTCTTTCAGGAGTTTACAAAATCGATCCTGGTAGCCATGGTAACACTTCCTGGTTCCAGGCAGACACGCGCTGACGCTGGCTCCGCTCTGACCCATTACGGGTGAGTCCATTGAAAGTAGCTGCGTTTGTAACTTTTTCCGTTTAGAGCCAAAATCGTCTCCTTACATTCTCTCCGGAATTCGCTTTTCCAGATGGTGGTCTGATGCACTTTATCCACTTTTGGGACGCTCAGGCCACGGAGGCCCCTGCCACTTTCAAGGAGACACGCTGAGCCTGCTCCTTCCTGATAGCATTTCGCAATCCCCTTTTGGGTGAGTCACAGCTCTTTGACAATGCGTGCCATACTGCTTGCATATCCAGCTCTCCGTTATTTGATACGTGATATTCCACTCGGTGTCTTTCAGACGAGCGCCTGGGGAATTCCTAAAACGTACTTGGTGGACACCACCCTCCGTGCCATCTAGAACGGGTGAACTACTTACTAACAACTACTTATTATAAGGTAGGCTTTTGACGCCCTTGCCCCCCACCTGCTCTGAAACGGGTTACCTTAGGTGTTTGGTGCTAATGTACCGAATTGTTTCCATATGTCTTTTCAGACACCTCTAATATTAATCCGGACTGGGCCCTGCCTGGAGACGCAACATGCACAGCAGGCCTGTGGCCTTGTCTACCTGCGTTGCCAGGTAATCATTTTTTGTTCCGCCCTCAGTGTACTTACCCTCCTTTTTAACTCCTCTTAACTCCTCTTTCACACGTTTAGTATCTTGATGTGAATGGCCTCCGGGCTTTTTTAATCTATGTGTGTCGGGACTCCTTTGAGACCGTTAAAATAATGCGCATATATATTTTTTCACCATTATACCTAGGACTCAGCCCCACCTCTTCCTTCACCCCCTCACGTCCTGATGAAGACCCTCGAGTAAGGATCTACTGTCCTACACCTCTGGGTCGAAACGTAGACCATCTTCTACTTATACGAACTCCTTACCCCAAGATTGATAATAAGAATCATTACAGGAGTCTCTGTCTCATGTAGAATGTTTTATTTAACATGTGTTCCTCTTGATCTCTTACTCATGGATCAATGATAATGATGGTTTCACTTGTGGATTTGTGCTTAAGGATTTTTTTGATTAGTGATGTTAACTAATTGAAACACACCCCCTCCCTCTGCACCCCTTCCCCTCTCCAGTGTGGGCGCACTTGATATTTGTGTATAATACTAGTGAATGTATAACCATCATACGGTTTTTTGGGTTCAGTGATAATAAAAACACTGTTAACCATTACTTTTGTTTTGATCTTATCTAATTGTGTGAAGATTTAGTGATTTTTGTGTTTTTGGTCTGGGACCTCTTCATATACTTCAATTTATTACCCAGGTCCCACTGACCACATGGGTCGAACCCCTCTATCTACAACATACTCTCATCCCGTCACTCACTCTTCCCTTTCACCACACTCTCCTTCTCTCACTCGCTCTCTCTCTTCTGCTCTTACTCTCATCCCGTCACTCACTCTTCCCTTTCACCACACTCTCCTTCTCTCACCGCCTCTCTCTCTTCTGCTCATACTCTCATCCCGTCACTCACTCTTCCCTTTCACCACACTCTCCTTCTCTCACTGCCTCTATCTTCTGCTCATACTCTCATCCCGTCACTCACTCTTCCCTTTCATCACACTCTCCTTCTCTCACTGCCTCTCTCTCTTCTGCTCATTCTCTCATCCCGTCACTCACTCTTCCCTTTCACCACACTCTCCTTCTCTCACTGCCTCTCTCTCTTCTGCTCTTACTCTCATCCCGTCACTCACTCTTCCCTTTCACCACACTCTCCTTCTCTCACCGCCTCCCTCTCTTCTGCTCATACTCTCATCCCGTCACTCACTCTTCCCTTTCACCACACTCTCCTTCTCTCACCGCCTCCCTCTCTTCTGCTCATACTCTCATCCCGTCACTCACTCTTCCCTTTCACCACACTCTCCTTCTCTCACCGCCTCCCTCTCTTCTGCTCATACTCTCATCCCGTCACTCACTCTTCCCTTTCACCACACTCTCCTTCTCTCACTGCCTCTCTCTCTTCTGCTCATACTCTCATCCCGTCACTCACTCTTCCCTTTCACCACACTCTCCTTCTCTCACCGCCTCTCTCTCTTCTGCTCTTACTCTCATCCCGTCACTCACTCTTCCCTTTTACCACACTCTCCTTCTCTCACCGCCTCTCTCTCTTCTGCTCATACTCTCATCCCGTCGCTCACTCTTCCCTTTCACCACACTCTCCTTCTCTCACTGCCTCTCTTTCTTCTGCTCATTCTCTCATCCCGTCACTCACTCTCCCTTCAACACACTGCTAACTCTCTCCAATGCACCACTCTCTCTCACCCTAATTTGTTTTTCCTTCTTGGCTCTATCTCTATTCATTATCCCTCCCCGACTCCTCCTGATTCTATAGAGCACTTTTCAAAAAAATTTGTAACCATCGTCCATTTGCGTGAGATTACGCTATTGGCATTGTAAATGACAATGGCATTAATTTATCTGTTTTCAAAACCAACACATAAATAAAAAAATTGTCATTGACAACGCCAATCGCTCTAACTTTGTCAAAGGCAGAACCATTGCATTGTAAATGCTTGTTTTAATAGAGGGAGGATAGAGGCCTTCTTCCAGTCCCTGGGAAATATGCCGGTGGTGAATATGGTGTTGAGCAAAGGGGTAAGAGCTTACCCTTTGACTTCCGGAATTAATTTCAATACAAACGCCGGACATGGGTCCATGGAAGACCCTGATCGAATAGAGTTCAAAAGTTTGATTGACTCTGATGTTTCTAGCAATGAGAATTTATCTAAAACTGGTGTAGGGTTGGGTCTATTAGGTTCTATTTTAGGTGGCTGCACTCTTTCACCTTTTTGGGCTAAAGTGAATGTAGAAAAAATACATTCCACCTTTTGTTGGAAAAAAGTAGAAATTTTTTCGCACAATTCAGGACTACTTAAGCTCTTAGGGGCTGGTGCGGCAAGTTTAGTAATCGTTTTAAAGAGTTCTTTGAGATTGGACTTAGCTTGAGAAATTTGTTCTGTAAAACCTTCTTTTTTGTTTCCAGCAATAGTTCCTTATAGATTCTGAGACTCTGCTTATACATTTCTATATCCTTACTTTTATACCCTTTCCTCCATGCCCATTTAATATTTTACAGGCTGTTTCAGGTTTTTTAAAATCCTCTGAGTACCAGGGGTCTGAGGGTTGGGCCCGTGTAAGGGTTCAATGTTTCACCGGAACTAATTTATTGCATGCCGCGTCTATCCAATCTGTATAGGCTGACGTAGCCTCGTCCCCCCAGAGGGGAGCGGGCGCAAGGTTCTCTTCAGTGCCCCTTCTAATTCTAAACAATCTGCATTTTTCCAGGCTCTTTTTGTAATCTTCCTTATGGGTTCAGGTCTGGGTTGAAGGCCGTTTGACTCTTTCAGTTCAAATAAAATGGCACTGTGATTGGACCATGCCAATGGGAGTACCACAGTGCAGGTCAGATTTGGATTATTAGAAACTGTCAGCATTTTACAGGACTGTATTTCATTTGGATAGCTCATTGGGTTAATACACCTCCTGCAAAGAGTCTGTCGGCATATTAAAGGACTGTATTTTATATCGATAGTTCTGTGGGTTAATGCGCCTCCTGCAGAGAGTCTGTCAGCATATCACAGGACTGTATTTTATATCGATAGTTCAGTGGGTTAATACGCCTCCTGCAAAGAGTCTGTCAGCATATTACAGGACTGTATTTTATATCGATAGTTCAGTGGGTTAATGCGCCTCTTGCAGAGAGTCTGCTGCATATTACAGGACTGTATTTTATATCGATAGTTCAGTGGGTTGAATGCACCTCCTGCAGAGAGTCTGCCAGCATATTACAGGACTGCATTTTATATGGATAGCTCAGTGGGTTGATGCGCCTCCTGCAGATATTCTGCCAGCATATTACAGGACTGTATTTTATATGGATAGCTCAGTGGGTAAATGCTCCTCCTGCAGAGAGTCTGCCAGCATATTACAGGACTGCATTTTATATGGATAGCTCAGTTGGTTAATGCGCCCCCTGCTGAGTCTGCTAGCATATTTCAGGACTCTATTTTATATGGATAGCTCAGTGGGTTAATGCGCATCCTGCAGAGAGTCTGCCAGCATATTACAGGACTATATTTTAAATGGATAGCTCTGTGGGTTAATGCGTCTCCTGCAGAGAGTCTCCGAGCATTGTTCAGGACTCTATTTTACATGGATAGCTCATTGGGTTAATGCGCCTCCTGCAGAGAGTCTGCCAGCATATTGCAGGACTGCATTTTATATGGATAGCTCAGTTGGTTTATGCGCCTCCTGCTGAGAGTCTACCAGCATATTACAGGACTCTATTTTATATGGCTAGCTCAGTGGGTTAATGCACCTCCTGCAGAGAGTCTGCCACCATATATTACAGGGCTGTATTTTATATGAATAGTTCAGTGGGTTAATGCGCCTCCTGCAGCGAGCCTGCCAGCATATTACAGGACTGTATTTTATATGGATAGCTCAGTGGGTTAATGCGCCTCCTGCAGAGAGTCTGCAGGCATATTACAGGACTGCATTTTATATGGCTAGCTCAGTGGGTTAATGCACCTCCTGCAGAGAGTCTGCCACCACATATTACAGGGCTGTATTTTATATGAATAGTTCAGTGGGTTAATGCGCCTCCTGCAGAGAGCCTGCCAGCATATTACAGGACTGTATTTTATATGGAACGCTCAGTGGGTTAATGCTACTCCTGCAGAGAGTCTGCCAGCATATTACAATACTGTATTTTATATGGATAGTTCACTGAGTTAATGCGCCTCCTGCAGAGAGTCTGCCGGCATATTACAGGACTGTATTTAACCCCTTCCATGCTGGTGACGAACCCCAGCCGTCATGCACTACAGTGCTCGTGTGCTGATGACGGCTGGGGTTCGTCATGGCCCGCCCGTGTTCTGCCGGCGGCCGCACACGGGGAAAATCGCGGCCGCACGGAAGGGGTTAATATGGATAGCTTAGTGCTTTAATGCGCCTCCTGCAGACAGTCTGCCGGCATATTACAGGACTGTATTTTAGATGGTTAGCCCAGTGGGTTAATGTGCCTCCTGCAGACAGCCTGTCAGCACCTTTCCAATGCATTTTAATGCTGGTGTCCGCATCACTGCTTTAAAATGCATTCGACACACATACATAGCTCCCAGATACGATAGAGAGCACATACAATGCTTAAAAAACAGCATTGTGTACCGTAGATAATCTATGCACTGCGCTCTGCAGGGCCTGCGAGACATCAATCCTGCTTGCGATGAGGAGATGGATTCCCTACATTTTGAAATGGCGATAAACCAATCACTCGTTGAAGGAACGGAGGTTGATAACTGGCCTGAAGCCTTTTTCTTTCTTTTCGACCAGAAAGATATTGCTGAGAAAACCTCTTGGATGAAGATTGGAATGGACAATAGCTCATTTTGAGAGAAGATCTTGAACGTCCAGATCGATGAGTGCGTCTTCCGCTTCGGAAAAAAACAAAGGGCGAGGACGAGACATTTGAAGAGGGGACTCGTAGAATTCTATGTGAAATCCTTGAACTGTTTCCAGCACCCAAGGATCTGACGTGAGATCTGCCCAATTTGCTAGAAACAAAGAAATCCTTCCCCCCAGACAAACCGGAGAGAGGAGATTCATACTTACCATTGAATCCTTTGGAATTATTCTGGTTGCCACAGCGGCCTCTGTCTTGATCTCTGCCTCCACGGGAAGGATAGAAGGATCCCTGCCTACCATCGTTCCAGCCATTGGTGCGCTTTCCTTGTCCCTTATTGGAGCCTTGGTTGAACTGACGGCCGGAAGAGCGACCCCTGCCTCGTCCAGCCTCGGCAAAAACCTTTTTCGGAAAAATCTTCTTTATCAAGGGCAGAAAATGTGGCCACAAACTTTCCAAGTTCCTTCACAAAGGGATCACCAAAAAGTGTGCCCTGTGCCACAGAGCCTGCCTCGGACGAAGACAATTCCCCAGCTTTGGGTCAATCTTTAGGAGGAGAGAACGGCGACGCTCAGCTGAGAGGGCACAGTTGGCGTTGCCCAAAAGGCACATCGCCCCCTGTGCCCACCCCGCAACATCGTCCGCTGGAAGGGTTGTCCGGCTTCTCGGGACCTTTGCGCTAATTCCATGATTTTAGTCAAGGACCCAACAACATCTAGAAGCTTGTCCTGGCAAGCTCTCTAAGATCTATCGATGCCCTTCTTAGGGTCCTTCATGTACTTTGCAAAAAAGGTGCACAATTTTGGGTCTATCTCCGGGGTAGCAGTAACGCCATTAGGGAGTGTGGGCCGAGGGCACTCTGACCTGAGGTGAGATCGCACCTCCTGAATGAGGGGTTGTCTGATTTTAGAGGCAACATAATCGGCTGTCATCCTATTGGGTACCCATTCAGTGGAACGTGGGCGGAAGATACAATTAGGGTCAAACATGTCCGGATGAACCGGCTCACCATCACCAATGTCCGAAACAGAAGGCCTAGGACGCCAAGACCTGCCCGAATCCATCAAATCCTCTGAGGATTCATCATCATCTGCAAAGACATCATCATCCTCACCCTCTCCGCCTTCGGGAAACCCTTCTTCAGGGTCAAAATCCGGTGTGGCATCGCCACCTGTATATCCGGGTGAGCTTTCCTCCCGGTAGGGTGCATTTCTAAGTGTGTGCGCACTCTTATATAAGACTTCAGCAAGTTTACTGAAGCCCTCCAGGTGCCCTGCTTCACGCTTGACTGCCTTACGTGACACCACAGAGTGAATACCACTAGGCCCTGCCCCACTGTCTCCCAGGATTCCAGAAGAAGACTTAAAGACATGAGCAGACAGTTTATTAACACTGTCCTGCAGAGGAGCAAGCGCCTGGGCAATAGCCGAAGAAAGGAGCTTGTCAACCTCTGCAGGAGAGCGCACTTGGGGTTGCGGGGGGGGGCTGTCCCTCAGAATCGGGGATAGACACATAATCATGGTCATGACGTGACTGCATATTCACAGAGGGTTGGGCACCCATAAACAACACCCAATAGCTATGAATATAAGGGTTCCCCCCAACACAGGTGCCCTGCGCAGTAAATAGCAGTTGTAGAATGAATACAATATATGATGGAACACTGTACCAAAGTTATGCAAGAAAACAGCCAAGTGTGGGCCAAGCCCGTCTTTCCTACCGCAAACGCGGTGTCAGTGAAGGGGGCAGGAGGCCACACAGTGTAAAACAACAAGAAATGCCCCCAGCGTGTCTCATCACATGCACGCAAAGGGCGCTGTGGTGAGAGCTCCGACACCGGCAGCGCGTCGAACAGACAGCCCTACACGGCGCACCGCATAGGACAGACGCCCGAGCCGGAGCCTCCCGCGTCAGACTGCAAGCAGGAATGCTCCGCCAAACAAGAAAACCACAAGCAATATAACAATTTAAGAAAACAAGCCGTCACAACAATAACTGCCCATGCCACAAGAAATACGCAATAAGAATTGAAGCAAGGGACTTAACTGACGGGGCAGCAATAGAGAAAGAGGAAGGACTACGTCGTGGGATCTCCTATATGCCCTTGCCTGGACTGTGATTGGTGGACTGGTTTCCATAACTACCGCTGAGCCTCATGGGCTATGTAGTTCATGGCTGTTTTTTCTTGTTCCTTTTAACTTGCTGTCTAATAAATAGAGAAAGGACAGTCTGTAGCCAGTGGGTGGCGCATGCGCAGATCTGTATTCACTACCTCCGGAAGTGACGTCCTGTGTTGCGGCAGCCAAGAAATGCTGCAGCCCCAGGGGCGCCTTGAAGCGGAGGCTTCATCTCCAGGCGCTGCGAGTCCTGGTGAGTCAGAAGAGAGGCCAGGGGGGTGAGAGGCCTGGTGAGTCAGAGGTAAGGCTGGGGGAGGGGGGTCATCTCTGTCATCGACCCTCATCCTCCAGCATTGACCTCTCAGACCCTGTGTTGACTCCTCCTGGAGGCTCCTCGAGGCCCGGGGCCTTTACAAGCCTCAGTGTGATCTGCATTTTTATAAACCATTTGTGAATTCTGTATCTCTGCTCTCAGAGCACAGGTCCTGAACAATCATCGTCAAAACCAATAGCTGTCACCCATGCACAATCTCTTGGCTTTGCCAATGTTTGTTTAGACATGCTGCACAGCACTGCGGCTGATGTAAAATACACTTAAAGTAAAATAAAACAGAGCAAAGCGCTGACACCCCAGAGTGCAACGCGGCCTGGGACTTTGTTATTCTTTGTCATGTTGCACAGCAGCTTGCGAGCTTTGCATTATGTCTAAATAAGCATTGACAAAGCCAAAATACCTCTCATGTTATCTGAGAGCTATTTGGCTTTGTTAATGTTTTTTAGTGACGATGCAAGGAGTGTTGGCAGCAACATTACCCCAGGGCTTCCAACACCTGGAATATGTGGGTATGGTTTCATAAACACAGTCACTCATTTAATTACAATACCACGCAAGCAATATTCCCTCTATTTTTATCCTCTGTGTGCGATAGAGTAAAGTCTCTGTGCACTGCGGCCAAAGCTATGTCAAGAACCTAATCATGCATGTAGACCCGGGCTTTAAGTGGGATGAAAACACTAGGGTGTCTCTCAAAAGGCATGACCAATGCAATGAAGGGCGTGGCTTAAAAGCAATTAAGTTAGCTTAACATAGTGTGCCACCTGACTGATATTTTGCTTCTTCTGTCATTGCATCCAGATATATAATACAAGTATAATTACACCTACAAGAAGCCAGGATTATTGGCTTTGTCAATGGTTGTTCGTTGCATAAAGTTGTATATCAATTGAAAATGCTTCTGCTCTTGTGGTAGAGGTTGTGGCTTAATGCTCGAGCTGCCAACTTAGGCGATGGGTTTTCTGTCTCGGTCAGACTAACATTCTGTGATTCTCTGAAAATCGATGAATCTCCCCATGCATACAAAAAAAATAATCGGGTGAATTGCTCCAATAACTTTGGGTTGAGTTCCCACTATATACAACTTGCTACATTTCTTTTCTAAATGCGGGGCTGATGGTTTGCCTTTTGAAAGAAGTTATCTTAAATGCAGCCCATGACGGACGCTGTGATCAGGGGAGCAACTAGACCCGACCTTCGGAAGGGGGCTAACACTCCCACCCAGGGATAGCCCTAGCACGCGTTGCACACTGTGCAACAGTCTTTCTTGGCGCCCCTTCTCCTTCTTCGCCATGAATTCCATCACTATCACTCACCAACATCCAGGATCATCTGAAAGCACACGTAGTGCTTTTAAACGTCCTGCTTTTCTTTTCTTAAAGCAGCACTGCTGCAGGGCTGATTGTGGGCCTTTTGAAAGAATTTATGTTAATCACAGCGTCCGTCATGGGCTGCATTTAGCATAAAAATACTTTCAGAAGGCAAACAATAAGCCACACAGCTGCGCTATATTTAGAAAAGAAATGCATCAAGTTTAAAACCACGTACCTGTTCTTTCAGATGATTCTGAAAGCACACCTCCTGTTTGTAGACTTGTTGCATTTCTTTTCTAAGTAGAGCGCATCTTTGGAGTTGATTGTATGCCTTTTGAAAGTATTTGTTAAGTGCTGTCCTTGATGGGCACTGTGATTAACATAAATACTTTCAAAAGGCCCACAATCAGCCGAGCTCTAGTTAGAAAAGAACGGCAGCAAGTACATGTTATGTTAATTAAACTTTTAGAGTGCAACGGTTACCCTGAGGTGTCCTGGTGCTATGCACTGCATATCAGGAGAAATTATGTCTCTGAGTAAACAGCCATGTTTTCAGCCCCCTTCTAAAAAAGAGGAGATCTGCTGAATTTCTCAAATGGAACGGCAGATCATTCCAGGCCTTAGATGCGCAGGCGATGAAACTCCTAGCTCCCCCAACTGTTTTTTTTAAAATATAGGAACTAGGACTTGTCTTGCTCCTGTGGACCGAAGAGTCCTTCCTGGAACATACCATTTGAATCTTTGCCTCAGATGGCCAGGCCTATTCCATTGAGGGCTTTAAATGCCGTACAGAGGGCCTTAAAGCTTACCCTTTGTTCCACAGGGAGCCAGTGTAGTTATATTAGTTCTTTTTTGACAATATTTAGGTGTCCCTGTCAACAACCTGGCCGCCGCGTTTTGCACGCTCTGAAGCCTGTTAATGTGCTGTTTTTGGGCGTTCAGACAGACGCTGTTGCAATAATCCAGACGTGCCATAACAAGTGCCGTGGCCACCGTCCTGAGACTTTCTTTTGGAAGATAAAGCTTTATTTTTCTTATGATTCTGAGTGTCAGAAAACAAGCTGACACCACCGTGCTTATTTGGTCACTAAACGTAAGTTTGTTATGCACTAACACCCACAGATTTGTTGCTTTTCCAGTGCAATCAGGGCAAATACCAAAATCTTCTGGTCACCAGTCTGGTGACCATAGCTGTGGGTTATTCCTGAATATCATGACCTCTGTTTTGCTTGAATTGTGTTTCAAGCAGTTGGTCGACATCCACCCTGAGATGGCTTTCATACAATTGTGAACATGTGCCCCAGTTTCCTTTTTATCCCCATCTCTAAGAGATAACACAATTTGAGTGTCGTCCGCATAGGAGGTGAGTTGGAAGCCAAAGGATCTTATTAAACATGCCAGAGTTATCATGTACATATTAAAAAGTGTTGCGCTTAACGGTGAGCCCTGAGGCACCCCACAAGGGAGGGAACCCGGCTTTGACATGTTGTTGTCGTCCAGATCAACTGTTTGTGTTCTTTCAGATAGAAAGGACTGCAGGAGGTTCCAAGCAGCACCCTGTACCCCTGCTTCACACAGCCAGTCCATCAGAGCTTCATGATGGACCGTGTCAAAGGCCGCTGACAAATCTAGCATCATCAGTATTGCCTTGCCTCCACAGTCCAAGGCCTCCCTCACTTCCTCTGTAGATTTAATTCAAGCCAGCTCCGTGCTGTGTTTGCCTCTAAACCAGTACTGAGACTGGTCGAGTAGATTATTGGTTCGAAGAAATAAATCGAGCTGGGTATTCATAGCTTTTTCAGCATTTTTTGCAAGAAGCGGAAGCCATGAAATTGGCCTATAACTACTTGGGACCTTAGGAACCAGAGTCGTTTTTTAGGTTTTGCCTAGCCAATGCGTACGAAGTACGCATGCGCTAGCAAAATCTTATGTTTTCCTCTGTGGGGTCGGGTATCCGCCCCCTCCTCCCATTGGCTAGCTCCATAAATGGAGGCTAGCCATTGGGAGACGGCTCTGTCCGTCAATCCCGGACCAGATTCGGGGGCGTTCCCGAGATTTTTTTCTCTCTCCACCCACTTCTGATCGTCAATGCGGCGGTGGGTGTGTGTTATTTTTTTTTTTTCGAGTCGGCCTGTTTTCTTCTTTTTCCAAGTGTTTGTTGTTGGAGTTGGCTGCAAGATTTGAGTTCCCACGAAGCGTTCAGGTAAGGAGCATTTTCTTTATAAATATGTTTTCACTTTGTATGTTTACGTATGTTTGTTTTGATCCCGTCCCTGACCCTCCCCTCCCGCTGTCCGTTCCTGCCCCCCCTCCCGCTCTCTGTTCCTTTCCCGCCCCCCCTCCCGCTGTCCGTGTGCTCGTGGTGCTTGTTTGTCAGAGCTAGCAGCGAGGATGCTAACTCATAACCAGCACTATATATTAACTGCAGCTTCTCTTGTAAAGATTAGCAGTTTCTGTTCTGACCTACTATGCGAAAAACAAGCCCGGCTTGCTGCTTGTTGTGACGGCGCAAGCCGTGTTTACATCGACGCTCATACTTACGTGGATGCGCCGAAGCAGCTGCGCCGGGAAGCTAGAGGAAAGAAAATTGTGCGCGTCTGGGGAGGGTTTATATAGCACCAGTTTCCGGCGGCTCAGGGCGTTCCCAAATATAGCCTGAGTAAAGCCCTCTGCAAAACCCAAAGGGCGCTGGTGCCCTGCACCCTGCAGGGATGGAGGATGGGGTGGGGGGGCAAAACCCAAAGGGTACTGGTGCCCTGCACCCGGCAAGGGAGGGGGGGGGCAAAACCCAAAGGGCGCTGACGCCCTGTACCCGGCAGGGATGGAGGATGGGGGGGGCCCAAAGGGCGCTGGCCCCCTGCACCCGGCAAGGAGGGCGCGCATTCTGACCTCGTGCAGAGCAAGACCCCCTCAAACAGCAGCACAAAACCTTCGACCCGCCCGCGGTCCCGAGACGTCGCCCATAATGAGAATACATGATGCTCTGAGATTGACACGTATATTGGCGGGTCACTGCTCCTGTACACGATCAGATGTCAGACAGAAAGGAAACCCCTGATATCGAGAACAGAGTCGCGTGGTGGATGGACGGATATGGAAACATAAGGAACTCAGCAAATACAAATGGACCCGGGTGCCATATAGGCACTATATTGCATAACTAATGTGCAAAGTGAATTGTATACTTTTTAAGATGCGGTAAAGAACCAGCGATCGCCTTGTGTGCGCAGGTAGCCCAAACCCTAAGCAGGCATAAATAAGGCTTTTCTGTAGAAGTTGAATTCACGCATGGATAAAATGTGTCTAAAAATATGTGAACTTCTAAACAACATGAATGTGTCCTAACTCAACATGTGCTCATGTAAAGCGCTCTAACCCCTTCGGGTCTCGTTAGCGCTATATACAACTTTTTTTTAAAAAAGCTTTAATGTGTACTGCCTAGCAGTGGCATCGGGAGCGGGGGGGGCCCTCCGGCGGACGGGTGGCAGCATACTCTTCACGCCCTTATTAACTCCACCGTGTGGGAGAAGCTCCGTAGCTCACTATTTTACCGAGGTGTTTATTCAAAAGTGCCTCTTTGTGTTCACGAGTGGCACTGCTAGGTTGAAGCATTACATATTAATTAAAAGCCCCACTCTCTTCTTCTTTGGGCCACAGGGATAACGTGAGAACTTGTGGGGCAGAGAAGGGGGAGAGTGCCTATGATAGATAAGGCTCTTTGGTCCGGTTATAGTCTAAGTCTGCTAGACAGAAATTTTACTGATGGGTTTATTTAATATACAGCCCAGCCAGGGATCTTCTTTTAATTATTTAGAACTAATACAGCCGAAGCTGAGGATCGAACTCTGCTCTCCACCTCCAAGGTCGGCAGCTTTATGTGTTACGCCACCTCTCCTCGCTTCACTTTGTTTCCATTGCGTGACCTTTAAGTGCCCCTGGGGCACAAGCAGGGGCCTACTAGAGTGCTTCTCTTCGGAATGCTCTGTGCGGTCCCCCGGGGTATACACTATGCGTCATGTTTTCTGTTCCGATTGGTCATGCCTTTCCACAGTTTGTGGGTGGCCACAAAGCCTAGCAACCGTAAAGACAATATCACTACATCCCATCTAATTTAGTTAACTTCAAATTATCAATTTCTCAGTTCTCGAAATAAGGTATTCAAGCCAAGCCGGCTGTTGCGTGAAGAAAGTTAGGCAGATGCTCTTAAATATACTATACACAGAAGATTCGTTTTAAGGTTCCTCTCAATATGCAAAAAAAAGAACTAAGAATCGATCATGTATCTATAGAGCTATCCTGTATATTTGTTTCTGCATTTCAATAGTAGGAATGAGTGTATAAGAGAATCGGGTTGCCTTTCACCTGATTCACTTGTGCCAAAGTAAATAGTAGCCAAATGTGTTGGCAGGGTAGACAGTAAGGCTGGAGGTTGGGACACCCAGTTACCACTTGTTGGCTGACCTTTGATGCAGGGTGAGTACAATAGAAAGTCCTGGACAATGAATGTAATAATTATGTGGAGCGCTGTCTCGTGCACTGTGAGGCTATTGGCAGGGCTTAAGCAGGAGCAAGTTGAACCCACTATTTCAAAAGAAGGAGTTTGTGCAGGTTTTTTTTTTTTTAAACGGGTCATTTTTAAGGACCACGGCTTGTTTTTCATCCTCGGACTTCATCTAGAGTAGGAGAGACCGGAAGGAGAGGAAGAAAGGAGGAAGAGAAAAAATAGGGAAATTGTGATAAATGAGAAAGCATGGACGGAAAAGAAACTGCGAAGTGAGATGAAGAGACAGGCAGTGTGGCTTGCTGGAAGAAAGGTGTGAGGTGGAATCCAGTTTAGACAGCCTTGGTATTTTCTAACATGGCATTTGTAAGTGCCAGTGGCGGGCTCTTAAAAATTCTTTAGGCCCCTGCACTTATTTATAAATTCAACCCTAAATGGAGTACATTACTGTGTGCCACTTTTACTGTGTGTACATGTGTTGTGTTTGCATAGCGCAAACATTCCCAAAAGACAGCAGAGCAGTGTACAGGCTCAAAGGAAGAGAGCAGCAGTGAAAGGTGGGTGTGAATGCCCTCATTCTGTTTCGAACAGTAGTCACACAACTACCAAGAGGCCCTGTGTGTTGTGGCCCCACACGCTTTCTGTTGGCTAGGTGAGTGTCTTTGACAGGCGTACCTTTTGTGTTTTTTTTTTTTTTTTTTGGTCGAAGCCTACATCTTTTGGACCTTCGGAAAGCGGCCATGAGAATGCATTTCACCCATTGCTTGCCAGTGGCTTTGTACCTCACATTTTCTTGCTTTTATTTGGACTGTTCAGCTTGAGTTTGTCCCTTCCATTGCCCAGTCAAGTCAAGTATTACACCGTCTCCTCCCTCGGGACTCGCTCCTCTCTCCGAACTTTGCCTCGCAATGCAGGAACATCGCTGCCAGCAGCAGCAGTGCCGACCGGTGGGGCCGCATCCCAGGCTGAGCTTTGCGGGGAACCCGAGGAGTGGCAAGGGGTCAGCGGTGCCACCGGCAGGTCCTGGCTCTGCAGTCATGCAGCTCCCAGGATGCAGGACTTCTGCTCATACTCTCATCCCGTCACTCACTCTTCCCTTTCACCACTCTCCTTCTCTCACTGCCTCTATCTTCTGCTCATACTCTCATCCCGTCACTCACTCTTCCCTTTCACCACACTCTCCTTCTCTCACTGCCTCTCTCTCTTCTGCTCTTACTCTCATCCCGTCACTCACTCTTCCCTTTCACCACACTCTCCTTCTCTCACCGCCTCTCTCCCTTCTGCTCATACTCTCATCCCGTCACTCACTCTTCCCTTTCACCACACTCTCCTTCTCTCACCGCCTCTCTCTCCTGCTCTTACTCTCATCCCGTCACTCACTCTTCCCTTTCACCACACTCTCCTTCTCTCACTGCCTCTTTCTTCTGCTCATTCTCTCATCCCGTCACTCACTCTTCCCTTTCACCACACTCTCCTTCTCTCACTGCCTCTATCTTCTGCTCATACTCTCATCCCGTCACTCACTCTTCCCTTTCACCACACTCTCCTTCTCTCACTCCCTCTCTCTCTTCTGCTCTTACTCTCATCCCGTCACTCACTCTTCCCTTTCACCACACTCTCCTTCTCTCACCGCCTCTCTCTCTTCTGCTCATACTCTCATCCCGTCACTCACTCTTCCCTTTCACCACACTCTCCTTCTCTCACTGCCTCTATCTTCTGCTCATACTCTCATCCCGTCACTCACTCTTCCCTTTCATCACACTCTCCTTCTCTCACCGCCTCTCTCTCTTCTGCTCATACTCTCATCCCGTCACTCACTCTTCCCTTTCACCACACTCTCCTTCTCTCACTGCCTCTATCTTCTGCTCATACTCTCATCCCGTCACTCACTCTTCCCTTTCACCACACTCTCCTTCTCTCACTCCCTCTCTCTCTTCTGCTCTTACTCTCATCCCGTCACTCACTCTTCCCTTTCACCACACTCTCCTTCTCTCACCGCCTCTCTCTCTTCTGCTCATACTCTCATCCCGTCACTCACTCTTCCCTTTCACCACACTCTCCTTCTCTCACTGCCTCTATCTTCTGCTCATACTCTCATCCCGTCACTCACTCTTCCCTTTCATCACACTCTCCTTCTCTCACCGCCTCTCTCTCTTCTGCTCATACTCTCATCCCGTCACTCACTCTTCCCTTTCACCACACTCTCCTTCTCTCACTGCCTCTATCTTCTGCTCATACTCTCATCCCGTCACTCACTCTTCCCTTTCATCACACTCTCCTTCTCTCACTGCCTCTCTCTCTTCTGCTCTTACTCTCATCCCGTCACTCACTATTCCCTTTTACCACACTCTCCTTCTCTCACTGCCTCTTTCTTCTGCTCATTCTCTCATCCCGTCACTCACTCTTCCCTTTCACCACACTCTCCTTCTCTCACTGCCTCTCTCTCTTCTGCTCTTACTCTCATCCCGTCACTCACTCTTCCCTTTCACCACACTCTCCTTCTCTCACCGCCTCCCTCTCTTCTGCTCATACTCTCATCCCGTCACTCATTCTTCTCTTTCACCACACTCTCCTTCTCTCACCGCCTCTCTCTCTTCTGCTCTTACTCTCATCCCGTCACTCACTCTTCCCTTTTACCACACTCTCCTTCTCTCACTGCCTCTCTTTCTTCTGCTCATTCTCTCATCCCGTCACTCACTCTCCCTTCAACACACTGCTAACTCTCTCCAATGCACCACTCTCTCTCACCCTAATTTGTTTTTCCTTCTTGGCTCTATCTCTATTCATTATCCCTCCCCGACTCCTCCTGATTCTATAGAGCACTTTTCAAAAATTTTTGTAACCATCGTCCATTTGCGTGAGATTACGCTATTGGCATTGTAAATGACAATGGCATTAATTTATCTGTTTTCAAAACCAACGCATAAATAAAAAAATTGTCATTGACAACGCCAATCGCTCTAACTTTGTCAAAGGCAAAACCATTGCATTGTAAATGCTTGTTTTAATAGAGGGAGGATAGAGGCCTTCTTCCAGTCCCTGGGAAATATGCCGGTGGTGAATATGGTGTTGAGCAAAGGGGTAAGAGCTTACCCTTTGACTTCCGGAATTAATTTCAATACAAACGCCGGACATGGGTCCATGGAAGACCCTGATCGAATAGAGTTCAAAAGTTTGATTGACTCTGATGTTTCTAGCAATGAGAATTTATCTAAAACTGGTGTAGGGTTGGGTCTATTAGGTTCTATTTTAGGTGGCTGCACTCTTTCACCTTTTTGGGCTAAAGTGAATGTAGAAAAAATACATTCCACCTTTTGTTGGAAAAAAGTAGAAATTTTTTCGCACAATTCAGGACTACTTAAGCTCTTAGGGGCTGGTGCGGCAAGTTTAGTAATCGTTTTAAAGAGTTCTTTGAGATTGGACTTAGCTTGAGAAATTTGTTCTGTAAAAACTTATTTTTTGTTTCCAGCAATAGTTCCTTATAGATTCTGAGACTCTGCTTATACATTTCTATATCCTTACTTTTATACCCTTTCCTCCATGCCCATTTAATATTTTACAGGCTGTTTCAGGTTTTTTAAAATCCTCTGAGTACCAGGGGTCTGAGGGTTGGGCCCGTGTAAGGGTTCAATGTTTCACCGGAGCTAATTTATTGCATGCCGCGTCTATCCAATCTGTATAGGCTGACGTAGCCTCGTCCCCCCAGAGGGGAGCGGGAGCAAGGTTCTCTTCAGTGCCCCTTCTAATTCTAAACAATCTGCATTTTTCCAGGCTCTTTTTGTAATCTTCCTTATGGGTTCAGGTCTGGGTTGAAGGCCGTTTGACTCTTTCAGTTCAAATAAAATGGCACTGTGATTGGACCATGCCAATGGGAGTACCACAGTGCAGGTCAGATTTGGATTATTAGAAACTGTCAGCATTTTACAGGACTGTATTTCATTTGGATAGCTCATTGGGTTAATACACCTCCTGCAAAGAGTCTGTCGGCATATTAAAGGACTGTATTTTATATCGATAGTTCAGTGGGTTAATGCGCCTCCTGCAGAGAGTCTGCCAGCATATCACAGGACTGTATTTTATATCGATAGTTCAGTGGGTTAAATGCACCTCCTGCAGAGAGTCTGCCAGCATATTACAGGGCTGTATTTTATATGGATAGTTCGGTGGGATGATGTGCCTCCTGCAGAGAGTCTGCCAGCACATTACAGAGCTGTATTTTATATGAATAGTTCGGTGGGATGATGCGCCTCCTGCAGAGTCTTCCAGCATATTACAGAGCTGTATTTTATATGGATAGCTCAGTGGGTTAATGCGCCTCCTGCAAAGAGTCTGTCAGCATACTACAGGACTCTATTTTATATGGATAGCTCAGTGGGTTGATGCGCCTCCTGCAGATATTCTGCCAGCATATTACAGGACTGCATTTTATATGGATAGCTCAGTTGGTTAATGCGCCCCCTGCTGAGTCTGCTAGCATATTTCAGGACTCTATTTTATATGGATAGCTCAGTGGGTTAATGCGCATCCTGCAGAGAGTCTGCCAGCATATTACAGGACTATATTTTAAATGGATAGCTCTGTGGTTTAATGCGTCTCCTGCAGAGAGTCTCCGAGCATTGTTCAGGACTCTATTTTACATGGATAGCTCATTGGGTTAATGCGCCTCCTGCAGAGAGTCTGCCAGCATATTGCAGGACTGCATTTTATATGGATAGCTCAGTTGGTGTATGCGCCTCCTGCTGAGAGTCTGCCAGCATATTACAGGACTCTATTTTATATGGCTAGCTCAGTGGGTTAATGCACCTCCTGCAGAGAGTCTGCCACCATATATTACAGGGCTGTATTTTATATGAATAGTTCAGTGGGTTAATGCGCCTCCTGCAGCGAGCCTGCCAGCATATTACAGGACTGTATTTTATATGGATAGCTCAGTGGGTTAATGCGCCTCCTGCAGAGAGTCTGCCAGCATATTACAGGACTGCATTTTATATGGCTAGCTCAGTGGGTTAATGCACCTCCTGCAGAGAGTCTGCCACCACATATTACAGGGCTGTATTTTATATGAATAGTTCAGTGGGTTAATGCGCCTCCTGCAGAGAGCCTGCCAGCATATTACAGGACTGTATTTTATATGGAACGCTCAGTGGGTTAATGCTACTCCTGCAGAGAGTCTGCCAGCATATTACAAGACTGTATTTTATATGGATAGTTCACTGAGTTAATGCGCCTCCTGCAGAGAGTCTGCCGGCATATTACAGGACTGTATTTAATATGGATAGCTTAGTGCTTTAATGCGCCTCCTGCAGACAGTCTGCCGGCATATTACAGGACTGTATTTTAGATGGTTAGCCCAGTGGATTAATGTGCCTCCTGCAGACAGCCTGTCAGCATCTTTCCAATGCATTTTAATGCTGGTGTCCGCATCACTGCTTTAAAATGCATTCGACACACATACATAGCTCTCAGATACGATAGAGAGCACATACAATGCTTAAAAAACAGCATTGTGTACCGTAGATAATCTATGCACTGCGCTCTGCAGGGCCTGCGAGACATCAATCCTGCTTGCGATGGCCTTGGAGGACTCGTTCTAGTTACCGTCCACGGATATATGGTTTCTTTTCCTGCTGCTTCCTCGGTCAGGTGCCCTCCCCCAGCCTCCCTGAAACAGACATGGGCATGGGAGGGGCTGCTAAATGAGGAAAGTCACTGAATAAGTGTGCTTGCTGTACACACTTAAAATATTCAAATATAGTTTGTGGTGCTGCGGCCTTCCAGCGTAAGACACTCTAGGAGGAAAACGGACTGACTCTGCGCCCACTCGAAAAAAACATAGAAATGCTGCATTCCATTGCTGCATTCCATTTCTGCATTCCATTTCTGCATTCCATTGCTGCATTCCATTGCTGCATTCCATTGCTGCAGTCCATTGCTGCTCTCCATTACTGCAGTCCATTGCTTCTCTCCATTACTGCAGTCCATTGCTGCAGTCCATTGCTGCACTCCCTTACGTCAGTCGTCCATTGCTTCAGTCGTCCATTGCTGCAGGCCATTGCTGCAGTCGTCCATTGCTTCACTCCATTGCTGCAGGCCATTGCTGCACTCCATTGCTGCACTCCATTGCTGCAGTCATCCATTGCTGCAGGCATCCATTGCTGCAGTCGTCTATTCCCGCAGTCCATTGCTGCACTCCCTTACGTCAGTCGTCCATTGCTTCAGTCGTCCATTGCTGCAGTCCATTGCTGCAGTCGTCCATTGCTGCAGTCATCCATTGCTGCAGTCGTCCATTGCTTCACTCCATTGCTGCAGTCCATTGCTGCACTCCCTTACGTCAGTCGTCCATTGCTTCAGTCGTCCATTGCTTCAGTCGTCCATTGCTTCAGTCGTCCATTGCTTCAGTCGTCCATTGCTTCAGTCGTCCATTGCTTCAGTCGTCCATTGCTGCAGTCGTCCATTGCTGCAGTCGTCCATTGCTGCAGTCGTCCATTGCTGCAGTCGTCCATTGCTGCAGTCGTCCATTGCTGCAGTCGTCCATTGCTGCAGTCATCCATTGCTGCAGTCGTCCATTGCTTTACTCCATTGCTGCAGTCCATTGCTGCTCTCCATTACTGCAGTCCATTGCTGCAGTCCATTGCTGCACTCCCTAGTCGTCCATTGCTGCAGTCGTCTATTCCTGCAGTCCATTGCTGCAGTCCATTGCTGCAGTCATCCATTGCTGCAGTCATCCATTGCTGCAGTCATCCATTGCTGCAGTCATCCATTGCTGCAGTCATCCATTGCTGCAGTCATCCATTGCTGCAGTCCATTGCTGAAGTCCATTGCTGCACTCCCTTACGTCAGTCGTCCATTGCTTCAGTCGTCCATTGCTGCAGTCCATTGCTTCACTCCATTGCTGCAGTCCATTGCTGCACTCCCTTACGTCAGTCGTCCATTGCTTCAGTCGTCCATTGCTGCAGTCGTCTATTCCTGCAGTCCATTGCTGCAGTCCATTGCTTCACTCCATTGCTTCACTCCATTGTTTCACTCCATTGCTGCAGTCCACTGCTGCTCTCCATTACTGCAGTCCATTGCTGCAGTCCATTGCTGCACTCCCTTACGTCAGTCGTCCATTGCTGCAGTCGTCCATTGCTTCAGTCGTCCATTGCTTCAGTCGTCCATTGCTTCAGTCGTCTATTCCTGCAGTCCATTGCTGCAGTCCATTGCTGCAGTCATCCATTGCTGCAGTCATCCATTGCTGCAGTCATCCATTGCTGCAGTCATCCATTGCTGCAGTCATCCATTGCTGCAGCCGTCCATTGCCGCAGTCCGATACTGAAGTCCCTTGCTGCAGTCCCTTGCTGCAGTCCATTGCTGCAGTCGTCCATTGCTGCAGTCGTCCATTGCTGCAGTCGTGCATTGCTGCAGTCGTGCATTGCTGCAGTCCACTGCTATACTCCACTGCTGCAGTCCATTGCTGCAGTCCATTGCTATACTCCACTGCTGCAGTCCATTGCTGCAGTCCATTGTGGCAGTCCATTGCTTCAGTCGTCCATTGCTGCCTTCCTTTGCAGTAGCCCATTGCTGCAGTCCATTGCTGCAGTCGTCCTTTGCTGCGGTCCATTGCTGCGGTCCATTGCTGCGGTCCATTGCTGCAGTTGTCCATTTCTGCAGTCCATTGCTGCAGTTGTCCATTTCTGCAGTCCATTGCTGCAGTCGTCCATTGCTTCAGTCCATTGCTTCAGTCGTCCATTGCTTCAGTCCATTGCTGCAGTCGTCCATTGCTTCAGTTGTCCATTGCTGCAGTTGTCCATTGCTGCAGTTGTCCATTGCTGCAGTTGTCCATTGCTGCAGTTGTCCATTGCTGCAGTTGTCCATTGCTGCAGTTGTCCATTGCTGCGGTCCATTGCTGCGGTCCATTGCTGCGGTCCATTGCTGCGGTCCATTGCTGCGGTCCATTGCTGCGGTCCATTGCTGCAGTCCATTGCTGCACTCCATTGCTGCAGTCGTCCATTGCTGCAGTCCATTGCTGCAGTCCATTGCTGCGATCGTCCATTGCTGCACTCTATTGCTGCACTCTATTGCTGCACTCTATTGCTGCACTCTATTGCTGCACTCTATTGCTGCACTCCATTGCTGCCTTCCTTTGCTGTAGCCCATTGCTGCAGTCCATTGCTGCAGTTGTCCATTGCTGCAGTCTTTCATTGCTTCACTCCATTGCTGCACTCCATTTTTGCAGTCCATTTCTGCAGTCCCTTTCTGCAGTCCATTGCTGCAGTCGTCCATTGCTTCAGTCCATTGCTGCGGTCCATTGCTGCAGTTGTCCATTGCTGCAGTCCATTGCTGCAGTCGTCCATTGCTGCAGTCCTTTCCTGCAGTCCATTGCTGCGGCCACAGCTGCCATGTGGCTTAATCGCGTGAATCCGATCGCTATCACATTTGCGGCGCTTGTGCACTCAACTCCCGGGCTTCTTTTCACGCACTTGAGGTGCCCACTTCTTTTACGCGTCTTTTCACTTTCAGCCCGGCCGCCCTTCAACTCCACCTCCCTCCCTCACCGCAAGATCGTGTGTATTTTCACTTTCAGCCCGCCCTCGCTTCAACTCCCTCCCCCTCCCTCACCGCTAAGCGCGTCTTTGACCATGTTAACTTGTTATCTGAGTTATTCGAATTCCTCTCCAATCGGGTAAAGGCCATATGAATACATCGCAATAATGAATATTTCTTTCATGTTGTTCCAAACAAAATGCAGCTTTTAAAAAGCGCCTGCACAGCCTGAGAAACAGCGCTCGGCGCTACAAAAGAGCAACGTCTGATATGTTTCTACTCACGAGGCTTTGAAATACATGCAGTGGAACGTCTAGCCTATATGTTGCCATAGTAGCCAGCGGCTGCTTTTCATATTGGCTTTGCCTTTCACAGACTAGAGTTTGGGATTTTATTAAAAGGTCTGACGGTCTGTTATCAGGTGACATCCATTGCGGCTGCTGGAAAACATCCCTCGGTACGTGGTCACATTTCAGCACATACTGTCCTCTGAATGAGTTTGACATTTTTAAGGGCCACTTTAAATCTATTGTCGTTTTTTTTCTTCATTTTGGCACACATGTATGCCTACAATCAATATTCAATGTTCCTTCCTGCCACTGGAATGTGAGAATTTCAAATACTTCATCATTCTTTATCTTTGTTCCATTCTTGAGATAAATTGGTGCTAACTGTGAGCCCAGGCATCGCTTGTAAAATCAGCAACCTTCGTAGTGTCAGGCTCTGCCTACACATTCAACCACCGCTGCAAACAAGCATTAGCATAGCCAATATGTCTCACTTTTGGGACCTTATAAGTATTTAGTTATGCAGCACAGTATCCTTGGTGCAAAAACAGAAACTGTTTCACTGCTAAACACTTATAAGGTCCCAAAAGCGAGACCTATTGGTTGTGTCAATGCTTGTTTATTAACCTAATTGTAGCAGGTAGACGTATAGTGTGCACTCTGTCAACATGTGGACAGGCTACTCTATGCGTTCCTTCTGGTCTAAATGCTGTTATGTTTGGCTTGGTGTACATTGGGAAACCTGGCACGCAGCTGATGCCTTGGGCAATATTTTATTAAAAATCAAGTATTAAAAGAACTGGGGTGGGGATACCTTGTTGGAGATTGAGTGTCTGCTGTGGTGCATTCCTGCAGCGTCACTCAGATCTATGTTACTACATGTGCCCAGGGTCTGCAAATTATTTGCTACTAGAGGTCTGCAGCACTGATTGTGCTACCCACCTATGCAGCCTGAAACCATGTCTCAGGCCTTCCACTGCAGTGCCTGTGTGTGTGCAGTTTACTGCCACATCAACTTTACATTTAAAACTACTTGCCAAGCCTTCAAATCTCCTTTCTTTACATATTAGTCGCCCCTAAGGATGGCCCTTGGTAAACCACCACGAGAGTGCTATGTAAGTAAAAGTTGGAACATATACTCTGTGTTTTACATGTCCTGGTAGTGACAAACAGCTAAATTCAGTTTTCACTGCTGTAATGCCGACTTTCATTGGCTAGAACTGGGAATTCCTTAGAATACCTATAAGCTGTAATTCCTGATTGGAAAGGAGTAGCCGTTTCATGTTTCATATTTCATATCTTTGGAATAGTAATGATAAATCCTCTTTACTGGTAAAGACTGATTTAACATTCCTATTTTAAAAATGCTACTTTTAGAAAGTGGACGTTTCTATGCTTGTACTGCTCTTTGTGCCTTATACCCTGTCTCTAATACACGTCTGGGCTAGGTGACCGACCCCTTTGTGCATTCCGTCTACACAGCCACAGACAGTGCAGGGGTTGGGTGTGATTTAGCACCCATCTGCATCCATCTGTATTCTGATGGGTCTTCCTGGGAAGATGGGAGGAAGGGGCCCACCCTTACACATCACAGGGTAGTGAACTGGCCCATACAAATTACTGATAACTCCCTTTGGTAGTCTGGAGTGAGTGCTGGGATTGAAAGAGATACTGGTGCACTTCAAAACCACTCTTTGGAGTTTCCCTCAGATCATTGGCACATTTGGACGTAAGTGCTAAGTCTCTGGCCCTGTCAACTCCGTCACTTCTGGATCTACACAGAACCGCTGTCAGAAGAACTGGGGTGCTGCAGAAAAGACTCAATTGGATTGTTTTTGACAAAGAATTGCTTTTCTGTGTGTTGCCCTGTGGAGTGCAGCTCTCTGACTCCTGGAAGGAGAGCTAGACTCTGTCTTCACTCCAAAGTGTGCTCCAAGGGCTTTTTAGCTTGCCTCCTGTTTCTCAAGTGTCAGAGACACAAAGGACTTCCTGCAGTTCTGCTGATGCTGCTGGACTCTCCCTTCCTATCCGTGTCTGAGGTGCCCCCTCCAAGTTCTGGACCTCAGAAGTGGTTTCTACAGCTGAGTCTCTGCCAAATCTGATGTGACGCAGCACGAAGCCCTGCAAAGTTTCTTCCGCTAGATGGCACAAGGCCTCCCCACGCACACTGCACCCCAAGCTCCAAGGTACTGTGTTCAGTGGGCCCAAATGGGTCCCTGCAGTCTTTCTGCGCTCCATTGTAGTCGGCCTGCACTTTGAATTTGCACCGGTCCCTCTTGACCAATCTGAAATAACCTTTTTTAGTGTTACCTGCTTTCAATTGTTTTATTACCTTTTTTTTCTTCAACATTCAATATCGCAGCTTCTACTTGATTGATTTTTATCGTTTTGGACTTGTTTTACTCAGATACATGTTCTCTATATTTCTAAACTGAGTCTTTTTGTGAGGTATTCACTGTGTTGTTGCATGAGTTATTGCACAAACCCTTTAAACATTGCCTTTTAAGCATGCCTGCTCTGTGCCCAGCTACCAGGGGGTGAGCGCAGAATAATTTGCAATTGTTTTGTGACTTACCCTGACTAGGATTGCTGGCCCTACTTGGACATGGTGCATACCTCTGCCAACCAGAGACCTGTTTTCTAACCGGTTCCATCTTGCATTATTCGTTAGGCCGTTTGATAATAGGAACCGTTCCCTGGATAAGAAGGGCGGCATCTTGTTGCTGTGGATTTAACATTGTAGTGTCTCTTGGGAGAAGATCTCACTCACTGAACAAGCAACAGTCTCTGGTCTCTTGGTTACTCCTTGAGTCCACACTCCTCAATAGAAGGGGATCACAAAAAGATCGTATGCCCTTACTCTGCCTATTGCATCTTTACATTGAAAGTGGAATCTAGGATTTCTTCAACGCACTTGTCTATATGAACACTTAAATGCATCATTAAATGCCAATGAGTTTTTCTGATGGGTTTTGCATTTAAGCTTAATTGTTTCTTTTTCTTAATCTAACAGGTGAAATAAATGCAGTAATGAATGTCAAAAGTAAAGCTATTAAACATCACTGGTGTGGGGAGTGATGTAAAAACAGTGTGCCTCAAAAACTCTTCCCTTGAAGGCTAATGCCTCGCCGAAGTCTTTTTCTACAGCAGAAAACCCAAGATGCCCAATGAGGTCTGTACTTGGCTCTTAGATATCAGCTGATAGACATTGGAGACACAACACACTGACATACTGAAGCAAGTCTAAGGTGCTGATTACGAAGGAAGAGAGAACCTGGTATCAGAAAGAACACACATGAGAAAAACCATATGAATTTCTAGAATGTGACAAAACATTTATTAGGCCAAAAAACAGCAAGTGCGACATAAGAAACTTCATACTGGAGAAAAACCAGATAGATGGACTGACTGTGAAAACGTGTTCTTTGCAATGAAAGACCCAGTGCAGCATCAGCGTGTCCACGTAGAGGAGAAACCATATAAATGTACAGAATGTAATAAATTGTTCAGATGGAAGGCGAGTCTAAAGCGGCATCAAATGATCCACACTGGGGAGAAACTGTATGAATGTACAGAATGTGACAAAGCATTTATAACAAATGAAAAGCTAACACAACATCAGAAAATCCACACTGGGGAGAAACCGTACCAATGTACAGAATGTGACGTGGCATTCATTAGAAAGTCACATCTAATGAAACATCATAAAATCCACACTGGGGAGAAACCATATCAATGTACAGAATGTGACAAAGCATTTATAACAAATGGAGAGCTAAAACAACATCAGAAAATCCACACTGGGGAGAAACCACATCAATGTACAGAATGTGACAAAGCATTTATAACAAATGGACAGTTAACACAACATCAGAAAACCCACACTGGGGAGAAACTGTATGCATGTACAGAATGTGACAAGGCATTTATAACAAATGGAGAGATAAAACGACATCAGAAAATCCACACTGGGGAGAAACCACATCAATGTACAGAATGTGACAAAGCATTTATAACAAATGGAGAGCTAAAACGACATCAGAAAATCCACACTGGGGAGAAACCATACCAATGTACAGAATGTTGCCTGACATACATTAGAATGTCGCATCTAATAAAACATCAGAAAGTCCACACTGGAGAGAAACCATATCAATGTACAGAATGTGACAAGGAATTTATAACAAATAAACATCTAAAACGACATCAGAAAATCCACACTGGGGAGAAACCATACCAATGTTCAGAATGTGACAAGGCATTTATAAGAAATAGAGCTCTAAAGCTACATCAGAAAATCCACACTGGGGAGAAACTGTATGCATGTACAGAATGTGACAAGGCATTTATGACAAATGAAGACCTAAAACGACATCAGAAAATCCACACTGGGGAAAAACCATATAAATGTACAGAATGTGACAAGGCATACAGTAGAAAACACCTTTTACTGGAACATCAGAAAACCCACACTGGAGAGAAACCCTATCAATGTACAGAATGTGGCAAATCATTTATAAGAAATGTACAGCTAAAGCAACATCAGAAAATCCACACTGGGGAGAAACCACATCAATGTACAGAATGTGACAAGGCATACAGTAGAAAACACCTTTTACTGGAACATCAGAAAACCCACACTGGAGAGAAACCCTATCAATGTACAGAATGTGGCAAATCATTTATAAGAAATGTACAGCTGAAGCAACATCAGACAATCCACACTGGGGAAAAACCATATAAATGTACAGAATGTGACAAGGCATACAGTAGAAAACACCTTTTACTGGAACATCAGAAAGCCCACACTGGAGAGAAACCCTATCAATGTACAGAATGTGGCAAATCATTTATAAGAAATGTACAGCTGAAGCAACATCAGAAAATCCACACTGGGGAGAAACCACATCAATGTACAGAATGTGACAAAGCATTTATAACAAATGGAGAGCTAAAACGACATCAAAAACTCCACACTGGAGAGAGACCATATCAATGTACAGAATGTTGCCTGACATACACTAGAAAGTCGCATCTAATAAAACATCAGAAAGTCCACACTGGAGAGAAACCATATCAATGTACAGAATGTTGCCTGACATACACTAGAAAGTCGCATCTAATAAAACATCAGAAAGTCCACACTGGAGAGAAACCATATCAATGTACAGAATGTGACAAGGCATTTATAAGAAATAGAGCTCTAAAGCTACATCAGAAAATCCACACTGGGGAGAAACTGTATGCATGTACAGAATGTGACAAGGCATTTATGACAAATGAAGACCTAAAACGACAACAGAAAATCCACACTGGGGAGAAACCATATAAATGTACAGAATGTGACAAGGCATACAGTAGAAAATACCATTTACTGGAACATCAGAAAACCCACACTGGGGCGAAACCATATCAATGTACAGAATGTGACAAAGCATTTAAAACAAATGGAGGGCTGAAGGGACATCAAAAACTCCACACTGGAGAGAGACCATATCAATGTACCGAATGTGACAAAGCATTTATAACAAATGGAGAGCTGAAGCGACATGAAAAAGTCCACACTGGAGAGAGACCATATCAATGTACCGAATGTGACAAAGCATTCATTAGAAAGTCACACCTAATGGAACATCAGAGAGTCCACACTGGGGAGAAACCATATCAATGTACAGAATGTGACAAAGCATTTACAACAAATGGAGAGCTGAAGGGACATCAAAAAGTCCACACTGGAGAGAGACCATATCAATGTACCGAATGTGACAAAGCATTTATAACAAATGGAGGGCTGAAGCGACATGAAAAAGTCCACACTGGAGAGAGACCATATCAATGTACCGAATGTGACAAAGCATTTATAACAAATGGAGAGCTGAAGCGACATCAAAATGTCCACTCTGGGGAGAAACTGTATGAACGTACAGAATGTGGCAAGGCATTTATAAAATACAAACAGCTAAAGCAACATCAAATGGTCCACACTGGGGGAGAATCCGTATGAATGCACTGAATGTGGTAAGGCATTTATAACAAATGGAAAGCTGAAGCGACATTAGACAATCCACATTGGGGAGAAACCATTCAACTGCACTGAATGTGAGAAGGCATTTATTAGAAAGTCACTTGTTATGCAACATCAGATAATCTACACAGGGGAGAAACCCTATGAATGTACATAATAGTACATCAGAAATTCCACACTGGTTAGAAACGATATGGCTGTACTGAATGCGATTTAGCAGTTATTACAAAGCAAAGTTAAAAAATACACCAGAAAGTTTCCACATGAGAGAAACTATATCATTGTACAAAATGTGACAAAGAACTTATACCAAATGGAAAGAGACCATTCAACCTCACTGAATGTGACAAGCTATTCATTATAAAGGGAGATTTAAAACAATATCAAGTCCACTGTGGGGAGAAACCACATGAATTTACAGAATGTGACAAGGCATTCATCACAAAGCAAAATTTAATACAAAATCAAGAAGTTCACACAAGAGAGAAAATGTATGTATTGAATACCACAAAGCATTCATAACAAATGGACAACTGAAGCGATGTCTGAAAATCTACATGGCAAAAAAATCCTATGTATTTAGAGTGTAATAAAGTCTTCCAAGGAAGAATAAGCTAACATCAACAAATCCACACTAGGGAGAAACACTATTAATAAATATAACGTGGCATGGGATTGATTACAAAACAAAATGTAATATATCAGAATGTTCACACAGGACAGAAACTCTATAAATGTATTGAATGTGACCATTGATTCATAAATGGAAAGCTAACGCAGCATCAAAAGTCCACCCTGAAGACTGCACTGATTGTAGCAAGGCATTTGTTAGCAAGGGAGAGCTAAACAACATCAAAGTCCCCACTGGGAAAAATCTATATTAATGTGCGCACTCAAATCAATCAATCGGTATTTATTAAGCACGGCAAATCATCTGTGAGATTCTCAAGCCGCAGGGGAGGAGTTGCTGTCCGGAGGGGCTGATCAGTTGAACAGCCAGATCTTGAGTTCTTTCCAGATTCACTGATGAGTCGGATCTCCAGTGCAGGGGAAGTTCATTCCAGGTCTTTACAGCCAGGTGGGAGAAAGAGCAGCCTCCGTGCCTGGTTTGACACTGGGAACGTGAGCAAGCAAGAGGGAGGTGGAATGCAGGTGTCTGGCGGGCTGGTTAAAGAATAAACTTTGGCTGATGTAGGACGATCCTTCGTTGTGGAGTGCCTTACAAGCATGGGTCGGTATCTTGCCTCTTTTCTAGACTGGGAGCCAGTTGAGTTTACTGAGGTGGGGAGTGATGTGGGTCTGCTTCAGGAGGTTGAGGATTAGTATTGCTGCTGAGTTCTGTATTGTCTGCAGTTGTCTCTGGAGGTTAGTGTTGATTCCTACATACAGAGTTTTTAGGTAGCCAAGCCAGTTAGTCACCAGGGCTTGGGTGATCATTTGTCTGGTGCTGATGGGGAGCTGCAAGATCTAAAGATCTTACAGCACATGTGCATTGTGAGTCATGGCATGGTCTGTAAGGGAGGGGACTGCTGACCACCATGCGTCGCTCCACGGAGATGCCTGGTAACTGAAGATGAGGACTTCCGTCTTGTCTGTGTTCAGTTTTAGGCAGTTGTGCTTCATCCAGTCGGTGATGTTGGCCGGGCACCTATGTAAGTTGTCTCTGGAGTTGGTGAGGTGGGTGTAGAAGATGACTTTCAGTCTGTGTGATCTAATAATGTTGGCTGGGGGTATCATGTTAGTGTAGAAGAAGGTGGGGATAATTGAGGATCCTTGTGGGGTACCACAGATGATGTCCTTGGGCTCAGGAGTAGGGCAGGAGTCTGATTTTCAGAGTTTTTCTGGTGAGGTAGGAGGCGATCCATTTCAGGGCATTTCATTGGATTCCGATGTGGTGGAGCTTGTCGATCAGGATCTGGTGGGAGACCATGTCAAAGGCAGCCGAGAGGTCGAGGAGGATGGGGCTGTATTTTGACTGAGGTCCAGGTGGGCTTTGATATCATCTGTGGCTGCTATCAGGGCAGTCTCTGTGCTTTGATTGGCATGGAAGCCTGAATGGGAGGAGTCCAGGAGGTTGTTGTGCTCCAGGTGTCTGGTCAGCGTACTCTTGATTGTCCTCTCAAAGACTATGGCCAGGAACGAGAGCAGGGGTATCAGTCAGGAGTTCTTCAGCTGCTCTAGGTCTGCTGAATGTTTTTTAGGAGGGGTTTCACTTCTACATGTTACCACTCTTCTGCAGAGGGGGCCAAGGCGATCGATCTGTTATGTGGGTTTGTGAGCTCTAATCTGATCACCTTGCTCCTGAGGTTAAAGATATGGTGGGGCATGGATCAGCGGGTACCCCAGAGTGCATTGTGTTCATTATGTAGGTGGTGTCTTGTGCAATGAGGGTATCCCAGGAAGTGGCCCGAGGTCAGAGTTAGTGTCAGTGGGTGTGAGGAGGGCGAGGCTGTCACTTGCAGAGAGCTGAGGTTCAAAGTCCCTGTAGATGACCGCGATCTTCTAATGAAAGTAGTCAGCAAGTGTGTAGCACAGATCCTAGGAGGGAGTTATGATATTCTCTGTGGCTGCAGGGTTGCTGAATTCCATGATGGTGAAGTGCTCATTGCTGTGGTTTGATCTGATCTTTATCCAGCATGTGAGCGCTCTCTTCTTTGAGGAGGTGGTAGTGGTTGATCGATGTCCTGAAGGTGGTGTAGTGCACTGGATCCTTATTGGTACGCTATCTTCTTTCTAGCCAACAACAGTTTCATTTAGAGGTCTGAAGTTCCAGGGTAAAGAGGTTGACACTCTTTGCCGATTCTCTGATCTTGGTCGGGGTGGCATAGTCGGTGATCCAGTCTGTGAAGTTCCTGAGGGCCTGTTTAAGGTCTAGAGCTGTGTCCAGACAGTTGGCATGGCGAGTGTTTCAGTTCTCATCTGAGAACGTTTTCCAGTTGCGCTGGGTTGTTTGGCTTTGGTTGCCGTAGTATTGTGCCCTGTGATGTTGAAGTGGACAATGGAGTTGGTCGGTCCAGGTGAGTTCTGTGACATGGTGGTACTTGATTGGTTCGCTGGAGATGAGGATGGAGTCAAGCGTGTGCCCAACGATGTGTGTTGGGTCGATGACGAGTTGGATGAGGCTGATGTTGCTCATGCTTTCTATTAGGTTGGCAGTGCTGACGTCGCTTAGGTCTTCCTTGTGGAAGCTGAGATCTGCTATGAATATGTAGTGTTCAGAGGCAATGGCGAGCTAGGTGATGAAGTAACGGATGGCTTTGCAGATCTCTGGACGAGTTCCTGGAGAATGTGACAAAGTGTTTTTAATGAAGTATCTGTATGAATGTACAGAAAGTGACAAGGCATTTATTAGAAAGGCACCTCACAGCCAATGTATCATGGGAAAGCCCACCCTGGGGAGAAACCATATAAAGGGCCACGGGTATGCCTAGACGTGGGTCCCGGGCTCACTGTACACTGGATTCAAGATGACTGATGAGGGGTGATACCCTAAACCGGTCCCAGTATGCTTGTTTCTGGTCCAGGGAGGACCTGCCTTGAAAGTTCAAGCTGGACTGTACCCATGAGGAGCAGGGCCAATGATTTGAATATGGTTAAGTCTTAACTGGCTTGGCATGGTGAGCAAAAGAACAATGGATTTAACCCAGATCACTTGACTGGGGGTGAATGTTTGAATTATTCCGAATTCCGTCCATAATTTGTGTGTCTTTTGGTTATGTATATAAGCACAAGACAAATTTTAAACCATCAACACAAGACAAGAGACCTTGTATCAATTTTATCAACTCTATGCCCGCATACGTAGATTGATGTGGTCTACAATGTCACTTATGGGTGTGGTGACGAGATAACACATCCAGTGATGTGTCCTGTTTACAAAGCTGACTCATTGTCACTAAGCAGCATGACCAAGCCCTTTTCCTGTTCCAGAGTCTACTATAATAAACTGTCATGACAAATTCAACAGTGCTGTACCACACTCCTCTCCAACTGGACTCCCACCAAATAACATAAAAAAACATAAAACTACTGAACTGTACGGACCCATCTGGTGACCAAAGAAACGCAGCGGGGAGAATACGAAGTTAAATCCTCAGTCCTTGAATGGATAGTAGGAGCAATTGATAGGTCAGTGTGTCACCATCTTGAAGACATCGATACTTGGATAGAGGCTATAAAAAAACTGGTCGCTTCGCTTTGCTTGTTTATGAAAGGTTAACTGTTAATTCCACAGTGATCAAGGCTTCAATCGAGCAGGATTTATAAAGCCCGGCTAATCGCCCAATAGGTTATCCAGGCGCTTGCAGGTCCTGTAGGCTTATTCGAACACCCAGGTCTTGAGGGTTGTTGGATGTGGCCCTTTTTGCAGGGTTATCCCCAAACATTTTGCTTCCACCTCCTATTTTTTTCATGATCTGTTGTTCTTGGTTTTAGGACTCTGGGCACTTTACCACTGCTAATCCGTGCATAAGTGCATATGCTCTCTGTGTAAATTGTTAATATGATTGGATCTCCCTGATTGGCAGGTTTGGATTTACTGGTCAGTACCTAGTAAAATGCACTGGGTGTGCCGGTGCTGGTAAATCAAATACTACTAGTGCAGCACTGATTCTGCCACCCACATGAGTAGCCCTAAAAAGATGTCTCAGGCCTGCCACTGCAATGCCTGTGCGCAGTCTGCTAAGTGCCATGTCGCCGTGGCAAGTGCACACACTTGCCAGGCCCTAACCTTCCCTTTTCTTACATATAGGACACTCTTATGGTTGGCTCAAGGTACCCCCCGGGCAAGGTGTAGTGTATGTGAAAGGTAGGACATGTACTGATGTGTGTAACATGTCCTGATAGTGAAATACTGCCAATTTCGTTTTTCACTATTGAAAGGCTAGCTTGCCCCATAGGACAGAATGAGGAATGCTTTGTAACATTCTTAAGCATATCTTCCCATAGGGATAAGATAGAAAAATAAAATTTAGGCTCTCTGAACTCAGAATTTATTAACACATATTTTACTAAAGATGGTTTTTAAATTGCGCGTTTGCAAATGCCACTTTTAGAAAGTATTTAGAAAGAAAGAAGATCCCCTAGGTACTACTTTAGAATGCTGCTATTTATTTAAGCAGACTTAGTGTCTTGACCATACTGTTCATAGCCAAATTTGACTTTTATCACATACATTTTTTATGTACTTAAATGCTTTTTTACAAGTACATATGTCTGAGCGCAACACAATCCGTTTACATCCAATATTTTTAAACAATTAACAGTTGAAGAATAGACATGAATTCTTCAAGCTACAACAATAATGTTACTAAAATTAAATAACATGTAATAATTACACCAACATAATCAGCTACAACAAGCAATCCTGAAGCCTGCTACTTAACGCCTTAGTTAGGACTGCTGTCACAAGGGCAGTTTTTCTGTGGGGCTAAATCTTTAGGTGAAGGCATCCTCAGAAAACTAGTTAGACATGGACTAGTGAATGTCCCTTTGTGAATGAAAAGGAAAAGTTGTTATGTTTCCAATCCCATTGTTATGTCGCTGGATTTTCGTCAGGGCTGGGCACGGTGTAACCTGTTGGTTTAATAGAATGGACAAATAAATATGGGCTCTTTCTCGCTATTGAGACTATTAACTATTGTAGTGGGTGAAGTACCTTTATCAGTAAAGAGACTCAGTCAGGTTTCTCAAGAACTTTAAGGCTGGGCCTGTAGTGGAAAAAACGGGAAGAGACACGGACATCTTGTCTCAGTATTGATTGATATTCGGCCATTAAATATATATTGCTCCAGTAAAACTAAAAAGTGTAGAAACTTACGTTGATTTGGGTTGTTTGTAGATAGTTGGCCTCGAGTCTTTTCAGCAGTCTAACTTTGGAGTGAGTTAGACAGAAACACCACAGTGTTTTAGTTCAACAAAGTGTCGTGGAGATGACCCGTACATTTATATAGTGTTAAGTTAGCATGAGCTTATTAGAAGTTTAAACACCATTTTTCCTTGCCTGCTCTGCTTTGCACATGACATACTCTGCGCTGGTGTTTAGAGAAACGATAGATGCTTTGCTTCACATGAGAATAACTTGTTTTGCTGCATTTCTAGCCTGCTTCGATAGTTTAGTCTGCACAGTATGCGCTGACACCGTCAAGGTTATCTTAGACACTGAGGTTGTTGTTCTAACTGATCAGCGCACGTTCTATCCATCACATGTATGCAGCTGTGGCCACCTCTGAGGTTCGGCACGTTTAATAATGCACTGGGTGGGCATGAATAGACACACTTGGAGAACATTTGTGTGCTGAGAGCTTGAGGAGAATATGATGTGATCCACTCCTGCTGATTACCAGAGGTATGGGGCCACCCATGTAAACCTGTGAGACCTTAATTAGTTATAAAATAACTTGCTATCTAGGGAGGGCGAAATATAGGTATATGTATAACCTGTTTCCCTTTAGCATTATAACATGCTTTCTCCCTTTGTATTTTATGGAGCAGTAACAATGCTGACAACCTGCTTTTTATAATACGTTTACTTATACTAGCAAAGATGCTGCTCATTAGAACACGTTGTTAGAAATAAACATTTCAAACTTATTTGTGTCTCATTTACTCCTTGTTTTGGACTGATATGATAGTATAATGAAAGAGTGTTCTTGTTTCCACCTTACCTGAGGAATCCTAAGTTTCATGTTCTGGGTTGACTAATCATTGGGGTTTTCACTATAGGACGAAGAACCGATGAGTCACTGATGCTAGTCTGGTAGGGGATGTTAGGTACTAAGGTGAGTTTGGTGTACCCTAATTCACTGAGGTCCTAGGTCTCTATGCACAGTTCTGTATAGGAACGGAATCCCTGCAACATGGCGCCCAACGTTTGGTCGTATATACGAGGCGCTTGAGTAGTGCTACTATCAGTCCTTTTTTCTTCTTCTTTTTTTTAAAAACATTTATTGCCAATGTCACAACTCACACAGCTTTTGTAGCCTACAACCCGCAGGCCGGCAGCATGACATATCCAAGCATTTAGGTGCGTTAACACAGCCATATTTCCGACAACCAGTGCAGTCCGGTGGCGAATCTGAGGTGTTACCATACTGTATCTTCTGCCTGTGCGTAAACGCATGTTAATATTGTTCAGGTGAAGCTGTGAACTGTCACTAATGCTTAATACTTAATACCACATCCAAGCCTGGCTGCAAATTACCCATTTGGTTCTCCATCATATCTAAATAAGTCCTCTGGCTCTAGCTGCAATCAATCCTCCCAGTCTCAGACTTCCCTCAACCCTCCCCCTATTGATAGTCCACAAGTACGAACATCCGCGCCAGATTCATGTCTTTTGCACATTACACTACTCACATCCCACAGACAAGCACTCCCATTCAATCGAACATGCTCACTGTTCCGCGCCACCACGACCCAGCCATTCTGCAAATGGTTCCCAAATGTCCAGAGGCCGTGTTCTGGCTGGCATAAGTTCCCAATAATTAGTCAGTTGGTCCCTACAGTATGTGACCGATTGGATCCATCTTGCCACTGCAGGAGGAGCTGCTTTCTTCCAATGTAAAGCTACCTGTCGTTTAGCCGGCAGCAGCAGCAAAGCGGTCAGCTTACGAGACCCTCGTGGCATCTCCAGAACAAAACCCAACAGTGCCAGCAATGGACTCGGCCTCAAGTCCACTTCTATAATCCTCCCGATGTATCCTAAGATTTCCTCCCAATAGAGCGCAATATGCCTACACCCCCATGTCAGATGGAAGAAGTTCGCATCAGCAGCTCCACATCTCCAACAATTCGCATCAGCCTGAAGACCCATTCGATGAAGCTGTTTAGGCGTGCGGTAAGTTCTATGCAAAAAGTTAAAATGTATTAGCCTCAGCCTATAATTAGGACACAGGTTCTCAAGCTGCCAGCAACAAAATGCCCACTGCTTTTCACTAATTGCCGTGCCTGATTCCCTTTCCCACTCAGTACTGGATGTGCACACAAATATTGGTGAGTGCTCCTGTGTGTTCCTGTAAATACGAGTGATCAGTTTTCGAGGAGAGCTATTAGACAATACATCTTCCAGCGCCGGTAACGGGGGAGGCGCCTTCGGGAACTCTGGGTATCTAGCTTTTCATGCGGCCCTCAGCTGGTAATAGAGCAACATGTCTGAGGCCGTCGGTTCCTCCGCTGCGCACATCTGTTGCAGCGTCAGAAATTCATCAGCAGGGTATAAGTCTCCTGCAAGTTTTAAGCCATGATTACGCGCTCTCTCCGTCACCGCTTTGTCCGTTAGAGGTCTCAGCAGAGGATTACCTCCCAGCGGCATCGACGGAGCATAAAGCTCCGACACAACCGCCCTGTGTGCTATTTTCGACCAGGCCCATCTAGTCACTTCGACTGTGTTTATGTCCGATGGGGATTTCTTGTAAGGGTGGTAAGCCGTCGTATTCAGTGGGGTTGGAGAAGCAATGTCAATCTTAATCGCTACATGCGGTTGGTATGGGATGGGGTGCTGCCAAAAATGCAAGAACTGCGCCTGAGCACTGAACGCATATAGTTCAAAGTCTGGAGCAGCAAGCCCACCCTGGCTGAATGGTAGTGTCAATAGCTTCCATGAAACTCTAGGTTGACGTCCTGCCCAAACTAGCTCCAGAAACACAGTTCGCCGCCGTTTAAAAAGTGGGCGTTGAGGGGAATAGGGATATTCACAAATAAATATAACAGTTTGGGTAGAATTACCATTTTACTTATAGCTATTCGACCCGTCAGGGAGAGAGGCACATTTTTCCATCTCTGCACTTTTCCCTCCATCCAGTTCACCACTTTTCCATAATTTGCTAACCATATTTCCTGTACTGATCTACTGAACCAAATCCCCAAATACTTAACACTGTCGTCTGTCCAGGCTATGGGAAATTCTGTACTGCACCTAGTGATGCCATCAGTCAAGGGCATCATTACAGATTTGGTCCAATTGACCTCTATGCCTGAGAGGCCCCCATACCGTATGAATTCCCTCATCAGTGGGTCAAAGTGTTCTGCAGGCTTAGTCATATAAATGGTCATGTCGTCTGCGTACATCGAGACGAGCAGTCCTCTAGAGGTGAAGCCAATACTGCGATGAGTGTGGTGTTGTCGCAGCCGCGCGCAAGGGGTTCTGTGGCTATGGCGAAGAGCAGCGGCAACAGAGGACAGCCCTGTCTCGTGCCCCTGGTTATTCCAAACGATTCCGAAATCTGACCGTTGACTGTCAGCCGTGCCGTAGGAGACGCATAGAGGAGCGTGATCTGTTGAATAAATATCGTGCTAAACCCCATGCGGGAAAACAGAGCAAATAAAAACTTCCACTCTAGGGAATCAAATGCCTTAGTGGCATCCAGTAAAGCGGCAGCTGCCTGCACACTAGGGTCTAAATAATGGAGTAGGCCGAAGAGAACTCTCAAATTATGTGATGTGGCGCGACCAGGCACAAATCCTGACTAATCCGAGAGCGCTATCTGCGGTAGCCTGGGTTTCAGTCTTTCTACCAGCAATTTGCCGTATATTTTCGCATCCAGATTAATTAAGGAGAGGGGGCGGTAGGACTCTGGGTACATCGGGTCTTTATCAGGTTTGAAGAGTAATTATCATGGCTTCTCTGAGTGTAGGTGGCCTCCTTATACACCTGATGCAGTCTTGGAGCAACTATGTCTATATACTCTTTGTAGAACGCAGCCGTCAGTCCATCCGGACCCGGGGCTTTGTCAGCCGGCATTCCAGCAATCACTTCTCTAACATCCTCTATTGTGAAAGACTGGTCCATGTATCGTCTGGCTCCATCATTAAACAAGGCCAACGCTATCGTGTCCAGATAATCTGCTATGTCAGTCTCATTAGCATTTGTGCGAGTGGTGTATAACATTCTGTAGTATTCCGTCATTGTATGCAATATGGCCTGTGGTTCTCTCACCGTCTCGCCGCTCGATCCTTGTAATTCTGTTATATATTCTGCCCCGCGTGGCGCTCGTAGCAATGCGGCTAATGTCTTCCCTGCTCTGTCCCCCTCCCCATACCTCCTAGCTTGTGCGTATTTATTAAGGTACGCTGTTTCCCTTTCAGCTTCTTCTTGGAAGGCCGTTAGTTTGATTCTAATTACTGCTTGAGTGAACGGATATGGACTTTCCCTATTACTTCTCTCTAGATTCGCAATATCCTTCTCTAGGCTACTCAATGTGTTCTGTATAGATCTAAGCACCCCTGTTTTTAGCGCCATGCAGCTGCCTCGGGTCACCACCTTGAACGCCTCCCACAGGACACCTGGTGAGTCCACCGTGCCTTCATTTAATTCAAAGTATTCAGACAGTTTTGCCCTCAGTTCTTCCCTAAACACTTGGTCCAGCAATGCTCCTGAGGGAAATCTCCAGCTAAAAGGACGTATGTATTGTGGAGGAATCTTCAAGCGTACACACACAGGCGCATGATCAGAAAAGGACCTTGGCAGATGTTCTGCCACTGCCAGACGTGCATGTAGATCTCTGGACATCAACCAATAATCAATCCTGGACCATGCATTTCTATGTGCAGTCACACACGTGCCCTCGCGTCCATCCGGGTGTAGAGCTCTCCAGGCATCCACCAGCCATTCTTCAATCATCAGATCTCTCAGAAAGCCTGCAGCTCTAGGGTGGTGCTCACGGGCCGTACCCTGTCTGTCCACCTCGGAGGATAGGACCACATTCAGGTCTCCGCCCCATAATATCGCCGCCTGGCCACATGACTGGACCTTTTGCCACAGTGTGCTGAAGAAACTCGGACTATCCACATTTGGCCCATACACATTGACAATCAGTACCGGAGTAGCACACAGTGTTCCTAGCAGTAAAATATATCTACCCTCCTTATCTATTATGGATGTGTGAGTTTTCCATTGTAAACCTCTGCGTATGGGGATGGCTACCCCTCTAGTATAGTTTGAAAAAGGTGCTTCAACAATCTCACCCCATCTGTAGTGTTTAAGCATGTTAGTGGTGGTAGAGGCCAAATGAGTTTCCTGCAATAAACAGATATCTACCTCATGGCGCATCAGGTATGAGTGAATTAATCTCGCTTTCCTTCTGTCGTTCAGCCCTCGGATATTCCAGGATAGACAATTAACCGTCTTATTAGGGGACCCCATCATACGTAAAACAAGCTACAATTAGGCCTCCCAACTCAGTCAGCCATTTCCGTATGCAGCAGCGAGCCAGGTCATACATTCTCTCAGAGTGACTACAGCCAGACCCCGGAAGACCTATGTGTGGTATTGCACTTGATCTGAAGTTTCGAGCTAGTGTAACTGTGAGGCCAATCAGGCAGCAAACATAACCAAACATCGTGTATCCCTGCCGCTCTGTCCCCCCGAACTGGCTGAGCATTATCCACCCCAATTATCCTTATCTTGTGAATTCGTGTCCCAACATCCCCTCCCCCCCACCCACACCAACCTCCCAATCAGGTTGTGTTGTCCCCCCCAATACCCCAAACCATACATTCCATAGCATCATGTATTGGTACATGGGACTCATCCCTTGGGGCATGCAGAGTGACCGCCGTTCTCCCCCGTACTCTTGACGGGGTGGCCGAGCTGCTCGCACCACGTATACCCCTCAAGGCCCCATCCTTAATCATAGTTCCCGAGTGATGTTCGGTGAAATTTCTGAATGTCCTCCTGAAATGGGCACCCCACTCACCCTCCCATTTTGAATCAGCTCCCTTTTGGGCTTGACTTGGCACAGGTGTACACATGCCTAGTATCTGCTGTATTATTCATATTGTACCAAGTCATTCAATGTCACTCAGTCTGTTTCCAGATGTGGCGTTGTCCGAGTTCGTCTGATTGCGGTGTTCTTTCACTTGTTGCTTAGCATATGCAAGTGCAGCACCAGGGTCAACAAAGAAGGTGGGTCTGCCTGGACCTTGGCCCCTCAATTTGGCCAGATATAGCAAGGCGTATTTCGTGCCGATCTGCTGGAAAATCCTTTCCGCCGGGATGAATTCCCTGTGAGCTGTTTGTACCTGTAGGGTGAAATCTGGATAAAACGCTACGTTATTTCCGTTATATTGAATTGCTCCCTTTTCTCTGGCCAAGCGTAAGATTGTGTCACGGTCCCTGTTGTTTAGCACTCGTGCCAATATGGGTTGTTCCATTGCGCCTGGCTTGGGCCTAGGACCCAACGACCTGTGAGCCCTTTCTATGAGGAACATGGTGGACAAATCGGTCCCAAACATGCCCTTAAACATAGTTTCCACATATTGCGCCATGTTTGGAATGTCTGTTGATTCTGCAATGCCTGTTATACGTATGTTGTTACGTCTTGATCTCGCTTCCAAGTCCTCATTCTTCTGTTGAATCAAGGCTAAAACTTTGTCCATGCCTTTCACTTTCTTCTCTATCTCCGTGTGACCCTCCTCAGTTTCTGTGACTCTTGTCTCCAGGACACCGCCTCTTCCCTCCTGCTTGTCCATTCCTTGCGTGATCCTATCCATGCGCTCCGCAAAGTGTCCATTTTAGAATCGATGCCCTGCAGCCCAGCCTTTAGTTCCTGAAACATGTGTTTCACATCGTCATCAACTGTGTTTTTTGCACTTTTCTTCTGTCCATCAACTGTGTTTTTTGCAATTTTCACATAGTCAGCCGGCATCTGATCCTGCACTCCGTCCTCTCCCTGTTCACGCTCCGCTGCCCCCGCATCTTGTTGTTTATTCGTCTTCTTTTCAAACGTTATTTTTGGCTGTCTAGTTTCCAGCTTCCCCATTGTGAACAAGCGCTGGAGCGCCCTCCAACCCAGTATAGCGGCTCAGCAGTGTGACACAGTCTCTCCCTTAGGCTGGCTCAGGACCCAGTGTGGGTCACAAGGATTGTAGGTCGGAGCAAGGCCGCTCTCAGCCGCAATGGTGGTAGTTCCTTAACCTCCCCAGCACACAGAGTACAACCTGCGCAGCAGTGGCAGTACCAATGCCCAGAGCTCACCTCTCATGCACAAATCGTCGTCGCCACACAGCCCGCACATATGGCACAACTCTCTTCCTGGGCTCCCCTGATGGTGGTCTGTGGCAGTAGCCGCCGTCTCTCACGCCTCACAGATCGCCAATAAATGAATAAAAAAAAAAAAAAAAAAAAAAAAAAAAATGAATGACCGGGGGCCCAATCAGGTTCGCTTGGAGGGGTCAGTGTATCACTGTGCAGCTCCTCAGAGTACCTTCTCTCTTCCCGGGTTGTCTGTTAGGGTCCCAGACCTGTCCCAGCTCACTGCACAGTGTTTGCACGCCGTCAACACTTGTTCGGATCCACTAGCGCTGTGCAGTCCCCTCAACGTGACTACTCTGCGGGGCGCATGCAGAGCACAACATTAGCCTGATGGGTGTTATGAGTTACCAGGAGCGCGTGTTCCCCTGCAATCCAAACCGAAATGTCTGCAGTCGCCTCCTGCGCCCTTACTTATTTATTTCCGCTGCCTTTTCCTCGGACCACAGTAGATCCGCAGCACCGGGAATACAAAATGGCGGCCGCCCTCTCCTCAGACGATCTCTGTATTGGCGCGGTGCTCCTCACGTCTCATTAATCCAAACTTTCCCGAACCAGCCGTCTCATTCTGTCAGGTCCCACATACAGGTCTTACATGTTACACTTATTCACCAAAAACAAAAGAACTCAGGGAAACTCTTGGCACTTCAGGCTTCCAGCAGTTATTTTAGATTAACATCTCACCATTTTACTCATAGTGTACTTGACTCTGAGTTTACACCCCATGTTCCAACTTTCATTTGACTAAGAATCTCCCTTTAGCCCTAGTTTTACATCAGGGCAAAAAGGTTCCAACCACATCCCATACAAGTATTGGTTTACTCAAATTTGACTCAGGCTAGTGGGAGATTTCGTCACTGTCCATTGCTAAAGCACCATAGCCAAAGTCAGTAAATATTAGCCGCTAGCATACATCAAAGAAAAGTCCCCAATGACATTAGTGGATTGCAACAACATGGCACCCTAAATGCAGTTTCCCATTTAGTTTCACCTTCTTCTCACTTTCACATAAGCGTAGGGAGAGGGTTGTCAAAGTTAGCGTACATTCAAAGGTGTTAACCCTCCTCCCTTGAAAGCACTGCTACATTCAGTTCTTTTTCCCTAACTAACACTGTGTTATGATGATGCCACAGTTCTCCCTCAGTTTTCCGGCCTGCTATGCGTGAAGGGAGAGTTCTCAGAGAGGATTCAATAACCTCTGTTTCCCAGCCTGCTACCCTGCTTACTTTACAACCGGACCATCCGGCCAATGCCAGCAGTCTGAGGGATCATGGCGACAAACCGGGGAGTGTAGGGGTTAATTCTGGCCCGGTATGCTAAAGGCGGCCACATCCATACAGGGAGAGTCCGTGGTAACTGGAGTGCCTCAGTGCTTGTGAGTCCCTTCCTCTCCACGCCCCTCGGAGGTCCGGGCTCCTCCCTTCCCGGCCTCTCCCACTCTTGCCTTTCCCCTTCCGGGCTCAAATCCTCAGCGCCGGGTCAGCTCCGATGACAGAACATCCTGCGGACTCGAAGGCTTCTCTCCGTCGGAGATCAAGTCTTGCACGGGGCCGTCTCTCACCCGCCCTCGGCTACTTCACCTACGGCTCTCACTGGGAGCTCAGGTCGGCCTTGGTAAGTCTACAGCCACGAAGAGAGAGGGGGGGCAGATTCTGGCCAGGCTCACAGTCGCTGAGGGGAATCTCTATGCCCTGCCTTTAGAAACCACCAGGTAGGGAATTGACTACACGAGAGTTCTTTTTGTGGTAATCCCCGATATAAGGCAGTCCCAGACACGCTTACTTTTCAGATCTACATAGATCTTTTCTAGCGATCCTTACTGGGGGAAAGTCTCTCTTCTCTGGTACCTCAGGTATGTCGTGAGGAGACGGCTCTGCCGGGTCAGATCCACGGTTGAGGGGGGGTATCAGACAGTAAAGAGGAAGCAGCCCCCAGAGTCTGTTAGACCCTCTACCTCGCGCCCACCTCCTCGCTCCTCAGCCTGGACTCCAGCTCGCCCTTGACCTGAGTACCACCTCTCCTCAGCTCAGCTCTCTCTACAAAATGGCCGCACAACATTCCAATATTTATAACCTAGGACCAGAGGGTCTAGAGTGGACCAGAAAGTTCTGGAACCCCTCATATTACGTATACAACAAAGGGGGACAGAATGGGGACAATATTTAAAGGGGTCCAGTGCACCTGTCCTAACAACATGTAACCAAAGAGTTGTACAAAGTTCCCCTGGGAAGCATCTTATAAAAAAGGGGGGGGGGGATATCTCTCTCTCTAGGTTGACTGATGTAGCCGGTATTCAGGGGACCAGTCAGGTCCCTTGTCGGAACTAAGAAACCTCACACAACTAATAGGCTAGATGACTTATTTCATTAAGCCCTTGTGGTGTTGTATCATCATCGGCTTCCTGCTCCTGCGTCAAGCTGGCGCTGCAATGCCTGACGGGTAACAGCAAGTGTTACACTTTTGTGGAGATCTTTTGTTCCTTGCCGTGGCTTGATGATGTGTGAGGGACTTAAAAAAGTGGTAGTGAGCGTAGAGTGAGTTTTAAAAAGGGTTGGTTAGTCCACTAAGTAGCCTTTATTCATGTGGTAAGCCACCCTAATAAAAAGTGCAAGGAGGGGTATGGAGATCCAAAAAAGAATTAGGTTGGTCTCGGTTCAACCCTCAAGTGTGGTCAACATGTTTCATGCCCTAAGGGCAATTCTTCAGGATCTAGTAGTGCTCATATACCAATCAGGAGCCCGGGAAAGGGCTTTAGTGTATATAGTATACAACCTGGTAGGTCTATTGCTGGGGCAAGCTGGTAGTCCTGCGTTCCCGTCAGACCTAGGGAAGGAATAGAGGCATTAGAAACAATCTGTTTACATTCCAAGTAATTTGTATGTTGCTGCCTTCCCAAGTTTAGATATATATAACACCCGAGCATCAGTGGTATCTATTGTGCTCATTGATACAGAGGTGAAAATGTGAAAGAGAGAGAGATGTTGTGAGTGACTTAAGTGAATATGTGAAAACAAAATGTTTTCGGGAACATAATGGAGAACTAACTCTTAGAGGAAGTCTGTTTCCTAAGTAATACAAGGACTTCTAAGGTTAGATCATTGTTATGCTTTCACTGAGGAGCCAATTACCCCCGGGTTAGGAAGGAGAAAAGACAATAGACTACTGCCTAGAGAATATTGTGGCTTACCATTGTAAACCCTCAGTAGGACCACGCGGCTCGTTCCTGTGGGGCCTGCGCTTTGCGGTAATTACCTAAGGGATGTACAAATCAGGGATCAATTGGAGCCTGGATACTGAGAAAGGAATTTTAAAAAGAACTTTGTAAAGGTACAGCCAGCAAGCCACATGGAGCACTGTCCCACCAGGCTGCCCCGTCCAGAAAGACATGCCGCACGCCATGGCCCACGACGCTGCCCGCAGCTGCCGCGTATCCACACTGGGATCGTAGGGGGGCTCAATTGTGCCGGCAACTGGTAGGCGAGGGTCCCAGTTGGTAGCGCTAACCATCCAACAACCAGCGCCGAGGGGCCAGGCAAGGGCAGCCTCCAAGAGGCTGCAGCCCGGCGGAGGACCGAGAACCATATGGTCTCGCTCGGGAGTCCGACACTCATCAGGGTTGGAGTCCTGAACCAGACCACGGGGCTTACCTTAGAGGCGCGAGGCCACTGCCGGTCAGAACCTACCCCCACACTTCGGCGTGTACTTGACATGCGGAACAGCCGGTGATGTGTTGTAGAGACCGCCGCCATTAAGTATACGGCGTTAGCGTCTCTATAGGGGGGCGTGTACAGATGACGTTGCTCGTGGACCGGCCAATGAGGTGCCTCGGGTGTCAGGCAATCCCGAGTGGAGGTCGATAGGCTGCCTGCAATGTTAGGGAGTGAGGGCAAAGTGCCTCACTAGAGTGGGGTGGCAAGATGTTGTAACTCTGCGGTATCTGGGTCCCAATGACACGTAGTGTGGGATTCTGATTAAAATATAATGCGTGTCAGTCTCCGTTGTGGTGCGGGGGGGGGCGTGTCCTGATGACGTCACTCGTAAATCGGCCAGTGAGGCCACTGGTATCAGGCGAGTGGGAGCCAATAGTCTCCATAAAATCTGAGGGACTGGGAGCAAAGTTGGAAGGTTGTTTTCACCTTAAGGCACCCGGGTCCCAATAATTCGTGATTTGGGATTCTGAATGAACCAGATGACAGCTCTATGAAAAGGCACCTCTCTAATGCAAGAAGTATGATACATCACCGGAGGTGCAGAGTTTTATTGGGGATATCGGTGGATAAGGAGTCAAGTGGAGTTGGCCTAATTTAACCCATGGATAGGTGGGTAACGTCAGTCTTGGAGGTAATAAGCCCGCAGGGTGCCCTACGCTCAGGGGATGGAGCCTGCGCTTTAAATGATGGAATCTACCTGATTCTATCGGGTATAACTATTGGATGCTATGTAGTAGCAGCAGCAACGCTACAAGGGATTTGAAGGAGACTCAGCAGGTAAGATGTGGGTACTATAGTACTTATCGTGGTATTTGGTTCCAAGGAACTGAGTCGTTGAGCCCACAGGTGTCTAGTTGTAGTCGGTGCACCCACCTTTGTTCCATTCTAAAGAGGGCTTGTTGATTAATGGAGGGGTGGGACTCCAACACCACCCATTTCATGCTCTCTGCTGTGTGGCCAGTTTGCTTACAATGATCGTAAAGTCGCGTGTGTGTCTTTCCACAGCGAATGTTGCTGTTATGTTCAATGAGGCGCACTTTGACAGTGCGCATCGTCATGCCTATGTAGTTAAGCCCACAGGGGCATGTGAGCATGTAGATGCATCTACTGCTATTGCAGTTGGTATGCTTGTTGAGGTGCCAAGTAAAGGTATCGGATAGCCTGATGGTTTTACTTTGTAAAGACTGGGGACAAACGGGTGCAATTTCCGCAACGGAAGTGGCCCACGACTGGTGGTAAATCCCAAAGTGTATTTGGAGGCAAGGTGCTTGTCTTTTTGGGTCGAGTATGGATCAAAGTATCCTTCAAGTTGGCAGTTCTTTTGAAGGCAAATCGTGGCCGTGGAATCTCCAAGCCAGCGGAAGTGATGATTCCCCAGTGTGAATTTACCGTTTTTTTGATGAAGGTTGAATTTTTGGTGTAGGTAGTTATGCAGGTAATGACATCATCTGTAGCCTTTGTGTGTGTCTCCAGAAGGGCTTCTCTGTTGTTGTTAAGTGCTCTTTTAGCTGACTGTTTGAGGAGTCTCGTCGGATAGCCTCTTTCTTGAAGTTTATGTTGCAGGGTGGATGCCTCTTGTTTGTAGTCCGATACTGACGTACAATTCCTGCGAATCCGCAGGAATTGTCCAAAGGGTAGGTTCTCTCTCAAAGCCCTGGTGTGGTGACTCTGGTAAAGGAGGAGACTGTTTCTATCAGTCTCTTTTTTGTAGAGAGTGGTGGTGATCTCTGTAGGGTCCAACCTGATGGTAAGGTCGAGGAAGGGGAGAGATTGTTCGGAAATGGTACCTGTGAATTTGAGGAATGGGATCTGGAGATTAATCCAGAAGCAAAAGGCTTCACAACTGGCCCGGTCTCCATGCCAGAGGACCAAAATATCGTCGATATAGCAACGCCATAGGGTCAGATGTTCAAGGAAAGGATTGGTCTCCGCGGAGTAAATGCAGAGCTCCTCAAAAGTGGCCATGTAAATACATGCCAGGCTTGGCGCGAAAGTAGAACCCATAGATGTCCCACGAATCTGATGGTACATCTGTGACTCACATCTGAAAAAGTTCTCCGTCAGAGCTATACTTGCTAAAGCCATGATAAATGAGATGGGGGTGGGTGATGTCCATTCCTCCGTCCTCAAGGCAGACTCTACTGCTTCCAGAGTTGCTTGCTGTGGAATATTCGTGAATAGCGCTTCCACATCCAATGTCAGTATGAGATCTACATTTTCCCTGCCATCCATATCATCAAGCAAACGTAGGACATCTCTAGTGTCCTGTAAAAAGGATGGAATTTTCTTTACTATCGGTTTTAGGAATACATCGCAGAATTGGGATAGGGGTTCCAACAAGGATCCTACTCCAGAAACAATGGGCCTGCCTGGCACCGGAGTGACTCCCTTGTGGATCTTTGGTAGTGTGTAAAAGTAGGGGGTCACCGGCTCTGCTGTAATGAGGAATTCTGCTTCCTTCTTTGTTAGCCATTCATTAGTTTCCCCCTCAATCACGAGATTCATGATGGTAGTCGTCAAACGTTTGGTAGGATCTATAGTGAGGGGTCTGTAGTGAGTGCTGTTTGATAGTTGTCGTCTACATTCCCGGTCGTATTCCTCATAGTCTTGGATGACCATGGCTCCTCCCTTATCCGCCTGTTTAATGACGATCGTGTTGGCTTGAGCGGCTTGTCTCTCTGCTTTGGTCAAGTTATTGAATTGGTTGATGTACGGTTTCTTTGTGAGGCCGGTTAAGACAGCTCTCTCAAAAGCCAGAATCTCCGGGGGGACCATCCCATCCGTCGGAGTAAAAGTAGAGGGTTTCCGTAATCCTGTGTCTAGAGTTTCTGTTTCAGGTTTGTCATCGAAGTAAGCTCGCGGGCGTATTTTTCTGAAGAGCTGCTTGATTTCAATCATTTCTTGAAAGTTATCTGGAGTTGGGGTTGGGGCAAAGCCAAGTCCTTTTTCTAAGACTTTGTTTTCACTGGGGGTCAAAGTCCTTTTCGAGAGGTTCACCGTCAGACTCTTCTCCCTCTGGTTGTGCTCCTGGTTTCCACAGTGGTCTGTGGTGTTGGCTGGTCTTGCCACTGGACCCCTTTCTGTCCGCCTCGCTTTCGCACTCTTCCTCTGCCCCAACCTCTGCCTTGAAAAGGTGGCTGGTTCAGAGGGAAAAATTGTGGTGGACCCTGTTGGAAAAAGGGGTACTGCCACGGGGGTGCCATATGTGGGGGCCCATGGAAGTCGGGTCCTTGGTGGTAGCCAGGTTGCCAGTTGGGGCATTGTGGGGCCCGATTGTTCTTTGGATTATATCCACCACTGGAATCACTGCTGTTGGAGCCTCGTCTACTGTTGTTGTCCGAGTTTTCATCCGAGGATTAGCTGGTCTTTTTATTCTTATAGCCATCCTTCAAGTATGGGTATACTTTCTCCTTTTCGAATTTTGCGATATCTTTCTGTAGTTTGGTTGTTTTAAGATTCAGAAGGTATTCATGGTGGTCAGCCATTTCCTGATTGATATCAGCTAATTTCGTGGTGAAGTTAGCCTTATTGTTCTTGTTGACTGCGCTCCTCATCGTCGCTTCTATGGCTGTAATTTTCTCCATTAGGGCATCGGACAATCGTTTCGAGGTTTGCTCAATTAAAAAGAGCAAGTCTTTTCTTTGGTGCACTTCCAGGATACCTGGACCCAATCAACTTTAAATTGTTTATCTTCCAAGAAGAGTCTGGGTATGATGTTGATAATTAGGCCCTGTGGGGCAATGTTACTTCTCAAATATTCAGTCATCATTGTCCCATGTATCGTGATCCTTATCAGTTCTTTCTTCATCTCAGTTAATATGACCCAGTCATCATTGGAGGTACCAGAGGCAGAGGTAGCCGAGGTGGTGAGAATGCTAGGGGCTGCCCTAAGGGCTTCAGCTATTGCGTCCTCATCAAAGCTAAGACCCGGTACATCATGGCCGCACAACATTCCAATATTTATAACCTAGGACCAGAGGGTCTAGAGTGGACTCATATTACCCAATGGCCCCAAGCCCTGAGGTAGCACTTGGCAGTTGGCAGGCACCATTTTGTAAAAGATCAACTCCAACACCTCCATTTTAAAAGAGCACCTGTGCCCCTTCATGGTGTAAAAAAACAATAATAAGGCACCCAGAGCTCTAAGAACAACACCAAAAATTGTAGTGGACACAAAAAATAAAAATTAGGAGGCAAAAAGGAAAAATAGGAGTGTTAGACCTGTCTGGCTTTTTGGCGAAGTCCCTCCTAATTTTTATTTATTTTGTCCCCTTTTTGCCCCTCATACCCTTGTTAATTTTTGTGTCTACTGACTTTTTGTAGGTGTTGGTCAGGGGGATAGGTGTTTTCTTCCCCCCTCATAATCTTTTACCTTAGGCCCAGAGGCCTGTTCTGACAGGAAAGTTGGCACCACCTAAAATGGTGGCCACCAACTGCCCCAACTGTCACCAACAGAACCTGGCCATAGCCTAACATAGGGCATTCCAGAACCTTCTGGTCCATTCTGGACCACTGAAGGGCAGCCTATATAAGACGGAATGCGGGGCAGCCATTTTGTCTACCTGTGGAAGTCAGCTGGAGGACAGGCTGTAGCCAAGGGTGGGAGAGGTTAGACATAGGGTTGACCTCCTAGATAGGGAAGCTGCCTTGGGTTGTCACCTCAAAATCCCCCTTTTGGGTTATTTGTCCTGACCCCGCTGTGAAGGATTACTGGAGACCCTGGGCGCCTAGCTTGCCCCTTGTCCAAACTGTACAGGGGAAGTTCGAGGAGAAGGAGACTGCAGTGCTGCGGTGCGCAGTCCTCTGCCCAGCAGAAAGAGACTCAGGAAGGATAACCTTCCTCCCTAAAATCCCAACCCCTTCTTCAACTCAAGTGCTAAAAGGACTTTGTGAGGAGAACTGGGTACAGAATCAAGCCAGCGCTGTCCCTACCTTCCTGGGTGCTGGGGAAGGCTGGTGTACTGAGGAGCCCTGGCTGGATCTGCAGACAACTGATCCCGGGAGTCCTTGGTGGAAGGCATCAAGCGTTCTGGAAAAGCGCCCAACCCCGGGATCCACTGAGCCTGGGAAGCTTGTCAGGGCTTCCCTTCGAACGCGGGACCCCGGGGGCACCTTCCGCGCTCCAGTCGCGTTACCGAGTAGAGTCCCGGTTTACAAAGAAGAGCCTGGGCGAGACGCTTTGCTAAGGCGCAATCGCGCATGCCCAGTCGGCTGTAATATTCCCTCAGGAGGGGCCTAGGTCCGAGCAGGCCCGGTGCGGTGTCGCTTCTCCCCCGCGCATGCGCAGGAGAGCCCGGGGGCGTGTGGAAGCGCCGACGCGACGCTGAGGAGAGCTGTCCGGAGGCAGCCTCGGCGAGTGGCAGAGATCAAGTGGGGCGCCGAGGGACAGATCCTGGACGGTGAGGAGCAGCCCTGTGGCGAGGCTGCATCGCCGTGTCTGCGCTCCGTTTTCTGTTTGCTGAAGAGGTCTCTGCTCCTCTGAGAGGGAGCGAGGGGGCCGAGTAACAGCGGTGAAGCGCCCTCGAGTCCAGAGGGTGAGCGGAGGACTCGACTGCTGCCTGCTCCTACAAGTAAGCGGGGAGGAGTGAGGGGAGGCGAGGGAGAGCTGGTTAGGCCTCCTTTTCGTCTGGTTTCCTTCCCACACTGGTTGAGCCTGAAAGGAAGAAGGAGGGGGGAGAGCCTGGAAAACGAGGGGCTTAACTGTGGAAAAACTACCTATAACAAGGAGCCTGGTTAGCTGAGGGGTGCAAAGAATATAAGAGTCCCAGTCAACCCCCTGGCTCTTGTTCATTAATGACAGTTGGCCCCCCTCTGATGGAGTAGAGTGTCTGAAAGGCAAAATAGAAGCCCATTGCATCATTAACTGTCCTATGGACTTAGAAGGGTTATCTACCAGACCTGGTTGTGGTGCGTATTCAACTGTAATGAGCTATTGGAATTAATTATCAAACTGCATAGTAATTTAAGAGTGTTATTGCTATTGCTGAGACCAGTTATAGAGTATAGGTCATCTTTAGAAACTATGCCTAATTAAGCGCTAGAAATGCTAGGAATGTACAGCTGATGATTTAAGCTAGCACCTTGACAGAATCTGTAACAAATTCCCTGACTAATAAGATTTGTGCTTTCATCTCATAAGGAAATCTACTTGTATTTAGGTGGCGCTGGGGTTTTTCCTCCCAAGGTTCTAGCAGAGTGATAAATAACCTGATTGATTCTAAGGTACAGTTTATCCTAATGTACAAGTGTAATAGGAGTTCAGGGATATAGCCACTGCTTTAAAGACAACGTGTTAATCTGCTATTAATTTCAAAAGTGTAACTGCTGATTCTAAAAGTGATTTGAAATGTTTTGAGCTAATTACATGTGAGCTACTTATATTTGACAACACAGAGAACATTATTTTTATATAAAGCAGTACGTATTTTCACATAATTTTGGTGTAGTGTTTTCTTTTTGAGTGCTATTGCGTGGAATTACTTTTGGGTGGTCTGCAACCTTTACACTGTGCCTCTGAATGTTAGTCTTGCCCTAGGCCAGGCTACCTAATTCCAACATATTGGTGCCTAGCGGTGGGATTGCGGACTTGGTTGCAGCTACTTACTAGTAATTTGACGTAATACACCCAACCTACACCAGGAGTTTTCTCCTTGCGGCCCTCCCAATTAGTCTTTTTGTTTTTTCTAAATTTATTCCTGGTGGTGGGTGGAGTTGGCTTAAGGTTGCCCTTGCCCCTTTGAAATTTCTGGTGTGTATCCAGGTTTGCCAGACTCACAATGGAGTTTGCGGTGGAAAACCTGGAAGTCTATTCCGTGCCCCAATTGAGAATGTTCTGCCAACGAATGGGGGTCTTTTTCAAACATGGTGCTAGGAAGGGGGAGCTCCAGACTAGCCTCAGGGCCTGGGTGGAGGCACACCAAGAGACAAAGGAGGAGGATGAAGAGGTCGACCAGGACACGGTGGGGGAGGTGGAGGAGTTATTCCGCCATGAGGGGGAAAACTTGCTCACCGGACCAGTTTCCTATTCCAGAAAGGGCAGTAGTATTTCTGGGAGAAGCCTAACGGAAGCCGAGCTCACCGATAGGAGGGAGAAAAGACAGCTAAAGTGGGACTTGGCTAAGATGGAACTGGAGAAAGAGGAGAGGAGGATGGTCCACGAGTTTAGACTGAAGGAACTGGAGCTCCAAAGTCTGCAACGGGGGTCCTCTCCTGTTAGGAATGGTGGCAGCGAACCGAAAGAGTCAGCCAGGGAGACCAAACCCTATATCCCAAAGGACCTGATAGCGAGCTTCAGTCAGGGGGATGATGTTGCTAAGTGGCTGGCCGCTTATGAGGTTTCTTTGAAGGTTCATGGAGTGCAGGAGAAGCACTGGGGGGGTAGTTTGTACAAGTACATGCCTCCTGCTGGTCGGGACACCTTGCTGGCCGTGGATCCAGAGGAACAGACAAACTACCCCACCATGAAGCTGGCGTTATTGAGGAAGTTCGGGCTCACCCCAGAAAGGTACCGACAGAAGTTCAGGGGGAGCCACAAGATGGGCACTCAGAACTGGGTGGACTTCCTTGATTACGCCAGAAAGGCCTTAGAGGGTTGGGTCAAGGACAGTGAGGTAAAAGATTATGAGGGGCTGTATGATCTGTTTTTGAGAGAACACCTCCTCGAGAAATGTTTTCCCGAGCTGCGCCAACACCTGGTAGACAGCAAGCTGACCAATCCCCGGAAGCTTGCAGAGGAGGCGGACATCTGGACAAGTACCCGGGTGTCCTCCAAGGGGACTGGAGGGGAATCTCAAAAAGCCGGACAGGGCGCCCCCCAGAAGAAGGAGGGGGGGGGGAGAAAAAGAAAGAGTTCTCTAAAGGTCCCCAAAATAACTTCCAAGGGAAGGGAGCAGGTTTCACCCCTAGGGCAAACCCGCCCCGGAACCCTCATCCTGGCCAGAGCCAGCAGCCCAGGGTTCTCCACTGTTTTGAATGCGGTGGCGTTGGACATTATAAGGGAGATGTCAGATGCCCAAAGAGACCACCCCCTCCCACCGGAGGAAAGTCACCGGGAGTAGCTAGTGTAGCGCTCGGGGAGGAGTTGCCCTTAGATAAAGAGGGTGAGTGGGCGGGTGTCACCTTAGTGTCCCTGGGAGAGCGGGAGATGGTGCCAAAGATCCAGGTGCCCCCAAATACTACAAAGTATGGGCAATGGGTTACCATCAATGGCCAGAGAGGGGAGGCTCTGAGGGATACAGGAGCCAGCATGACTATGGTGAGAAGTCAGCTGGTGTCCCCAGAGCAGGTTGTTCCTAATGTACTCCACCCCGCCGCGATGGCTGACGGCAGAATGGGCCACTATCCAGTGGCTGAGGTTCCCTTTGAGTGGGAGGGGGTTGCAGGTTCACTTCGAGTTGCCGTAAGCCCTGCCGTGCCAGTCGATTGTCTGTTGGGGAATGACATGGAACACAACACTTGGAGAGAGGTGGAATACCGGACGCATTCTGCGATGCTGGGTACACCTGACTGGGCCTGTGTCAGCACACGGTCTGCGACTGCCCGGAGAGGGAGTTCGCCTGGGTTGGAGCCTGGAACAATGGCCCAACCCGCTGCTAAGAAGGGACAGACCCGGAGACAGAGAAAGCCTGCTCCGGCTTCCACACCCCATGAGACAGATCGGCCACCTGCGGTGGTGGACCAGGAGTCCGTGGAGGGGGAAGTAGACTCTCTGGAGGATTTGCCCATCCCTGCGGAGTGGCATGTGGAGGGAGGTCCTACCAGAGAAGAATTCTGTAAGGGGCAGAGGGAGTGCCCCACCCTTGAGGGACTGAGGCGACAGGCTGAAGCCCAAGCAGCAGGTGATGTTACGGGACATTACCATATTTACTGGGAGGATGGACTCCTCTACAGTGAACCCAAGGTACCCTCGCCTGGTTCATCGAGGGCCTTGGTAGTCCCGCAACAGTACCGAGCCTTTCTTTTGGAATTGGCTCATGCCATACCCCTGGCAGGACACTTAGGCCAGGACAAGACCTTTGCACGGCTTGTTCTCCACTTTTACTGGCCTCAGATGAAAGCGGCGTCCAACACATACTGTAGGACATGTGTAACCTGCCAGGCCAGTGGGAAAACAGGGGTGAAGCTAAAAGCTCCCCTGGAACCACTTCCAGTCGTTAGCACCCCCTTTGAGAGGGTGGGCATCGACATTGTAGGGCCTTTGGATCCACCAACAGCAGCTGGTCACAGGTTTATCCTGGTACTGGTGGATCATGCCACACGGTACCCAGAGGCAATACCTCTGAGGACAGTCACTGCACCTGTAGTGGCAAGAGCCCTAATGGGAATCTTTACCCGAGTGGGATTTCCCAAGGAAGTTGTGTCCGACAGGGGGACCAACTTCCTGTCAGCTTACATGCGGGCCATGTGGAAGGAGTGTGGAGTGACCTACCGGTTCACCACTCCTTATCACCCCCAGTCGAATGGACTGGTTGAGAGGTTCAATAAGACCTTGAAGGGCATGATCAGAAGTCTGCCCGAGAGCCTGCGGAGGAAATGGGATGTCCTCCTACCCTGTTTACTCTTTTCCTACAGGGAAGTGCCCCAGAAGGGAGTGGGCTTCAGCCCCTTTGAGCTTCTGTATGGGCACCCTGTACGCGGTCCTCTCAGCCTGGTGAAGGATGGTTGGGAGAAATCTCCCAGGAAACCCCCCCAGGATGTGGTGAGATACATGCTGGCCTTCAGGAGCCAAATGGCGAAGTTGTGGAAGCAAGCTTCTGACAACTTGGAGGCCAGCCAGGCAGTCATGAAGGAGTGGTACGACCACAACGCTCACCAGGTGGAACTGGAGCCTGGACAGAAAGTGTGGGTGATGGAGCCTGGAGAGCTTAGCGCCCTCCAGGATCGCTGGACAGGCCCCTTTGAGGTGTTGGAAAAGAAGGGTAAGGCCACATACCTGGTGGACCTTAAGACCCCTCGACAGCCCCTACGGGTGCTACATGCCAACCGACTCAAGCCCCACCATGAGAGGCTCGAAGTCATGCTGATGATGGTGACTGACGGGGGAGAGGAAGCGGAAAGCGAACCTCTCCCAGATCTCTTTTCGTCCCAAGAGAAGGATGGGTCAGTGGAGGGAGTGATTCTCTCTCCCACTCTCACTCCTGAGCAACGGGAAGACTGCCGCCAGATACTGGAGCAGTACTCTTCGTTGTTCTCCCTTGTCCCGGGAAGGACCCACCTGTGTACCCATGATGTGGACACAGGAGACAGCCCACCAGTGAAGTCCAAGACCTACCGGCTGTCTGACAAGGTGAAGGCTAGCATACATGGAGAAGTTGCCAAGATGCTAGAGCTGGGAGTAATTGAACCTTCCAACAGCCCTTGGTCCAGTCCGGTGGTGCTCGTGCCAAAAGCCGCACCACCAGGCACCACACCTGAACTGAGGTTCTGTGTGGATTACCGAGGACTGAATTCAGTGACAAGGACTGATGCTCATCCGATCCCTAGGGCGGATGAATTGATTGACCGGCTAGGAGCTGCCCAATATCTGAGTACCTTTGACCTCACTTCAGGGTACTGGCAGATCTCCTTGACAGATGGAGCAAGGGAAAGGTCAGCCTTCTCTACGCCTGAGGGACACTACCAGTTCTGTGTGATGCCCTTTGGGCTCAAGAACGCCCCTGCCACATTTCAGTGGCTGGTGAGCCAGGTCCTCTCTGAAATGGAGAGTTTCTCTGCTGCTTACTTGGATGACATTGCTGTCTTCAGTAGCAGTTGGGAGGACCATCTGCAGCATTTGCAGGCCGTTCTCCAGGCCCTGAGACAAGCTGGATTGACCATCAAAGCCAGCAAATGCCAGATTGGGCAGGGGTCGGTTGTGTACCTTGGACACTTGGTGGGTAGGGGGACTGTGCAGCCCCTGCAGGCTAAGATTGAGGCAATCATGGCCTGGGAACCCCCCAAGACACAGACTGAGGTCCGAGCTTTCCTGGGCCTCACAGGATACTACCGTCGCTTTGTGAAGGGGTATGGCACTATTGTAGCGCCCCTCACAGAGCTCACCTCCAAGAAACAACCTCGACGGGTAGTTTGGACAAAGGCTTGTCAGCAAGCCTTTGAAAAGTTGAAACAGGCAATGTGTGCGGCACCGGTCCTGAGGGCCCCAGACTTCTCCAAGGAGTTCATTGTCCAAACGGATGCATCAGAACATGGCATTGGGGCAGTGTTATCGCAACTCAATGAAGAGGGCCTGGATCAACCTGTAGTCTTCTTATCCAGGAGGCTGCTTCCCCGGGAACAGAAGTGGAGTGCCATTGAGAGGGAAGCTTTTGCGGTGGTGTGGGCTCTGGAGAAGCTGCGGCCATTCCTCTTTGGCTCGCACTTCCTGGTTCAGACCGACCACCGACCCCTTCGTTGGCTGATGCAAATGAAGGGGGAAAATCCCAAGTTGTTGAGGTGGTCCATCTCCCTACAGGGAATGGACTTCCGGGTGGAACATCGGCCTGGAGTGGACCACGCCAATGCAGACGGTCTCTCCAGGTATTTCCGCCTTAGTGATGAGGACTCCCAAGGGGTTGGGTAGTTCTCCCCACTTTCAGCTGGGGGGGACGGGTGTTAGACCTGTCTGGCTTTTTGGCGAAGTCCCTCCTAATTTTTATTTATTTTGTCCCCTTTTTGCCCCTCATACCCTTGTTAATTTTTGTGTCTACTGACTTTTTGTAGGTGTTGGTCAGGGGGATAGGTGTTTTCTTCCCCCCTCATAATCTTTTACCTTAGGCCCAGAGGCCTGTTCTGACAGGAAAGTTGGCACCACCTAAAATGGTGGCCACCAACTGCCCCAACTGTCACCAACAGAACCTGGCCATAGCCTAACATAGGGCATTCCAGAACCTTCTGGTCCATTCTGGACCACTGAAGGGCAGCCTATATAAGGCGGAATGCGGGGCAGCCATTTTGTCTACCTGTGGAAGTCAGCTGGAGGACAGGCTGTAGCCAAGGGTGGGAGAGGTTAGACATAGGGTTGACCTCCTAGATAGGGAAGCTGCCTTGGGTTGTCACCTCAAAATCCCCCTTTTGGGTTATTTGTCCTGACCCCGTTTTTTAAGGATTACTGGAGACCCTGGGCGCCTAGCTTGCCCCTTGTCCAAACTGTACAGGGGAAGTTCGAGGAGAAGGAGACTGCAGTGCTGCGGTGCGCAGTCCTCTGCCCAGCAGAAAGAGACTCAGGAAGGATAACCTTCCTCCCTAAAATCCCAACCCCTTCTTCAACTCAAGTGCTAAAAGGACTTTGTGAGGAGAACTGGGTACAGAATCAAGCCAGCGCTGTCCCTACCTTCCTGGGTGCTGGGGAAGGCTGGTGTACTGAGGAGCCCTGGCTGGATCTGCAGACAACTGATCCCGGGAGTCCTTGGTGGAAGGCATCAAGCGTTCTGGAAAAGCGCCCAACCCCGGGATCCACTGAGCCTGGGAAGCTTGTCAGGGCTTCCCTTCGAACGCGGGACCCCGGGGGCACCTTCCGCGCTCCAGTCGCGTTACCGAGTAGAGTCCCGGTTTACAAAGAAGAGCCTGGGCGAGACGCTTTGCTAAGGCGCAATCGCGCATGCCCAGTCGGCTGTAATATTCCCTCAGGAGGGGCCTAGGTCCGAGCAGGCCCGGTGCGGTGTCGCTTCTCCCCCGCGCATGCGCAGGAGAGCCCGGGGGCGTGTGGAAGCGCTGAGGAGAGCTGTCCGGAGGCAGCCTCGGCGAGTGGCAGAGATCAAGTGGGGCGCCGGGGGACAGATCCTGGACGGTGAGGAGCAGCCCTGTGCCGAGGCTGCATCACCTTGTCTGCGCTCCGTTTTCTGTTTGCTGAAGAGGTCTCTGCTCCTCTGAGAGGGAGCGAGGGGGCCGAGTAACAGCGGTGAAGCGCCCTCGAGTCCAGAGGGTGAGCGGAGGACTCGACTGCTGCCTGCTCCTACAAGTAAGCGGGGAGGAGTGAGGGGAGGCGAGGGAGAGCTGGTTAGGCCTCCTTTTCGTCTGGTTTCCTTCCCACACTGGTTGAGCCTGAAAGGAAGAAGGAGGGGGGAGAGCCTGGAAAACGAGGGGCTTAACTGTGGAAAAACTACCTATAACAAGGAGCCTGGTTAGCTGAGGGGTGCAAAGAATATAAGAGTCCCAGTCAACCCCCTGGCTCTTGTTCATTAATGACAGTTGGCCCCCCTCTGATGGAGTAGAGTGTCTGAAAGGCAAAATAGAAGCCCATTGCATCATTAACTGTCCTATGGACTTAGAAGGGTTATCTACCAGACCTGGTTGTGGTGCGTATTCAACTGTAATGAGCTATTGGAATTAATTATCAAACTGCATAGTAATTTAAGAGTGTTATTGCTATTGCTGAGAACAGTTATAGAGTATAGGCCATCTTTAGAAACTATGCCTAATTAAGCGCTAGAAATGCTAGGAATGTACAGCTGATGATTTAAGCTAGCACCTTGACAGAATCTGTAACAAATTCCCTGACTAATAAGATTTGTGCTTTCATCTCATAAGGAAATCTACTTGTATTTAGGTGGCGCTGGGGTTTTTCCTCCCAAGGTTCTAGCAGAGTGATAAATAACCTGATTGATTCTAAGGTACAGTTTATCCTAATGTACAAGTGTAATAGGAGTTCAGGGATATAGCCACTGCTTTAAAGACAACGTGTTAATCTGCTATTAATTTCAAAAGTGTAACTGCTGATTCTAAAAGTGATTTGAAATGTTTTGAGCTAATTACATGTGAGCTACTTATATTTGACAACACAGAGAACATTATTTTTATATAAAGCAGTACGTATTTTCACATAATTTTGGTGTAGTGTTTTCTTTTTGAGTGCTATTGCGTGGAATTACTTTTGGGTGGTCTGCAACCTTTACACTGTGCCTCTGAATGTTAGTCTTGCCCTAGGCCAGGCTACCTAATTCCAACAAGGAGGGACTACCCAAAGGGCTGACCGGTCTAACACCCGTCCCCCCCAGCTGAAAGTGGGGAGAGCTACCCAACCCCTTGGGAGTTCTCTTCACTAAGGCGGAAATACCTAGAGAGACCGTCTGCATTGGCGTGGTCCACTCCAGGCCGATGTTCCGCCCGGAAGTCCATTCCCTGTAGGGAGATGGACCATCTCAACAGCTTGGGATTTTCTCCCTTCATTTGCATCAGCCAACGAAGAGGTCGGTGGTCGGTCTGCACAAGGAAGTGCGAGCCAAACAGGTATGGCCGCAGCTTCTTCAGAGCCCATACCCCCGCAAAGGCTTCCCTCTCAATTGCACTCTACCTCTATTCTCGGGGAAGCAGCCTCCTGGACAAGAAGACAACAGGTTGATCCAGACCCTCTTCATTGAGCTGCGATAACACTGCCCCAATGCCATGTTCTGATGCGTCTGTTGGGACAATGAATACCTTGGAAAAATCAGGAGCCCTGAGGACTGGAGCAGCACACATTGCTTGTTTCAAGGTGTCAAAGGTTTGCTGACAAGCCACTGTCCAGACTACCCGTCGGGGTTGCTTCTTGGAAGTGAGTTCAGTTAAGGGTGCCACAATGGTGCCATACCCTTTTACAAAGCGACGGTAGTAACCTGTGAGGCCCAGGAAAGCTCGGACCTCCGTTTGGGTCTTGGGGGCTCCCAGGCCATGATAGCCTCAATCTTCGCCTGGAGGGGCTGCACCATTCCCCTGCCCACCAAGTGGCCTAGGTACACCACCGACCCCTGCCCGATCTGATATTTACTGGCCTTGAATGTCAAGCCAGCCTGTTTCAGGGCCTGGAGAACAGCTTGTAGATGACACAAATGGTTCTCCCAGCTGCTGCTGAAGACGGCAATGTCATCCAGATAAGCAGCGGAGAAGGCCTCCATCCCGGAGAGGACCTGGTTCACCAGCCGCTGAAAGGTGGCAGGAGCATTCTTGAGCCCAAAGGGCATTACACAGAACTGGTAGTGGCCCTCAGGCATGGAGAAGGCTGACCTTTCCTTTGCTCCATCTGTAAGGGAGATCTGCCAGTACCCAGAAGTGAGGTCAAAGGTACTCAAATATTGGGCAGCTCCCAGCCGGTCAATGAGTTCATCCGCCCTAGGGATCGGATGAGCATCAGTTTTGGTCCCTGAATTCAGTCCCCCGGTAATCCACACAGAACCTTAGTTCTGGAGTGGTGCCCGGTGGGGCAGCTTTTGGTACCAGAACCACCGGACTGGACCAGGGGCTACTCGAAGGTTCAATTACTCCTAGCTCCAACATCTTAGTGACTTCACTGTGGATGCTGGCCTTTACCTTATCTGACAGCCGGTAGGTCTTAGACTTCACAGGTGGGCTGTCTCCTGTGTCCACATCATGGGTACACAGGTGGGTCCTTCCCGGGATAAGGGAGAACAGCGAGGAGTACTGCTCCAGGACCTGGCGGCAGTCCTCCCGCTGTTCAGGAGTTAGGGATGGGGAGAGAATCACTCCCTACGCCGACCCATCCTTTTCCTGAGACGAAAATAGATCAGGGAGAGGCTCACTCTCCTCTTCCTCTGCTCCATCGGTCACCATCATTAAAATGCCCTTGGGCCTCTCATGGTGGGGTTTGAGGCGATTAGCATGGAGCATCCGCAGGGGCTGCCGGGGGGTCTTCATATCCACTGAGTAAGTTGCCTTCTCCATCACCTCAAAGGGGCCTGCCCAGCGATCCTGGAGGGCACTAAGCTCACAAGGTTCCATCACCCACACTTTCTGGCCAGGCTCCAACTCCACAGGGTGAGCATCGTGGTCATACCACTCCTTCATCACTGCTTGGCTGGCTTCCAAGTTGTCAGAAGCTTGCTTCCACAACTTAGCCATTTGCCTCCGGAAGGCCAGCATGTAGCTCACCACATCCTGGGGAAGCTTCCTGGGAGTCTTTTCCCATCCGTCTTTCACCAGGCTGAGAGGTCCACGCACAGGGTGCCCATACAGAAGTTCGAAGGGGCTGAAGCCCACTCCCTTCTGTGGCACTTCCTGTAGGAAAACAACAGACAGGGTAGGAGGACGTCGCATTTCCTACGCAGGCTCTCAGGCAGACTTCTGATCATGCCTTTCAAGGTTTTGTTGAACCTTTCCACTAGGCCATTGGTCTGTGGGTGGTAAGGAGTGGTGAACCGGTAGGTAACCCCACACTCCTTCCACATAGCCCGCATGTAAGCTGACATGAAGTCGGTCCCCCTGTCGGACACAACTTCCTTGGGGAAACCCACTCGGGTAAAGATCCCCATCAGGGCCCTCGCCACTGCAGGTGCAGTAATGGTCCTCAGACGGATTGCCTCTGGGTACCGTGTGGCGTGATCCACCAGAACCAGGATAAACCTGTGACCAGCGGAAGTTGGTGGATCCAATGGCCCCACAATGTCGATGCCCACCCTTTCAAAGGGGGCGCTAACGACAGGAAGTGGTTCCAGGGGAGCTTTCAGCTTTAGCCCTGTTTTCCCACTGGCTTGGCTCGACACACATGTCCGGCAGTAAGTGTCGGACGCCACCTTCATCTGAGGCCAATAAAAGTGGGGGACAAGCCAGGCAAAGGTCTTGTCCTGACCCAAGTGTCCTGCCATGGGTATCTCATGAGCCAGTTCTAAAGGAAAGGCTCGGTAACGTTGAGGGACAACCAAGGCCCGTGACGAACCGTGCACTGGTGCCTTTGGCTCACTGTAGAGGAGACCATCCTCCCAGTAAATATGGTAGTTCCCCGTAGTGTTACCCGCTGCCTGGGCTGCGGCCTGTCGCCTCAGTCCCTCAAGGGTAAGGCACTCCTTCTGGCCCTTACAAAACTCCTCCCTGGTAGGTCCTCCTTCCACATGCCACTCGGCAGGGATAGGTAGGTTCTCCAGGGAGACAACCTCCCCCTCCGCGGACTCCTGGTCCACCACCGCAGGTGGCCTATCCGTCTCACGGGCGTGGATGCCGAGGCAGGCTTCTCTTGTCCCCGAATCTTTCCCTTTCTGGCAGCTGGCTGTGCCTTTGTCCCAGGCTCCAGCCCAAGCGAACTCCCCCTCCGGGTAGTCACGGACCTTGTGCTGGCACAGGCCCAGTCAGGTGTACCCAGCATCTCAGAATGAGTCCGGTATTCCACCTTCTTCCAAGCATTGTGCTCCATATTATTCCCCAACAGACAATCAACTGGCACGGCAGGGCTTACAGCAACTCGAAGTAGACCTGCAACCCCTTCCCACTCAAATGGAACCTCGGCCACCGGGTAGTGACCCATTCTGCCGTCAGCCATCGCGGCGGGTGGAGTACATGTTGGATCACCTGCTCTGGAGACACCAGATGACTCCTTACCATAGTCATACTGGCTCCTGTGTCTCTCAGAGCTTCCCCTCTTTGGCCATTGATGGTGACCCACTGCCCATACTTGGTGGTATTTGAGGGCACCTGGATCTTAGGAACCATCTCCCGATCTCCCAGGGACACTAAAGTGACTCAGCTCTGGAAAACATTTTTCGAGTAGGTGCTCTTTTAAGATTAGATCATACAACCCCTCGTAGTCTCCACCTCTCTGCCTTGCACCCAACCCTCTAAGGCCTTTTTGGCATAATCTATGAAATCCACCCAATTCTGTGTAGCCAGTTTGTGGCTGTTCCTGAATTTTTGTCGGTACTTCTCAGGGGTCAGCCCAAACTTTCTTATCAGTGCCACTTTCATGGTGGGGTAGTTAGTCTGCTCCTCCGTTTCTAGGGCCAGAAGCGCATCCCTTCCAGCGGGAGGCATATATTTATACAGGCCACCCCCGTGTGTCTTTCCAATATCCCATGGGCTCTTAGCGAGACCTCATAGGCAGCCAACCATTTCGCAATGTCGTCCCCTGCACTGTAGCTGGCGACTACGTCTTTTGGCAAATAGGGTCGTGGTTCCCTGGCTATCTCTTTGGGTTCGCTGCCACCAACAGGAGCACTAGGAGTCCCTATTTGCAGGGCCTTGAGGTATAACTCCTTTGAACTCAATTCATGAGCCAGCCTCTGTTCCTCCCTCTCCTTCTCCATCTTAGCTAACTCCCACTTCAACTGCCTTTCCTCTCTTTGGTCAGCTAATTCTGCTTCGGTTAAGCTCCTCACAGAGACACTGCTGCCCTCCCTCGAAAGTGTCCTAGGACCTTGCAGTAGGTTCCCCCTTTCGGTTTGGTACAATTCATCCACTCCGATGACAGTGTCCCAATCCCCCTCTTCCTCCTCCTTCTTCCCATCTGAATGTGCTTCCACCCATGCCCTCAAGCTAGTTTGAAGTTCACTCTTTTTCGCACCTCGCTTGAAAAACGCCCCCTTTCTCTGACACAATTCTCTGAGTTGTGCCGCAGTATAGGTCTCCAACTCTTCCAAATCAAATTCCATTTTGCCAACAGGGTATCAAACAGCCACTTATAAGAATTCAAGGAAGGGTATCACGTGAGGGTTTCCTCCACCCACCACCAGGAAAGAATTTGGAAAAGCAAAACTGTAATTAGGGAGTCCGCTAGGAGAAAACTCCAGGTGTAGGTTTGTGGAGCACACTAGGCTACTGCTAAGTGGATGCAAGCATAAGCTCTATCCCACCACTGAACACCAATATGTTGGACCTGGGGTCACCAGTCCACATAGGGTAGCCTGGCACAGAGTGAAAGGACTTATCTCAAAGGCAATCGTGTTATGCTTGCGTCGCACTTATCACAGTAACCCAGCACCCATCCACTGAAAGAAGACACCACACCTTGTTAGAAAAATAGAAATGCTTTATAGAAATCTTTTGATAGGTTTACTCCTTCAGTAGTTCAACCTTATAATGCATTAAGCACTTCCACCTTTACTTATTTGCATAAATAGAGCACCACTTTGTTTTGTCTTACATGTTACACTTATTCACCAAATACAAAAGAACTCAGGGAAACTCTTGGCACTTCAGGCTTCCAGCAGTTATTTTACATTAACATCTCACCATTTTACTCATAGTGTACTTGACTCTGAGTTTACACCCCATGTTCCAACTTTCATTTTACTAAGAATCTCCCTTTAGCCCTTGTTTTACGTCAGGGCAAAACGGTTCCAACCACATCCCATACAAGTATTGGCTTACTCAAGTTTGACTCAGGCTAGTGGGAGATTTTGTCACTGTCCATTGCTAAAGCACCATAGCCAAAGTCAGTAAATATTAGCCGCTAGCATACATCAAAGAAAAGTCCCCAATGACATTAGTGGATTGCAACAACATGGCACCCTAAATGCAGTTTCCCTTTTAGTTTCACCTTCTTCTCACTTTCACATAAGCGTAGGGAGAGGGTTGTCAAAGTTAGTGTACATTCAAAGGTGTTAACCCTCCTCCCTTGAAGGCACTGCTACATTCAGTTCTTTTTCCCTAACTAACACTGTGTTATGATGATGCCACAGTTCTCCCTCAGTTTTCCGGCCTGCTATGCGTGAAGGGAGAGTTCTCAGAGAGGATTCAATACCCTCTGTTTCCCAGCCTGCTACCCTGCTTACTTTACAACCGGACCATCCGGCCGATGCCAGCAGTCTGAGGGATCACGGCGACAAACCGGGGAGTGTAGGGGTTAATTCTGGCCCGGTATGCTAAAGGCGGCCACATCCATACAGGGAGAGTCCGTGGTAACTGGAGTGCCTCAGTGCTTGTGAGTCCCTTCCTCTCCACGCCCCTCGGAGGTCCGGGCTCCTCCCTTCCCGGCCTCTCTCACTCTTGCCTTTCCCCTTCCGGGCTCAAATCCTCAGCGCCGGGTCAGCTCCGATGACAGAACATCCTGCGGACTCGAAGGCTTCTCTCCGTCGGAGATCAAGTCTCGCACGGGGCCGTCTCTCACCCGCCCTCGGCTACTTCACCTACGGCTCTCACTGGGAGCTCAGGTCGGCCTTGGTAAGTCTACAGCCACGAAGAGAGAGGGGGGGGGGCAGATTCTGGCCAGGCTCACAGTCGCTGAGGGGAATCTCTATGCCCTGCCTTTAGAAACCACCAGGTAGGGAATTGACTTCACGGGAGTTCTTTTTGTGGTAATCCCCGATATAAGTCAGTTCCTGCCACGCTTACTTTTCAGATCTACATAGATCTTTTCTAGCGATCCTTACTGGGGGAAAGTCTCTCTTCTCTGGTACCTCAAGTATGTTGTGAGGAGACGGCTCTGCCGGGTCAGATCCACGGTTGAGGGGGGGTATCAGACAGTAAAGAGGAAGCAGCCCCCAGAGGCTGTCAGACCCTCTACCGCGTGCCCACCTCCTCGCTCCTCAGCCTGGACTCCAGCTCGCCCTTGACCTGAGTACCACCTCTCCTCAGCTCAGCTCTCTCTACAAAATGGCCGCACAGCATTCCAATATTTATAACCTAGGACCAGAGGGTCTAGAGTGGACTCATATTACCCAATGGCCCCAAGCCCTGAGGTAGCACTTGGCAGTTGGCAGGCACCATTTTGTAAAAGATCAACTCCATCACCTCCATTTTAAAAGAGCACCTGTGCCCCTTCATGGTGTAAAAAACAATAATAAGGCACCCAGAGCTCTAAGAACAACACCAAAAATTGTAGTGGACACAAAAAATAAAAAGAAAAATTAGGAGGCAAAAAGGAAAAATAGGAGGGACTACCCAAAGGGCTGACAGGTCTAACACTCTCACAGTCGTGGCGGCGGATTATGTTCCGTATAGGACGCAGGAAGTTCCAATTAATGCTTGGCAGCTCGGAGTTTGGTTTAATGGCGCCCTACCCCACACTTTATTGGCACCTAGATTAGGTCCTTTATCGATACCAGATGCAACCATTCCTGTCTTAGCTGGATTAACGCCGCATCCTAATGCGGGGGCGATTCCAGTAGCTGAGTTAAGGCGCCTACATACGGTCGCAATTGCGGTCATTAGGGACTTAGTGCAATTTATTAGCCACAACGTCCAGGGTGGGGCTCCTGGTGTGCAGGCTCTTCCAGTAGGATCGAGCGGTTTGACGCTCAGTCCCGTGATGGTTAATGCAGTAATGGGCAAGCGTCCCCAGGATAAGGATGATATGCCTTTCTGGCTTGCTGAAAAGTTTGATCAGCTGGAAGCAGTATTTCCCAATACGTCTCCTGTGGAGAAATTACTGGAGCCACCAATCACCATAAAACACTTTTTGGTGTAGTAAAAGAGCTGGCGGGCTCTAAAATAGTCGCTAGCCCTCCTCCCCTCAACCAACAGCAGTGCGATAATCTCGCCCTTTTTTTCACTGGAAAAATTGAAAAAATTCAGCAGGAATTAGCCAAAACCAACTTAAGTAGACCACAACAAGACCCCTTTACTACTTCAACCAGTGACCCACCTGTCACCTCTACCCCCCTAACTTGGCACTCACCTCTACTTCCACAGCCCATCTCGACCACTGGCCTCTATTAAATATGGAAGGACTAGTAACTATCTTAGGTAACATCAAATCTGGCTCGCCTAGAGATCCCCTCCCTATTTCCATTATGAAACAGTTAGATACTCCCCATCTGCAGATGATTCTCAGCACTCTGAATACCTCTTTGATAAACTCATCTGTGCCATCACTCTGGAAAAATGCGATGGTCACTCCGCTTCTGAAAAAACCTACGGCAGACCCTAAAGTTCTGGCCAACTACAGAGCCATCTCCCTTCTGCCCCTCTTTTCCAAAATTCTGGAAAGACATGTTCATGCTACTCTTTCACAGTACATTGAAACCAATAATTCTCTCCACCCTTCGCAGTCAGGTTTCCGTACTGGCTTCTCCACAGAGACAGCACTTTTGGGAGTCACTGAGAGGCTTCGTCAAAATCTCGATGCCGGACAAACTGTAGCACTCATTCTGTTAAACCTCAGTGCAGCATTCGATACCATCTCCCATGAAGTACTTATTCAAACTCTGAAATTGTCTGGCTTATGTGGTGCTGTCCTGGATTGGATCACCTCCTTTTTAAACAACCATACCTTTCAAATTACCTCGACTGTAGCATGCTCTAAAACCTTCACCTCCCCGTATGGGGTGCCTCAGGGCTCAATACTGCTGAACAGGCTGGTCTAACCCTCTTCACCTATGCGGATGACTCCTATCTTAAACATGGTCTCAGTTGTATCTCCAACTGGATGACGCAGAATCATCTGAAGCTTAACGGTGAAAAAACGGAGGTCCTCATCCTAGGCAAGCAGAAAGACCTTTGGTGCCGTGCTCACTGGCCGGCAGAGATGGGAAACCTCCCCACACCTAGCAGCCATGTTCGGAATTTGGGCGTCATTGTCGACGACACGCTTTCTATGAACCAACAAACCGTCAAAATAACCGCGCTTTGTTTTACTATCCTAAAATGTCTCAGGAAAATACTATGGATGTTACATGTTTACACTCAAACAGTGGTCCACGCCCTAGTCACATCTCGACTTGACTACGGCAAGATTCTTTACCTTGGCTCAAACAAAGCTGTGATCCGGAGACTTCAGTTAGTCCAAAACTCTTCAGTCAGACTTCTCTGCAAAATTCCCAGGGCCTCCCCCATTTCTGGACATCTTCGCAACCTTCACTGGCTCAGGGTGGAGAACCGGATTAAGTTTAAAGCCCTGAGCTACATGTTTAAGATCAAGGCCGGCACTGCCCCTCACTACCTTCAAGCGCTTGTTCGTCTCCATTTTCCCTCTCGTCACCTACGGTCCAGTAGCATGGGCAATTTCTTAGTACCCAGAGTTAAATTCTCCAGAATGGGAGATGGATCCTTTACTTACCTTGGCCCCTCTCTCTGGAATGCCTTGCCCACTAACATTCGCGAAGAAACTGACTACGTCCACTTTCGCCGAACACTTAAGACCTGGCTTTTTAATCAATAATTCATACTGTTTGCCCGAGATGTTGATCCACGTCCGTTATGGCGCCGGGAAACCCTTTTTGGGTAGCTGAGCGCCTTACAAATCCAATAAATAAATAAAAATAACTAAATAAACACAGGATTCTTACAATATGTTTGTCCAAGGAATTGGTGCCCGAAGCCGGTGACTGTGAATCTTGGGGTAAAATCTTTGCGGCAGTCTATAAGAGGTGTTTCGGCACACCGCCAAGGACTGTCCTGCTAACTGTCATTAAGCGTGTTCAAGATGAACATGGACCTGTGGCTGCGGTTGAGTTGGGGATGAGGCTCTGTGGCTCATTTGATGTAGTTTCCAATCTAGCCCTTGCTAATGTCAAGGGAGATGCGGTAAGCTTTCAAGTGGCGAATGCTTTGCAGACTGTTCCAGACGCCGACAAACCCATACAGTTGCCGAGAATAATTACGGGGGATTATAAGACCGTGGACGTAATAGTTTAGGTGTGAAGCCTTTCGCTACTAAAGAGAAGAAACAAACACAGGCTGCTAAGTCTGATAATTCAGAACAGCCTAAATCTCAAAAACAAAATTGGACTAAAAACAAAAAACCGGGTAAGCAACAGAAACAGGAGTCACACCCTGCATCACCTGAACGAGTATATGATTTGCGCGACCGCACTACGATTAAGTCATCTGATCGATTTCAAGTTGCTGATCAACATTCTCCTCGTTCTTTACAGGACACATTGGCCTCATCAACCACAGAATCGCGACCAGCCCCGCCCGAAAGACAGGAAAGGGCAAGCAGGACGATTCTACACCGAGAAGACCCCAGTTTCAGAAAAAGAAAGTCGCCGTTTTAACAGCGAGATATGCCACAGATAATGAGAACGCAGCTTTGGAATCTGACACGGGCCCTGACGTTGTTGGACAGCACAGCGGAGATTACCATAATTTGAGTAAGCCTGCGTCCACTACTGAAGGTGACAGCGACTGATCAGTTTGCTGTTGTTGAGACAGCTGACACTAGAGTAGGACCCCCTGAAAGGCTTTTTGAGATTGTTATTAACATAGGAGACATGCAACGTACTGTAAAAGGGGTATTTTGGCGAGATTTACCATCTACTTATGATATTTTGTTAGCGGAGGCTGACTGGCCCCCACCTTTTGTGCTCACTGCTCTAAGAGGGGAGAGGTAATCCTCCCTAGTTTCGCGAACACAGTCCCGAAGGAGCATGCGCAGAATTTGGCAGAAGAGTGGGCTAAGGCGCTAGCGCCAGCTTTGTACCGTACTCACTGTGGTTGGGATAGATTGTCACCCCACCATTAGATTCCTTTGCGGTCGATGCCACAACCTCAATATCCCATGCGATGAGAAGCGAAAGCTCCAGTGGCAGAAATCCTTGAACAATTGTAATATCAGGGAGTTATAGAAACTTGTGTGTCTCCGATGAATAACCCACTTTTTACTGTAACCAAGCCTGACGGTTCATATCGTTTGGTATTGGATTACCGGCATTTAAACTTGCATTGCCGTACCTGTGCAGTACAGAATACTCACGGCTCGGCCTTAGTGGATAGTCTTGTGAGTAAACGTTTTAAAACAACACTTGACATTTCCAACGTTTTTTTTGCCCATAACTTGTCTGAATTGAGTTCTCAATGGACTAGTTTTACCAGTGGTGGCAGACAGCTTAAATTTAAGCGCCTAGCTATGGGTTACAAAAATAGCCCGGGTGTGTTTGCTGCCCGTATAGTGTACTTGTTGGAAACAATGGATCCAGATGCATGTTCATATGTTGATGATATATATCTCACCGATGATGAACTTTGGCAGAATCTGAGCCGAGTGGACCACATAATTGGCTGTTTTGCAGACTTCGGCTATAAATTCAACTTTGCAAATTCTCATATTGCAGAGTTTACAGTGTTGTTTTTGGGTTACGAACTCAATAATGAGGGCAGAGGCTTAGCCCCGCACTTTTTGGAGAAATGTGCACAATTACGCGCTCCAACAACGCTGAAAAAACTACAGTCTTTGCTGGGATTTTTAAATTTTGGGCGTACGTATATTCCCGATTATGCCCAGCGTATCAAGCCTCTGTATGCTTTGATACAACCAACTTTTACCAAATCATGCTGGCTGCCGGAACATTCAGCCCTTTTGCAATCTTAGAAGGCTGACCTTCTTGAATCAAAATTCTTACTGACTCGTGATAACCACACTAACCTGGTGATTAGAATCGTACCCGGGGCGGTGGGCTTCACGTACCTTACCTTTAATGAAGGTGACACAGTACCTATTGCTTACAAGTCACACTTTTCACAGCAGTGAAATGGCGATTCTGAAGGAATGCGCACTGCCGCAGGGAAAACGCATGTTAGTTGTTACCCCGTATCCTGCCTAGGAGGGAGTGACGAAAGCCAGTGTACCGAATTCTAAAGCTTTGCACCCACGGTGGATACAATGGGCCACGTCATTGACGTCTCCGGATGTCACGTTTATCTTTGATGCTTCCTTGCAGTCACAGGAGTGCTTACAGTGTGAATTCGTTCATCCTGCTCCCTTGACAATGCGCCCTTTGGAAGAGTTCCATTGTATCATTTACACTGACGGTTCTGTGCAAGTGGCGCATGGGTCTAAGCACGCATATGTCTCGGCCTGCACGATTGTGGTGGGTACCATGGTGAATGGAGAGTTCAAGTCCGATGTTGTGCATTCACAGACCTTAGGGGTCTGTACAGCCGAATTGGCAGAGCTACGTGCTCTCTTGCTTGCATTGGAGTACGCAGATCCTAGTGTGACTACTCTTATTGTGACTGATTCTTATTACTGTGTACAGTCATACAATAATAATCTATTCTTTTGGGGTCAGAATGAATATTGAGACTCCAAAGGTAGCACAATAAAACATAAAGTGATCTGGGTTCGAGTGGCTGAACTTAAAAAGCAACTGCCGCTTGTGTATGTAGTTCACACTCTTGGTCATCAGCGCATAGGAGTACACGCTGTTGGCAACAGCTTAGCCGATGAGGCCGCAAAATCAGCAGTATCGACATATATGGTTGCAGCAGTTACACGTTCCAAAAGTAAGATTGATAATGATATCTTGGCTGCTATAGCCGCTACTGTGAATGGAAGTAAATGTCCTACAGGATTCCCTTTCTAAGTACTCATATCACTTAAGTCCCAAAAATGTTCCTTTTGTGAAGATACCAGACGTTGGTGACAGAGTGATTCCCAACACAGACCGCAGACACTCACTGATTACAGCTGCACATGAAGGTGTTGCGTCCGCTCATGCAGGCGTTTCGTCTACTGTAACTCAGTTACAGCCACGTTTTTGGTGGCGGGAACTGTATCAACAGACGCGAGATTATGTCCTCCAATGTGACATTTGTCAGCAGATTAAGCCTTCAACGGCTGCGCGTCCGCCCCAGACACAGTTGTACATTTAGAATAAACCACCTGGGTGTGTTTATTTGGACCACTGCGGTCCTTTTTCTTCTGATACTGCGTATAAGTACATCTTCGTTGCAGTTGACTCATGCACACGCTTTGTTTGGGTGTGGCCGCAACGCAGCGCTGATTCACGGACTGTCATAAGAGACTTGCGTATCTTTGTAGGGATTTTTGCATGTGGTACCTTCCATTCCGATCAGGGTCCAGCGTTCGCCTCTAAGGCGTACAAGGATGCCATGAGTTCCCTGGGGGTCCACGTCAAGTTTTCGTCTCCGTACCGACCTGAGGGTAATAGTGTTGTGGAGCGAATGAACCGTGATAGAAAGCAGTCTTTGACGGCCCGAGTTATAGGCACTGGCAGGAACAGGCTAGACCATCTTGGTGGCATACAGCGTGCACTTAATAATCTCCCTAGAAGGTCTCTGGGTGGGCGGACCCCATACAAAATGCTCTTTGGTATCAAAATGTTCGTCCCGGACCTTGAGGGTCTAGACCCAATGGCGGTCGATGACGTGGATGAACATTGTCATGTTTTGCAGAATCTACAAAAGACCAGAGACAGTCTTGCAAAGGAACACTTGCCTTCCTCATATGATGCTGCGTTGCAGATCCCGGTAGTTGGCTGGCTTACCCGAAGGTTGGAGAACTGGTCCGAAAGAAGATCGAGAACAAGAAATAATTTGGCACCTCGTATCGAGCTCCAGTTCCTGTACTTGGCGTGCAGGGCACAAGAACAGTCATTTTACCTCCACTTCCAGGTCGTAAAGAAAAAAGGTATATCTCTATTGACAATGTCAAGGTACACAGAGTGGCCGATACTCCTTAGCATGGCGCCTGCATTTTCCGTGCCGGCACTGCAGAGAAATTCTCTTTTGGTTCCAGCTCCTAGGAATGTGCCCGAAGTTACTATCGAGATGCATGTGATTTCAAATCCCTTATTAACTGACATTCCCGATACAATTATTGATGAACCTGATTACGCGTATCCCACAACTTTATCGATGCCTGATTTTACAGACTCGAGTAGCTAATGAGTCCAGATTTTCATTTGAAACTGCCTCTTCCACATCCAAGACCCCTTCCAGGATTGCTGTTTTTGTTCATTGGTTTAAAAAAATGTTTTTGATTCCCCCTTGGACTTACATCTGGATGGTCCTCTTTTCTATTTTTTTTGTTTGTCCGTAGGTTTTGTGATATATTTTTACCGTTTGGTAAATGGACATTATGTAGAGGAAAGAACTGTGATACGTACTCTTAATGGAACATTGGCTCCGCACTCTTCGTCCCACATCCACAGATCCCGGAGAGATTTAGACTATGTTAATATTACTGCCTGGCCCGTCCTGGATGGTATAGTTTGGGGCGCAGTCGAATTTCAGATTCATGGTCCGACAGAAGTCGTTAATGTCCCTAATGTGTTACGAGTTTCCATGGGGGATGTAATTAAACAAAATATACGTGCTGATGATTGGGATGTACAAGCTAATCAAGCTTTGTTTTCAGATTTGAAATATTTTGCTGCCTTCGATGCTGAAGATTTATATTCAGATTCTGCTAATTATGGTGAATTATACTGTTACCAGGACTTTGGCAATCATTACCTGCATGACGCAAACACGAGAAGAAATGTAGTAAATTATACTCAGTGGGAACATTGCCCAGCCCCTATAGAAGGCAGTTCTAAGGCTCTTTTAAAGAGATTTACATATTTTACAGATTTTAATCAGACAAATCAAGATGCATTTTATTCTAAGTTAAAGGAAAATTCCTCTTCCAAAGTTAGACTAACTCACACTAAACTGTTATATTCCAAGTCCTTTCTTGACCAGTTGGCAATAGGGGGCTATGAATTGTGGAAAGATACTATTGATCTTAAATCTGTTTGGGGTTCTAAAAGTTGGCAAGTGCAAGGCACAGAGGCTTTGCACCATGCATGTCTCATCCCGAAACATATGTTGTTTTTGAATTCTACTGTTTCACAGACTACTTGCTTTGGATTGGCTACACCTGAAAAATTAAATGCCCCTACTTTTCCTGATTTAGGAGAATACCAGGGATGGGATGATTTTACAGAATTATCTATCCGGGATTTACAAAAATTAATGCTGAATTCTTCATTTAAAATTTCAAGCATTAATCCCACTAGTTGGTTGCTTTGGCACAAAAGTGCTGATTCCTGTCAACGTCGTTTTTTGGGTCTAGCTCCTGGTTATAAACAAGTTACGACGGATCCCAGATTCCTGTGTGACCATTCTGTAACTACTTACTCAGTAGGGAAGTTGTGTCAGAATTGGCTCAAACACTCCACTTTGGCTTCTGTTAAGATGCATTTGTCAAAATTGACGGAGGATGTTGATCTGAATGACTTTGTGAAAGGTTCTGCAACTGGCAGATCCAAGAGATGGATTTATGCTGTTTATAATGAAATTTGGAAGCTATCGCAAGTTGAAGCTGCTTTGCGTTTGAGAGCTATTGATCAAGCTAATTTAGAAAAAGTGCTTGCTGTAGTAGATAATCGTCTTAACACGCTTTCTTCCCGCATGTACACATTAGATAATATTGTTTCATCTGTAGTTGATATTGTACAAGAAGATGTGTCTGTTTTATTTCATGGTCAAAATCAGCTGCGTTCTATTATGCAGTTTGCTTGGACTTTACAGACGTTAAAGGCAGGGCGAGTTCCTTGGGACTATATAAATACGTCCTCGTTATTTGCCCCTTTTAATTTAACTGAAAAACAACAGTTTATGTCAATGAAGGATGCAACGTTTTCTATGTTGCATATTGAAAAGTTAGAACCACTGCCTTGTTCTATTGCTGAATACAATTCTGCAGTATGGCTTATACATGGGTTAATTACACTCCCGTTTTCACTTTTTAAATTTGATAATTGCATGAAGTATTATGCTATAGGCCGTTATAAACCATTGGGGAGTGCTTATCTCCATGAAGTTTGGTCTCTGCCATTTACATACAGATGCCTGAGGGAGGGTAAAGAAGTTTATTTGAATGGGGAAGACTGCACAGTTTCGCCTGACCGTTCCCTGGTGTGTAGGAATATTCAAATTCATGGTTCTTGTAATGAGAACGCGAGTAATCTGGCGTGTGTTTTAAAAGGCACACCTACACCTGCTATCGAGCCGACATTTACATTGCTGGCAAATGGTAGTTATTTACTATTAAACAATGAAGATTGCTGTGGGATGATTTCCGGCATTCCTTACGTAGTTACCGTCAGTGAAAGGGTAATCTGCTGTAAAAATGTTTTATTTCCGCCCCGCGTAGGAAGCTGGATGTTTACATCTGGCCGTCGATTCTGACCTGGGAGACAGAGTTCAACAAACTGAGTCAAATCAGAGCTCTATTGTCCCAAAAAGAAGTTGCCCTCACATCTGCTCGTGAAACATTTGTCCTTCACGTGGCCAACACCCGCACAGAAGTCTAACCTTTATTGAATACGGACATGCCCTTACATTTTGGGGAGTTAATTCATACTATCTTTAATGCCTCCTCGACTACGGGGCTGGCTCATGTTTTTTAAACTTGTTAGTGGCCTTGTCACTTCCTTTCAAACTATTTTTGGTGTATTCCCTGCCTTTTTTCATTCGATATTCTCCAGCCTGTTTGGTGGATTTCCCTCAATGCTCGCAGTGGTTGCCGGTGTGCTTCTATTACTATTTTTGTTTAAAAATGGATGCACTTCCTGTGGATCGCGACAATCAGTGCCGGTTGTGGTTGCTGCGCAGCCGAATGCTTAATTTTTATGGAGTGCTGCCTTTGGCTACATTAAGTGCATCTTATGGATTATCGTTTCGATTTTCCTTTTTTACATGCGTTCAGCCTGTCTTTCATTGCCTGAGCTGTGATTTCGACTGGTCCCTGGATTTGTGTCTCTGCGGTACGGTGTCTCCCAATGCAGATTATGATTGGCTGATGAGCCCCTTAGTTGCTCATGAAATGCTCTGTTCTGGCGGAGGGATTATGGCCTTTGCAGCGATGCATGGAGTCTTGGGGCGTTGGAATGTGTTCACAGCAGCGCATGATTTCTTGGCACGCAGTTATATTGAAGTAAACCCGAGTTGTCCTCTGGTGCTAGAGGCTCCGGTGATCGAAGAACATGCTTGCTCTTTCCCTTTGGTGAATTGGATGGCTGAAATGTTTTCAGATGAGAACAACGACTTCCTATTGGAGGCTGTTGCAACGTATTGCGCATACACGCTATTGGAGTGAGACATTACTTTTTCTTCGCTCTTTCCCCCGACTGAGGTCAGGAGTACAGCGGTGTACGTTTTTTTTTTAACTCAATATTGAAATTGTATTAGCATTTGTTGCAATTTTTTTTCTACCGAACTATAAAGTTTATTCCCGTTATCTCAAATTATGGCCATTTTTGAACTTTACTCTGACTTTAAAACTTGGACTCTGCGTTCATGATTTGATTCTGTTTACGTCACGTGCTCCGATCAAGTGAGGGTGTCGTGGAGATGACCCGTACATTTATATAGTATTAAGTTAGCATGAGCTCATTAGAAGTTTAAATGCCATTTTTCCTTGCCTGCTCTACTTTGCACACGGCACACTCTGAGCTGGTGTTTAGAGAAACGATAGATGCTTTGCTTCACATGAGAATAACTTGTTTTGCTGCATTTCTAGCCTGCTTCGATAGTTTAGTCTGCACAGTATGCGCTGCCACCGTCAAGGTTATTTTAGACACTGAGGTTGTTGTTCTAACTGATCAGCGCACGCTCTATCCATCACATGTATGCAGCTGTGGCCACCTCTGAGGTTCTGCACGTTTAATAATGCACTGGGTGGGCATTAATAGACACACTTGGAGAACATTCGTGTGCTGAGAGCTTGTGGAGAATATGATGTGATCCACTCATGCTGATTACCAGAGGTATGGGGCTGCCCATGTAAACCTGTGAGACCTTCTATTAGTTAGTTGGAAGGCGAAATATAGGTATATGTATAACCTGTTTCCCTTTAGCATTATAACATGCTTTCTCCCTTTGTATTTTATGGAATAGTAACAATGCTGACAACCTTGCTTTTTATAACATGTTTACTTATACTAGCAAAGATGCTGCTCATGAGAACACGATGTTAGAAATAAACATTTCAAACTTATTTGTGTCTCATTTACTCCTTGTTTTGGACTGATATGATAGTATAATGAAAGAGTGTTCTTGCTTCCACCTTACATGAGGTATCCTAAGTTCCATGTTCTGGGTTGACTAATCATTGGGGTTTTCACTATAGGATGAAGAACCGATGAGTCACTGATGCTAATCTGGTAGTGGACGTTAGGTACTAAGGTGAGTTTTGGTGCACCCTAATTCACTGAGGTCCTAGGTCGCTATGCACAGTTCTGTATAGGAACGCAATCCCTGCAACAAAAGCAGTAAAAGAGAATCGTATGGATGGGCTTTTTTTTTTCAAACTTACTTCAGAGCGTGTCAGTGGCTTTCTCCCTCACGCTGTGCGAAGGGTGCTTCTCGTTTGTGGCACCTTCTGTTTAAAAGAATACCCTGTGTTACATATTTGCTAATCTGAATAATGCTCACAAAAGTGGTGTGCTGTTGCATTATGTATGTTTATGCCACGTTTGGACCTACTTACAATATTGTGCGCGCTCTTGGGTCTCTTTGTATTCGGAAATGGGGGAAACCTTTGACACGTATTTGATTCAGTTAATCAAAGGAGGAAGAGAAACACAAATGAATGTTTTAGTTCGTGCGCCTTAGGATATTTTCTCACTAACGCTTTAACAGGGTCAGTGGACCTTTCCTTAACTCATAATTTGTGTCATGCCTTAACGGTCGTCCTGCCGTTCTGTTGTCTCGAGCGTGAGCGCGGAGACTACCACTTAAATTTATACCTTTGTACAGGAAGTGCTTATGTCAGAGCAAAGCATTGTGGGAGTTGTAGTTTCTGTGTTTGGAAGGAGGTGTGGCCACGACGGTTTACCTACTCTGAGTGTATATTCATTTTGTTTTATTTACATACTTTCTGAAAAAACCTCATTCCTGTGGTGGTTGACTAGTTAGTGTAAACAAATTATGTATACAACAGAACTTTATTTACTGGAGCAAAATAAAAAGCTTGTTTAGAATTAGGTTAAGCAAATGAATTAAATGGTCCGTCATAAGTACAGAGGGCTCAACGCAATGTTTGTTGAAGTTCTGTCATTTCGATCAACCTGTCTACTACACAGTTGAATTTTAGTATTACATAGGCTTCTCGCTTGAGAAGTATTGATTCCACACTTCTTCCTCGGTGTGGGATTTTGATACCCGAGAGCACTGTCCACTTGATCTTTTTCAGTGTGATTCATGTCAATAAATTGTTGAACCATTAGTGATGTCAACACTTTTTGTTTAATTCTAGACCGATGTTGGGTCAGTCTTTGATTTATTTGTTAATTGGTTTTTTCAATGTACAGCTTGGGGTATCGGCACATAATTGCATATACTGTATTTCTACTTTTGCAATTTGTGAACTCTTTGTGAGTCCATTTAATATAGTTGAATTCAAACTCTATCCCTTCCACTGTGTTGGTGTGTGATGTACAATTACCACATTTGTGGTCTCCTTTCTCTGGATTAAGGTTCCATATTGTTCGTAAAACAGTTTTGACTTTGGAGGTGCCCAAGTCAGCTCTTATGATTTGTTGTCCGATGCACCTATTTTTCTTTAGTGTAAATCCAATTCCTGGTGCTATGGGAAAATTCCTTGACTCCATCCTAGAATGCTCCTTGGCCAGATCTAGCACTCGGACCAACTTCCTCATCCTAGGGGACTTTAATGTCCATTTTGAAGACAGCAAAGACAATACGGCCTCAGAACTGATCCAAGACTTGGCTACTCACCAACTGCACTTACAGAATTCCCTCCCTACTCATAATCGGGGGCATTTGCTCGACCCCATATTCTGTAATTTCCAGGACCTTGTGACCAGGCCCCCCACTCCTGTGCCATGGTCCGACCACCTTCTTATTCCTTTCAGTTGGCACATTTACTCCAAACCGCCGCAAATTCAAGCCCCCGGCAGACCATCCAGACCCTGGGCAAAACTAGACGCTGCTAGATGGAAACAAGCCCTCGAGGATACAGTCCCCACCCTTAGCTCAACCATCGACCTCGCAGACAGGGAATTTTCATCCTGGATTACCAACTCTTTAGACCTAGCCCTCCCAAAAAAACCTCATCGTAAACCAAGGACAAAAGCTACCTCTCCATGGTTTACCCAAGAAATACGCCTTCTAAAGAAAGCCTGTAAGAGAGCAGAAAGAGTCTGGAGAAAAGACTTCAATCCTATCAGTAAAAACAACTACAGACTGATGATTCTCAATTATAAAAAAGCTCTGAAAAACGCACAAATCTCCTTTTACAGCGAGAAAATTAGCCAAGCAGCAAACTCGTCGAGGGAGACGTTTCTCACTTTGAAAAAGCTTCTTAAACCCCCCACTCCCCCAGCTGCGCGAGACCCTACAACAGAACACTGTAATGAGTTAGCCAACTTTTTTGACTCTAAAATTCAAACTATACTCAAACAACTTCCGCCTCTCTCCCCCTTAGACCCCTCCCCCCTTCCCACCTCCCAACATCAGAGCAATGGTGTTGAACTAAACAAATTCCAACCCATCAATGCGGAAACTCTTGGTTCTATACTACAAGCCCTCAAAAGCGGATCGCCCCATGACCCAGCCCCGATGAGACATCTTAAACAGGTAGCCCCGAGTATCCTGCCTCTTATAACCAACTTACTAAATACCTCTTTCGAATCTGGAACAGTGCCCACAAACTGGAAAAAAGCGGTGGTGAAGGCACTCATAAAAAAACCCAACCTTGACCCGGATAATCTGGCCAACTTCAGACCTATATCCCTCCTCCCAGGCATCAGTAAACTGGCGGAAAAACACATAAACTCCCAGCTTTCATATTATAATGAGCTGCTAAAAGTCTCTCAAACGGGCTTCCGCCCGGGCCAAGGGACAGAAACAGCAATGGTGGCGGTAGTCGAAGAATCCAGGAAAGTCATCGATGCAGGAGGATCAGTGGCAGTGATCCTCCTGGACCTCAGCGCAGCATTCGACACCGTCAACCATAGCATCCTTGCCCAACGCCTAGGAAACCTCGCCATCACCGGGACAGCCCTTAAGTGGCTAAAATCCTTCCTCCACAACCGCTCCTTTCAGGTGGCAGATGGAGACTGTATCTCCAAGGAAACCCCGATACGTTGCGGAGTGCCCCAGGACTCCTCTTTGAGCCCGACACTCTTCAACGTATACATGGCACCTCTGGAACAAATCGTCGTCCCCTACGGCATCAAACTCCTGACCTACGCGGACGACACACAGCTGGTCGTTTCTCTGAGCCAGTCAGAACCCCCCTCCATCGATCTGTATTCCTGCCTGGAGAATATAGTCAGCTGGATGAGCAACTCCCATTTAAAGCTCAATGGGGAAAAAACGGAGCTAATGGTACTAGGCAACCAGTCCCTTTTTTGCCCGGAGTCTCTATGGCCGCCCAGTATGGGCCCACCACCAATCCCCAAAACTGATATCAAAAGCTTGGGGATCTGGCTGGATGATAAACTTACTCTCAGCACCCAGGCCAAAAAAACTGCAGGAACTTGCTTTGGCTTGCTCCGCTCCATCCGCAAAATTCTTCCACTCCTACCATTCCAGTCTAGAAAACTGGTCATCCAGGGCCTCATACTGTCCAGATTGGACTACGGCAATGCCTTATATCTTGGATCCCCAAAGAAAGTCATCTCTAAGCTTCAGGTGGTGCAAAATGCGGCTGCCAGAATTCTCACTGGCACCAAAAAACGCTGCTCTGCCAAGCCTGCACTCAAAGAACTGCATTGGCTCCCGGTGGAACAAAGGGTGCATTTCAAGGCCATGTGCCTAACCCACAAAATCCTGCACGGAAAAGCCCCCCCGGTTCTGAAAAATCTCGTAACTCCCCACACGACAACCAGAACCCTACGCTCTACCAATGCCCACCTGACCAAAATACCCAAGATCAAAAAATCACGTTTCGGAGGTCGACAATTCTCATTCCAGGCATCCAAGATGTGGAATACTCTTCCACCGGCCCTCCGGGCCCAACCTAATCTCTTAACATTCCGCAAATCCCTGAAGACATGGCTGTTCCCTTGATCTCTTGTTTCCCTCCGGCCCCTCCCTTGGAGATCTTAGTGGATTCTGTCAGCGCTGGGACGCTCCCGGGCAGCCATGCGCTCTACAAATCTCCTAAATAAATAAAAATAAATAAATAAATAATGGTCTTTCCATTGGACACTCTAATCTGTACAATAGATGCCAATTATTCAAAATGATCTTTCGGAATTTAATAGTGTGTGGACCGTATCTTTTCACGCACACTAGCTTATTGAGAGGTTTTTTGTTTTTTTAGTTAATAATTTTTCTCTCTGTATATACCATGCTCTTTTTTGGACATGTTTGAGCATCTTCTTCGGGTAGCCTCTTGCCTTCAGATTGTCGCACAGGATATCAGTGTGCCCTATGAAGTCATCCTTTCGGGAACAATTGCGTCTTACTCTTAGCAATTGACTGTATGGAACATTCGCTTTCAAACTTTGCGGGTGAAAACTTTGATAAAGAAGGATGGTATTTTTATCAAAGGGTTTTCTACATAATGTAGTTGTCAATTTCTAATCTTGTGGGAAAACTTCAACATCTAAGAACGTCAACCGCGTCTGGCTTTTAGTCATGCTGAATTTGATGTCTGGGTGTCTCGTGTTTAGCCACTCATAGAATTGTGATAGTTGTTCGGCCTTGCCTCCCCACTGGCACCAAATATCATCAATGTAACGATACCAAGATTGTATGTATTGACTGTAAGGGTTGTTGTGGTGAATGGAAATGTCTTCAAACAGGGCCGTGAAGAGGACCGCCATCTCCGGAGCGTAGGGACACCACATGGCAGTCCCCTTGACCTGCATGACGAACGTGTCAATAAATCGAAAGTGTTTTTTTTTAAGTGCTATTCTAGCTAAGTTCATTGTGAATTCTGTGGGTACTCTTTGCGGTTTTGGTCGACCTTCTAAAAAGAATTCTATCGCTTACAGACCATCATCCTGAGGGATCTGGGTATAAACAGAAGTGACGTCGAACGAGACCATCCATTCTTTGTTGACGTCAAATGGATGGCCTTCAATTTCATTGATAAAATCTGTGGTGTCTTTAAGGTATGATGTAACTTGGTTCATGAACGGTTTCAGGAAGACATCCGCATATTTGGCAATTGACTCCAGAACTGAGTTCACCCAGATGGTTCTTGGAGGTTTTAGTGTATTTTCGGTAAAAAATAAATGACTGGGGTGCGTGGGTTGGCTTTATTTAGGAATTTAAACTCCTTTTGGCCCAAAATCCCTTGTTCTAGTCCCCATGTGAGTTTATTATGTGTTTCTCCCTGTATATGACTAGTGGAGTCTTCCTTCAACTGTCTCTACCACTCAACATTGTATATTTGGCTATTTGCTTCAGCAATGTATTTCTCCTTCGACCACACGACAAGAGCCCCCCCTTTGTCAGCGGGTTTGACCACTATTGTATCATCATTTCGTAAGTCTCTGATGGCAGCTTGTTGGTGCCGTGTGATATTTCTTTTGAAGTACGGCTTTTTCTTTTCAAGTTGTGTAATAGATGATAGAACTGTCTCTTTAGGAATGGTATATGCCGGGAGTATGAAAGAAGATTTATTGGATAAGCCTGATGGCTCTGGAATCTTAACGCTCTCTTTACTGTGGAAAAAGGCTTTGAGCAGGATTTTCCGGCAAAATTCGAATGCTTCGATTTTCAGATTGACTAGGTCTGTTGTTACTGGAATGAATTTCACTCCAAGCTCTAAGACTGACTTTTTATGAATAGACAACTGTTTTGGTGAAAGGTTGACTATGGAAGATTCCATTACGTTTTGTAAAAGTTTCTCCGAATTCTCATTTCCCATGCTTGTGGTTTGAATCTGACTCGGTTTTTGGACTCGCCCTATTCTAAAAAAGTATTTGTCCGTTTTGATGGTCCTTCTTATGGGTCTAAGTCTCCCGATGAGTCGGATGAAGAAGTTTCAGGAAAGGTAAAAAATCTATTCTTGGATCGACCTTGATATTGGGAGAGACCTGGACGTTCTTCAACCTGCGAGTAATAATCCTCTTTTAGATAAGGAGTTTCTATATTGAAGGGTTTTAAATCCTTCTCAAATTTTGATGTTCTGAAGTTGATAGTGTTATCCGTGAAAATTTGGATCTCTTTGTCAATTTTTTCTGAAAGAGCTTTTGCTTCAGAAGCATTATGATTATCTTGAATAGCTGTAATTAGAGTGTCTATTTCTTCTTTATCTTTTAGACCAAGTCTTTGTGTCATTTTGATTGTGTGGACGATAAGGTCCCTGCGGCATTTGGAGGAAATGAAGCTAAAACTCTTTTTGTACACTGGGTCTTCTGTAAAAGTAAACAGCACGTTTTTTACCTGTAGGCCCCAAGGTATGGTACCTGCTTTTAGGTGCTCAAGTAAAGTGTCTGTGCAATTCAGTCCAAATATGTTTTTTATTGAGTCGAAACAATTTGTCCGTCTCATTTTGCTGATTCGTATTGGTACTGGTCTCTAGTGCAAAGCAATCCCACTCTGCCGAAGGGCTGAGTTTGTTTTGAGCACCTCCGGGCGCAGGCTGAGTGGGGCGGCGTCAGCCGCAAAGGCTACTTGGGGCTGTAGTCCCCCCCTAACGGCGGCCGTGCCGTGAGGTGGAATGGCGTCTCTGGTGGCGGGGGGGGCCTGGTCTTGTGGCTAGAGCCCGCGGTGAAGGAGTGGCAGAAGCGGCGGCAGACCTGGGCGTGAGGCAAGGGCCCGATATGCTGGGACACACAGAGGTAGGCACGTGGATTCAAAGGGCAGTCAGGTCTCTAGTGCAAAGCATTCATTGGTACTGACTTTTATTGACGAGAAATGACATGGTCCTGCAATTAAGTTCTGTACATGGGCTTCTGAGAAAGATAACGTGTCTTCCTCAGACGTTATCTGAATGGCATCTCTGGTGGCGGGGGGGGCCTGGTCTTGTGGCTAGAGCCCGCGGTGAAGGAGTGGCAGAAGCGGCGGCAGACCTGGGCGTGAGGCAAGGGCCCGATATGCTGGGACACACAGAGGTAGGCACGTGGATTCAAAGGGCAGTCAGGTCTCTAGTGCAAAGCAATCCCGCTCTGCCGAAGGGCTGAGTTCGTTTTGAGCGCCCCCGGGCGCAGGCTGAGTGGGGCGGCGTCAGTTGCAAAGCTCCTGGGGGCTGTAGTCCCCCCTCCCGGAGGCCGTGACGTGAGGTGGAATGGCGTCTCTGGTGGCTGGGGGGGAACCTGGTCTTGTGGCTAGAGCCCGCGGCGATGGAGTGGCAGAAGTTGCAGCAGACCTGGGCGTGAGGCAAGGGCCCGATATGCTGGGACACACAGAGTTTGGCACGTGGATTCAAAGGGCAGTCAGGTCTCTAGTGCAAAGCATTCATTGGTACTGACTTTTATTGACGAGAAATGACATGGTCCTGCAATTAAGTTCTGTACATGGGCTTCTGAGAAAGATAACGTGTCTTCCTCAGACGTTATCTGAAAGGCTTATGGTTGCCTATGTTTCGTGGTTTGTGCTGCCCGCAAAGAAAGCTATTGAAATGCTAGACCCTCGCGTGCGTTCTCGCTCTAATGAACCAGGAAGCAGAGGGGCCTTGTCCATAAGGTACCAGGTAGAACAATCAAAATTATTAAGAAAGAAAGAAGATCACCTGGTTACCACTTTAGAATGCTGCTATTTATTTAAGCAGACTTAGTGCCTAGACCACACTGTTCATAGGCAAAATGTGACTTTTATCACATACATTTTTTATGTACTTAAATTCTTTTTTACTATTACATATGTCTGAGCGTGACACGCTATCAGTTTACATCCAATATTTTTAAACAATTAACAGTTGAAGAATAGTGAACAAGAGACATGAATTGTTCAAGCTACAACAAATAATATTGCAAACATTAAATAACAACATGTAATAATTACACCAGTATAATCAGTTACAACAAGCAATCCTGAAGCCTTCTACTTAACGCCTTAGTTAGTTAGGACTGCTGTCACAAGGGCAGTGTTTCTGTGGGGCTAAAGCTTTAGGTGAAGGCCTCCTCAGAAAACTAGTTAGACATGGACTAGTGAATGGCCCTTTGTGAATGAAAAGGAAAAGCCGACACGTTTCCAATCCCATTGTTATGTCGCTGGATTTTCATCAGGGTTGGGCACGCTGTAACCTGTTGGTTTAATAGAATGGACAAATAAATATGGGCTCTTTCTCGCTATTTATTGAGACTATTAACTATTGTAGTGGGTGAAGTACCTTTATCAGTAAAGAGACTCAGTCAGTGTGTTTGAAAATGCCACTTTTAGAAGTCGGCATTTTCTTGTTTAACCATTCTGTGTGCCTCTGTCTGTTTGTGTATTGACTGTCTCTTTTGGAGTTTCTGGGGCTGGTGAGGTGCATTCTCTGAGACAGCCACCGGGGGGGGTTCATGTGTGTCCTGCCTTTCCTGAATGAGTCAGGGCTGGGCTGAATAGACCTGGGCTGCATTCAGAGTAGGAGTAGGATTTCTCACTGGCACCTGAGTAGGCCCGGTCTGCATTTCGAGTGGTGGGAGAAGATTTCCCTTGCAACTGAATAGTGCCTGTCTGTCTGCCTTACACAATGCTGCCTCCACCTCCTGCTGGGCAGCTGCACCAGAGAGGACAGAACTGGCTTGGACTGGGCTCAGAGACCCTTGCACAAAGAGAACAAAGACATTTTGGGGTATAAGTATTAGACCTAAAACCCCTGAACTTTAGACTACTTCTGAAATCAAGAGGCACCTTTGCTAAGGAGAGGAGCTGGAGAAACTGAGGGGGGAAGTACTGCCCTTGCTGTGTGTCTGGCGTTGGCCTGCAGTTGCTGTTTTCTGCCAATGAAAGGAGAATAACTTTGCTGTCTGCTGTGTCCCCAGCTTGAGGAGTCTCCAAGGGCTTGCGTTTTGAAGTCTCAGGAACACAAAGACTTCACCCCCTGCTCCCCTGAACTTCCTTGCTGGGAGTTCTGACCTGCCAAGAGGTGCCTGTGACTGTTTTGGGCCTCTGGAGGTTGACGCATCGCTATTTTTTCCGACAGTTTTTTGAAACACAATGCCATGGTGCGAGCAGAATCTCCTGCATCGCAGCACCCCTGCCGAAACCAACGCAGCGCTTGTCACCACGTCAAGAATCAACGCAACAAGAGATCGCGGCTGAAAAGGTCTACGCAGCACCTTGCTGCCACCACATTGTTCGCCGATGCATCCCGGATTCCCATGCATTGTCTCTGTGTGACAAGTTTTCCCCGACGCATCACCTGCGGATCGTAGTCGCCTCAGAATTGACGCATCGCTTCCCCCTACAGACCGGACCAGACGCATCGCTCCCCTGTGGACAGCGGAACTATTGCATCACATCCACGAAGGTCTCAGAAATTACGCATCTCTTTGTTTTTCTACACTTCTCATCGCTGCGGCTGTTTAGCTTGGTGAATTTTGTTGCAACAACAGGTACTTTGCAAGAAATCACTCATCCATAGTTTTCCTTGGACTCAGTTGCGAAAACCTTTTGAAAGTCCTTTTTCTTAATACTTTTATGTTGGATTTTTGTCATTTTGGTCCTGTTTAAATAAAGATTTTTTATTTTTCTAAACCAGTGTGGTGTCCATTTGTGGTGTTATCACTGTGTTACTGTTAGTGTTGGTACAAATACTTTACACATTGCCTTTGGGATAAGCCTGTCTGCTCATTCCAAGCTACCAAGGTGGTGGCCAGGGGTTATCTGAAGTGTATATCCGCTTACCCTGACTAGAAGCAAGGGTCCCTATTTTAGTTAAATGTACCTTCATCTGCGAGACCCCCATTTCTAACAAGGGCCATTCTGAATTCCGGAATAATAATTATAAATGTAGAGCGCACAGTTACTTCAACAGAGGTGTCCCGGCGCTAAATTGCAGATTTGTGGTAAGGGTAACAAGTGGGTCAATCTAAGGTAGGTTAAAGAGCCAAGTTTTTAGTGCCTTCCTAAAGGCCTGTTCTGATTCCATCTTGAGGAGGTGAAGGGGCATTTCGTTCCAGAGTTTCCCGGTTTTCACCGTGAACGCCCTGACACCTATACTGGCCTTAAAGAAGCCAGAAACCCTGAGCAGTCGCAGGTGGTTTGGTTTTAGGGCCCGGTCTTCCTGGTATATTTGCAATCTCTGCCTCAGGGCCCTGATCTCTGGTGTCTCTGTAGGCCAAAGTGAGCGCCTGAACTCGATCCTCCTAATAACAGGATGCCAGTGGAGGAGCCACAAATGCGGGGAAATGTGATGGCGAAGCGGCACGTTCCTAATTAGTCTGGCCACGGCATTTTGAATTATCTGCAGCCTGAGGACCAGATAAGCTGGCAGCCCTAGATAACGACTGTACGAATAGTCCAGCTGGGAGATCACCAGTGCAGGAACTGTTGTCTTCCGGCAGTAAGTGTAAGAATTTTCTCAAAGCTCTTAACTTCCAGAAGCATATAGAGGAGGTGCACATGGGTCTTGAAAGAGAGGTCGTTGTCAAATTTAAACTCCAGATTTCTGACCGAAACCACCGGGTTACGGGGTGGGTTCAGCTCCAAGGGCCACCACAAATTAGAAGGTGGTGGTGCCGCCTGACTGAAGAATAAGTAAAATGTAAATGTAAATGTAAATGTACTGGTATTTATAGAGCGCACAGCTACTTCCCTGAGGTAGTGTCCCGGCGCTGTCCGTATACCGCTTAGGAACCCTTCCTGGTTTTCCCTGTGAGTGTCCACTCCTGGGCACCCCCAGGGTGAAACCAGGCATCCCAGCGCTTTTGGGGCCGTTGTGGAGATTAAGCAAGCTATTGCCCAGAGTCGCAGAGTGGGACCCATGATTAGAACAGGCACGAGGCGAGAATTATCAGGTCCGAGGAAATTGAGCCCAAGACCCGCCGAGGTGGGTATTGAACCCTGGTCCGGGCCAGACCTCTGCATCAGGGTCTGCCGCTCTAACCATTGAGCCACACTTCTCCACAAGTAAAAGATGAGGTGGTCCGAGTAGAATATATATTTTACAATTATCATGTACGGGTATAAAATGTAATCTTCCACACCACAATAGTCTTTAGATACATATATTCTGCGCAATAAGAATGTGGTATGCAATATTCAAAGGAATTGTGTTTATTCCATATCAATGCAGTACTTATGCTTTTTTACTGCATACCATTATTTGTAAATCATCTCCATATCATTTATGTAATTTGTACATTCATTACACAATAGTTGCTCTCAGTGAGGATAAGAAAAGGGGAGTGAAAGGTAGGTGTGGGACGTGGTAAAGGTGGTGTCACAGTATATCATCACATGAAAATAATAACGCCTTTACAATTAAGGTACTAGCAATGTTCCCAAAGTACATCACACATAGGTTAGAAAAAATTGTTCATTTGTTCCTATGGCGTAGGTCTGCGTTTCGACCCCGAGAAAAATGGAAGGGTTATTCTTCTCTCATGTTGGGGTCTTCATCAGGACAAGAAGGAGAGCCTAGAAAAAGGACATTGCCTGTTATAATAAACTCACGTGGTGGGATTGCGTATAACATGTAGGCCAAGCAACACGTTACCTACATGATGTGAGGCGGACGGCATGTCTGGCGTCACGTCTTGGGCTGAAATTTGCTCCTATTAGTTTCAAAATCTGCAATAAAATGTAAAAACAGATGGGGGAGGAGTAGGACCAGGAAAGCTGCTCTCTTCATAGGTCATTATAGAGAAACCAATGTCAATAGACTTACTTTAATCCAGCGTCTTAAGTGTGGTACATGGGGTCTTCAGGTGGTGTACTTCAACATGTGCTGCATATCGTTCTGTGAGGATCATGAAGCAGACATATCAAATAAGTTTCTGTTCTGTACCAGGAAACTGGTACACTATGGAAATTAGAGTTGTTGGGACGGATAGTTCAGTAATTCAAAGCTAAACTGAGCGCCAATTACATCCGCAATATGGCTTAACCGTCAAAGGGAATGGCACGTTATATATGTGGCACCTTCTGCTGTATACACGATGTGGTGATTGTTTAGTTAAAACAACGGTTAGGGGGCCTGGGACTGGGAGCGTAAACATACCTTCTTTCTCGTGGGGCTACAGCGACCGGCACACCTCGGCTGGACCGTGATTGTGGCTGCTCGTGGTGCAGCCGCTGAATGCTCATGTAGAAAGGGGCTCGGCATTGGTAGCCAATCAGCTACCTCCGATGGGAAGTGCCGCGAGGGACCGTCTAAAAAGGGTCGTGCGAGTATAATGAAGTTAGTCAAGGGGCCGATGTATTGTGAATCAACCTCGTGCGAGGGCATGAAATCAACCTAGGGGCGTGAAGTGGAAGCCTCAAAGGTCAATATTCTAAAGGAGAAGCCCTGATTGCTTGCATAACCTCTATACACTGCGTCAAACAGGTTATTACATATTTGTATTACAACCTATATCTGTAACATCGTAAATCCATACAGTTTGTTTATATACATTCAGTCCCAACCGGGAACAGATGATCTCAAAAAACTAGATGTCATTGAAATTATAGCATGGACATAGCGGACAATATTTCAGGTTAGAGCGGCTTGGGAACATCATATAAACACTCATCTTCTCAACAAAACATTATATTGTGGGTAGTTCAGTACATTTATACAGGAAGAAGAAGAATGTCGTGGAGGCATGATTGGAGTCATACTGAGGTGGTTCACAGAGAGTTAATTGTCAGTGTGCTTAGAGAGTCAGATTTACATTTATTCCGGATCTAGACCTGCCAATTGTGCAAAATTAGCGTCCAGCTTGTTCAGGCCTTTGTGAATTGTATTGAATTTGTGCATCCATTTGCACTCCCTGATGTTAAGGACGTTATTGAGATTACCCCCTCGGGGCCCAGGGTGATCTTTTCAAGTACAACCCATTTCATGGAGTCTGGGGTGTGGGTCATTTCCATGTAATGTTCCACCAGGGGCGCCCCTATTGTCTGGCATCGGATTCTACTACAGTGTTGAAAGATCCGGTTTTTGATCTTTTGTGTCGTTTGACCTACATACATAAGGTCACATGGGCAGATGATGGCAGATATAACTCCACTAGAGTTACAGTTGGTAAAGGATTTCAAATCTACCATTAAGTTGTTACTGATGATTTGCTTTGTCTCCCAGCATGTAGTGCAGGCTTTGCATGTAGTGCACCGAAAATGGCCTACCACTGCCGGTAAATTCCAGAGTCCTTGTATGGTGGGTGTCTGCGGTGTGTCCAGCAGGGCACAGACGACGTGGTCTCTTATGCTTCTGGCTTTTTTAAAGGCATGCATCGGTGGTTCTGGGCTGTCTATTATGTCTGCTACCAATCCCCAGTGCTTGTTTATTACCTTCTTAATTTCATTACTTTTGTTGCAATATGTAGTGACACAGATCATTCTTTCTTGGGATAGCTGACGTTCTTTTGGAGTCAGTAGGTTGCTCCGGTCTTGGAACCAGGCTCTTTTGCGAGATCTTTTAACCAATCTTTTTGGGTATCCTCTTTCAATCAGACGAGTGATTAGGTCATCAGATTCTTTGAAATAGTCTTCTTTGAGAGAGCAATTTCTCCTGATGCGAAGAAATTGCCCAAAGGGCAGGTTGTCCCGAAGGCCTCTGGTGTGATGGCTAGTGTATCTCAGCAAGCTGTTCCTTTCCGCCGGTTTCCTGTAGAGGGTGGTGTACAATTTACCTTCTCTTTCTTTGATGCTGATATCCAGGAAATCAATTGAATCTTTGCTCTTGTGCATTGTGAATTTGATGTCGTCTGACTGGCTGTTGAGCCATTCAAAGAAGACCTGCAACTCTTCATCCTCGCCATTCCAGATCATGAGGACATCGTCTATGTACCTGACCCATGTGGCAATTTTCGGCTGGTGTGGATTGTGGTGGGATAGGATGCAGTGTTGTTCGTATTCAGACATGAACAGGATGGCCAAATCAGGAGCAAAGGCTGCGCCCATGGCCACTCCTTTACTCTGGATATAAAACTTGTTTTGGAAAAGGAAGAAGTTCTTTGTCATGGCGACTTCTAGTAGGTCAACGATAAATTCTGTGGGTACCCCAGCTGGATGTTCTCTTTTTTGTAGGGCTCTTTTCATTGATTCCAAAGCAGGTCCTTGTGGTATGCTGGTGTAAAGAGAGACGATGTCCATTGTGACTAAAATTTGACTCTCCTTATTGAAGTCTGCCTGATCAACCAAATTAATTACTTGCATGGTGTCCCTAAGGTACGTGGGTGTATTTTCTGCCAGGGGTTTGTGGAATGCATCCACGTATTTACATACCGGTTCGAGAAGGGACCTGCATCCTGATATAGAAAATTAGGACCAAAGGGCGCGCTGCCTGGGTTAAAACGTTACAAAGTGTGTGAGGAGCAGGAGTATCGTTGTGTAGTGCGTGAAGAGCAGACGGCAAAACACCCTTAACCGTCCAAACAAGTCAAAGACAAGGCAAATTAACAAGGATAAGCTCTCGCAACTACATATGTGTTCATCTAAACAAGGTACAATGACCAAAAGTTAAAAAGAAGCGCAGAAGCAGGTTCTTTGGTGTAAATCTTCTTGTCACAGCAAGTTGTTTAATTTTCTCCAGACTTGAGAATAATACAATCGCCGACACGTGTTTCGTCGTGTGTGGTTGAGTCACACGACTCTTCAGGGCTGGTGATACAAAATAATGTAGGCAATTTGTTATCTAAACATGTTTCACTTGATGCTGCATATGGTGACAATTGTGCAACCGACATGCAGTTGTGACGTGCGTATGTATCGCACATGGTTGGTGAGATTTGGTGAAGACACTTGCATACTCGGGCAAGTGATTGGCCTTATAGTGCTAATGTGCACGTAGTGAGTGAGATGGATTAAAAAGACCAATGTGTGGTCATGTGTCACTCGTACACAGTGGTCCTAGAAATTAGAGGGTATCCGTAGTGATGGTGAATAAAACGTGAGATGTCAGATATATTGACTCTACTTAGATGCGTGACGAGGTATTTGTGTGGCCTCATGGCGTGGTAGTGATGAGAGTGTCTATATAGGTTAAAGACCCAGAGAGCACAATTCATGCAAAATTTTCTGTTCAATGGATTATAGGTATTACCTTCACTCCAATTCCAAAGTGTGGTTGGAGTAAGTCTGGGTCTCTAAAGGCTCACTTTCACGCTAAATAAGGTAAGGGTGAAAGAGAAAAGAAAAGGGAACTCATGAGGAGACTTTCTAAAGGAAGCAATGCTTGCAGGACTAAGATGAGTCTCGGGCAGCAAAGAAAATCTTTCTCTTACCGATGGGTTTTCTGTATTCATAAGAAACAGTCGAAGCTGTTTGACAAAGTGGTCAGTTGCAGTGTATGGATAGAACTATTGTAACCCACTGGTAATTTCCATATGAAAATATAGCGCTATATGAGAAAATGAAAAAAAGGGGGGAAAAAACATGAGTTTCTGTTGTATAGCGCCATACAGTTAGTTTAAGCCAGTTTGCTAGTTGTAGATCTCTAGAAAAATGCTCGCCCAGTCGCTCTTAAAAGATAAGGTATTGGAATTGCAAAGGATTACCTGTATCTCGCTATTCTGTAAGGTGGGTAGCCGGGAGGGGATTCTATATAGCGCCAAGATGAGGAAACGGGTCCGTGACCTCTGCGGTGGTGTGCTGGCTAGTAAATGTGAAAAAAATAGTCAAACAAATGTCCCAGGGACATGCGTTAGGAGAATCGTAACTCGCACGCTTGTTAACTAAGACGCGGGTCCGTGGTATGTCAGAAAACGGTGGAGAAACTGACACTCACCCGCTGTAGGCAATCCCTCCTCTGTTGTTTCCCGGCGGTCGTCTCTCGTGTACGAACACGTGACCCCGGGAGAGGAGGGATTATAATGAGAGTAGTAGACCTAGAGGACGTACTTCAAGTGAAGTTTATGTCAGCGCCATTATTGAAAGGGGAAATCATATATGAAACGAAGGAAGTCTATGTCTGCTTTAATGGAAATACCCATCTGTGTCTATTGTTAAAAAACATGATCGTGATATAGAAAAAAGGAGTAAATGTAGTCCACTGTAATATCTATGAGTAATATCTATGAGTCACACAATCCCGCTACTTGTCAATGCAACTCATTACTCGTTGCTCATGTGTGGGAAATAGGATCATAAGAATGATAAGGGATGTAGATGTAGAGATCAAAATCCCTATGTCAGTCGTTCTGTAGACATAACATTGTCAAAAACGAAGAAGCAAGGATGCTGTGACGTTAGGCATGCGGGGCCAAGCCTGGGTGTGGCTGGATTATTCAGATGTGATGTGCATATTTAAAAGAAAGTGCAACAAATTGTGACTAAGTGAAAAAGAAGGGGACACATCATACCCCAGTACATCCGAATATGTTAAAATATATACCAAGTATTAAAAAGCAATAGCGGGACTCAGAATATGTATGTAAACAGTAAGGTTTGCGAATAGTAGACAAGTGTCCATATTGTCAATCTCATTAATTTTAACATTGACCTTGTAATGTGGTACAGTATACATAGTTGTCTTAATACATTAAAACATGAAAGTAGAATACATTTGACTCCCATAGAGAGGAAGTCTCTTCCGTTGTCATCTGTTATCAACACCTTAGAATTCAGAGTATTTATACACAAAATTAGTCAGTTTGCACCATTTTCTCATATAGCGCTATATTTTCATATGGAAATTACCAGTGGGTTACAATAGTTCTATCCATACACTGCAACTGACCACTTTGTCAAACAGCTTCGACTGTTTCTTATGAATACAGAAAACCCATCGGTAAGAGAAAGATTTTCTTTGCTGCCCGAGACTCATCTTAGTCCTGCAAGCATTGCTTCCTTTAGAAAGCCTCCTCATGAGTTCCCTTTTCTTTTCTCTTTCACCCTTACCTTATTTAGCGTGAAAGTGAGCCTTTAGAGACCCAGACTTACTCCAACCACACTTTGGAATTGGAGTGAAGGTAATACCTATAATCCATTGAACAGAAAATTTTGCATGAATTGTGCTCTCTGGGTCTTTAACCTATATAGACACTCTCATCACTACCACGCCATGAGGCCACACAAATACCTCGTCACGCATCTAAGTAGAGTCAATATATCTGACATCTCACGTTTTATTCACCATCACTACGGATACCCTCTAATTTCTAGGACCACTGTGTACGAGTGACACATGACCACACATTGGTCTTTTTAATCCATCTCACTCACTACGTGCACATTAGCACTATAAGGCCAATCACTTGCCCGAGTATGCAAGTGTCTTCACCAAATCTCACCAACCATGTGCGATACATACGCACGTCACAACTGCATGTCGGTTGCACAATTGTCACCATATGCAGCATCAAGTGAAACATGTTTAGATAACAAATTGCCTACATTATTTTGTATCACCAGCCCTGAAGAGTCGTGTGACTCAACCGCACACGACGAAACACGTGTCGGCGATTGTATTATTCTCAAGTCTGGAGAAAATTAAACAACTTGCTGTGACAAGAAGATTTACACCAAAGAACCTGCTTCTGCGCTTCTTTTTAACTTTTGGTCATTGTACCTTGTTTAGATGAACACATATGTAGTTGCGAGAGCTTATCCTTGTTAATCTGCATCCTGATATAATCGGTCGACCGGGAGGCTTCGCAGAGTTTTTATGTACTTTTGGTAGTACGTATATTGTAGGCACTCTGGGTTGTTCCACATTCAGATATTCGAATTCTTTTTTGGAAAGGAACCCCATTTCCAGTGCTTTTTTGGTGATGGTTATTATCGTCTTTCTGATCTCCTTTGTAGGGTCCATTGATACTGGCCTGTAGCTGACTCCGTCCGTTAATTGGGAAAAAATTTCCGCCTTGTAGTCTTCCACATTCAGCATCACAATGGAACCCCCTTTGTCCGCTGGTTTTATCACAATTGACTTATTGTTCTTTAGATCGTCCAGTGCTTTTCTTTCTCCCGTTGGGATGTTGTGTTTCACATAAGCTCTTTTGTTACATATCTTCATGACATCTCGCATTACTACACTCTCATAGGTAACAATCCTATGCGATACTACTGCCATGCTTGGCATAAATGTAGATGGAGGCCTTAGGTTCGTGAAGGCTGTGGCAGCGATAGTTGGTCGGTTCTTAAAGAAGTTTCTTAGGCGTAATTTTAAAAAAAATCGGGTTAGTTCGGCTTGGATATTAAATCTGTTGACCTGTGATGTCGGTACAAATGATAATCCTTTGGAGAGCACGCTGGTTTCTTCGCTTGTAGGTGTATATCTCGATAGATTAATGATAGGACTTGTAATCATTGTGGTGGTGTTTCTGGGGAGCCCCCCTGTCACCATCTGTAAGTCTTCCTCCTGGTGCTCCTCTCGCCGTGGTCCTGTGGTTGAAAATGTACCTGTTTGGTGTTCTGGCCCTGTTGTCTTGCGCCATCCCACGCCTGTTGGTTCTGGCCTCTGAATGGACGGTTGCTCCATGATCCTCCCCTGCCTCTGCCTCGTGGTGGTCTCCATTGGGTATCTCCTAAAAAAGCCGTTGGCGGACCACTCGTGTGTACCTGTGGGGACTGGTACCATTGGTCTTGTGGTTGGTAGTTAGCTCCTGATTGTTCGTTTTCGCTCTCACCATATATGAGGAGTCAGAAAAGTTGGTGAATCTGCGTGAGCCCCTGTATCCACCTCTTCCCCTGTAGAAGAAACGACCCTGTGTATCCTGTCTATAATAGTCGGCTTGGAGATAAGGATACATCTTCTTTTTATCGTAGTACTGAATGTCTTTGGAGAGTTTGTCCAATTTCTTTGTTTGTGTCTCAATATCGATGTCTTTCAAAGTTTTCTTCAATCTATCCAGGGTCTCTTTGGCATTGTTAAAGGTCGCGTCGCTGCTTATTTCAGCTTTCAGATCTTCTATCTCTTTGGCTAGTTGTTCAACCTGTTCTTTTGCAGTCTCCACTCCCAGCACCATCCAGTGCCGGGAGCAGTTGTTTGCCACGAAGCTGAAGCCTTCTTTAAATTTTGGACTGTCCACGAATATAACAGGCTCGTTGCGGACTTGTAGTCTGGTGGGGATGATATTGGCTCTCAGATACCCAGTGAGTAGGTGACCATGTAGTTTGGTTCTTACTAACTTTTTTTCAAGACGTTCTAGTTTATTGATTTTCTCATTTAAAGAGTAGTCTATGCTGGTGCTATTAGCTGAAAGGAACGCATTCCCTGTGTCTCCCCGATCAATTTCTTTATATAGTCTTCCGTGTAGGAGAGGGTCTCTCGTGACATACTTGTATCACCCTCCCTGGATGCAAAATACTCGTTTAGTGAGTAGTATTACTTAGATGCGAAAAACCCTCGCAAGAATGCTCTTGCTCTTAGAGTATGAGTATTAAAGGGGTGTGCCCTAGTAACTCATGGACCTGGGTCGTTAGGTAAGTAAAAAGATGAGGTGGTCCGAGTAGAATATATATTTTACAATTATCATGTACTGGTATAAAATGTAATCTTCCACACCACAATAGTCTTTAGATACATATGTAACGTGTTGCTTGGCCTACATGTTATACGCAATCCCACCACGTGAGTTTATTATAACAGGCAATGTCCTTTTTCTAGGCTCTCCTTCTTGTCCTGATGAAGACCCCAACATGAGGGAAGAATAACCCTTCCATTTTTCTCGGGGTCGAAACGTAGACCTACGCCAAACCCTACACGCCATAGGAACAAATGAACAATTTTTTCTAACCTATGTGTGATGTACTTTGGGAACATTGCTAGTACCTTAATTGTAAAGGCGTTATTATTTTCATGTGATGATATACTGTGACACCACCTTTACCACGTCCCACACCTACCTTTCACTCCCCTTTTCCTATCCTCACTGAGAGCAACTATTGTGTAATGAATGTACAAATTACATAAATGATATGGAGATGATTTACAAATAATGGTATGCAGTAAAAAAGCATAAGTACTGCATTGATATGGAATAAACACAATTCCTTTGAATATTGCATACCACATACCACATTCTTATTGGGCAGAATATATGTATCTAAAGACTATTGTGGTGTGGAAGATTACATTTTATACCAGTACATGATAATTGTAAAATATATATTCTACTCGGACCACCTCATCTTTTTACTTACCTAACGACCCAGGTCAATGAGTTACTAGGGCACACCCCTTTAATACTCTGACTGAAGAATAAGACCTCTGTTTTCTCTGCAGTAAGCTTTAATCAATTCTAAATCATCCAGACCGAGATGTTTTTCAGGCATTGCTTAAAGTTGAGAAAGGCAGCTTCCAAGTGTTCTTTGAAAGAGAACACCAGCTGAGTGTCAGCAGTGTAGGAGACTACTCTCACACCCCATGTCTCAACCAGGGTCGCTTGAGGGGCCATGTATACATTGAAAAGTAGCGGGCTCAGCGCTGAACACTGGGGTACACCGCAAACAAGGGGTTTCTGGGTGGAAACATAAGGGCGTAGGAATACTTGTTGTGAGAGATTCTTCAATAACGACTGGAGCCAGGACAGAGCAGTACCTCTCACTTCCACCTGTCTCAGTCTCTCCAATAGAATTGGGTGGGCCACAGTGTCGAAAGCAGCGGACAGGTCCAGCAACACCAGCATAGCTGAGGTGCCCTGGTCCACAGATTCACGCACAGTTTCAGAGACTTTAAGAAGTGCGGACTCCGGTCTGTACCCCATTCTAAAACCCGATTTGCGAATCATGAAAGCAGTTGTCCAATTCAAGCATTTCATCCAGTTGCTTCTGGACTTCCTTCTCTAGAATTTTTGCTGGAGCTGGCAGTCGGGAGATGGGCCTAAAATTCTTGTGTTCTGCTGGACCCGCATCTGGTTAAGTAGAGGCAGCAAGAATGCTTGTTTCCAGGCAGCTGGGTAAATGCCAGTTGTTTGTCAGTGAGGAGTTCCAGATCTGGTTCCAAAGCAGATTGAGCCAAGGGGCCAGTAGTTTGAAGAACCAGACTTACACTTGTGTAGCTCCTTGAGTGATACCTCGGGCGTCAATGGACAGAATTCAGACCAGGTGCCGGGAGGGTCTGGCATTAGACTTGGCACATGGGAGGATATAGACAAAGGAAAGGCGAAGTAGATCATTTGAATCTTTTCCTCAAAGTAGTCTGACAGGTCAGCACAGAGGGTAGAAGATGACGTTACTGTACTGTCCAGAGCAGTGGGAGTAGTAAAGCTTTGGACAATTTTAAACATTTCTTTGCCCAAGTTGTCAGGTTGTTTGATTTAGTTCGAGAAACATTCTCTCATAGTACTGCGCTTAAGCCTATGGAATTTTTTCAATGCCTCTTTGTAGAGGCATTTAGCCACTGGGTTATAGGATTTTCTCCAGGAACGTTCTAATTTTTGGCAGAAACTTTTCTCTGTTTGTAATTCTGTGGAGAACCACGGGGCTGAGGGTTTCCTTCTTGAAGGCCGTCACCAACCTAGGTGGGGCAACACTGTCTAAGGCGGAGGTGACCCAGCGATTGAAGCTGGATAAGTCCCTGTCGGTTAGATCATCTTGGAGTGCCGGTCCCATAGCTTCTGGGGTGACCCAAATCAAGTTTCTCCTGTGAGAAATTGGACAGGAGTTAGACCAATTGGATTCAAGCCAGAAACTGAATAGTACCAGAAAATTGTCCATCCAGGTCAGGCATACTGGTGCCTCCACTTTAAGGTTAGGATTGTTGGAAAAAATAAGGTCAAGCATATGGCCCACCATGTAAGTAGGTGCGGTCACCCATTGCGTGAGATTTAAACCCTCTAGAGTTTCTGCCAGCAATGATACCTGGGAAAAGATTTTCATCATCATCCACATAGACGTTGAAGTAGCCTTCCACAGTTAGATTGGCGTAATTCAGAGAGTTGAGTGACGATGTTGCAGAGCTGTATCGGGTGGCAGGATAGGCTGTCATGAGGTCTATATACCAACATCTCGGCCAGCGAGGAGGAGGGTGAGATTCTGACACAGGTCAGGGCCTCAATGTTCCCAATGTGCTCCATTCTCCTAGTGGAGATCTCCCAACCATCCCTCAGGATAACAGCCACACCCCCTCCTATCTTCTTGTTGCCATCCCGATTGGCGCAAGTAATCCGAAAGCCACCAGGTACCACCAGCATCAGGTCAGGGTTAGTTCCCTCCCTCAGCCAGGTTTCTGTTAGAAACATAAGATCCCAGGAGTTTGACTCCAGGGAGAGCCACATGTTCTCTGTGTGTTTGGGTAAAGATCAACAGTTGATCAAACCGTCCTTGATATTAATGCTATTCGCCAAGGGGGGCACCAGAGGGGGCTTTGACACGGTCATACTGCCACTCGGTGGAATGAAAAGGCCCTTTGACACTTACCCTAGTAAACCACGCTGGCCCTCTTCCCTCTTCCCAACTTCCATGCTACACCCCTTAGATTCCAGCCTCAGATGTCGGAGGAGGACATGCTCGCACTCTTACTATCATATGATGACTATGCGGTCTCTACCAGCGTCATACCCACTATCACATCTGCACTTTGGCAGCCGCAGTGTACGTAGGAAACAGAAGTTTAGGCAAAGTTAGGATATTTAATCCCTTGCGATACAGAGAAGACAAGTAGAACAGGAGGTTGGCTCTGATGGAGATAGATGGAGCGCATGAATAAACATGAATGGCGTTCTATCACACAGAGAGGGAGGCAATTGTACCTCAAGCGCTAAGACGTTATTTTGGCGCTTCAAACCCTTTATACCGATCTTTTGGAAGATTAATGTATAACCCTTGTCCTGAGGAGGCCTAAGAAGAAAAGGCTGAAACGTGGTCACGGCGACACTTCTGAGGAGGAGTCATTGGAACCATAGTGATCTTTGGAATTGTGTGGTGTCACACTAGGGCTAGGATAATTAGTCTACAAACCTTAGGTGTTTCACCTTGACTACCTCTGAGTGGTTCACACAGAATTCTAGGGTTACTTTGCAAAGCATTATTGTGTTTTTGTGGATGTATATAATGTTGTGGTATATGTTATTTTTTTGTCTTCTTGATTGATTAGGTGCCACTGTTTGTGTGTTATAAATATATTGTGATACATTCATTAAGAATAACAATAATTGTGGAGAGGGTAATTAAATGTGCTCTACTCATAAATTGTTTTGTATTTTTTCCTTCATACCATTTTTTCTTGTATAAAAATATGCGGTTTCTACCAGCATCCTACCCACTTTCACATCTGATCCGGATAGACAACCTAGCGTTAACTTAAGATCCTTGAATAAGGATAACTTACTTCAGATCGCCACGCCGCACCGAGTGGAAGCAACTACAAACTCTCATATTAAATCGATGCTTCTCAACTGCAGATCAGCAGTGAAACACACAACGGATATCTCTGAACTCATCATTTCACAAGAACTAGATCTCCTGATTCTTACTGAAACGTGGCTTAATCCTCCTCCCCTATACTTGACATCCTAATTCCTCCTGGCTATGACATAATCAGATGTGACAGACCTATTAGATCTGGGGGCATCGCCTGCATCCATCATTCTAGCCTCGTTCTGAAGCAGACTCATAATGATCTGATGTCCTCCTGTGAGATCCTATTCACTGAAATTTGAAACAAGGGCAAGATTGTCTGTGTGCTTCAGTCGATCTATCATCCTCTTGGTGATCACCATATCTTCCTCGGTGACTTCAACCTTCACTGGAATGACACAAATGATCCACTAGCTTGCTGAGTTGGCTCATTCATGGGCTCCATATGTGGGGTGGGATTGGCAGAGAAGGTGTTAGCTCGCTCTGCAATCTCATAAAACTCTGTTAATAGGAGATTTGAACCATCACTCTGATATTTCCTCCAATCCAGATTCCTACGGGCTTTTAGAAGCCCTGGAATCCCTGGGCCTCATCCCCAAAGTATTTAGCCCCATTGGATAACATCTTTACCAATACGCAGGAAGTAGCAGTAGATCTCCCGCTAGCCCTGACTCGGACAGACCACTCGGCTCTAAAATTTGTACTAAGTGTATCAAAGGTATTAACTAAATCCCAAGGTACCTTAGGCCGGCAGAGACCGTGGAGGAAGGTGACCCTATCCTCCTTCATACCAGTATTTAAAGCCCCGGTCCTTCAAAACTGTGTGGACAGCAATGTGGCACTGGAACAGCTAGAGGGCTCTCTGACCAAAGTTCTGGATACGATCGCCCCAAGTAAAGTTTGCAAATCTAGGGCAAAAGCAGCGCCAGCACCCTAGTACAAAGATAGCCTTAACCCTTTCGATGCTGATGACGAGCTCAGCTCGTCATCACCCACGGGTGTCGTATGCTGATGACGAGCTGAGCTCGTCATGAATAACTGACATCCTGAATTTTCAGCACAGGACGGGAAAACTGCCAGCAGCCATGTGGTTAAGAAATAAAAAGCAGGGTGCAGGAAATGGGAAAGGAAATGAGGAAATCTAAATAGGAGGCAGACAAACTAGTATATAGACTGGCCCTTAGACAATATCTAAGGAATTGTAATGGTGCGAGAAGACTGCATCTGGGACCCAGAATTGATGAAGCGAAGAACTCTTCTAAGGAATTGTTTAAAATCCTGAAAGACTTCACTAATCCAAGAGTGAATAACTCATCCATTCCGCAGACGCAATGACTCTGTTATGATTTGGCCAACCAATTTAAGCAAAAGATAGACAAAATCTATATCTCTTTTAACCCTCAGATGGAACCTAGTGTGGTTTCACAGATGTATGACGATTCCACTTCCTTCTTTTCAGAAACATTTGAGGCCATAATGGTGGACAATGTCCACTCACTACTGGCTCACCAAAAGTCTGGCTCCTCTTTTGACATAGCCCCTCCTTTCATTATCACGACCCTGGCGCCCGCCCTAGCGACACCTATTGCGGATTTATGTAATCGCTCTTTAAGCATAGCCACCTTTCCCCAGAGATGGAAGCGGGCCCAAATTAGATCCATATTAAAAAAAAGCTATGGCCGATCCATTGGATATCCAAAATTATAGGCCAATCTCTCTTTTCCCCTTGTTTTCAAAGGTCATGGAGGCCACAGTCAATGAAACAGTTAGCACATTATTTAGAAGCTAATGATCTGCTGCACTCCTCGCAGTCAGGCTTTCGAGGCTCGCACAGTACTGAGTCTGCACTGATAGAAGTCACTGATACAATCAAGTTGGCCTTGGATAAGGGAACTCCGACCATGCTGATCCTTCTGGATCTGTCGGCCGCATTCAACACCATCTCTCATCAAACCCTGATGGATACATTACGAGAGATTGGTTTCAGGGGAATAACACTTTGATGGTTTGAGAGCCTTCTTGCCGACAGATCTCAGCAAGTCCAACTTGAGTCGTTAACCTCTCAGACTGTGGCTGTGGATAAAGGGGTACCATCAGGGCTCCATTCTAAGCCCTAAGCTATTCAACATTTATGTATCTTCTCTGGCGCCCACTATTAGATCCTGTGAGTTTGACACTGTGTCATATGCGGATGATTCTCCGCTTATCATTACCATCGATTCAGATCCCTCATCGATCTGAGAAAGATTCAAAAAGTGTATGTTACTGACGGCGGCCTGGATGACTGATAATTTCCTACAGCTGAACACAGCCAAAACGGAGATTCTGCTGTTTGGGAAACCAATGGAGTGTTGGTCTGCGGACTGGTGGCCTCCTGAGCTAGGCGACCTTCCGACCCCAAAAAAGTGGGTAAAAAATCTAGGTATTATGGTGGACGATAAACTCTCCATGGAGCGACATGTGAAGAGCATTTCTGGCACCTGCTTCGGCTTGTTGCGGATCCTCAGAAAGGTCTTTCCTTGGTTGCCCCCTCTGCTAGAAAGTCACTCTCAGGCTCTCTTAGTAAGCAGGTTGGATTATGGCAAGTCCCTGCTAAAAGTGGTCAGAGAAGATCTTCTTTCCAGACTTCAGGTCGTTCAGAGTATGGCTGCACGTCTTGCCCTTAATCGTCCTTCGCGCTCGCCTTCGGAACCTCTTCTGCGCCAACTTAATTGGCTGCTAATTAAGAAGCAAGCAGTATTCAAACTTCTATGTATAGTATTTAAGACTCTACAGTCGCATGGCCCGGTCTATCTTAGGAAAAAGCGGTTTCCCTATATCCCTGGTCGGCAACTGAGGTTGAGCATTCGGCGGCTGTTGTACCCAATGAGGATCAACAAGACTAGAACGGGAGGTCACTCCTTCTCTCATCTTGCGCCACTCCACTGGAACAAGCTCCCTGACGACATCCGTGACAGTCCTAATTTGGGGCTGTTCAAAAAGCATCTAAAAACTTGGATGTTCAGTCATTAATTAGCGGCCTCTATTCACTCATCACTTTTCTGATATTGTGGCGCCGAGAGATCCCCGTAGGGATGATTCATCTTGCACCTAATAAATATTAATAATAATAATAAATAAATAAATAAATAAATAAATAACTAGGGGTCTGAGCATGAGGTTGGGGAGAACATCTTTGAGTATGCAAGTGGGGGGTCCCAATGGACGTATCCTGTGCCATGGAAGTAGCTCTAGAAGAAGCGGACGGTCAAGGGGGGTTCATAGGAGAAGGGGGCCCTGGTGTACAGTGCAATAGGTGAAGAGGTAGAGGAGGGAGGACGTAGAGGGTTCAAAGGAAGGGTGCTGGGGTTTAAGTTGTGTGCGGGGAAGGAGAAGTAGAAGCGGGGAAGGAGAAGCAAACAGATTAGAGTTACTGGTACTAGGAGACTCAGTCAGATTAGAGTTACTGGGACTAGGAGATGGGTAGCATGTAGTGTCAGGGTTGGTATTGGAAATGTTACACTCCAATGTGTTGCTGGCGGTAATAGCATGAGAGAGGTGGAGGGTGTGCCCCCGGTGTGGGAGGTAGCTGGTGGTTCAGTAGTAATGGGGCGGCTAGAATATTTTGGTCTGGTAGGCTTGGGGTTGTTGTTCCGGGTGTTTGGAGGGGAGATAGGAAGGGAGGCCGCGGAAGGTGTTGCCGTGCTGGTGAGATTGGGAGGACCTAGATTAGCAGGATCAGGGTTATTAAGTGAATTTTTAATCTTATTAAAAATACTGTCAAACCGATTCAGGTACAAGTCCGAGGCTTGAATAAGGATGTTGCCGTTATTGTAGAGAGAGATGGTCAGTTCCGCATTGAGGAAACAAGACGGAATTAGGTTACTACGGAAACCGTGAGGGGTTTTACATAGAGCTTTGTAACAAAGCGTATCGGTAAAAACTCTTCTCCATTGGGCTCGTCTGGCTGTGAAGAAGATAAGGTCTGTCACCACTATGCCCTTGGATGCACGAAGGTAGGTATCAGAGGTTGCGTTTGTGTAGATTGTTTTTAAAAGACTTAGCTGCCTTCTTTGAGAGGTTGGGAGGGAAAATACTCTTGCAAACATTAGTGCCTACCCGTGTCAAGTCCTTGGAGAAACGAGGAAAAGGTTGCGCCATGGTAGCTAGTTGAGTCGATAAATCCAACAGAAGCTTAGAACCTTGTATCGGCTAGGTAGATTGCAATCAGGTTGTGTCCAAGTGTGCCTGGTGGGACATACCACCCTTTCTAACACAATCAGGACTGGAAGTAGCCAAACTGTGTCTAAGTGCGACTTGACTGGCCTCCCAAATACTAGCCTGTGAAGTATTCTGCCTTACTGATCTAGAGTAGGATTTAGAGTAGCTCTTGAATCAAAGGAACCCTTAGCAGAACAGCAGAAGAAAGTGGTGACCCCTCCCATAGCCTCAGCTGGACCCCGGTGAAGGTACTCATGGGAGACTGGGTAGGGTCCTCCTCATAAATTGTTTGTAACTACAGCCAGCCAGCAAGTATATAAATATCCCCAGCAACGCGCTGAGGATAGTCTGACTAAAACCTCCTCAGGTCAGCAAGCCAAGGAGCTACACTCCTTATCGAGGTATTTTCCCAGCAGGGGTCAGCAGTAAAAAACAAATCAATGATCGTCTCAAGGTACACGCAACAGGCGGGCTCCCATTCCCGCATACGTTGATCTGTAATTTCATGGCGAGCTTGTTGATGATGATTCCGAGGTTCCTGGCATGGTCGGAGGAAGCGGGTGCGGGTTCTAGGTCTGATGACCAGCAGGAGTCATTTCATGTGTTGCTGCTGTTGCCAAAGATCAGTACTTCCGTCTTGTCTGTGTTTAGCTGCAGGCAATTTTTCTTCATCCAGTCAGCGATTTTTGCGACACATCTGTGGAATTTGGTTCTGGTGGTGGTAGGGACATCAGTGAGTGAGAGGATGAGTTGGGTTTCGTCTGCGTAGGAAATTATGTTAAGACCGTGGGATCTGACAATGTTGACCAGCGGGGTCATACATGCGTTGAGCGTGGGGCTTAAGGATGAGCCCTGGGGGACCCCAAAGGTGATCTCCTTGGGTTCAAAAGTGAAAGGCGCGAGGTCGGTCCGCTGGGTTCTTCCGGTGAGGAAGGAGGTGATCCATCTGAATGCCGATGTGGTGGGATCTTTCGATCAGTGTGTGGTGGGATATGGTGTCAAAGGCTGCAGAGCGGTAAAGGAGGAGCAAACTGCTGTTTCTCCTTGATCGAGGAGGGTTTGGATGTAGTCAGTCCCTGCAACCATGACTTTCATAGCTGTGATTGCTGTGGTAGCCAGATTGGGAGGCGTCGAGTAGCTGGTTCTTCTCCAGGTGAGTCATGAGTTTCCCAGTACCTTTGCTGGGATTGAGAGCAGGGAGATTGGCCAGAAATTTTTGAGTTCGCTGAGGTCGGCGGAGGGATTTTTGAGGCTTGTTCTTGTGCTTTCAAAATTGTAAAAAAGGGAGTCACTCAACCAGTCTGAGAGTTAGAAAAGGCCTTCCCCCCCCCCAATTCACCAGCTACTAATTCTCGAATAACCACCCACAGTGTCAAGACAAGTTATAACTCTCATCAATATGCAAAAAGGACAGTATTCTAACACTGCTGTTATATCTAACACTACGGAGCATCACTTGAGTCTGGGTGTCAATGTGATAGATGCCAGATTAGCCACCCTGAGGCTAGCCTGTAAAGCTCTGCTAAGGTTACTCATACAATGTGGGTAGGGGTTTGTTGGGAAGGCTGTTTGGGCGACTATTACTAGAACACAGGTAGCACAGGGGTTTGGTGTCAGAAATACTGCTGATCAAATAGATCTGATTTGACAGAAATCTTAGCAGAAAGGGGGGGTCGAAATTGCGGACACAACACATATATTTAACATCCCAAACAATCTGGCTTTAGATCAGGCCATTCAACAGAATCCGTGCTGCTCCATGCCACTGAAACCTTAAAGTGGCCTTAGATCATGGGAGGGATGCAGTACTGATTCTGTTGGATTTATCGGTCTCTCACTACATTCTGAAAGTCAGACTCAAGATGAGTGGCATCACTAACAAGGCACTTGCCTGGTTTTCATCGTTTGTAGATAACGACACAATATTGTGACCCTTGGTTTCCACAAATCACCCGAAAACAGCTATCAGCCGGAGTACCTTAGGGCTCCTCCTTGAGCCCGATGTTATTTAATCTTTATATGACTCCACTGCTTATTTAATTGACTCCTTTGGTGTTGAAGCTATTACAGATGCAGACGACACCCAAATCATTCTTACCCTAGACAAAAACTCCACCGATGCGGAAGAGAAATTCCATCACTGCCTAACGGCAGTCATGAACTAGATGAAATGCAACCATCTGAAGTGCAAAAGCTAGAAAACAGAGATCTTGCTGTTTGGGAAGGCAAACGCCTTCATGCCCAGCCAGTGGTGGCCGGCTAACAGTTCCACTGCCCAATACTGCGGCCAAAGCAGGGAACTTAGGAATCAAGTTTGATTCAACCTTGTCTTTTCATAGCCAAGCACTTGCAGTGGCAGGTATGTGCTTTCACACAATTAAAACTCTGGGAAAGTTCCTAGACCTACTTCCAATCAATGCTAGGAAGTCAGTGGCTGTTGCACGGGTCCTGTCTCGTTTAGACTATTGCAACAGCCTCTATGCAGGAGCTAATAAAACAGTGCTGACAAAAATGCAGGTAGTCCAGAATGCGGCTGCCAGGCTCGTACTTCGGCTCCCAAGGGGTTCCTCCTCAGAAGCAGCACTCAATCAGCTGCACTGGTTGCCTATTCACAAAAGGATTTGATTTAAAGTCCTAACAATCATGTACAAAGCATTTAAGGCAACAGGGCCTTCCTTTCTCAGGTCGAGAATTCACCCATACTCTACTCAGCGATTGCTGCGCTCGTCCTCAAGTAACTACCTAGGAACCCCCAGTTATCGCTTGAAGACAAAAGGGGGAAACACCATTGTGGTATTAGGAACCAACGCCTGGAATTCTCTCCCACTACAATTGAGATTGACACAATCAGAACTTCTCTTCAGGAAACTTTTAAAAACCTGGCTATTTTCTACACCTGATATTCTGGTATTCGCTCTCATCTGAGCCTCTCTCTTCCTTTAGATCTGACCCTCCCGCTGCACTACTGCATTGACCTTCGTATTTCTCCCTCTAGCGCCAAGATACTCCTTGGAGTGAACGTTGCGCTTTACAAATACCACCATTCATTCATATGACTGGGGCAAGCCCTGGATGTAAGGCTGGGCTGCTTGCCTGTAATGTGAGAGGGGTGAATGACCATGTGGGTGTTGTATTAGTTACGGAGATGCATGCTGGTTATGTGGGGGTTAATCATTTCTCCAAAATCTGGAGTTTGTACCTCCATTTCTTTTCCTCAGTCGCTACAGAAGTGGCTATATTGGTTAAACAAGGCTTATGGTTCAGGCCTGTGGACACGTTCTGTGATGAGAGGGCCGGTGTGTGGTTGTACAAGGGTTGTTGGGTTTGGTACACATTACATTGGGCTGAACTTCAACGATACTGCTTTCTTTTTTGTTGTTTTGTTTTTTCACTAAAGTTAGAAACAGGCTTGTGGACGCTTCCCCCTCGCTTTGTAATATGTGGAAAATGCTTCAATGCTGCAAGCTGATTTGGATAGCACCGGCAGCAGGTCCAGCTGACACACCGAAGTGCATGAAGATCTATGGGATATTATGCACCAGTGCAAACTGCTAGACGTGTACCATGTTGAATGCCCTAATTCCAGAGTGTAAACAGTCCATAGTACATGAAATATCTTCCAGGATTGATTTCTGGTTAGGATCTAGAGATGAGATGGGCTGGGTTTAAATTATAACACATTTACCTAGGACTCTGTCCATTCATTCTCCGGTTCTGATGACTTTGACCATTGACTTAGAAAGTAGCAGCTGCGACTATCTGAGCTGTCAGACCCACTCTCTGAACAGAAAGTTGCCAAGTGATTTTTATTCTACTACATGTTGAACCAGGGCTCTGTTACCTCTGTGGCTACCCTGTAGGAAGCATTTAAAGAGTGATTAGGGGTGAATACATACCTAAAAGTCACGGGATATTAACATTGCTGAAAGATACAATATCACACCCAGAGCGAGACATCATTGCCAGAGTGAGAATATGGGAGCTCTTGAACCCACTGTGTTGCTTTTAATCACCTGTGCCCTTAACTTTTGCACATGAAGTCTTGTCATTGAGTCAGCTTTCTGCTCTCTTGGGGAGATGTGTTAACAACTCCCAGGAAAGGATACAATAGGAGCCTTCACTGGAAGGAGGTTTCTCCCACCTGTAGGAAGTTGCACAGATGTTGGCCCAAAAGGCGAGCTTCAAACCAGAAACCACCTTTGAGGGGCAAATGGGAACCACTTGGGAGACGGGCTGCTGTATTGTCTGGATAGACAGGCTTGCACTAGGGACAGGAAAGGGGGGGCAAGTTGCCAAACCAGTTTTTCAGGGGAATGTAGCTCCTTTGGTAGCCCCACCTCTGAGTTGGGCTAAGGAGGTCTGGATACTGAGAAAAGGGTTCTGCCTTATTTGGAGTGGATATAATAGTGCACCCTAAGGTATCCTGCTGTCTCCTGCTAGTGTAGAAGTTGTTTTCCGGGCCCTGCCGAGGCAAGAGACTCAAAGGGGCAGCTGGCAGACCTGCTGTTCACACCATAGTGACACAACAGTTAAAGAAGTCTGCTAAAGGCGAGTGAGAGCCCTGATCGCTGCTCCTCATCGCTGTGCAGGACCAAGTACCAGGACCAGGCTGTCAGAAGTTGCATCTGAGTCTGCTGGACCTGGGAAGGTTGCCGGAGAAGCCACAGCCCAGGGAAGGATTTGGCTGTGGCAGTGACACAGAACAGCTGGCAGTTCAGTGGGAACTGGACTTCTGCCAGGCCTGAGAAGACCTCAAGGGACATTGACCCCTGTAGCCAGAATCACCTCACCAAACCTGCAGACCAGGGAGCAGCTGCAGGAAGACCCCCTTCGACCACATCGTTTCCACACCACCCTTAAGCATATTAAGCATGTTGTATTCTTAGTGTTAGAAATGGGATTTCTGGTTGGTTGTTTAAAGAACGCGTTGTACTTTCTAGGAGTCTATGGGAGTAGCCTTGCAGTATTTGGACTGCGTTGGCTATGACTAAATATGGATATGATTCTTATGCCTTTATAAGGATATCATTTGTTATAACACATAAGGGCATGAATCGGGAATATTTAAATAGGGTCCTAGATACGTTCACAACAATGTATGTATTGAATACTGTTGGACAGGCCACATGAAGAGCCACTCTCCCCCGGCCCAACCAGGCCCGAGGCCAGTCACACAAGCACCACACACCACCATTGCACGTCCTCCGTCCCCTCAGGGACCCCTGCCCTCGAGCATGTCGACTTCATGGGCCCGATCCACTGCCGGCCCACGCGCCCAGCCCGGGCCGCCATCTTGGACACTTCACCACGTGGCCGCCTGGCCCCCGAGCGACCTCAACCCTGGGCCTGGCCAGGCCTCAGACATCCCGGCACCACCATCCACCCAGGAGGTGAGCGGGCTACTTGGCCATTCAATGGGAGAAGGAGGTGTCGATGGCTCTCCCCCACCCAGTGCCGTTCGCCCATCGCCTCCCCGGGCGCTGGCTCCACCCCCCTGCTGGGTGTCTGGACTCCCTCATCCCGGACCTCCCGACCTCCAAGTGCGAGGGTCCGGACATCAAAGCACACCAGCCCTATAACTGGGGCAGCTCCAGAACAGGAAGGCAGTTGTATCTTGGAGTCGAGAGACGCAAAGAGGAACTCATCCTGGACGGACTACTGGCGCTGCCGTAGCTCTGTCCTGTGCACCATCGTCCTGCCTGTTGGCGCTGCCACAGCCGTCGTAACCTTCATTCTTCATCATCGTCGTCCGGATCTGCTGGCGTGACCGCGGACCGTTGTAACCGTCATCTTTCACCGGGACCTGCAGGCTCCGCCGCGGACCTTCATCCGTCCTTCATCCATCTCGGGACCTGCTTGGCTCCTCCACGGCCCGATCATCAAGAACGCCGAAGCTCGAGGATTGAGAGCTATTTTGAACTCACTGGTAACTAAGACTGTCCCGCTACCCCTTTCCTCAACCAAAGACTCGAATCGAGGGGACCCCGGAGTCCAGACCTCCTTGTATCATACCAACGTAACCTAAGAATTGCATATAAAGTCTCGTTAACCTTCAGTCTTGTGTGGTGTCTGTCTGTGGGGGGGAAGTTACTTATCTGTACAGTCGTTGGAGACGGCTCTCCCTGGAGACCTCTCCCCGTAATCTCGGCCGACCCTCCCGGTCCGTCTAACATTGGTGGCCAGCGGCGCGATCCGAATCACCGCATACGTACAGAGAGTAGCTCACCCCACAACGAACCACAATGACAACTAAAGAGAGCGGAGCAACGGAGAAGTTCCAAATGGAAAAACTAGAGGAGTACAGCCATCGTGAACTAAAGCAGTTCTGCATTGAACTAGGTATCGCTACCACCGGACTAAGCACCAAGGACGATTTTAAACATGCCCTAGAATCTTGGGCAGAGACCGGGGATACCGAAGCCCCTGAGCAAAGCACCGCGAAAGGAAGCAACACGGCCCCGGAAGGGCAAAGAACCGGTCTCTCGCCAGACGAGATCCAAGAAAGAGAAAAAACCCGGCTACACGAGCTAGAAATGGCCCGACTCAAGATGGACGTAGAACTCAAGTTGGCTGAACAAAAAATAAACTTAGAGCACCTACGTATCCGAGAAGAAAGAGAGGAGAAACAAAGGCAAAGGGAGCTCGAGGAAAAGAAACTAGCGTACGAGCACGAACGGAACCTAGCCGAGATCAACCTGCGCAAGCAGAACAAAGATTTGGGGGTGCCCGAGAGACCACCCACCCCAGGGACCACGGAGAAAAAAGTACACATCCCCAAGGATGTGGTCCGAGAGTATTTTCGAGAGGACGACATCCAGCAATGGTTTAAGGCATATGAAATCGCTATGACTGCGCACCGGATCGATAGAAACGATTGGGGAGCCGGCCTATGGGGCAGATTCCTCAATGAGGGCCGCGATACCCTGTTACAGCTCCCAGACCACCAGATGACCTCCTACGACCATATGAAAGCGGCCCTCCTCACCCGCTATGGCCTCACGCCCGAGATGTACCGTCAGAGGTTCCGAGACTGCACACGCATCCCGGGTACAACTTGGGTAGACTATGTAACGTACTTTAGCCGAGCTTTCGAAGGCTGGATCAAAGGGAACAACGTCACGACCTACGAGCAACTGTTCAATCTGATGGTATGGGAACATCTGTCCAACAATTGCTTCATTGAACTACGCCAACACCTCCTCGACAGCAAGTTAACCGATCCCCGGCAGCTCGCAGCCGAAGCTGACCGGTGGGAGATCACCAGAGTGGGCCGGAATGGGTCCTACGAGCAGAACAGGAGCAACAATGGTCACCACCGAACCAGAGGAGGAGGTGGGGGCCAAGGACGAGGAAGAGACAATACTCCGGCCACTCCCGTTACCAGCACCACCCCCCCGGCCAACCGGGGCAGCACCCCGGCGCGACCGGGGTACAGAGCAAACGTCACGTGTCACCGATGCCAACGAGTCGGCCACTATGCAAACGACCCGAGCTGCCCGCAGTATCAGAGTCCAAAACCCCGCCATGTGGCCGCCGCAGCACTAGGGGAAGAACAGATCTCCGAGGAGCAAGAAACAGACGAGCAAGAGTATCCAGAGTGGGAGCCAGCCGCCATGACTCTCGCGTGCTTAGGGGGAAGAGACATGGTCCCGCGGGTCCCCCTACCCGCTAACACCCAGAAGTACAGCCAATGGGTGAGCATCAATGGACAACGGGCCGAAGCCCTTCGGGACACCGGGGCCAGTATGACCGCCGTCCGCTGTCACCTGGTGACCCCAGAACAATATCTACCGAACATTCTCTGCCCTGTACGATCAGCCGACAACTCGGAAAGTCTGTGCCGGATGGCCTGCGTCCCTTTTGAGTGGGGAGGGGTCTCCGGCATGTTGAAGGTGACGGTCCGAGACGACGCCCCCGTGGACTGCCTCCTCGGTAATGACCTGGAGAGCTCCCCGTGGGCCGCTGTGGAGCGAAAAGAACACTTGGGGATGTTGGGCGTCCCGGACTGGGCGTGCGTCACCACCCGGTCCATGGCCGCCCGTGCCAACCCTCACCCGGAAGAACCAGAATGGCCGGCGCCACCGCCTCCGGTCGCCCCAGCCGAGACCCCCGACCATGACACCCCCCTCGAACCGACGCAACCTTCCGACCTCGCTAACCTTGACCAGTGGGCCCAAGAGGGGGGACCCACACAAGAACAATTTCGCCAGGAACAGAAGACCTGTCCCTCCCTTGAGGGACTCCGCCAACAAGCGCTCGCCCAAAGCGCAGGGGATACCTCCGGAACTCATTGGGTCTACTGGGACAATGATCTGTTATACAGTGAGCAACGAATCGCCGAGCTGGGGGCCAACCGAGTACTAGTAGTACCCCTCTGCTTTAGAGACTTCCTGTTAAACCTGGCCCACGATGTCCCCCTGGCAGGGCACCTAGGACAAGATAAAACCTACAGTCGCCTAGTGACCCACTTCTTCTGGCCCAAAATGAGGAACGATGTGCACCAGCATTGCCGATCTTGCCCCACGTGCCAAGCCAGTGGGAAGAGCGGCCGCAAACTAAAGGCCCCCTTGCAACCTTTTCCAGTAGTCACGACCCCATTTGAGAGGGTCGGAATAGACATTGTGGGACCCCTGGACCCGCGTACGAAACAAGGACATCGCTTCATTCTGGTGCTAGTGGACCACGCCACCCGCTACCCTGAGGCTGTCCCTCTCCGGACCGTGACCGCCCCAGTGGTCGGCCGGGCCCTGATGGGGATCTTCTCCCGTGTGGGGTTCCCCCGAGAAGTCGTCAGCGACAGAGGCACGAACTTTATCTCTAAGTACATGAAATCTCTCTGGCAACAGTGTGGGGTCACCTATCGCTTCACGACCCCCTATCACCCCCAAGGGAACGGACTTGTTGAGCGGTTCAACCGCACGCTGAAAGGAATGATCGGGGGATTGGAAGAACCCCTCCGTCGCCAGTGGGATGTGCTGCTGCCGTGCCTCCTCTTCGCCTACCGAGAGGTCCCCCAGAAATCCCTAGGCTTCAGTCCATTCGAACTGCTCTATGGACACCCAGTGCGGGGGCCGCTCAGCCTAATCAAAGAAGGCTGGGAGATGCCTCCGGCCAAGAACCCTCCAGATGTCTTCCGGTACCTCCTCACCCTCCGCAACCAGTCCCGGCGGTTCAGAGACCTAGCAAAAACCAACCTAGAGGCCAGTCAAGAGGACATGAAAAAGTGGTATGACCAGAACGCCTCATCCGTTGAATTCGAACCGGGACAACAGGTATGGGTCATGTCCCCCACGGAGCCCTGCGCTCTCCAAGACAAATGGACGGGACCCTTCAAGGTGATCGAGCGCAAGGGTCCTGCCACCTATCTGATCGATATGGAGTCCTCCCGGAACCCCCTCCGAGTCCTCCACACCAACAGACTGAAACCCCACTTTGCACGAACAGAACTCAGCCTACTGATGGCCACAGACAATGGGGTTGAAGACGACTCCGAGCCTCTCCCTGACCTCCTGAGGACCCAGGAGCAAGACGGCTCCGTAGATGGGGTCCGACTCTCGGAGACCCTCACCAGAGAACAACGCCAAGAGTGCCAAGCCCTCCTGTCACGGTTCGCCAGTCTGTTCTCCCTCACCCCAGGTGTCACTTCCTGGTGTGTGCACGATGTGGACACCGGAGACAGCCCTCCTATCCGCCACCGGGCCTACCGCGTACCTGATCGGGTACGGGCCTGCATCCAGGCGGAAGTGGCTAAGATGCTCACGCTCGGGGTCATCGAGCCCTCCGACAGCCCATGGGCCAGCCCGGTCGTACTGGTCCCCAAAGCAGCCGCCCCCGGAACCACCCCAGAACTCCGGTTCTGCGTCGACTACCGGGGCCTGAATGAAGTCACCAGAACGGACGCACATCCCATCCCCCGGGCCGATGAACTGGTCGACCGAATGGGAGCTGCCCGCTACCTCAGCATCTTCGACCTGACAGCAGGTTATTGGCAGATCGGCCTCACACCCCGAGCCCAAGAACGTTCGGCCTTCTCCACCCCCGATGGCCATTACCATTTTACGGTCATGCCCTTCGGCATGAAAAATGCACCAGCGACTTTCCAACGGCTCGTCAATCAGGTCCTGGCGGGGCTTGAAGGGTTCAGCGCCGCATACCTAGACGACATCGCTGTGTACAGCCACCATTGGACCGAGCACCTCCACCACCTCCGAGCAGTGCTACAAGCCCTTCAGCGAGCTGGCCTCACGATCAAGGCCAGCAAGTGTCAAATTGGACAAGGGTCTGTGACCTACCTCGGACACCAGGTGGGAAGCGGCCTAGTGGCCCCTCTACAGCTGAAAATTGCCGCCATCCAGGACTGGCAGCCCCCTATTACCCAAACCGAGGTACGAGCCTTCCTGGGCCTCACGGGCTATTACCGAAGATTCGTGAAAGACTATGGTACCATAGTGGGGCCTCTCACCGAACTCACGTCAAAAAATCAGCCCAGGAAGGTGAACTGGACCCCAGAGTGTCAAGCGGCATTCGAACAGTTGAAGGCCGCCATGTGTTCCGCTCCTGTGCTCCAGGCCCCAGACTACAGCCGGGAGTTCGTAGTCCAGACGGACGCCTCCGACCAGGGCATTGGGGCAGTCCTGTCCCAAGTGAACTCCGAGGGCCTTGATCAACCGGTGGCCTTCATCAGTCGGAGACTCCTACCCCGGGAACAACGCTGGAGCACCATAGAGAGGGAAGCCTTCGCTGTGGTATGGGCCCTCAAGAAGCTCCGGCCCTACCTTTTCGGCACCCACTTTCGGGTACAGACCGACCACCGACCCCTGCAGTGGCTGATGCACATGCGGGGGGAAAACCCCAAGCTGCTACGCTGGTCCATATCCTTGCAGGGTATGGACTTTACAGTCGAACATCGGCCTGGGTCCGACCACGCCAACGCGGATGGCCTGTCACGATTCTTCCGCCTCGACGAAGAGAGTCCCCAAGAGGATGGGTGACTCTCCCCGCCTTCAGCTGGGGGGGACGCATGTTGGACAGGCCACATGAAGAGCCACTCTCCCCCGGCCCAACCAGGCCCGAGGCCAGTCACACAAGCACCACACACCACCATTGCACGTCCTCCGTCCCCTCAGGGACCCCTGCCCTCGAGCATGTCGACTTCATGGGCCCGATCCACTGCCGGCCCACGCGCCCAGCCCGGGCCGCCATCTTGGACACTTCACCACGTGGCCGCCTGGCCCCCGAGCGACCTCAACCCTGGGCCTGGCCAGGCCTCAGACATCCCGGCACCACCATCCACCCAGGAGGTGAGCGGGCTACTTGGCCATTCAATGGGAGAAGGAGGTGTCGATGGCTCTCCCCCACCCAGTGCCGTTCGCCCATCGCCTCCCCGGGCGCTGGCTCCACCCCCCTGCTGGGTGTCTGGACTCCCTCATCCCGGACCTCCCGACCTCCAAGTGCGAGGGTCCGGACATCAAAGCACACCAGCCCTATAACTGGGGCAGCTCCAGAACAGGAAGGCAGTTGTATCTTGGAGTCGAGAGACGCAAAGAGGAACTCATCCTGGACGGACTACTGGCGCTGCCGTAGCTCTGTCCTGTGCACCATCGTCCTGCCTGTTGGCGCTGCCACAGCCGTCGTAACCTTCATTCTTCATCATCGTCGTCCGGATCTGCTGGCGTGACCGCGGACCGTTGTAACCGTCATCTTTCACCGGGACCTGCAGGCTCCGCCGCGGACCGTCATCCGTCCTTCATCCATCTCGGGACCTGCTTGGCTCCTCCACGGCCCGATCATCAAGAACGCCGAAGCTCGAGGATTGAGAGCTATTTTGAACTCACTGGTAACTAAGACTGTCCCGCTACCCCTTTCCTCAACCAAAGACTCGAATCGAGGGGACCCCGGAGTCCAGACCTCCTTGTATCATACCAACGTAACCTAAGAATTGCATATAAAGTCTCGTTAACCTTCAGTCTTGTGTGGTGTCTGTCTGTGGGGGGGAAGTTACTTATCTGTACAGTCGTTGGAGACGGCTCTCCCTGGAGACCTCTCCCCGTAATCTCGGCCGACCCTCCCGGTCCGTCTAACAAATACCACAAAGCATTCATATAAATGGAAAACTGAAGCGACATCCAAAAATCTACATGGCAAGAAATCCAATGTATATACAGAGTTTAATAAAGTCTTCCACAGGAAGAATAATCTAATGCAGCATAAACAAATCCACACTAGAGAGAAATCCTATTAATTAATAGAATGTGACAAGGGATCGATTACAAAACAAAATGTAATATATCATAAAGTTCACAGAGGAGAGAAACTCTATACATTTATTGAATGTGACCATGCATTCATAAATGGAGAGCTAACTCAACATCAAAAGTCAACCCTGAAGACCGCACTGAATTTAGCAAGGCATTTATTGGCAAGGGAGAGTTAAAGCCGCATTAGAAAGTCCCCAGTGAGAAAATCTATATGAATGTACAGAATCAATCAATGGGCATTAAGCGCTGCAAATCAGTGAGGTTCTCAAGGTGCTGGGAGAGAAGTTGTTGTCCAGAGGGGCCGATCAGTTGAACAGTCAGGTCTTGAGTCCTTTCCAGATTCAGTGATGAGGCAGATCTGAGGTGCAGGGGGACTTCATTTCAGGTCTTTGCAGACAGGTGGGAGTAGGAGTGGCCTCGTGCCTGGTGCGTTAGGAGTTTAGGCGAGGAGGAGGGAGGCGGACTGCAGATGTCTGGCGTGGAGCCATCTAAAGATCTTGCGGCGCATGCGCATTGTGAGGAAGCAGATGGCGGAGATCATGTTGATTTGAGCTTGTTGTCCAGGACAATGCTGGAGTCACAGGCATGGTCGGTAGGGGAGGGGAAGAAGCCAGGTTCTGCTGGCCACCATGCGTTGCTTCAAGGAGATGCGTGGTTACTGAAGATGAAGTCTTCTGTCTTGTCCATGTTTGGTTTTAGGCAGTTGTGCTTCATCCAGTCGGTGATATTGGCAGTGCACCTATGTAAGTTGTCTCTGGAGTTGATGAGGTGGGTCTAGTCGGTGTAGAAGATGACCTTCAGCCCGTGCGATCTAATAATGTTGGTTAGGGGTATCATGTATGTGTAGAAGAAGGGGGACTAATGAAGGATCCTTGTGGGGTGCCGCAGATGATGTCCTTGGGCTCAGGAGTAGGGCGGGAGTCAGATTGTCTGAGGTTTTCTGGTGAGGTAGGAGGCCATCCATTTGAGGGCATTTCCTTGGACTACAATGTGGTGGAGCTTGTAGATCAGGATCTGGTGGAAGACCATGTTGAAGGCAGCTGAGAGGTCAAGGAAGATGAGGGCTGCAGTCTCATTGAGGTCCAGGAGGGCTCTGATGTCATCTATGGCTGCTATCGGGGCGGTCTCTGTGCTTTGATTGGCTCGGAAGCGAACTGGGTGGAGTCCAGGAGGTTGTTGTGCTCCAGGTGTCTGGTCAGCTGCCTCTTGATCGACCTCTCAAAGACTTTGGCCAGGAACAAGAGCAGGGGTATCAATCGGGAGTTCTTCAGCTGCTCTAGGTCTGCTGAAGGTTTTTTCAGGAGGGGTTTTACTTTTGCGTGTTACCACTCTTCTGGGAAGGAGGCCATGGCGATGGATCTGTTCAGTGGTGTTATGAGCTCTAAGCTGATTGCCTTGCTCTCGAGGTTAAAGATAAGGTGGGGGCATGGATCAGTGGGTACACCAGAGTGCATCAACTTCATTATAGAGGTTGTGTCTTGTACGATGAGGAGGTCCCAGTTAGTGTCTGTGTGTGTGAGGAGGTGGAGGCTGTCACTGGTGGAGAGCTGAGATTCAAGTCCCTGTAGATGACGGCAATCTTCTAATGGAAGTAGTCAGCAAGCATGTCGCACCGATCCCAGAAGGGAGTTATGATATTCTCGTGGATCCAGGGTTGCTGAATTTCCTAACAATGGTGAAGAGCTCATTCCTGTGGTTTGAGCTGATCTCTATGCGGGATGTGAGGGCACTCTTCTTTGCTTCTTTAAGGAGGAGGTGGTAGTGGTTTATCGATGTCCTGAAGGTGGTGTAGTGCACTGGATCCTTACTGGTACGTCATCTTCTTTCTAGTCAACAAGAGTCTCATTGAGAGGTCTGAAGTTCCAGGGTAAACAAGTTGACACACTTTGTGGATTCTCTGATCTTGTTTGGCTCGGTGGGGGTGGCATAGTCGTGATCCAGTTTGTGAGGTTATTGATGGCCTGTTTAAGGTCTGGAGCTGTGTGCAGTCAGTTGGCATGGAGAGTGTTGTTCCAGTTCTCGTCTGAGACAGTTTTCAAGCTGCGCTGAGGTGTGCTGGGTGGTGTGTCTTCAGTTTCTGTAGCGTTGTGCCCTGTGATGATGAAGTGGACAATGGAGTGGCTGGTCCAGGTGAGTTCTGTGTCATGTTGGTACTTGATTGTTTTACTGAAGATGAAGATGGAGTCAAGTGTGTGCCCTACGATGTGCGTTGGGTTGATGATGAGTTGGATGAGGCCGATGCTTTCTAGTAGGTTGTCAGTGCTGGCATCGCTAAGGTCTTCCATGTGGAAGTTGAAATCTGCTAAGAATATCTAGTGTTCGGAGGCAATGGCGAGTTGGGTGATGAAGCAAGGGACCGCTTTGCAGAACTCGAGGCGAGTTCCTGGAGAATGTGACAAAGTGTTCTTAATGAAATAGCCGTATGAATGTACAGAAAGTCACAAGGCATTTATTAGGAGGGCACCACACAGCCTATGTACCATAGGAAAGCCCACCCTGGGGAGGAACCATTTGGTGACCGAAGAGCCACAGTGGGCAGTATGCAAAAATAAATCCTGTCCTTGAATGGACAGAACAGGCAATTGATAGGTCAGCTTTTCACCATCCTGAAAACCTTTGCTTCAGTTGTTTATGAAAGGCTAACTGTTAATTCCACTGTGATCAAGGCTTCAATCGAGCAGGATTTATAAAGCCTGGCTAATCACCCAATAGAGTATCCAGGCACTTGCAGGTCCCGTAGGCTTATTCAAACAGCCAGGGCTTGGGGACCATTCGAAATTCTGGAAGTGAGGTGATGGTCCAGAGGAGTGTGGGGAGGCTGTTCCAGGTCTTTGCTGTAATGTGTGAGAAGGCGGGTCCCCCACTTCTGCTTGGGTGGATGCAGGGAGTATGGGTACGTGAAAGGGAGGCAGAGTGTAGTCTTGTCAACGGTTGGTGGAAGTTCAGGCCGTGGTTAATGTATATGGATCCTTGGTTGTGTAGAGCCTTGTGTGCGTGGTTCAGTAGCTTTAATTGTCATCTCTTCTGTACAGGGAGCCAGTAAAGTTTCCTGAAGAGGGGTGTGATGTAGGTTTGCCGGGAAAGACAGAGGATGAGTCTGGCTGTGGCATTCGGTATGGTTTGAAGTCTCTGTAGGTGGTGTGCGGCAATTCCTACGTAGAGGGTGTTGCCATAGTCCAGTCGGCTGGAGGGCCTGTATCACGGTGCATCTTGCATGGAGGGGTAGCCACTTGAACATCTTCTGTATATGCAGAGTGTGGAATCAGGCAGAGGAGATGGCGTTGATCTTTAGTTTCATGATGAGCTTGTTGTTGATGATGATTCCAAGGTTTCTGGCGTGGATGGAAGGAGTGGGTGTGGGTCTGGGTCTTAGGTCTGATGGCCACCAGGAGTCATTTCATGTGTTGCTGCTGTTGCCAAAGATCAGTACTTCCGTCTTGTCTGTGTTTAGCTGCGGGCAATTTTTCTTCATCCAATCGCGATGTTTGCCATACATGTGTGAAAGTTGGTACTGATGGCGGAAGGTACATCGATGAGTGAGAGGATGAGTTTGGTGTCGTCTGTGTAGGAAATTATGTTGAGACTATGGGATCTGTCGATGTTGACCAGCGGAGGCCATATATGTGTTGGAGAGCATGGGGCTGAAGGATGAGCCCTGGGGGACACCATAGGTGATCTCCTTGGGTCCAGAGGTGAAAGGTGAGAGGTGGATCCTCTGGATTCTTCCTGTGAGGAAGGAGGTGATCCATCTGAGCACGTCTCCTTGGATGCAGAAGTGGTGGAATCTTTTGATCAGTGTGTGTGGTGGGATATAGTGTCAAGGGCTGCTGAGCAGTCAAGGAGGATCAAAGCTTCTGTTTCTTCTTGGTCGAGAAGGGTTTGGATGTCGTCTGTGGCTGTGATCAGCATGGTTTCGTAGCTGTAGAAGCCGGATTGAGAGGGGTCAAGTAGATGGTTCTGCTCCAGGTGAGTCATGAGTTTCCCAGTACCTTTGCAGAGAATAGGAGCAGGAAGCTTGCCCAGTAGTTTTTGAGTTCGCTGGGGTATGCAGAGGGTTTTCTGAGGCTTCCTCTCAGGCTTTAAAAATTGTAAAAGAGGGAGGCACTCAAACAGTGTGAGAGTTAGAAAAGGCCTCCCCCACCCAAAATTCACCAGCTACTAATCCTCGAATAACCACCCACAGTGTCAAGACAAGTTGTATCTCTCATCGATATGCAAGAAGGACAGTATTCTAACACTGCTGGTATATCTAACACAACTGAGCATCACTTGAGTCTGGGCATCAATGTGACAGATGCCAGTTTAACCACCCTGAGGCTAGACTGTAAAGCTCTGCTAAGGTTACTCATACAATGTGGGTTGGGGTTGGTTGGGAGGGCTGTGTGAAAGACTATTACTAGAACACAGGTGACAGGGTTTTCATGGTATAAATACTTCTGATCAAATAGTTCTGATTTGACAGAAAAGCTTAGAAGAAAGAGGGGGGTGAAAATTGCAGACACAACACACATGACTGGTGCTAGCTCTGGATGTAATGCTAGGCTGCTCGCCTGTAATGTGAGAGGGGTGAATGACCATCACAAGGTCCAACTGGTGACTGCATACCTCATTACGCCTAAGGGGCGAGTTTTTCATTAGTTCCGGAGATGCATGCTGGTTTTGTGGGGGATAATTATTTCTCCATAATCTGGAGCTCGTACCTCCATTTCTTTTTCTCAGTCGCGACGGAAGTGGGTATATTGGTTAAACAATGCTTATGGTTCAGGCCTGTGGACATGTTCTGTGATGAAGAGGACAGGTGTGTGGTTGTACAGGGGTTATTGGGTACGGTACACATTACATTGATCAGTACATATGGGCCAAACTCTGACGACCCTGCTGTTTGTTTGTTTTTTCTCACTAAAGTTAGAAACAGGCTTGTGGATGCCTCCTCCCCCCTCCTCGCTTTGCAATATGTGGGAAATGCTTCAATGCTGCAATCTAATTTGGCTACCACCGGCAACAGGTGCAGCTGACTCACCCAAGCATATAAAGCTCTATGGGATATTATGCACCAGGGCAAACTGCTAGACTTGTACCGTGTCGAATGCCCTAATTCCAGAGTATACATTCCATTCCGTAGAGGATGCCATATCTTCCAGAATAGATTACAGGTTGGGATCTAGAGATGCGATGGGCTGGGTTGAAATTATAACACATTTACCTAGGGCTCTGTCCGATCATTCTCCGGTTCTGATGGCTTTAACCATCACCACCTATGCAGGGATACATAGAAAGTAGCAGCTGCGACCATCTGAGCTGTCAGATCCAGTCTTTAAACATAAACCCACCAAGTAATTTTTATTCTACTACATGTTAAACCAGGGCTCTGTTACCTCTGTGGCTACATTATGGGAAGCGTTTAAAGAATGATTAGGGGTGAAAACACACTTAAAATTCACAGGATATTAATATTGCTGATAGATACAATGTCACACCCAGAGCAAGAGACATCATTGCTAGAGTGAGAATATGGGAGCTCTTGAACCCACTGTGTTGCTTTTAATTCCCTGTGCCCTTAACAGTTGCACATGAAGTCTTGTCATTGAGTCAGCTTTCCGCTTTCCTGGGGAGACGTGTAAACGACTCCCAGGAAAGGATACAATAGGTGCCTTCACTGGAAGGAGGTGTTCTCCCTCCTGTAGGAAGTCGCACAGATGTTGGCCCAAAAGTCGAGTTTCAAAGCAGAAACCACCTTTGAAGGGCAAATAGGAACCACTTGGGAGAGGGGCTGCTGTATTGTCTGGATACGTATAATCAATTGGAGGGGGGAGAGAGAGATCAGATCCTTTCAGTCTCCATTTAGTTAGTCATAATCAATAAGGGAAAGGATCACTTGGCCTGCGTAAACCAAGGTCTGCAGGTAGGTAGGTGGGTGTCTCCCAATAAAAAGACCCTCATACACGCGTTTTTTTTCTGGTTTCTCGTAGCGGTATATGATGTGACTCCGCTCATTTAAACACGTGAGTGTGTAATCCTTGGGTCAGTTCTTTTGTGTGCACCCTCCGCCAGGAGGCTTTACCTTTGGTTAAGGCAGTAGTGATCGTGGAAAAGTGAGTGGAAAGTGGTGATATATAAAAATTTGCCCGGAACAGCCATAGAATTGACTTTAATGAGTCTGGATTCGGACAATTATAAAATTGATTTGTGCAGCTATGGAATTGGTTATGAATTCTAGCGCACTTAATTAGTGTGATAAAAAGCGGTCGACATGTTTCAGCCTTAGTTGCCAATTGGTCAGTAGGCTTTCTTCAGGACCAATAAAAGGTGCAGTGAATAAAAGTGAAAGAATAGGTAAATTTATAATCTGATTCTTCGGGTAGTAGAAGGTCGCATTGTACCTCTACGGATTGCAGAATTTGCTTCTTCAGGGAAGAGGGCGTACAGAGGGAGGTTGTACTCAGACCTTCACCTCCGTTCTTGCAGCATGTGCTGTCTCTGCCACTCTTTACCCCGAATTCCGGGTGAAGAGTGGCAGAGACAGCACATGCTGCAAGAACGGAATTGTGCGCTAGAATTCATAACCAATTCCATAGCTGCACAAATCAATTTTATAATTGTCCGAATCCAGACTCATTAAAGTCAATTCTCTGGCTGTTCTGGGCAAATTTTAATTTATCACCACTTTCCACTCACTTTTCCACGATCACTACTGCCTTAACCAAAGTTAAAGCCTCCTGGCAGAGGGTGCACACAAAAGAACTGACCCAAGGATTACGCACTCACGTATTGTCTGGATAGACAGGCTTGCACTAGCGACAGGAAAGGGAGAACCAGTTGCCAAACCAGTTTTATTGGGGAATTTAGCTCCCTTGGTAGCCACACGTCTGAGTTGGGCAAAGGAGTTCTGGGTGCCAAGAAAAGGGTTCTGCCTTATTGGGAGTGGATAGAATGGTGCACCCTAAGGTAGCCTGCTGTGTTCTGCTATTGAAGAAGTTGTTTTCCGGGCCCCGCCGAGGCAAGAGACTCGAAGGAGCAGCTGGCAGACCTGCTGTTCACACCATAGTGACACAACAGTTAAAGAAGTCTGCTAAAGGCGAGTGAGAGCCCTGATCGCTGCTCCTCATCGCTGTGCAGGACCAGGCTGTCAGAAGTTGCATCTGAGTCTGCTGGACCTGGGAAGGTTGCCGGAGAAGCCACAGCCCAGGGAAGGATTTGGCTGTGGCAGTGACACAGAACAGCTGACAGTTCATGGCACTGGACTTTTCCAGGCCCGAGAAGACCTCAAGGGACATTGACCCGTGTAGCCAGGATCACCTCACCAAACCTGCAGACCAGGGAGCAGCTGCAAGAAGACCTCCTTCGGCCACATCGTTTCCACACCACCCTTGAGCATTTTCAGCATGTTGTATCCTTCGCATCAGAACCACTGCCTTAGGAATCGATTGCAACGCGGATAAAGTGCCTGGAACTGTTGTAAGACTGCTTCTTCTGTGGAGGGAACGGTTTCTGAGGGCCTTGCGGGTCCCCCTGACTGGCTCCCTGCTGAAGTCGGTTGCCCAAAGCAACTCTAACTGACCGTATTACAACTAGCCCAACATTTTGGTGAAAATAATTCTAATTGCCAAATTTGTTAAATTTGCCATTGCTTATTTGCCGTTAAGTGAAATTTTCTGATTTACTATACCTTGTAAATTCCAGATCCCTCCAGGGGATATTTTTCATTGTGGTTCTAGAAATATATTTAAAAAAAATATTTAAAATATAAAAATATTATTTCTTCTGCAATTGTTTTGATGGTTTCTAAAATGCTTCACACTTGCAGCTTTGTGTAAGTCTTGCTGTTAAGAGCCACAGCCACCAAGGGTTGAGCTAATGTTTAACAAACTAAACTTACTGATCCTGAAAGGGTTTGTAGGTGTTTTACATGGTGAGGTCACAGTCACACAACCAAACCATAGAATATACCCTATTTCCTCACAACCACACACCAATATTCTTTTACAACCTTCACTCACAGCATTCCAAGCACTTTCTCAGACATACAGGGAAAGGGAGCACAGGCTACAAGACATTTAACACACCGTTTCAGACATACATGTTATGGGCACATAGGTTGCGGCAGCATTCCAAACACTGGCTCAGACATCAGTGAATGCGAGCACAGGATAAGTCACAAATTCTATATACCAGCTGAGACATACAGGTAAAGTTAGCACAGGATACAACACACATTCCAGACCACAGCTCAGACACACAGGGAATGGGAGCAAAGGATATGATACACATTCCAGACACCAGCTCAGACACATATAGAATGGGAGCACAGGATACAACACACATTCCAGACCACAGCTCAGACACATATAGAATGGGAGCAAAGGATATGATACACATTCCAGACACCAGCTCAGACACATATAGAATGGGAGCACAGGATACAACACACATTCTAGACAACAGCTCAGACATACAGGGCTTTCAAATAAATAAATAAATAATAGATGCAGAGGATACAACACACATTCATGACCCCGGATAAGACATACAGAGAATGGGAGCATACAGGATACGACACATATTCCAGATACCGGCTCAGCCATTCAGGGAATGGGAGCAGAGGATAGAACAGACCTCTCTTCATTACTAACAAAACAAAAACACAGCTATTCTATTGCATAAAAGCAACTGGAATGATCATTTACAACCACTCCATCTCCAACAAGTTTCGTTTACACATTCACCCAACGCCAATCTCTAAAACTCTGCAGGACCCATGAAGACACTAAATGACAATGTAGAAGCTGGAATAAAAATAGACCAAGACTTTATCAAGAACTTTTATATACGTGTACACAGGGACCATAGGCTAAACAACTCAGTTTGCAGAAATCCAGTGTGGTCTTTTATTGTTATAAACCACAAAGGCCATTTTAATATACATCCAATGAACATACACAGTCACAAGGAACATTTCTACATATCATGCACAATTGCATCTTATGCTGTTTATCAGGAGAATAGTGCAGCATGATTATCAAGAACATAACCAGTCAGAGAAAGGCAATTGCTTGTGCCACCGGCATGCTACGAGATGGTGGCCTTTGTGATTTCCACAATGCACAATCATTCAAACCTGTACTTTCCAAAGTATTTTAAAAATAGCATATTGTGCCACATTCTTTTATCCAATCAGGGAGGAATGTTAAACACAGCGTATATATGGTGCGACACTGATCGCTGCTGCTAGACTGTTTAAATGCTGTGTGTTATACGTTTAATTTTCTGAACTAGCCTTGCGCAAATGCTGTTTATAACAAAAGGGTACATGGGTTCACAGAAGGTCGCTTGCCTTTTGCACACGTTCTGCATGTCCTGCCATCATTGAGTATCACAGAGCAAGTCATTAGCAAAATGGACTCCTAACCAAATCAAAATGGATTTTTACATTGTCTTTATTTACTCAATAAAGCTTTTCAAACTTAAAAAAAAATGGAGTCCACAACAACAAATGGCATTTGTATAAAATGTGTGACAGACTAAAACATAAGGCTCAACACACCTCATATCAAACAAAGAAACAAGAAAACTAGGTTGTTACTACCTGGCAGGTCCAGTTAGGGCTCCATTCCTCACCAATTGTGCCTATCCCCCAGCTGCCACTGCAGACCACACACCAACATCCCACTACACCAGTCTCCGTATTCCAGTCTTAGCTTTCAGACACCAGCTCAGACACACAGGGAAAGGCAGCACACCGGATACTACAGTCTCCTCAGACAAGATACAGGGGTGTGAGCAATACACTTCTACTGTCTGGGAACAAAGACCTCGCAATTCCATCTTGTGCAAGACCAGGAGCTTTCAAGACGGATACCACTGCGCTCCATTCCTCTGGCTCACTCACAAACAGCATTCATGTGCTACACTGGGGACATAAACAGCACATTTAATACACTAACCTTGTTAGCATGAAGGACTGGGTAACCACAAAGAAGAGGAACTTTACAGGGGTGAGCTAATAGGCCTTGGAATGCAATCTGCCTTCTCTGCATGATCACCCGGATTTTTTTCACCTTTTGCCGGGCTCTATATCTTTGTTGGATTCAGAACTCTGCACAAAACCCTCATCACCAGTATGCCCCCCCCCCCCTTTAACCCTGGTTAAATTAGCTTATTCCCAAGTGGCACATTTAACTTTCCTGTAAGTCACTAGTGTGTGATGTAGAAAACTACATATGGGGCCTGGAAGGTAAGTGGCATGTGTGGACTGGAGCACCCATTGTGCCATCTACTAGCATGGCAGTGAACATCGCTACAGGCCTATGCCATGGAACCTGACTGCTGGAGTGTAAACCTGCAGCGCCACCTGGAGCTATTGATTTGACAGCTCAGTATCAAATGCTGCTTGGCAGGTCTGTTGTACTATCTGTAACACTCGGAGTGCACTTAAAAGTGAGAGAAGAGGATGCCCAGACAATTTCTGTGGAGCCCCTGCTTGGTTGCTGAAGACCTCTGCTTTTTGTACTACCGGACTTCTGTCTCTAGGTTTGTTGTGGGTACAGTGCCTGCTTTAAACTGGATTTTAGTGTTTACATGTGGGAAGACACTAGAATTACCACAGTAAATTCTCCAGTCACACCCCCACACCCCTGGTTTAGGCTGAAGACTTTTGGAATCTTGAAAATACTTTGACACATGGCATTTTAGGCTGGTCTTAAGTGCACAAACATGAAATACTGAAAACGTGGGTAGTGTAGGCCCGGGAATGATTTCAAATGAATTAAAAATTAAAGATTTTGTTTGTTCTGAATCTCAATTACACCCCAACAGACTGTGGACACTTCAATTATCTTTAAGGTTGTGTCTCCTCTGGAAAGTGAACTATGGTTTACTACAACAGAGCAAAATCTGGATTCCGCAGCAACCACAGCACCAAGACCATCCTCCTAGCTGCCACGGACGACATCTATACCCTCTTCAACCTGGGCCACACGGCTGCCCTCATCCTACTAAACCTCTCAGCAGCCTTCAACACCGTCTCCCACCGCACACTAACTGCCATACTCCACAAAGTTGGTATCCGGGGACTGCCATCGACTAGATCTGCTCCTTCCTCACTGGCTGAAGCCAAAGAATCTGACACCTGCCCTTTAGTTTCCGAACCCACAGATATCAGCTGCGGAGTATCCCAAGGATCGTCACTCAGCCCCATGGTTTTCAACCTCTACATGGCCCCTCTCGCCACCATCGTCAGAAAACACGGACTCCACATTGTATCTTATGCCAATGACACCCAGCTCATCCTCTCAACGAACATGACAGCATCAGACACATCTTCACAGAAGGTATGAAAGACCTCGCCTCCTAGATGAGCAACAACTGCCTCAAGCTCTACTCAGAGAAAATGGAAGTCCTCGTCCTCAAATCCACCCGCTCTGCATGGGACAACACCTGGTGGCCCACCGCCTTTTGCAACCCTCCCACACCCACAGACCAAGCTTGCAACCTCTGCATTATACTCAACTCCACCCTCCCCATGAACCGACAGATTAATGCCGTATCTTCTTAATGCTTCAACACCCTCTGCTTCCTCCGCAAGACCTTCAAATGGATCCCCCCGAATCCAGAAAGATCACCACCCACGCACTCATAACCAGCAGACTACGCAATGGGAACACCCTCTATGCCAGAATAAACAAATCTCTACTCCTCAAACTCCAGACAATCCAGAACGCCTTAGCTAGACTGGTCCTCGGCCTCCCACGACAACACCACATCACCCAGCACCTAGGAGCACTCCACTGGGTCCCCGTCGAAAAGAGAGTGACCTTCAAGCTCCTCACTCATGCCTCCAAATCCCTCCAAAACATTGGACCCAATACCTCAACTAAAGAATCTCCTTCTACGCACCCAAGAGGAGCCACTTCTCTGCCGAGCTTGCCCTGCCGAAATCCCACAGATCCGCAAAGCCAGAGCGGTGGGTGATCCTTTCCTACATCGCAGCCAAGATCTGGAACAAACTCCCACTCAGCATCAGACTAACCCCCACACTGTAAGCATTCAGGAAGAGCCTCAAGACTTGGTTCTTCAGGTGAGACCGGGTATATGGCGGGTCTGGTGGCTCAGTGGACTAATGCGTCCACTGCAGGGGCCTGTGTTCGACCTCATGGTCACAGGTTCAAATCCCGGCGGGTCCACTCAGCCTTTCATCCATCTGAGGTCGATAAAATGAGTACCATTGAGTTGGGTAACAATAAACATCTGTTATTCAGCGCCAAGAAACCGCTGGGTGAACGTGCGCTTTACAAATACACATGTTATGTTATGTTATGTTATGAGACGACACTGCTCGACCCCCACTCACCCCCAACCCAGCGTCTTGACACCCTCATGGGTGAGTAGTGCGCTTCACAAACCCCTGATTGATTGACTGACTTCCTAGCCCCCTCTTGTCGCCATTGTGAAGTATTTCACCTCACTGACAGTCGCCTCCAACTCGATCACTCCCTTGCAAGATCTCTGCAACTAACCCTCTTATTTCCTCAACTACACAATCACTGCCATTCACAGCAACTTCAATAAGCAACTAGACCCCAAAGTACTCACTAAATACCTCCCCACCTTAATCAAAGAACCAATGCTACCCACATTTCCCATCATCACCCAAGAAGAAACCACCGCTACCATGAATTCAATCAACCCAGGGACCCCATATGCCCCCTGCCCCACAACTCCTACTATATAGGACTGCAACCCATCAGCACCATGCTCACACCCATTCTATATGCCTCCTTCTCTTCCGTGACGTTACCGGAGACTTGGAAACATGCAACTGTCTTTCCATTGCACAGGAAACCCTCTGCAGAGCCTTTAACTCTCGCCATCTACAGACCAATCTTCCTACTACCAATACCAGTCAAGGTCTTAGAGAAAATCCTCAACAGAAGTCTCAGCGAATACCTCAAAGACCAGCAACTCCTTGACACCACTCAGTCTGGTTCCAATGCTCCCAGTAAACCATTTCATGCATTTACTCCCGTTTCTGTGTGGTAGATCAAATTAAAAGGAGGTAGATGTGATCATTAAGCCTGCTCCTCAACACCACTCAGTCTGGTTCCAAAGTCTACACAACTTTGGAGTCCAAAGACACACACTCCGATGGATGTTCTCCTTCCAGACTGGAATGAGCCAGAGTGTCAGCATGGCACTATACTTCTTGGACGTCCATAACCTCATCTGCAGGGTTCCGCACGGATCCTCCATGAGCCAGACTCTCTTCAACGTATACATGATCCCTCTAGCCAGCATCATCTCACGACATCAACATCCTCTCCTACTTCCAACTCATTCTCTCCCTTATGGACAAGATGCCCGTCCAGTCCCCAATCAATGTCTGCATGATTGAAATCGTCGACTGGATGGAGACTATCTGTCTAAAGCCGAACACTGACAAGACCGAAATTGTGATCTTCAGGGAGAGCACTTCACCCTGGGATTCCACCCAGTAGCCAACAGAGCTAGGACCAACAACGCCAAGCACCTCAGGATCATCATCGACACCAGACTCGACATGACTTGTTGTGTGTCAATTTATATTCCGTATGAATTTACCGATTCATGCCCTTATATAGGTACAATTCACATTGCCCTTATTTAGGCATATAAATCCAGCCCTTATTTATGCATTGCTCATGCTAACCAAATACAGGCATGGCTACTTACATCCGTTCATCTACGTTACAATGAGTTCTTGGAAAAACAGACTCTTAAGCCTTTAGGACTTCCCCTTGCTTGGATATTGATTTCTCCAAGAACTCATTTATTATTTTTATTTTATTTTTTTATAAATTCTTTTTATTAAAGCAAGAGTAAACATTGTATTGAGCATGGTCAAGCAAGGGGAACTTACAAGCTCGAATCTTTATACATATACAGCGCAAGCAGTAGTATACATGCATTCAGGGCAATTCATTGCAGTTCGTTCACATTACAGGTGGGTCATCAATCTGGGCAATTTGAGGGGGATCACAAATGGTGCCTCTATACTCGTTCCATTTAGACCATATTTCTATCCACTTCCGCGGGCACCCCCGTGCTACGTACACTGTTTTTTCCTCAGCGCATGCACCAGTCCATATCAGTTTTCCATAGGCCCACTCTAGGGGGTCGAACCGCTCCCCACCGCCTAGCTATGTTTCTCTTGGCAATGGCATATCCAAGCGCAACCCATATCTTTCCCTGGGGGGGGGGCAGGTCAGTTGGCTCCCACACGTTTAATAGGCACCTCTTTGCTTCTAGTCTGAGCTCCACTCCCCACAACTCCTGCATACAGCGGGTCACCCGGGTCCAGTAGTTCCTCAGTAGAGGGCATTCCCACAGCACATGAAAGTAGGTCCCCAGGTCTCCACATCCCCGCCTGCAGCTCCCATCCTCACTACGGCCCACCCGCTGTAGTCTGGTACAGGAGAGATACACGGGATGCATGATTTTAAGCTGGATGAGCCGGAGTCTGGCCGATATGGCCACCTCCTCGTCTATCTCGAGCCTGTCAGCTTCCCATCTCCCCTTAAGGGGGAGCAATATGTCCGGGGAGTTGTTGATTTTCGTATGTAAGTGATATAGCGTGTTCGGCGAGATGGCCATCTAGGAGTCTGTCCTCTAGTGGGGAGGAGTCAGGGGGCCGTGTTCCCACAGGGATGTTGGCCCGGAGGGAGTGCCTGACCTGGATGTACCTGAAGTGTTCCGTGGGTGCTAGTTCGTAGGTGCTTTGGAGCGCGGCAAAGGGGATCACCCATCCGGACCCCACAAGTCTCGAATGTGGGAGATGCCTATGAGGTCCCAGTTACGGAACCCTTTGGACCAGCCGAGTGTTCCGAGTCTCTCCGAGACCCACAGGGGGGTCGCCATTGTTAGGGTGTCAGATCATCCAAGCCTGCGCTGTACTATGTGCCATAGTTGCACCGAGTGTTGCGTGGGACCTGTTAGTTGGTATCTTCCTGGCTTCGAGTTAAGCGCTGCTTCGAAGTTTCCGCCAGGCAGCTGCCAACGGTCCATCCCAAACCCAGCGATGTTCCCGTCACTGTATGTGCCCTGATTGATGGCTGAGAGGTGAGCTGTCCAATAGTACTTGCGGATGTCTGGGAGAGCTATGCCTCCATCATACCATCCCAGAGTAAGTTTTTGTAGGGATATGCGAGGTATCCCCGACCAGAGCAGTTCCCTTTGTGCGGCCTCAATGGACTTAAAGTAGGAGTGCGGGACAAGGTCTGGGTAATTTTGCAGGGCGTACAGGAACCTCGGCAGGGCCATCATCTTGATGAGTGCCGCTCGCCCCAGGAGAGATAGCGGGAGCTTCCGCCAAGTGGCCACATCCCTTTTTAATCGTTGCAGAGGTGGGAGTTGAGGTACTGGGTTTTTAGGAACCGGCACAGAACCGGTAACCCAGCGGTGCCAGGGCACACCCAGAGACCTCGGGTTCTTTCCTGATCCAGACCACAGAAACTCAGAGTCTTCTAGGTGAAGTCAAAGATTGATTTATTGGTTGCAACCAAGGTAACAAGTATCCTAGAAATACACCACACGGGGAGAATATTCTCAGGAGACTGCTCGCCTTCACAAAGTCAGGCTTCTCTTCTTATACAAAGTTTCTAGCTTCAGGCGAACATTCTTCGCATTTGTAGTATGTTATTTACAGTTATTGGTTTACAAGAAAAAACAGAGTCATGATGACATGTACATATTTCACGTCGTGCTGGCCACAACAAATCACTCGGCAAGGCCTAACATTTCATCAGATATCGCTGGACCCTCAATAAAACGGGCACCTCCCCATCATAAAGTAAGTGAAGCAAAAAAGAGTGGAGATAGATGTGAGCGAGATACGGCAGGTGTGCGCGCTGAAATGGTTTTATGGTTTGTTGAGCCTTGATGATATCTTGTTCGGCCACTGGGAGGGGAGCTGACCTAACGAGTTCGGCCTGGGGCAATGGTTCCAACTTGTACAGGTCATAGGAAAGTCGATTAAGGTGTACGTGTCCTTGTGGGATCGGATTCAGCTGGATTAAGGCCTATGTAAAGGGCAACACACCAAATGGCGGCTATATACAAAATGGAAGCCAAGGGTTCAGGATATCAATGATGATTTCGAGGTGAAATCATCACCTGAATGCGACGAAAATGCTTGTACATACTGTACTCGCCATTCTCGGTCTTTTGACACTAAATTTGTCGTATTACAACAAAGTTTTCATTCCTAAGACTGGGATGGGTATACAAGTTCGGATTTTCAGTACCACAAACCCTCCTTTTGCCCTTACATAGGCAATTAATCTATCCTCATGTTAGTCTGAGTCCAGATCTATATTCTTAAAGTCATTGAGATGTTGCTGTAGCATCATCCTAGTACTTAGTCCATCTCTTGACACAGGCTTCCTTATACATGATGTAGCACAGAGGCCACATATTGCAGGAGCGCACTGTATGCACAGACAGAACAGGAAAAGGATGGCCAAGATTATCCCAATGACCATTAGAATTTTCCAACCCCAGCCAGATATCAGATCCCCAAACCACCCCATTAGGGACCAATCTCCTTTATCCACATGAATAGATTCGGAAATCTTATGCAGTTTGGAGATGGCCTGGTACACTGTTGGAGCGTTATCTGGGATAAAAACGCAGCAGCTCGATTGGATCAATCTACATACCCCACCTCGGTCTGCAAGTATGATATCTAAAGCGACCCTGTTCTGAAGGGTCATAAGACAATCCGACTGGAGCTCAGCAGTCAAGTTACTAAGGGCACCGGCAGTTTCAATTACGGTGGACTCAACTACCCTTGTCAATTGCCTTATGTTCCTGCTGTTTACCATGGGTCCCCAGAACGGCAGAAAACCTCTTGCAAATTCCCCAAATTCTTGACCTGCAGTATCTTCTTTACTCAAGACACCTCTAACTACCCTTGTCCTGTGGTAATCCGCCGCTGCTGTGTAGGTGGGAGGCAACAGGAACGAAACAAAACATGAGCCCGAGAAGTCAGGGGGCAACCATGTATAGGCTCTATCATGACAGATGAAATAAGTACCCTTAGCTGCTAAAAACGCAGGGGAAGTCTGAGAACCAAAAACATACGTTTCTGTACAGACACTTTTCCCTAACTGAGCTCTGGAATTGAAATGAAATGAAATGAAAAATTGCATTTGTATAGCGCATAACTGCCCTGAGGCCTCGCAGCGCTTGAAGATTAAATGGTTTAGCGCAGGCTCAGGGCAGGTCAACAGGATTTTGCAAACAAATGCGTTTTCAAGGCCTTTCTAAAAGACAGGAGGTTGCTATTTCCTCGGATGGCGAAGGGGAGGGCGTTCCAGAGTCTGGCCGCCGAGTGGGAAAAAGAGCGGCCGCCCCAACGGGCTTTATTGATCTTAGAGGAGGTAGCCAGCTGCAGGGTGCCAGACCGAAGGGAGCGTGCTGGAACATAGGGCGTAACCAGAGGGTGCAGAATCGCTGGGCCTACACGATGGAAGGATTTGTGCAAAATGCACAAAGCCTTGAACTGCACTCTGGCAGCCATTGGGAGCCAATGAAGGTCCTTCAGAGCCTTCCTCGCCGACTGCCGACGGGGCAGATTAAACAGTAGGCGGGACGCACTATTTTGTATGACCTGAAGCTTCTGAAGTACCGAGGCCGGTGCTCCCAGATAGAGAGCATTCCCATAATCCAGGCGAGAGAGAATCAGGGCCTGGACCATGATCCTCCTCGCCTGGAAAGGGAGCAAAGGGAGCACCCGCCGGAGCATCCTCATTAGTCCAAAGCAAGTGGCGGCAGTCTTAGTAGCCTGGACCGAGAAATCAAGGGCGGTGTCAAGCCAGATCCCGAGGCTCTTTATCTGGGACCTAGGGGCAGGGGGGAGCACCAAGACATGGTGGCCAGACGGGTGCAAGAACAGACGGGGAGGAATTTCCGAGGAGAATGATGTCTGTCTTCTCCCCGTTAAGTTTCAGACAAGAGGCTTGCAATCAATCTGGCAACAGCCTCTAGACAGGGGCCTAAGGTGTTGGATGATCCATCTGCGTGGTCTAGAGAGACCACCAGCTGCGTATCATCCTCATAGGTGACAATACGCACACCAAAGGGATGGACTATCCTGTCCAGGGGTTCCATGTAGGCGTTAAAAAGGGTCGGGCTCAGGGAGGAGCCCTGAGGGACCCCACACCTGAGAGGGTGTTTGGGAGAGACTATCTCACCCTCGAAGACCTGGAAAAAACGCTCGCTCAAAAAGGAGGCAAGCCAATCTAGGGCCGCGCCCGACACGCCCATGCCAGCCAGTCGATGTAATAGCGTGGCATGGTTCACCGTGTCGAACGCGGCGCTAAGATCTAGCAAGATAATGGCCACCTTTCCTCCCTGATCAAGAGTCGCTCTTGCTTCCTCTGTAACCGCTAACATAGCGGTTTCCGTGCCATGTTGAGGACGAAATCCTGTCTGGGAGGCACGCAACAGACAGTTGGACTCCAGATAGTCTGTTAAGATATTGTTGACATGCCTCTCCAGCAGTTTACTCAACCAGGGGAGCAACGAAATGGGGCGGTAGTTGGACAGGTTACTCTGATCCAGGGTGGGCTTTTTGAGAAGTGCCCTCACCATGGCACATTTCCAGGAGAGTGGGACCGATTTGGACACAATGGAAGTATTTAAGGTTTCCAAGATGACAGGACGAATAACGTCCAAGGCCTTGACAAGAATCCGGGGGGGTGCCGGGTCATTGGGTGACCCGGAAGTAACTTTGGAGATTAGTCTATCCAGACTACAGGCATCAAGGAGCGGAATTGTGTCCAGCTTACAGGGAGCCAGAGAGTCAGCTGGTTTATGTGGGACAGAGCGGGCGTTGACCATAGAGTTGCTAAAGGAAGAGTATATGGTCAAAATTTTCTTAGAGAAGAAGGCAGCCAGCTCATTGAGCGGTCTTGTGCACCTTCGGCAGTGGGACGCTCAGCCGGGGGTGAAATAAGGGACTTAGCGATCCTAAAGATTTCCCTAGGCGCGTTGGCTGCTGCATTAATTTTCCCTTCATAGAAGAAGGCTTGCGCCATTTTAATCTCTAATTTGTAGAGCTTCATTGCAGACCTATAATCATCCTTCCTAGACGGAGAATGGTCCTTCCTCCATGCTCTCTCTAGTTTGCGGCAGTCAAGTTTTAATAACCTTAGAGCAGGAGTGTACCAAGGTGCAACTTTAGGTCTTCTAATAAGTTTACAAGGGCGTTTGGGAAGAACTCGGTCTAGGGTGCTGGAAATCCAGTGATCAAAGTCGTTAGAAGCAGAGGCAGGAGTCATAGCCTTCCTCGGGGGATCTTGGATGAGAGCAGTTGTCCAGTCGGTGAGGGGAAGAGAGGACCATTTCCTGCCCAAATAGTTGGTAGGAGCATCACAAGGGGAAGAGGAGTTGGAAAGCCAGGTGAACGGTATCAAAAAGTGATCGGTCCAAGGCAGTGGAACAGGGGACTCTACATTAAGGTTGGTGTTACTGTATATGTGATCAAGAAGATGTCCCTTCTTGTGGGTCGCCTGATGGCCTCTCTGGCAGAGGTCTAACGCTTGCATGTTGATCCGAAAGTTATTAGCTGACGTATCATGGGGGTCATCTAAGTGGATGTTAAAATCCCCAAGCAAGGTGAAGTTAGATGAGGTCAAAACTGCGTTGGCAGTGAGGTCCGTGATTTGCGTAATAAAATTGTTAAGGGAACCCGGTGGGCGATAGAGTAAAATACCGGAAAAGGTGGTGGTGGGGGAAAAATCAAGTGCAAAGTGTAAGCTCTCACAGGTCGGCAGGGAATTGGGAGTGACCCGACACTTAAAACTATCCCTATATATGATGGCAAGACCCCCGCCTCTCCCCGACTGGCGGTCGAGGCGTTTAAGGTTATAGCCTTGAGGTGTGGCCCATATTGTAGTCGGGTCATTGTCCATCTGGAGCCAAGTTTCCGTTAAAAATAGAGCATCAAGATTGAGCTCTTCGATCAACAGGTGCAGCTCTGTGAAGTGTTTAGGTAGCGACCGGCAATTGAGGAGATACAATCTCCAAATCTCTCCCGAAGGGGGAGAGTAGCTGTATGGGCGGGGGGTGCTCCATGTACAGTGCTTACAGTGATGTTCAAGATTGGCTGGGGAAAATGAGTGGCGACAGGAGGGACTGGTGGGGGGACGTAAGGAGTGTAACAACAAAGAGTTGTAGGAAATTCGATTGCCCACCATGGTGCTGGTCGACTCCCCAGGCCAGGGCCAGCGAGAAGCGTCTGGACGCGGACTGGCGCAGACTGGCTTCTCTTTGGCGCCTCTTCGGCGCGTATACGGCACTACCGCTGCGCGTCACCGCTGCGCGGGGTAAGAAGAGGTCATATAGATTAGGTGAGGGTGGAGACTAGCCCGTCAACCTCCCCAAGATGGCTGCCCAGGATGGAACAACCAGGAAGTGGTGTCGCTTGAGCCTCCCTCCACAACAATCAGCACAGAAGCTGTGGTGGACCGGGGAGTAGCGACCAGAATGCAAGTGAGAGCTCAGAAATATATTTAAAAACACATATTAGCACAATCAATAGGTTTTTAAAAGTCTGTAAAACGAAATAGATGCTTGCAGTAATCCTAGTCACAGTCAAGCGCTAGCGCTACGATCTTCGTTGGTTAATGATCGTGCGCGAATAACTCCCGCCCTAAAATAGTGAGGGCGAGGGGGAGACTAGCCCGTCAACCTCCCCAAGATGGCTGCCCAGGATGGAACAACCAGGAAGTGGTGTCGCTTGAGCCTCCCTCCACAACAATCAGCACAGAAGCTGTGGTGGACCGGGGAGTAGCGACCAGAATGCAAGTGAGAGCTCAGAAATATATTTAAAAACACATATTAGCACAATCAATAGGTTTTTAAAAGTCTGTAAAACGAAATAGATGCTTGCAGTAATCCTAGTCACAGTCAAGCGCTAGCGCTACGATCTTCGTTGGTTAATGATCGTGCGCGAATAACTCCCGCCCTCAAATAGTGAGGGCGAGGGGGAGACTAGCCCGTCAACCTCCCCAAGATGGCTGCCCAGGATGGAACAACCAGGAAGTGGTGTCGCTTGAGCCTCCCTCCACAACAATCAGCACAGAAGCTGTGGTGGACCGGGGAGTAGCGACCAGAATGCAAGTGAGAGCTCAGAAATATATTTAAAAACACATATTAGCACAATCAATAGGTTTTTAAAAGTCTGTAAAACGAATTCTTGCCAATACCTTGCAGGCATGGGTTGCCTTGATGGGGTACAATCCAAATCGGGGAAGATCTCTTAGCTTGCTGTTTCTCACCTAAAGTAGCTCCATATCCGGTCACGTTCCAACCTACATATGCAAATATCTCATCATCCGGAGTATCCTCATAAGAAATTACTTCCTTAATCATGTCAACTATACCTTTGACTAGGGCGCTAGTCTTGAGGTTGTCTTTTACAGAACGTAGGGGTTGGACTTCTCGTGCATATATGAACATTGTTCTGTATGCCCACACAGAACCATTATGACTGAAAGGCAGGACTAGATAAAGGATACCTTTATCCGTAGTATGGGGCATAAGGCCGCAAACCCAACAGTTAGTTGTGTTCATTACTAGTTGGTGTTGGTGCAAGAGCTGAACAAAGGAGTTATTGATGAACTCTATCGTTCTATTGGATTCATGGTCAGGAAGGGGGTGGAAAGAATGAGAGGAAACAGTAGGAGGAGGAGGTGTAGGGGATGTAGTGGCCGTAAGTGTTACACGAAAGGAGAATAAAACATATCCTATTAAAAACGTCATCACACTGAATAGCATAAAAATGCACAATATTAAAAAACTTTTCTTTGTCATCACTTTACATAATTTGTGTTTAAAGTTCGTTGGTTTGGCAGGTCTCTCCATCTCGGAAAACTCCATCCTCTCTAGAGTGCTGCCCGCGGTGGGAGGTTGATTCTGCTAAGGGATGCTTCTGTCAGTCTAGGGCAACTCCCTTGGACCAACCAGAACTACCGACCTAACGTCGTTAGCTGCACTCCAAAGACTTTTAATTAACCGCGGCCCTAGCAGCGGAACCCGGATGGCGGTTCAAAAAACAAAAATAAGCAAGTTTCTCAGATGGGAGAGCTGCGCTTTTCAAAAATAGTACTTGGAGGGAAAAAGAAAATTTTGTTTATTTGTCCATAGGTCTTGGTCTCAAATTATAACGTTTTCTTCCTGGTACTGTTTGATCCTGAAACAAGAGTTCAGGCTCCAAAGTGTTCAATCGCTTTGACGGTGGCACAGCTTCTTGCAAAATGTTCTCGTTTTCACATTCAGAGTTAGTTCCTTTCACTCATGCATCACTGAAAGGCAGAAGCTTTGGCACGGTGCCAGTCTCTGAGTCAGCGACACCTTTCTGGACCCACTGGTCATATGGCAGGGGCAAAGGGATCCTTTTGCAGTGGACCCCGGGGATCCAGTGCTTCCTCCCCTCCACTCGAACCGCTGATCTTGTGGAGACGAGGTGCGGTCCGGTCCACCTGGGCTGGTCGTTTTTCGTCCTCTGAAAATCCCTCACAAGGACCCAGGATCCAGGGTTGATTGCATGGCCTGGAGTTTCAGAGACCGGAGGCAGGGTGTCGTTGACCTGTTGATGCAAAACACGTAATTTAGCCGTCAATTCATACAGGTAATCAAGCAAAACAGGGTGTTCTAGTTCGCTAAACTTTTTGGGCCTAGGCACTCCCCATATGTTGGCCGGGCGGCCAAAGACTATTTCGTAGGGGCTAAGTTTCACTCGCGAATGCACAGTCATTCTGGTGGATAGGAGTGCTAAGGGTAGAGCATCAGGCCATTTAAGACCTGTGCTCGCTTGGATTTTGGCCAGTTTTAACTTAAGCGTGCCATTGTAACATTCTACTAATCCAGCTGATTGGGGGTGATTTGCAGTGTGGAACTTCTGCCGAATACCTAGCCCTTCGCATACATTCTTCATCACACGGCCCACAAATTCACTCCCGTTAGCACTCCAGATCATTCTAGGCATTCCAAATCTAGGGAAGAACTCTTTTACAAGGGCTTTCGCTGTGGACAAGGCAGTATTGTCTTTTAGGGGATATGCTTCTACCCATCTTGAGAAGGCACACACAACAACGAGCACGTATTTTAAATTGTTGCACCTTTCCATGTGGATGAAATCTAGCTGCAAAACATCGAACGAATACGTAGGAGGCGCAAAATGACCAGCTGGAGTTGGGGTTCCCTTTCCTGGATTGTGTTGGAGACACACCATGCAATTCTTGACGACATTCTCTGCACACTTGGGAATCCCCGAATTTTGCCATACTGGGGCCAACAACTTGCAAATTCCTTTCACGCTGATATGAGCCATTCCATGAGCCATTGTAACCACTGCAACACGTACGCATCGGGTAACAACCATCTCTGGTGCTCAGACAATTCAATCCAACAACCATTCGCATCCATTTTACCCATACTTTCTTTCCACATGCTCAACTCTTTCTCTGTAGCCTCAGCTTGAATGGATTTCACACTCTCTATCGTGTCTTCACACATTCCAACATCACCAACCCATCTTGCAGGTCCTGCAACATACATTCGGCTCATCACATTCCTTGCAGTTTCTTACGCGATTTCATCAGCAAATGCATTTCCACGACCAACATCATCAGTCACCTTCTTGTGAGCACTACATTTCACAATCGCTACTTGTAGGGGCAAGGTCAGTGATTTAAGAAGCTCATTCACCAACTGACCATGCTGAATCTTAGCTCCATGCGAAGTCAGGAACCCACGTTCTTTCCACAATCGTCCAAAACTGTGAGCCACACCAAAAGCATACTGGCTGTCGGTGTAGACAATCACTTTCATTCCTTCTGACAACACACATGCTCTCGTGAGTGCAATTAATTCTGCTGCCTGAGCTGAATTATGTGGAATACGTGCAGTTTCAACAATTGTATGCAAAGTCGTGACAGCATATGCTGCAGTCGTGTCACCATTCGGGAGCTTGAAACATGAACCATCCACCCACAATGTACCATCACATTCAGCAAGAGGAGTATCTAGGAGATCTACTCTCCCTTTTGTTTCTTCTTCTGTCTTAAGGAAACAATCATGCTGTTCTGAAGGATCTGATTCTTCTATGATTGGCAACAACGTGGCCGGGTTTAATGTGCTACATCTTTTTATGTGCACATGGCTCGCTAGCAAGGTCAATTCGTAACCTGACAATCGAGCACTAGTTAAGTGCTGTGTCCTGGTTCTATTTAACAATATGTCTACTGCATGTGGGACCATTACGATCAAAGTGTTATCCATCACTATACCAGCAGACTGTCGAATAGAAACAGCACTGCTGCTGTAGCTCTTAAACAACTTGGCAATGCTGTAGCTACCGGATCCAACGTTGACGAAAAATATGCACATGGACGCTGTTTGTTTCCAAACAACTGTGTCAGTACTGATAATGCACAACCTTGTTTCTCATGGACATACAGTGTAAAGGGCTTACTGTAGTTGGAGGTACCTAACACAGGAGCCGAACATAATGCATCACGTAATTCAGAAAAACTTTTCTGACACTCTTCTGACCAAGGAACGGGATTCGGTGTACCTTTACACGTTAATGCCACCAAAGGTTTGGCCAATAACGAAAAATTTGGAATCCACTGTCTACAGTACGATGTAATGCCCAAGAAAGCACGTACTTCTCCCTGTGTTCTAGGCACACTCAATTTCGCTATTGCCTGAATTCTTTCTGGGGTCAGTTTCCTTCCCTCCTTCGATAAGAGATGACCTAAGTAGGTCACCTCTTGTCGACAGAATTGTCATTTGGAAAGTGACACCTTGTGATGTAAATCACACAGATGACGCAACAATGACAACGTGGCTTTCTTACATATTTCCTCAGTATCTGCAGCAACAAGCAAATCGTCAATGTACTGCACAAGAGTGGCACCATCTGGTAAAACAATTGTATCAAGCTGTGTCTTTAATGCTTGACTGTATATTGATGGACTTTCACAGTAGCCCTGGGCAGCGCGTTTAAAGTGGAAACTTCGTCCTCCTAAAGTGAAGCCAACAATATCCCTGCTCTCTTCAGCAATGGGGATGCTGAAGAAATCATTCTTCACGTCAATTACCGAAAACCAGGCTGCAGAGGCTGGAATCATAGTCAATAGGGCAGTAATGTCAGGAACAACTGGAAATTGTGGCACAACTATTTTATTCACCTCTCTCAGATCAATCACGAATCTGTACACGGGTGGCTGAGAGGGATCAGTTCGTTTCAAAACCAGCAGAACAGGACTATTGCAAACGTTGCCTCTTGTTTCTTCAATGACATCTTTTTCAATCAGATCATAAACGATAGCTAGCAAAGCTTTTTCACCTTCAACTGAAATTCTGTATTGGGGAATTTGTGGCATTTTAACATTGGCTTTCAATGTTATGACATATGGTGGTATTTCCAAGAGACCTACATCATTAGGACCAGTAGCCCAAAGAATATCAGGAAGAAGCGACAATTCTGTTGGAATTTTATCCCTTGATAAATACATTGGAGAAACCACTTTCTTACCTAAAGTAAGCTGTACTCCTGAAGGAGAACAGTACAAAGTTGCATGTAATCTTTTTAACAGATCTAACCCTAACAAATTTTCACCACAACCTGTTGTCAGAATAAGGGGTGCTTCTAATTTTCAGGGACCAACAGAAAGAGACAAAGGGTCAGAAATCGGGTTCCTAATCAGGGTGCCAGAAAAACCTACAGAGACATTCATTTCGCCAGACAAGGGTGCGCCAGGGAGTTTGGAGTGCATAATAGAACTCTTTGTAGCACCAGTATCCAACAGAAAAGGTTCTGACACACCTGATGTAATCACCTCAACGTATGGTCCATTCTGATCTACTGGAACTGAAACAACTCCCTCTCTTTGTCCATGGCTGTCCTAGCAATCATTACTATCCCAATTTTCACCTTCTGTATAATAATCATCAGCATAGTACTGAGCTGTCCTACCAGATGCGTTATTCTGCTGATCGAACCTATTCATAGAATTTTGTGGTGGAAGAGACTGTGTGATCTGGGGGAGGTTTCCACGTCCTCTACCTCTAGACGCTTGCTGAACGCCTCTATCTCTTGTGTTTGAAACACCATTCGCACGTTGTAACAGGATAGGGCAACTATACTTAAAATGACCTTCTTCCTTGCAATATGAACACTGATTGGGACCTACCGTGACACGTGGTTGAGTATACTCTACTCTTTGTGAATTCCTCTGATACTGTTGAGGCTGCTGATAATTATTCTGATAGTGGTTCTGACCACCATTATTCTGGCTGCTACCACCACCACGTGGCGGATAGGCTTGCTGCAACAAGACCTTCGTTTTCAACTCTTTCGTTTTCTTGTCTGCTCTATCTTTCTCGTCTTTGTCTCTATTTTCGTAATATTGGGCAGTAGCCAATATCTGTGCTGAAGAAGAAACTGCCCAAGAACTCTCTGAATCCTTTAACTTTTTACACAACTCTGGAAGTAGATTGTGCACGAATTTATCGACAAATAATCGCTGACCACCTTCTGTGCTCATGTCTTGACCACTGTGGTCAACAAAAGTTCCTTCAAATCTGCTGAAGAAATCAGACAGCGTTTCTTCTTTCTTCTGCTTACATGCAGACAACTTGTCCCAGTTTACACGTATCGCAGGCATTATTGTTTTCATATACTCAATTATCCTACCAGGGAGATCTGCTACCAACGGCTCAGGTTTAGCACCACCAATTTGTAGGGCATCGGCAGCAACGATATTAGCCCATGAGTCACCTAATTCCTGATCATGATCTGTATGATAAATTTTTCCCCATAAAGGCTGTGGAACAACGTTCAATCAATCAATCAATCAATCAATCAATCAAAGCATTTATATAGCGCACTACTCACCCGGAGGGTCTCAAGGCGCTGGGGGGGGGGGTCCGCTACTGCTCGAACAGCCAGGTCTTGAGCTGCTTCCTGAAGGCGAGGTGGTCCTGGGTAAGGCGGATGTGGGTCTGAAGGGAGTTCCAAGTCTTGGCGGCCAGGTAGGAGAAGGACCTTCCTCCTGTGGTGGCTCTTCGGATGCGGGGGACGGTGGCGAGGGCGTGGCCGGTCGATCGAAGCTGGCGTTTGGGAGCGTAGAAGTTGAGGCGGCTGTTGAGGTATCCTGGGCCTTGGTTGTGTAGGGCTTTGTGTGTGGGGGTGAGGAGCCGGAAGGTGATTCTTTTGTTGACCGGGAGCCAGTGCAGGTCTCTCAGGTGTCCGGAGATGTGGCTGCGGCGGGGGATGTCCAGGATGAGTCGTGCTGAGGTGTTCTGGATCCGCTGTAGTTTCTTCTGGAGCTTGGCGGTGGTTCCGGCGTAGAGGGAGTTGCCGTAGTCCAGACGGCTGGTGACGAGGGCCTGGGTGACCGTCTTCCTGGTCTCGGTGGGGATCCATCGGAAGATCTTACGTAGCATGCGCAGGATGTTGAAGCACGACGAGGAGACAGCGTTGACTTGTCTGGTCATGGAGAGGGAGGAGTCCAGGATGAAGCCCAGGTTGCGTGCGTGGTCTGTGGGTTTGGGTGCACTGCCTAGGGCGGGGGGCCACCAGGAGTCGTCCCAGGCGGAGGGTGATGATCCCAGGATGAGGACTTCCGTCTTGTCCGAGTTCAGTTTCAGGCGGCTGTTCGACATCCATTTGGCTACGTCTGTCATCCCTTCGTGCAGGTTGGCTCTGGCGGTGGCGGGGTCGTTGGTGAGGGAGAGGATCAGCTGGGTGTCGTCGGCGTAGGTGATGATGTTGAGGTTGTGCTGGCGTGCGATGGCTGCGAGGGGGCTCATGTAGACGTTGAAGAGTGTTGGGCTGAGCGAGGAGCCTTGAGGAACGCCGCAGATGACTTCGGTGGCCTCTGATCTGAACGGGGGGAGGTGGACTCTCTGTGTCCTTCCGGCCACTCCAGTGCCTTCTCCTGGATTCCGACGTTGCTGAGGCGCTGTACTAGGGTACGGTGGCAGACCGTGTCGAAGGCCGCGGAGAGGTCCAGGAGGATGAGGGCCGCTGTTTCTCCGTTGTCGAGCAGGGTTCGGATGTCATCGGTAGCTGCGATCAGGGCGGTCTCGGTGCTGTGGTTGGCCCGGAAGCCAGACTGCGAGAGGTCGAGGGAACCGTTCGTCTCGAGGAAGGCGGCCAGTTGCTTGTTGACGGTCTTCTCGATGACTTTTGCCGGAAACGGGAGCAGCGAGATGGGGCGGTAGTTCTTGAGGTCGGTGGGGTCGGCTGATGGTTTCTTGAGTAGAGCGCTGAGTTCGGCGTGCTTCCAGCTCTCCGGGAAGGTCGCGGTGTCGAAGGAGGTGTTGATGATGTCTCGCAGGTGGTGTGCGATGACAGCGTCGGCCTTGTTGAAGACGTGGTGAGGGCAGGGGTCTGTCGGAGATCCGGAGTGGATGGAGTTCATCGTGTGGACGGTGTCTTTGGTGCTGATCGGGGTCCAGGCGTGGAGGGTGGTTGTGGGGGGCAGTGGGTCGGTCGTGGCGTGCGTTGGTTGAGTGCTGAAGCTGTTGTGTATGTCCGCGATCTTGTTGTAGAAGTAGGAGGCGAGGGAGTTGCAGAGGTCTTGTGAAGGGGTGATGTCGTTGTTTCCGGCGTTGGGGTTGGAGAGCTCTTTCACGATGTTGAAGAGTTCCTTGCTGTTGTGTGCGTTGTTGTCCAGTCGTTCCTTGAATGCGGTTTTCTTGGTGGTGTGGATCAGTTGGTGGTGTTTTCGGGTGGCGCGCTTGAGGGCAGTCATGTTGTCTGGTGTTGGGTTTCTGCGCCAGGTTTTCTCGAGTGCTCTGCAGTTCTTCTTGGAGCTCTTGAGTTCGTCGTTAAACCATGGGGCTTTCTTGCTGCCGGGTCTGCTGGGCAGGGTCTTCAGAGGGGCGAGGTCGTCTGCGCAGTCGCTGATCCATTTCGTGAGGTTGGTGGCCGCTTGGCTGGGGTTCGTTGTGCTGGTAGGAGGGTTCTTGCTCAGGGAGGTAGCGAGCTGGTCTGCAGTGATCTTGTTCCAGCTTCTGCGGGGGACCTGTTGCTGGTGATGGTGGAACGTGGTCCTTCTGAAGCTGAAGTGGACGCAGCTGTGGTCCGTCCAGTGGAGTCCCGTGGCGTGGCTGAAGGCGATGTCCTTGGTGGAAGAGAACACCGGGTCGAGCGTGTGTCCAGCGTAGTGGGTGGGGGTGTTGACCAGCTGCTTGAGTCCGAGGTTGGCGAGGTTGTCCAGCAGGGTGATGGTGTTGCGGTCGTTGTTGTTCTCCAGGTGGAAGTTGAGGTCCCCGAGGAGGATGTAGTCGGCGGAGGGGAGGGCGTGTGGGCTGATGAAGTCGGCGATGTCTTCGCTGAATTGTGTGCGTGGTCCCGGGGGTCTGTAGATGAGGGTGCCTTTGAGGGTGGTCTTGGGGTTGACGTGGATCTGGAAGTGCAGGTGTTCGGTGGGTGCGAGGGTATCGTCGGTGTCGGTCGTGATGCGGATGGTGTTCCTGTGGATGATGGCGATGCCTCCTCCTGTCTGGTTGACGCGGTCCCTCCGGATGATCTTGTAGCCGTCCGGGATGGCGATGGCGATGTCGGGCGCTGAGGAGGCGTTCATCCAGGTTTCCGTGAGGAAGGCGACGTCTGGGGCTGTGGTGTCGAGCAGGTTCCAGAGCTCGACGGCGTGTCTGTGGACGGAGCGGGTGTTGAGCAGGATGCACTTCAGGTGGGTGGTGCTGGAGTTCGGCCTGGTGGATGCTGGTGTAGCGTGGGTCCGGTTGCAGGTGAACTTGCAGGAGTGGCAGCTGAAGGGTCCGTGGGTGCGTCTCGTGTGGCTCGGTAGCAGCCCGGGGTTCGGCCGGTGTTGAGAGCGTTGAGTTCGGTGGCGTCGTAGGTCCGTCGGGTCGGCTTCCGACGGTGGGGGCCAGGGGTCCTGGCACTGGGCGCGGGCCAGGCGCGGACGGGTGCAGACGGGCTTACCTTTGGCGCACCTTCGGCGCTCAATCGGTGCTCCCGCTGCGCGCGTCCGCTGCGCGGTCGCTGAGGGGGCGTCATAAGTAGGAGCCGGGGGGGGAGGGTCAGCCGGGAGGCGGGAGGACCAATGGGAGAGGGGGGAGGCGGAGCTACGGGTCAGCGGCGGCGGGAAAGCGTCCAGGCAGCAGGAAAGACAGCAGGCAGGCAGGCGAGCGGCAGGACAGCGAGGAGGGAGCGACCACCTGCGAGGGCACAGGGGTCACCAAATAACATATCGATATCGGCTAGGTTCATGATACACAAACCAGCAGTCTGTGACAACTCTTTGTAATACCTTGCAGGATTTTTACGGGGGTCAGGCAATGTCTGTTTAAGGGCGAAAACTTCAGCTCGCTTCCAAGGAACATGCACCCATACACACTGAAAATGAGGCTGAATAGGTGGATTAGCATTTGCGTCACCCTCTCTCCATTGTGGGGGAACTTCTCTCATGGGGTACTGTCACAATCTTTTTCTACTGGATGCACCATGCTCAGATTGTGACCCAGAAGTGCTTCCCTTACTCCGATACGACAACAATATCTCAACCGCTTTCTTGACATCGGGACCTACAATCATGCCTTCTGCAAAATCGAACCGCGCACGACACAATTCGGGCGGGTTGCATTCCTGATCATTGTCTTCCAAATCTTCACAGAGAAAAACACGCATTTGCTCAAAAACGTATCTCTGCTTCGATGCTTCCCATTGACGGAAGACTTCCAACACAGACTCTACATCATGTCTTACAGTGTCCATAACCCATTTACGTGCTAACCGATTCAGTAAATCTCTCTCTTGATAGTCAGGCAGTTGACTTCGCAACTGTCTTCGTTCTGTGTTAGGGGTCGTGTTAGGCGACCCGAGAAAAGGTGAGAAAATATTAGTAACAGTGTTGGCCATTCTCTGTCGAATGGAAGGAGAAACTGACGGAAGAACGGGCGGAAATACAGGGTGAGATAAGGCTGGAGCAGAGGTCATAGCAGAGGGAGCATTAGGAGAAGTAGATGGTATACTAGGTAAAGTCAGAGCAAATACAGGTGAAACAGATGTGATCGGTGAGCCTTGAGGAGGCTGCACCAGAGATGCAAGAGCCAGCTGAAGGGCAGCTGGTGGGTGCTGTGGAGGAGCAGGAGGCAATGCAATCACAGGCTGTGCAACTAAAGGTTGCGGAGGTGCCGTAGCATTCTGCGCATAGGGGGGTGGCGAACTTAACAAATGTGATATTAACGGATCTTTTCCCAGTTCTTTTGCTGGATCTTGCTTAAGAGTCGGCAAAACTGGATAGCATTTATCTATCGCCATTTTACGTTGCCTGTGCAACTGCTCACTCATCTGTTCTTCTTCATTGTCTTTATACTGCATAGCAGCTTGCATTATCGAAATATCCCTTTCTCTCTTATTTTTCTTCTCTAATTTAATTTCCTTTTGTTTGGCCTCCTTACGCCATAGGCGGAAAGAGTCAAACATTGCCGGCCGGGCTTTCTTTTTAAAGAGTTTGACCTCAAGGTTATCTAGGATTTCAGTGTCAAAACTACCGTATTGGGGCCATTTTAAAACACCATCGTTTCTGGTGTACTTGATCCACACTTCATTATATGTAATGGGGCCTACCCCATGCTTCACGTACAATTCATATGTTGGAGTTCCAACTGGAGGAACCGGACAAGAGTCCTCCAATCGGGAGTCCCTATTATTACAACCAAGACAAAACAAATTAATAAGTCTAAGACCAGGCATTTTCGCTCTCTAGTCTAGCTCCAAACTTCAAAGGATTATCGATTATGATATTTCTCGTGAATACACGAGTCCTTCGGCTTTGGCACTTGCAAGTTCCAAATGGATCCCAAAGGATACCCAAGACTAAGAATTAACTAAGGACTAGGAGACGCTCCACTTATACTTAACTGAGATATCGATGACGTCACCAGAAGACTCGTCTCAGTGTTTCGCTCTACCAAACTTCAAGGGTCCAAATCAGGACGATAGCCAGGGCAGCAGTCCTTCGTAGCCGTCGGGAAGCGGGGAACCTTGCAGTAAAGCCTTTCGGACCACGTCGACATGCAGGGGTCGATGAAGTGGCAGGCCTTCCTCCAGAATTTTCACACGAAGCTCCTCACGAACCTCTGGCTGGACCGGTACCGCTGGAATCGCCCCAAACGTTGGGCGCCAACTGAGGTACTGGTTTTTCAGAACCGGTACTGATCCGGTAACCCAGCGGTGCCAGGGTACACCCAAAGACCTCGGGCACTTTCCTGATTCAGACCACAGAAACTCGGAGTCTTCTAGGTGAAGTCAAAGATCGATTTTATGGTTGTATGACTAAACAACTACTTCCTGAACCACGACTTCCTAAACAACGAATGTTTAACAACGACCTATTCTTAACCACTACTTATTTTATAACGACTTCCTGAACAACGAAAATCCTTTAACTTGCCAATTACTAATTTCTGAGACTGTTTTCTATTAAATCATCAAGTTTATTCTTTGTCTTTCTTCGTGCTCAATACGATCATTTAAAAATAAAAAAAAGGCTTTGATTTTCTTTTTAGTCTCAAAAGTAACGAGCACAAAGACTTTAATCTGAGCACCTCTGCACAAGCGCAAACAATGAAAGTAGATTTGCTACGCTAAAATTAATTAAACATGCTTTTTTCAAAAATATAATAATCGGTGAACATTTTTAAAATTATTTTATGTAAGATTTGAAACTTGAGAAATAAAATTAATTACTAGTTATCAAAATACTTCATAACCAATTATCCTTAAAATATGTACATCCTGTTGCAAGATGTAAAAGTGTTTAAACTTCAAATTAAATACACAAGTAGAAACACCCTTTTTTAAAAACAAAATGACCAATCTTAGAATGTCAGAGAATTCCAGAAACGCTTTTCCAAAATCGTTCATCCGAGCAGATGAAAACCAGACTACATCCAATACAGTTTTTTTTTAAACGTCAGCCAGGGTGCAGACAAAACGTTAAGGCTGACATTGGCACGTTAAGGCTAACATTATCATTACAAGATCTCAATGTCAACATTCTTTTCCTAAACTACCGCGGGCAATAAAGGCTGATTTTTGATTGTGTGGAGATAAGTGATGAATCACTCGAACGAATCGCAGTGAGCATGTGGGAAGTAAACACGTTCTCTGCTGGCTCTGGCTGCGGGTCAACGTAAGAGTTAGAGTGAGCTGGTTGCCGCAGTCCTACAGTGAGGAGACCGAGGGGCGAATTGTTGGCAGCCCAGCACGGAGGGCAAAGCAGCATGCTGTGTAAGTGGCCAATTCCAGCACTGGAACCCCGGACCAGATTGGAACTGACGTACCTTGCCTGCCGTAACGTGCAACTCCGGTATTCTAAAAGTCGTGGTTCCGTCCTTCGTTGTTCAGCCCTTCGTGGTAAGTGAATCTTCGTTATTAACTCTTCGTTGTTCAGGTAAGTCGTTGTAAATACATCGTGGTTAAGGATGTTTCCCCGATTTTATTGGCTGCAACCAAGGTAACAAGCGTCCTAGAAGTACAACACACAGGAAGTATGTTCTCAGGAGACTGCCGCAAGTCAGGCTTCTCTTTTTATGCAAAATAATAAGCTTCAGGCAAACATTCCTAGATTTTCAGGATACTATTCACATATTTCGAACACAAATAAGTAACAGAGTTATGATGACAAGCTCACATTTCCGTTGTCCAACCCATAATAAATTACCCGGCAAGGTCCAGCATTTCTATCAGATATCGGTGTTCCCCCAATAAAACGAGCACCTCCCCACTATAAAACAAGTAAGAGAAAAAGAGTGGGGCCAGGTGTGGGCAGGATTCGGCAGGGTGTGTGTGCGATGAAAAGGTTTTATGGCCAGTTGCGCCTAGATGCTATCTTGACCGGCCACTGGGAGAGGAACTGACCAAACGAGTTTGTACTGGGGCGATGGTTCCAACTTGCCCAGGTCACAGAAAAGTCAATCAAGGAGTACGTGTCCTTTTGATATTGAATAAGCCTATGTGAAGGGCAACACACAAAATGGCTGCCGCATACAAAATGGAAGCCAAGGGTTCAGGGTACAAATGACGATTTCGAGGTGACGTCGTCACTCGAATGCGACGGAAATGCTTGTACATAATGTACTCGTCATTCTCGGTCTTTTGATACCAAACTCGTCATGATACGACGAAGTTTTTTTCTCGAGTCCAGAATTGTACACGAGTTCGGGATTTTCAGTACTACAACGCCCCCTCTACCAACAATGGCCCCCGGTGCCTCTTGTGGGCTCTAAACAAATATGGGCCCGTCGTTTGAGGCAGGGGGGGCAAGGCTGGGCCCAGCGGCCAGCTCACTGGGCCCTCCAGGCAGGAAGGCAGTCTTAGTGGCGGTCCTCCTGGCACCCAGCAGCAGCAGGCCCCCCTCAAATTAGGATCAGCAAAGAAAACCCATTTCTGGGGACACAGCCTCTTTTTATACAGGTAAATCCTTTGTCTGTGTGCAGGGTGGGGGAAAAACCAGTCGCAGCTGGTTGTGGAGCACTGTGATGTGCTCAGCCACCCTTCCTATTCACTAGTCAGGCTAGGGTCATCAGTCGCACCACAGGGGGCAGAGCCAGCATTGTGTGGGGAAAGTCCTGCCCTATTCAGGTCCCAGGTGCACTCCTCCCCGGCCATCAACATGCAGATCTCCCATTCACCACTGGGGCAGACCCATCATGACTCATGCAGCCAGGCTCACCAGCCAGCTCCAGCCAATCACAAGCCAGCCAGTCATTTCCCCTAAATTACCCAAACATGCCAACTTCTAGAAGTGGAACTTCCATGCTAGACACATTCACGCCGCACACATCATCGCGCAGCATTTAATCACACGAGTCCGCACATACCAAACTCAAGCTTGCACTCCCCACGCATCAGGAACTACCAGGGGCACATACATTCCCCATGCATTCCTATGGGAGGGCAGGCCAACCTCACTACACGCAAGCACTTTACCCTGGGACACAGTGGTAAAGTGCGCAGAGGCACAAAAATCACTAACACCAAGTCACCTTAACAAGCAAAAAGTTTAGGGGTGAACCTGCCAGAAGGGCCAAGTCCAACACCTTCTGTCTGGTCCCACCAAGAAAACTGTGATCCGAGGCTTGATTACAGCTAGCCTGGATGACGCTAATGTTCTTCATCTTGGCCTATTGGACTATGCTACCAGAGACTCCAGGTGGCCCAGAATGCTGCTGCACGACTACTTCTCAATCTGCCTTTGACAACTTGGGCATCAACTCACAGTCAGAATAAATAACTGCATTAATCAAGGTATTACAAGATGAAGATGTGCAGGACAAATTAAAATGGTTATAAGTAATAAACAGCTCCATGTACAATAAGTATACAATTGACAACAATTTGGTTCTCAAGACTGGACTGTACAGTTAAGTGAATGCTGATGGCATAAAGGAAGGATAATTGTGAGGTCTGATAAATATCCAAAACTGTAACAGGAAAGAAAAGAGAGAAAACAAATTAAAAGGCACGAGGTTGCAAACTCAGGCAAACAACAAGTGCAGCCAGCAGAAAGGGGGAGGGGCAACAGCCCCACAGCCGTCACTGGGCCCAGCAAAGGGCCTCTCCAGTGGGGTCTAAGCACCTACAACAATTCAAGAGGTGGGGAGGGTCTGGCCTTAACTCAACCCTGTCACTAGAGGGCTATAACAGTGCCAGTGAAAGAGTCTCTAGCTTAACTCCCTCTCCCCCTCCCAAACCACCCAGATATTTTAGAAGGTCATGTATGTCATGAGAACATAATTATATTGCGTGTACTTCAGCCTTAAATTTCTGAAGACCTTTTTTGGCCATCTTGGGGAGAGAGAGTTAAATCCACGTCACCAGACGTCTGGAGGCGCCCAGAGAAACCAGTAATTGCAACACTGTTTGGGTCAAGGGTTCATCTCATCACCGGCCCACAAGTCCTGGAATGTTTGCGTCAGCATCTCGTAAATAAGGAATTGTCTTGGAGGTAGGTGTCATAGTGAGCCATCCAATCTTCAAACAGCAACAGTGCACCCTGTTGGTAACAGTCTCCCACCATCGCCAGTCCAGCATCTGTCCAGGCTGACAGGCTGCCTGCTGTAAAAAAATGTAGAAGGGTTCTTCATGGAGGAGGCCCACCCACCAGGGTCAATGCCGGTACATATCAAGGCATCCCCAAGGTTCTTAAGATGCAGTTTCACCAGCGTTTAGCGCTGCAGTCAGAAGTACTCCTGGGCATGGTATCATCACCACCGGGCAGAGCTGTTTGGTTAACAGGACTCCCAGATGTGTGGACAGACCCACCAACCCCGACTCCCCTTGGTGGGTTCAGTACAGCTATTGCGTGACCCACTGAAGTTGTGAGGCCAAGAAATACAGTTCAAAATCAGGGGGACCTAGGCCTCCTTCAGCAGGGAGGCACTAGAGAAAACCTGTGGGGCCTACCATCTCATATCAGACTGCCCAGCAAGGTGTCCAGTTGCTTGAACTAAGAGACAGTTACCCCCACTATGAGGTTAACAAAAGAATAGAGCAATTTTGGGAGCAAAACCATTTTAGACACCGAGATCTGGACATGATTGGTAACTTAAGAGAGTGTCAGAAGTGTTATGTAGTTCCTAATAATACCTAGGATCTGTGCATGTGTTAGACAACATAAACTAAGGGATTGATGTCTAGACTGATTGCGGACACCCCCACAGGCTATGTCGGCCTATACACCAGCTAGCTCACAGTGCCACTATAAGCCCCCGAATCCTACCAAGGAGCGAATAGTTTCTGGCAACCATCAAACATGAAAATCCTTGACCCTTCAGGGATTGTGGAAACAGCACAGAACTTTTCGCTCAGTCACTCGTGCTCACTTAGTCTCAGAAAGATACACAGACTTAACGTTGGGGTCGTTTTCAATAAGCATTTATTGAACCGGTGCCATTCTAGTGTAAAACATGTGTGCTGCAACAATCAATAGACAGAAGCAAATGTAAGAGATTACAAGCACCAACAGAATAAACAGTAGATACATTTCTACCATGGTGCTAAGCAATGAATATATGCAGGTATATATAAAAACAGTAATATTGGCGTACTCCTATTATGCCTATCCTACCTAAGTGCACCTAAGTGTACCTAGCATGTATGTCGGTATGAAGCCTAAAATCCCCTAGGAAAGAGTGAACTTCATAACCTGATGGGAGAGAATGAAGGTCCCCTTCTTGGTCACAAGTTGGACACCCCACAAGGGATATCAGACCACTGCGCGTTGAAGCCTCAGCGTGCAGGGACCTCCGTGTCAGTGTCAGCGTAAAAGCGTCTCCACTCACTAACAAGTGAAAGTGCTGTTCTTTTATAACAAAAGGGTAGCCCCTGGGTTCTACCACAATTGATATGTTGTGTGTACAATTATGCAGAGGAGCCTAAATCAATAATTGTAATTATGCAAAGTAGCCCTGATGACTTTTGTACAGTGAATGTTAATCCTGTTACATACTTTATGTGCAGGGGTTTAAGATATGATGCTAAACATCCTCATGCATAATAAATGAGTCTTGTGTCAAGGAATCCAATTGATATTTATTCAGCACATAACTGTGTAAAAGGTCAGCGCTAGAACCGTTATGTAGATCAAGGTAGGACAAATGTAGGTAAAAGGTCGCTTTGCTACATAGGCCTATGTTTGGAAACATAACCGAAGGGAACACTGGACCTCAGGGATTGGAGAGTCTTACCCAAATTTCCCACCCGTAAATCGCCCAGGAAATGGTAGATCTGAACTCCCAGGGGTCAGTTCAATTCTGGGGGCAGGTGTAGGGGTCTCTGGGTGTAGAGGACAGAGGAGATGCATGCGTCTTGGCTGTATCAACCTAGAGACCTGCGACTCTCTTGAACTCTCCCACAAGGCCCAGTGCCGCCGCAGAACCCATAGAGCCATCCTTTAAGTATAGGAGGATGATACCGGTGTAGAGGGAAATATTATGGTCCCAATCTTCAGTTTCTATGCCTTTACTCTTGCCTGCTAGCCAAAAAAGTTCTGCCAGCGGTTCAATGGCCATGTTGAACAAAAGGGGTAAGAAGGGGCATCCATGCCCGGTGCCCCTATACACTCTATACTGTGGGGAGATGGTGGCACCTGTTTTAACCCAGACTGTTGGAGTAGTGTGAATCAGCTTGACCCATCTAAGCCAGCATTCCCCCAAACCCATCTGCCGCATGATCTTGAACAGAATTTCCCACCTTACGGTATCACAAGCCTTTTTCGAGGTCAACTGACATCAGCAGTGCATGTGGGTGGGATCGGTCCTCCAGGTGGTATAGGACATGATACAGTTTTCTAAGGCTCAGGGAGGTACTGCGGCCCGGGATGAAGACATTCTGGGCACAGTGGATTAAGGTGGGCATGTGGGGGAGTAGGCAAAGGGCCAATACTTTACTAAGGAGGTAAGCAGGTTCGGGGCACATCTATCTTAACCTCATGAGCGCTACCGTGTTTTCCCGCTGTGCGCTAAAAAAAAAATGGCTTGTTTATGACAAAGCCAGCTCGTCATCCGCACAGCGCAGGTAACGCTGATGACGAGCTGGCTTTGTCATCAGCACCGAAGGGGTTAATCTAGTTCTCCAGATAGGACAACATATCATCACACTCCACCCCCTCAGGGAGGCCCACCACCTAGATGTTTTTATGTTGATTACGTCCTTCTGGATCTTCGCATCAATATTCAATGGTCCGTACTCTGTCTGACAACTCTGCTATCTGGCGGGTAAGTGTCGAGCTCTCGGATATTAGCTCCCCCACTGATGTCTCAACTTTTTTTAACTCTATCAGCCGATGGTGATGTTCCTCCTGCAGCAGGAACAGGCCCACCGTGCTAATGTCTTGTTGGAGAGTGGCTTTGGTGTCGTCTATAGCTGTGAGGATTTTCTCCAGGTAGAGATGGATGGGGTCAATCGGGAGCCGGTTCCCCGGTGTCCCCCAACGTGCCTCAGAACTGATTCCAGTCTCATGCGATACCCCCACTGGTTTATACTTTGGTTTCCCCATCCAGGCGATGTCTGTATGCAGTGGAGCAGTCTTTAGGTGGAGCATGACAAGGCTGATCTGGATAGGGCTTCGCAAGGAGACAAAGGGATAGTGTGTACAACATGTACTGCCCAGCTTTAGTACAGATGTATGTTGTTACCTGAAGTATTGTTGAGATGCAGGGGGGTCAACAGGTACTGGATCCTAGGGACCCCAAAGGCAACTGCTGTGTCAATCACAACCTAGATACCACAGGTTTAGGCACTGTAAATCCAGGGCCGCCTACCTGCACCCTGGAGAAGCTATGGTAGCTGGTGTTGACTGCTCCCAATGTGTGGGCTATCAATGTGCATTCTTCAACCCTCCATCTGGTGTGGTGGAGCACAGGAAAGGAACAAAACAGGAGGCGAGGTAAGTGGAGCGGGCAGCTCAACGTGTATCTTGGTTGCCTACAGCTTAAAATAGAGTCCTAAGCTCTGCAGGCCCACTACGGACCCACCGATCTCCAACCACAACCCTGCCAGGGCCCGCAGGGGCAAGGTCTTTTTGCATCAGGTTGCCCTCGAGGGGGCGTAGCGATGCACCAAGAAGGGATCGCAGGAGAAAGTGAGGAAAGGTATTTTTGTGTGGTCCCCAGCGGCCAGGCCTTCAGCCAAATCAACCATTAGGCCCACTGCATGAGGCCTCAAGGCAGCCACTGGGGATCTGGTGTTCTTGCAGGGTCATTGGGTCACGCAAGGCTTGGGGGGTGGTCAGTGCAGTTTAAATGAGGGTCCTTAAAGGGAAAAGTAGGTTCACCTCCATTCTCGGCATCGCTGTGATACAGTCCAGTGTCTGGCTGCCCCGGGGGGCATGGCTGCAGGACGTTGCGCCAAAGAAGTCAATCCAAGCACACCATGGGGATGTGAGTGCACAGCAGCGGAGGTACCAGCATGACAGAGTCAAAGGTGGGGCCTGTGGGTGGCACTCGGACGCAGCAGAATCTGTTGGCCACACAGTTGCAGAGGGCTGACACAGGGCCATCGCTCCCATGCCGGCCCTCTCCTGCAGGGTGTCAGCCATGCTAGCAGTGAGCAGCCCAGCGATGGCCCGGGAATGCGGCTGATTTGGCAGCGACACCGGCCTCCGGCAGCCGCACTGGAGCTTGTGGCAGGTCCTCTGGTTTGGGAACGGTGCAGTATCATGGGTAGTGTTGTGTTGTCGGGGGCTAGGCCCACATACTGGAATGAAGTACCATGCAGACACAGATGATTATGGTGCTGAACTGGCTCCAGGCACGTGCGCCTGGCCTCTTTTATTGACAGGGTCACCTGAGCGGTGATGCCTGAAGTGGGTGGGTGTGAAGTGTTTTACACTTGCGGGCAGAACACCAGAACGTGTCTGGCTAGACACGACAGGTAGTGTAACTTATTTTTACCTAAATACACATACATGACATGTTTGTATGCAATGATATGTAGGCAATATCAAATGTTCCCTTGTGTCACATATTGTGTACCACACGCACTGCGGCTGACCAACTCGTCCTCACAAGGGACCCTCATAAGAAGGCGGCCCCTTCAGTGCCACAGGATGGCACACTGGGCAGCCTAGTGTCCAGAGACCCCTTTGGGGTCCCGCTCGTCACTTCCGGCCAGGGTGGGGGGCGGGGAGAGGCATAAATTCCTCTCGCGCCAACCTGGTGGCCTCTTTGTCCCTTCACCTGACGCCATTTTGATGTATGTCTCCCGGGAGCTGCTGCGCATCCTTCAAAGACACTTCTAAATCTAATTCACGCCCTCACTATTATCTGAAAGAAGACCCTCTAATATAGAAAATTCTATTGTCCTTTGACTATGAAAGTGCCTTCCCAGTGTGTTCTGCCATTTATTGCAGTATTATCCTTTTACCTGTGTATGGTACCCTTTTGTAACGTGCACACGTCACTTTTCTCTTGTAACACACTGTTTGCTACCTCTTACATTTTGTTTGCTTTAGATACTTCCACAAGTGCCACCATTGCCTACGTAACGTTTGTTCTTGTGTTTGAGTGTGTGCCATATATTGCAGTATTATACCTCTACTTGTACCTTGTACGCTTGTGTAACCTGCACTTGTCACTTTTTCGTCCTGTAATGCACCGTTTGCTACCTCTTGCATTTTGTTTGCTCACTATTGTCACTTTTGCCTCATGTAACGTAACGTTTGCTCTTGTAACCTGTTGACTTGTAATTTTCTCCTCATGTATCATTACTGTTCCTATTGTGAAGCGCTCTGACGCCTTCGGGTAAAGTCCGCGCTATAAAAACGCATGAAATAAAACATTTTTCAAAAATGCGGTGACTGCGTACCATTGTCCTCCCCAGCCCAATCTCCCCATTTGGGGTTGTGTGCTGGGCAGGGCGGCCCGGCCAAATTTGCGGGCTGTCTTGGGGGGGGTTTGGTCAGCTCATGGGTGTCACGGGCGTCTCGGCCAGGCTGCCCCCAGCCCCGTGCCACCCTGCCCTCCCTGCTCCAGCCCCTGGAGGTGGAAGCATAGGCCCCCGTGGTGATTAGGGGGCCAAGGGGGAGTGCTCAGAGCCCGACCCCGGCCTGTCCTGTAATGATCAGAGTCAACCTGCGGCACAGGCCGGTTCTAAGGGATATACTTGCCCTTTAAGTACCAGCCACAGCCTGTCCTGTAAATACCAAACCCGGTCCTACCTCCGAAACATGCACGATTAGTTCCAAATGTGCAGGGACGCAAAAATATCTTCACATTGTGCTAGCATCACACGTGATGCATCCTACTTGACAGGAGTGTAACAGTCAATACAGCCAGTACACTGTACACTGTACTGTATGTATATATAACCACCTGTTCTTTTTCTTTCTTTTTAATAAAAAATTGTGAAATAAAAATATATATATATATATATTTGGCAAGTAAAGTGTACAGTTTCTTTAGAAATGCCTGCAAAAATGTTTAATTTTCGTTATTTTATTATCAAAATTGTACTGCAAAATGCACCATTTTAACATATTTAAAAAAATATATATATATACAATTCTCGAGGGGCAGTCACACACGATCAGGCAAAGTCTTGCTTCCATTTTACGCCCACTACTTTCAAACTTCACCAGCCGCCACTGTACTTAATTGTCATAATGCAGTCCATTTTGGATCATAGTACTAACCTTGTGCTCCTCCACATGACTATGTTGTATCCTCAGGTTGTAAATATGTTCATTTACTCCTCTGCATCTAGCTGCTCAGCCAGTGTGAGTGTTCCAGTTAGAATGTTAGTGCGAGTGGAATGTTTGGGTGCATGAGTGTTGTCAGTTGAGGATGAGCTGCGCAGCTAGGAGGCTGCTCCTGGTGGGGCAACTTGTTCCAGACTTATATTATACTTCCTGTTATCCTATTTATGGCTGAATAAACCTTCTACATAACTCAACCTCATCTGCCTCGGCTACATCATTATATGTATGTATGGACCAAGATACTACATATTTGTCCTCTAATATTTCGATAAATCATCAGGCTTTAATAATAGCTCTCTCTTCCGGAATGAGTGCATGTCGTTCCAGTTGTACATTGCATTGGACCTATGGGCTTGTGATATAAAATGAATCTGAGCAATTTTATAAGGTGCAGATTTGACCCAAAGGCATCAGAGTGTTGTAGTATTTTATCAAAGCTGCGCGCGTGTTTGTTAAGTTTGATGTTGAATAATCGTAGCGAAGCAAATGCTGAGGGTCGGCTGGCGATGAAGACGTGACTGGTGTTGCCTGGATGCACATTTATTAATACCTCCTCTCTGTTTTGGAAGGTTTGAGGTCGAGTGCATACTCGTGCACAACATCACATGTGGTAGGATTATCAGTTGCCCTTGGTAGAAACTTATTTGGGGGCCCCTGTTTGGATCAGCTTTGAATTTGATACAGTCCAGCTCTTTCATGCCCACTTTGGAAAGAGTTACTGACAGTGCACGGACAGACTCTTCCAATTTCTTAATGTGTTTCCATACAATATGCGGGGATGGTGACGCGTTTGCAAATTTGGCAACACAGCAGCAGCTCACTAATAGTAATGAAAATAATAGGTGACTCTACCAACTAGCATAAAGGAGGTTCTGTTTTGATCTAAAAGAAACCTTTTACTGATGTTGTAAGGGTGGAACACGTGGCCCAAGCCGCACAGGGTGAAGCTTTGCAGGGAGGCATGCTGGGCTCGGTAATCTGAACGCTGGGGGTCGGTAGTGCGACCATTGGTGTTACTTTCGCTCTCACAAGTTGAGAAGAATAAAAAGAGACTTGGACGGCGCCAATTTGATAAGGGACTGTGTTCTTCGCAAGAACATGTGCCACCGGTCCAGAATCGTTGCATTTTCAGTATACTACTACACCAAAGCCATATTGGGGCTGTTCGCCTGGTTGGTGTCCCGTGCGCGAGAGGGGCAGATTCAGATCTCCCGTCCCCAGGTAGGGGAGGGTAGTGCTCTCTCTGGGTGCAGCTGCTGTACAGCACTGAAATGATGGAAATGTCACACACAGCAGTTGAAACCTTGGCATTCATGGATGGGGGCGGCTAGCTCTCGGTTGACTATGCAAGAAAGCTATAATTGTGGCTTATTTATCTTATGCAAATAAGAAGCAACGACTAAGCTTGTTACAGGTGTAGTGCTCCTTTTGTACTAAATATAGGGAGGCAATGACATAGCGGCTAAATAGCAGGCAATACTCAGCACATTCCCTGAGCAAGCGGGGTAGCCCTGCAGATTAGTTGGGCCTGCATAAGCCACACATATACCTCCTACATTCTGGCCCACGCAGAGACATTTACATAAGTTGTATCACAGCATTGCCAGTTTCTTATACTCAGGCCCATTGACGCTATGGTGATGCGTTATCAATTTGCACAGATCTTCGGACCTGCTTTAGCCACACATACCTCCTCCAGTCTGACCCCACTAAGACCATTCAGCTCTGGCTCCACTTCGGGTCTGGCTGATACAATAAAGCCTCTAACTTGTTTAATCTCATTGGACACAGGTTGGCACATTAATGGCCATGTAGGCGATTGGTTTGGCTGGTTTTACTTGAAGGGTCCGGATGTGGCCAGGCAAAATCAACAGTCGAAAACTCAACAACAGGGGTTGACACGCAGTGGAGGGCCCTTGGCTAAGTCCACGGGTAAGCTTTTACCTAGAAGGTATTTATTTAGTGGTTATTCAGGTACTAAAGTAGGGATACCTTTTCCAGTAGTCACATGCCGGGAAGTGCGTAGTGAGGAAGTCATAGTTACCCTAGTATTTACATTTGTATAGGGTGCTTGTTAAAAGCCTCCTAGGGTCCAACGAGTGCCAGGCAAACAGGGACGGCTTGTACAAGAGATAAACATGAGGGGTTACTCAACACGGTGTTACAAGGGATGTTGCCTGAGCAGAACTCAAACTGGCCTTATACGCATGATGGAGACGCTTGCGGCCAGGCAGTGGGCTTGTCCAACTAATGTGACATTGTTGAGGGTTGCAAGCATGCACGAACAGATGGATCCTCGAGACCATCCAGGACAGACCAAAACACTCGCCCCATAGCCAGGGAGCCAGGCCTTTGCAGAAGCTGCCGGCTAACTTGTGGGTTGTGGTGCAATAAGCTGAAGGGAACATGGGGTCAGAGCATAAGTTGGCTACAATGACTGAAGAAGGATTGTTTTGGCATTCCCACTGCTCAAGAAGGGGCAAGTATTCGTTCATGTTGTTCCCCTTTTACATGGCACATACACGAGGACACCCGTGCTTATGTCACATATCTCATAGCAGGATAGTCACCAAAGGGGGGAAATGGCCATTATCATGCCTTGCCAGGACAGGGATAGCCACCCACACTAACTGGAGCCTCTAGGGAAGATAAATGTTACAAACACAGACTGGGGTGTGGTGGGCCCAAAGCCCCTCACCAAAGCTGCGGGGGGGCATCAGGCTGTCAGGTGTCTTTGAGGGACGGGCAAGGGCAGTAAAGGGCCGTAGTACGTGAGACGGTATTTGCAGGGATACAGAAGGGTCCCAGCTGATCCACCAAAGGGACTACAACAAAACATGTGACACAAAATCTGAGGGTGTCTGGCAAGTCCATGTTGCTCTTACATATACATACACACATCACTCACGTGTGAGATGGGTATAGTGATATGGATCTGCACCCACATCCCCCATGAGACCTGCCTTAAAGGGCCCTTTCATGTAATGTATTTTTTTTTCTTTTTACATTTGACTTCACATTGTGGTTCTAGTTTAGTCTGCAAATCTGTTAGTTTTGCAGGGTTTTTTGTGCACAGTATATTGTCAATGACAATTGCAGTTAGCCTTTAATGGTAAAGTGTACCAAACCAAACTTGGATGCAGCACTCCTGGAACAAATAGAGGCCGTGCAATAAAAACGTAATCATTTTCTATAGCATCATGGTCTTTTAGTCAGTGTCTGTGTTTTTGTGGTCTGGCGTGACAGCGCAGCTGTCACCAGACAATTATGTGAGCATCAGTAGACAGGGCTTTGGCTCCGCCCACACGTTGGAAGCCAGGAGTGCATGTTTTGATTGGGCAGAAGTTGTGTGCTTCCAGAAAAAACTGCTGGTCCTCTAGCAGTTGTGATCATTTTGTTTATCCAGCTGTCTGAGCTTGAACTTTGAAGGGCACATACATGACATTGCAAAGCGGTTAAATTGTCTTAGATAAATAGATAGTCTATGATGTTTTCCTTTGGCAGCATCACAGATGGGAAGCAGGGAGTCATTAACCTACATGGATTTTTAGGTCTGGCTTGACAGTGCAACTGTCACCTGACCTTTTAACCTACTCCAAGATTATTCTACAGTTCTTTGCTTCCACACAAATACATATTTATTCCCATGATATTTACTTATAATGCTTCACTTTACCATACAGCATTCCTTTAAAACCAGACCTATTGCATTGCCAGTGCTTGTTTTAATTACTTGTGGTCATGCTGCGCAGCAGCCACGGTGCTCTACAACATGGCTAAAAGACATTGTCAAGAGCTAATAGCTATCGCATAGGCGAGACCTATTGGCTTCGCCAACGCTTGTTACTAAGGCTGTGATTCCTGCCTCGTTTTTATTAATAACAAACATCTGCATAACGGAAGAGTTCAACTTGTCATTAGGAGACCAATAGATGTTAAAGGTCCAGTGGCAAGAATTCTGATGACACTTGGGGCCATATTATCAAGAACGGCGTTAAAATTATCGCTTCTAGCATGAGTCAACACCGTGATGTCAATGTAGATTTCCCGGCCACCCGTAAGAAGGCCACTAGAGGGCTCGCCATCTTGGAGCGACTGAGGTGGAATATCACTGGTCGGTGCAGAGACCTGCGCCGCTCAACAATCCTGTTTGCACGGAGCTGGCTCCACTTCTTTTAATATCCCAGCAGTGGGAATTCGGGTTGATATTTCATTGGTACTTCCGTCGAAGCCAGTGAGGATTATTCAGCTGCAGTCTGAAGACCAGGCCTGGGGGACTTGTCCTTTAGTCAAGAGGAAAATCTAACTGCATTTAAAAGCTGGTTGGCAGCTTGTATCACTTTCTTTAGCTCACAGGCTTTGTTCCTGCGACAGATGGTTTAATTCTAATTCACCCAGGCTTTTTACATTTAATAATAGTCATTATAAAGGTTTGATTGATTACATAAAATTTAAAGTTCAGCATGGGAATGGATATTAGCTATGGAAGTCGAGTCCCTTCAGGAAAGTGACCATGAGCCTCTCCTTTGAGCCTGAAGAGTCTGCAACATGCGGTAGTTTGCAGTAAACCTTTGGTAGCAAAAAATAGTTAGCCAGAAGTTAGTCTCAGCAGAAATTACCAGCCCAGAGTTCCATCAATGCACAGCTTTGCAAGATCCTATAGTAGACCTCATAGTTCCTTATTCTCTAAACAGGTTTTGGTAAAGAGACTGTCTAATCATGCAAGACAAAACCAATATGGCCAAGATGGTGGGCTCACCAGGTCTGCTTTAATTCCAGCAATCAAATCTATTCTAGCTAACACTATGGAAAGTTTCAATTCTCTTGAGGACAAGGAGGCGAGGACTATAGAATATTTTATTTCCATCCAACAGCCATGTGACAAACATCACATATCAAACTAACGTTCCCATAAGAACTTGGGCAAAGGTACCAGCTCAGATTCATCCAATCGCAATGCTTCCCAGTCCATAATGGTCCCTCGTCATTTTCCATGACCCTCAATCTTCCTGCGACGAGCACCAATACAATTGATCCAGTTAATCCTGTTTAGAACTTTAATTTCCTGAAAATAACAGGGCTTTTCACTGTCTCCACAATTATAATATACATTTTCATTTCGATTACTAACAATGCAGATGTGCTAGTAGTTAGAAGTTATGCAGGCATACAATGGTACCTACCTTCATAGCCTTGTTCATTTACATAATCCTATATATGAAACATCTATTAGCAACAATCTAAATTACCTTCGGTCAACATTTTCATGTTTACCTCTGTCCATTTAATGCCCCCGGGTGGGGTGAATGACCTTCAGTCCTTTGGTGGGATAATCCTTGCATCTGTGTCTTTAATAGAATTGAAACATTCAGTTACGTTAGTAAGGATATTTTTCATCTATGCCCGGACTGGAAGCGAGGATTATGGTAGTTTGAGGTTTATTGAGTCTCAGAGGACCACATCAGCGACCGCTTTAAAGTAAAACCTCTTGAAGGTTGAATCTGAAGACCAGTCTGCAGCATTAAGAGTGTCCTCTCTTCCAGCACCAAGTGAGAAGGCTTTTGCTGCCGTAGTGTCTCTAGTCGAGTGCGCACCGTACTCTTTAGTCTCGATCCCAGCTTCCTGCATGACCCGCTGAACCGATCTAGCTATGGTCGGGGATGAAACCGCCGTATGAGGTTTTTTGATGGCAATGAGCAATTGCCTCTCACCTGGAGGGCGAGGTTCCTCTGTTATACTATCCTATGCCTTTATTCATTTTACCACGCACCGTTTTGGGAAATTCCTAAATGGCAGGTATGAAACAATTCTAGAACTACATTTTGCCCTTCTGGGTATGTGAAAAGTAACCGCAACGGGGTAAATACCCTACTTGTTAGGTTGAGAGCTCAGACGTCTATGACACTCCTGCTTGAGACTAAGCGCAGGATCATGGCTACTGGCCAGACAGTTGTAGATAGATATTTAGGGCCGTATTTATCAAAAAGAATTGCAGTGAAGCAAGTCCTCTTCCTGCGCTGTGTTACAGGGAAAGGGCCGGAATGTGCCATATTTATCACAACGCAGCGCATTCCTGCCGTTTACCAGCCCTGGCGCACAATGTGCAGCCTAGCGCCAACGCAGCCACCCTGGCACCCTGGTGCCAGGGTGGCTCCAGGATTGTTTTTGTGCAGGAAACGGCACGTTCCTGCACAAAAACATTCCAGTGACACATGTTACTCTTCATAAAAAGAGGAAGTAACAAAGAGAAATAAAGATATTTCTCCTCATTACGCCTCCCCTTGGAAGGCGCAGCATTTTGGCGCTTCCCTCCGAAATGCTGAGGTGTATTCAATCACATGCTGGTAAATCTGTGAATGTGTCAACATCCGTGAGTGTTTGGTGGAAACACCCACGCAACGCCCATGGAATGCCTCTCTGGGGCAGAGTAATGCTACGCAGCGATTTGTGCTGCGTTGCGTTAGTTGAGATTTATCAATCCACTCAGGGACCAACAAGGTGGCCTTGGTGGTTTGATAACATCGCATTTCAAGGGTTGCGTCGCTTCTGCAACACATTGCGATGCAACCATTGATAAATATGTCCCTTGTTATTCGGCCCTGAGAGGAAGAGATTGAAAACCCTATCCACATCCCATAGTGCAGAGTACCAAGACTCTAGAGGTAAAGAGAGACAAATACACCTTAATAGCTCACTAAGTATCAGGTGTTCGTCTACTGGTTGGTCCTCGATAGTGGAGTGCCTCGCTGAGATTGCTGATCATAAAGGTATTCACCGATGTGCACTCCATTTGGTCGGAGGGCACGCTTGCAAACAATTCAACATATAGACCACTTCTCTCTCCACTGGTTCTTGGTTCATCTGCAAGCACCAAGCCATTTATCTCGACGATGCCAATGTGTATTGTCTAATTATTCCATCAGCAGAGCCTTTAGATAGGAGTGACTGAGCTAGGCACATACGTCCTTGGATTTTCCATATTTCCCTGTAATCCTCCGAACCATAAGACGTAACCTGTCCTCGATGATGCATGCTCCTCGGTGGATGCAGTAGCAGAACTGGGAGAAGGGTTTGACTTATTGGAGAAAGTTTCAATATAACTGGAAACCACACTTGAGATGTCCTGATCGGGGTTACCACTACCAGGTCTGTGTGTGGTTGCCACAACTGTGCTGAGACCTGCCTCATCATCTAGAAAGGTGGAAAACTATAGCCCTTTTTCCTTGGTGCAATTTTGCAGGAAGGCGTCCATTGCGCCCACATTTGGGTCAAGGTTGAGGTGAAGAGATCGATGGTGAACGGACCACAGCACATTGTGATCTGCTTGAATATCTCCATCTTCAACCTACAGAAGCTTACGTCCGACAGATGTCTTGTGCCAACCCGCTACCATCTTTAGGAGAACTTGGCACTGTATGCTGTCCTTATCCCAGCACGGTATCATCAAGGGGCCGGTAAGGAGCTCTTCACAGTTGATACGCAGCTGATGTTTTATTTATTTATTTATTTATTTTTATTCCCAGTAGAGAAATCGCCACATCTGGCTACCCTGCACTTCTGCTGGTGTCTGAGTCACTTTCCATACTTGCATGTGGGAGAGCCACCAAGCTGTCTCCTCCTTTGCTTTAAATGACAAGGATGCTTTCTGTGAATCTGTAAGGCCTTTCATGAGATACTTCTCCAACCTCTAGAGGGCTCTGTAGTGCAAAAGACCCGGGATGATGGTATATATCGACAAAGAACATAGAAGAAACACTCTCATGAACAGGCGCCCCCCTACGCGTAGCGTTTCGTTTAGTATATGTTTAGTGTAGTAGGTGTTTTCGTTTATGAATTCAGTTAATACTTCTAGGCGTTTTAAAATGCCTTCGCCTTACAAGGTGTATAATAAGGCTGTATGGTATCGCGCCCTCAGTTTCAAGGATGCCCTGCAGCCTGCTCCTGCATTATCAACGTAGCTACACCACATAGGGATGGTCCCATAAGCGCGAGTCCTGCCAATACGTTTCATTATAAAGAACGTTTTCAAGGCAGCATTAGTTCTTTACTTGGGGGCTTATTTACAAGCCCCTTGCGCCACTTTTGCGTCACTTTCCCCATGTTAAAAGTGACGCAAAAGTGGTGCAAGGGGCTTGTAAATCTGCCCCTTGGTATTTAAATTTACGCTTGATACGTACTTTCTGGCGCAAGAGTTAAGAACACCGGCTAAGGAGTCTGTGGCCATAGGGTTAGATTCCTGCCATAGATAAGCGGGATGTGATCTCTGGCAGGGATTGGAGGCTCGGGTGTGCTTATACACCTCTTTTTAAAAAATAATTTTTTTTAAAAAGCAATGGATTGATTACAATGATTTCCCTCGGTCACAATAACTAACGGAATAAACATAAAAGCCGTAGTGGTGTCATAGGCTTCAAGTTTTGCTGAACATTCATGCGTCGGCACGTATCCCTAGCTCTTCATGCCTTGGTAGAGCTTGAGTATCAGAAATAACAGTGGTATTAAGTCTACGCATTGATGTTATACTGTTGCTTTTATTGTGAAGTGAGCGTGGGAACGAGCATAGGTAATGAAGTATGCATTCATGTTGGGTGGTCCAGCAAGGGCTGGGCTCAGCTAAGCTAAGCTAACTGTGCCGTCAGTGATAGTCCCGAGCCGGTGGTTTATAGTAACCTGCGGGTTGGATTCAGCTAACTGTATCGTGAGTCGTCAGGAATGCCATGTATATGCTGTGATTTTATTGGAAAGTTGAGCGTCTGAAATAGCAGTGGTATTAAGTGTATGCATTTGTTATGCTGTTAATTGATTGGAAAGTTGGTAGCATAATATCGGTACACAGTCAAAATATCGAGTTGAACATTTCGACCTATCAAAATATCGTGTTTGAAATTTCGAAGGTACAGAATATCGATGTCAAGAATATCGTAGGACAGAATATCGACCCTAAGGTAAGTAATATCGAATTTATTTATATCGCTGTAAGTAATATCGAAGTTAGTAATATCGATAGCATATATATCGATGTAACTAATTTTGATGTTACTAATATCGATATTAGTATTATTTTTATGTTTTTTATTATATATGTGTTATATGTTTCTGTTAAATATTTAAAATAATTTATATTATATGTGTATTATTTTTATATATTAATACATTTATTTTTAAGTAAATTATATGTTTTAGTACCAGAGCGGGTTGTGGGTTTATAGGGGAATAGGGTGGGAAGTAATTTAATTGTAAATAAATTAATTATTTATGTATACATAATTTTTTATATAATTATTAATTGGCAATTAATTATATTAATTGATACATTAATTATTTAATTGGTAAATTAATTATTTAATTGGTAATTAATGTTAATTTTCATTAAATGTAATGTTTTAGTACCGGAGCGGGTTGTGGGTTTATAGGGGAATAGGGTGGGAAGTAATTTAATTGTAAATAAATAATGATTTTTTTAATTATACTTTTTTTTATTTAATTATTAATTGGCAATTAAATATTTTAATTGATAAATAAATTTTTTAATTGGTAAAATAATTATTTCATTGGTAATTAATGTTAATTTTCATTAAATGTAATGTTTTAGTACCGGAGCGGGTTGTGGGTTTATAGGGAAATAGGGTGGGAAGTAATTTAATTGTGATTAAATATTTTTTTTATGCATAATTTATTTTGTAATTACTTAGTAATTGGCAATTTATTTTTTAAATTGATAAATTAATTATTTAATTGGTAATTAATGTTAATTTAAATTAAATGTTATGTTTTAGAACCTGAGCGTGTTGTGGGATTATAGGGGTATTGGTTGGGAAGTAATTTAATAGTAAATATTTACTTATTTATAAAAATTTTTAAGGATAATTAATGTATTAATTAATTATTAATTGGCTATTAATTATTTGAATACATAATTATTCTATTTAATTGGCAATTAATATTTGTAATTTGTAATTATATTTTAATCAGTAGGAAAATTCATCAAATAATTGGTAAACATTTGTTTAATTTTTTTAAATTTTGGATATTGTTTCTTTATTGTTTTTTAATTGTGATTTAAATTTAAAAAAATATATTATTTTATGATAAATAGTTAATTTTTTATATTTATTATTTGGTGAGTACTATTTAATAATTATTAATTATTGGTGTTTGTTGTTAATTTTTTGTCAATTAATTCTTCAAATATTATTGGTTTTATTAATTATTAATAGTTTTTTATTGATGTTGATGTATTAAAAAAATTAGTTATACTTTATTGCAAATATAAACATTATTTATAAGTATGTTAAAATAAAATTCTACGCCATTAAACGCTTTCCCTACTGTTGCACCCTTTGGAGTTGGAATAGTAAATGTATCCCCCTACGCTATCCAAAGCTTTCCCTACTGTTGCACCCTCTGGAGTTGGAATAGTAATTTTTCCACCTACGCTATCCAACGTTTTTCCTACTGTTGCACCCTTTGGAGTTTGAATAGTACATTTTCCACCTACGCTATCCAACGCTTTCCCTACTGTTGCACCCTCTGGAGTTGGAATAGTAATTTTTACTTCTACGCTATCCAACGTTTTACATACTGTTGCACCCTCTGGAGTTGGAATAGTAATTTTTCCACCTACGCTATCCAACGTTTTTCCTACTGTTGCACCCTTTGGAGTTTGAATAGTACATTTTCCACCTACGCTATCCAACGCTTTCCTTACTGTTGCACCCTCTGGAGTTGGAATAGTAATTTTTACCCGTACGCTATTCAACGCTTTACATACTGTTGCACTCACTGGAGTGGGAATAGTAATTTTTACCCACCCGCTATCCAACGCTTTCCCTATTGTTGCACTCTTTGGAGTGGGAATAGTAATTTTTCCCCCTACGCTATCCAACTCTTTCCCTACTGTTGCACTCTTTGGAGTTGGAATAGTAATTTTACCCCTATGCTATCCAATGATTTCCCTACTGTTGCACCCTCTGGAGTTGGAATAGTAATTTTTACCCGTATGCTATCCAATTATTTCCCTACTGTTGCACTCACTGGAGTGGGAATAGTAATTTTTACCCACCCACTATCCAACGCTTTCCCTACTGTTGCACTCTCTAGTATGGGAATAGTAATTTTGACCCCTACGCTATCCAATGTTTTCCCTACTGTTGCACCCTCTGGAGTTGGAATATTAATTGTTCCACCTACGCTATCCAACGCTTTCCCTACTGTTGCACCCTCTGGAGTTGGAATAGTAAATGTTCCCCCTACGCTATCCAACTCTTTCCCTACTGTTGCACTCTTTGGAGTTGGAATAGTTATTTTACCCCTACGCTATCCAATGATTTCCCTACTGTTGCACCCTCTGGAGTTGGAATATTAATTTTTCCACCTACGCTATCCAACGCTTTCCCTACTGTTGCACCCTTTGGAGTTTGAATAGTAAATTTCCCCCCTACGCTATCCAATGTTTTCCCTACTGTTGCACCCTCTGGAGTTGGAATAGTAAATTTTCCCCCTACGCTATCCAACTCTTTCCCTACTGTTGCACTATTTGGAGTTGGAATAGTAATTTTACCCCTACGCTATCCAATGATTTCCCTACTGTTGCACCCTCTGGAGTTGGAATAGTAATTTTTACCCGTATGCTATCCAATGATTTCCCTACTGTTGCTCTCACTGGAGTGGGAATAGTAATTTTTACCCACCCGCTATCCAACGCTTTCCCTACTGTTGCACTTTCTGGTATGGGAATAGTAATTTTGACCCCTACGCTATCCAACTCTTTCCCTACTGTTGCACTCTTTGGAGTTGGAATAGTGATTTTTCCACCTACGCTATCCAACGCTTTCCCTACTGTTGCACCCTTTGGAGTTAGAATAGTAAATTTTCCCCCTACGCTATCCAATGCTTTTATTACTGTTGCGCTCTCTGGAGTTGGCATAGTAATTTTTCCCCCTACGCTATCCAACGTTTTCCCTACTGTTGCACCCTCTGGAGTTAGAATAGTAATTTTTACTCTAACGCTATCCAACGCTTTCCCTAATGTTGCACCCTCTGGAGTTTGAATACTAATTTTTACCCTTACGCTATCCAATATTATTTATATTTATTTATGTATTTAATATGTTGCATAATGTTGTATTTAATTAATTTTAATAATATTGAAAGTATATTCAATTGTTTTTATTTATTAAATATAAGTATTTATTATTATTTATGTTATTATTTTATGAGTGTTGATGTATTTTTAATTTATAGTATTAGTTAATATTTTTTAATTAATAATCTTTTTTTATATATTATTATTAATTAATTAATATATTTTAAATATTGTATATTTAATTTTAATTACATGTTTAATATTAAATATGTATTATGTAATCATTTTAAACATTATAACATATTTTTAAATAAGTTTAAATTATATATAAGTATTATTAACTTATTTTAACATTTTTTTTTTACAAAAAACGCCGATATTTTTAATTACGATATATTTAACATCGATATTTTAGTTTCGATATTTTTGTACTTACCATGTTGTAGATAGGGTGTCGATATACTTGCCTTCGATATTCCAGCGTCGATGTTTTGTCTGTCGATATTCTGACCCTCGATATTCTGTCATAGATCCGCATGTTAGCACAGTCTGAGCTGATGAATTATAGAAACTTGTGGGCTCAGCTAACTATCATTAGTCATCAGGAAAGCCACATAATGACTTACTCTGTGCTGTTATCCTGGGCCCGCTGAACCCCTATCTGGCTGACTGGTTATTTAGTCAGTTGTAATAACACTGGTCATTCATATACGCTCTGTAGTTCATCTGATTTCGGCAGCATGTGCTTAAACACATATGGCCTGCGTCGTCAGCCATTTACTCAGTTCAGGAGTCATCCTTTTCTTATTTATATTTTGAAGTAAGACCTGGAGTTACTTAAATCAATTAAGCTGCCATAAAATGCTCCAAATGTGCAAGGTTTGAGGGGCAGTATGCCGCTCATACCAGGTTTCCTAGGCTTGTTTCAAATCTGCCAGACATAAAGCCGTCTGACTCCCAAAGGGTCTTCAAAGGGGTTCCTAAAACAAGCATTTTATGCCATAGTCCCCCTCCTTGGTGGTATTTATTAAGGCCCAAATTATTTTGTTTAAAGCTCAAGCTCGAAGGAAGGCGTTGCTGTGTGAGAAGTTGTTTGACATTTACTGAGCCTATTATCTAAACTTTAAAGGTTTTGGTTACACAATGTCGAAGAAAACCTGTGGTCACGTTTTGGGTGGGCCCGTACATATGTATAAAGATGTTATCTGTCTGTGGTTCAACAGGGGCCCATGACCATAGGCTAGGCGGCCAGTCTTCATACCACATGCCAGAGCTCAGTTATATACCATACATGCATTGGCATCGTATGACTAGTGACTACTTAGTACATTCCTCATTTAGCTTGGTTCTCCATTGTACTAAATGCGTTCCTTTAAAAAGGTTCGGGTTTCTTTCTCCATGTAAGTATTTATGGTTCAAGCGCTACACCAACAGGCCCTCAGATTACAATTCATAGCTCATACGATTGTCAACAGTTTGTTTGGGCTGTCCAGCAGGGCCGGGGAGATTAATGGGTTAACGCATCCATTGCAGGACCTGGGGTTCCGCCTCTTGGTCATGGGTTCTATTCCCGGTGAGGTACTCTTAAGATTTTAATCGTGGCGGAGGTACACCACTAAACACAATGCTATTTAGTAAATGAGCATCTGTTATTCAACCCCTAAATGCCAAGGGGTATGGGCGTCGGCAACCCAGGAGTCCCTCCTTGCAAGTTGGGATGGTAGTGGCGGACCGGGGAACACAATATTTCTTTGCTGATATGTCCTGGCGTCAGCGTCCACAAGTGGTTTGTATTATGTAATAAAGCATACATTAAGGGGGCGGTGTTTACCCGCATGCTAACAGGCTCAATTCCTAGCCGGTACGCATAGCCCTTTCCTACCAGAGGGTTATTCAGCTCCAAAAAACCCAGGGGGATGGGCTGTTGCAAATTGGTAGTAACCCTTTGCGGCTGCGACTTGGGCTCATTGCCGGCGGGAATAAGGATTAGAATAATGTCAGCTCTGATGCACAACTTTACTATGTTAAAGGTTTTCGGCCACTGGTTCACCGGGTGGTGCAAGTCATTTGGTAAAACGCTGAAATAAATATATATGATACCGTAGGCTTTCTCTACTTTGAAATGTAAAGATACAGGGTTATAGTGCTACCTATTTCGCCCACAATACCAACGCAACTATTTGATGCCGGGACAAGCCTAGTAGAGGCCGCAGAAACAAGAAATGAGGTCCTACTTTGGAAAACAATTGACCACCCGTTTTTTAAAGATAATGCAACAGGGAGAATAGAAATATCGGTCTCTCACGAAGACTGGATTATGCTCTTTGAGTGTATTTCTAATCCAGAAGCCTTAAAAATTAGTTAAATAAAGAAGAGTAAATTTATTTTATTTGAACCCGTAAAAACCCTACCAATCTCGTCTGAGGAAATTAAAACCGCCCTCCATAAAAGTGCTACCGGTAGAGCCGCTGGACCAGATGGGGTGCCCATCGATATTTTTAAAGGTCATGTGGATTTTTGGACCCTAATCCTACTAAAAGTTTTTAATGCCGCGTTAAGAGGGTTCTTGCCTGCATCCTGGGCAGAAAGTATGATCGTCCCAATTTTTGAAAAAGGAGCCAGAGGGAAGGCAAACTGTTATCGACCCATATCCCTTCTGGACTCAACCTACAAATTAATGGGACAAATTCTTCTGGGGAGGCTGGAAGAATGGGCAAATGAGAATAATATTCTCTCTGAAGCCCAGCATGGGTTCAGAAGGGGAATTGGAATGGTAGAACAGTGCCTAAACTTGGAGTTACTAATTGGAAAATATACCTTGCTAAGGAGGGTGCTCTTCATCTTTGCTTCGTAGATCTAACAAGTGTGTTTGATCTCGTTAATCATGTCAAACTATGGCAAACCTTGAAAGAGCAGGGAGCACCTACTGATATTATTGTATACCTGTTCCAAATGTATACATTTTTAACTTCCAGGGTACATTTTGGAAAATATGGGGAATGTACCGAGGATTTTAGAGTGACAAGTGGAATACGCCAGGGTTGTGTACTGGCGCCACTGCTCTTTTCTTTATATATAAATAATATAGATACCTACTTACAAAATGAAACTGTAGATACCCCAAAAGTTGGAATACGCAAAACTCCAGTCTTACTTCATGTTGATGATGCTGTCCTTTTATCGAGGACAGCGAATGGCTTACAACATTTAATTGAGAAATTTGCTGAATTCATGTCAAAAAAGGATTTAAAGCTAAACCGTACTAAAACATTCGTAATGACATGTGGGAAATCCAAGTTGAAGCATAAACAGCACCACGTTGGAGGAGTAGTTATAGGGAGAGTCCCAATGTTCTCCTATCTAGGTCTTCTTATTTATCCAATTTATTAAGCGCACTACCACCTAACAGGCATCTTGGCGCTAGTAATTCTGAAACCATGTCAGCACAAGAGGGGGTGAAGCGCAGGCTAGCTCATAGGGAACAGCCAGGTTTTAAGGTTCTTTCTGAACGCAAGCAACTCCCCATGTTGCCGCAGTGCAAGAGGTAGAGTGTTCCACAGCCTAGCTGCCACCACCCCAAATCTTCTACCCCCTGCCCTGACTTTGTTGAAGCGTGGTACTTTTACTAACATTCCTGTCGAAGAGCGAAGCTCTCTGCCCGGAACGTACCACCCAAACATTTGCTGAAGAGGGATTGGACCTTTTCCGTGAAGGGCATTAAAGACTAGGCACAGAGACTTAAATGTAACTCTCTGTGCCACTGGCAACCAATGCAGCTCCGACAGTGCTCCAGAGGAAGAGGTCCGCCTTGACCAGCCCAGTATCAACTTAGCCGCAGCCGATTGAACCCGCTGGAGCCTGTCCAGCAGGAATTTGGGGGATCCCAGGAGTAGAGCATTACAATAGTCTACTCGACTGAGTATGGTACTGCGTGCAATTAGGGCACGGGCTTGATGCGGTAGGAGGGGAAAGATCTTCCTCAAAGAGCGCAGAATCCCCAGACAGCAGCTCACCACTTTCCCCACATGCACCTCCAGAGAGAGGTCACAATCAAATGTGACCCCTAGGTTGCGGACTGTTTTTACCGGCAAGCCGGGATTGGGGAACTCTGGTGGCCACAGATTCATGGGCGGCCCTTCCCTGTTCTTATGCGTTGTAACGTGCAGCAGTTCAGTCTTAGCAATATTAAATTGAAGGGAATTCTCCTTCAACCATTTTGTCATGTCTCGTAAACATCTGTGAAACTCTTCTGCTGAGATGGATTGCTCTCCCTCCAGGGAGAGAATGAGTTGAGTGTCATCAGCATAATTGATGACTTTGATGTTATAACGCTTGATGACCTTCAGCAGGGGTCTCAAATAAACATTAAAGAGAATGGGGCTGATGGCCGAGCCCTGAGGTACCCCATGAGGAACAGGAGTGAAGGCAGATTGGTAGGCAGGAAGGGAGACCGCTTGCTGCCTTCCTGAGAGAAAGGAGCGGAACCATCTCAAGGCCGCCCCCGTGACTCCAACCTCACTCAGCCTCCTCAACAAGATGTTATGGTTGACCGTATCGAAGGCGGCAGACAGGTCAAGCAGAATCAGCACTGCTGTCTGATCCCTATCTGCCCGCCTCCGAAGCTCATCCATGACGGTCACCAGAGCTGTCTCCGTTCCATGAGCTGGTCTGAAGCCGAATTGCTCCTCCTCCAGAAGATTAACCCGCTCCAAGTGTGCGGACAGTGTGCCACTCACTGCCCGTTCCACTACCTTGGCTGGGAAGGGGAGGAGGGAGATAGGTCTAAAATTTTTCAGGCATTCAGAATCCAGAGAAGCTTTTTTTAGCAAAGGCGTTACGAGTGCCTGCTTCCACAAACTGGGAACCACCCCTTCTGCAAGAGACTGGTTACAGATCTTGCACAGCATGGGAAGAGCTCCACCCCAAATTCCTTCCAGTTCTTACAAGGTAATGGGTCAAGGGGGGAGCCTGAAGCAATACTCTCTGCTAACCTGCAAAAGTCCTCGAGCTGGAAGAGCGGAAATTTCGAAAGAACCTCCCGGACAGACTCCTTAGAGCTGTCATTCTCCAACGGCCCACTCCTGTCCTCAACAGGGTCCAAATGTTCAGTTATTACTTCCAGAGGCTCTGATTTGTTTCCAAGATCTTCAATAATAGAGGCCACTTTGTTACTAAAGAAGCTGGCCACGTTATCACATAGCCTCAGAGATGGCAAAATCTCATTGGCACAGCACTCCCGGTTTGTCAAGGTATTGAGAATATTAAAAATGCAGCGGGAACTATTTGAGGCTCTAAGAATCGCAGAGGCGAAGAAGTCAGCCTTCGTTCTTTTTATGACCTTCCTGTAGTTCAGTATTTTTGCTCTCCAGGCCTTTTTGTCCTCTAATAGATATTTCTGCCTCCAGGTTCTTTCAGCCCGATTACAGTCAAGCTTCAGTATTTTTAGTTCTTCACCAAACCAAGGGGCGGATGGCCTTCCTTTATTCAAAAAGGATTTTAGAGGCACCAATGTATCAAGAATCTGAGTGATCTTTTTACAGAAGGAGGGATAGTTTTCATCAACCTGGGCCTCCGGCGAAAAGCAATCTTCCACCGGGAACACCATGTCAAAGTTTTTCATCCGTGTCAGGACTCTCCAGTCCCTCCCCAGGAAATGTATCCTCCGCTTCCCTACCTTCGTATCCCAGTTGGCCATGTTCAAATAGAATTTGACCAAAAAATGGTCAGTCCAATCCATTGGAAGCACCTCCCCCATGTAGAGCTGATCATCTGAAGCGAAGATAAGGTCCAACATGTGACCCCCGTGTGAGTAGGCACTGAGACCTGTTGATTCAGCCCCAGCCCCTCACAAGATTGGAGTAGATTAGTCAATCCTATATCAAGGGATCCGTTCGACCAGAGATTAAAGTCGCCCAAAACTAAAATTCTCCGATGTGTGGCAGCCATGTTGGTAAACAGATCTAAAAGCAATTGCTGCTGCAGCAGACTAAAGAACCCCGGAGGTCGATAACAGATAATACCTGTCAGGGATTGGCCCGTCGCACTCTTAATTGAGAACACCAGGAGTTCCACCCCAGCGACCAGGTCAATATCAATGGTTTTTAAGCCCAAAGAGTCTCTGTAGATCAGCCCCACCCCTCCCCCCCTGCCCTCCAGCCTAGGCACATTAAGAAGTTTAAACCCTGGCGGGCAAGCCACCCCAAAGTCAACCCTACAGTCCGGCTGAGTACAGGTCTCAGTCATACATAATATCTCCAACCCCTGTGCCTCAATCAGAAGCTGAATTTCAGTCCCATGCTTAGGCAGGGAGCGGACATTCAGCAATCCACAAGGAAGAAGCTCCCCCATCATAAAATCTGACACCGGCGCGGCAGACTCCGCCAAGGCCAGACTGCCCCTACTCCGAGTACCCATGTTAAGGGCGTGTAGATCAGCCGCAGAGTACCGCAGAGCATTGCCCTGATCATAGGCACCAGACAACAGAGGAGTGGCAGCATGGCTGGCGCTGAGCGCTTCCTCAGCGCGGACGGGCGCAGACGGGCTCGCCTTTGGCGAGCCGTTGGCGCGCCGTCGGCGCGCCCGCTGCGCGCTCACGTCTCCATGCACCTATATCCTGTGCCCCTTCCAACTAGAACGCCAGCTATCAGAGAGGCGGGACCAAATCGCTCGGACGGTCCAGCCAATCAGAGCTGCGTCAGGAATCCAAGCTGAAGCAACGACGCCTCCAGCCAGCCTCCTGTAGCCGAGCACTTCCCTACAATAGGTGACCTGCCTTAAAGCTAGAAACGGTCAAAAAAGGGCAGCGCGAACCGAGTGAGGCAGGTAAGGAGCCAACCCTGCACCACGCAAACACACAAGCACACAAATAAAATAATACAGCAACTTAAAAGAAGGGTGCCCTCTCACGACACACACCTCATACACACGGCCAAAAACGTTAAAAACTCGCTCCAACAGTGAATTAAAATTCCCAAAGCGTAATGGCTACAGGATTACTTACAAGGTAGCGCGCTCGCGTCTCCATGCACCGATATCCTGTGCCCCTTCCAACTAGAACGCCAGCTATCAGAGAGGCGGGACCAAATCGCTCGGACGGTCCAGCCAATCAGAGCTGCGTCAGAAATTCAAGCTGAAGCAACGACGCCTCCAGCCAGCCTCCTGTAGCCGAGCACTTCCCTACAATAGGTGACCTGCCTTAAAGCTAGAAACGGTCAAAAAAGGGCAGCGCGAACCGAGTGAGGCAGGTAAGGAGCCAACCCTGCACCACGCAAACACACAAGCACACAAATAAAATAATACAGCAACTTAAAAGAAGGGTGCCCTCTCACGACACACACCTCATACACACGGCCAAAAACGTTAAAAACTCGCTCCAACAGTGAATTAAAATTCCCAAAGCGTAATGGCTACAGGATTACTTACAAGGTAGCGCGCTCGCGTCTCCATGCACCGATATCCTGTGCCCCTTCCAACTAGAACGCCAGCTATCAGAGAGGCGGGACCAAATCGCTCGGACGGTCCAGCCAATCAGAGCTGCGTCAGGAATTCAAGCTGAAGCAACGACGCCTCCAGCCAGCCTCCTGTAGCCGAGCACTTCCCTACAATAGGCGACCTGCCTTAAAGCTAGAAACGGTCAAAAAAGGGCAGCGCGAACCGAGTGAGGCAGGTAAGGAGCCAACCCTGCACCACGCAAACACACAAGCACACAAATAAAATAATACAGCAACTTAAAAGAAGGGTGCCCTCTCACGACACACACCTCATACACACGGCCAAAAACGTTAAAAACTCGCTCCAACAGTGAATTAAAATTCCCAAAGCGTAATGGCTACAGGATTACTTACAAGGTAGCGCGCTCGCGTCTCCATGCACCGATATCCTGTGCCCCTTCCAACTAGAACGCCAGCTATCAGAGAGGCGGGACCAAATCGCTCGGACGGTCCAGCCAATCAGAGCTGCGTCAGGAATTCAAGCTGAAGCAACGACGCCTCCAGCCAGCCTCCTGTAGCCGAGCACTTCCCTACAATAGGCGACCTGCCTTAAAGCTAGAAACGGTCAAAAAAGGGCAGCGCGAACCGAGTGAGGCAGGTAAGGAGCCAACCCTGCACCACGCAAACACACAAGCACACAAATAAAATAATACAGCAACTTAAAAGAAGGGTGCCCTCTCACGACACACACCTCATACACACGGCCAAAAACGTTAAAAACTCGCTCCAACAGTGAATTAAAATTCCCAAAGCGTAATGGCTACAGGATTACTTACAAGGTAGCGCGCTCGCGTCTCCATGCACCGATATCCTGTGCCCCTTCCAACTAGAACGCCAGCTATCAGAGAGGCGGGACCAAATCGCTCGGACGGTCCAGCCAATCAGAGCTGCGTCAGAAATTCAAGCTGAAGCAACGACGCCTCCAGCCAGCCTCCTGTAGCCGAGCACTTCCCTACAATAGGTGACCTGCCTTAAAGCTAGAAACGGTCAAAAAAGGGCAGCGCGAACCGAGTGAGGCAGGTAAGGAGCCAACCCTGCACCACGCAAACACACAAGCACACAAATAAAATAATACAGCAACTTAAAAGAAGGGTGCCCTCTCACGACACACACCTCATACACACGGCCAAAAACGTTAAAAACTCGCTCCAACAGTGAATTAAAATTCCCAAAGCGTAATGGCTACAGGATTACTTACAAGGTAGCGCGCTCGCGTCTCCATGCACCGATATCCTGTGCCCCTTCCAACTAGAACGCCAGCTATCAGAGAGGCGGGACCAAATCGCTCGGACGGTCCAGCCAATCAGAGCTGCGTCAGAAATTCAAGCTGAAGCAACGACGCCTCCAGCCAGCCTCCTGTAGCCGAGCACTTCCCTACAACAGGCGACCTGCCTTAAAGCTAGAAACGGTCAAAAAAGGGCAGCGCGAACAGAGTGAGGCAGGTAAGGAGCCAACCCTGCACCAAGCAAACACACAAGCACACAAATAAAATAATACAGCAACTTAAAAGAAGGGTGCCCTCTCACGACACACACCTCATACACACGGCCAAAAACGTTAAAAACTCGCTCCAACAGTGAATTAAAATTCCCAAAGCGTAATGGCTACAGGATTACTTACAAGGTAGCGCGCTCGCGTCTCCATGCACCGATATCCTGTGCCCCTTCCAACTAGAACGCCAGCTATCAGAGAGGCGGGACCAAATCGCTCGGACGGTCCAGCCAATCAGAGCTGCGTCAGAAATTCAAGCTGAAGCAACGACGCCTCCAGCCAGCCTCCTGTAGCCGAGCACTTCCCTACAATAGGTGACCTGCCTTAAAGCTAGAAACGGTCAAAAAAGGGCAGCGCGAACCGAGTGAGGCAGGTAAGGAGCCAACCCTGCACCACGCAAACACACAAGCACACAAATAAAATAATACAGCAACTTAAAAGAAGGGTGCCCTCTCACGACACACACCTCATACACACGGCCAAAAACGTTAAAAACTCGCTCCAACAGTGAATTAAAATTCCCAAAGCGTAATGGCTACAGGATTACTTACAAGGTAGCGCGCTCGCGTCTCCATGCACCGATATCCTGTGCCCCTTCCAACTAGAACGCCAGCTATCAGAGAGGCGGGACCAAATCGCTCGGACGGTCCAGCCAATCAGAGCTGCGTCAGAAATTCAAGCTGAAGCAACGACGCCTCCAGCCAGCCTCCTGTAGCCGAGCACTTCCCTACAACAGGCGACCTGCCTTAAAGCTAGAAACGGTCAAAAAAGGGCAGCGCGAACAGAGTGAGGCAGGTAAGGAGCCAACCCTGCACCAAGAAAACACACAAGCACACAAATAAAATAATACAGCAACTTAAAAGAAGGGTGCCCTCTCACGACACACACCTCATACACACGGCCAAAAACGTTAAAAACTCGCTCCAACAGTGAATTAAAATTCCCAAAGCGTAATGGCTACAGGATTACTTACAAGGTAGCGCGCTCGCGTCTCCATGCACCGATATCCTGTGCCCCTTCCAACTAGAACGCCAGCTATCAGAGAGGCGGGACCAAATCGCTCGGACGGTCCAGCCAATCACAGCTGCGTCAGGAATTCAAGCTGAAGCAACGACGCCTCCAGCCAGCCTCCTGTAGCCGAGCACTTCCCTACAATAGGTGACTTGCCTTAAAGCTAGAAACGGTCAAAAAAGGGCAGCGCGAACCGAGTGAGGCAGGTAAGGAGCCAACCCTGCACCACGCAAACACACAAGCACACAAATAAAATAATACAGCAACTTAAAAGAAGGGTGCCCTCTCACGACACACACCTCCTCATACACACGGCCAAAAACGTTAAAAACTTGCTCCAACAGTGAATTAAAATTCCCAAAGCGTAATGGCTACAGGATTACTTACAAGGTAGCGCGCTCGCGTCTCCATGCACCGATATCCTGTGCCCCTTCCAACTAGAACGCCAGCTATCAGAGAGGCGGACCAAATCGCTCGGACGGTCCAGCCAATCAGAGCTGCGTCAGGAATTCAAGCTGAAGCAACGACGCCTCCAGCCAGCCTCCTGTAGCCGAGCACTTCCCTACAAGAGGCGACCTGCCTTAAAGCTAGAAACGGTCAAAAAAGGGCAGCGCGAACCGAGTGAGGCAGGTAAGGAGCCAACCCTGCACCAAGCAAACACACAAGCACACAAATAAAATAATACAGCAACTTAAAAGAAGGGTGCCCTCTCACGACACACACCTCCTCATACACACTGCCAAAAACGTTAAAAACTCGCTCCAACAGTGAATTAAAATTCCCAAAGCGTAATGGCTACAGGATTACTTACAAGGTAGCGCGCTCGCGTCTCCATGCACCGATATCCTGTGCCCCTTCCAACTAGAACGCCAGCTATCAGAGAGGCGGGACCAAATCGCTCGGACGGTCCAGCCAATCAGAGCTGCGTCAGGAATTCAAGCTGAAGCAACGACGCCTCCAGCCAGCCTCCTGTAGCCGAGCACTTCCCTACAATAGGCGACCTGCCTTAAAGCTAGAAACGGTCAAAAAAGGGCAGCGCGAACCGAGTGAGGCAGGTAAGGAGCCAACCCTGCACCACGCAAACACACAAGCACACAAATAAAATAATACAGCAACTTAAAAGAAGGGTGCCCTCTCACGACACACACCTCATACACACGGCCAAAAACGTTAAAAACTCGCTCCAACAGTGAATTAAAATTCCCAAAGCGTAATGGCTACAGGATTACTTACAAGGTAGCGCGCTCGCGTCTCCATGCACCGATATCCTGTGCCCCTTCCAACTAGAACGCCAGCTATCAGAGAGGCGGGACCAAATCGCTCGGACGGTCCAGCCAATCAGAGCTGCGTCAGGAATTCAAGCTGAAGCAACGACGCCTCCAGCCAGCCTCCTGTAGCCGAGCACTTCCCTACAATAGGCGACCTGCCTTAAAGCTAGAAACGGTCAAAAAAGGGCAGCGCGAACCGAGTGAGGCAGGTAAGGAGCCAACCCTGCACCAAGCAAACACACAGGCACACAAATAAAATAATACAGCAACTTAAAAGAAGGGTGCCCTCTCACGACACACACCTCATACACACGGCCAAAAACGTTAAAAACTCGCTCCAACAGTGAATTAAAATTCCCAAAGAGTAATGGCTACAGGATTGCTAACAAGGTAGCGCGCTCGCGTCTCCATGCACCGATATCCTGTGCCCCTTCCAACTAGAACGCCAGCTATCAGAGAGGCGGGACCAAATCGCTCGGACGGTCCAGCCAATCAGAGCTGCGTCAGGAATTCAAGCTGAAGCAACGACGCCTCCAGCCAGCCTCCTGTAGCCGAGCACTTCCCTACAACAGGCGACCTGCCTTAAAGCTAGAAACGGTCAAAAAAGGGCAGCGCGAACCGAGTGAGGCAGGTAAGGAGCCAACCCTGCACCAAGCAAACACACAAGCACACAAATAAAATAATACAGCAACTTAAAAGAAGGGTGCCCTCTCACGACACACACCTCCTCATACACACTGCCAAAAACGTTAAAAACTCGCTCCAACAGTGAATTAAAATTCCCAAAGCGTAATGGCTACAGGATTACTTACAAGGTAGCGCGCTCGCGTCTCCATGCACCGATATCCTGTGCCCCTTCCAACTAGAACGCCAGCTATCAGAGAGGCGGGACCAAATCGCTCGGACGGTCCAGCCAATCAGAGCTGCATCAAGAATTCAAGCTGAAGCAATGACGACTCCAGCCAGCCTCCTGTAGCCGAGCACTTCCCTACAATAGGTGACTTGCCTTAAAGCTAGAAACGGTCAAAAAAGGGCAGCGCGAACCGAGTGAGGCAGGTAAGGAGCCAACCCTGCACCACGCAAACACACAAGCACACAAATAAAATAATACAGCAACTTAAAAGAAGGGTGCCCTCTCACGACACACACCTCATACACACGGCCAAAAACGTTAAAAACTCGCTCCAACAGTGAATTAAAATTCCCAAAGCGTAATGGCTACAGGATTACTTACAAGGTAGCGCGCTCGCGTCTCCATGCACCGATATCCTGTGCCCCTTCCAACTAGAACGCCAGCTATCAGAGAGGCGGGACCAAATCGCTCGGACGGTCCAGCCAATCACAGCTGCGTCAGGAATTCAAGCTGAAGCAACGACGCCACCAGCCAGCCTCCTGTAGCCGAGCACTTCCCTACAATAGGTGACTTGCCTTAAAGCTAGAAACGGTCAAAAAAGGGCAGCGCGAACCGAGTGAGGCAGGTAAGGAGCCAACCCTGCACCACGCAAACACACAAGCACACAAATAAAATAATACAGCAACTTAAAAGAAGGGTGCCCTCTCACGACACACACCTCCTCATACACACGGCCAAAAACGTTAAAAACTTGCTCCAACAGTGAATTAAAATTCCCAAAGCGTAATGGCTACAGGATTACTTACAAGGTAGCGCGCTCGCGTCTCCATGCACCGATATCCTGTGCCCCTTCCAACTAGAACGCCAGCTATCAGAGAGGCGGACCAAATCGCTCGGACGGTCCAGCCAATCAGAGCTGCGTCAGGAATTCAAGCTGAAGCAACAACGCCTCCAGCCAGCCTCCTGTAGCCGAGCACTTCCCTACAAGAGGCGACCTGCCTTAAAGCTAGAAACGGTCAAAAAAGGGCAGCGCGAACCGAGTGAGGCAGGTAAGGAGCCAACCCTGCACCAAGCAAACACACAAGCACACAAATAAAATAATACAGCAACTTAAAAGAAGGGTGCCCTCTCACGACACACACCTCCTCATACACACTGCCAAAAACGTTAAAAACTCGCTCCAACAGTGAATTAAAATTCCCAAAGCGTAATGGCTACAGGATTACTTACAAGGTAGCGCGCTCGCGTCTCCATGCACCGATATCCTGTGCCCCTTCCAACTAGAACGCCAGCTATCAGAGAGGCGGGACCAAATCGCTCGGACGGTCCAGCCAATCAGAGCTGCGTCAGGAATTCAAGCTGAAGCAACGACGCCTCCAGCCAGCCTCCTGTAGCCGAGCACTTCCCTACAATAGGCGACCTGCCTTAAAGCTAGAAACGGTCAAAAAAGGGCAGCGCGAACCGAGTGAGGCAGGTAAGGAGCCAACCCTGCACCACGCAAACACACAAGCACACAAATAAAATAATACAGCAACTTAAAAGAAGGGTGCCCTCTCACGACACACACCTCATACACACGGCCAAAAACGTTAAAAACTCGCTCCAACAGTGAATTAAAATTCCCAAAGCGTAATGGCTACAGGATTACTTACAAGGTAGCGCGCTCGCGTCTCCATGCACCGATATCCTGTGCCCCTTCCAACTAGAACGCCAGCTATCAGAGAGGCGGGACCAAATCGCTCGGACGGTCCAGCCAATCAGAGCTGCGTCAGGAATTCAAGCTGAAGCAACGACGCCTCCAGCCAGCCTCCTGTAGACGAGCACTTCCCTACAATAGGCGACCTGCCTTAAAGCTAGAAACGGTCAAAAAAGGGCAGCGCGAACCGAGTGAGGCAGGTAAGGAGCCAACCCTGCACCAAGCAAACACACAGGCACACAAATAAAATAATACAGCAACTTAAAAGAAGGGTGCCCTCTCACGACACACACCTCATACACACGGCCAAAAACGTTAAAAACTCGCTCCAACAGTGAATTAAAATTCCCAAAGAGTAATGGCTACAGGATTACTAACAAGTAAGGACTTTAATAGTAAGGACTCTTGGAACCATATATCGCCTCATGCTGTCTGAAATTTTTATGAAGAATTGAAGGAATTTTCTGGTTTTTGTCAAAAATGGGAAATAAACCTATAAGGGAAATCCTCACCCTATATAGAAGTAAGTTTGTGATGGGTGTTTGCCATGGGTCAGCGATATGGGGGAGAGAAAATATTGCGCCCTTACAAACAAAAGAGAACACATTTTGAAAAAGACTATTGGCAGTTCCAAATCCCACGGCCAATTTTATAACACAAAACTGTCTTTATCATATATTATTTATTTTATTAATAACATACATTCTGGCGGGGGTTATGGGCTAAAGAGGAGACCAAATTTACAACGGATCTGAAAAAGGATTGTTACTCCCTTGATCACAGTAAAAAAAAATCCCTTGGCTAGAGCACATCTCTAAACTACTTAAATATTGTAAGATAGACTTTAATAAAATGGATCCGGGATCTATTCTAGACATAAGTAAGAAAAATCTGAAGCTGAGATATACTATTGCCAGTGAACAAGACAGATATGATGAAACAAGACAGAAGCAAAGTGTTATTATTTACTGTGAAATTCTCTTGGTGGAGGGTATAAAAACACATTTAACACTAGTAAGGAATACCCAACACAGATTTTACCTAACAAGGCTTAGACTTGGTACATTACATTACTTAACTGCATTTTCCGATAAGGAAAAGTGGTCCTATAATTTACCAAACTGCCCGTGCAATGGAATTACCCCACAGTCCACGTTGCATTTTTACTATTTTGTACTTTCTATAGCGGTATCAGGAAAAGCAATTAGGAAAAGAAGAGAATTAACACATCTAGATGCACTATTATATGAGAAACCTGACAAGATTAACTAGGTGTGCCTAACTATGAACTAATTTAAGAAGCAGCCTTGTAGAGTAAGCACATTTTTTATACATGAGACATTTTATATTAAATGGTGTATATTGTTCTATATGTTTAAATAAGTGTACATATTTTAACTGTGTATTAGGATGATAGTTTAACATACTCCCAGATGAATTATGTGTGCTGCCCCTAGTGACCCACTGTAAAATTTGTATATACTAAATGTTTTATTTATTTTTCCTTTTTTCTTTATTACTTTTAGTATGCTTTTATGGTTGTATATTTTACACTGAATAAAGTTGATTTGACTTGACCTGAATGGACACAGCTTCAGGCGAGTTTAGGTCAGTACACGTGGATTCTGGTGGCCAGATATCTGCGGACTATCTGGTGGATGGCTCTATAGAGCAGAACTAGCACCTTGAACACAATTCATTTCCACACAGGGAGCCAGTACAGCACAGAATCCTTGGACTGCAGGGGTGGAGACGAGGCAGAGAGCAGTACAGTGCATGACACCCAGGGGCGTTGCCGAGATGGCGAATGCGACAGACGCTTGTTTAGTGAGCTCTGTGCCGACCCAAACATTGTCCTGTCCCATTGCATCCCTTAGCCTGCTGTGGTACCGCCCTACCTCCTCCTAGCGACCTGGGGGTGGCACCTGCTGCAGACACCCGTTGTTTAGAGTGTCCGAGGCCCCAGAGAGGTGTTTGTCGGTGTCGGCCCAGTGTTGCCTGTTACCTCGAGGAAGATTGGAGCAGACAACAGCAGAAACCAGCAGGTGATAAATTAATTACTGGGGAGCCGGCTGGAACCCATCTCCACAAACCTCACTCAGTCAAGACTCCGACAGCACAACCGGAACATCGAAACTGGCTTGGTGCCATCCCACCAGCCTGACAGCAGCAGAGTAGTGTGAGCCAGCCGAGAAGCCCGTCGCCACTGTGGTCTTCTGTCTCCAGCCGCAACATCTAACTACAGCAGGCAGAGCGCCGGCAGCTGAACGGAGTACTTGGGACCGGCACCGCTGCGGACTGGCACCGCTGCAGACTGGCACTGCTGCAGACTGGCACGGGTGCGGACTGGCACCGCTACGGACTGACACCGTTGCAGAATGGCACCGCTGCGGACTGGCACCGCTGTGAACTAGCACCGCTGCAGACTGGCACGGGTGTGGACTGGCACAGGTGCGGACTGACACCGCTGCAGAATGGCCCCGCTGCAGACTGGCACCGCTACGGACTGACACCGCTGCAGAATGGCACCGCTGCGGACTGGCACCGCTGCGAACTAGCACCGCTGTGACTGGCATGGGTGTGGACTGGCACCGCTACGGACTGACACTGCTGCAGAATGGCACCGCTGCAGACTGGCACCGCTACGGACTGGCACAACTGCAGACTGGCACCGCTGCGAACTAGCACCGCTGCTGACTGGAACCGCTGCCGACTATAACCGCTGCAGACTAGCACCACTGCGGACTGGCACCGCTACGGACTGACACTGCTGCAGACTGGCACCGTTGCAGACTGGCACCGCTGCGAACTAGCACCGCTGCAGACTGGCACCACTGTGGACTGGCACTGCTGCGGACTGGCACCGCTGCGAACTAGCACTGCTGTGGACTGGCACCGCTGCAGACTGGCACCGCTGTGAACTAGCACCACTGCGGACTGGCACCGCTGCGAACTAGCACAGCTGCAGACTGGCACCGCTGCAGACTGGCACCGCTGTGGACTGGCACCGCTGCGGATTGGCACCGCTGCAAACTAGCACTGCTGCAGACTGCCAACGCTGCGGACTGGCACTGCTGTGGACTGGTACCTCTGCAGACTGGCACCGCTGTGGACTGGCACCTCTGCGGACTGGCACCGCTGCGAACCAGCACAGTTGCGAACTAGCACCGCTGTAGACTGGCACCGCTGTGGACTGGCATTGCTGCAGACTGGCACCGCTGCAAACTAGCACTGCTGCAGACTGGCACCGCTGTGAACTAGCACCGCTGCGGACTGGCACCGCTGCGGACTGGCACCGCTGCGGACTGCCACCGCTGCGGACTAGCACCGCTGCGAACTAGCACCGCTGCGAACTAGCACCGCTGCGGACTGGCACCGCTGCGAACTAGCACAGCTGCGAACTAGCACCGCTGTAGACTGGCACCTCTGTCGACTGGCACTGCTGCAGACTGGCACTGCTGCAAACTAGCACTGCTGCAGACTGGCACCGCTGCGGACTGGCACCGCTGTGAACTAGCACCGCTGCGGACTGGCACCGCTGCAAACTAGCACAGCTGCGGACTGGCACCACTGCAAACTGGCACCGCTGCAGACTGGCATTGCTGTGGACTGGCATTTCTGCAGACTGACACTACTGAAGACTGGCACTGCTGCGGACTGGCACCACTGTGGACTGGCACCGCTGCAGACTGGCACCACTACAGACTGATATTGCTGCAGACTGGCACCTATGCAGACTGGCACTGCTGCAGACTGGCACCACTGCAGACTGGCACCGCTGTGGACTGGCATCGCTATGGACGGACACCACTGTGGACTGCACTGCTGCAGACTGGCATGGCTGTGGACTGGCACTGCTGCAGACTGGCACTGCTGCAGACTGGCATGGCTGCGGACTGACACCGCTGCTGACTGACACCGCTGCGGACTGACACCGCTGCTGACTGACACCGCTGCAGACTGGCACCACTGCTGACCGGCACTGCTACAGACCGGCACCACTATGGATTGACACCACTGCAGACTGGCACCGCTGTGGACTGGCACTGCTGCAGATTGGCACTGCTGCAGACTGACACCGCTGCAGACTGGCACCACTGCTGACCGGCACTGCTACAGACTGGCACTGCTGCAGACTGGCACCACTGCAGACTGGTACCACTGTGGATTGGCACTGCTGTGGACTGGCACCACTATGGATTGACACCACTGCAGACTGGCACCGCTTTGGACTGGCACCACTGCGGACTGGCACCGCTACAGACTGACACCGCTGCAGACTGGCATCGTTGCAGACTGGCACCGCTGCGAACTAGCACCGCTGTGGACTGGCAACGCTGCGGACTGGCACTGCTGCAGACTGGCACCGCTGCGAACTAGCACTGCTGCAGACTGGCACCGCTGCAAACTGGCACCGCTGTGAACTAGCACCACTGCGGACTGGCACCGCTGCGAACTAGCACAGCTGCAGACTGGCAGCGCTGTGGACTGGCACCACTGTGGACTGGCACCGCTGCGGACTAGCAACGCTGCGAACTAGCACTGCTGCAGACTGGCACCGCTGCGAACTAGCACAGCTGCGGACTGGCACCGCGGTGGACTGGCACTGCTGTGGACTGGCACCGCTGCAGACTGGCACCGCTGCAAACTAGCACTGCTGCAGACTGGCACCGCTGCGGACTGGCACCGCTGCAAACTGGCACCGCTGCGGACTGGCACCGATGCGAACTAGATATATGTAAGTATATATCTAGGCAATTGTTAGTGCTTGTCTCAAGTCTGCATAGGTGCCAGTCTGCAGCGATATCAGTCTGTAGTGGTGCCAGTCTGTAGTGGTGCCAGTCTGCAGCAGTGCCAGTCCGCAGCTGTGCCAGTCTGCAGCGGTGCCAGTTTGCAGTGGTGCCAGTCTGCAGCTGTGCTAGTTCGCATCGGTAGTGAGTGAAACAAAGGCCCCCTGAGTAATAAGGAGTGAGCAATTCCTAGATCAGGGTAAAATCATATATGTAAGTATATATCTAGGCAATTGTTAGTGCTTGTCTCAAGAAAACCATCAAGGTTGAAGGCCACTCTCAAAGATATGGTAATACAAGTTTATTCACATCATGTCAATTCATAAAATTTATTTAAAAACAATTTTTTAATGAAACTGAAGAATAAAAATGACCCTATTTAGGGGCAAACACTACATATATAACAACTTATACAAAAAACAAACATAAATGCATATAAAATATGTGGCAAGGTAGCAAATAATTCTCGACCCGCGTTTCGGCGACCAGCGCCTTCTTCAGGACAAGCCACAAGATGACTTTCTTAAAAATTGGTATGAGGACTTGATATTATGAAGGGGTAATACCACGGAAAAAATGCTGAAGGTTCCTTGTAGATAGTAACAATTAGAATTACAGTTCAAATATATATGAATCCAATGATATCGTCAAGTAAGGATTTGAAATGTGTTTGTTTATATTAGTCAGAGACAATATAACCTTAAAGAAAATGAAGGATCTTTTTATGACGAACGAGATAGGACCATATAAATTATTAATCCCAGTGTGTCAGAACGTTGCAAAGGTAGTATTCAAGCTGCGATAATAAATAATGACACAATCTGTGCAGAAAAATTGACTGCCTTTAGCCTCCACGTTAGCGTATTAGATAAGAATTATGATGCTGAGGCTGATAAACCTTGCTACATAGTCGTGGAAGCTGAACGGGCGGCAGGAACCCTCACAGTCTAACAGGTAAAGACGCGAGGTTGGATCAGCATTTTTTCCGCGGTATTACCCCTTCATAATATCAAGTCCTCATACCAATTTTTAAGAAAGTCATCTTGTGGCTTGTCCTGAAGAAGGCGCTTCTCGCCGAAACGCGCGTCGAGAATTATTTGCTACCTTGCCACATATTTTATATGCATTTATGTTTGTTTTTTGTATAAGTTGTTATATATGTAGTGTTTGCCCCTAAATAGGGTCATTTTTATTCTTCAGTTTCATTAAACAATTGTTTTTAAATACATTTTATGAATTGACATGATGTGAATAAACTTGTATTACCATATCTTTGAGAGTGGCCTTCAACCTTGATGGTTTTCTTGAGACAAGCACTAACAATTGCCTAGATATATACTTACATATATGATTTTACCCTGATCTAGGAATTGCTCACTCCTTATTACTCAGGGGGCCTTTGTTTCACTCACTACCGATGCGAACTAGCACAGCTGCAGACTGGCACCACTGCAAACTGGCACCGCTGCAGACTGGCACAGCTGCGGACTGGCACTGCTGCAGACTGGCACCACTACAGACTAATATCGCTGCAGACTGGCACCTAAGCAGACTGGCACCGCTGCAGACTGGCACCGCTGTGGACTGGTATCGCTATGGACTGACACCACTGTGGACTGAACAGCTGCAGACTGGCACTGCTGCAGACTGGCATGGCTGTGGACTGGCACTGTTGCAGACTGGCACTGCTGCAGACTGGCACTACTGCAGACCGGCACTGCTGCAGACTGGCATGGCTGCGGACTGACACCGCTGCGGACTGACACCGCTGCGGACTGACACCGCTGCGGACTTTCACTGCTGCAGACTGACACCGCTGCAGACTGGCACCACTGCAGACTGACACAGCTGTCGACTGACACCACTATGGACTGACACCACTGCAGAATGGCACCGCTGTGGACTGGCACCGCTACGGGCTGACACCACTGCAGAATGGCACCGCTGTGGACTGGCACCGCTACGGTCTGACACCACTGCAGAATGGCACAGCTGCAGACTGGCAGTAACACTGCCAACATCTAAATCAGGCCGAGTTATGTAGTGCTCCGCAGGGAGCGGTCAAGTCAGAATGAGTCGCTTCCATCTTCGATTATTAGCATCCTTCCATATATTTTTAGAAAGCTCTTTGAAATGTGCTCTCTCGAAATGTGTGAATCTGGGAAAGTTTAGAAAAACATATGAATTGGAAAGAGCTTGAATTGCAAACTGCGTTCCCGCTGTCAGATACCACATCAGGTGCGCAGGGGACAAACGCATTTTACTGGTCCTAGTAGTCCAAATGTGTCCCCTTCCTCGATGCTGGGAGCCCCATGACGGATAATCCTGTTCCTTGGTGAGTGAAGAATGAGGCTCGTCTGACAGTGGCAATTTCCTTTTTTCCATGGTCACTCTGGGCTTAAAGCCTAGAGACACCAGGGGAATCGGGGGGCATATTAGCAAGAATCTCGTTAAAATTATCGCCGTTTGAGCGGCAGGAAACTGCCGCTCAAACGGCGATAATAGCTTGCAGGAGAAGCCACCCCTTGCAAGAAGGCCCAGCAGACGCAGTAGTAGTGGTGGGGGTTTATTGAACGGGTTTATGCTACCAGCTATGCATCGGTTAGGGCAGCTGACTGTTGCCAGCTCAGTCTGGGGAGGGGAAGTTAAGTTTTCTTGTTGTACTTGTACCCAAGCTTATTAGGAGGGGACTGTGATGCCTATCTTCAGGGGATAGGAGTAGGAGAGGGTTAATATATGAACAACACACGTAATGCAGACACGACCCTCTAGGTACAACTTCCTTACCCGGAATTTCAGGGGGGTGTGCTCCATGGCCAGATGGTACAAAGTCTTAACATGGGGCTCAGAGCAGTCAATGGTAAGTCCTCCTCTGGCAGGAAAGTGGCCAAAACATAGAATAATATGTCTCATTCTAGTCGCTTGGACTACCTGTTTCTAGACTTGAGACTTTGGTCACTCCTGATGGATACGTGTATCCTATAGAGATTGAACTATAATCCCCGCTGTCTCACTATGAAATCTTTTTGTATTAAAAAAGATGCCCAGCTCACCTCAAAGATGGATACTGGTCAAACGACACACAGCACATTAAATGGGCCCAAGTTGTTGACTCCCGGACATTTTGCTTGCAATTACTGAGGACATAGCATTTGGTTTAAAGCAGGTGTCCACTAAGCTATCTAGCGTTGGGGACATAGGGGCAATTATTGGCTCTAATAATAGCCTTACTTCCTCAATCCTGCATCATTAACTCGCAGGCTCCCTTTCACAACAAAAAGTTGGTTTAATAAGGAGCACAGTAGAATCGTTCCCTATTAGTCAGGGCAATAAAAGCTAAAGATATGCAGCAGGCCCACATCGCAAGGAAACTCTATAAAACTCAGGCCTAGGTGAAAAGAGAGATGGATGAGGGGAGATGGAAAGACCTCCAAGCTGCTTCTTCTGCCAAGACTGTTAGATTTTGGAACCTAGTGAAGTGGGGTAGAGACGGGCAAGCCTACCCACCCCGTAATTCTATTACCCTTGTCCGTTGCTCTTTTTTCCATCTATAGTCTGAGGGCACTTCCTCTAATGCTGCCAGGAGTGAGCTAAATGATCCATTGGCATCTTTCCCTGTAGTTTCAGTCTGAGGTCCAAATGATGGTGCAGATGTCCCTTAAGCCCTATATGCAGTTGGCAGAGCCAGGCCCAGACAGCATTCCTGCTGCTGTATTTTTTGCAAGATTGGACAAAGTGGTCTAAGTGTCTACTCATTCTGGCGAACGCCATCTCGAGTGGTGTCCCCATTCCTGCTTCCCCCAAGGAAGCTGCACTAATTCCTATTTATAAAAAAAGACTGGTGCCTGCCTGGGAACTAGTGGCCTATTCGTTTAATTGATTCAGCCCAAAAATCTTTGCCCGACTCGTTTTGTTTAAAATCCAGGATAGCATAAATGATCATTATATCCTTTCATGCTTGCAAACAGGTTACCGCAAGATCAGCACTATCGATCACATTTTCTGTTTCTTACTTCTATACTGGAGGGTAGTATAAATCAGCAGAGGCTACCTTCGTCGACCTCAAATAGGCATTTGATTTGGTTCCCCATAAGTAGTTATGCTCATTCCTCCTTGAATTGGGCATGACGTTAGATCTGCTTTCTTTGGTAATTTATATGCATCAAGGTAATTTTGCCCAGGTTTGTTGGGGTGGGCTGGGTAAACTTACCTATCAGCTACCTATAGACAAAAATGTTTACCAAAGCTGTGTTTTGGCCCCTACTCTGTTCTCCTTGTTCCTAAATGGCCTGGTTCATTTTCTCTCTTGCTTTCCTATCGACGCCCTTACTCTGGCCAGTACAAAAAACCCCATATTGTTGTTTGCAGGAGATACTTTGCTGATCTCGGAAACACCAGGATGTCTGCAACGTGACCTGCACCATTTCGAGGAGTTCTGCAGGGTGCAAGGTCTTGAGACAAATGCCATCAAGACGAAATATATGTCTTTCAAACAAAATAGATCTTACAAGGGAAGAATAATGGTGGGGGACATCCCACTGGAGAGGGCAGATGTATTTAATTATCTTGGTGTCTCCTTGTGTTCGACCATGTCCTGCAAGCACAACTGGATGCCCTGGTTCCTAAGCACAGACAGATTATCTGAGTTATAGTGAAGGAACACAATCGCTCTTTTTCTAAATCAATCGGTCCAACTTTAAAAATCTATGATGCTAAAGTGTTGGGGTCGGTTCCATATGCTTCAGAACTCGGGGAGTTCCCCAACATTTCCTCTCTAAACCTCTCTGAGAACAAGTTTCTGAGAAGTGCAACTCAGCTTCCCCCACCTCCGATACTTGATCTGGGCAGAAAAGGGTTAGTTAACACCTTCACTGCGGCGGCTATTCCGCCGCAGTGCTAAGGCGCCGGGGGGGCCGCTGGTGATGGAACCGCTCCGTCACCAGCCTCGGTTGAGCTGTGCTGATAACGGAGTGGTTCCGTCATGGCCCCGTCAGCTCAATAGAACACGCCGCGCAGGCGCGTCGGGCGGGCAATGACGGACCCGCTCCGTCATCAGCACAGCGCCACCGCGGCTGATGACGGAGCGGTGCGGTCATCAGCGTCGAAGAGGCTAATAAAGTCAAACTACACCCGTTAGTATACTGGAGAAGGCCTTGGTCCACACCTGAACTTGCTTACTAAGCTTTGGCTCAGCAGGATGTTATAGATGCCGAAAGGCTTCACAAAATCAAGTGGCTACAGCAAATTAAAAGCTTTCTACTAGATATGGACATGAGGGTACTTTGGGGAAACCCACCCTGCAAACCTATCCCCTCATCAGAAATCTCATTACTGGCTATGGATCTGGCAATGCGAAGCGAGAGGTGGAGAGCCATGGACAGGAAGGTTCCGTGATTTCAAACGTCGCTCCTTACTGAAATGCTACTGGGACATTATCACTGTGCCTCTTGAAAGAAATCTCTATTTCCACTTCAGAGTTGGCACTTCGCCTTTGAAATCTTTTACCAACAAATGGAACTCAAGTGAATACAATTCTTTATAACTAAACATATTTTAGCCCTACTCTAATCTAATGTATCATATAGATGCCTTACATCAACACTATGGAGCATTATTTGAGGACATTGGAAAATGGATGGTGCCCAGATTTTGAATCTAACCTACTTGTATGCTGCGATGCTCTGGCTCTCATATGAGAAAAAATAGAATGTAATTTATGTAATGCTTGGAAAAAAAAGTAATACTTCATATGCCGAATGTAACTATGTAAAATGATTTTATGCCATGAATTGTCGAAATAAAACTTATTGAATTGCTACTAGAATATAACATACTACTAATGATAATAATATTAAAATATACATTGAAAATAACATGCAGGCAATGGTATTAAGAAGGTGGACCTGACAGATGGTGTAAATGGGAACCATGAATGTTCTGGGAACAACCTAAGGTTGTAAGAACAACATATGTCCTTGAATGTCATCACAGGCAATGATAGGTCAATAAGTCAGTTGTTCAGTTACTGTATTAAATCAATACTCAGCAGTTGTACTAATACTAACGTGTGAAAAGCATCTTCAGGAGCTGTTGGCACTCTGTCCGACTCATCACTAAGCAGGGACATCTTTGTGGTTTAACTGATTGAATTGTTCAATTCACTTTGGCTTGGAAAAGGAACTGCCCCGAGAGAATACAAGTGTTCTTTTATGAAATAAGGACCTGAAACAACATATATATCCCGGTGGGGTGGAATATGTTTCAACCTTTATAATCATTATTTTGCTTATGCTAATATGACCGAATGGCCACATTTCTCTTTGGATGTTTTTATGCATTATATGTATTTAATATTATGTATGTTTTTATTGCTTTCATGATTTTATTATATCTTCAGTGATCAAATAAAGCTATGGTGAATATATTTTACTAGAATAAATATTAATGACATTTAGAATAATAGATAAAACCTATCATAAAATGTTCTTGTTGATTGTCCTGATGCGTTCAATTACTTCATTTTGTGAGTAAGAGGAGCGCACGGTTGTCATGGTCTGCAGATTTGTAGAGCGCACTATCACCCACCAGGGTAGCCCGACGCCGAGTAGTTGTGAGTCTAGGCATCCCTTGGGCCTAGTGGGACTACTCAAAGCGCCGGGTCTCCAGCTTCTTGCAGAATTCAAGAACTGAGGAGGAGGTCTTTATGTGTAGCAGCAGTTTGTTCCAAGTTTTAGGATCTATGTACGAGACATTTCGTGCACTGAATCTGGTTTTCACTATGCCTGAGATTTGTGCAAGTAGGAGTCTGGATGAGCAGAGGTGTCTGGAAGGTTTCTGAAAGCAGATGTGATTGTTGAGTTATTCTGGGCCAGTCTTATGTAGTGCCGTGAAAGTATGGGTGAGACGTCTGAATTGTGTTTGCCATCAGCGCGGGAGTAACAATTTCGCTTTATACTGCACTGATTAAAAGGAGCCACAATACGTATATTGATGTATAAACTGTCAGCAAGTTGTTGCATCTGATATTTAATAGATGCAACTAAATCTACCTTAGCCCACAACTGACAAAGTTTACCAATGGTATGTATAGCGACAGAAACAAGAATAGATGTAGTATTTGGTATGTTTGTTGGGGATCAGGAAGGATATTATTGACATGCTTCGTAAGCTCATTCCATTTTATGAGCCAAAGGGTTCTGGCTTCGGAAGCTTAACCTGAGGTAAGGAAAGTGTCTCTATCACACACCCCATGACATCTGTATCTGAAAGTTCCAACAGCAATGTCTAATCAGAAAAGTGAGAAGAGATTTGTCCTGCTGCTAAGTGTGCAAGTCCCAGAGTGAAGCAAAACCTAAACATGTTTCCTGAATTGTATGATTTATAAAAAAAGACATTTTGTGGATGCAGGTAAGTGGGGGAAAAGTATGTTCCTCGGGTATTTACAAGAGGAATAGCAGCTTTGCAAAAAGTATAAGCAGGAGTCACATCTTGGTAAATAATCGCAGCTGAATATGTAGCTGTATGGTTTTACCAAAAGAGGCTGGAATCATGACTAGAATTATGAAGAGAAATTAACTTTTTCTGCTAACTGCCTAGATGAGTTGTTGCACAAAGTTCCCATTTACTGTAATTATAAATTGCATGTGAGGCATACATCAGTGTATATAACAATAAGTGTAGCAGTTGTAACAATACACATTTTGTAATAATCAATGAACGAACATTGTTAATTATCTTCAATTGATCCCTATGACTAAGTTATACAATATTTCTTTAATGGCGCAGATATCACATGGGCCTGCATAAGGTGCTAGAGACAATATCATTCAAATTAGGATGAAAGCTGTGGTACCTGGCCCGTCTCTGGTTGTCCTCGGTCTGGTTGTTGACTTTAGGCCTGTACAAGACAAGCTCTTGCAGATTACAGTGAGGTTCACACAGATAGATGTGAAATGTGGAGCTTTGCAATGATTTGAACTAGAGTTAGACGACCTGACCAGTAATATCCACTTACCATCTGACTAATAATCACACTTATAATTTGCAAGAACTCAAGAGGTGTTTTCCGAGAATAGTATTCCTTTTGAGTGGAGTTGTTAGGGCTGTGAGGACGGAACTAGCGACTTGTGGGAAATATTCCGTGTTGTGCGTTCCTGGGCATTCTTGGGTTGCTGGCATCTCAACGAGAGGAATGTCTCAATAGGATTGATCTGTCGACTATCTAGTGTCAAATCAGAATGGACAGAATTGGCCACATGGTGAGATTTATGACAATAAAAGCCTTATGATTCTTCTTTCCTCCGGGAGTGGTGGGTGTTTGTAGTGGGAGGTGTTTTCTCCAACACAAACAATACAGTCATGAAATAAAGAATGTAATATTCCAGGCCAGATTCAAATTTAGCAAGTGAAAAAAATTATTGAATAAAAATAACACTTTGAGCAAATTTTTGGATTACAAATTTAAAAATGTCTATACAAACAACCCCTGACCCGGGGTTACCACCTACAGACATCTTACGGGAGTAAAGCGCATTTGCACTTTTGATGGGGAGTGTTGTTCAGGTCGAACTGTAGTCCTGTGGATTGGGGGAAAAGATTTGTCCAAACGAGGGGGTATTCAATCTAGGTGTGGGTGGCAGAGAGTAGCCAGGCGGCTTATAGGTGCATGCCGTTTAGCTCAAAGGTGCCAAACAACATGTTTATAAAAGTATCCGCACCTCTGTGAAAGGAGTGGAAGCGGCTATTGGCCCTGTGGACTGAACGCCCCTTTGATTGACGTTCAAGACATGGGTGTGAACGAGCACCATTCAGTATGGCCCTCTGCATCACAGATGGAGTCCATCATTCAAAACTGTTGATGGTGCTGGCAGCTCATTGGCAAAGAAGCTGTTGGCTTGGCTCAAAGTTGGCACAATAGGAGGTGGATCATGGCTCAACTTGCATGTTGTCACTGGTCTAAAATGGGTTGGCGATTTTAACATAATTCTCCTCTTCAGGAGAGTTCCAGGAGTTTCCAAACCTACAGCCCTTTCTGGGGTATTCTGTGATCATCTGTACTCCTCTGGTTACAAAACCCTTCCAACATCTCATCTCACAGCCTCTTGAAGCAAGTTCGTCTAACCGACAGTGTGTGCAACAGAATCTGGTCAAATAATCCTGTGAATCAGAATCAAACCCTGAAGGCAAAGATTCAAGCCACATGGAGAGAGACCCTTTTCAATGTTCCTCTCGATGCAACAACCACCTTTGACTCTAGCAGGGACTCTTCCCTCTTCTGCTTCCAAACTAGTCATAAAATGCCAGCGGGCCAAGCAGGAGCTAGTAAAAGGAGAACTAGAGTACACCGGTGAGTAACTCTAAGTCAATCTGTAAAGAGTTAAAACACGTCCAAGCTTTTCAGAGATGCAACTCTTTTGTTTAGTGGCATCAAAATGTTAGCATTTGTTTTGAGAAGGGGCCTGGTATGTAGAGCAAAAGGATGACTGGGCTATGCATCTACAAGCTTGCTGAAAGGGGCAAACAATGGTGATTTAACAGATCCTAGGGCAAATTAGGGCCCCGGCCACATCATGGCATGCCCGCAGCTGTGCAGATGCACTGAGTAGACAAAAGTATACAGAGCTCTCCTCAAAAGAAACAGCGGAAAGCGGTTGAGTAAATTCCAACACAGTGCAGCAGTTTAGCTGAGTGGGCGGGCCGTGTCGGCCAACAGACATGCGCAGCACTACCGAGGTACTGCTCACGACGGCTGTTGGCCGACAAACGCAGCGAATGCTTTAAGGGAGCAATACCAGAACATCTCCAGCATTGAAGGAAGCAGGCCACCAAAACATGTAATCATACCATATCTGGATGAGGCGCCACAAATGAGGGATCTTCTTGTGTGCAGAGTGTCACAATAGAAATCATTCTCCCATCCATATAGGGCAATGGAAATGGTTTCCCTCCATGTTGATGCCTTCAAGGGGAGGTTGTTTTATACACGACATGACAAAGTACAATTTCTAGGCTTTATTTGTTTCAAAGGACTGAAATGAAAACATTGTGCTTTACAACAGAAAGGCTTACAAAACAAAGTAGGAACACGGGGAAGAGCATATTACATAACACAGAATGGGGGGCAGAAACCCTAGTTAAACAACCTTCATCGTGTTAGACTGGATAATGTATACTGCTCAGCTTCTGGCATTATGCAGAAAAACCAGGGTAAAGGGTGATGAGTGGGATTTTTTTTTACAGTGGAAACAATCCCCATGTTCAGGGTCTGTGATATACACAATCAATATCATTTTTCAGAGTATGTGGGAGGAGTCAGATTTATAGGACGGTCACTCCAAGCCACACCACAGAAGCCAATATGTTCGGAATACTGTCTGGTTACCAAATGTAGAGTTTGACAGCCTTCCGGCGAATGTCTCAGCTCTTGTGTGCTTCCTGAGTTTTTTATTTATTTTTTACTGAACATGAGTGACAAGACGTTCAAGGCAAGATGTCAGCTGCTCACTAGTGGCTGTAGCAGTGCTGCAGTGAGGACGCTGTAAACTGGAGCTCTGAAGGGTCAGGCATGGTGCGGGACACGTCGCATTAGCTGCCGAGTCTGCCAGCCGCGGAGCTGCGAAGTGAAATTTTGCGGAACTTGCCAAAACCTTACCAGTTTGTTGTCAATGTTGAGGATGGCTCAATGAACAGTCCGGGACCCACAGCCTGGGCCATTGTTTGAACGGATGCTAAGGAAGACGCCTGTTGTGAGCAAAATTGATGCAGTCTATGCTTGCCTGCTGTGGTTCTGCTAGGCAGATTCTGCGGGACCTGTCAAGCATCCTCGCCGCTGTGCTGCTGAGGTGGAAGCGGTTCGATACAGCTGGGAGGCAGAGCAAGGGTAAGAGCTGTAAGCGTTCTCAGCTGAGGAACGCTGTATCTGTTGCAGACGCCGAGAGCTATTCAAATCAGAACCCGGCTGGGAGAGGCGGCGTTTGTCAGATATCGGAGAGGAATTCTACCTCTCACAAAGCTATGGCCCACAAAGTGAATCCCACCGTAAAACCCCCGGGTGCTAAGAAGAAACAGCAAGCACTAAGGGAGGAAGAATTGGTTGAGCCTGGAGGTGCGCATACACCCCATGCTGATGAGCGTGGCAAGGGGAAGCAGCCACAGATACAGCATCCAGCAGGAGCACGGACACGGTTAGCGACAGCGTCAATCGTGGAACTTTTCGCCAAAGCCGGTAAGGAGAAGGGAGCTGAAGAGGCTGTGAAGGGGGCTGAAGAGTCTGTGAAGGATGAAGAGCTTATATCAACTGAAACAAAGGTTGTTAATGGGGCTGAGATAGTGTACCCCCAGGACTGTCTAGCGCCTAACAATACCCCTGCTAAGGTCTCTCTAGAACTGGAAAATAAGTTGAAGGAGGGCGAAATACAAATAGCGGTGGATTGCACAATTATGAATATGGCTAAAAACATGGGCTCAAGTATAAATGAGACACATCAGGGGGATATTGAGCTATTGCAAAGTAATACGTTAAGTCTGGCCCCCTCAGAATTGGAGACATGTTTGGGTGTCACAAATGAGTCAGTAAACCAGTCAACTTCTGCAGCAGACGAAATGTGTGGTACAGATGTACCGATTGACGGAGCCCAGAATGGGGGTGTGAAGGAGAGTGCTCCAAGTGAGGCTTTTTACTCTGCTTCAGATGGCCAAGAATGGTCTGAGGATGAAGAAGTCGGCTCTTCCGATTTAGACTCTGAAAGCGATCCAGAATTAGATCAACCAGCAACGGCCTTAAGGGTTTCCGGTGTTACTAATAAGGGTGCGACATCCACTGTTCAATATGAGTCAAGTTGGGATCAGGCCAATGGTAATTCTCTACAGGATAGTTCTGGCCTGGAGTCCACCCAGATGTCACTTTTAGAAAGAATACACCAGGAGATTATTGCGCATAGAGAGGAAACTTGCAAGGACAATCAGAAAGCCCATACCGCTATGAAAAAAATGCAGGGGGTAGTTAGAAAATTATCAAAGGTCTGCGCTACCACTGGCGATAGAGTGGAACATTTAGAAGACAGGATTGTATCTACAGAAACTGAAGTGGCTGAAGCAGTTTCTAAAGTTGGCTCATATGGTGCTCAAATGACTGATGTCCATTGGAAGCTCGAGGAAATGGAAAACAGGCTGCGCAGGAACAATTTGCGAGTGCTGGGAATTCCTGAGGGAACTGAAGGGTCTGACATTGGAGCATATATAATCAAGTTATTTACTCAGGCCTTTCCCGAGCTGAATGGATGGAGCTGGTCCACTGAGGTTCAGAAAATTCACCGTACCCCTTTCAAGGCGAAAAGAAATACTAAGGAGGGGGATTACCCAAGAGCTGTCTTGATATTCATTTGAAATGTTATCTTACGGAAAGCTATATCAGATCTGGCAAGGCCAAATGCGAAACGAAGCGCTGAAGGGATTTCATTTTTTGTTAGGCCAGATTTCTGCCACACTACGGTAGAGAGGCGGTGGCGATTGAGAGGAATGATCAAGCCCTGTCAGGATAAGAATTTGCAGGCCTTCCTGCTAAACCCTGCGCAGTTAAAGATTATCAATAATGGCAAGACTCTATTTTTCTCTTCTGAGATTAAGGTGAAAGAATATCTGGACTCACTCTGATTGTTGGATGTTAATGCCTAAAATATGTGGCAGGGAATAACTGATTTAAGCGGCAGTGGTGGGGGCCCGAGTAATGTTTGATTTTCCTTAGATTCTTGAATTGCTAAATTTGCTAATGATTTGAGTGTATTTTTGTTTTGGGCTCCATAATGCTGGTAGATAATTGTATTAGCTCACAAGTGTCCTCACTGTACTCACTGCGCTCCATCACTTGCACAGACCAGGTCTGTGTGCCTCACGAAGAGGGGAGAGGAGGGGTGGAGGGGTGGGGGAAGAGGAGGTAGAGGGCAGAAGGGGAGGGGGGTGGGACGAGGGAGGGGTTCGGGGGGTGATTGGGTGGAAAAAGGGGGAAAAAGGGAAGTGGTACAGCCCAGTGCAAAGATATGATGCAACGGATAATAACATGATAAAGGATTTGATTGTCGAGATGCAAGCACAATTTAATGGCAAATATTAGAATATGTACTATTAATGCGGGAGGCTTGAACGACTGGAGGAAGAGACAGAGGCTGGCATACCTGCTAAGACACAAAAGAATAGATATCATCTGTATACAGGAGACCCATCTTCCATGGGCTAAACGTAGACAACTTTGTCTTAGTGGCTTTGAACTAGCTGTATGTTCTACACAGACATCCACAATTCGTGGGGTCGCTATATTAATCTGAGGGTACTTAGGTAAAGTGAAAAAAGTGAAAGCAGATAGTAATGGGAGATGGGCAGTTGCCGAATTAGATGTGGGCTTTACGTTATGTGCAACGTATGGCTCAAACCTGGATGAGCCTGAGATAATTGATTTTCTTGAAGCTGAACTAGTGGGGTGGTCTACCCCGCTGATAATAGCAGGGGATCTTAATATCTCGGCTGACTGGGCTGGCTCCACACCATATATGGGCTATAAGCCCAAGGTTTTCCAATCTATACAATCTTTGTTGGGCTCCCATGGGATGCAGGATGTCCTCTGGACTATGGATTTACTTATTTTTCTAACCCAGCCCAAGGGTATACAACGCTAGATTATTTCCTCATCTCTTCATCTGAATTACCTAAAGTGGATATCACTAAACTCCCCAGAGTGGTCTCAGACGATAATCCTTTAATTTTATCATATAATTTAGGTCATAGGAAAAGGAAAATAAACTTGGTCTTTTGAGAAAAAGCTACTAAGTGATATTAGATTCACAGATCATTTGAAAAAATGGGTGACACAGTTTTTTGCGGCAAACAGGTACAGCACCTCTAGGACTATGGTCTGGGAAACTTTCAAGGCAGCTCTGAGGGGCGAGACCATCAGTTGCTCGGCCAGGCTGAGAAGGGAAGATAGGGGTAAGGTTGAGGCTTTAATGACAGAATTAGTGAAAGCTGAAGAACAACATGTGAAGGATATAGCCACAGGGGCGAATACTACCGTAAGCCAGGAAGCTCTTTTAGTAATTAAAGCTGCACTCCAGAAAGAGGTAGCCATGAAGGCCGTAGGGGAATATCAGTCGAATAGGGTAAAAAGGTATGAGAGCGGGGAGCAAGCAGGGAGAGCACTTGCCCTCCGGTTAAGGCAGGAAAAGGCTAGGAATACCATTGTCCGTATTGAAGAGGATGGGGTTGGGTTTACGGAAGTTAAGGATATCCTCAGGGTATTTGAGAATTTTTATCAGCGGCTTTATGAGCATGAAGGACCTAGTAAAAAACCAGGGGAAGGATCCCCTATTCTCTTTGCCCTGTACATTGACCCCCTCATTCAGGGTATTCTTGCTTGCCCCGGAATAACTCCAGTAATTTTTAACGGCTACTCAAATAAGATCTTGGCGTATGCTGATGACCTTGCTGTTATAACAACTAACCAACAGCAGCCCCTCCCTATCCTGGTGGAGATGGCTAAAGTGTTTGGTAGCGAGTCAGGGTACCTAATAATTGAAACAAAAACGCAGGTCATATGCTCCAAGAATATTATTAAAACTGACTATAGATTTGTCGATTCTGCCACGTATTTAGGGGTTAAAATCAATGCCACTGTGGAAAAGATTGTCACTGAGAACTACTTGCCGCTTATTAAGAATATTGAAACAGAATTAAAGAGAATAGACGTGTTACATCTTTCACTGGTAGGCAGGGTGAATGCAGTTAAAATGTCTATGTTCCCCAGAGTGCTGTACCTGTTTCGCGCTATTCCTTTAGTAATAGAGGATAAGATTATGAAACATCTGGAATCCGTGTTTATTAGATTTGTCTGGCAATATGGAAGGGTAAGGCGCTCTACAAACTTAATGTCGTTACCTAGAGAACGGGGTGGGATGGCTCTCCCGAACTTAAGACTATATCATTGGGCATGTCTTTTGGTTCAAATGACCACCTTATTTCAGTCTGATCTCCAATTGATACAGGACCTGGGACTGTAGATGGGCAGCAGCCCCCCAGATTTATAGGATGTTATTGGGTGGCAAGGCTGCAGGTTTACTGCAGAGTGAACTAGAGCAACGCTTTTATAAAAAAACAAGGCTGAAGACACTGTATGGGACATGGCAGGTGTGGAAAGCTATCATGAAATTTTTTAATATTCCGAAAGTAAATCCCTATGTACAACTGTGTAACTCGTCTCTCTTTCCCAATCTGAGAACCGATAGAAATCTGCAGGTGTGGAAGAGAATGGGGATTAAATCTTTGGGAGATATATTGGAAGGAGGTGAAATCTTGGGATTCGAGATTTTGCAGGAAAGATATGGTATCCCAGATAGCCACTGGCTGGTATACGGCCAAGTTATCCATACGATCAGGTCTGTTATGCCCAGGATTTCATCGACAGCCGACTTTCCTACGATTGAGATACTTCACAGAGGTTGTAGGAAGATCAAGACTATCTATAACTGTCTATTGGAGCGAATTCAGGATGATATTGAAAAGGTGGAGTCTAATTGGGCTCTAGAATTGGGGGATCCTGATGTTGATGTGGATCTCGCTCTTTCATTGAACAAAAAGGTATTCCGGGCATCCAATCTTCGTGCCCAACATTTTAAGACCATTTTTAATTTATATCATACACCTATGAAGCTACATGCCTGGGGTATAAGTGAAAATGACAGCTGCCCCAGATTTAACGAAAGCCATGCTGATATTACACATATGTTCTTTTTTTGTAATCGGTTGGACGCTGTTAAAAATGAGATAATGAAATTTTGGGAGGGGCTGCTAGGTCATTCCATCGATCTAACCCCTACTCTAATGCTGCTTGGCATAGACTCTAAGCTGGGCCTGGGGGAAGATAAAAGAGCCTTAGTGTTTTTATCTGTTGCAGTACTTCGAATTTTAATTTCTGCTGCATGGAAGGACGCGATTGCTCCGTCCTTCCAGATGTGGTTGTCCAGATTGTTGGGAATCCATAATAAAGAATCATGCCTCTATGAATTTAAAGGTAATAGGAAGCGCAAGAAGGGTGTACGTCTTTGGGCTCCTGTAACAAACTGGAGAGCTGTCAGAGTGTGATGGGTTTTGTTGTAATTTTCTCTTTTATGGTCTGACAGGCTCGCTCTTTTAAGTCCCTTAAAGTGTCCTTTTCTCGTAATTTATTTCCTCTTTTTGTCAGGCCTCATCGCAAAATGTGTGTAAATATATTGATTGTTTGGCTTGTGCTGTAATTGTGTATGTAATAATTGATGGATTTTGTCCTTGCATGTACCACATTCCCAATAAAAATATAAATAAAAATTAAAAAAAAGAGTGACAAGACTTTGCCTCAGACACACATTTTAATTTTATTTCGGCACATTAGAGTTCTGTAACGGAGGGTGAACAGGCCCTGGTAATTAACCCCTTATACTCAGCAGGCTGCAGCACTAACACTGCTTTGAGAAGGGACGGGGGGCAGGCAAACGCAGACAACCAATAAGTTGTCCGCCTTGATTCAGTAGATCACTTTGCCTTAACCAATGAAAGCAAACATTTATGGATGTGTGGACTTAATCACCTGAGGATTCAAGAACAAAATTAATTGATGTATTTCAGGTGTTTTTGGCAGGTTCAGGTTATATAAGAAGCAGTTTAGGGCCATATGTACAGATTTTAGGGATAGCGATTTCCTAATTGTGATTCTCTGTGAATCACAATTAGGAAATCGCTATCCCAAATGTATGAAATTCTTTCAGTTTTATTCAGCGATTCCTAGGTTGTTGCAAATCTCCCTACCTCATGAATATTCATGAGGTAAGTCGCAGTTTGAGACCCACTGGGAATACCAGCCATCATAGATCACCATGTCTGTGATTGCTTATGAATGAAACAACATTTTTTTTTAATTAAATGCAGCCCATTTTCTTTAAAGGAACACAGGATGCATTTTCAAAAAAACAAAAACTTGAAGTTTAATTGTTTTTTTTTTTAGATTAGGCAGTGGTCCCCATAGGACCCCTCCCTGCTGTTAAAATATATTCTTTTTTTTATTCTCAAAGGGGAAGGAGTCCCATTGCGAATGGGTTAACACCTCCTTAAAGGAGTCAGTAAAACTTGAAAATGATGCACCTGTAATTTGGTCGCAAAACTTTCATACATCCCATTCAGATTCAGTATTTGGGTGGGACGTCCTAAACACACCGCTTTCAAATACTGAATCGCAAAGACAAATTGAAATTCGGAAATGTGCTACCGAATCACAACTTGTGTTTTGTACATGTGTAAAAGTATGTTTTGTACATGTGTAAAAGTATGTTTTGTACATATGTAAAAGTATGTTTTGGGGCCAGAAACGGCTAGACCAAAAAATGGTTTCTACATATGGCCCTTAGCTTCCAGTGAGTTAAGCTTCAACAACTGTCAGACAGTCTGGCCTCAGTCTCACTCACGGATCAGTTGATGAATGCTGATAATTGATGTCAGTCCGGGATGTTGTTGACTGATGTCAGCTCTGGTTGTTGGAAGATGTTAACTTATTGTGAGTCCTGGATGTTGTTGTCTAATGTCAGTTCTGGGTTTTGGTAACAGATGTCAGTTCGGGTTGTTGGTGCTGGATGACCCCCCCACCCCCACCCCTAGGCAAAGTTGCATCTATCATGAAAAATGACGGACCAATTTTATTCTGCACTATGAAACATTACGATCAGTATTGCAGTAGCTTTTTCAAACACCTGCACTACTTAATTTGTGCAGAGGGGCAATATTACCATATTTTAGATGTTTGCGTGATTTTATCTTTATAGATAGACTATTTATGTTTTCTTCTGATTCAGGTCTCTGAATAGGGTTTCATTTTACATACAGGAGGAGTCATAACAAAAGATTCCATGAGGAAGAATACGTTAGTGAAATCTTCTACATTACTACTCATTACACTACTGACCATACCATCAATATCATCCGTGCAAAAATAGATACATTCGTAGAATTGATTGTGTTTTCACTTTCACAGGCAATATCTTTGAAGTGGTTTTAATAGGCCATACTGGGCAACAATTGGTCGCAATCGATTACACTTGGTCGCAATGGTTTGTGATTTTTCATTTTTTGTCCCTAAAGGCATATTCCAACATTTGACACTCTTCAAAAAATCTCCATGCATTGTTCTCTGGTACATATTATACAATTCCCACACTAGAGTCCATGCAACACTTGCCACATTAATATACTGTTCACCAGTCAGGACGTTTCAATAAGTATTTGTTTTACTAGTATGACAACGTGCCAAGGCTAGAGTCTCTTTGAATAGCAGCACATTTAAATTACCCTGTTGGCTTTCATTCATTAGCTTGTTGTAGGAATTTAGAGAAGAGCATTTCAGTTAACTGCTTCCACTTTTTGCTCATCACAATTTTCTTTTTTATATATGTAATCGCCTTGATCTTTTCCATGATCAAACTCACAGGAGGGAGCAGCTCTCTTACTACTGCAACTTATTTTATGTCAATCTGCTGAACGTTTGGCAAGGGAATGTTTATAAAACAGTGTGAGTGTGTTGGGGGTGGGATGTGTGTTGGGGGTGGGATGTGTGTGGGTGGGGGTGTGTGATTAGGGGTGAATGAGGTGTGTGGTGAGAGTGCATTGGGACTGGAGTGCATTGGGGATGCGGGTGCATTGGGGGAGGCGGGGGCGTTAAGGGAATGCAGTGGCGTTGGGGGATTTTGTAATTAAAAAAAAACCCTTACAAGTTCCACCTTAAACAGGTTTGCAACTAAGCTAGAATTGCGCTCACCCACTAAGTCAGATTACTATTCTCACTTTAGCTTTTCAAAGATATTATTTCTCATGCAAACCGGATATTTTCTCCCTCATACGCCTAGGCAGACTGAGTTACTCATACATTCAAACACTGTTATGACTAGCCGCTTGGTTTTGCAGCGCACTGCTAACTGTTTTTGGGCAATTCCATGCTATCTCATCAGTAAGACTGATTTCACTGCACTTGTAGGGGTTCAGTTCAGGTTAATGTCCATATGTGGTACTTTCTTTTAGTTTACATGGAACTATGTGAATGAACATCATTCCTGAGCGGAGGCGTGCCTAGCGTGCGTTCGCTCATGGTGAGTCAGGCTAATTTTGTGGTTTAATCCTTTCTGACATTCACTGCACCAGTAGGGTTTTTCCCCTGTGTGAGTTCTCTCATGCTGGGTCAGATGAATTTTCTGACTGAAGCTTTTTTGACATTCTTCACACTGATAGGGCTTTTCTCCTGTGTGGGTTCTCTCATGATGTACGAGATGGATTTTCTGACTGAAGCTTTTTTCACATTCGGTGCACTTATAGGATTTTTCTCCGGTGTGTGTCTTTTCATGCTGAATTAGACTACATCTCTTAGTAAAACATTTTTGACATTCATTGCACTGATATGGCTTTTCTCCGGTGTGAATTTTTTCATGCTTAGCAAGAGTACTTTTATCGTGGAAGCTTTTCTGGCATTCAGTGCACTGATATGGTTTATGTCCCAAGTGTGATCTTTCATGTAATGTGAGACTGATTTTATGACGGTAGGTTTTACCACATTCAGAACACAAATACCGTTTTTCTCCTGCATGTGCACCTTCATGCTGAATTAAACTCGCTTTTTTGCTGAAACTTTTTGGACATTCAGTGCACTGATATATTTTTTGTCGCAAATGTGTTCTTTCATGTCGTGTCAGATAGTGTTTTTGACTAAATCTTTTCTCACAATCAGAGCACTGATAAGGCTTTTGTTCAGAGTGCGATTTCATATGTCGAGTCAAGTAGGATTGTTGAGTAAAGGTTTTCTCACATTCGGAACATTGATAAGGTATCTCTCCTGTGCACCTCTTTTTCTGTACTGTCCTGTTCAAATTACAAGCTAAGTTTGTCTCTTGTGAAGTGCATGGGTACACTACTTCTGCAATCTGCACAGTCTTATAAATAATGTACACTGTTTTTTGATTCAAATTGTGCTGTTGTTCTGGCTCTTGCTTTACAGTCACAAAACCCTCCATCTCCTCGATCATGTGTGTCCTTGCTGCCCCCAACTTAAGGGTTCATTGACATAAGAAATTAGAGAGAATCCAGAAACTGCATTTGCAATCAGTCAGCAACTCTGCTCTGTATTGTCGTTACTTCCTGGCAAAATCCAGCTTTTAGAAATTGGTTTCTTCTAAAATCTCTGGAACATCTCTCTCTTTGTAGTCTATTTGCAACAAATGACAGAATCCTTAGGTTTTGTTCCTGTCCACACTTGAAGCCACCTGCAGTATATTAAAAAAAAAGAATTAAAGTGAAATATCTTTCAAGGTGAAAACTAATTTTAACGAAATTATTTAACAGTGAATGGCAGCATTCTGGAAGTAATGCATGTACTTTTCTGATGGGATAGAGTTGGTAGTGCTTTGAGGCAAGGATAAATGAGACCAACATAAAATAAAGTAGATTGATATGTTAACAATAAGCGTGCACTCACTCATATCAGTAACATAAAATGATAAATCTATTTACATTTTGTATAGACCGTTAAAGAATTAAAAACAAATTGTTTTGCCATGTCGAATGATATCAAAATGAATAAACTAAATTTGAAACAGGCATAATCTTGTGAAAGGCAGACACAGGAAGATCGCTGAATGAAAGCCTTGAACGATTGCGGTGCCGGGCACCCAGCCTAATCCTACAGAATCCAGTACTCTCCAAAGGAGTTAGAGGTCAGACCCCTGGAGGAGGTCCCACGCATAGAGCCCTCCAGGTGGTAGAGGGGGCTCGGACTGACTTCCTACCATGATCGAGCGCACAGATGCCAAGGTGAGTGCCATACAGTGGCAGCCCAACAATTGCAAATTGAGCTTGGCGGACCAAGGGGGCCACAGACTCCACTTCCCGAGCCCCAAATTGAGCTTGGCGGACCAAGGGGGCCACAGACTCCACTTCCCGAGCCCCACGAAACCATGATGGGAAGCGCATAGACGCCTTCAGAGGCTTGGCTGAGATGTACTGGCACAGCCGGGCACACTGGGGCTGAATAGCTTCCTAGAAATAAACTTATCGCTGGGGCACGCAATGCCGGTTGGAGCCTAGAAGCCTGGAGGATGGTTACCACAATGACAGCGGCTAGATAATGGAGATGAGGTCAGCACAGTCCCCAGGCGGTAACTGTCCCTGCTCTTCCTGCGTTGCGGACTGCTGATGCAGAGAGCGTATACAGTTGCAGGATGCCGGCCTGAGAAGGCATAGAGGGCCGGGCCTGTGAAGTGCATACAAGTTGACATACAGGGAGGCTTGAGGGCTAGGTCATTGCTCATGCCTTGGGGGACATTGCCTGGTTCTCCTTCATGTTCTTGTTCTGGAGGTAATAAGTGTCAGACAGACCTGAAGAAGACAGCAAGAGGAGAACCTTCTGGGGTTGTGGAAGAAAGAGAATAAAATGGAAAGTACAGAGAGCAAAATATTGAAGCCTCGTCCTGCTTGGGGCTCAAGCAAAATCCTGCTACTGTGTTTGGGGGAAGGGATAATGGGCCAGAAAAGGATATGGAAAACTCCCTAATTTGCAAAGGGACCCCTCTTTCTTCTCTCCAACCAAACGTCTTATTTATTACAAAAGATCCCTGGAATGCCCCGTAGGAGTTCTGCAGATGGGGCAGGTATTAAAGCCTGATTTGCCACTCCAGCCGGTTTACCACTGTCAGTCCTCTGCGTCCCAGTGAGCCGATAGCACTCAAACTTGATAAGGAGTATGCGCATGATGCGCCCTCCAGAAGCCACTCTGGGCCTTAAACCATGTTACAAACAGACCCGTTGGCTATGCCAATGCTTGTTCTATAGATGATACCAGTTGGAAGAGGAGGCGTGTTTGCTCTCCAAGTGCTCTGTATTTCTGCTTCTTTAAAGTTTGATCCAGGCACTGGGGAATGGACTCGGAGGTTGACACGACACACTACGCGGAGTATTCACAAAGATTTGTGCAGAGCGGACCCAGCTGCACTCTGTTGTGAGGGTCCAGTTCTATGAATGAACTTCCCTACTCTCTGGTTGCACGGGCTGATACATTCACGGTGGCCGCTACTGTACACAACTGAACGAAAAAGGCGCTGTTCCTACAGATATCCACCAGGCCATGATTGAGTAATTGCCTCCAAACAGATTACACGCCTCCAAGTGTCAGCTGGACATCAGGACACCCCCCACACCGCACGGCCCTCCAGCTGTAGGCGAGTCTGTGCCCAGCACCTCAGGTCTACCCTTGACCTCGGTGCTCCCTCGCTGCTGCTCGTTCTTCCTCTGTTTTAGCCCTCCTGTGCCTCTGTTTGGTTCGTTTTTATATTGCACTATAACTCTCTTTTTATTTTCTGTAGGTTAGCGTTTTGCCTGTAACTCTGTTTTTACTTTATGTAGGGTAGCTTTTTGCCACTTGTGCCCCTGGTGTGACCCCCCCTCCGCTCCCCGCTTCCCGCCGCAGTCACATCGCGGCCCGCCCCCTTTTCTTCTGTGTCCTCCCCGCTCCCGCCTCCCAGCTGCTCCTCCCTCCCACTTGGCCTTAAATGGAGACCGTGCGGCGCAGGTGAGTGTGTCCTGCCCTCAGGACAACCCCACGCCGCACGGCCCTCTAGCTGTAGGCGAGTCTGTGCCCAGCAGCTCACGTCTGCCCTTGACCTCGGTGCCCCCTCGCTGCTGCTCGTTCTTCCTCCGTTTTTGCCCTCCTGTGCCTCTGTTTGGTTTGTGTTTATATTGCACTGTAACTCTCTTTTTTATTTTCTGAAGGTTAGCGTTTTTCCTGTAACTCTGTTTTTACTTTATGTAGAGTAGCGTTTTGCCAATTGTGCCCCTGGTGTGACCCCCCCTCCGCTCCCCGCTTCCCGCCGCAGTTACATCGCGGCCCACCCCCTTTTCTTTCTGTGTCCTCCCCGCTCCCGCCTCCCAGCTGCTCCTCCCTCCCTCTTCGCCTTAAATGGAGACCGCGCAAACGTGCAGCGGGCGCGCCGATTGTGCGCCGAAGGCAAGCCCGTCTGCGCCTGGACCGTGCTCAGCGCCAGGACCCCTGGCCCCTGACGACGCCAGACCTCACGACGGACCTACGACACCGCCACTCTCAACGCACTCAACGCCGGCCGACGCCCACCCACGGACCCTTCACCTGCCAAGCCTGCAAGTTCACCTGCATCCGGACCTGCACCGCACCCGCCAAGCCGAGCACAAGCAGCAACCACCTCAAGTGCATCCTGCTCAACGCCCGCTCGGTCCAGAGACATGCCGTGGAACTCTGGAACCTGCTCGACACAACATCACCAGACGTCGCCTTCCTCACGGAAACCTGGATGAATGCCTCCTCAGCGCCCGACATCGCCATCGAGGATGGATACAAGATCACCCGGAGGGACCGCGTCAACCAGACTGGAGGAGGCAACGCCATCGTCCACATGAACAGCATCTGCATCATGACCAGCTCCGACGACACCTTCACTGCCGCCAAACACCTCCACTTCCAGATACACACCGACCCCAAGACCACACTCAGAGGCACCCTCATCTACAGACCCCCGGGACCACGCACACAATTCAGCGAGGTCATCACAGACTTCATCAGCCCGCACGCCCTCCCCTCCGCTGACTACATCCTCCTAGGAGACCTCAACTTCCACCTGGAGAACAACAAGGACAGCAACACCACCATCCTGCTGGACAACCTTGCCAACCTCGGACTCAAGCAACTGGTGAACACTCCCACCCACTACGCCGGCCACACGCTTGACCCAGTCTTCTCCTCCAGCAAGAACATCTCCTTCAGCCACTCCACTGGACTTCATTGGACCGACCACAGCTGTGTCCACTTCAGCTTCAGAAAAACCACGATCCACCACCACCCGCAACAGGCTCCTCGCAGGAACTGGAACAAGATCACCGCCGACCAGCTCACCACCTGCCTCAGCCAGAACCCTCCCGCCAAAACAACGGACCCCAACGAAGCAGCCAGCAACCTCACACAGTGGATCACCAACTGCACAGACGACCTCGCACCACTGAAGACCCCCCCCCAGCAGACACAGCAGCAAGAAAGCCTCCTGGTTCACCGACGAACTTAAGAACTCCAAGAAGAACTGCCGCACCCTCGAAAAAGCCTGGCGCATCGACCAGACCACAGACAACATGACTGCCCTCAAGCACGCCACCCGCAATCACCACCAGCTGATCCGCACCACCAAGAAGACAGCATTCAAAGAACGACTGGACAACAACACCCACAACAGCAAGGAACTCTTCAGCATTGTCAAAGAGCTCTCCAACCCCAGCACCGGAAACAACGAAATCACTCCCTCGCAAGACCTCTGCGACTCACTCGCCTCGTTCTTCCACTGCAAGATCGCCGAAATACACAACAGCTTCGGCACACCAACCACGCACCCAACCATCGAACCAACGCCCCCCACCACCACCCTCTGCGCCTGGACCCTGGTCAGCACCGAAGACACCACCCGCACGATGAACACCATCCACTCCGGATCCCCAACCGACCCCTGCCCCCACTACGTCTTCAACAAGGCCGACTCCATCATCGCACCCCAACTCCGGTACATTCACAACGCCTTCTTCAACACCGCCACCTTCCCGGAGAGCTGGAAGCACGCCGAGCTCAGCGCCCTCCTAAAGAAACCTACTGCGGACCCCACCGACCTCAAGAACTTCCGCCCCATCTCGCTCCTCCCTTTTCCTGCCAAAGTAATCGAGAAGACCGTCAACAGACAGCTTGCCGCCTTCCTCGAGATGAACGGATCCCTCGACCACTCGCAGGCCGGCTTCCAAGCCAACCACAGCACCGAGACCGCCCTCATTGCAGCCACTGACGACATCAGATCCCTGCTCGACAACGGGGAAACAGCGGCCCTCATCCTCCTGGACCTCTCCGCAGCGTTCGACACTGTATGCCAACGCACCCTAGTGCAGCGCCTCAACAACATCATAAACAGAGCCATTGGAATTATGCGGCAGGAGAAGGCCAAATTATGCAGCATGGTTGACTAAATTCTGCAGCAAGCAAAGGCGAATTATGCTGCATATTTTGTGATAGCATTACTGCACTATTTTGCTATTTTTACACTTGTTAACATTGTCCTGGCCTTTATAGCCCCTCATAAGTACCACATTACCACCCACATATAGCAATAAGCAACAGAAAGGTGACCAGTCAACCTTTAGAAAGGCCCTTCCACTGCGAGGTAACATGTGTTGCTGCATTTTTAATCTGCAAATTATGCAGCAGACGATGGATAATGTGACAAATGCGGGAAAACCATAACTATGCGCTGTGAGTGCTAGGTGAGCGTGGAAGTGAAGGGTGAGAATGAGGACTGAGTTGTCTGAATGCAGGGTGAATTCCCAGACACTTGAAGTTAATCAGCATGTTATTGGCGGGGCGCAGGGTTTCAGATATAAGTTAAACTATTGCTATTATGGAATTAATCAGGGAATCGAGGGTGAAGGAAATAAATAATGAGCTGATCCTGCATCAAACTTCCAGTCTTATGATTAGGGTTGCCAGCTCATTATTTTGATGTTGCAGACGGCACAAAAATAAACAGTCACCTAAAGCCCTATTTTCAGCACTTAACTGTGCGTCCTTCGAAAAGCAAATATAAAGTACTTTTACATGTGTTCTAGGGCTGCCTGAATGATTCATGACTGAAAATAAAAGGAACAGACAGAAAGTCACATTACAAATGAATACATACTTTTTTATTTAAGACCCAATTTAGTGCCAAAGCAGGGTCTTTGCAGGCTCTTCAAACATACATGGCTGGCATTTTTTCTATTGGCAACTCTTTTTTGTATTTCTTTTCATGAAATGCATTTTCACACTACAGCAGTAAGTTTAAAATGCAAATGTAAGGAAAAGGCAGTCGGGGCACAGGGGGTACTGGAAAAAGAAAAAAACTAAGCTTAGGTAACCAGTTTCCAAATGTATGCAAATGGTCTTTAAAAGAATGTGAAAAAATCGGCTGTGCTGGAGTCTTAATAAGACTCCAGACACTGCCCAGCCGAGCCCCCAGCAGCACACCCACTGACCTCTGGCCCCACGGTTCTCTGAGGCCTTCAGAGTAAATGAAGACAGCCCGGAAATGCAGCAAATAAACATCGCTGCACTTCCAGGCGTCTTCATTTACATGTGCTGGCAGAGGCCTTTGCGCTCCCCTGGGAACTCATCCACGCCCCCACAGTTTGAAGAACTGTGCTCTAGAGGAAACCACTCTAGGACAGAATCTCCACCCACGCACACAACAGCAAGGAACTCTTCGGCATCATTAAAGAGTTCGCCCACCCAACAGTGAGACAACCTACTTTCCCCCTCACCTCCCCTACAGCTCTGCGACAGACTCAGCACCTTCTTCCACCACAAAATCAAGACCATCTATGACGACAACAACCTACACAAGGAACCTACACCCACCACCCCCATACACCACGCAGCTTACGCTAGACAGCTGGACTGCTGTCACCATTGAAGACACCCTGAAGACTATGAAGTCAACCCACTCGGGGGCTCCCACTGACCCCTGCCCCCACCAGATCTACCACACACCAGCTGACATCATCGTCCAAGCTTCATGAAATCATCAACAGCTCCTTTGAGACTGCCTCCTTCCCCAACGACTAGAAACATGCAGAGATCAAACCTCTCCTGAAAAAACCCACAGCGGACCCAACCAACCTCAAAAACTACAGACGGATCTCCTTACTCCCGTACCCAGCGAAGGTCATCGAAAAAGGCATCAACAGCCAGCTCGCATCCTTCACAGAAGAAAACATCAATGACCTCTCTCAATCTGGCTTCAGGAAAAACCACAGCACCAAAACTGCCCTTCTCGCAGCAACAGACATTCACTCCCTCCCTGATAGAAGAGAGACTGTGGCCCTCATCCTCCTGGACCTAGCCACAGGCATTAACAGTCTCTCAAAGCACCATAGCCCACAGACTACATGACGCAGGAATCTGTGGCATGCCCTCAGCTGGATCCGCTGATTCCTCTCCGGCAGGACCCAGCGGGTCAGGCTCCCACCCTGCCACTCAGATCCCACACTGACCACCTGCGGAGTTCCCCAAGTATCCTCCATCAGCCCCACACTGCGACTACATGGCTCTGCTCGCACCCATCGTCAGATCCCATGGTCTCAACATTGTATCCTACACAGACGACACCCAACTCATCCTCTCCCTATCCAACGAACCAAACATCTCCATACAAAACTTTTAAGAAGGGATGGAAACTGTCGCTAGGTGGATGAAGAACAGCTGGCTACAACTCAACACAGACAAAACCAAAAAACTCATGAAGGGCCCACACCCGATGCCTGGAACGACACCTGGTGGCCCCCCGCCCTTGGGAACTAATCGTCCCATACCGCCCACGCACGCAACCTTGGAATCATCCTGGACGCCGAACTCAAAATGGACCGTCAAATCAATGCTGTCTCCTCCTGTTTCCATACCTTCTGCCTCCTACGAAAGACCTTCAACTGGATTCCTCTCGATCACAGATAGACCGTCACCCACGTTAGCAGCAGACTGGACTGCGGTAACGCACCCTACGTCAGGATCAACAAGAACCTTAACTGCAAACTCCATAACGCCTCTGCCGGGCAAGTCATTGCCACATCACCCAAGTGGGGAAGTGTGGCTCAAGTGGTTGGAGCGGCAGACCCTGATGCAGAGGTCTGGCCCGGACCAGGGTTCGATTCCCCGCCTCGGCGGGTCTTGGGCTCAAATTTCCCCGGACCTGACAATTCTCGCCTCGGTGCCTATTCCAATCATGGAGTCCCACTCTGTAACTCTGGGCAATAGCTTGCTTAATCTCCACAACAGCCCCTCGCAGCTGGATGCCTGGCTTTCACCTTGGGGATGCCCAGTAATGGGTTATCTTGCAGGGGAATACCAGGACGGGTTCCCTAAGCAAGCGCTGGGACGCTTCCGGGCAGCCATGCGCTCTACAAATCAAATTTCATTCATTTCATTCATTTCATCACCCAACACCTGGGGACAATGCATTGGCTCCCCGTGGAGAAGAGAATCACCTTCAAGCTTCTCACCCACGCCCACAAAGCCCTCCACAACACCGGACCCGTCTACCTGAACCACCGCCTCTCGTTCCACGCACCCCAAAGATCCTTCCACTCAGCCCAGCTCTCCCTTGCGACGGTGCAGCGCATTAAGAAGACCAGAACAGCAGGTCGCTCCTTCCCCTTCCTCGCAGCCAAGGAATGGAACACCCTCCCTCTCCACCTCTGGCACACAAACCCTCTCCAAGTTCATGAAGGACCGCAAGACCTGGCTCTTCGACGAATCACCGAGAACTTCCAGGAGCACCCCCAGCACCTTGAGACCCTTTCAGTTGAGTAGTTACGCTTCACCAACCAGTTGATTGATTGAAACTGGTGAAAAGGTTTAAAGCCCTCTCTCTGGCAAGGAATATTTTGTTTCTGCAGGTCAAACACAAAGGTTATAACTATTTTTTTTTTTTTAATTGTGTTTATCATGAAAAGAAAGGCACATTACACAGTACGAAGAGCCATTCGCCTACAACCCGTCGCGGGCCGGCAGTGGGCTGCCTCGTCATAGCCATGACAAATATGTATAACAAGCAGAAGAACATACAGAGGGAGTCCAGGTCCCCATAGCTGTGCGGGCTATTCTGGGCTGCCCCCGCCTGCCAGTTCGATATATGTTGCAGTGTGCACAGTACGTATATAAACAGAACAGTAAATTTTTATCATTTTCTCCCAACTAACATCCCTACCCCTGAACCCCCCCACCCCACAACTGGTCCCCTGTTCGTGCTCCTCGTGTTTGGTGGTGTGCTTCGCAGTAGTGTGTTGTGGCTCATGCATCATGCCACTCCCCAGCAGTCCAGAGGGCGATTCCTACATACCCATGCATCTAGGGGCGGGGACTTCCAGGCTCCTCGTGCGGGTCACTCTCCTGATCCTCCCCCTCCCCCACAGCTGGTGTATCCTCGTCTAGTCTGGAAGTTAGGTAGGCCTGATATAGCCCCCAGAAGTTCTTGGGTCGACTTCGGGGCGGGAGGAGCTCACTGTATGGTCCGCCTGAGTATTGCAGTACTTCATGTCGCCAGCCCACCGCTTCAGTGTAGGCAGGGGGCCCCTCATCCAGCATAACGCCACTACCCGTTTGGCAAGGAGCATGCCCATGCTCACCAATTTCCTCACCAAGACGGGTATCTGCCTTGTGTACCCCATCAGAGCGAGGGCAGGGTCAAGCTCCAAGTCAAGCTCCACGATCTTGCTAAGTTCTGAAAATACGCTGATCCAGTACCTCTGAACCCCCGGGCACCACCAGGCCAAATGCAGGAAGTCCGCAACTTGGGCGTGACATCTCTCACAGCACGCTGTGTCCCGTAGGCCGTATCTGTGTAGTCGTTCCGGCGTGTGATATACTCGTTGCAAGAATTTAAAGTGGATCAGGCGGTGTCTCCCGTTCAGGGAGATGCGCCCAGATGCCGCACAGCAGTACTCCCACATGCCGTCGTCAATCTGGGACCCTAAATCAGTCTGCCATGCTAAGCGCGCTCTCGTGTAGTGGGGTGCCATGTGCTCGTGGCCTATCTTATAAAGCCTAGATACGAGTTTCTTCGGATTCTCAGTCTCTATGACATATGCAAGTTCCGGGACTTCAGGAGGCTCTTCCAAGTCGGGGCCCAACTGTTCCAGCAGCGCACTCCTTACCCTGTGGTACTGGAAGCGTTGAAGCAAGGAGGTACGTTCCCTTCCGGGTGCAAATTGTTCCCACTTCTTCAGCTTCCCCTTCTCGAAAAGGTCCCCCATAGTGCGTGCGCCTAGCTCATTGAGAGCTCTGCATACACCAGGCTCCGTCAATGTTGGGAGCCAAAGCGCCCATTGTATCGGCATGTTGGGTGCATACATCAACACCTTATCTTGCCGCTGCACTATAGAGTGCCAGGCATGATTAGTGGACAGAAGAGAGTCCAGTATGCCCACTCTGCGGTCCATGGGACCGCAGACGGTCGCTGGAAGTGGGGTGGGGTCCGCAAACAGCCGCTCCATGATCACATGTGGAATGTCCTGGTTACCATGTATCCAGGTGTGGAGATGGGAGGCTTGCGCAATCCTGTAATAGCGCTCCAGGTCTGGGGCAGCCAGACCCCCTTGCTCGTATGGTAATTGGAGCACCTTCCACTGCACTCTAGGTTGCTTACCCGCCCACGCCAGTCTCACTAATAATTTGTTCATGGTCGCAAAAAAAGCTTTCGAGAGGACCAACGGGAGATTATTGAATAGAAACAGAAACCTCGGGAGAATGACCATTTTCATCATGGCAATCCTTCCCATCAGCGACAACAGGAGCTTTATCCAAAGCTCCACGTCGTCCACGAGCTTGCTGTAGGCAACCCCGTAGTTCTCCCTCATCATAATGTCAGGGTCTGTGTGGAGCATAATGCCCAGGTACCTTACCGGTTCTGTGGACCATTGGAGCGGGTAGTCCATCTCGAAGGGCTCCGTTATTGGGGTAAGAGGGAAAGCCACCGATTTTGACCAGTTGACCTTTAGCCCCGATAGCGCGCCAAACCGAACAACTTCCCTCAAGACCGATGACAGATTATTGGCCGGGTCCCTGATGTACAACAGGGTGTCATCCGCATACGTGGATATGCCGATCTTGTAGGTAGGGTAGTTGATGGCCTCGTAAGAGTGGTATTCCCGAATCGCGCACGCCAGTGGCTCCGCCACCAAAGCGTATAGCAGCGGGGAGAGGGGGCACCCCTGCCTCGTGCCTCTGCTAATGGTGATAGGTGTCGAGACTGCGTCCCCCAGTCTGATCCTCGCCGTGGGCATATGGTAAAGCGCTCCCAGGAGTTGGAGAAATAGCTCCCCTAGTCCCAGCTTCTTCAGGACTCTACGCATGAAGGGCCATTCCACGGAGTCAAAGGCCTTCTCCATGTCGAGGAAGACCGCCATGGCTTTGGTATCATGTCTAGTGTGCTGCATGACCCCCATAACAGTACGGATGTTGTACGTGAGGTTTCTCGCTGGGATAAACCCTGCTTGTTCCGGGGCCACAAGCTCCGGGGCCACAAGTGCCAATCTGGTCGCCAGTACCTTCGCGTAGAGCTTCGCATCTGCATTTAGAAGGGACAGGGGGCGATATGAACCCGGAAGATCTAGAGGCTTGCCCGGCTTCAAGATCGTGACAATGAGTGCCTCTCTCATAGAGGGCGGCATAGTACCGTTCTCACAGATCTCGTCAAAGAGGGTGGAGAGGTAAGGCAATAGCTTGTCTTTATACGTCTTGTAGAATGCCACCGTCAGTCCGTCAATCCCGGGCGCACTTTCGGACCTCATGGAGTCTAGCGCATCCGATATTTCCTCACGGAGTATAGGGGACCTCAGGAATTCCCTCTGCCAGTTCTCGAGGAACGGCATTTTGATATAATCTAAGTAGTTATCAATTTGGTCTTCCACTCCTGTGATCTTGGTGGTGTAGAGGTCCTCGTAAAATCTCCTAAACTCCGCAAGGATGTCTTCCTCCGCGGTTACTCTCGTCCCCCCTGGAGTGTGTAGTTCCAGGACTGCCTGACTACGCCTGGCGCCCTTCATAATCTTAGCTAGGAGTGCTCCAGGTCGTTCTCCCTCTCCGTACGTGCGTGCTGTCGCGTATTTCCCAAGATGTCTGACCTCCCTGTCTGCCTCCTCGTGGAACTCTTTCAGTAGGCCTTGCAAGGACTCGTCCCCAAGCAGTGACGGGCCCAGTAGCTGGCGGCGTTCACAATCTGCAATCTGCCCCTCAAGATATTTCAGCCTGCTTCTAATTGCCTTTAGGACACTAGAGTGTTTCGCCATGACCATCCCCCTGACGTAAACTTTGAATGCCTCCCAAACCATGCCAAAACTGTCCACAGATCCCAAGTTATTGGCGAAGAAGGTATCTATGTCCTCCCCCAGGTCAGCCCTGAACGCCTCATCTAGTAGTGAATAAGGCGGAAAACGCCACGTGAATGGTGGAATCCTGTGCTTGGGAGTGGTCAGTACCAGCAGTACTGGGGAGTGGTCCGAGAGGGTGCGGGGTAGCACCCTGCAGTCCCTAATCATGGGGAGCAGTGTGTGCGTGGACAGCCAGTAATCTATCCTGGTATGGATATCATGGAATGCGGAGTAGTGTGTGTAACCCCCCTTACCGCTGTGCCTATCCCTCCAAACATCTACCAGGCCCAGTCTCACCATTTCTGCTTGCATCTGTTGCGCGGCCGCCGCTGGGCGCCTAGGGGGGCCCGCCGACCTGTCCAGCTCTGCGCTAAACGTGAAGTTGAAGTCTCCCCCCCAAAGCATTCTATCTGTTGGGCATTCTGCACAGTGGTCCGCCACCGCGGCGTAGAAGTCAGGGGAGTCATAGTTCGGGCCATAGACGTTCATGACTAGTATGTCGTGGCCGTTGCCTACGCACCTGCTTAACGCAAACCTCCCTTCCTGGGTCCGCCTTCAGTAGTGTGAGGGATAACTTGGATTCGGGTTTACCCATGTGAGTACCCCCCTCGCGTGTGTGGTGAAGCCTGCGTAAGAGTGTCCCTGAAGCCCCCTGTGTGTGAGCATCTTACTGGTGTTGGGCAAATGAGTCTCCTGCAATAGCGCCAGGTCTATGTGGTGTCTGAGCAGATACTGCAGCACCTTACGAAGTTTTCGGTAGTCATTTAACCCCCTCACATTCCAAGTGACGGCCTTGAGAGTCTCGGTGTCACTCAACACACCATCAAGTTGTGCATCAGCCATTGTCCTTGAAAAGGCACATCAGTGTCAAAGCCTTTACCCTTACCACCCTCCTCTGAACGCAGCCGCCGCCTACGCTCTCTATGGTATATAACAGTTCAGAGCACAATTTGGACCCCCCCCGAACACCCCCGAACCCAGAACTCCCAACTCCCCCCGCCTCCCACAGCCAACCAACCCCAACCTGGTGTGACCGAGTTCCCTGCATCCCTCCCCCCCACCCGCCTTCAAACCCATTCAAAACTTCCCCAAGCGGTCTCAAGAAGAGCCGCAAGCACTATAAGCGCTAGGGCAGAGGTAGCCTACTCACTGTCCTTATCGACCACAGTCCGGTCGTGCCTTCCGCGCAATGTCAATAAGCCGCCCCTACGCCAGCGCCCCCAAACGCTAGTGCGGCATTAAGTAAAGAGTGCAGTATCTTACCAGCCTTAACGGGCCTTCCCCCCCCCCCCTTCCCCCGATCGCACTGCTCCCTCCATGTGACGGGCCCCCACCAAGACCACCCCGGCCCAGTCTAACAGTATCATGAAGAGCGCCGCCCCCCAGCAGCACCCGTGTAGCCCGTGCAGACCTCACCCGCAATCTCAGGTCCAGTAGTCCGCTCACTTCGGTGGCGCGCCCCGAGTGGGTTCCCCCCGGTCCAACAGGTTATAAGTAATTCACATCCTTTCTCACCCCTTGGGTCAGTACTGTTCCTAACCCATAACCAATTGCAGCAATAGTTACTACACCTTTCAAGACTGAAACCACATTCAGGTGGTGCACTACAAATGTCTTTAATTAGTTCACTAAACCCTTCCGAATACTACTGGCAATTCAAAAAAAATCAAATCAAAATCAAAATAAGCTTTATTCGATATTCAGAAGAAATATCATATAAGCATACATTATTATAGAAAATTTAAAAAAGCATTATAATGAAAGACAAGAAACGATTTCAGTTAAAAGAAGTCATCCAATACTCAGTAGGAGGTTAAAAATCACAGATAAGGGAACTATTTAGAAACTACATTTAAAAACAGCAAATTAAAAACAGCAATAATTGTTATCTCCCATATCGATCTAAAGTTTTCCTAGGCCCTTGTGTTCTTGATATCTGGGTGGATGGAAAGCTCGGATAAAAGTCATGTAAGTCCCAGATACGAATTGGGCCATCCCCCTGTTTATACTTGCAGGAACGTAAGTAAGGGGTTGTTTTCCTTTGCTTGAACCTAATTAGGACCAAGTCCCCTGGAATGTCTTTTGGCAAAGTGCCCAACCACCCCACCCTCCTAACACTTAAGATCCCCCCATCTAGGTCAGGTGGCAGAGGTCTATTAGTCTGTAACCAATGCATGGCCTTGTGTAGTAAGTCTTGGCGTGTTTCAACTTTTCCGTGGGTTAGAGGTGGAATCCCGGAGACAACAGTCACATAGGGGGCGGCTTCGGGAGGTAAATTTATTTGTGGCATTCTAATAGGTTCATTTTTCACCTGAGTGTGGTTTGTTTGAGCCAACGATAAAGTTTGAGAATGCGCATTCCTGCGGGAGTTCAGATTTGGTTTTTCCCGGACAAGGAGGGGGATCGGAGGGTTTGATGATGCTGGTTTCGTTCCTGGTGGAATATGTGTTTTAACTATCAGTTCAATGTTAGATATCCTATCCCCCAGATCGTTGATTTTTTCCACCAATGGTGAAATTAGGGAGATTAATAAATGCTCGAGCTGGGCCAATAAAGTTGGTTGGGGGGATGATGGGGAGTTTTCCTTTTTTCCAAGCTCCATATCCCCCGACACAGAGCTAACATTGGAGTGGTGCTGAGAGGGACTGGGGCATAGTTTAGGAGTTTTGGGTGGCTTTCCGTTGTTGATGGCATCATCGGTCTTTCTTTTGGTGTTCTGCCCACCCGGTAGTGCTATAAGTGGAGATTGGAGTTTATTAACAGACAGAGGTGACATCTGCAGGGTGGCGTAAGCGAGATGTGGGTTGTTGTCTGTGCTTATGGGGGATAAAAGGTCGGGGGTATATTGGGTTCCACACATGGCATTAAGCTCGTCCCAGATAGACATGGTATAATGCTAAATAGCAAACAGTGGGCTAAATAGAGATGGTAAGGGGAATCACAGTACCTCTTTGCTGTAACAGGGTAATAAGGGTGGTGGCCCGTCCCGGCCTCTGAGGGCCACAGAGGGCCCGCCCTTTGCCCGGGCTTAGCCCGGCGCCATCCCGCGCGCGTCCCACGGGAGGTGTTCCGCGTTCTTGTGGCGCCTCCAGGCGCAGCGGGAGCGTCACGAGCGCGCCAGGTGCCGGGGCTGCTGGGAACTGTGGTTCCTGGCGCTCACGGAGCGTCCCTGAATTTGTGTCACGTTGGCCGTTTCCCTCACGGCTGGGCAGGCAAAGGGTCCTTCCTTGCTGCTCCCCCCGCGGCTCCCTACCGCCACAGGTAAGTGTGCAGAAGTGCCCCCAGGCGCGCTCGGTGCTCCGCGTTCTTGTGGCGCCTCCAGGCGCAGCGGGAGCGTCACGAGCGCGCCAGGTGCCGGGGCTGCTGGGAACTGTGGTTCCTGGCGCTCACGGAGCGTCCCTGAATTTGTGTCACGTTGGCCGTTTCCCTCGCGGCTGGGCAGGCAAAGGGTCCTTCCTGGCTGCTCCCCCGCGGCTCCCTACCGCCACAGGTAAGTGTGCAGAAGTGCCCCCAGGCGCGCTCGGTGCTCCGCGTTCTTGTGGCGCCTCCAGGCGCAGCGGGAGCGTCACGAGCGCGCCAGGTGCTGGGGCTGCTGGGAACTGTGGTTCCTGGCGCTCACGGAGCGTCCCTGAATTTGTGTCACGTTGGCCGTTTCCCTCACGGCTGGGCAGGCAAAGGGTCCTTCCTGGCTGCTCCCCCCGCGGCTCCCTACCGCCACAGGTAAGTGTGCAGAAGTGCCCCCAGGCGCGCTCGGTGCTCTGCGTTCTTGTGGCGCCTCCAGGCGCAGCGGGAGCGTCACGAGCGCGCCAGGTGCCGGGGCTGCTGGGAACTGTGGTTCCTGGCGCTCACGGAGCGTCCCTGAATTTGTGTCACGTTGGCCGTTTCCCTCACGGCTGGGCAGGCAAAGGGTCCTTCCTGGCTGCTCCCCCCGCAGCTCCCTACCGCCATAGGTAAGTGTGCAGAAGTGCCCCTGGCAATTCAAATATAGACGTATTCTTTAGCAATTGCCGGACAGTGTAAGTATTTTCGAGAAAGTTATTCACAAACTTTGCGCAAAATTCCACGAGGTATAAAAGCGCCCCTGTATCTTTTTTACTTTTGGGATGAGGGGCAGTGTTAATTGACTCCATCAACTTCTCCTTTGGTTTAATACCTTCCCTGTCAACTTCTTGCCCCAGATAGGCTACATCACCCTTAAGTGGTCAAATCTTTTTGTTTGAAAACTCCCAACCAACTCCTTCGAATTTTTATCGTGCCCATTTTTCACGGTAGTGATTTTGTGTGTATTGGCGAAAAGAGTGAAATTAAAAATACCTCCTTTCCTGTGTACCGTATTTTATTAGCCATGAAGGGGTAAGGTTAAAAACTGTGTGAGGTGCTTGGGTGGATGTATTAATGGTCAACTGTACCTAAATGATTATTGTGTTGGTGAAAAGTACAGACTGTCAAGGCCAGCCTGCTCCGCTCTCCAAAACAGACTTCAGGCAGTTTTAAGTAGACACATGCGCAAGAGCCTGTTGGCAGCATTGATGGAACTGAAAGTTAAGCAGTATGGGCTGAGCAGCTGGCAGCCCGATTCTGCAATAATTGGAGTCCTCTGACAGGGATGTGGAATTCCTATAGCGCGGAGGGATAGATTATATAAAGTGGATTTTGTTACATGAGAAGTGGATTTATAAGACAACTTGTCCCATGGACAAGTATTCTATTGCTTTCTATACCCCTGCTCCGGGCCTGCCCGAAAGTTACAAAAGAGCCTCATTCCAATGCAGCTCTGGGTGTATACAGCATCAACCCTGTACTCCCGAAGCCGCTTGTCAGCACTGGGTGTATACAGCATCAACCCTGTACTCCCGAAGCCGCTTGTCAGCACTGGGTGTATGCAGCATCAACCCTGTACTCTTGAAGCCGCTTGTCAGCACTGGGTGTATACAGCATCAACCCTGTGCTCCCGAAGCTGCTTGTCAGCACTGGGTGTATACAGCATCAACCCTGTACTCCCGAAGCCGCTTGTCAGCACTGGGTGTATACAGCATCAACCCTGTACTCCCGAAGCTGCTTGTCAGCACTGGGTGTATACAGCATCAACCCTGTACTCCCGAAGCCGCTTGTCAGCACTGGGTGTATACAGCATCAACCCTGTACTCCCGAAGCTGCTTGTCAGCACTGGGTGTATACAGCATCAACCCTGTACTCCCGAAGCTGCTTGTCAGCACTGGGTGTATACAGCATCAACCCTGTACTCCCGAAGCCGTTTGTCAGCACTGGGTGTATACAGCATCAACCCTGTACTCCCGAAGCCGCTTGTCAGCACTGGGTGTATACAGCATCAACCCTGTACTCCCGAAGCCGCTTGTCAGCGCTGGGTGTATACAGCATCAACCCTGTACTCCCGAAGCTGCTTGTCAGCACTGGGTGTATACAGCATCAACCCTGTACTCCCGAAGCCGCTTGTCAGCGCTGGGTGTATACAGCATCAACCCTGTACTCCCGAAGCCGCTTGTCAGCACTGGGTGTATACAGCATCAACCCTGTACTCTTGAAGCCGCTTGTCAGCACTGGGTGTATACAGCATCAACCCTGTACTCCCGAAGCCGCTTGTCAGCACTGGGTGTATACAGCATCAACTCTGTACTCCCGAAGCCGCTTGTCAGCACTGGGTGTATACAGCATCAACCCTGTACTCCCGAAGCAGCTTGTCAGCACTGGGTGTATACAGCATCAACCCTGTACTCCCGAAGCCGCTTGTCAGCTCTGGGTGTATACAGGATCAACCCTGTACTCCCGAAGCTGCTTGTCAGCTCTGGGTGTATACAGCATCCACCCTGTACCCCCGAAGCCGCTTGTCAGCTCTGGGTGTATACAGCATCAACCCTGTACTCCCGAAGCCGCTTGTCAGCTCTGGGTGTATACAGCATCAACCCTGTACTCCCGAAGCCGCTTGTCAGCTCTGGGTGTATACAGCATCAACCCTGTACTCCCGAAGCCGCTTGTCAGCACTGGGTGTATACAGCATCAACCCTGTACTCCCGAAGCCGCTTGTCAGCACTGGGTGTATACAGCATCAACCCTGTACTCCCGAAGCCGCTTGTCAGCACTGGATGTATACAGCATCAACCCTGTACTCCCGAAGCCGCTTGTCAGCTCTGGGTGTATACAGCATCCACCCTGTACTCCCGAAGCCGCTTGTCAGCTCTGGGTGTATACAGCATCAACCCTGTACTCCCGAAGCCGCTTGTCAGCTCTGGGTGTATACAGCATCAACCCTGTACTCCCGAAGCCGCTTGTCAGCTCTGGGTGTATACAGCATCAACCCTGTACTCCCGAAGCCGCTTGTCAGCACTGGGTGTATACAGCATCAACCCTGTACTCCCGAAGCCGCTTGTCAGCACTGGGTGTATACAGCATCAACCCTGTACTCTTGAAGCAGCTTGTCAGCACTGGGTGTATACAGCATCAACCCTGTACTCCCGAAGCCGCTTGCCAGCACTGGGTGTATACAGCATCAACCCTGTACTCCCGAAGCCGCTTGTCAGCACTGGGTGTATACAGCATCAACCCTGTACTCTTGAAGCCACTTGTCAGCTCTGGGTGTATACAGCATCAACCCTGTACTCCCGAAGCCGCTTGTCAGCACTGGGTGTATACAGCATCAACCCTGTACTCCCGAGGCCGCTTGTCAGCTCTGGGTGTATACAGCATCCACCCTGTACTCCCGAAGCCGCTTGTCAGCACTGGGTGTCTACAGCATCAACCCTGTACTCCCGAAGCTGCTTGTCAGCTCTGGGTGTATACAGCATCAACCCTGTACTCCCGAAGCTGCTTGTCAGCACTGGGTGTCTACAGCCTCAACCCTGTACTCCTGAAGCTGCTTGTCAGCTCTGGGTGTATACAGCATCAACCCTGTACTCCCGAAGCCGCTTGTCAGCTCTGGGTGTATACAGCATCAACCCTGTACTCCCGAAGCCGCTTGTCAGCACTGGGTGTATACAGCATCAACCCTGTACTCCCGAAGCTGCTTGTCAGCACTGGGTGTCTACAGCATCAACCCTGTACTCCCGAAGCCGCTTGTCAGCACTGAGTGTATACAGCATCAACCCTGTACTCCCGAAGCCGCTTGTCAGCACTGGGTGTATACAGCATCAACCCTGTACTCCCGAAGCCGCTTGTCAGCTCTGGGTGTATACAGCATCAACCCTGTACTGCTGAAGCTGCTTGTCAGCACTGGGTGTATACAGCATCAACCCTGTACTCCCGAAGCCGCTTGTCAGCTCTGGGTGTATACAGGATCAACCCTGTACTCCCGAAGCTGCTTGTCAGCACTGGGTGTATACAGCATCAACCCTGTACTCCCGAAGCTGCTTGTCAGCACTGGGTGTCTACAGCATCAACCCTGTACTCCTGAAGCTGCTTGTCAGCTCTGGGTGTACACAGCATCAACCCTGTACTCCCGAAGCCGCTTGTCAGCTCTGGGTGTATACAGCATCAACCCTGTACTCCCGAAGCCGCTTGTCAGCACTGGGTGTATACAGCATCAACCCTGTACTCCCGAAGCTGCTTGTCAGCACTGGGTGTATACAGCATCAACCCTGTACTCCCGAAGCTGCTTGTCAGCACTGGGTGTATACAGCATCAACCCTGTACTCCCGAAGCCGCTTGTCAGCACTGGGTGTATACAGCATCAACCCTGTACTGCTGAAGCTGCTTGTCAGCACTGGGTGTATACAGCATCAACCCTGTACTCCCGAAGCCGCTTGTCAGCTCTGGGTCAGCACTGGGTGTATACAGCATCAACCCTGTACTCCCGAAGCCGCTTGTCAGCACTGGGTGTATACAGCATCAACCCTGTACTCCCGAAGCTGCTTGTCAGCTCTGGGTGTATACAGCATCAACCCTGTACTCTTGAAGCCGCTTGTCAGCACTGGGTGTATACAGCATCAACCCTGTACTCCCGAAGCCGCTTGTCAGCACTGGGTGTATACAGCATCAACCCTGTACTCCCGAAGCCGCTTGTCAGCACTGGGTGTATACAGCATAAACCCTGTACTCCCAAAGCCGCTTGTCAGCACTGGGTGTATACAGCATCAACCCTGTGCTCCCGGAGCTGCTTGTCAGCACTGGGTGTATACAGCATCAACCCTGTACTCCCGAAGCAGCTTGTCAGCACTGGGTGTATACAGCCTCAACCCTGTACTCCCGAAGCCGCTTGTCCAATATCAGCTACCTTTTTACGACTCCTCCCTTTCCAAGTCTTCACACTGTGCCGACTTGGAAAGGGAGGGGATGCCGCATTTGCAAGATGGTCTTGTGCTCTAAACAGAATACACCGCACATGCTTCTGAGCCTCATGTATTAATGCAGAGAAAGAGCTACAGCTGGGCCTCTTTGAAAGGCAGCGTCGTGGACTGTTGGGGTGCAGAGCCTCCGACCCCTCAAAACATACCCTCATAAACATCTGCTTCACTTGCACTACAAGACATTCACTGGTTTTATGCCTCGCCACTTTCAAATTCCACCAGCCGCCACTGCACTGCTGTGTCCCCAACTGACCTCGGTCACAAAATGGTTGAATTGTGGAAACATGTGGAAGATTTTGGGAGAATTCATCATCTGACATTTGAACCCCAGATCTCTATGTAGCTAATCTGCACTGCACTGCACTGGCAGCATGCGGCCTGAAATTAGCATCTGGATAGTAAAGATCTGGGCAGTTATTCCCCTAATCTAATATCTGTCAGTAACCCATGAGACTCATGGGGAATAATTGCTTCTTTGCAAATTTAGAAAAGTACGAGGAACATTGTTGACAGGATAATAGATCTATAATAACGTTAAAGGAGCTATGATAAATTGATATCTTTAATTTCAATTTCGAAGTAACACTTGTCAAATTATTACCCACCCCCAGATATGAACCACTTAAAACTCTGTACTGGCATTTGACACGCCGCAACAATGCCAAAAAGGGTTATATAGGACTAGTGTGCAGAAAGCAGTGTCTCTATCTCTCTCAGAAAATAGGAAATAATTCAGTTGGGTAAATTAACGTGTAAGACAAATACTAACAGTTTTCTAAAGTTCTTTGCTCAAATGAACTCTGTCACTTCTAGGCACCTGCTGAGAATCAGAGTGTGGATTTTGTCTAGAATCACACAACTGAATCAAATGCAGAATCCAGGTTTCAAAGGATGTCTCCCTCACTGTCATCAGCAACCTGCCACATCTTGGTTTGATGTTCTTCCCGTACTGCATTATTTTGGCAAAAACAATGGAATAAGCCCTTTATGATTGTGAGGGAGATGTACTGAAAGTAAATAAATATTAATGTTCCAGGATAAAAACTGAAATGGATACCGCTCTACCTGTCACAATAGTTGTGATTGTTTTTGTCAGAAACTTGACAGTTCACACAAATAAGTTGTAGTCGCCTTGAACATGCAAACGCCACTTGATCCACACATAAATAACGATTAAGCAGAGGTGCGGACTCACAAGTATCTGCCATACATCTGCTGTAATCTTCAGCAGCTGTCACGGTTTCAAGTTAAAGGTAGAGGTGGGCGTGCCACTGTGAGCCCGAGCCCGGCTCTGGCTCGGCTCGAGGTTGTGTTGGAACCTCAGGCCCACAGCGAGCCGGGGTTCTGCTGTAGTCTTCAGCAGCTGTCACTGTTTCAAGTTAAAGGTAGAGGTGGGCGTGCCACTGTGAGCCCGAGCCCGGCTCTGGCTCGGCTCGAGGTTCTGTTGGAACCTCAGTCCCATAGCGAGCCGGGGTTCTGCTGCCATTCTTGCTCTATTCTGAATGTGACTCTGAAACTTGAGAACCAGGTGCGACTCTCGGCGGCAGCTCCACATCCTGTGACTCTGGGCAAACACCTTATTTATTCATTTTGAAAGTTTCATAGAGCGCGAACAAGATCCTTGCGGATATCAGAGCGCTTTACAATTAGTGAGGCTAATTATACAAAAGATACATGCAGGTAAATCACGTATACGTAACATCTCGTGCAACGTAAAGCAATAGGGTAGAAAACAGGAAAGACCCGTTGATTCATGACAATGGCAAATACAATGACTAGGTTGTCTAGTTGGTTCCTGGTCATAATAAGGAATACTGGTGAAGGTACGAATGTTCTCAGAATGTCCTTAGTCTATGTTCAGGTGAATTTTGCCATGATCTTAATCTTACTCTGCCTAAAAAACGAATGTGACCTTGTGTAATGTAACTAGTGGTCGGTACATAACTTTGGGTTGAGCTTGTAACATGTAAGAACTGCAGAAAAGGGTCAAAACAAATCATTAACACTAAAAGGAAAAACAAATAGTGGCTGATTTTTACACAGTGAACCCAGTAATCCTGGACAAATCGCGGCTTCCCAGCTGAAATGGTGTGCTCTTAGGCACATATTTAATTTGACCAAAACTCCCTGTACTCCAACATTATGGATGGAAGTGTCTTCAGAGACTGTAGTGTGGACAGATGTTATAAGAAAACAGCTGGTGCAATAGAGACGGAGTTTAGGATACCGCTGGATACCAACCTGCCTTTGATTCCATGGACCTGAAGGTCGCCTGATATGAGGCAGGAGGGAGATTCTATAAAAATAATAATAATAATAATAATAATATGGATTAGGAGAATGTATTGTCCCTCATTAACTTGTATTGAACGGAGATAATTTAAGGCGGGAGAGAGCCAGAAAGAGGTTTATTTTGGCTCGAGGAGCCGAGCCATAGACTGGGCTCGAGCCAGAGCCGAGCCAGGCACCGGGTTCTGCTCTGCCCGCCCCCCTCCAGGCCCCTGCACCCTCCCCGGACCGCAGCCGGTTACACCAGCTCGAGGCCCGCACAGGGAACCTCCTCCTCACCCCCGGCTGCGGCGCTCCTCACCCGGCGGCCCGGACGGCGCCTCGTTCTGCGTCACTTGAGCCTGAGACGCCTTCCAGCGGCAGGGCACTCTTCTCCCCCACCGCCCCCGGATATTCACATTTCCAACCAATCACGGAGCTTCTTGTGGAGAAACCCTACAAAAATTAAAACAACTTCCGCTTCTCACGGCCACTCGAAGTGCGCGTGAACCACGGACAATTGGAAAATCACCTAAGAACGAACATTGTCCTGTTCGCCAATCACAAAACAATATAACTCACTACTGCTAGAGTGACTTTACACCAGTGACGTGTCAGTTACTTTCATGAATGCCTCTGTGTGCACAACTAGAGGCGCTCCTTCTCCTATTAAACAAATGCCCGTGTCGCCTGTACTGATGAATCGGGTGTTTGCCGCAGAGGCTTCTGGGTATGTAAATGTTTGTGGTTGGGCACGCCCACTCGTGACAGCAAGGCTCCTGCAGCAGCCCCATGGTGACTTGTGCTCTGGATCCAGGCTGTGGAGAGCCTCAAGATCCTGTAATAATCACACAGGCCAACATTTCAGGACAGGGAGGGGGAGATTTAAAATAGAAAATCAGGAGAATGAGAATCCCCCAATGACTTCTGTTGTAGAAAAGGCAATTTCAGGCAAGAGACGGCTAAAATAAAGGCATTTTTGGCCTGAAAAATCGGTAGTCTCCCGCCTGAATCGGGTCTATTGGCATGTATGAATAATGACCAAAGGCTCCGTGGGGTTAGGGTACTTCCACAATATACTCGTGTGCATACGTGCCAAAAGACCTGATTCCCACAGGACAGTCCCGACTTTTGAAGCCAAAAAGGCTGTCTCCGCCTGACATGGCAGCTTCTTCAATGCAAGTCAAAGGGGAACGCATCTAGCCCTGCCCAGTACCACGCATCAGGAGTGAGACTAACACATTTTACTGCTGGTGTCCGCATCAATAGACTAAAATACATAAGTCACGCAATTATCGCGCTCGGGGACACTGCAGGAGCCGTGCTCGAGGAACTCAGCTGCGCAGCCCTGAGCGATCGCACTGGCATGTGCTGTGCTAGTAGAGCATGCTTTCTCACTTGTTGTAATGTTTACACACTGCAGTGCCTCGCTCCGGTGCCCTGTGGAGAATCAATCAGTCAATCAATCAATCAGAGGGCAGGTGCCTCTGTCATTAAATATTCCAGACATGGATCCTGGAGGCAGCACCTTGCCTGTTGTTCATTCCCGGCAACGCACCCGCCCCACTGTGACCTCGCACGGGCTGATTGACCAGAGTCAGACACCTACAGGCAGCAGCTTTATTTTAAGTTGCCGCAGTAGCACATTAAATCCAGAAATCATCGCCCTTCACCCGCGCCCAAATGAAGCCTACCAGCTAAGGGTTTCAGATCGCTATGAGTAAAATATTAATACATTCAGTGTAATTATGAGTGACATTTCAACGGCTATGAGTGACACTTACTCAAGAGCAAAATCAAGCAATGAAGACGAGGGAAACATATAAATATCAGAAGTTACACCCATTTGAGCAACAAGAAACTCTAAGAAGATCTTAAAACTGCTGCAAAGCACCAGGAATGGAAGGGCAATAGCCAGAGACAGGCTGCACTTCTCAGGCACAGAGGGCAGGGGGCACTACAGCTGCTCAGAAGATGATCTCATCGGTCTGATCATTCATGGCCACACACTATCCTAAAAAGCACATTTGAAGGTATAGCATAGCAAGTGCAACTAGGGGATTATACCATGAGGCCCAAGCACAGGCATATTTGTTATTATCCCACCATATTGCAGAATCCATCATTCAAGTCTTAAGCCCACATAGATATATTGATGCGTGTAAGTAAACACTGCAAAAACACTGCAGGCCTCATTTATGAGGTTTTGCCGTAGGGAAGCCCAGCAGGCCTTCCTGCTGCGCTTCTCTAAGGCTAAAGAAAAAGGCAGGAATGCGCCGTACGTATAAGATACAGCACATTCCTGTCCTTTTCGCCTGAGCCGGCGCACAGGGGGCTGACGAGCGCCAATGCAGGACCTTTGCACAATGGTGCAAGGGTGTCTGCTTTGCGGGGATGATTATTTTTGTACGGGAAGGGAAACCTCTCTGGACAAAAATAATCACAAGAGGCTTTTCCTCTTTCTATGTGCTGCAGAATGCCGCACACATGGAAAAAGGAAAAACGAGGAGAAATGAAGATATTTCTCCCCGTTGCGCCTCCCTTATCCCTCCCATGGATTTAGGCCCAGATCTCTGTACTGGGGTGAATGTATGACATTGTCCTGCATTCTGTCTATCACCTGTTGTTTTTGCATTTGTCGCCCCGAGTGAGACGGGTATGCTCAGACGTGAGTCCCGTGTTCTCCATGCCACTGGAATCAAGCTATCCAGGCTGATGACGGCTGATACCCTGAAACCGGTCTTTGGATGCTTGTTTCCAGTCCAGGGAGGACCTGGCTTGGCAGTTCGGGCTGGACTGTTCCCATGGGGCACAGGGCCAAGACTGATTTGCATATGGCTGGATTCAAACTGGACTGGCATGGTGAGCAAAAAAACTATGGATTTAGGCCCAGATCTCTGTACTGGGGTGAATGTATGACATTGTTCTGCATTCTGTCCATCACCTGTTGTTTTTGCATTTGTCTCCCCTGGGGAGGAGGCGTACGTTTTTGGCACTGCCTCAGATTCTCGAATTCTCCTAAACCTGGGGCAGTGTCAAATGGCCTTGGATGCTGCTGGGAACACCCCCAGCAACACCCATTGCATGAAGATTTAACGCAGAACACTGCGGTAAAGGGACTGATATTTATTAGGCAGCATTAAGCCAAAAAAAGTGGCTTAGTGCTGCCTGATAAATATCAGGCAGGCTTCTGTGCCAGGGAACGTCACAAAAAGTGACGCTCCGATGGCGCAAGGGGCTCATAAATGAGGCCCTGTGACTGTTACGCCCATACCTTTACATTCTGTCCATGCATCTCCTGGCACCAAGGACAAGGTATGTGCTCTGCAGTGTTTGCTGGTTACCCCTGCATTTAGTGATAGAATAATGTGTTGTTTATAGCGTGTCTGCGTCTCCTCTTCCACCGCACACTCACCTTGAGCAATGCAGTGCTGCGGGCTTATGCGTGGGTGCACATTAAACACACTATCAACAGTTTCCTAAACACATCCAACAGTGCAGTGTGTGCAGGCTCGTGTCATACTGTGGAGATAATACACGGTGCACTGCAGGTTAAGAACGACTCCACCTCCGATAGGTAATATCAAAGTGTTTATTCATGGGTTCCTGGTTCCTCAGACATAGAGAGCCATGCCAGCAAGCCCCAGCACAACAGCTACTCCTGGTCAACTGACCCCAATGTTCCTATTCTAATACCGATCATGTCCCTCACCAACCTTCCACTCACAACACTCCAATGTCCCACACACAATACGAATAACAAACACAACAAAACAACAATAGATGAATGACACATGCCCTTTCCCCCCTTAGAACTCCAACTACCAGGAAATAAATATACACACTGTAAAAAACTAAAATATAATATTATCCCATCACAAACTCTGTAATATGACCAGGCAATTTACTCTCTCTCGCACTTCAAAGTACTCTCAGATCTCACTCACCCTAGTGTTTGCTTCAACCCTTGAACACACCTCATCACCCATCAAGTATCCACTTACAGTGTCATGCATGCCACACTCCTGACCATTATGTATGCTGAGAGAAGTTGGCCTGGCATATGCTGTCCACTATTCAAGTGGGCTTTTTGCACCAGTCCAAACGACCCTTATTGATGGTAGGTTTAGACAACCTTTTTAGAAAGCTATCCTAGTGGTAGCTGTGGAGAGCAGCCTTCAGGCTAAGTCTTGAAGGAATGTAAAGCAGCTTGTTTTACCAGTCGATAATCTCTTCAATAATCAAATGAAAGTATACCACACAAGGTATATATATAAAATACATGTATTTATTCTAAACACCACCCCTCTCATCTCTTTATGAGTCTAGAGGCAAAAGTATAATACAAGAACTTAAATAGCACACAGTTAAGTAGCAGAGTATACGTTTTGCCCTAGGGGCCTCACAAACCATAAACTAAGAAAGTGGTATAAGTACTGCTCTCAACACAGAGACCAGGCCTAGAGCCTGTAGAACCACGGGAGCAACCAGGAACCACCCATGGTAGGGACACAGGAGACCCACGGGGGACGCGTGCTGTGTCTAAACACTCCGCAAATCACCATTGACTTCTATGGAGAAAGTTAGAGTTACAGTTTTAAAGTTTAAGGACACATAGAATAGGACTACGTAAAACCCGTTCAGAACTGGACACTTTGAGAGTCAGGACCCACGGGAGCACCGGAGTACTCGTGTTACCTCACCCAGGGAAGCCAGGTGCATAGGTGTCTTTTCGTATCAGGTTTCGTCGTTGATTCCAATGGAGAGAGAGCTGCGTGGAAATGCTGCAGGCGTCCAGGTGAAGAGTGTCCGGATGGATCCAAGACTGGATCGGAGATCTGAAAAACCTGAAAGCAGAGAGGACAGAGTGTGGGTCACTAGCTAGTGACCAGGATGGCGACAGGAAGATGCCAGCCGATGTCGGGTGATTTCAAGTGAAGTAGGTGAGGCTTGACTCTTCAGCCACGAGGTCCAGGAGGCATCGACGACAACCAGGAGCTGGATTTGAGCTGTCCCACAAAGGATATGGAGAGCTTCAGCATCGGTATCCGGATTGGACCTAACAAGCCTTGGCAACAGCAACCCACGCAAGATGACAAGATTGGCTTTGGTGCAGAGCAACAAGGTCTGAGGGACTCACCCTCTGGAGGGGAGTCAGGGCACATTTGGGGCAACGCGGAAAGCCCTAGAAACAAAGTAGAGTCCTTTATGGGGACCCACTAGCCAACAGACTAGGACTTGCAAAGGCATCTTGAGCGGAAATACTGAAAGTGGGCCCACGGAACACTCGTGGAGTGTGGGCCCACAATCTTCAAGGCAAAAGGTGCTCAGGGCTTGGACTACAAGTAGCCCAGTGCACAACTTTGGGAAAGCTCGGGAAGTTGATGCACTAGCAAACGTGCAGGATGTCCAGGAGTTCCGGTCCCATGTCTCTCGTGTCAGCTACAGGTCTCAGCTTTGCTGGGGACTCATGTCAGCCTGGGAGATGTCTACAAGTCTGTGTCCTGTGTCGCAGATCCTTTGCGATCTATCAGGAGCCTTGAAAATGCAGACCGGCAAGATGCTTCTTTGGTGCCTGTTTGAACAGGGGAGTCACTCCTTGACCCCAAGGGAGATTTCTTCCATCTTCCAGTCGATATGGAATGTCAAAGGGCCAAGATATATGTTGCAGAGTTTCGTCCAGGGTAATCTAAAGTCTCAGTGACTGGGTTCCTATATTTATACTAAGTTTAGGGGTTGGACTAACTCTAGGGTCCCACATATGGGAGGAAATGGGGAGGGGTGGTTATACCCCTTTCCCTTTGTCCAGTTTCACACCAGATCTGCGGCTCAGTGCCCCAACAACCGGGTTGAACTGGGAAATGCAAGGGCCACCTTGTGTGCCCCAGGCAGTGTCTATAAAGCATTCACTGAATGCAACTCACCCTACCCCAATACACTAAAGCCTGTCTGGGGAGGTGTCGGCACCTCCCTGGACAGGAAACCTACTGTCCAGGCCTACCCTGCCAGAGTTTCGTCCAGCATCAGGAGGTCAGACTCGTGTCTGTGGCAGCAGGATCCATTTTGTGATGCTGAGGCTCTTAAACATTTACCGGGTATACTAGTGTGTACATGTCTTCTCCCTCTAGAAGGGTGGAATTCTACCCCCGCCACCAGAACTGGTGGGGAGGTAGGATTTCCAAGGTGTTTGACATCAAACACAACATGTTTTGATGCAGCCAAACCAAAGTTAGCATTTACTGCGAGGTTATAATGCACTTAAGAGTATATGGTATGGCTGTATCATAGAACAGCTATAAGGAAGGGTTTCCGAAAGCTGCAGAAGAGCTCAGCTCAAGCTAGGGCACCCTCACACAAGACCAATCACTCTACCTTCAGGATTGTCAAGGCCTGCCACAGGAGTGACTTATAGGTTTATATGTGTCTATATATTTAGGTAGATATAGGTATACTATATCTTAGTAAGGGGTGCTTACACCACCATACCCAGGCTTCAAATGCAGACCTGTGGTGTCATTTTGGAAGGCTTCCCAGGGGTGGCATAACACATGCTTCAGCCCTTGGTAGGCCTCTGGAATACCTATGCCCTTGGTACCTAAGGTACCATATACTAGGGACTCACAAGGGTAACCCAGTAACCAATCTGGAGTGTACCTAAAGTACATGTAGCCAATTTAGAGATAGAACAGCTAGGCTGTGGTCCTGATTAGCTGGGCCACAGCCCGACTAAAGTCGATAAACCAGTGAAACACAGCAAAAAGTGTGGGTAACCATAGGAAGCAGACCCTACACTCCTACATCCGCTAACCTCCTTGCACTCACTCACAGGGCATAAATTCCGCACTCTCCCATCTTCAAGTTTCACTTCACCTTCCAACACCTTTACGATCCTCAATGGATCAGACCAACGAGGTGCCCCCTTTTCCAATAGGCCTGGTTTCCTCACTCGCACATACTGACGTACCAAAATATTCAACATCATCTTATTACCCGACACGCGTAGATGTAAGGCACTCGCACTATTTGCATTTTAATTTTTAAATTGAAACTAATATTTGTGTTTTTAACCCCTTGCATGCTCATGACGAGCTCAGCTCGTCATGAGCTACAGTGCTCCGGTGCTCATGACGAGCTGAGCTCGTCATGGCCTTTAGAACGCTCGCACGCTGAGCTAATTCCCCTGCTGTGCTGAACGTTCTAAAGAAACGGGTGTGGCCATGACGAGCTCAGCTCCTCATGAGCACAGGAGCACTATAGCTCATGACGAGCTGAGCTCGTCATGAGCATGGGGGCGCTGCGCGCGCCCCCCTCCACCCAGCACAGCGGGGGAATGTAGCCAGCAGGGAAGGGGTTAACTGCTTTTAAATCAATTGCTGGCACATTGCACTTTTGGTTATCTTGTATGTAGGGCCCCTACCTCAGCCGCTCTTTGCCTCTTTTCCTCTTACTCCGGTCCATGGCGGGCGTGCCCGTTTGTAGTGGAGAGTATGGAGGACTGCCGGCTTCTCTACTTCTGGCTGCTTCTGGAGGTGGAACTAGCAGGTTAGCGCACTAGCACCCGTTTTCTACTTAAACCTAGCATTTCCGTCGTGCAGCGGACGCGCGCAGCGGACGCGCACAGCAGACGCGCGCAGCGGGCGCGCCACTGGCACGCTTAAGGCGCACCAAAAGCAAGCCCGTCAGAGCCTGTTCCGCGGCCAGTGCCAGCCATGCTGCTGGGTGCCCCTCCGGTGCCCAAATCCTTTGGTCCAGGTCGCAACTGCTTGAAGTGCGAGATAAGTGCTGTGGTGCCCCGACCTTATATGAGGTTTTTTGGGCCCCTTCTCAATTTAATTGTGCCGATAGTCTATTCACTTTTAGGCTAGATCCCGCAGCCCCTCCCAGACTACACCCAATGCGCTTTGGACTAAGCATGGGCGGAAAATCCGTTTCGCTCGCGGATTTTGCGGATTTTCGGGAAATTCGCAATCCGCGAGATTCGCGAATCTCCCGCAAAATCCGCAAATCCGCGAGCAGCGGATTTTGCTCGCACTGCTCGCACTGTTCGCGTGAGTTTGCGGCTTCCCAGTACAACTTCGCGCCCCGCGAATTAGTGCTAAATTGCAGAAATACGATCTTAGCAAAACTGAAACTACTTACCAGGTTCAAAAGTTCAGGCTCATCATTAGTAGCCATTTCCTGTAGTGCTTCCTGAGGGGCCCCTCCAGAGTTCAGTTGCCAGTTGCAACTATTATGTGACCCTGCTCTGAACCTCAGAATAGTTACACATATGCCACAAAGGTCCTGAATTACAGCTAAGGGAGACAAGCAGGAGCCAGGCTGGAAGTTAAAATCCATTAATCAGCCCCTAATTCATTATTGTCAGTTGGGGCAGGGCAGGTGTTGTAACTAATTTTGCAACAATGAAAGCACTTAGCAAGTGCAAAAGATCACTAATCAGGGCGCACTAAGGAAGCAGGTGCCAGCTAAAAAAATACTCTGTGACACATTAATCAGCCCCAAATTAATTCAGGTCACTTGAGGCAGGGAAGGTGTGCTTTGCTTTGCCGAAAATAATGTACACTGGACAACCAGAGGGTGTGGTGATGAAACAGAGGGTGGCATGGGTGGGCCAGAGGGTGGCATGAGTAGTCAGAGAGTGGCAGTGGTGACAGAGAGTGGCAGTGATGAAGAAGAGTGTCCCAAACAGGCTGGACACGTAGAAACAACAAGTTCGCAAAACTTGCGACCCGACAGGTAAGTTCGCAAATTGCGAAATTGTAAAAACCCTCGCGAACTGGCAGAAACACGGGCGAACACAAAAAAAAAAAATCCGCAAATTCGCGGGAATTCGCGGATTTTGCGGATTGCGAGTTCGCAAATCCGCAAAATTCGCGAACGCGAGATTCGCAAAATTCGCCCATGCTTACTTTGGACCCGCAAAGGGGCAAATTGGCCTTCACCCCCATTGAAGCCTGTTTACTCAATTGTAGATCGCTACCCCGCCATTCGGATGACATTTTGCTTTCCCTTGCAACTCATGCCTGGGAAACATGGGTTAGGGGCTTTTCCAATCCAGACCTCAATCTTGGCATCCCCCCTGAATATCGTTTTGTGGGAATAAATAGGCCTAACAACAAGGTGGGTGGTGGGATTGCAGTGATCTAACGTTCAGGCTCTGAAAATCCCTAACATCAGCCCCTTAGAAGCCATGTATTTCAGCATCTCTGCTGTATCGAATATAGCCATGGCTGGAATTCTTATTTATAGACCCCCTACCTACTGCCTCAACATTTTTACAGATTTTTATAATATTGCGGCTGATCTGTCGCTTAAACATACACATTGCCTTGCTGAACTTTGCTGGACCTACCTGGAATTGCCTGTTTTAAAGCCCACTTCTTGCGGAACCCGCTCCGCGGGTCCCGCTGCGTTAGGAGTGCTGCCTGTTGTTTTCACGGGGGAACATCGAGGGAAGTCTAAGTGCCGGGGCTGCGAGCGAGCGCGCGCGCTCTACTGGGTTTGCATATCCCAGGAGCGCCCGCCAGCCTGATTAGCCACACCTGGGCCGCTCTCCCCGACCCCTCCCACCCCTCCACCGAGCCTTCATTAACTGTGCTTGCAGAGCTTGTGAGCGGGACGCCTTGCTGAACTTTGCTGGACCTACCTGGAATTGCCTGTTTTAAAGCCCACTTCTTGCGGAACCCGCTCCGCGGGTCCCGCTGCGTTAGGAGTGCTGCCTGTTGTTTTCACGGGGGAACATCGAGGGAAGTCTAAGTGCCGGGGCTGCGAGCGAGCGCGCGCGCTCTACTGGGTTTGCATATCCCAGGAGCGCCCGCCAGCCTGATTAGCCACACCTGGGCCGCTCTCCCCGACCCCTCCCACCCCTCCACCGAGCCTTCATTAACTGTGCTTGCAGAGCTTGTGAGCGGGACGCCTTGCTGAACTTTGCTGGACCTACCTGGAATTGCCTGTTTTAAAGCCCACTTCTTGCGGAACCCGCTCCGCGGGTCCCGCTGCGTTAGGAGTGCTGCCTGTTGTTTTCACGGGGGAACATCGAGGGAAGTCTAAGTGCCGGGGCTGCGAGCGAGCGCGCGCGCTCTACTGGGTTTGCATATCCCAGGAGCGCCCGCCAGCCTGATTAGCCACACCTGGGCCGCTCTCCCCGACCCCTCCCACCTCTCCACCTACTTGCCCTACATTATATTAAGCTCCCTGAACCCCGCTGCGCGGGAGCGCCGGGAGAAGCCCGGGACAAGGGCGGGACCGTCTTAGGCCGTCCGGGGCCGCAGGAGGCCGGGCCGGGCCCCCCCTCTTGATCTCCTCCAGCGCCACAACCAAGGATATGCCTACGCCCCCACAACGGGAAACTCCCTCCAGGGATGGTGCCTCCTGTTCAGGGACACTAGACAACTATTTTAAATCTAACAAAGGGGAAGCGGATTCGGAAGGTTCACTTGAGAAGCGCAGGGCGGAGCGTAGACGCTCTATTGAATCTATGAAAACCAGGCCTCTGCTAGATATCATCCCCCACCCCACTACCCAAGAGGTGGGTGCGCTATCCACTTGCCAAGACACCTTAATAATAGAGGATTTTCCTGCTTTACTAAGGGATGTTTCTCCGACCCAAGGGACATTATCTGACCAAATCACAGAGCTAGCCCCCCTAGAGATCTCCCATACCCCTGTCGACTTGGTAACTCAAACCCAATTAGTAACAATGGCCAATAAGAACAAGCCTAAATTAAATGTCATGGCAGAGATACACAGGCCCCCACCTAGTAAACGGGCTCGGAAATCAGCGGGGGGCGGGGGAAATCTAAAATATCGCACTTGGATTTTGGTAAGAGGAATAATAACACTACCATATCGAAGAAGAGCACGGAGACAGCCCCACCATCTAAGCTCTTAAACCCTAGCATAATTGCGACTACCAAAGAGCCAGAGGCTGATACATCAAATCTCAATCATCCATTCTTTGTTAAGGGGAGCATTGAATTCTTACTCCGCTCCCTCCTGCAGCCCATCACTGACAGTCTTAAAAAAGTTGAGATTAGGCTTACCTTACTAGAGACTTCTCTTACCACTCTGAATTCTCTAGTAAGTAAGCAGACAAAGTTAGTGGAAACCCATTCCTGGGGTGGGGAACCCTCCAAAGCAGAAACTGTAGCTAACGCTAGCAAAGCCCCCCCAAAAAGCATGCCACCGGCTGCCCCTTTGCAACCTCTTATGTCTGTCCAACTTCAAGCACGGCACAATAATTCAAGCAACAGACCTATTGACCCTGTGGCTTTAGCCCCACATAGTTCACAACTAGAGCCCACTGGAACAAATCAAGACCGGGCTAATGACCTCCCACTCACGCCAGCTTGCCCAACTCCTAGACCACGGAGGCCAGATCTCCCACCCGAGACCAATAGATTAATGGTGGTCCTAGCTGGTGCCCCCCATCTAAGATCAGGTGAATATGAGGATTATCAATCCCTTAAGAAAAAGGTAATCAAATGCTTAAACTGGAACCGACCCCTGCCACCTCACTTTAATAATGAAATCATTATGGTGAGGAGGGTTCCATGGCTAGGGAAGACCAGGAAAACCATAGTGGGGGATTGCATCATGGTAACCTTTAAAGACCCGGGCACGGTCCGACACATATGTGAAGGAATGAACCGATCCCTTGATTCCACGATTCAAACCCTCCCAGTATCCTTTTTCTTTCCTCCAATTCCTAGGCACCAGGCTCAAACATATGATAAATGGACAAGGGTGGACTATAGACGCAACCATGGGAGGAGGGGGCACCAGTGGAAGGGGGATCCACATTTCAATGGAGAAGGGTGGGGCCCACAGCTCAATTACCCTTTATTTCCCTGTTATAATCGATTTGGTGGGTTGGAAGAAGTGGACTGACCATCACCCCAGTGCATTGAAGATGGCGGGGGTGGTGGGGTTCTATCCACTGTAGTTAGTGAGCCTATTGTTCCTATTATGGAAGAAGTATCGGAGCAGTGTAGCATCATTACAGAGCCCTTGTTAAGGGAGGTTGATACTCAGGCCGCCATGGGTACACCTATGATGTCCCCTTCCCTCGTTAAAATCTTGTCCTGGAATATAGCCGGCCTAAAGAAAAATTTGCCTGACCCGGAATGGAACAATTTTATAGATGATTTCCATATTTGCATGTTCCAAGAAACCTGGTGTGTAGAGCCACAACACAAACAGGGCTATTCTACGTTTTTTGTCCCTGCAACACAGCTTGGGAGGGGGCGCCCATTGGGAGGATTACTTATTTGGATCAGGATAGATTTGAATTGTAAAATTACTGTGAATCATGTCCCCTGTAATGATATTTTACATATAACTGTTAAAAGGCAGTCTGCCGGGAAGGCTTTTGAACTTTTTTGTATTTATGCCAGGGGGCTCCCAGGGGGCCAATTGTCTCCAACACTGGAGTTGCTAGACAACACGCTTTCTGCCCTCTCTTCTAAATCTTCAGTATTAGTGGGAGGCGATTTTAATTGTACATTCGAGCCTCTTGATGAGGATGAATTTTTGGGCTGCTATAATAAGACAGGAAACCAGATAATTCCATCCTTATCTCTGGCTCCTATCCAGAAATGGTCGGCTCGATCCATACAGTTGAATGCGCTGGTGTCTGTACATGATCTATGTGCCCTAAACGGCCGCACCACATCTGATCGTATGGGCGCTATGACCTTCAATCGATTAGGTTCCCCGTCACGGATTGACTACATCCTTTTGGATGTAGGGTCATGGGCTAACCTGGTTGATATGGAGGTCAGCCAGAGGATTGATAGCGACCATAATCCCCTTTGCATGGGTATGTTCTGGGGTGACAACAGTGGTGAGGAGGTTCATAATGAGCTGATTACCAAAGAACTAGTCCCCTCTAACTGTAACCGCAGGATTAAATGGAATGTGGTTAGGTGCAATGAGGGGACACTTGAGAATATTAGGGTTCTAGTTTTGGCTGCCTCATCTGCCTTGGCCCCAGTGAATCAAATTGCACTTCAGCTTCAGGGGTCGGTGCTGGCATCTAAGTACAAAGACTTAATAGGGGAGATCAGTATGTTCTTCTCAAAAAAAACAAAGGGTGGCCATATGTCTAAATGTACGCAGAAAAAGGGGCACCCTTGGTACACTGCCTCCTGTAGAGAGAAAAGGAAGGCAATCTCATTAGCTATTAAAAATAAGGATGCCCCAGCTGCTAGATTAGCTAGAAATGAGTACCGCATTAGCATTATGAAAGCCAAAAAAGATTGGGAAGAGGAACATTGGCAGGCTCTAAAGGAAGCGGCTCATGGGAAAAATGCCACTGCATTTTGGAAATTGATTAACGTCATGGATAGACGAGGCGCAGAGCCCATACCAAACCATATCACTGAGTCCCAATGGTACTCCCACTTTTCAAATTTATATGGCGTGGGCTCCTTAGAAGCTGTGCCAGTATCCCCTACACTAGGTACTGTTTGTATGGTCCATGGGAATGATGGCTCGACTGATGTACTGTTTTCGTCCCGTGAGGTACAAGAGGCAATCCTTAAAATAAAACCGGGTAAGGCACCTGGTCCGGATGGAATACCGGGTGATTTATTGATGTCTAACCCACTGGTTTGGGCTGATTTTATTGTAAATGTTTTGAACCTTATTCATTTAGGCCATCAGGTACCGGACTCATGGAAGGGTGCTGAAGTTGTTACCGTATTTAAAAAGGGTGAGAGAGAGGACCCTGCCAACTACAGACCAATTAGTCTAATTGACGTTATTCAAAAAGTAGTTGGCAGGGTAATTGTAAATAGGATTGAGGGTTGGCTTATGGAAGGAAACATTCTGTCCCATTTTCAGGCCGGATTTAGAAACAATGTTGGGGCTATTGACCAAGTCTTCAGATTCTGTGCAGTTTTCTGGAAAACAGTGTCGATAGACAGAGGGAGCCTCTACCTGGCTTTTATTGACCTTAAAACGGCTTTCGATGTAATACCCCGTGTTAAACTTTGGAATGTCCTATTGGATATGGGTTTCCCATCTTACCTGTTAAATCTTATCATCAAACTCCATGAGGGTACATATGCAAAGATACGCTGGGGGGTGCAGGGGCAACTCACTAAGAGTATACCGGTTAACAGAGGGGTGCGGCAGGGGTGTGTGATGGCCCCTACTTTATTTTCCCTCTTCATAAATGGGGTTGTGAAGCATCTGCAAGATACACCGGCCGATGCCCCCATTATGGCGGGGGAGAAAATACCATCCCTCCTCTTTGCCGACGACACCCTCCTCTTATCAAAAACCCCCACAGGCCTCCAAACTCTTCTTGACCGGTTTAGTGTTTTTTGTCAGGAACGGGGACTCACAATAAACACGACCAAAACTAAACTAATGGTCATGACCGATAAGAGGAAAAATAGGAATATTCACGTTACCCTGAATGGATCTCCTTTAGAGGTGGTCGATGAGTTTGATTATCTTGGTGTTAGGATTAATAATCACTTGAAATGGGAATCCCATATATGTAAAATGATTTTAAATCTTAAAAGGGTCTCCGGCACTATTTTAAAAAACCAACGCCTCTCTATAAGTAGGCCAGTTGCCCCTGTCTTATCAGTTTACGAGGGGAAAGCAATTGCCTCAGCTGTTTATGGATCAGAACTGTGGGGCAATGAGAATACCAACGACCTTGTCCGATCAGAGAACAAGTTTATGAGGGACTTGGTGTCGCTTCCATCCTCTACCCCACTTAAACCTCTATTCTTAGATCTGGGAAGAAAGTCTATTCGGGATATCCTCCAACTCCGTCCCCTTTTATATTGGGTTCGTCTGAGGAGGACCCCCGAATTAGCTAATTATGCCCTTGTCCTAGATGAAATACTAAAATTAAACACCTCAGGCAAAATCAGATGGCTAAATGCATTAAAAAAGCTTGTAGCAAGTGTGGGTTTAAGCGACGCTTGGGTATCCCAGTCACCTCCACCAAAACAAGTGGTGAAAAAATTATATTGGGATTGGATAGAGACCAAGGCGCTACAGAACCCAAACTGGGGTCATTTGACTGAGATCTTTTTTACCCATAAATGCACCCTAAAACTGGAATTGTTTTTGGACTTCATTCAGGTTCCTCGGGAAAGGACCCTATACCTTAAACTTAGACATGGAACACTGCCCCTCAGAACTTTTACATCTAGATGGAACAATAGGAGGGAAGAGGATAGAATGTGTCCAGGGTGTACTAATCCCGAGGAATCATTGGGCCACTTTCTCTTTGCCTGTAAGGCATATATCTCACCTAGGAAGAAATGGTTAAAACCAGTACTAAAGATTCTTGGGGTTAGAGATTACAAATCAGCTTTGCGTATTCTTATTTCTGACACCTCTTCTATGGTTACTATTTGTGGGGTTGCAAAGTTCTTATCATGTGCCTGGATCATTAGGACTAAGATTTTAAAAAATGTTCATCAAGTCAACTTTTCCACATAACTCTTAGATGTCTTTTTATAATAATGAACTGTTTTGTAATTATGTAGGTAATGAACTGTTTTTATAATTATGTATGTATTTCATGTTTGTACTTTTTATGATACATGTGTCGAATAAAAGTATAATGACTTGACTTGATAATCCTTAGTGATTTTAACTTACATGTGGATGATACTCAGTGCACTAAAGCTGGACAGCATCTAGAAACCCTGGAAGGCCTTAATCTAACCCAGCGGGTTAGAGGCCCTACCCATCGGGCCGGCCATACTCCTGATTTACTGTTTACCCTAATCTCTCCGCGGCTCCGCCTATACCTCTTACATGGTCAGACCATTTTTTGAATCCTGTTTATTGTGGCTACTCTGTCTCAATCAACTAATTCCTCTTTGGCCGGGATCACAGTAGGAAATGGTTTAAAATCAAGTGTAATACTTTGGCCCCCGCCCTTTCTCGCACCCATCTGCAGTTGGGGGGGATTTGGAACTAGATGAATCTAACTTTGATTATTGGCTCTCCTCTGCCCTTTATACGGTTGCCCCAGAGCAACCTATTGTCTCCTCTAGAAAAAAAAAATCTGCCTCCTGGTTTACCCGCGCTCTGCGCGCTGAAAAAAGTCGGTGCAAGAAACTCGAACAGAATTGGAGACTATCCTATGAGACAGAGTCTAAATCAATTTACAGAGCCGGGATTCAGAATTTTCACAAACTTAAGTGCTCAGTAATGTGAGAGTATTTTGTCAAGAAAATGAACTCCGCCAGTAATTTTTTCCCTTTGACCTGGAAACAGGCCATGCTAATACCTTTTTTGAAAAAAACGGATGCAGATCCATCTGCTTTTTAAAAATTACCGCCCCATTTCCCTGCTACCTAAACCAGCCAAAGTCCTGGAAAAAGTAGTTCAGGAGCAATTATCGAGCTATCTTGAGATGTGCCATCATTTACAAGACTCACAATCCGGGTTAGATCCGGATATAGCACAGAGACTGCGCTGCTGGAGGTTTCTGAAACCATTTGTGAATGTTTGGACGCAGGTGAAGCAGTGATGCTGGTGCTTCTCGACCTGAACGCGGAATTCGATATGGTCTCTCATGATATTTTGCTTGAGAGACTATACATTATCGGGATTCAGGGTACCCCTCTAGCTTGGATCAGATCCTTTCTAGATGGCCGCACTCAACAGGTCTCCCTTCAGCCATTTGTGTCCGAGGAGAAACGACTGAACTGTGGAGTCCCTTCGTGCTCCGCGCTAGGCCCGCTATTTTGCTATGTATATCTCCCTCCTCTGGCCTCAGTGGTAGACTCTTGTGGTGTCAGAGTGATTTCTTATGCTGACAAAACACAATTGGTGTTCTCATTTAAGGATCACTCTGAAGCAGCCTCCTCTAATTTTAGACACTGCGTGTGCAACATCTCCACCTGGTTGGCATCAAACACGCTTAGGCTGAACTCTCATAACACTGAGGTGCTGTTTTTCATCAAAAAAGCCTCCTCCACCTCTTTGATGGTAGCCATTGGAGTTGAACCCCCCTTCGGAACCTGTGGACTCAGCCAGGAATCTTGGATTCCGGTTCAACAACGAGTTATCCTGTAAATCTCAATTCAACCAGGTTTCCTCAGTGTGTTTCGGTAAATTGCACATAGTTCTCAACATTCTCCCTTTTCTCCCTCGGGAATCTCACCGGACCATTTTTCACGCTCTGATCACCTCACATCTGGACTATGCCAATAGTGTGTACGCTGGGGCTCCTGCCTACCTGATCAAATGCTTACAGATTGTTCAGAACAGGGCATCCAGGTTGATCGATAACATCCCATATCGCCATTCGATTTCTCCCCAACTGAAGAAGCTTCACTGGCTTTCAGTAACCAGGCGCATTCAGTTTAAGTCACTGGTTTTGGCTTATAGAGCAATGCAGGGTCAGGGACCGACCTACCTTAGAGCCCGACTTAAGCATGCTCTGTCTAACCGCTCACTCAGATCAAACAATCTCTGTCTTTTGGTAACTCCCCGTTTTCGCCGCTCCAGACCCATAGATGTTGAAGACAACCAGGAGCCGGATGCAAGCTGTCCCATAAACGATGTCAAATGCTTGGGGGTCGGTGTCCTGCATGGGCACCAACAAGCCTTGGCAAAGGCAACCCACGCAGAAGGTCAAGAAGACTAATGGTTTGGACCAGCAAAGTCCAGGAGATTCACCACAGGAAGGGGAGTCAGGGCAAGCCTAGAGCAACTAGGGAAGCCAATGGGACTCAAAGTTGACCCTCAAGTCGATTCACGGGCCAGAGGCACAGGAGTCACGAGAGGACCTCAGGTGAATTCACAAGATGACAGTCCATATAGCACTCAGTGTGAGGAGGACAAAGATCTTGGTAAGAAATGTGCCCAGAGATTGGGGCTATCAGTAGCTTAATGCACTTGTCTGGCAACAGCCAACAAGCATATGCACTTGCAAAAGTATGCAGTGCACAGTGGTTCAGGTTTTGCAGCCCCAACAAGGGATTCTGACCTGACACGTGATGAAAGGGCACCTTGGGCCTTAAGAGATGTAGGGACCTACCTCCTGTGTTGCTGGTATCTTTGGAGTCCATAGGAGCCCAGGAATAGCAGACTGGTACTTTGGGATGTGGTACCTGTGGATGCAGGAGAGTGACTCCTTCCCTCCAAGGGAGATGTCTTCAGTTGTGCTTGATGGTCCACAGGTCCTGCACAGATCCTGTATGGTGCACGGGCACAGACAATGCAGCAGACTGAGTGGGAGATGTAATCGGGCCCAAAGTCCAGCGAAGTCCAAGTGTCCAGATGGTCAAAGTTCAGGGGTTTCTGGTTCAGAATCTTGTCCACGTCAAATCTAGGGTCCTACAGCCAGGTAAGCCCCTTTGTACCCACAGGAGATGGTTGGACAGATTCAGGGGATCCTCCCACGGGAGGGTCTGGACAGTGGGGAGGATGCACCTCTGTCCTTTGTCCAGTTTTGCACCAGAGTGGGAGCCATCGTCTCCCAGAACTGGTTTGAGCTGGACTATGGACAGGGGCAGCAAGCTTGCCTCTTGTGCAGACTTTCAGACACTTTGGAAGTGCACCCACCAAACCCCAATACCAAATCCTGTCCTTGAGGTGGTCACAACTCCCTGTGACAGGATGCCTATTGTTTTGCCATCCCCTGCTCGGGATTGGCTCAGCAGCAGGAGGGCAGAAATGTGTCTCTGGTCGGCAGCAACCATTTTGTGCGGTCTGGCTCGAGAAGGCTGGTACTGGGAGGACCAGGGACCCCACAAAGCTCGCTTCAGAAGGGTGGAATCATACCTCCCACACCGGTTACTGGGGTTGAGGTATGATTCCAAGGTGTTTGATACCAAACACGACATGGTTTGTTGCAGCCATTTTCGAGATAGCATTTTGCGCGAGCATATGATGCACCTCTACGTATATGTTTGGTTGCGTCACCAACAGCCCGGGAGAAGGGTGTCCGTAGGCTGCATGGGTGCTCATGCAGGGGTACCCTCTCACTTAAAACCCAGCACCCTGCCTTCAGGATTGTCAAGGCCTGCTATGGGGCGACTGATAGGTTTTAAGTGTAGTGACCTATAGATATAGTAAACCTATATCTTTTGTAAAATTTTACACAGGCTGCAATGGCAGACCTGTAGTTCCATTTTTCATGGCCTCTCATGGGTGGCAAAATACATGCTTCAGCCCATGAGAGGCCTTTGGGGGTACCTATGCAATGGTGTACTATATACTAGGGACTGACAAGGTTACCCCAGTATCCAATCTGGAGTGTACCTAGTAAATATCATTACAGTTTTAAGGAGAAAACAGACTGGGGTCCTGATTAGCAGGATGCCAGTCAGACTAGTCAAAAAACAGCACAGCACCAGCAGAAAGGGAGACTACAAATATCGGCGGGGACATAGACCCGCAATGACAAACACTGGCCACGCATAGTGATACAGCACGATACACGCCCATGGTGGGTGATGAATTGAGAGCACTCAATAAGCGATGATCCGCTGAGGGGCTGGGTGAGGTGCGCCCAATATATAGCTGCGGTGGGGGCCAGGGGCTGCGCGGACATCCCACTTGGGACCCCTTCTCTATAATGCACTGGAATTGCGGCAGTCTGAGACAATTCTGAGCAGAAACAAACCATGCTAAGAGCTGTGCCGAGAATGTGCTGCGCCTAGGACTAAAATTCAAGGGTATATTCACAATAACGTGCGATATACATCACCAAAAATTGCTAACGCAACTTTAAACATTGCATCCAATCGCAGGAAAATAACCCTGTGTTAATGTAGAATTCACAACCCGGCGATAGCATGCAATAGTCCACCGAAAACAGGGCCAATGTCAGCGATACTACCACCCTGATGGAGATAAAAACACAAACCACAACACCAGAAAACGTGAGATGAACCCATTCGCGATGAGGAAAGCAGGGATGAGCATCGCCAGGACCGCGAAACACACATCAGGCGGGAATAAGCACAACAAAAGCCTGAAAAAGTAAGACAGACCAAATAGAAAACAACTGCCAAACACAATAGAGGCAACCTGAGAGAGCAGATAACCCCACCAAACCCATTGGCAACAAAACATTGTACATTGGAGGCCATCTTGGACAAGATGAATGCAGCCTGAAAGCAGAGGAGGAGAATGGCAGAAAACAAGAACTGCAGAAATGATGCGAAAGGCAGAAATACGCAGAAACATGCCAATAACAAGAAGGCAACAATGCACACTGGAGGTGGGAGTCCAGCGCCACACCAGGAGCTGGATGACATGGAGGAAATGGTGCCCACCACATCAGTCTGGAGATGGTGGCAGGACTCGGGGACCGGAAACTGCACCAAACAACAGACAAAACAGCAACAGGGAGAAGAACCAGCAGGGACTGGGGGAAGGGGGAGGTGGACCCAGTGGTCCACATGCACACCTTAGCACAGCACAACTGCAGACAAACCATGCCCAAGAGTAACTAAACCAACCAGGAGCACAAGTCACACAACACGGCAATGTCACACCACTGAACTAGCACTGAAGTGAAGACAACACCACCTGAAAGGAAGAAGGGTGAGCCACATCAGAGCGGAAGGAACATCTCACACACAAGGAAGCAGAGCACCCAACATTGAACACAATTTGGTACAAACACCAACTTGTGCATAAACAAACACAGGACACAAGTGCACCCGCCTGTGGCCGGTAAATGTCCATACGCAACTGTCAATGCACGAAACAGGGACATGATAATGCCCAAGTACAAACACACAGTCCTGATGGGGTAGCAATGCACGTATGGCAGGGAGCCAGAGAGTCCGTAACACGCACATTGGCATACAAATCAAGACACAGCACAGTTGGAGACAAGTGAAAGTGCGGAAACTTTATCAACAAGTGGGAGTCAGTACGGCCAAGAGAAGTCAATAAACAACCTGTGGAGACCTCGAAATATCGCAACATCGTTTAACTTCGTTAAAGTCATTCGTTATCTTCATTAGACCCTAGAGGTAGGTCCCTCCCATTTCTGTCCTCTGCATTCATTTGTTCTCTTCATAGAGCCCAGAGGTAGGTCCCTCCCGCTTCTGTCCTCTGCGTTCATTTGTTATCTTCGTTAGAGCCAGAGGTAGATCCCTCCTGCTTCTGTCCTCTGCCTCCATTCGTTATCTTCATTAGAGCCCAGAGGTAGTTCCCTCCCGCTTCTGTCCTCTGCGTTCATTCATTATCTTTGTTAGAGCCAGAGGTAGGTCCCTCCTGCTTCTGTCCCCTGCATTCATTTATTCTCTTAATTAGAGAGCCAACAGTAGGTCCCTCCCACTTCTGTCCTCTGCATCCATTTGTTCTCTTCATTAGAGCCAGAGGTAGGTCCCTCGTGCTCTGTCCTCTGCGTTCATTCGTTATCTTCATCAGAGCCCAGAGGTAGGTCCCTCCCGCTTCTGTCCTCTGCATTCCTTTGTTCTCTTCATTAGAGCCCAGAGGTAGGTCCCTCCCGCTTCTCACCTCTGCGTTCATTCGTTATCTTCGTTAGAGCCAGAGGTAGGTCTCTCCTGCTTCAGTCCTCTGCATCCATTTGTTCTCTTCATTAGAGCCAGAGGTAGGTCCCTCCTGCTTCTGCCCTCTTCATTAGAGCCAGTGGTAGGCCCCTTCTGCTTCTGTCCTATGCATCCATACTCTTCATTAGAGCCAGCAGTAGGCCCCTTCTGCTTCTGTCCTCTGCGTTCAGTCGTTATCTTCATTAGACTGTTTTGTTCTTCTATATAGTAATTGTATCACCACCTTTGTGGTTTTTAATCTCACTGTTTTTTATTATGTGTAGACTGTAACCCATACTGGGAGGTAATAAATTATTTTAACCTTGGTGCAACCAACAAATTTTGACCTGTGGAGTATATATTTTATACATTTTTGAATACTGCTGTGTGAATGTTTAGTCCTTGCCTGCTTGAATAGCTTACTATGAGTCAATTTACATAGGGATAATCACTCATTTATCTCCTACCCCGTCCAGAACTATTCTGTTTGGCCACACTAGCCTACAATTGTTCAAACAGGGATTCTTGTTTTCTGTTACAAAGACCCCCTTCCCTGCTATAGACATCAGGGGTACCTCCTTCTGTTTAATTCTGTTATCTTCATTAGAGCCAGTGGTTGGTCCCTCCAGCTTCTGTCCTATGCATCCATTCGTTCACTTCATTAAAGAGCCAGTGGTAGGTCCCTCCTGCTTCTGTCGTCTACGTTCATTCATTAATTTGGTTAGGTCCAGTGGTAGGTCCCTCCTGCTTCTGTCCTCTGCGTTCATTCGTTATCTTCGTTAGAGCCAGAGGTAGGTCCCTCCTGCTTCTGTCCTCTGCAGCCATTCATTCTCTTCATTAGAGCCAGCAGTAGGTCCCTCCTGCTTCTGTCCTCTACATCCATTCGCTCTCTTAATTAGAGAGCCAGCGGTAGATCCCTCTCGCTTCTGTCCTCTGCATCCATTCGTTCTCTTCATTAGAGAGCCAGCAGTAGGTCCCACCCACTTCTGCCCTCTTCATTAGAGCCAGTGGTAGGTGCCTTCTGCTTCTGTCCTCTGCGTTCAGTCGTTATCTTCATTAGAGCCTGCGGTTGGTCCCTTCAGCTTCTGTCCTCTGCATCCATACTCTTCATTAGAGCCAGAGGTTGGTCCCTCCTGCTTCTGTCCTCTGCATCCATTTGTTCTCTTCATTAGAGAGCCAGTGGTAGGTCCCTCCCACTTCTGCCCTCTGCATTTATTCTTTATCTTCATTAGAGCGCAGAGGTAGGTCCCTCCCACTTTTGTCCTCTACGTTCATTTGTTATCTTGGTTAGAGACAGAGGTAGGTCCCTCCTGTTTCTGTCCTCTGCGTTCATTTGTTATCTTCGTTAGAGCCTGAGGTAGGTCCCCCCTGCTTCTATCCTCTGCATCCATTCGTTCTCTTCATTAGAGAGCCAGCAGTAGATATCTCCTACTTCTGTCCTCTGCATCCATTCGCTCTCTTCATTAAAGAGCCAGTGATAGGTCCCTCCCGCTTCTGTCCTCTGCATTCATTCATTATCTTCGTTAGAGCCAGAGTTAGGTCTCTCCTGCTTCTGCCCTCTGTGTTCATTCGTTATCTTCATTGGAGCCCAGAGGTAGGTCCCTCCAGCTTCTGTCCTCTGCATCCATTCGTTCTCTTCATTGGAGCCAGAGGTAGGTCCCTCCCGCTTCTGTCCTCTGCGTTCATTCGTACTCTTCATTAGAGCCAGAGGTCGGTCCCTCCTGCTTCTGTCCTCTGCATTCATTTGTTCTCTTCATTAGAGAGCCAGCAGAAGGTCCATTCTGCTTCTGTCCTCTTCATCCATTTGTTCTCTTCATTAGAGAGCCAGCGATAGGTCCCTTCCACTTCTGCCCACTGCATTTATTCGTTATCTTCATTAGAGCGCAGAGGTAGGTCCCTCCCACTTCTGTCCTCTACGTTCATTTGTTATCTTGGTTAGAGACAGAGGTAGGTCCCTCCTGTTTCTGTCCTCTGCGTTCATTCGTTATCTTCGTTAGAGCCAGAGGTAGGTCCCTCTTGCTTATGTCCTTTGCATTCATTCTTTCTCTTCATTAGAGCCATCAGTAGGTCCCTCCTGCTTCTGTCCTCTGCATCCATTTGCTCTCTTCATTAAAGAGCCAGCGGTAGGTCCCTCCCGCTTCTGTCCTCTGCGTTCATACATTATCTTCGTTAGAGCAAGAGTTAGGTCCCTCCTGCTTCTGTCCTCTGTGTTCATTCGTTATCTTCATTGGAGCCCAGAGGTAGGTCCCTCCAGCTTCTGTCCTCTGCATCCATTCGTTCTCTTCATTGGAGCCAGAGGTAGGTCCCTCCCGCTTCTGTCCTCTGCGTTCATTCGTACTCTTCATTAGAGCCAGAGGTCGGTCCCTCCTGCTTCTGTCCTCTGCATTCATTTGTTCTCTTCATCAGAGCCAGTGGTAGGTCCCTTCTGCTTCAGTACTCTCCGTCCATTCGTACTCTTCATTAGAGCCAGAGGTAGGTCCCTCCTGCTTCTGTCTTCTGCATCCATTCATTCTCTTCATTGGAGCCAGAGGTAGGTCCCTCCTGCTTCTGTACTCTGTGTTCATTTGTACTCTTCATCAGAGCCAGAGGTCGGTCCCTCCTGCTTCTGTCCTCTGCATTCATTTGTTCTCTTCATTAGAGAGCCAGTGGTAGGTCCCTCATGCTTCTGTCGTCTGCATCCATTTGTTCTCTTCACTAGAGAGCCAGCTGTAGGTCCCTCCCGCTTCTGTCCTCTGCATCCTTTCGTTCTCTTCATTAGAGACCTAGCGGTAGATCCCTCCTGCTTCTGTCCTCTGCATCCATTTGTTATCTTCATTAGAGCCCAGAGGTAGGTCCCTCCCGCTTCTGTCCTCTGCAGCCATTCGTTCTCTTCATTAGAGCCGGCAGTAGGTCCCTCCTGCTTTTGTCCTCTGCATCCATTCGTTCTCTTCATTAGAGAGCCAACGGTAGGTCCCTCCCACTTCTGTCCTTTTCATTAGAGCCAGTGGTAGGCCCATAGGCCCCTTCTGCATCTGCATCTGTCCTCTGCGTTCAGTCGTTATCTTCATTAGAGCCATCGGTTGGTCCCTCCAGCTTCTGTCCTCTGCATCCATTCATTCTCTTCATTAGAGCCAGCGGTAGGTCCCTCCTGCTTCTGTCGTCTACGTTCATTCGTTAACTTGCTTAGAGCCAGAGGTAGGTCCCTCATGCTTCTGTCCTCTGTGTACGATCGTTATCTTCGTTAGAGCCAGAGGTAGGTCCCTCCTCCTTCTGTCCTCTGCAGCCATTTGTTCTCTTCATTAGAGCCAGCAGAAGGTCCCTCCTGCTTCTGTCCTCTGCATCCATTCGTTCTTTTCATTAAAGAGCCAGCGGCAGGTCTTTCCCGCTTCCGTCCTCTGCATCCATTTGTTCTCTTCATTAAAGAGCCAGCGGTAGGTCCCTCCTGCTTACATCCTCTGCGTTCATTCATTATGTTCGTTAGAGCCAGAGGTAGGACCGTCTTGCTTCTGTCCTCTGCATTCATTCGTTATCTTCATTAGAGCCTAGAGGTAGGTCCCTCCTGCTTCTGTCCTCTACATTCATTTGTCATCTTCGTTAGAGCCGGTGGTAGGTCCCTCCTGCTTATGTCCCCTGCATTCATTCGTTCTCTTCATTAGAGAGCTAGCGGTAGATCCCTCCTGCTTCTGTTCTCTGCATCCATACCCTTCATTAGAGCCCAGACGTATGTCCCTCCTGCTTTTGTCTTCTGCATTCCTTTGTTCTCTTCATTAGAGCCCAGAGGTAGGTCCCCCCGCTTCTGTCCTCTGCATTCCTTTGTTCTCTTCATTAGAGCCCAGAGGTAGGTCCCCCCGCTTCCGTCCTCTGCGTTCATTCGTTATCTTCGTTAGAGCCAAAGGTAGGTCCCTCCTGCTTCTGTCCTCTGCAGCCATTCATTCTCTTCTTTAGAACCAGCAGTAGGTCCCTCCTGCTTCTGTCCTCTGCATCCATTTGTTCTCTTCATTAGAGAGCATGCGGTAGATCCCTCCCGCTTCTGTCCTCTGGATCCGTTTGTTCTCTTCATTAGAGAGCCAGCAGTAGGTCCATCCTGCTTCCGTCCTCTGTATCCATTTGTTCTCTTCATTAGAGAGCATGCGGTAGATCCCTCCCGCTTCTGTCCTCTGGATCCGTTTGTTCTCTTCATTAGAGCCAGAGGTATGTCTCTCCTGGTTCTGTCCTCGTAATCCATTCGTTCTCTTCATTAGAGCCAGCGGTAGGTCCCTCCTGCTTCTGTCCTCTACGTTCATTCGTTATCTTGGTTAGAGCCAGAGGTAGGTCCCTCCTGCTTCTGTCCTCTGCGTTCATGTGTTATCTTTGTTAGAGCCAGAGGTAGGTCCCTCCTGCTTCTGACCTCTGCAGCCATTTGTTCTCTTCATTAGAGCCAGCAGTAGGTCCATCCTGATTCTGTCCTCTGCAGCCATTCGTTCTCTTCATTAGAGCCAGCAGTAGGTCCCTCCTGCTTCTGTCCTCTGCATCCATTCGTTCTCTTCATTAGAGAGCCAGCAGTAGGTCCATCCTGATTCTGTCCTCTGCATCCATTTGTTCTCTTCATTAGAGCCAGCGGTAGGTCCCACCCACTTCTGCCCTCTTTATTAGAGCCAGCATTAGGCCCCTTCTGCTTCTGTCCTCTGCGTTCATTTGTTCTCTCATTAGAGCCAGAGGTTGGTCCCTACTGCTTCTGTCCTCTGCATCCATTCGTTCTCTTCATTAGAGCCAGCAATAGGTCCCTCCTGGTTCTGTCCTCTACGTTCATTCGTTATCTTGGTTAGAGCCAGAGGTAGGTCCCTCCTGCTTCTGTCCTCTGCAGCCATTCGTTCTCTTCATTAGAGCCAGCAGTAGGTCCCTCCTGCTTCTCTCCTCTGTATTCAGTCGTTATCTTCATTAGAGCCAGTGGTTGGTCCCTCCAGCTTCCGTCCTCTGCGTTCATTCATACTCTTCATTAGAGCCAGAAGTAGGTCCCTCCTGCTTCTGACCTCTGCATCCATTTGTTCTCTTCATTAGAGCCAGCGGTAGGTCCCTCCTGCTTCTGTACTCTGCATTCATTCGTTCTCTTCATTAGAACCTAGAGGCAGGTCCCTCCCGTTTCTGTCCTCTGCATTCATTTGTTCTCTTCATTAGAGCCCAGAGGTAGGTCTCTCCCGCTTCTGTCCTCTGCGTTCATTTGTTATCTTCGTTAAAGCCAGAGGTAGGTCTCTCCTGCTTCTGTCCTCTGCGTTCATTTGTTATCTTGGTTAGAGACAGAGGTAGGTCCCTCCCATTTCTGTCCTCTGCGTTCATTCGCTATCTTCATTAGAGCCAGTGGTAGGTCCCTCCTGCTTCTGTCCTCTGCATCCATTTGTTCTCTTCATTAGAGAGCCAGCGGTAGGACACTCCCACTTCTGCCCACTGCATTTATTCGTTATCTTCATTAGAGCGCAGAGGTAGGTCCCTCCCACTTCTGTCCTCTACGTTCATTCGTTATCTTGGTTAGAGACAGAGGTAGGTCCCTCCTGTTTCTGTCCTCTGCGTTCATTCGTTATCTTCGTTAGAGCCAGAGGTAGGCCCCTCCTGCTTATGTCCTTTGCATCCATTTGTTCTCTTCATTAGAGCCTAGAGGTAGGTCCCTCCCGTTTCTGTCTTCTGCATTCATTTGTTCTCTTCATTAGAGCCCAGAGGTAGGTCCCTCCCACTTCTGTCCTCTGCGTTCATTTGTTATCTTCGTTAAAGCCAAGGGTAGGTCCCTCCAGCTTCTGTCCTCTGCATCCATTCGTTCTTTTCATTAAAGAGCCAGCGGCAGGTCTTTCCCGCTTCCGTCCTCTGCATCCATTTGTTCTCTTCATTAAAGAGCCAGCGGTAGGTCCCTCCTGCTTACATCCTCTGCGTTCATTCATTATGTTCGTTAGAGCCAGAGGTAGGACCGTCTTGCTTCTGTCCTCTGCATTCATTCGTTATCTTCATTAGAGCCTAGAGGTAGGTCCCTCCTGCTTCTGTCCTCTACATTCATTTGTCATCTTCGTTAGAGCCGGTGGTAGGTCCCTCCTGCTTATGTCCCCTGCATTCATTCGTTCTCTTCATTAGAGAGCTAGCGGTAGATCCCTCCTGCTTCTGTTCTCTGCATCCATACCCTTCATTAGAGCCCAGACGTATGTCCCTCCTGCTTTTGTCTTCTGCATTCCTTTGTTCTCTTCATTAGAGCCCAGAGGTAGGTCCCCCCGCTTCTGTCCTCTGCATTCCTTTGTTCTCTTCATTAGAGCGCAGAGGTAGGTCCCTCCCACTTCTGTCCTCTACGTTCATTCGTTATCTTGGTTAGAGACAGAGGTAGGTCCCTCCTGTTTCTGTCCTCTGCGTTCATTCGTTATCTTCGTTAGAGCCAGAGGTAGGCCCCTCCTGCTTATGTCCTTTGCATCCATTTGTTCTCTTCATTAGAGCCTAGAGGTAGGTCCCTCCCGTTTCTGTCTTCTGCATTCATTTGTTCTCTTCATTAGAGCCCAGAGGTAGGTCCCTCCCACTTCTGTCCTCTGCGTTCATTTGTTATCTTCGTTAAAGCCAAGGGTAGGTCCCTCCTGCTTCTGTCCTCTGCGTTCATTTGTTATCTTCGTTAGAGCCAGAGGTAGGTCCCGCCTGCTTCTGTCCCCTGCATTCATTCATTCTCTTCATTAGGGCCAGTGGTAGGTCCCTCCTGCCTCTGTCCTCTGCATCCATTTGTTCTCTTCATTAGAGAGCCAGCGGTAGGTCCCTCCCGCCACTGTCCTCTGCCTCCATTTGTTCTCTTCATTAGAGAGCCAGCGGTAGGTCCCTCCCACTTCTGCCCTCTGCATTTATTCTTTATCTTCATTAGAGCGCAGATGTAGGTCCCTCCCACTTCTATCCTCTACGTTCATTTGTTATCTTGGTTAGAGACAGAGGTAGGTCCCTCCTGTTTTTGTCCTCTGCGTTCATTCGTTATCTTCATTAGAGGGAGCCAGTGGTAGGTCCCTCCTGCTTATGTCCTTTGCATTCATTCTTTCTATTCATTAGAGCCATCAGTAGGTCCCTCCTGCTTCAATCCTCTGCATCCATTCGTTCTCTTCATTAGAGCCTAGAGGTAGGTCCCTCCCGTTTCTGTCCTCTGCATTCATTTGTTCTCTTCATTAGAGCCCAGAGGTAGGTCCCTCCCGCTTCTGTCATCTGCGTTCATTTGTTATCTTCGGTAAAGCCAGAGGTAGGTCCCTCCTGCATTCATTCATTCTCATCATTAGGGCCAGTGGTAGGTCCCTCCTGCTTCTGTCCTCAGCATCCATTTGTTATCTTCATTAGAGAGCCAGCGGTAGGTCCCTCCTGCTTCTGTCCTCTGCATCCATTCGTTCTCTTAATTAGAGAGCTAGCAGTAGATACCTCCTGCTTCTGTCCTCTGAATCCATTCGTTATCTTCATTAGAGCCCAGAGGTAGGTCCCTCCCGGTAGGTCCCTCGGGCTCTGTCCTCTGCGTTCATTCGTTATCTTCATCAGAGCCCAGAGGCAGGTCCCTCCCGCTTCTGTCCTCTGCATTCCTTTGTTCTCTTCATTAGAGCCCAGAGGTAGGTCCCTCCCGCTTATCACCTCTGCGTTCATTCGTTATCTTCGTTAGAGCCAGAGGTAGGTCTCTCCTGCTTCTGTCCTCTGCAGCCATTCGTTCTCTTCATTAGAGCCAGCAGTAGGTCCCTCCTGCTTCTGTCCTCTGCATCCATTTGTTCTCTTCATTAGAGAGCCAGCGGTAGGTCCCTCTAACTTCTGCCCTCTTCATTAGAGCAAGCGGTAGGCCCCTTCTGCTTCTGTCCATTGCGTTCAGTCGTTATCTTCATTAGAGCCAGTGGTTGGTCCCTCCAGCTTCTGTCCTATGCATCTATTCGTTCTCTTCATTAGAGCCAGCGGTAGGTCCCTCCTGCTTCTGTCCTCTACGTTCATTCGTTATCTTGGTTAGAGCCAGAGGTAGGTCCCTCCTGCTTCTGTCCTCTGCATTCATTCGTTATCTTAGTTAGAGCCAGAGGTAGGTCCCTCCTGCTTCTGTCCTCTGCAGCCATTCGTTCTCTTCATTAGACCCAGCAGTAGGTCCCTCCTGCTTCTGTCCTCTACATCCGTTCGTTCTCTTAATTAGAGAGCCAGCGGTAGATCCCTCTCGCTTCTGTCCTCTGCATTCATTCGTTCTCTTCATTAGAGAGCCAGCAGAAGGTCCATCCTGCTTCTGTCCTCTGCATCCATTTGTTCTCTTCATTAGAGAGCCAGCGGTAGGTCCCTCCCACTTCTGCCCTCTGCATTTATTCTTCATCTTCTTTAGAGCGCAGAGGTAAGCCCCTCCCACTTCTGTCCTCTACGTTTATTTGTTATCTTGGTTAGAGACAGAGGTAGGTCCCTCCTGTTTCAGTCCTCTGCGTTCATTCGTTATCTTCGTTAGAGCCTGAGGTAGGTCCCTCCTGCTTCTATCCTCTGCATCCATTCGTTCTCTTCATTAGAGCCAGAGGTCGGTCCCTCCTGCTTCTGTCCTCTGCATCCATACTCTTCATTAGAGCCTGAGGTAGGTCCCTCCTGCTTCTATCCTGTGCATCCATTCATTCTCTTCATTAGAGAGCCAGCGGTAGATATCTCCTGCTTCTGTCCTCTGCATCCATTCGCTCTCTTCATTAAAGAGCCAGCGGTAGGTTCCTCCCGCTTCTGTCCTCTGCGTTCATTCATTATCTTCGTTAGAGCCAGAGTTTAGTCCCTCCTGCTTCTGCCCTCTGCGCTCATTCGTTATCTTCATTGGGGCCCAGAGGTAGGTCCCTCCAGCTTCTGTCCTCTGCATCCATTCGCTCTCTTCATTAAAGAGCCAGCGGTAGGTTCCTCCCGCTTCTGTCCTCTGCGTTCATTCATTATCTTCGTTAGAGCCAGAGTTAGGTCCCTCCTGCTACTGTTCTTTGCCTTCATTCATTATCTTCGTTAGAGCCAGAGTTAAGTCCCTCCTGCTTCTGCCCTCTGCGCTCATTCGTTATCTTCATTGGAGCCCAGAGGTAGGTCCCTCCAGCTTCTGTCCTCTGCATCCATTCGCTCTCTTCATTAAAGAGCCAGCGGTAGGTTCCTCCCGCTTCTGTCCTCTGCCATCATTCATTATCTTCGTTAGAGCCAGAGTTAAGTCCCTCCTGCTTCTGCCCTCTGCGCTCATTCGTTATCTTCATTGGAGCCCAGAGGTAGGTCCCTCCAGCTTCTGTCCTCTGCATCCATTCGCTCTCTTCATTAAAGAGCCAGCGGTAGATCCCTCTCGCTTCTGTCCTCTGCGTTCATTCATTATCTTCGTTAGAGCCAGAGTTAGGTCCCTCCTGCTTCTGCCCTCTGTGTTCATTCGTTATCTTCATTGGAGCCAGAGGTAGGTCCCTCCCGCTTCTGTCCTCTGCATTCATTCGTACTCTTCATTAGAGCCAGAGGTTGGTCCCTCCTGCTTCTGTCCTCTGCATTCATTTGTTCTCTTCATTAGGGCCAGTGGGAGGTCCCTCCTGCTTCTGTCGTCTGCATCCATTTGTTCTCTTCATTAGAGAGCCAGAGGTAGGTCCCTCCCACTTCTGTCACTACGTTAATTTGTTATAATGGGCTAGAGAGAGAGGTAGGTCCCTCCTATTTCTGTCCTCTGCGTTCATTCGTTATCTTCGTTAGACCAGAGGTAGGTCCCTCCTGCTTATGTCCTTTGCATTCATTCTTTCTCTTCATTAGAGCCATCAGTAGGTCCCTCCTGCTTCAATCCTCTGCATCCATTCGTTCTCTTCATTAGAGAGCCCGTGTAGATATCTCCTGCTTCTGTCCTCTGCATCCATTCGCTCTCTTCATTAAAGAGCCAGCGGTAGGTCCCTCCCGCTTCTGTCCTCTGCGTTCATTCATTATCTTCGTTAGAGCAAGAGTTAGGTCCCTCCTGCTTCTGTCCTCTGTGTTCATTCGTTATCTTCATTGGAGCCCAGAAGTAGGTCCCTCCAGCTTCTTTCCTCTGCATCCAATCGTTCTCTTCATTGGAGCCAGAGGTAGGTCCGTCCCGCTTCCGTCCTCTGCGTTCATTCGTACTCTTCATTAGAGCCAGAGGTCGGTTCCTCCTGCTTCTGTCCTCTGCATTCATTTGTTCTCTTCATTAGAGCCAGAGGTAGGTCCCTCCCACTCTGCCCTTTTCATTAGAGCCAGCGGTAGGTCCCTTCTGCTTCTGTACTTTCCGTTCAGTCGTTATCTTCATTAGAGCCAGCGGTTGGTCCCTCCAGCTTCTGTCCTCTGCATCCATTTGTACTCTTCATTAGAGCCAGAGGTAGGTCCCTCCTGCTTCTGTCCTCTGCATCCATTTATTCTCTTCATTGGAGCCAGAGGTAGGTCCCACCCGCTTCTGTCCTCTGCGTTCATTTGTACTCTTCATTAGAGCCAGAGGTTGGTCCCTCCTGCTTTTGTCCTCTGCATTCATTTGTTCTCTTCATTAGGGCCAGTGGGAGGTCCCTCCTGCTTCTGTCGTCTGCATCCATTTGTTCTCTTCATTAGAGAGCCAGCGGTAGGTCCCTCCCGCTTCTGGCCTCTGCATCCGTTCGTTCTCTTCATTAGAGAGCTAGCGGTAGATCCCTCCTGCTTATTTATTTATTTATTTATTTTTAAAAATTGTAGAGCGCGAACAAATGCCCGTGGGCGTCTCGGAGCTATTGACCTAGTGCGTGACTCTTGAAGAGATAACAAAGCCGGTCCATTGTTAGATCGTGATGTGGTTTAATGGTCAAACAGCCAGGTCTTTAGATTTTTACGGAATAGTAGAAGAGATTGCGTTGACCTGATAGAAAGTGGGACTGTGTTCCAAAGTCTGGCTGCAGTGACAATGAACCGTCTGTCCCTCCAAGAGACAGTCTTGGTTCGTGGTACTACCAGTTGATACGATGTCATGGATCTGAGTTGTCTGTTAGGATAATAGACTGTGAGCTGATCTATGAGGAACTGTGGACCCTGTTTGTGTACGGCTTTAAATGCCAGACAGAGAGTCTTGAATTTAATACGGTTTTTGATGGTCAACCAATGATAATTCCGAATTGTTTGAGCAAATAGTTTAAATTTGGGGGTCCTGGAGAGCAATCTTGCCACGGCATTTTGTATAGATTGCATGTTGTTTACAACCCGAGTTTGTACATTGGCAAAAAGGCCGTTACAATAGTCTAATGAAGATAGTACCAATGTGCTTACCAGAGTTTTTCCGGTGCTATCGGGAAGAAATGGTATTATTTTCCGTATAAGTTTTAACTTATGGAATGCAGTTGAGGCTATTTGATTGGCGTGCGCTGCAAAATTAAGATTGTCATCAAAGACAACACCCAGGTTCCTAACCTTTGATGCAGGGGTTGGCAGAGATCCAAAAGATGACGGCCACCAAATGGAGGACCAGCATGGGGAGAACTTTCCAAAGATGACAACCTCTGTCTTTTCTGAGTTAGGTTTAAGACAATTGGAGGCCATCCAGCCTCCAATAGCCAACATACACTCCTGGAAGCGTTCTGCCACCTCTTCTCCATCGTTATTAATGGCGAACACCAACTGGGTGTCGTCGGCGTAAGACGTAAGGCTCATCCCATAAGCTTTGATGATTCTTGCTAGGTCCGACACATAAATGTTAAAAAGTGTCGGACTGAGGGATGAGCCTTGAGGGACCCCACAAGGGAGGGACAGCTGGGCCGATTGGAATTGTCCCAAGGTAACAGCCTGCGTTCTTCCAGATAAGAAGGAGGCAAGCAAGTTCTTGGCTACCTTTTGGATACCCATTTTTTCGACACGGTTGATCAGAGTGGAATGATCGACCGTGTCGAAGGCCGCGGACAGATCCAACAGAACCAACACCGCTGTTCCTCCCTGGTCTCTGATGACTCTAATGTCCTCTGCGGCTTTGATAAGGGCCGTCTCTGTGCCATGAAGTTTACGGAACCCAAACTGGGTGTTGTCCAACAGGTGGTGTTCCTCGATGTATTCAGATAACTGATGATTCATGGCTTTCTCTGCCACCTTTGCCAAAAAAGGGAGGCTAGCTATTGGCCTATAATTTCTTAGATCGTCTTTATCCAAATGTGTTTTTTTTAAAATAGGTTTTAACAGGGTGCTTTTCAATACATCTGGATAGATCCCCGATTTAAACATAGCATTGCATATTTGTGTAATCACATCTGTCATTAAATTCATGACAGGGGGAAAGATTTTGGGTGGGCAGGGGTCCAAGGCCAATCCTGTTTTTATAGTTTTAATAATGTCCATAGTTTGTGCTTCTGTAATTTCTTTAAATTGGTTTAGGGTGAAATCAAGGGGGAGGTACAATTAAAAGATGTGGTAGATTTATCTGTGGCAGAAAAAGCTAGGTAAATATCATTAACTTTAGTGAAGAAAAAGTAGGCCAAAGCATCGCAGAAGAGTTGCGAAGGGGGGGAGGGGCAGATCAGGAGCTTCCCCTGCCAGTTGCTTCACTACATCGTAAAGTTGTTTGTTTGAGTTCTTAGCCCTTTCTATTTGTTCGCTATAAAAATTCCTCTTGGCCTCAGTAATCATTTTTTTGTAAGTGGCAAGTATCTCCTTATAACTGGTTTTACTTTCAAGGTCATAGGCTTTGCGCCAATGTCTCTCATGGTTCCTGCAGATTTGCTTTTGTTTTCTGAGTTCTTCAGTGAACCAGGGACTGGAAGGCGCAGTCCTATTTTTGGATATTGTTTTATATGGTACCACTATTTTCATGGCATTATCTAGCCATTGTGAGTATTGCATCATGGCTGTATTTGGGTCATTGGAGATGACAGGGAGAGTATTACGCAGTAACCTTCTAAGTTCTGCGTTGTTAATGTTCTTCCAATCCTTAAAAGGCTCACTGCTAGCCGTAGCAGGTCTGTTAATAGGTGCATCATAGATAGAAATTGCGCAAACGATGGTGTGATGGTCAGACCACGTAAGCGGTAGCACGTCTTGTATACGTATCCCTTGTAGGTTGGAGAAAATGCCATCCAGAGTATGGCCAGCCTCATGTGTGGGAGAGGTGACCAGTTGAGGGAGCCCTATGGTTTCCATGTTGGCCAATAGAGCGATCATTTCGTTATTATCTAATTTTTCTAGGTGACAATTTAGATCCCCCAAAATCGTAAAAGAATCCTCCATTGCGAGTGATTCAAGCATAGTATTCAAGTTAGAAAGGAAGTCTGAGCGAGCTCCTGGCAGTCTGTATAATAATGCTCCTTTAAAATTATGCGAAGGGGTCAGCATAATGGAAAAGTGCATCGCTTCACATGTTGATGTGGGAACGCCAGACGTTCTTACCGTAAAAGTGTTGCGGGCAATTATTGCCAAGCCGCCACCCTTCTTTACCTGTCTGTCCTGTCGGTAGGCTTTGTATCCTTGAGGAACTGCAACAACTAGATCTGGATCGGATGTATTATCCATCCAGGTTTCTGTAATAAATAGTATGTCTATGTTCCTATCCTTTATGAGATCGGCTATATCTTGTCTATGCCTGCCTAACGAACGAGCATTAATCAATGCTATTATTATATTCTTGGGTATTTTATCTTTAATTTTCCCATGATTGGCAATTTTCTTAATGAAAGGTAGAGTGGACTAACAGTGGGGACAGCTTGTGCTGGTGTTTGGAGTGGACTCCGGGTCTAGTCTAGGGCAGTGGCTGCCGTGAGCTGGTATAAGCTGAATGAGGTCGTCTTTGGAGTAGAAGATTTGAGGCTCCACTGAGCCACAGACAGGGGTCAGGGCCCTGGACCCGGTCCTGGCGCGGACGGGCACAGACTGGCTTGCCTTTGGCGCGCCCGCTGCGCCCGCCCGCTGTTCGGACGGAAACTCATGATACCCATATCCGGTGAGGAGCGAGGGTGGGAGGCGGCCAGCAACTGTACCGCGTCCCTTTCCTCACCCAATATGGCGCCTGTGACCCTTAATCCCTCAGCGTGAGCACCTGATCGGCTTCGCAGGGGAGCAGGGTTCGAGATCCGAGGAGATCAGAATGTGCAAGTTTTTAAAAAAAACAATTGTAATGACACAAGTAAATTAAATCAAGATTTTTAAAATCGCTAAAATGCTAGGCTGAGCCCCCGACTTTCCGCCTAAGGGGAGAGAAACCACTAGGTCAGTGCGCTGCGCTCTGGCGCGGTTTAAATATCATGGGAGGGCGGGAGGCGGCCAGCAACTGTACCGCGTCCCTTACCTCACCCAATATGGTGCCTGTGACCCTTAATCCTTCAGAGTGAGCCCCTGATCGGCTTCGCAGGGGAGCAGGGTTCGAGATCCGAGGAGAACAGAATGTGCAAGTTTTTAAAAAAAACAACGAAATACAATTGTAATGACACAAGTAAATTAAATCAAGATTTTTAAAATCGCAACAATGCTAGGCTGAGCCCCCGGCTTTCCGCCTCAGGGGAGAGAAACCACTAGGTCAGTGGGCTGCGCTCTGACGCGGTTTAAATATCGTGGGAGGGCGGGAGGCGGCCAGCAACTGTACCGCGTCCCTCTCCTCACCCAATATGGCGGCTGTGACCCTTAATCCCTCAGCGTGAGCACCTGATCGGCTTCGCAGGGGAGCAGGGTTCGAGATCCGAGGAGATCAGAATGTGCAAGTTTTTTTAAAACCAACGAAATACAATTGTAATTACACAAGTAAATTAAATCAAGATTTTTAAAATCACTACAATGCTAGGCTGAGCCCCCGGCTTTCCGCCTCAGGGGAGAGAAACCACTAGGTCAGTGCGCTGCGCTCTGGCGCGGTTTAAATATCGTGGGAGGGCGGGAGGCGGCCAGCAACTCTAATGCGTCCCTTACCTCACCCAATATGGCACCTGTGACCCTTAATCCCTCAGCCTTAGCACCTGATCGGCTTCCCAGGGGAGCAGGGTTCGAGATCCGAGGAGATCAGAATGTGCAAGTTTTTTTTAAAACCAACGAAATACAATTGTAATGACACAAGTAAATTAAATCAAGATTTTTAAAATCACTACAATGCTAGGCTGAGCCCCCGGCTTTCCGCCTCAGGGGAGAGAAACCACTAGGTACAGTTCTGTCCTCTGCATCCATTTGTTATCTTCATTAGAGCCCAGAGGTAGGTCCCTCTCGCTTCTGTCCTCTGCAGCCATTTGTTCTCTTCATTAGAGCCAGCAGTAGGTCCCTCCTGCTCTTGTCCTCTGCATCCATTCATTCTCTTCATTAGAGAGCCAGCGGTAGGTCCCTCCCACTTCTGCCCTTTTCATTAGAGCCAGTGGTAGGTACCTTCTGCATCTGTCCTCTGCGTTCAGTCGTTATCTTCATTAGAGCCAGTGGTTGGTCCCTCCAGCTTCTGTCCTCTGCATCCATACTCTTCATTAGAGCCAGAGGTAGGTACCTCCTGCTTCTGTCCTCTGCATCCATTCGTTCTCATCATTAGAGCCAGCGGTAGGTCCCTCCTACTTCTGTCCTCTACGCTCATTCGTTAACTTGGTTAGAGCCAGAGGTAGGTCCCTCCTGCTTCTGTCCTCTGCGTAAATTTGCTATCTTTGTTAGAGCCAGAGGTAGGTCCCTCCTCCTTCTGTCCTCTGCAGCCATTCATTCTCTTCATTAGAGCCAGCAGTAGGTCCCTCCTGCTTCTGTCCTCTGCATCCATTCGTTCTCTTCATTAGAGCCAGCGGTAGGTCTTTCCCGCTTCCGTCCTCTGCATCCATTTGTTCTCTTCATTAAAGAGCCAGCGGTAGGTCCCTCCTGCTTACGTCCTCTGCATTCATTCATTATCTTTGTTAGAGCCAGAGGTAGGACCGTCTTGCTTCTGTCCTCTGCATTCATTCGTTATCTTCATTAGAGCCTAGACATAGGTCCCTCCCACTTTTGTCCTCTGCATCCATTTGTTCACTTCATTAGAGCCAGAGGTCGGTCCCTCCTGCTTCTGTCTTCTGCATCCATTTGTTCTCTTCATCAGAGCCAGAGGTAGGTCCCCCCTGCTTCTGTCTTCTGCATCCATTCATTCTCTTAATCAGAGCCAGAGGTAGGTCCCTCTTGTTTCTGTCCTCTGCATCCATTCATTATCTTCATTAGAGCCAGAGGTCGGTCCCTCCTGCTTCTGTCTTCTGCATCCATTCATTCTCTTAATCAGAGCCAGAGGTAGGTCCCTCCTGCTTTTGTCCTCTGCATCCATTCGTTATCTTCATTAGAGCCCAGAGGTAGGTCCCTCCCGCTTCTGTCCTCTGCATCCGTTTGTTCTCTTCATCAGAGCCAGAGGTAGGTCCCTCCCACTTCTGTCCTCTGCATCCATTTGTTCACTTCATTAGAGCCAGAGGTAGGTCCCTCCTGCTTCTGTCCTCTGAATTAATTTGGTCTCTTCATCAGAGCCATTTGTTATCTTTAATAGAGCCAGAGGTAGGTCATTGTAACGACTTGCGTTATGAAAACCACAATGTAATAGCATTGCGATTTAATCCCCGCGCTGTAAACGATGTTTCCCTTGTGTTGCATGGAGGATTGTTTTTGTGCAGGAAGTTGCTTCCTGCACAAAAACAATTTTGAGAGCAGTGACAGCTCACCGGGGGGGGGGGGAGTGCTGCGGGGCGGTTGAGCGGGCGGGGGAGGGGCAGGGTGGGGGTGTAGTGGAGTCGGACATACAGTGGCAAGGAGTAAAGTAAGTAAGTAATTAAATACAACTATTCACCTTGCGCTCGCTGTATCGCCAACTCATATGTCCGACTCCACTACACCCCCACTCTGCCCTTCCCCTGCCCAACCACCCGCAGCACTCCCTTTGTGGCCGCCACTGCTTGAGAGGCATTGTCCTCTTTCTCTGTGTGCTGCAGAATGAGGACAAAGAAAAAGATACACCTCACCTGGGAAGGCATAGCATTTTGGCATGTTAGCAGGTCTACCACTTTTAGAAAATCTAGGAATGCATCAAAATCCATGGGAGTTGAAAGGGAAACACCCACGCAACACCGTCTCAGGGCAGCTGCGTTGATCTGCTCTGAATTTATGAAGCAACTCAGGGCCACGCAAGGTGGCCATTCTTGGCTTCATAAATTGCATTTTGGGCTTGCATTGCGCATGCACCACATTGCATGCTGCAAGCACGATACAACACCACACATAAATGTGCCCCATAATTACTTGCACAAAGAGGGCTTTTATTAGTATTAGTCCCATTAGATGGGCATAACATATTTGTTCTACTCACAATGAAGTGTCTCTCTAAGTGTCACACATACGGGATGGCAAATATCACACATAAACACACAGAAAACGTGCAGAAGTCAATCATTTGTAAAGGGCACTACACACCCAAGAGGGTCACAAGGCGCCGGGGGGGGGGGGGGGGGGCTGCTACTGATCGAACACCCAGGTCTTGAGTATCTTCCTGAAGATCAGCAGGTCTTGGGTCTGTCCTAGGTTCAGTGGGAGGGTGTTCCATGTCTTGGCGGCGAGGTGGGAGAAGGATCTCCCACGGTAGTTGTTCTTCAGATGCGCGGGACGGTGGCGAGTGAGAGGTCGGCAGAGCACAGCTGGCGGTTTGGGATGTAGATGGAGAGCCGTCTGTTGAAGTAGGCTGGGCCAGTTTTGTGGAGTGCCTTGTGTGCATGGGTGAGGATCTTGAAGGATATCCACTTGTTGACGGAGAGCCAGTGCAGGTTTCTCAGGTGGGGGGTGATGTGGCCGTCGTGTGGTATGTCGAGGATCAGTCATGCCGAGGCGTTTTGGATGCGTTGTTGTCGTTTGATGAGCTTGGTCGGGGCTCCCGCGTAGAGGGCGTTTCCGTAGTTGAGTCTGCTGCTGACGAGGTCCTTGGTGACTGTCTTTATTGTATCTCCATCTGTAGATCTTGCGGAGCATGCGGAGGGTGTTGAAGCAGGAGGAGGAGACGGCGTTGACTTGCTTGGTCATTGAGAGCGTTGAGTCGAGGATGATTCCTTGGTTGCGTGCGTGGTCGGTGGGTGTTGGGGCTGCCCCCATTGCCGTTGGCCACCATGAGTCGTCCCAGGCTGAACGGTTGGAGCCGAGGATAAGGACCTCCGTCTTGTCCGAGTTCAGCTTCAGACGGCTGGTCTTCATCTAGTCGGCGATGGCCTTCATTCCTTTGTGGAGGTTGTCTTTCACTGTGATGGGTTCTTTGGTAAGGGAGAGGATCAGCTGAGTGCCGTCGGCACATGAGAGTATGTTGAGGTCGTGCTGTCGGGCTACCTGTGCGAGAGGGCCAAGTAAATGTTGAACAGCGTCGGGCTGTGGAAGGATCCCTGGGGTATGCCGCAGATGATCTTGGAGGCTTTGGAACAGAATGGGGGGAGGCGGACGCTCTGGGTTCTGCCAGAGAGGAAGGAGGTGGTCCAATCCAGAGTCTTGTCTCGAATCCCTGCGGCGTGGAGGCGTGCGCGTAGTGTGCAGTGGCAGACGGTGTCGAAGGCGGTAGAGAGGTCTAGGAGGATGAGTGTTGCGGTCTCGCCATTGTCCAGCTGGGTCCTGATGTCGTCGATGGCGGCAATGAGGGCAGTCTTGGTGCTGTGGTTGCTGCGGAACCCTGACTGGGAAGGGTCTAGGATTCTGTTTTCTTCGAGGTATCGGGTTAGATGTCTGTCACACATAATCAAACTGAAACCTTGGTGGCTATGCAAGGGCCCCTTTTCACAGCCTGTAGGGAGTTCGTCCATTTAGTGTTTGCCACCGCTCGTCCACCTAATGGGAAACCTAACGGGGAACTGGCAAACACAAGGGGGCTGCATGACTCGACTCAAGCAAGTCTTGTCTCCTGATCTTTCTGGACCCATCCGCAGCCTTTGACACCGTTAATCATATCTCTCTTCTGAACACATTAAAACATAGAATGGGATTTGAAGCCGCGGTGCTTTAATGGTTTGAATCGTACCTCTCAGGCAGACCTCAGAAGATTAAAATAGCAAACTGTCTCCCTACATCAAAGGCTGTGGATCAAGGCGCCCCTCAAGGCTCGATCTTCGCACCCACCCTTTTCAATCTTTACATGGAACCGCTGGGAAACCTTCTAAAAAAGTCCGGGATTATTACCCCTATGCAGATGACACTCAACTCTCCCTAAGGGTGTCCTCCGTACACAGCATTTAAATCCTCAACACCACCCTAAACTCCATCCAAGACTAGACTTCATCTCATCATCTAATTCTGAATCCATCCAAAACCGAATTCCTTCTTTTCTCGACCTTTAACTCTCGACCGTCTGTTCAATGATGGATGGACAGTCTGAACATTCTTAACATCAAACCTAACATCGTTGACAGTCTCAAATCCCTCGGTGTCATCCTGGACAAAAGACTCAGCTTACATTCCCAAATCAACACCATGGCCAAGAAGGCATGCTACGAACTGCGCCACCTCGGGGGGGGGGGGTTCAGTGTTTCATTCCTGGGCTAAACCTAACAACTCTTGTCCAATCTTTGGTTCTCTGCAGACTGAACTACTGTCATTCTCTCCTTGCAGGCCTCTGCAAAACCCACCTATCCCCTCTAAAATCCATCCTCCATTCAGTGGCACCTTTCATCTATTGAGCCAAAACAAAAGATCATATTACACCCATACTGATTTCTCTTTGCTGACTTCCCATTGAAGCTGGGTCTATTTACAAGACTGCCTGCACCACCCATAAAGCCTTGCACACTTCTGCCCCTCGCTACCTGGCCTATAAACTCAAAATATCAGGCGGCTCCAGACCTTCACACAAAGCTGAAAATGCACTGCTCGTACCTCCAACTTTCAAAAGGGAAAGACTCACGGTGCAGTCCTTCCCATGAAATGCAACCAGAATTTGGAACTCGCTACCTCCAATCCTCCGGACCACGTCCTATTTCCGGACTTTCAAAACAGAGTTTAAAACTCTTCACTTCCAAAGACACTTCTATTAATTCACCTTATCACAGGTCATGACCCTGATTGCCACCTGACACTCATGAGAGATCAATTTTGTAAATTTTGGGCCTCATTTATGAGGCCGTGCGTCACTTTTACGCCACCGGTGCGTCACTTTTTGTGACACACCAGCAGCGTAAAAAATGTGCCTTGTTCCACCATATTTACAAAGTGACGCATCTAGGTAGATGCGTCACTTTGTAAATCCCTGCGCCAGGTATAATGTATGCAGGGGGGCGTTCTGACGCAAGAAAGGGTCATAGAAGTGACGCAGTGAAATCTATAGGACTTCACTACGCCACTTCTAGGACGCAAGTGCGTCAATTTCTTACGCCTACCTCCCAGCAGTCATAAGACTGACGCAGGCCCTTTCACATGGGGCTTCCCAAATAATGGGCGTGCCAAAATAATCTCCAAAATTGACTCAACACAACTCTTTCAAAGAGTACATTCAGCAAATCCGATAATAAATTTCGAAATTGTGATTAAAAAATGAACACAAAAGCTACAGGAAAAGCTGAGGCATCCTACAAAGAATCACAACAAAAAACAAAAGTTAACTAGCAACACGACTTATCTAAACAAACTGATACGACAACAATTTTTAGAAAAATCACCAGCTAGACAGTTAGAAATTAATAAACTGAAAAATCAACGCAGGAGAGAAAGAGAAAAAAGCAAGAGAACAATCCAAGATAATAACTGGGTAGATTTGCAGATAGCAGCGAAACATAATGATCAACGTGCGTATTGGAATATAATCGCTAAAGAAATTGGCACGAAAAAAGTATTACAAACTTTACTGGTGCCTCCATCAGAATGGGAACTTTATCTGACCAATTTCTATAAATTAAATACTACCGCAGAAATGAGTCATCACTCTGTTAGGAACCCAGAAATAAAATCTTCAGATTGTGGAGTTTCTAGCCCATTCTCTATTGAGCTAAAGATAAGAAAAGCAAGATCGACAGGAGCAACAGGTCCGGACCAAATACCGATCAAGGTCCTCCAATGCAACCCCAAAGAATGGAGTAAGATGCTATCTCCCCTTTTCAACTACATTTTCAGTACTGGAGATATACCCAAATCCTGGAAGGGGAGCATTATAATACCCATACACAAAAAGGGTACAAGGCTGTATCCTGGCAATTATAGACAGATAGCCCTTTTGGATGCAACTGGAAAGATTTTTACAGCGACAGTTTTAGATCATTTAAAAGACTGGGCCTTTTCATCTGGACAGATTCCACTATACCAGGCTGGATTTAGACCAAAGCATTCAGTCACCGATATTATCGCTGTTCTGCAAACCATCTTAGATAAATATGCTACTATAAAATCTCAGGTTGTATATGCTGCTTTTATCGACTTTTCCACCGCATTCGATAGAGTAGACAGAGCGACACTATGGAGAAAACTCAGTAATATGGGTATCCCGGACAATCTACTACACATATTAATAGCATTACATACAGATATTTGGTGCCAAGTCCAAATGGGGAAGGAAAAAGGCCTTACTAATGCTATCCCGACCCTAAATGGCCTTAGGCAAGGATGTCTCCTCGCTCCTTTATTGTTTTCCCTTTATCTCAGCGATTTGCCTCAATGTTTTCAGCAGATAAGTAATTTTCCGCCAAAAATCGCTTCCCACAAAATACATACATTATTATATGCAGATGATGTTATCATCCTAGATCTAACCCCCTTTGGATTGCAAAGAAACCTTCAGGCTCTCTATAACTATATAGAGGAAAATATCCTAGTACCGAACATCTCGAAAACAAAAATAGTACCGTTCTCTGGTAGAAAAAGGAGTACTAACTTTACCTGGTCCCTAAGGGGAAAAATGGTGGAAGTGGTAAATGAATACACCTACCTAGGAAGAATCTTCACCAAGTCCTTACAAAATAAGTCCCATACTTTGAATTTCACCCGGAAATCTGATGTTCATGTAGGAGCACTTTTACGGCTATACGCTGCATCTGGACAGAGACATTTTTCTACAATGCTTAAGGTATATAGTGCCAAAGTTCCACCAGTACTGTCGTACGCACTTGAACACATACCAATAAGACAGTGGTCCTTTCTAGATTTAAAAGAAGGAAAGATCCTACGGAAACTAATGAAGTTTTCCCAGTCGGTTCCAGTACAAGCTCTCCGTCTTGAGTTTTCATTAACTAGCTTCTATGCCCGAGGAATCGCCAATATCATCAGGTGGGCGTATAATCTCCTCCATGCTGAAGAAGGAACGCTCCGATCCCTGTTAAAAATTGAGACATTTGAATGTGAATCATCGAACTATGTATTTTTAAGAAATGCCCTATCTGCTTTTAAGCTATCAGAGGTCAACATCAAGCTGTTACTTTCTTGGACTCCTGCCCAATTGAAACTTTTCTTAAAGCACTTTACTACAAGACTAAGTTTTGACCTTGACTCCCAACATTTTCTTAAACTGTCTTTATATAAAAATATTACTGAAATTATTGAGTATAAGACACCTCAACAATATATAAATTTTAACCTGTACCATGGGGTTAGGAGATCGATTGTTCTGCTCCGATTCGGAATACTCCCTGTAAAAACCCTTACATCTAGATGGTATATAGAAGAAAATCCTATTTGTAATCTATGTAATGGTGAAGAGCAGACTTGGAACATTTATTGTCTACTTGCACAAATATGTCAGTGGTAAAGGCAAGGAAAAGATTTTTACAACCAGTTTATTCAAAATGCAGAATTAACTCAATACAGGAATTGATTATTCTATGTAAGATTCCGCCAAACGAATTTGTATGTCCCAATTTTTACAAATTTTTTAAACCATTTTTATTCTTGTATTAGTATGAACATTTTAACAAAACTATTTAAATTATTATATTGTGTATTTAATATTTGTGGTTCTCAGTGGAGAACCAAATCAAATACAATAAACTTGAAACTTGGCAGGGGATGTAGGCTACATCGAGGAGAGGAGGAGCCAACACGTAGGTGTGGAAGCGGAGATCGCATCACGTTACACTCTCGACCAAATGGGTCTCCTGCCCTCACCCTCCTATGGACAGCTGCAGCCGAGCCACAATGCTGCTTGTCAGGCTGTCTCCCTTGAGCAGTCCTCCATGAGGTCTCAGTCAGGGGGTCTTGTCCAGGATAGATACCGTCCTCATAGAGGGGTCCTTCTCCTTGTCTTAGTCCGGGCAGCACCTTCACCCTTCTCCGATCCAAGGTGCACCATAAACCTCCTGTTTTGAAGCGGTAGATTCCGCACACGGAAGCCTTATCTTAACCTCGCTCAGCTGGAAACGGAGGGGTAGTCACTGATGCAAAAAATATCTGTGGCTGGAGAAGCTTCTGCTGGTGAAGGAAGAGGCTCTCAGATGGACTGACGAAGGTCAGGATGCTGCGGAAGCTGCGTCCACTCTGAGGGACGACAGAAGCATCTTGGCATGCATCGAGCCCACATAGAGTGCAGGGCAGCAGGAAGTGCTCCCAGTCAGTTCTCACTTATGTGCAACCAGTGAGTACAATCACAGTGCGAGAGCTCGAACGAGTACACAGAGTTTAGCCCCAGTCAGGGCTGATGATGTCAGATCCGGATACCTCCAGGTCCCAGACTCGGGGATTGGCTGATGCTCCTTGGCACTAGAACCATACACCATGACCTCTGCCTGGTAAAGGCATTACATATGAAATGCATATTGTTATCGATATTGTGATGTAAGGTGCTGGTATTGTTGCGGGGATTCTGTTTGGGGCCAGAACTATGCCTGGGATCACAAAACGTCAGTATGAAGGGATGAGTCACCATACCACACCAGTACCTCTGGGCCTCAATCCAGACTAGCCCATAGTGCCTCATCTGCCCTCCTAACCTTCCCAGAGTAACAGGTAAGTTGGCACCCTAGCACACAACACTCTAGTCCCCTGAGGGACCCACAGTAACAGGTCATCACCTCTCATTCTCTCACTCCGGCATGTCCATAATAAACAAAAATAAGACATAAAAACAGTTCACAATATCGATTGAAACTATTGTGCACTATTATGAAGCAACCGTGCTGCAACTAGAAAGCATACAAAACTTAGTAGTGTAATTAGCATCACTAATTGACCGTACACAATGAAAAGCCCTATCATGGTTAACGGTGCATCTGCATAAGCCTGGCCTTACAATAATATATCAGTGATCTCTCGGATGATACTGCGCGTCATACCTGGCCCGTTAGCTGGTCTGCATCTCAAATTGTGCAGAGCTGGTGAGCTCGTTCCCGGACCTTTCACCTGCTAGAAATTCTTCTCTCTATTTTGAAAATGGCAAGTCTCGGCCTTGGACGAAACGTTCAGACTGAATCCCAGCAGAAGAGCTGACTAATAAAACATGTGCAGCCTATTACTAAAATAACAGAAAGGCACAAAAATAAGCGTGTTACCTCGTAACGCGGGCAAAGCAAAAGCAGTCGACAACATTTGTAGTTAGGCTACCGTAGGGGAAAATGACAGTGGGCCCTATGGGGACTCGCAACAGTCTGTGGAAAGGTTTAAGTGAAGACCCTTCGGGGTGGAACGACAGGAAGCACGCAAGGGTGGAAGCAGTGGAATCAGTATAACTGCTGCCTCTTCTAGTGGGGTTCAGCTCGGCGGCGTCACAATTCAATTCACGATCCGTCATACTCAGGAAATGTACTGATAAAGCATCAAAGACTTAGGGGCAGATTTACAAGCCCCTTGCGCCACTTTTGCTTCACTTTTCCCATGTTCAAAGTGATGCAAAAGTGGCGCAAGGGGCTTATAAATCCGCCCCTTAGTGTATCAAAAACATCGACCCTCAATGCATTGAAACCAGCCGAAATAGCAGTTCCATTTCATTTGTAATACAGAATGCCCATAAATTGAACAATGTTACACAATTTGCATGAAAGCTCACAATTCAGGCTAAAACTAGCGGTGTCTTTGCAGGTTGTACAAACACAGTGCGGTACCAAAACCCCCACCCACAATCAAGTCGCCGCATGAAAGAAGTAAGGGGCATATTTATGAGTTCTGGCGCATCTCTGTAAATCAACAGGGATGCGCCAGAACAAATGCGTCACGCAAAACTACCCTTGTGTCACGGCGGATGCGCTGCATTTACAATGCGGCACGACGTGGCACAAGGGTAGGCAGATGCTTGATGCATCTCGTGACGTAAGGGCGGTGCATCGCTGGAGTCGCGTCGCAAGCACGACGCGACTCCAGCAATGCTCGGGTGTGCCCTATACTTAACGTGCAGCGTCAGTCATTATGCCTGCTTCAAGCAGGCGTAAGGAATTGACGTAGCAGCGTCGCACAAGTGCCTGCGTGAAATCTTGCAGATTTCACGCAGGCACTTTTGCGAGGCGCACCTGCCCCGGAACGCCCACCCTGCGCCGGAACGCCCACATGTGGCGCAGGGCTTTACAACGTGACGCATCTGCCTAGATGCGTCACGTTGTAAATGGGTCGCAGGGATGCGCCATGTTTACGCCGCCGTTGCGTGACGCAACAGCGGCATAAACGTGGCGCAAGTGCCTTGTAAATCTGCCTATAAGTGTCAAAGAGACTGAGGCTGAGACGACAGATCCTACCGGCTTCATCTTTTGATTCCAGACTGAAGACTATGAAAGTTGTCTGCACCATCCACCCTGTCCTCTACTCCTTCTCTCTTTCTTTACTTTCCTCCTTCCCTTTTGAGGGCAATATATAGCAATGCCAATTGCAAGTACGCCTAGCTCGCGCGCGGGACCAAGCAGGACATCGTGACGCCTACTGTAACCTCACTGGCGACTCCAAAATTGCTGTTACTATATCTGTACTGTACTTACAAAATTTTTCTAATAAAATTATCTGTACTGTACTTACACAATTCTTCTAATAAAATGATCTGTACTGTACTTACAAAATTCTTGTAATTAAATGTTTTGAAATTTAATAAAAAATAAAAAAAGAAGTGTTATCCATCAAGATCCTATTTAAGGCCATACTGGGAGTTATCCATCAAGATCCTATTTAAGGCCATACTGGATTCAGAGCCCTTCTTGAAAGTTGAGACAAATTCAGGAAGATCTCCATACTTCCATATCCCAGGATGAGTATTCCAACTCCTGAAGCGTGACACATGGCAAGGGCAGATACATTGCAGCATGGAAGAAGCTGCAGTGTCAGTCTGGAATGTCCTGTCTCACTCAGGTCTGTTGGTCCGTGGTACACACACGAGTACATTGTGGAAGTACTCTAACCTCACGGAGCCTGTCGTTATCAATGCCACAAAGAGCCCTGCTTTCAGCATGAAAGTAAAGGAGCATTATGAGGCGCGCACAGGATTGTGGGTATACAGAGTGCCGGTGACGCTTCCTCTCGAGCATCCTGCCCTCTAGCGGCAAGAAGGAGCGTTGCACCTCCCGCTCCTTCGCGCTGTGACGCAGGGCGCCTCGTTCTGCATCACGTGTCCCTGTGACGCCTCTCCTCAGCGGCCGAGGAGGCCCGACCCACCCCGATGATTACATTTCTGACCAATCACGGAGTTTCTTGTACAGAAACACTCCAAAAATTTCAACAACTTCCGCTTCTCACGGCCCCTCGAGGTGCGCGTGATTCACGGAGTGCCAATTTCTATTTTGTTGGTAAAGAGGTGTCTTTTCCGCGCAGTCACAATAAAATTATAACTACCTACTGGTAGGGTGACTTTACAGCGGTGACGTGTCAGTCACCCTCATGAATGCCTCTGTGTGCACACCTACAGGCGCTCCTTCTCCTATTAAGGAAACGCCTGTGTCGCCTGGACTGATGAATCGGATGTTTGCCGCAGAGGCTTCTGGGTATGCAAATGAATGTGGCTGGCCGCGCCCCCTCTAGTGACAGCAAGGCTCCTGCAGCAGCCCCATGGGGACTTGCGCTTTGGATCCCAAATGTGTAATTTACATCTAGAATCGTTTCAAGCAATGGAGGGAGAAGTACACTGTATTTGTTTCCTTTCTTGTCAGGGCGTCAGTTCTGACTCAAGATTCCATCATCTTCACTTCCACTATTACGTATATAGTTATATTTAATAACATGTAGAACAATACACTAATTACCCGGAATTTCCCTTAGAAACGTAGTATGCCTTGTTTCCTACTCTGCCCCCTACGTTCTTAAATGTCCGCTCATTATCGTTTTAAATGCCACAAAGAGCTCTGCATTCATATGAAAGTGAAACAGCTTTATGAGGTGCGCACAGGATTGAGGGTATGCAGATTAGGAGTGACGCACCGAATGTTCCTCCGGAGCAGCCCGACCTCTAACGACAGGAAGGAGCGTTGCACGGCGCCTCATTCTGCCTTTCTCCCTTCCGCTACCCGTTGTTGCACGCGCTGCGATGGTGCCTTCCTGCGGGACCCCGACTGTCCCCGGAAGACCTGACATTTCACCCAATCACGGAGTTTCTTGGACAGAAACCCTCCAAAAATGAAGAAAATCCCGCTTCTCACGGCCCCTCGAAGTGCGCGTGACCCGCGGAGTATTAAACAAAAGATTAAGTACTTTAGGATGTAGTTCTCCTGTCCGCACTATCACCATAACTTCCTACTAGTAGGGCGACTTTACACCGGTGACGTGTCAGTCATCCTCATGAATGCCTCTGTGTGCACAGCTACAGGCGCTCCTTTTACTGTTAAACAAACGCCTGTGTCGCCTGTACTGATGAATCCGGTGTTTGCCGCAGAGGCTTCTGGGTATGCAAATGACTGTGGCTAGCCACGCCCCCTCCAGTGACAGCAAGGCTCCTGCAGCAGCCCCATGGTGACTTGTGCTCTGGATCCAGGCTGTGAAGAGTCTCAAAATCCAGTAATAATCACACAGGCAACATTTCAGGACAGGGAAGGGGAGATTTAAAATAGAAAATCAGGAGAATGAAAATCCCCCATTGACTTCTGTTGTAGAAAATGCAATTTCAGGCAAGAGACGGCTAAAATAAAGGCATTTGTGCCTTGAAAAATCGGTAGTCTCCCGCCTGAATCGGGTCTATTGGCATGTATGAATAATGACGAAAGGCTCCGTGGGGTTAGGGTACTTCCACAATATACTCACGTGCATACGTGCCAACAGACCTGATTCATACAGGACAGTCCCAACTTTTGAAGCCAAAAAGGCTGTCTCTGCCTTGTCAGGGGGAGAATTATTACAGAGCAGGAGGAGTCAGGGGCTGGGGCCAGGGGTGGATTGGCAAGGCGGGCATTCGGGAATGGGCCGAAGGGCCGGTGCCTCAGTGCCCTCTGTGGGCCGTTTTTTTTCTCCCCTGTCCCAGTCCACAGAGAGTGGACTAGGAAAGGGGAGAAAAAAAAACGGCCCACAGAGTGCACGGAGACAGAGAGAGGGAAATGAAAGCAGCCTCGCTGTGCGGCCAGACGCGATTGTCAGCTGTGGCCTCTCTTTCACCCCTGCCCTGCCAAGCAATCAAGCTGAGGCTGGGCTGGGGAGGGGTGATTGTGTGCAATAATCGGCCTCCCTGGGGGCCATGTGTTTCTCAGGCCTTTGAGCCATTTGCACCTCGGCCCCCCTGGGGCCCATGCACCCCAGAAGTGTTAGTCTTAACACCTCGCCCACAGCCCTTCAGATTCAGGGAATAGTGGACGAGGAAGAATGGGTCTTGCTGTGGGGGCCAGGTGATGTTTGGAATTTTTTGTTTTATTTATTTATTTATGCGATTTTATACAGCGCGGACTTTACCCAAAGGTGTCAGAGCGCTTCACACTAGGAACAGCAATAATACATGAGGAGAAAATTATAAGTGGACAAATTACAAAAGCAAACGTTAAGTTACATGAATCAAAAGTGACAATAGTGAGCAACCAAAATAGAAGAGGAGCAAACGATGCATTACAGGAGGAAAAGGAGATATGTGTGCAGGTTACAAAAGCGTACAAAATACAAGTAGAGGTATAGTACTGCAGTTAATGGTAGACACTCCAGCACAAGAACAAACGTTACGTAGGAAATGGTGGCACTTGTGCAAGTAGGTGCCAGCCAGCACCCTCCCGCCAGCTCAGCGAACCCCAGCCAGGCCGCCGACAACCTCACAAAGTGGATCAGCAACTGCGCAGACGACCTCGCCCCTCTGAGGACCCCGCCTAGCTGACCCGGCAGCAAGAAGGCCCCATGGTTCACCGACAAACTCAAGAGCTCCAAGAAGAACTGCCGAGCCCTCGAGAAAGCCTGGAGAAGGGAGCCAACACCGGACAACATGACCACCGTCAAGCTCGCCACCCGGAAGCACCATCAACTGATCCGCGCCACCAAGAAAACAGCATTCAAGGACCGGCTGGACAACAACGCACACAACTGCAAGGAACTTTTCAACATCGTGAAAGAGCTCTCCAACCCCAACGCCGGAAACAACGACATCACCCCGTCGCAAGACCTCTGCAACTCCCTCGCCTCCTACTTCCACAACAAGATCGCGGACATACACAACAGCTTCAGCCCACAAACAACGCTCCCAACGACCGCACCAACGCCCCCCACCACCACCCTCAGCGCCTGGACCCAGATCAACACAGAAGACACCATCTGCACGATGAACTCTATCCACTCCGGATCCCCGACCGACCCGTGCCCCCACCACGTCTTCAACAAGGCCGACGCTGTCATCGCACCCCACCTGCGGGACATCATCAACTCCTCCTTCGACACCGCCACCTTCCCGGAGAGCTGGAAGCACGCCGAACTCAGCGCTCTACTAAAGAAACCAACAGCGGACCCCACCGAACTCAAGAATTACCGCCCCATCTCGCTCCTCCCGTTCCCAGCCAAAGTCATCGAGAAGACCATCAACAAGCAGCTGGCCGCCTTCCTCGAGACAAATGGATCCCTCGACCCCACTCAGTCTGGCTTCCGAGCCAACCACAGCACCGAGACCGCCCTCATCGCTGCCACCGATGACATCCGAGCCCTGCTGGACAACGGTGAAACAGCGTCCCTCATCCTCCTAGACCTCTCCGCGGCGTTCGACACTGTCTGCCACCGCACCCTAGTGCAGCGCCTCAGCAACATCGGAATCCAGGAAAAGGCACTGGAGTGGATCATCTCCTTCCTCGCTGGAAGGACACAGAGAGTCCGCCTACCACCGTTCAGATCTGCAGCCACGGAAGTCATCTGCGGCGTACCTCAGGGCTCCTCTCTCAGCCCCACCCTCTTCAACGTCTACATGAGCCCCCTTGCGGCCATCGCACGCCAACACAACCTCAACATCATCTCCTACGCCGACGACACCCAGCTGATCCTCTCCCTGACCAACGACCCCGCCGCCGCCAGAACCAACCTCCACGAAGGGATGAAAGACGTAGCCGAGTGGATGACGACCAGCTTCAACCCTTGAACACACCTCATCGCCCATCAAGTATCCACTTACAGTGTCATGCATGCCACACTCCTGACCATTATGTATGCTGAGAGAAGTTGGCCTGGCATATATTTGTCCACTATTCAAGTGGGCATTTTTCACCAGTCCAAACGACCCTTATTGATGGTAGGTTTAGACAACCTTTTTAGAAAGCTATCCTAGTGGTAGCTGTGGAGAGCAGCCTTCAGGCTAAGTCTTGAAGGAATGTAAAGCAGCTGGTTTTACCAGTCGATAATCTCTTGAATAATCAAATGAAAGTATACCACACAAGGTATATATATAAAATACATGTATTTATTCTAAACACAACCCCTCTCGTCTCTTTATGAGGCTAGAGGTAAAAGTACAATACAAGAACTTAAATAGCACACAGTTAAGTAGCAGAGTATGCGTTTTGCCCTAGGGGCCTTACAAACCATAAACTAAGAAAGTGGTATAAGTACTGCTCTCAACACAGAGACCATGCCTAGAGCCTGTAGAACCGCGGGAGCAACCAGGAACCACCCATGGTAGGGACGCAGGAGACCCACGGGGGACGTGTGCTGTGTCTAAACACGGCCGCAAATCACCATTGACTTCTATGGGGAAAGTTAGAGTTACAGTTTTAAAGTTTAAGGACACTTAGGAGTGGACTACGTAAAACCCGTTCAGAACTCAAGATGGCGGCCGTGTAGGACGGCCGGGAAGCAGTGAGGCTGAGGAGATGCGGTTTTGAGATCAGGAATCAAGGAGCTGCCGGCTATACACTTACTAACCCACACCAATGAGGATTGCGAAAGATGTCAGAAAATTAACTTTGTAAACATGGCAGAGTAACCAAACAAACCGAGCGATTGCCGTATGCTTCTTACCTGCCGCCGGCCGCTCAAGCGGCTCCTCCTGGAACTGACGCAGGCACTGAGGTCGCTCACGTCAGGAGACGTACCTGGAGCAGGCCTGCTAGCGGAGCGGAGTTCACGGAGTTCGCGGCTCAGGAGGCATCAGCTGCTACAGCGGCAAAAGACGCGGAGCATCCTGGAGCTTGCGGAGGCAGAAAAGAAAAGGGGCAGCGGTCAACTGGATTCCAGCGAGCAATTTGGTGACAAAGAACGAAGAAGGGAGATTATGGCCCCCAAAGCGAGTGCGAGCGCCAAGGCAGCTTCAAGAAGGAAGGCTGCAGCGGAGTTGGCGGAGATAGCCGCGGAGAAGGAACATGAAGGCATTAGAAATAAAAAACAAACGTCCCCCGTGAGGAAGACTGTGCAGCAACAAGCAGCAATCAAGGGCAAACAAGGTACTACTCCTATATCCGATATTTTTCTAAAAGTAATTAAGGAAAAAGATTCCAATAATGAGGCCACAGCTGAGGTGTTTGAGGAGGTTAGCTGCCCGAAAGACGGTGGAGGGGCCACGGAAGATATAGTGGACACCCCAGTTCAGTTAAGTGCCTTAACAAACTTACAAGAGAATGCTGGCCTTCTGGGGGAAGCTGATAATAATACCCCCGCGATCCGGGACATAGACACAGGCCCCCCAGTGTTGGAGGAGGAGGCGGGCGATAAGAAGGAAGCTCCGAGCGAGGCTTTTTTCTCGGTTTCTGAGGGGGGGGGGAATGGTCTGAGGAAGACGATGTGAGAAGTTGGCCCGATATGCAACGTTCGCTATTCTAGCGACCGCTATGTATCGTTCCAACGACCCTTATGGTGTTTGGTTGTAAGTCAACCTATAGACCAGCTATCCTAGTAGCGTGGATACGAGCAGTCTAAGGCTAAAGACTCGAGAGGGCGTGTTAAGCCAGCTGTTTACCACACATGTACCCCTTGAACACCCAGTGAAAGGACACCACACAAGTGTTATGAAAATAAACAGGATATTTATTAAGAATCACAACAGCCCTGTACTCTTTATGAGGACAGGGTACTAAGCACAAACCAAATCTCTTTAGCAAATACTTCAAGTGCACAGTTTAAAAACAAGTGTCCGAGGACACGGAAAGGGTAAGGTCTCGGGCGGACCCGATAAGGCAAGTCGGAAGCGAGGGACTCGGGACCCTAGAGTAAGGAGGCTATGCAGGCACCGAAATGCCGAGTTACCTAGCCACGGGGGCTGCGGCTGCACAAGTCTTACAGGCGTCGGGGTCTTCGCTGACGAGCCAGGAGCCGGAAGAAAGGAGTTGCTGGCCGGCGACCAGTGCTGAATAGTTCATAGAGATCCAAGCCTGGATCGGAGATTGATGAAACCTGAAAGCAGAGGGGACCAAGTTCGTACTACTAGCCAGTAGTCAGAGGGTACCAGGAAGGCACCGGTTGGCCGTCACCTCGACTAGGTGAGTGGGCGACGCTAGGCTCTGCAGTCTCACGGACCAGGAGGCGTTGTCGGCGACCACGGTGGAGGTGCGAGCTGTCCCACGAAGGATGATGCTGTCGGCGTCGCTGGGCCCAGGATGGGGCAACAAGCCTTGGCAGATCTCAGGGCCACGCGGTGGGCCTAAGATGGCGTCTTGAGTGGACCAGGAGGGTCCGGGGTGCTTCTCGCAAAGATGGAAGCAAGGGCCAGTCTGGAGCAACCAGACCAGCAGTGATGATTCTCGGATGTCGTCACAGAAGGGCACAAGCCAGCGGCGAGTGACCAGACAACGTGCTGAGCAGCGAGCAGAAGGGCCCCACGCAGATCGTGGAGATGCTGGGAGACTGCACTTCGGTGCTAGAGCGGCTCAGGGTCGGGGCTTCTCGGACCCCAGAGCACTCACCAGAGAGTTACCTCGATGGTCGTGCTGGTTTTTAAGAGCGTGCAGGTTCTGATGATGGCCGGTCCCTCGAGGTCTCGTCGCACCCACAGATCACAGCTGAGCTGATGACGTGGGTAGAGGTCAGAGGTGCCAGGGAAGCCGGTTCTCGTCGAGCTGGGCCGTCGGATCCTTGAGGGAGGACTTGCAGCAAACCGCAGAGTTCTTAGTTGGTGCCCGCTGATGCAGGGTGACTACTCCTTAGCCACAAGGGAGAAATCTTGAGAAGAGTCTTGAGTGTCCTTTCGTAGAAAGTAGTTCTTGATTCAAAGATGATCTAATTTGGAAGGGTCCCCGCTCCGGTCTTTATCCTAAAGAAAGGGGTGGGTACATGACTAGGTCCTGCCCTAAGGGTGGGACCAGGAAGGGGGGTAGTTACGCCCCTCTCCCCTGCCGGACTTTCCCCAGGCCAGGGCTGTCGCCCCTGGAACTGGTTCTAACCGGCAGATGCGTAGTGAGCACCGGGGTGCCACTCCGCAGTCACCTTCTCGCCAAAGCCCTACCTACCCAGAATACACAAACCCTGTCTGGGACGGTGCGAACAGCGCCCTTGACAGGAAACCCTTTGTCCAAGTGCTCCTCGCTGGAAGGACTCCCAGCAGCAGGAGGTCAGACTTGTGTCTGTGGTGGCAGCATCCATTTTGTGGAGCTGAGGCTTCAGTTAACTTTAACCGGGGTTCACAGTTACGTACATGTCGTGTCCCTCTAGAAGGGTGGGATACTAACCTCATCGCCAGAATTGGTGAGAGGGCAGCACCCCGATTCGTATGACACCTTACTCGACATGCTTTGATAACGCGATACCGGAGTTACCGATATGGTACGCGTTATCATGGAACAGCTATTGGGTCTTGATTCCGCAAGCTGCAGCCGGGCTCGGCTCGGGCCTGAACCTAGCTCACACGAGCCCACGCACTCTGCCTTCAGGATTGTTAAGGCCTGCCATAGGAGTGACTGATAGGAACTCGGGTGTCCATTGTATGGTTAGATATAGAGCTACTATACCTAAAGCGAAGGGTGGTTACACGTCTTCGCCCCAGCTGTCGTGCAGCCAGTTGTGTCAAATTTAAGAGGCCAGCCAGGGGTGGCATAATACATGCTGCAGCCCCTGGCGGCCCTGGGTACACCTATGCCCTGCGTTACGGGGTCTGATAAGGCGGCCCAGTACCAATTGGTAAATGCACCTAGGGTACATATCGTAATTTAGAAAGAGAACAGCCAGGCTGTGGGTCTGATTAGCAGGCCCGCAGCCAGAGAAAGTCGTAAACCAGTGAAACAAAAGCAAAAAATCTGGGTGATCATAGGATTGCAGACCCTACTCTCCTACATGACCCCCCCCCAAACGTCGGAACAATAAGCTAACCTTGACCAGGTGAGTCTTCTTGTTCGAAGTGGAAATATCTGGAGAGCCCATCGGCATTGCCATGATCAGTACCAGGTCTATGTTCCACTGTAAAGTCCATCCCCTGTAGGGAAATGGACCACCTAAGCAGTTTGGGGTTTTCACCCTTCATCTGATTTAGCCACAAGAGGGGCTTATGGTCGGTCTGAATCTTGAAGTGAGTGCCAAACAAGTATGGCCTCGGCTTCTTCAGGGCCCAAACCACAGCAAAGGCCTCCCTCTCAATAGCTGACCAATTCTTCTCTCTAGGGGTCAGCCTTCTGCTTATAAAAGCAATGGGCTGGTCTTGACCATCAAAATTCAGTTGAGAAAGAACAGCTCCCACACCCAACTCAGAAGCATCTGTTTGGACAATGAATGGTTTGGAGTAGTCCGGACTCTTGAGGATAGGCGCCGTGCACATGGCCTGCTTTAGGTCATCGAATGCTTTTTGACAGCTCGCTGTCCACTGAACTTTTTTTGGCATTTTCTTACTTGTCAGTTCGTTTAATGGTGTCACAATGGAACCATAGTTCCTGACAAACTTCCGGTAGTATCCAGTCAGGCCCAAGAAAGCTCGAACCTGAGTCTGGGTGGTTGGAGGAGCCCAGTCCCTGATTGACTGTATCTTGCTCTCCAGTGGCTGAACCTGGCCTCCACCGACAAGGTGGCCCAGGTATACAACCTGTGTCTGCCCTATCTGGCACTTGGTGGCCTTGATAGTGAGGCCTGCTGCTTGCAGGGCCTCCAACGCTTTCCGCAGGTGGACCAGGTGATCCTCCCAGGTGGAGCTAAAGACAGCAATATCGTCAAGATACGCCGCACAGAAGTCATCCAGCCCAGTAAGGACTTGATTCACCAACCTTTGGAAGGTGGCAGGTGCATTCTTCAGACCAAAGGGCATCACCACGAACTGATAATGCCCACCAGGGGTTGAAAATGCGGTTTTAGGCTTGGCGTCCTCAGCTAACCTGATTTGCCAATACCCAGCTGTTAGGTCAAACGTACTTAGGTAGTTGGCCGAAGCCAATCTATCGATAAGCTCGTCTGCCCTCGGTATTGGGTGGGCGTCAGTCTTAGTGACTGCATTGAGACCCCTGTAGTCTACGCAGAACCTCATCTCTCTCTTACCACCCTGGGTGTGAGGTTTCGGCACTAGAACTACGGGACTAGCCCAAGGGCTATCCGAGGGTTCAATGACTCCCAGCTCCAACATTTTCTGCACTTCACTCTTGATGCAGTCTCTAACGTGATCAGGCTGCCGGTAGATTTTACTCTTAACGGGCAAGCTGTCACCAGTGTCAACCTCATGGGTGCACCAATCGGTCTGGCTGGGTGTTAGAGAAAACATATGTCTGAACGACTGAAGAACCTGTTTACAGTCGCTCTGTTGATGTTCGGAGAGGCTGCCACAAAAGACAACACCATCTACCGATCCATCGTCAGGATTCTGAGTGAGCAGGTCGGGGAGAGGGTCACTCTCCTCCTCCTGTCCCTCATCTATGGCCATGAGCAAACTCATGTCCTTCCTGTCGACATATGCTTTAAGCCTGTTGACATGAAGCACCCTGTGGGGGCTCCGGGGAGTTCCCAGGTCGACCAGGTAGGTGACCTCTCCCTTTTTCTCCAGGATGGTGTAGGGCCCGGACCATTTGTCCTTGAGTGCTGCTGGGGCCACTGGCTCCAACACCCACACCTTCTGTCCGGGCTGGTAAACAGTCAAGACAGCCTTTTGGTCATGCCAAGCTTTTTGGAGTTCTTGGCTGGCCTTAAGGTTTTCAGATGCCTTTTCCATGTATTCAGCCATCCGCGAGCGGAGGCCAAGCACATAGTCCACTATGTTGGTTGCAGGCTTTTTGAGAGGTCTCTCCCATCCTTCCTTCACCAAACACAGGGGTCCCCTTACAGGATGCCCGTACAAAAGTTCAAAAGGGCTGTAGCCAACCCCCTTCTGTGGGACTTCTCTGTAGGCGAACAAGAGGCAGGGGATCAGGACGTCCCATCTACGCCGAAGCTTTTCAGGTAGTCCATGAATCATCCCTTTTAGGGTCCTGTTGAATCTCTCAACAAGCCCATTGCATTGTGGGTGATAGGGTGTAGTGAACTTGTAGTTAACACCACATTCCTTCCACATAGCAGTTAAGTAGCTCGACATAAAGTTTGCACCTCTGTCGGAGACGACCTCCTTAGGGAAGCCCACTCTGGAGAACACTCCAACTAGGGCTCTTGCCACAACAGGGGCTGTAGTGGTCCTAAGGGGAATAGCTTCAGGATACCTGGTGGCATGATCCACTACCACCAGTATAAACTTGTGCCCTGATGCTGTAGGTGGTTCCATGGGACCGACGATGTCGATCCCCACCCGTTCAAAGGGTACCCCCACCACAGGCAGTGGTATAAGGGGGGCCTTTGTCGTGCCACCTGACTTACCACTGGCTTGGCAAGTGACACAGGAGCGGCAAAACTCCTTGGTATCTTCGTTCATGTGAGGCCAGTGAAAGTGTGAGACAAGCCTGTCCCACGTTTTCGTCTGGCCCAAGTGACCTGCTAAGGGAATCTCGTGGGCCAAGGTAAGTAGGAAACCACGCTGAGACAACGGTACAACCAGCCTCCTGGTCATGCCAGGCTTGGGGTCTCTTGACTCAGTGTACAGGAGTCCATCTTCCCAGTATACCTTGTGGGTACCTGTGGCGTTCCCAGCAGCCTCAGCAGCAGCTTGCTGTCTGAGGGGTTCAAGAGAAGGGCAGTCTAACTGGTCCTTCCCCAGGTCTTCCCTTGAGGGTCCCCCTGAACCCAAGAATTCAACTTGATCAAGTTCGAATTCCTTACGCTCAGTTTCCCGCAATTCCTGTAGGTCAGCCTCCTCTGAGACTTGATCCTCGACCTGGGGCAAGGGGGAAGGCGCAGCCTTAACCCTACTGCTCTTTTTCTTGGGAGGTGTCTGGTCCGTTGTTCCAGGATCCAGCACCTGTTCAGTGGGGCATTTCCTGACCTGTGACCTAGTCACAGCGAACACATGTGCTGGCAAACCTAACATTTCCATGTGAGTCCGGTGCTCCACTTCTGACCATTGTGACGACTCCAAATCATTGCCCAACAAACAATCCACTGGGAGGTCTGGACTAACTACAACCTTCTTTTGGCCAGTTACCCCTCCCCAGGAGAAAGCTACAATTGCCATACTGTGATTGGTAGTGACATTGCTTGCATTGGTCACCAGGAATTCTGTACCTGGCATGATCTGTCCAGGGTCCACAAAGTTAGGCGTCACCATGGTGACGCTGGCACAAGTGTCCCTATAGGCCTGAGCCATCTTTCCATTTATGAAAGGCGTCTGTCGGTATTTGCCCAAAGAATTGGGGCTTACGTCAGGGGACACGTCCACGTCCCCTGTACTGACAAGGACAGCCTGAGTGAGTGTGCCAACTAAGTTGTCACGCCCCTCAGAACCCAGGGTTAACCCTACTAAACCCTTGGGAGGCGCACTACCACTGCTGACTGTACTAGGGGGCACAGGTGCCTTAGGGGCTGCAGTGGCAGGAGTCTGCCCTCCTCCTTTCTTGGTGCACTCACTAAACCAGTGAGATTTACTTTTACAGTACTGGCACCATCTTTTGGATTGGCCTTCTTTCTTCTTTTGGGGAGCCTGACCCCCACCCTCTTTGGGTTGTTGGGGACCTGTCGAAGACTTCTGGTCACTCTGTTCCTCTTTAGAATCTTTACCCTTCTGGTCTGCTTTCTTCTGACCACCTTGATTCTGGCCCTGGTTCTGTTTAACTCTTGTACGAACCCATCTGTCTGCCTTCTTTCCCAATTCTTGGGGAGAGGTCAGATCCGAGTCGACAAGATGCTGATGCAACAACTGGTTCTGACAATTGTTTAAAATTTGCTCTCTCATCATCAAATTATACAATCCTTCGTAATCAGTAACCTTACTGCCCAGCAACCAGCCCTCAAAAGCCTTAGTGGCACAATCGACAAAATCAGACCAATCTTGAGACTGCGTTTTCTGGGTATCCCTGAACAGCACCCTGTACTGCTCAGTGGTTAGGCCGAACCCTTCAACGAGTGTATTTTTCAAGATTTGGTAATTGTTAGCATCCTCCACCCTTGTGGTGAGGAGCTTGTCTCTTCCTTTTCCTTCAAAGGAGAGCCACAAGATAGCTGCCCACTGACTCTGGGGAACGCCCTGCACAGTGCAGGCCCTCTCCAACGCAGTAATCCATTTGTGGATGTCGTCCCCTTGTTTAAAGGGGGGCACTATCTTACCAAGGTGTTTCGTATCGAAACTCTTTTCCCTATTACTAGGTACATTGCTGCCACCAGTGGGGACTACCCCACTTAACTGTTGCTCTCTTGCAAAGGCAAGCCTCTCTTTGGCCAGGGCAAGTTCTTCCCTTTCGATCCTTAGATTAGCTGCCCTTTCCTTAGCTTCGTACACTCTCCTCTGGGGGGACGTCATCCCTCTCTGAGACGAGTTGTGAGAGCCATTGGTTTGAAGGGATCTGCCAGAGCCTCTTGACAGAGACCTGGCTCGTCCATTCCCAATGTTAAGCTGACCTGATAGTGGCCCCAGGGGTCCCCCAGTACCGCTATCATGTTTGCTTAAGTTGGACCTGCTTAGTCTGACGACTTCTACCTGTCCCTTGTCTGCCTCATCCCCAGAGAGATCCTCATCCTCATCCTCCTCCACATCTTCGTTCTCAGTTGCGAGGTGGATGAGGTCAGGATCGTCCCGGGTTCCCTCGAGGGGAGGCATGTCTCCTTCTGGATTAGAAGAGCTACGCAGTTTCTCAGCTCTTCTGGCATCATAAGTCTCCAAGAGACCAATCAGAAAGGACGTTGTGGGGTTAGACCCCTGCTGAATCTTCCTGGAGTGACACAGTCGTCTTAACTCCTTGAAGCTCAGCACAGTATATCCTGAAGGGATGACCTGTGGAGGGTCAACTGACATAAGGGGAGACCCAGAGTTTCCTCCTTTGTCCGACATACTGTTTCTAGTGTGGTGTAAGTGGTGCACTTACCTACACTACGTGTTTACCTACTGTACCCTTGCTAAGAGTTGTAGCCAAGGTGTGCTAAGCCTTGAGGAGCTACAACAGCTGGTTCAGTAGAACTCAGAGTATTCTAAGCTTTGGTTATATGTACTAACAGTACTTGCGCGATCTTTCAACAAGATATTCTTAGGATACGTGTGGTAAAACAACAGCAAGCTCAAATCCCAACCGCTGCTCACCAATGTGAGAAGTTGGCCCGATATGCAACGTTCGCTATTCTAGCGACCGCTATGTATCGTTCCAACGACCCTTATGGTGTTTGGTTGTAAGTCAACCTATAGACCAGCTATCCTAGTAGCGTGGATACGAGCAGTCTAAGGCTAAAGACTCGAGAGGGCGTGTTAAGCCAGCTGTTTACCACACATGTACCCCTTGAACACCCAGTGAAAGGACACCACACAAGTGTTATGAAAATAAACAGGATATTTATTAAGAATCACAACAGCCCTGTACTCTTTATGAGGACAGGGTACTAAGCACAAACCAAATCTCTTTAGCAAATACTTCAAGTGCACAGTTTAAAAACAAGTGTCCGAGGACACGGTAGGGTAAGGTCTCGGGCGGACCCGATAAGGCAAGTCGGAAGCGAGGGACTCGGGACCCTAGAGTAAGGAGGCTATGCAGGCACCGAAATGCCGAGTTACCTAGCCACGGGGGCTGCGGCTGCACAAGTCTTACAGGCGTCGGGGTCTTCGCTGACGAGCCAGGAGCCGGAAGAAAGGAGTTGCTGGCCGGCGACCAGTGCTGAATAGTTCATAGAGATCCAAGCCTGGATCGGAGATTGATGAAACCTGAAAGCAGAGGGGACCAAGTTCGTACTACTAGCCAGTAGTCAGAGGGTACCAGGAAGGCACCGGTTGGCCGTCACCTCGACTAGGTGAGTGGGCGACGCTAGGCTCTGCAGTCTCACGGACCAGGAGGCGTTGTCGGCGACCACGGTGGAGGTGCGAGCTGTCCCACGAAGGATGATGCTGTCGGCGTCGCTGGGCCCAGGATGGGGCAACAAGCCTTGGCAGATCTCAGGGCCACGCGGTGGGCCTAAGATGGCGTCTTGAGTGGACCAGGAGGGTCCGGGGTGCTTCTCGCAAAGATGGAAGCAAGGGCCAGTCTGGAGCAACCAGACCAGCAGTGATGATTCTCGGATGTCGTCACAGAAGGGCACAAGCCAGCGGCGAGTGACCAGACAACGTGCTGAGCAGCGAGCAGAAGGGCCCCACGCAGATCGTGGAGATGCTGGGAGACTGCACTTCGGTGCTAGAGCGGCTCAGGGTCGGGGCTTCTCGGACCCCAGAGCACTCACCAGAGAGTTACCTCGATGGTCGTGCTGGTTTTTAAGAGCGTGCAGGTTCTGATGATGGCCGGTCCCTCGAGGTCTCGTCGCACCCACAGATCACAGCTGAGCTGATGACGTGGGTAGAGGTCAGAGGTGCCAGGGAAGCCGGTTCTCGTCGAGCTGGGCCGTCGGATCCTTGAGGGAGGACTTGCAGCAAACCGCAGAGTTCTTAGTTGGTGCCCGCTGATGCAGGGTGACTACTCCTTAGCCACAAGGGAGAAATCTTGAGAAGAGTCTTGAGTGTCCTTTCGTAGAAAGTAGTTCTTGATTCAAAGATGATCTAATTTGGAAGGGTCCCCGCTCCGGTCTTTATCCTAAAGAAAGGGGTGGGTACATGACTAGGTCCTGCCCTAAGGGTGGGACCAGGAAGGGGGGTAGTTACGCCCCTCTCCCCTGCCGGACTTTCGCCAGGCCAGGGCTGTCGCCCCTGGAACTGGTTCTAACCGGCAGATGCGTAGTGAGCACCGGGGTGCCACTCCGCAGTCACCTTCTCGCCAAAGCCCTACCTACCCAGAATACACAAACCCTGTCTGGGACGGTGCGAACAGCGCCCTTGACAGGAAACCCTTTGTCCAAGTGCTCCTCGCTGGAAGGACTCCCAGCAGCAGGAGGTCAGACTTGTGTCTGTGGTGGCAGCATCCATTTTGTGGAGCTGAGGCTTCAGTTAACTTTAACCGGGGTTCACAGTTACGTACATGTCGTGTCCCTCTAGAAGGGTGGGATACTAACCTCATCGCCAGAATTGGTGAGAGGGCAGCACCCCGATTCGTATGACACCTTACTCGACATGCTTTGATAACGCGATACCGGAGTTACCGATATGGTACGCGTTATCATGGAACAGCTATTGGGTCTTGATTCCGCAAGCTGCAGCCGGGCTCGGCTCGGGCCTGAACCTAGCTCACACGAGCCCACGCACTCTGCCTTCAGGATTGTTAAGGCCTGCCATAGGAGTGACTGATAGGAACTCGGGTGTCCATTGTATGGTTAGATATAGAGCTACTATACCTAAAGCGAAGGGTGGTTACACGTCTTCGCCCCAGCTGTCGTGCAGCCAGTTGTGTCAAATTTAAGAGGCCAGCCAGGGGTGGCATAATACATGCTGCAGCCCCTGGCGGCCCTGGGTACACCTATGCCCTGCGTTACGGGGTCTGATAAGGCGGCCCAGTACCAATTGGTAAATGCACCTAGGGTACATATCGTAATTTAGAAAGAGAACAGCCAGGCTGTGGGTCTGATTAGCAGGCCCGCAGCCAGAGAAAGTCGTAAACCAGTGAAACAAAAGCAAAAAATCTGGGTGATCATAGGATTGCAGACCCTACTCTCCTACAGACGACAGCCTGGAGCAAGAAGCCAGTGGTTCGGTCACGGATAGCGACCTGGATCAGGAGGATTTCAATCCCCCAACAACGGCGGTGAAATCCAATACAGGAGCAAAAACACAGGGACGCAGATGGGACTATCCGACAACTAACCCCCTACTCGAAAGCCCGGGAGGGGAAGCGGCACAGATTTCACTTCTGGAGGTGATACACCAGGAGATAATCGCGCACAGGGAAGAGGCTCGCCAAGAAAGTCGCAAATCACAGGCGGCGGTGAGAAAAATGCAAGGGGTAGTAAGGAAACTGGCCAAAGTGTGTGTGAATCTGGGAGATCGGGTTACAAATCTGGAGGAGAGAGTGGTATCGACCGAAGCAGAGACAGCGGCCACTTCAAGCAGGGTAGATCTCCAGGGCGAACAGATGACAGATGTACAATGGAAGCTGGAGGCGTTGGAGAACAGGTCTCGACAGAATTATCTACGTGTACTGGGGATTCTGGAGGGATCAGAGGGGTCGGACATGAGAGCTTTTGTGACTAAACTGTTGGAGCATGCCTTCACAGAGCTGAAGGGATGGGACTGGGCAAGGGAGATCCAAAGGGCCCATCGCACCCCTTTCAAAGTGCATATAAACGCCAAAGAGGGGGATAAGCCCAGAGCAATTCTTATCTTTCTGGGTAACTATAATCTGAGGCAGGCAATATCAGAAAGGGCAAGACCGGACTTGAAAAAGGATGTGGATGGTTTCACCTTTTTTGTTCGTCCGGATTTCTGCCATGTTACCGTGGAGAGACGCTGGAGACTAAGGCAGATGATAAAACCATTTCAGGACAAGGGTATGCAGGCATATCTGATTAACCCAGTGCAGCTAAAAATAATTAACAGTGGTAGAACCTTGTACTTCTCTTCTGAGGTGAAAGCCAAGGAGTATTTGGACGCACAAAGGGTTTAGCAACACACTGAAGAGCAGAGGTGACCAGGGATCTAATGGTTAAAGATGAGCCGAAACCCAACGTGTTGATAGGCTAGAATAAGGAAACTGGCTTAAAAGGGAAATAAGTTAAAGAGGACTAAAGATGACTTTTTGATGGACAAAAAAAAAAAGGGGGGGAATGGTTATCAGGAATGGTGTGTGGGGTGTGGTGTGTAGGGTGGTGGGGACATGGGCGCAACAATTGGGGATTCTAACTTAAAAGGGTTAGGTTTTGTTTTTTCCTTATAGATTATCAGAAATCTCCTCGGTCTCAACTGCGAGCCATCACGTGCACAGACCAACAGAGCGCCTCTGAAAAGAGGGGGTGTGGGGGGGGGGGGTTGGAGGGGTCAGAGGGGGTGAAGTGAGGGAAGGGAGGGAAGGGTTGGGGGGGAAGGGTGGGAGGGGAGGGGGGGAGAAAAGCAAAAAGAATCGAGATGGTAATGGGCAAGGAGTCGGTATTTGGCAGAATATTGGATAAGAACAGTCAGATTGGATGCAGCAGTTATACCAACGATGTCACACATTAAGATCTGTACTATTAATGCAGGGGGGCTAAATGACTGGAAGAAACGGCAGAAATTGAGCCATTTCGTTAAGTTTAATAATATTGATATATTGTGTATACAGGAGACCCATCTGCCTTGGGCAAAAAGGAATTTATTGAATATGAATGGTTATGCTCTGTTAGGGTGTTCATCGCAATCCTCAATGACAAGGGGGGTTGCCATCGTGGGAAAATGCAATGTGGGGGGTGTGAGACGCACTAAGTCTGATGGGACTGGCAGATGGGTTCTAGCAGAACTGAATCTAGGTATTACATTATGTGTGGTTTATGGCTCAAATTAGGATGATCCAGCAGTATTTGATGTTCTGGAAGAGTCGCTGGCAGATTGGGGGACCCCCATTGTTTTTTGTGGAGATATGAATATTTCGGTTGATTGGAGGCAGGGAGTTAAATATACGGGACGTAAACCCAAGGTATTTCGGGCATTAGGCTCCTTACTGCAGTCGCATGGGTTAGTGGATGTCTGGGGGGAAAAAGAGCCCGCTGATCCAGGTTTTACCTATTTCTCGCACCCTTGCCAGAAATACTCTAAGTTGGATTACTTTTTTGTCTTGGTAGGGGAGCTATGTAATGTTAAAATGGCCAAGCTTCCCAGAACAGTATCTGATCTTAATCCTCTGATATTACTATACCAAGTGGACAATATCTCGAGGAAAGCAACAAGGTGGACATTCAAAAGGAAACTGTTAAATGATGATAGATTTGTAAAACACCTCAAACAATGGGCGAAAGAGTTCTTTGATGCCAACAGATATAGCGCATCCCGTAATGGGGTGTGGGAAGCCTTCAAGGCCTCCTTAAGGGGGGAAACGATAAGCTGTTCTGCTAGGTTAAGGAAGGAGGATAGAAATATGGTAGAGAAGCTCATTTTGGAGTTGGCGATGTCAGAGAAACGGCATATTGAGGAAATAGGGCTAGGCCAAGATGGTAGGGTAACGGCGAAAACTATGGCTGTGATCAAGGGAGATATTCAGAGGGTAGTTACACAAAAGGAAACCCGAGAGTATCAGGCGTCGAGGGCAAGGCGCTACGAGACAGGGGAACAAGCTGGAAGAGCGCTAGCACTGCAGATTAGGCAAGAAAATAACAGAAATAATATCCCCAGAATAGAGGATAATGGGATAGAGTATTCAGACCCGAAAGAGATAGTAGGAGTGTTCCAGAAATGTTATCAAAAATTATATGACCAGGAGGCGGGGGGACCAGCCTCAGGTCAAGGGCTGGGGGCTGCATGCCCGGTTCTAGATGATAGAAGCAGGGAGGAGCTGGACAAGGATATAACCATTGATGAGATTAGGAATGCAATACAGGATATAGCAGCAGGGAAAGCGGCGGACCCAGATGGGATCCCGCTGGAAGTTTATAAGAGTCTAGAGGAGGAAATTGCTCCACTACTGCTTGACTTATTTAATGGCATAATCTGCTCTGGGGAGATTCCTGATTCCTGGAAAGAGACCAACATAGTTGTGTTTCATAAAAAGGGGAAACCAGAGAAGAACCCGGGTTCCTATCGGCCAATATCGCTGATTAATGCGGACACAAAACTGTACTCTAAGGTTTGGGCAAAGAGATTGGGGGGGATCATTGGCCAGCTCGTCTCCCCGTGGCAGCATGGATTTGTTCCAGGTAGAGGTACCACAGATCACACCTCGCGTGCGATCTCGCTATTTGATGCTATGGCTGCCACAGGGGGAAAAATGGCCATGATCCTCCTCGACGCGGAAAAAGATTTCGACCGCGTGGTATGGGAATTCTTATGGGATGTCCTCGTCAGAAGAGGCTTTGGGGAAAAGTGTCTGAAAGCAATTAAGGCAATGTACTCAGATCCGGTTGCTAGGATTACAGCTATGGGCATGTGCTCAGAGGAGGTGGTAATTAGGAGTATTCAACATCGTGAAAGAGCTCTCCAACCCCAACGCCGGAAACAACGACATCACCCCGTCGCAAGACCTCTGCAACTCCCTCGCCTCCTACTTCCACAACAAGATCGCGGACATACACAACAGCTTCAGCCCACAAACAACGCTCCCAACGACCGCACCAACGCCCCCCACCACCACCCTCAGCGCCTGGACCCAGATCAACACAGAAGACACCATCTGCACGATGAACTCTATCCACTCCGGATCCCCGACCGACCCGTGCCCCCACCACGTCTTCAACAAGGCCGACGCTGTCATCGCACCCCACCTGCGGGACATCATCAACTCCTCCTTCGACACCGCCACCTTCCCGGAGAGCTGGAAGCACGCCGAACTCAGCGCTCTACTAAAGAAACCAACAGCGGACCCCACCGAACTCAAGAATTACCGCCCCATCTCGCTCCTCCCGTTCCCAGCCAAAGTCATTGAGAAGACCGTCAACAAGCAGCTGGCCGCCTTCCTCGAGACGAATGGATCCCTCGACCCCACTCAGTCTGGCTTCCGAGCCAACCACAGCACCGAGACCGCCCTCATCGCTGCCACCGATGACATCCGAGCCCTGCTGGACAACGGTGAAACAGCGGCCCTCATCCTCCTAGACCTCTCCGCGGCGTTCGACACTGTCTGCCACCGCACCCTAGTGCAGCGCCTCAGCAACATCGGAATCCAGGAAAAGGCACTGGAGTGGATCATCTCCTTCCTCGCTGGAAGGACACAGAGAGTCCGCCTACCACCGTTCAGATCTGCAGCCACGGAAGTCATCTGCGGCGTACCTCAGGGCTCCTCTCTCAGCCCCACCCTCTTCAACGTCTACATGAGCCCCCTTGCGGCCATCGCACGCCAACACAACCTCAACATCATCTCCTACGCCGACGACACCCAGCTGATCCTCTCCCTGACCAACGACCCCGCCGCCGCCAGAACCAACCTCCACGAAGGGATGAAAGACGTAGCCGAGTGGATGACGACCAGGTTCAACCCTTGAACACACCTCATCGCCCATCAAGTATCCACTTACAGTGTCATGCATGCCACACTCCTGACCATTATGTATGCTGAGAGAAGTTGGCCTGGCATATATTTGTCCACTATTCAAGTGGGCATTTTTCACCAGTCCAAACGACCCTTATTGATGGTAGGTTTAGACAACCTTTTTAGAAAGCTATCCTAGTGGTAGCTGTGGAGAGCAGCCTTCAGGCTAAGTCTTGAAGGAATGTAAAGCAGCTGGTTTTACCAGTCGATAATCTCTTGAATAATCAAATGAAAGTATACCACACAAGGTATATATATAAAATACATGTATTTATTCTAAACACAACCCCTCTCGTCTCTTTATGAGGCTAGAGGTAAAAGTACAATACAAGAACTTAAATAGCACACAGTTAAGTAGCAGAGTATGCGTTTTGCCCTAGGGGCCTTACAAACCATAAACTAAGAAAGTGGTATAAGTACTGCTCTCAACACAGAGACCAGGCCTAGAGCCTGTAGAACCGCGGGAGCAACCAGGAACCACCCATGGTAGGGACGCAGGAGACCCACGGGGGACGTGTGCTGTGTCTAAACACGGCCGCAAATCACCATTGACTTCTATGGGGAAAGTTAGAGTTACAGTTTTAAAGTTTAAGGACACTTAGGAGTGGACTACGTAAAACACGTTCAGAACTCAAGATGGCGGCCGTGTAGGACGGCCGGGAAGCAGTGAGGCTGAGGAGATGCGGTTTTGAGATCAGGAATCAAGGAGCTGCCGGCTATACACTTACTAACCCACAACAATGAGGATTGCGAAAGATGTCAGAAAATTAACTTTGTAAACATGGCAGAGTAACCAAACAAACCGAGCGATTGCCGTATGCTTCTTACCTGCCGCCGGCCGCTCAAGCGGCTCCTCCTGGAACTGACGCAGGCACTGAGGTCGCTCACGTCAGGAGACGTACCTGGAGCAGGCCTGCTAGCGGAGCGGAGTTCACGGAGTTCGCGGCTCAGGAGGCATCAGCTGCTACAGCGGCAAAAGACGCGGAGCATCCTGGAGCTTGCGGAGGCAGAAAAGAAAAGGGGCAGCGGTCAACTGGATTCCAGCGAGCAATTTGGTGACAAAGAACGAAGAAGGGAGATTATGGCCCCCAAAGCGAGTGCGAGCGCCAAGGCAGCTTCAAGAAGGAAGGCTGCAGCGGAGTTGGCGGAGATAGCCGCGGAGAAGGAACATGAAGGCATTAGAAATAAAAAACAAACGTCCCCCGTGAGGAAGACTGTGCAGCAACAAGCAGCAATCAAGGGCAAACAAGGTACTACTCCTATATCCGATATTTTTCTAAAAGTAATTAAGGAAAAAGATTCCAATAATGAGGCCACAGCTGAGGTGTTTGAGGAGGTTAGCTGCCCGAAAGACGGTGGAGGGGCCACGGAAGATATAGTGGACACCCCAGTTCAGTTAAGTGCCTTAACAAACTTACAAGAGAATGCTGGCCTTCTGGGGGAAGCTGATAATAATACCCCCGCGATCCGGGACATAGACACAGGCCCCCCAGTGTTGGAGGAGGAGGCGGGCGATAAGAAGGAAGCTCCGAGCGAGGCTTTTTTCTCGGTTTCTGAGGGGGGGGGAATGGTCTGAGGAAGACGACAGCCTGGAGCAAGAAGCCAGTGGTTCGGTCACGGATAGCGACCTGGATCAGGAGGATTTCAATCCCCCAACAACGGCGGTGAAATCCAATACAGGAGCAAAAACACAGGGACGCAGATGGGACTATCCGACAACTAACCCCCTACTCGAAAGCCCGGGAGGGGAAGCGGCACAGATTTCACTTCTGGAGGTGATACACCAGGAGATAATCGCGCACAGGGAAGAGGATCGCCAAGAAAGTCGCAAATCACAGGCGGCGGTGAGAAAAATGCAAGGGGTAGTAAGGAAACTGACCAAAGTGTTTGTGAATCTGGGAGATCGGGTTACAAATCTGGAGGAGAGAGTGGTATCGACCGAAGCAGAGACAGCGGCCACTTCAAGCAGGGTAGATCTCCAGGGCGAACAGATGACAGATGTACAATGGAAGCTGGAGGCGTTGGAGAACAGGTCTCGACAGAATAATCTACGTGTACTGGGGATTCTGGAGGGATCAGAGGGGTCGGACATGAGAGCTTTTGTGACTAAACTGTTGGAGCATGCCTTCACAGAGCTGAAGGGATGGGACTGGGCAAGGGAGATCCAAAGGGCCCATCGCACCCCTTTCAAAGTGCATATAAACGCCAAAGAGGGGGATAAGCCCAGAGCAATTCTTATCTTTCTGGGTAACTATAATCTGAGGCAGGCAATATCAGAAAGGGCAAGACCGGACTTGAAAAAGGATGTGGATGGTTTCACCTTTTTTGTTCGTCCGGATTTCTGCCATGTTACCGTGGAGAGACGCTGGAGACTAAGGCAGATGATAAAACCATTTCAGGACAAGGGTATGCAGGCATATCTGATTAACCCAGTACAGCTAAAAATAATTAACAGTGGTAGAACCTTGTACTTCTCTTCTGAGGTGAAAGCCAAGGAGTATTTGGACGCACAAAGGGTTTAGCAACACACTGAAGAGCAGAGGTGACCAGGGATCTAATGGTTAAAGATGAGCCGAAACCCAACGTGTTGATAGGCTAGAATAAGGAAACTGGCTTAAAAGGGAAATAAGTTAAAGAGGACTAAAGATGACTTTTTGATGGACAAAAAAAAAAAAGGGGGGGAATGGTTATCAGGAATGGTGTGTGGGGTGTGGTGTGTAGGGTGGTGGGGACATGGGCGCAACAATTGGGGATTCTAACTTAAAAGGGTTAGGTTTTGTTTTTTCCTTATAGATTATCAGAAATCTCCTCGGTCTCAACTGCGAGCCATCACGTGCACAGACCAACAGAGCGCCTCTGAAAAGAGGGGGTGTGGGGGGGGGGGGTTGGAGGGGTCAGAGGGGGTGAAGTGAGGGAAGGGAGGGAAGGGGTGGGGGGGGAAGGGTGGGAGGGGAGGGGGGGAGAAAAGCAAAAAGAATCGAGATGGTAATGGGCAAGGAGTCGGTATTTGGCAGAATAATGGATAAGAACAGTCAGATTGGATGCAGCAGTTATACCAACGATGTCACACATTAAGATCTGTACTATTAATGCAGGGGGGCTAAATGACTGGAAGAAACGGCAGAAATTGAGCCATTTCGTTAAGTTTAATAATATTGATATATTGTGTATACAGGAGACCCATCTGCCTTGGGCAAAAAGGAATTTATTGAATATGAATGGTTATGCTCTGTTAGGGTGTTCATCGCAATCCTCAATGACAAGGGGGGTTGCCATCGTGGGAAAATGCAATGTGGGGGGTGTGAGACGCACTAAGTCTGATGGGACTGGCAGATGGGTTCTAGCAGAACTGAATCTAGGTATTACATTATGTGTGGTTTATGGCTCAAATTAGGATGATCCAGCAGTATTTGATGTTCTGGAAGAGTCGCTGGCAGATTGGGGGACCCCCATTGTTTTTTGTGGAGATATGAATATTTCGGTTGATTGGAGGCAGGGAGTTAAATATACGGGACGTAAACCCAAGGTATTTCGGGCATTAGGCTCCTTACTGCAGTCGCATGGGTTAGTGGATGTCTGGGGGGAAAAAGAGCCCACTGATCCAGGTTTTACCTATTTCTCGCACCCTTGCCAGAAATACTCTAAGTTGGATTACTTTTTTGTCTTGGTAGGGGAGCTATGTAATGTTAAAATGGCCAAGCTTCCCAGAACAGTATCTGATCTTAATCCTCTGATATTACTATACCAAGTGGACAATATCTCGAGGAAAGCAACAAGGTGGACATTCAAAAGGAAACTGTTAAATGATGATAGATTTGTAAAACACCTCAAACAATGGGCGAAAGAGTTCTTTGATGCCAACAGATATAGCGCATCCCGTAATGGGGTGTGGGAAGCCTTCAAGGCCTCCTTAAGGGGGGAAACGATAAGCTGTTCTGCTAGGTTAAGGAAGGAGGATAGAAATATGGTAGAGAAGCTCATTTTGGAGTTGGCGATGTCAGAGAAACGGCATATTGAGGAAATAGGGCTAGGCCAAGATGGTAGGGTAACGGCGAAAACTATGGCTGTGATCAAGGGAGATATTCAGAGGGTAGTTACACAAAAGGAAACCCGAGAGTATCAGGCGTCGAGGGCAAGGCGCTACGAGACAGGGGAACAAGCTGGAAGAGCGCTAGCACTGCAGATTAGGCAAGAAAATAACAGAAATAATATCCCCAGAATAGAGGATAATGGGATAGAGTATTCAGACCCGAAAGAGATAGTAGGAGTGTTCCAGAAATGTTATCAAAAATTATATGACCAGGAGGCGGGGGGACCAGCCTCATGTCAAGGGCTGGGGGCTGCATGCCCGGTTCTAGATGATAGAAGCAGGGAGGAGCTGGACAAGGATATAACCATTGATGAGATTAGGAATGCAATACAGGATATAGCAGCAGGGAAAGCGGCGGACCCAGATGGGATCCCGCTGGAAGTTTATAAGAGTCTAGAGGAGGAAATTGCTCCACTACTGCTTGACTTATTTAATGGCATAATCTGCTCTGGGGAGATTCCTGATTCCTGGAAAGAGACCAACATAGTTGTGTTTCATAAAAAGGGGAAACCAGAGAAGAACCCGGGTTCCTATCGGCCAATATCGCTGATTAATGCGGACACAAAACTGTACTCTAAGGTTTGGGCAAAGAGATTGGGGGGGATCATTGGCCAGCTCGTCTCCCCGTGGCAGCATGGATTTGTTCCAGGTAGAGGTACCACAGATCACACCTCGCGTGCGATCTCGCTATTTGATGCTATGGCTGCCACAGGGGGAAAAATGGCCATGATCCTCCTCGACGCGGAAAAAGATTTAGACCGCGTGGTATGGGAATTCTTATGGGATGTCCTCGTCAGAAGAGGCTTTGGGGAAAAGTGTCTGAAAGCAATTAAGGCAATGTACTCAGATCCGGTTGCTAGGATTACAGCTATGGGCATGTGCTCAGAGGAGGTGGTAATTAGGAGAGGTACTCGTCAGGGATGCCCTTGTTCCCCAATATTGTTCTCACTGTATATAGATCCTCTGATTAGGGAAATCTTAGCCTCAGATAACATCTCCCCAGTAATAGTAAATGGTCATACCACTAAATTATTGGCATATGCAGATGACCTGGCAATTGTTACCACTAATCCGCAGATAGCAATGGTGGAAGTGTGTCAACTGGCTAAGACATATGGGGCCTGTTCAGGTTATAAGCTGAATGAAGAAAAAACATTAATAATCAGTACAAACAATATCTATAAGGCTGATCAGAGGTTTGTGGAGTCTGCAGTATATCTCGGGGTGAGGATTAATGCGAATGTGGATACAATTATACAGGAGAACTATGTACCCTTGATTGCGGCAATTGAAAAAGAACTAAGAAGAATAGATGTATTACATTTATCCTTGATCGGTAGGGTGAATGTACTGAAAATGTCAATGTTCCCTAAACTACTGTATTTATTCCGCGCTCTCCCTTTATTAGTGGAAGAGAGCTTGTTGAAGAAAATGGAAGCTGTTTTCTCCCAATTTGTGTGGCAATATGGCAAAATTCGTAGGTCATTGGCCCGATTATCTGTACCTCTGGAGGGAGGGGGATTATCAGCACCAAACTTGAGGCTGTATCATTGGGTTTGTTTAATGATGCAGATGAATGTTTTATTTAAATATGAAGAAATAGGGGGGCGCTAGAGGGCGCCGGACAAGATGGCCGCACTTGCGTGAGGCTCTGTCAAAGACCAGCTAAAATCCGCTTATTAATCCTTTAAACTCGCATACCTGCGCCCTGTACCTGGCCTGAGGGAGCCCCGCTGACATCCGGAGCTCGCTGGTACCTTCTGTTCCTGACGTGTAAGGCTGCATTCAGCGCTCCTGGAAAGTAGCCGCGCTGGGCCGGGCACCTGCTGGCAGAGATATCGCGCTCCGCGGAGGAGCCACCCCGTTGCTGGAGGAGCCGGCCCGGGCTGGGAACTCGGCTGATCCCTGCGAGAGCGGCCCTGAAGGAGTGGACACTGGGTCCTGTGAGGTCCCCACAACGGCGAAGTCTGCTGGCGGCGTATTCCTGAGGCAGCGGCGGAGTGGAAAACGGCCTGGACCCGGCCCTGCTGGTATCGGTGAGTGGGGCGGGGCGCCACGCGAGCCCGGGGCTGCGGAGGTGGCGCCGGGCCTGGCTGGGCCGCGCCGCGCGAGCCAAGGCTGGTGGGGGCAGGGCGAGGGGGTCTGCAGCGCGGTGGAGCAGCGGCGCTGTAATTGCCGTGGAGCGGGCAATCGCCTGGGGCTGTAATGCTGTGTGGCCCTGATCACTGGCACGCTGCAGCCGACTTTGCTTTCACCAGATGCCTGATGGTCTACAAGGCGCCCGCCATTTCACGGTGCTGGAGCCCTGGGTGCGGTATGCATCGACCCCTGAATGGTGCTATCTATGCCTAGAGGCCACGGACCTGCATAGGAGAGCTGGTGTGAGGGGTGTTCAAGTGTCCCTAGCATCATAAACGTTTGATATTTAGCGCAAACCGACTTGCTGGGCTGCAGGAGAGCTGTGAGACCATTGGAGATCGCCCTGGGGTGGTTTATTCTTTCCAGCTGAACGCAGAGGAACTGCTGGCATTGTGATAGTGAGCGCTGCGGTCGGTTGGACCTGGTGTAGAAAAGCTAGTATATGCACTAGTGCCACCCTGAGAACAGCATCTGGTGTACCTGCCATTTAAATCTGCACCTTTGTCTGGGTTGTCCTGAACATCACCATGGGCAGACCGGAGAGGAACCAACCAAAAATAACATTTGAGGCCAAAAAAACTGTGCTACTATCTTCCCAGGCGCCCGCTGACTCGGACCAGGGGGGAGCTGTGGGGGGTGCCCCGAATTTGGAATCCACATTGGTGGCCATGCAAAAGACCCTACAATCCATTGAAGGCACCATGGAATCAGTCAATCACCGCCTCGACCAGATGGCGACGCAATTTGACCGCCAAAACGAGCGAATGGGGGAAGTGGAACAGAGAGTCTCTGCCACGGAGGACGGTCTAGCCACAGTCTCATCTAAAGTTTTTAGTATGGAAAGGGTGTTGGCGGTCATACAAGCGAAGAACGAGGAGTTGGAAGGGAGGTCCAGAAGGAACAACGTAAGGGTCACGGGCCTGCCGGAATCCACGAATGTTGGGCGCATGGAGGACTATATGGAACGAATGCTCATTGACATATTCGGAGCTGACCACCTGTCCCGTGTCTTTATAGTGGAACGTGCCCACCGCTCCTTGGCCAAACGACCACCGCCTGGGGCGCCGCCGCGTCCAATAGTGGCCAGAATTCTGAATTATAGGGACCGGGATACTATACTGCGTCTTGCAAGGGAAAAGGGCTCCATTGAATACCAGGGTAACAAACTTGAGTTCTATCCTGACTTCACCATGGCGGTGCAGACAGCTCGTAAAGAATTTGCCACGGTAAAACAGATGCTGAGAGCTGAGAACGTAGCATATGCCGTGTTGTATCCCGCACGCCTCCGGATCGGTCCTCCTGCAGACAATAAGATTTTTTCTTCCCCCAAGGCGGCTATGGACTATGCCAAAAAACTGAAAAAACGGGCTAAGGAGCCGAGCGGACGTCGGGATGATGGAGAAGAGCGGCAGGATGAGGTTGCTTGAACTGATAGGTGCTGCTAACCGCGGCAGGGGCGCCGTCACGGAACACTGCGCTGTGTCACTTACACTGTTCTACATTTGGTTGTTGTTGCCTGATTGTGGGGACCTGTTGTCCCTGTATTGCCTTAAACTCATACCATGTATGCTATGGTGGGAGGGACATGTTGGCAGATGGGGTCTTTTTGAATGATGCCGAATTGCTATTTGCTGAACTATTACTCCAGTGAGTGCAGTGGAAGACATGGCAGGGGGTAGTTGGGCTTGGAGGAAAATGCGCCAGGGCTGCACTACTCTTTGGTAGCACTCTCAGTTACGCATGTTTTGTTCCACTGGTCATGATAGCATCAGGGGCGCTCCTGGCGATGTGCTGCTGTTTGATTGTTCAATGCTGGATGGCATGGTCATGGGATCAGGGCTGCAGGGGCGAGGATGTCGCTCTTGAGTTTGGTCTACACTCTCGTCATTCCTGGCGAGAGTAGTGTGCCGCTACGCCCCCCAATATGGGAGATCCCCACACACTGTTGTTCGAATTGTTGGGGTCTGTGCAGGGGGTGGTTACGGGATGGCTTTGGCAAATTGGGGAAGCTGAAGTGGGTGGCGGGGTGGGGGATGGGACCTTGGGGTTTGTTGGGAGAATGTTCTTATTCCTGGTCCAGGTTGTGGGATCTGAGCTGCTGACTAACTGTGTTTCGAACTTCAGGTTGTGGTTCACCCTTTGTTCCGGGGGACTTCGTGTCACTGCCGGGTTGGGGACTGCGGCGGGTTGGTCTCTAAGACGGGAGCAGGGGCAGGTCTATTGGTGCATGAGAGGCTCGGAGGGCTGGCGATATGGATAGGGGGGTAGGATCACGTGTGTTACCTGGAATGTGCGGGGTCTCAATAGGCCGCAAAAGACTAGGCAAATGCTTGCTTTTCTGAATAGGCATGGTGCGCAGGTAGTGTTTCTTCAAGAAACGCATCTTCGGGGCAAGGCGGCTGAACTGGTGGGCAAACAGTGGGCGGGGGTGCGCCTGGCAACGAAGTACTCTTCCTACGCACGAGGGGTGATGATTCTGATAAAACGAAATATTCCCTTTGAAATGACACATGCAGAGATTGACCAGGATGGTAGATATGTCATTGTGCAGGGTAAATTGTGTGGTACGCTGCTCACTCTTGTCAATGTGTACGGACCTAATGTCGATGATCCTGATTTCTATGTTACGCTCTGGAACAAACTTTACCGGCTTGCACCATCGGCTATCCTTTGTGGGGGGGACTGGAATGTCACGCTGGATTCAGACTTGGACAAGAAACAAGGCAGACCTACAGTGCGCAAGAAAGCGTTGGATGCGGTATGCGAGGGTATGAATGGGTTACAGCTACTGGATGTATGGAGATTACGTAATCCGACCAAGCGGGAAGGTACTTGCTACACGTCGGCACACGATACATGGTCGAGATTAGATTACTGGCTGGCAACTCGAGATGTGAGTGGTTGGGTGGTGAGTGCTGAACATCTGCCTCGTATTATTTCTGATCATGCACCTGTTACTCTGGTACTGCAGCTTCCAACACATACCCCCGCCCCTTTCACCTGGCGACTCTCACCTGGGGTGCTGACTGACCAGGTGTTGTCTGAGCGATTGCGACAGATAATTGAGGAGTTTTTTGTGAAAAATGTGGGGTCCGTTGACAACATGAGTACGGTATGGGAGGCCTTCAAGGTGACGGTAAGAGGAGCGTGTATTGGTCTGAGGTCAGGGGTGCTCACGTCCATCAGGGACTCTATGACCAGATTAGAAAGAGAGTTGTTATCTCTGGAGCGGCGACTGGAGGGGGGTGAGGAGGGCACGATACTGGCAGACATTCGATCAAAGGTGACTGAATATAACGAATTGGCAGAGCAGGAGGTGAAATTCTTGTCCAAACGCGCTACAGCTAGGTATTACGGCGAAGGAGGTAGGCCGGGGAAGGGGCTTGCGGATCGAATCAGGGATCCTTGGGCACGCCACTGCACAGTGCAAGAGATAGAAGATCAGGGGCGTGTGGTGACTGATACAGAGGGTATTTTAGCCTGCTTCTCGAAGCATTATGCGCACCTCTATGAACATAGGGATACGGCGGACGAAGAGGAAGTGAATCAGTACTTAGAGGATGTCGCCTTGGTGTGGCTGTCCAGGGGGCAGCAGGAATTCTTAATGCATCATATTACGGAAGCGGAATTTAGGGAAGCGATAGCTGCGCTCCCGAATGGAAAGGCGGCTGGTACGGATGGGCTGCCCTCCGAATTCTATAAAACATATGCAGATTTGCTGATTCCGCAACTGGCACAGGTCTTGGAGGAAGCGTTTGAGTGTGGACGACTTCCTGCGACTATGAGAGAGGCGCTGTTGGTGGCACTGCCTAAACCAGGGAAACCACCGAATAAGTGCGATTCGTATCGTCCCCTTTCGCTTATGAATACCGATGTAAAAATCATTGCCAAAGTCTTAGCCACGAGACTGCGTTTACTTCTGCCGGATCAATCGGGATTCATTCCCCTCAGATCCACTACGCACAATTTGAGGGCACTGTTTGCTGTACTACACCTGCTTAAACCAGAACTGGCTGCCGCCGCAGTCCTGCTCGACGCGGCCAAGGCCTTCGATTCGGTGGCGTGGAAGTATATGTTGGCTGTCCTACACCGGATGGGGGTGCCATTCTTTTTTACATCACTTATTGCCCTCTTGTACACTGCGCCCACGGCCAGAGTTAGGGTTAACGGTCACGTGTCTTCCGCATTTCCAATACAGAGGGGGACGAGGCAGGGCTGCCCTCTGTCACCGTTACTATTTGCCATCTTGATGGAGCCTTTGGCCTGTATTCTGAGGCAGAGATATGCAGAAGCGGCGTTGAAATTTCCTCTTAGATCTCTGGCTGTGTCAATGTACGCTGACGACATGGTCCTGTATGTCAGGGACCCGGTACTACATCTGGACAAGATTCTCCGCGAATTCATTAAGTTTGGTCGGCACTCAGGACTGACCATAAATTGGGACAAGTCTATAGTGTTACCGCTCACGGACGCAACTAACCGAGTCCCACTGGAATTCCCTCTAGAATGGGCAACGGAGTCGGTTCGATACCTGGGCATCTGGGTACATAGGGATTGTCAGGAAGTCATACGGGCTAACTATGGCGTTGCCATCTCTAAGTTGGAAGATCAGGTGGCGCGATGGACTCGTCTTCCTCTGACACTGGCGGATCGAATCTCCTTAATTAAAATGGTAGTGTTGCCGAAATTTCTTTATCTTTTTGTGAACATTCCTGTCCCGTTGAAGTCACATTTCTTTGCGAGACTGAGGTCTCTTTTGATATCTCTCACCTGGGCCGGCAAGAAACCACGTGTGACTTGGGAGATATTGATCAAGCCGTATGCACTGGGAGGGTTCGCCCTGCCGGACATGAAGCTATACTATCTCTGCGCACAAGCGCATTTTGCGAGTTACTGGATGAATGCTCCACCATATACTCCACACGTTGCACTTGAGGCGAGTGCGGTTTTGCCATATCCACTGAGGGCCATGATTGGTAATAAACATTCGGTTTTCGAAAAGGGGGAGATTGATACTGTGAGGATCACGGTGACCGCCTGGGAGGGCCTCGGTAGACGGGCTGCCAGGTTGCCATTATATGCACCGGCTATGCCACTACTCTATCACTCCGATGTTTCAGTGTCTGGTGAGACTGGAGGATTACAGGTTTTAAAGGAAGCTGGTATACAGTCAATGGGGGACCTCTTTCCAGGGGCGTCATTTCTCTCTTTGCAGGCCATGACAGCTCGCTCGTCTAATACAGGTATGTCTACCTTTGTCTATGCTCGTTTGCGGGCAGCGATAAGAGAGCTGTACCCAACGTACCCGGCAGAGCCATTGGCGCTCGGGGCGTTGCAGCTTCTTTACACAGCTAAAGACAGGACTAAATTGCTCTCTAGACTATACAAAGCTGCGCAGGAAGATGAGGGAGGGGGGGCGGTCTTGGCTAGAGCACGATGGGATAGGAGCCTACCAGAACCTCTGACTGATGACGAATGGAATGAATGTTGTCACATGACTGGGGGGAATGTGATTAATGGCAACTTCCGCCTTCTGCATTATAAATTTCTACATCAGTGGTATTACACCCCAGCTCAGCTGGTTCGATATGGCCTGCGGGCTGCTGCTCAATGTGTCCGGTGTGGTGCTGATGATGCCGACTTTGTACACCTGGCCTGGGGCTGTCCGCGGGTGTATGACTTCTGGGAGGCAGTGACTGAGAGGCTGACTGTCATGACGTCAGTTGATGTTAAGTTGGACGTGCGCCTATGTCTGTTGGGTATCGCTTCTGGAATACCGGCGCAATCGCGACGGCTTGTGGTGCTAGCGCTACAGTTGGCCAAGAGGAGGGTGGCTATAGGATGGGGGGGAAGGAGGGCACCTGATGTGCAGCTGTGGCTGAATGATATGGCTTACTGCAGGGACCAGCTGAACTGTTACTTTGAAGAACTGCCTGAACGGTCCCGTCCGCGAGATGTGTGGGCGCCGTTTACGCTTTATATGTTGTCTCTGGCGGATACTGATAGTGAGAGGAGTGCGTCCGCTGACTTGTCAGGGGGAGGCCAGGAGTCCGCTTGAATGCTACTCGAATGCGGAGAGGTCGACTGTACTGTGCTGTGTGCTTGGGCGATGGTGCTCTTTGGGGTCTTCACATTGATCTGGGACCTAGTTGGGACATTCCCGTCTTCTGGAGTAACACTGTGGTTGTTGAACGATAAAAGATTTATATAACGATGCCTGCCAAATGAGGTTTTTCCCTGCTGCCTACTATACCGTCTGACTCTTGGACACTGTCTATGTCGGACTTGGAGTACTCACTAGAACCAGGACCGGGAGGGGTGGGGGGGAGTTGGGGTTGGTTACTGTTTGACTCGTTGCTGTAACACTCGAAAAAAAGACCGAGATCACATGGGGGCTGAACGGCCGGAATCACTGATGTGCTTAATACACGGCGACTAATTCATTTGTTGTGCCTTCCTGAGCTAAGCATTGTCTGACCAGGCGCTTGTGACGCCGAAATTCGTTATTAAAGCTCGTATGCATTCTGTGGTACACTGATTGCGGCCGGCCCTGCCAGTGGGTTGTAGGCACACCGCTGTGTATATGAATAATGTGCAATAAAGGTCTACCAAAAAAAAAAAAAAAAAATATGAAGAAATAGGCTTGCTGGTTGGTAATTACAGAACCCCTACCATATATGAGTTGTTAGTAGGAGAAAGAGCACTGAGGCTTTTTACACGAGAAGTCAGCTATAGATATTATAAAAGGATTAGAAGCAAGGTGCTGCTTAGTGCCTGGGGGACTTGGAAGTCAATAATGAGATTCTTGAAGATACCAAAAATGAATAGCACATTAGATCTCTGGAGGTCAAATCCTTTCGTTCATCTGGGCCAGAATAGCAATAGCAGGATATGGAAGGGGCTGGGTGTTAAATGTCTGGGGGACGTTATGATTGGCGATGAGATAATGGGGTTTGATACACTACAGCAGAATTATGGTATACCAGCCAGCCAATGGCTATTATATAGACAACTGGAACAAACAGTCAAGTCAATCAGACCCAGGATTGCAATTCAGGAGATTAACCCAATTGTGGATTATGTAAAGAAAGGTGGTAAGAAGATCAGAATTGGTTATAGCTATCTTCAGCAGGGTTCGGGAGACGACATTGAAAAAACTGAATCTTCTTGGGCTCAAAGAATTGGGGATCCAGATGTAGACATTGATTATGCGTTGGTGTTGAATAAGAAAATACTGAGAGCGTCAAATCTGAAGGTCCAGCATTACAAGACTATTTTTAATTTGTACTTTACTCCTGCCAAGTTGTTCATGTGGGGTAAGAGAGAAAACGATAGGTGTCCTAGGTGTGATCAAGGCCCTGCAGACTTACTGCACATGTTTTACACCAGTCCTCAAAGAAATGTAACGGTTTTTAGCGGGGCTGCTAGATCAACAGATTACTCTATCCCCAACGACTGTTCTGATCGGCAGGGATGGTAACCTGAAGTTAGAATGAGATGTCGAAGCTTTTATTTTTCTGTCCATGGCTGTTTATCGGATTTTAATATCGGCTGGATGGAAAGACTCTGTAGCCCCCACGTTTCAGATGTGGGTAACGAGGCTCCTGGGAACTCATATTATAGAGGAATGTTTGTATGATTTTAAAGGAAAAAGATCGAGGGAATTCGGTAAAAAGATCTGGGCTCCCCTCAGAAAGTGGAGGGAAGTTAGATAAGTAAGATTCAATCAATCAATCAATCAAAGCATTTATATAGCGCACTACTCACCCAGAGGGTCTCAAGGCGCTGGGGAGGGGGGTCCGCTACTGCTCGAACAGCCAGGTCTTGAGTTGCTTCCTGAAGGCGAGGTGGTCCTGGGTCAGGCGGAGGTGGGTCGGGAGGGAGTTCCATGTCTTGGCGGCGAGGTAGGAGAAGGACTGTCCCCCTGTGGTGGCTCTTCGGATGCGGGGGACGGTGGCGAGGGCGTGGCCGGTCGATCGAAGCTGGCGTTTGGGAGCGTAGAAGTTGAGGTGGCTGTTGAGGTATCCTGGGCCTTGGTTGTGTAGGGCTTTGTGTGCGTGGGTGAGGAGTCGGAAGGTGATTCTCTTGGTGACCGGGAGCCAGTGCAGGTCTCTCAGGTGTCCGGAGATGTGGCTGCGACGGGGGATGTCCAGGATGAGTCGTGCTGAGGCGTTCTGGATCCGCTGAAGTCTTTTCTGGAGTTTGGCGGTGGTTCCGGCGTAGAGGGAGTTGCCGTAGTCCAGACGGCTGGTGACGAGGGCCTGGGTGACCGTCTTCCTGGTCTCGGTGGGGATCCACCGGAAGATCTTTCGTAGCATGCGCAGGATGTTGAAGCACGACGAGGAGACGGCGTTGACTTGTCTGGTCATGGAGAGGGTGGAGTCCAGGATGAAGCCCAGGTTGCGTGCGTGGTCTGTTGGTTTGGGTGCGCTGCCTAGGGCGGGGGGCCACCAGGAGTCGTCCCAGGCGGAGGGTGAGGATCCCAGGATGAGGACTTCCGTCTTGTCCGAGTTCAGTTTCAGGCGGCTGTTCTTCATCCATTCGGCTACCTCTTTCATCCCCTCGTGGAGGTTGGCTCTGGCGGTGGCGGGGTCGTTGGTGAGGGAGAGAATCAGCTGGGTGTCGTCGGCGTAGGAGATGATGTTGAGGTTGTGCTGGCGTGCGATGTCTGCGAGGGGGCTCATGTACACGTTGAAGAGGGTTGGACTGAGCGAGGAGCCTTGAGGAACGCCGCAGATGACTTCGGTGGCTTCAGATCTGAACGGGGGGAGGCGGACTCTCTGTGTCCTTCCGGCGAGGAAGGAGATGATCCACTCCAGTGCCTTCTCCTGGATTCCGACGTTGCTGAGTCGCTGCACTAGTGTACGGTGGCAGACAGTGTCGAAGGCCGCGGAGAGGTCTAGGAGGATGAGGGCCGCTTAGTCATAGATTGACTAAAAGGTCTATTGGTTTTAATTGATCTAACTGTTTATATTCTGCATTGTGTGGCCTCTGTGTCGTTTTTTAACCTGGTTTTTTATTGCTGCAATTGTAAGATGTTTGAATCAATTTTAATCTCTGATCTTATCCTGTTGTTTTATGTACTTTGATACCCGGAACCATCTCAATAAAAATAATTTAATTAAAAAGAAAGGATATTAAAAAAAAAAAAAAAACCCGATCAGAACTGGACACTTTGAGAGTCAAGACGCACGGGAGCACCGGAGTACTCGTGTTACCTCACCCAGGGAAACCGGGTGCATAGGTGTCTTTTCGTATCGGGTTTCGTCGTTGATTCCAATGGAGAGAGAGCTGCGTAGAAATGCTGCAGACGTCCAGGTGAAGAGTGTCCGGATGGATCCAAGAGTGGATCGGAGATCTGAAGAACCTGAAAGCAGAGAGGACAAAGTGTGGGTCACTAGCCAGTGACCAGGGTGGCGACAGGAAGATGCCAGCCGATGTCGGGTGATTTCAAGGGAAGTAGGTGAAGCTTGACTCTTCAGCCACGAGGTCCAGGAGCCATCGACGACAACCAGGAGCTGGATTCCAGCTTTCCCACAAAGGATATTGAGAGCTGCAGCATCGGTATCCGGATTGGACCTAACAAGCCTTGGCAACAGCAACCCACGCAAGATGACAAGATTGGCTTAGGTGCAGACCAGCAAGGTCTGAGGGACTCACCCTTTGGAGGGGAGTCAGGGCATGTCTGGGGCAACCAGGGAAGCCCTAGAAACAAAGTAGAGTCCTTTATGGGGACCCACTAGCCAACAGACTAGGACTTGCAAAGGCACCTTGAGCGGAAATGCTGAAAGCGGGCCCACGGAACACTCGTGGAGTGTGGGCCCACAATCTTCAAGGCAAAAGGTGCTCAGGGCTTGGACTGCAAGTAGCCCAGTGCACAACTTCGGGAAAGCTCGGGAAGTTGATGCACTAGCAAATGTGCAGGATGTCCAGGAGTTCCGGTCCCACGTCTCTCGTGTCAGCTACAGGTCTCAGCTTTGCTGGGGACTCGTGTCAGCCTGGGAGATGTCTAGAAGTCTGTGTCCAGTGTCGCAGATCCTTCGGGATCCGTGAGGAGCCTTGAAAATGCAGACCGGCAAGATGCTTCTTTGGTGACTGTTTGAACAGGGGTATTTACAACAAGGGGTGGTGAGGGACAGAGTCTCTGAATTAAACAGAATACTCTCACCCAGTCAAGAGATCAGGGCTAGATCCAACACCGTTTTTTAGCTCACTGCACCATCCCAGTTTCAGAACCTGGCTGTATGCAAATTAGTCTGTTCCTGTCCCAGTGCATGATGGGAACAGGGCAAACCAAACTACAAAAGCCAATTCTTACACTGGGAAGGAAACAAGCTACCGGGGACCGGTTTCTGGCATTTCAGCCTCTTCGGCCCGGCTTGCTTGAAAATCGATTTTGGCCACTATAGGTGTGGCAGGGTATACTCAGACATGAGTCCCTTTCTCACTGCTCCATCAGGATTCAAGCAAGCCGGGCCGAAGAGGCTGAAATGCCAGAAACCGGTCCCCGGTAGCTTGTCTCCTTTCTGGTAAAGAATTGGCTTGGTAGTTTAGTCTGCCCTGTTCCCATGATGCACTGGGCCAGGGACAGACTGATTTGCATATAGCCAGGTTCTGAGCTGGGATGGGGCAGTGAGATAAATAACGGTGATGGATCAAGCCCTGATCTTTGGACTGGGTAAGAGTGGTCTGCTCAATTCAGACACTCTGTTCATCATCACCCCCTTTTGTAAATCGATTTTGGCCACTATAGGTGTGGCAGGGTATACTCAGACATGAGTCCCTTTCTCACTGCTCCATCAGGATTCAAGCAAGCCGGGCCGAAGAGGCTGAAATGCCAGAAACCGGTCCCCGGTAGCTTGTCTCCTTTCTGGTAAAGAATTGGCTTGGTAGTTTAGTCTGCCCTGTTCCCATGATGCACTGGGCCAGGGACAGACTGATTTGCATATAGCCAGGTTCTGAGCTGGGATGGGGCAGTGAGATAAATAACGGTGATGGATCAAGCCCTGATCTTTGGACTGGGTAAGAGTGGTCTGCTCAATTCAGACACTCTGTTCATCATCACCCCCTTTTGTAAATCGATTTTGGCCACTATAGGTGTGGCAGGGTATACTCAGACATGAGTCCCTTTCTCACTGCTCCATCAGGATTCAAGCAAGCCGGGCCGAAGAGGCTGAAATGCCAGAAACCGGTCCCCGGTAGCTTGTCTCCTTTCTGGTAAAGAATTGGCTTGGTAGTTTAGTCTGCCCTGTTCCCATGATGCACTGGGCCAGGGACAGACTGATTTGCATATAGCCAGGTTCTGAGCTGGGATGGGGCAGTGAGATAAATAACGGTGATGGATCAAGCCCTGATCTTTGGACTGGGTAAGAGTGGTCTGCTCAATTCAGACACTCTGTTCATCATCACCCCCTTTTGTAAATTGTTTGAACAGGGGAGTCACTCCTTGACCCCAAGGGAGATTTCTTCCGTCTTCCAGTCGATATGGAATGTCAAAGGGCCAAGATATATGTTGCAGAGTTTCGTCCAGGGTAATCTAAAGTCTCAGTGACTGGGTTCCTATACTTATACTAAGTTTAGGGGTTGGACTAACTCTAGGGTCCCACATATGGGAGGACATTGGGAGGGGTGGTTATACCCCTTCCCCTTTGTCCAGTTTCATGCCAGAGCTGCGGCTCAGTGCCCCAACAACCGGTTTGAACTGGGAAATGCAAGGGCCACGTTGTGTGCCCCAGGCAGTGTCTGAAAAGCATTCACTGAATGCAACCCACCCTATCCCAATACACTAAAGCCTGTCTGGGGAGGTGTCGGCACCTCCCTGGACAGGAAACCTACTGTCCAGGCCTACCCTGCCAGAGTTTCATCCAGCAGCAGGAGGTCAGACTCGTGTCTGTGGCAGCAGGATCCATTTTTTGATGCTGAGGCTCTTTTAAACATTTACCGGGTATACCAGTGTGTACATGTCTTCTCCCTCTAGAAGGGTGGAATTCTACCCCCACCACCAGAACTGGTGGGGAGGTAGGATTCCAAAGTGTTTGACACCAAACACAACATGTTTTGATGCAGCCAAACCAAAGTTAGCATTTACTGCGAGGTTATAATGCACTTAAGAGTATATGGTATGGCTGTATCATAGAACAGCTATAAGGAAGGGTTTCCGAAAGCTGCAGAAGAGCTCAGCTCATGCTAGGGCACCCTCACACAAGACCAAGCACTCTACCTTCAGGATTGTCAAGGCCTGCCATAGGAGTGACTTATAGGTTTATATGTGTCTATATATTTAGGTAGATATAGGTATACTATATCTAAGTAAGGGGTGCTTACGCCATCTTACCCAGGCTGCAGTAGCAGACCTGTGGTGTCATTTTGGAAAGCTTCCCAGCGGTGGCATAACACATGCTGCAGCCCTTGGTAGGCCTCTGGAGTACCTATACCCTTGGTACCTAAGGTACCATATACTAGGGACTCACAAGGGTAACCCAGTAACCAATCTGGAGTGCACCTAAAGTACATGTAACCAATTTAGAGAGAGAACAGCTAGGCTGTGGTCCTGATCAGCTGGGCCACAGCCAGACTAAAGTCGATAAACCAGTGAAACACAGCAAAAAGTGTGGGTAACCATAGGAAGCAGACCCTACTCTCCTACATCCGCTAACGTCCTTGCACTCAATCACATGGCATAAATTCCGCACTCTCCCATCTTCAAGTTTCACTGCACCTTCCAACACCTTTACGATCCTCAATGGATCAGACCAACGAGGTGCCCCCTTTTCCATTAGGCCTGATTTCCTCACTCGCACACACTGACGTACCAAAATATTCAACATCTTCTTATTACCCAACACGCGTAGATGTAAGGCACTCGGGCTATTTGCATTTTAATTTTGAAATTGAAACTAATATTTGTGTTTTTAACTGGTTTTAAATCAATTGCTGGCACAGTGCACTTTTGGTTATCTTGTATGTAGGGCCCCTACCTCAGCCGCTCTTTGCCTCTTTGCCTCTTACTCCGGTCCATGGCGGGCATGCCCGTTTGTAGTGGAGAGTATAGAGGTCTGCCGGCTTCTCTAATTCTGGCTGCTTCTGGAGGTGGAACAAGCGGGTTCTCGCACTAGCACCCGCCTACTACTTAAACCTAGCATTTCCGTCGTGCAGCGGACGCGCACAGCAGACGCGCGCAGCGGGCGCACCACTGGCACACTTAAGGCGCACCAAAAGCAAGCCCGTCAGCGCCTGTTCAGCGGCCAGTGCCAGCAATGCTGCTTGGTGCCCCTCCGGTGCCCAAATCCTTTGGTCCAGGTCGCAACTGCTTGAAGTGCGAGATAAGTGCTGTGGTGCCCCGACCTTTGGTGAGTTTTCTGGGCCCCGTCTCAATTTAATTGTGCCGCTTGTCTATTCACTTTTAAGTTAGATCCCGCAGCCCCTCCCAGACTACACCCAATGCGCTTTGGACCCGCAAAGGGGCAAATTGGCCTTCACCCCCATTAACACCTTGGCTGCTAAGGCAATTTCCAGCCTGTGCTGGAAATTGCTATTTTCCTTTATTTATGACGAGCTGAGCTCGTCATCAGCAGGGAAGGGGTTAAAGCCCGTTTATTCATTTGTAGATCGCTACCCCGCAATTCGGATGACATTTTCCTTTCCCTTGCAACTCATGCCTGGGAAACGTGGATTACGGACTTTTGTAATCCCGACCTCCATCTTGACATCCCCCCTGAATATCGTTTTGTGGGAATAAATAGGCCTAACAACAAGGTGGGTGGAGGGATAGCAGTGATCCTAAGTTCAGGCTGGGAAAATCCCTAACATCAGCCCCTTAGAAGCGATGTATTTCAGCATCTCTGCTGTATCGAATATAGCCATGGCTGGAATTCTTATTTATAGACCCCCTACCTCCTGCCTCAACATTTTACAGATTTTTATAATATTGCGGCTGATCTGTCGCTTAAACATACACATATTATACTCCTTGGTGATTTTAACTTACAAGTGGATGATACTCAGTGCACTAAAGCTGGCCAGCTCCTAGAAACCCTGGAAGGCCTTAATCTAATCCAGCGGGTTAGAGGCCCTGCCGATCGGGCCGGCCATACTCTAGATTTACTGTTTACGAACAACCCTAACCTTTCCACAGCTCCGCCTATACCTCTTACATGGTCAGACCATTTTTTTAATCCTGTTTAGTGTGGCTACTCTGTCTCAAACAACTAATTCCTCTTTGGCCCAGGATCACAGTAGGAAATGGTTTAAAATCACTTGTAATACTTTGGCTCCGCCCTTTCACGCACCCATCTGCAGTTGGGGGGGAATTAGGAACTAGATGTATCTAACTTTAAATATTGGCTCGCCTCTGCCCTTTATACGGTTGCCCCAGAGCAACCTATTGTCTCCTCTAGAAAAAAAAAATCTGCCACCTGGTTTACCCCCGCTCTGTGCGCTGAAAAAAGTCAGTGCAAGAAACTCGAACAGAATTGGAGACTATCCTATGAAACAGAGGCTTAATCAATTTACAGAGCCGCGATTAGGAATTTTCACAAACTTAAGTGCCCAGTAATGTGAGAGTATTTTGTCAAGAAAATGAACTTCGCCAGTAATTTTTTCCCTTTGACCTGGAAACAGGCCATGCTAATACCTATTTTGAAAAACCGGATGCAGATCCTTCTGTTTTTAAAAGTTACCGCCCCATTTACCTGCTACCTAAACCAGCCAAAGTCCTGGAAAAAGTAGTTCAAGAGCAATTATCGAGCTATCTTGAGATGTGCCATCATTTACACGACTCACAATCCGGGTTAGATCCGGATATAGCACAGAGACTGCGCTGCTGAAGGTTTCTGAAACCATTTGTGAATGTTTGGATGCAGGTGAAGCAGCGATGCTGGTGCTTCTCGACCTGTCAGCGGCATTCGATACGGTCTCTCATGATACTTTGCTTGAGAGACTATACATTCTCGGGATTCAGGGTACCCCTCTATCCTGGATCAGATCCTTTCTAGATCGCCGCACTCAACAGGTCTCCCTTCAGCCATTTGTTTCCGAGGAGAAACCACTGAACTGTGGAGTCCCTTCGGGCTCCGTGCTGGGCCCGCTATTTTTTAATGTATATCTCTCTCCTCTGGCCTCAGTGGTAGAATATTGTGGTGTCAGAGTGATATCTAATGCTGACAACACACAATTGGTGTTCTCATTTAAGGATCACTCGGAAGTAGCCTCCTTTAATTTTAGACACTGCGTGTGCAACATCTCCACCTGGTTGGCATCAAACACGCTTAGGCTGAACTCTCATAACACTGTGGTGCTGTTTTTCATCAAAAAACCCTCCTCCACATCTTTGATGGTAGCCAATGGAGTTGAACCCCCTTCGGAACCTGTGGACTCAGCCAGGAATCTTGGATTCAACGCGAGTTATCCTGTAAATCTCAATTCAACCAGGTTTCCTCAGTGTGTTTCGGTAAATTGCACATGATTCTCAGAATTCTCCCTTTTCTCCCTCGGGAATCTTGCCGGATCATTGTTCACTCCCTGATCACCTCACATCTGGACTATGCAAACAGTCTGTACGCTGGGGATCCTGCCTCCCTGATCAAACGCTTACAGATTGCTCAGAACGCGGTGGCCTGGTTGATCGATAACATCCCAAATTGCCACTCGATTTCTACCCAACTGAAGAAGCTTCACTGGCTTTCAGTGACCAGGCGCATTCAGTTTAAGTCACTGGTTTTAGCTTTTAGAGCAATGCTGGATCAGGGACTGGCCTACTTTAGAGCCTGACCTAAGCATGCTCAGTCTAACCGCTCTCTCAGATCAAACCATCTCCACCTTTTGGTGACTCCCCGTTTTCGCCGCTCCAGAATGGGTGGCAGAGCTTTCGCAGTGATCATGGCCAAAGCCTGGAACAGCCTGCCAATGTCCTTGCGGATGGCTGAATCTGAATATATTTTCAGATGCCACTTGAAGACCTGGCAATTTTCCAACTCTTAGCCCTCTATGATTACCCGCACCTGCCGCCTGTCTTAGAGCTGGGAAACGCCCGCTGGGGGTAGCTGTATGCTTTACAAGCTTCAAATAATAATAATAATAATGTTGATTCTGTTAATGACCTTCGTTTGACTCCGTTCCACATTCCTCTTCATCAGAAGCTCAGCCTTTGACTTCCTTTTCTCTTCCTTCTTATTCCTCAACAACCAACGTACAAGTTTTGAAGAAGGTTTCCTTCCTCTTAACACCTCAAACAGCATTCTACCTGTTACTGAATGACGTGTAATCGTGTACAAAAACAACATACTTTGAAGAGCTTTCATCCATTATATCCTAGACTTAAGTGCAATTGTATTGCCTCTTTGACAATTCCATTGAACCGCTCGACCTGGCCATTACTTTCGGGATAATACAACGACGCCCTTACATGATTTCATTTTTCCAAACACGACTGCATCTTACTTGATTTAAGCACCACCCTATTATCAGACACCAACAACTCTGGTACACCTTTCCAGGAAAAAACATCTTCCAAAAAATCAATAACCACCTCCGTGGTCACACTACCAACCATATGAACTGCCGCCCACTTAGAGTAATGCCCGATGAGAACAATGGCATATGCCTCTTTGGATGGTAACGTGGCAAATGGCCCCATAATATCAATTGGTACTTTCCACCATGGCCCATCAGATGAATCTACAGTTTGCAAAGGGACCATGATTGGGTTAATCACTTTGTCACTTGACATGCATGCATTATATTCCCTCACCCAACTATCCACCATACCGTACAAACCTGCCCACCTAATTGTGTTCCTAAACTTTCCGCCTCATGCTTGACATCCTCCAATTGCCTTCATTTCCTAACTTGATGATGTTCTTGTGAATCCTAATAGGAGGTACAAATCTACCTCCTTTAAGGACAATACATTTACAAAAGGATAATTCCTCATTTTCCTTCCAAAATGGGTCGTGTTCAGCTTACAATTGCCATTGCAAAGGCCACACATTTACAATGAATTTTTTACACTCAGCAGCACCACATCTTTTTCCATTTCTTCTATCCCTTTCACCTCCAACAACTCTAACACATTCGTCACATCCCTATTCCTATGACGTATCACGTCTTCATATGTGTACGCCACATCACGTCCACTCTAATCCATTGCCTGTGCTGTGCACAATTACACTGGTAACTGACACAACCTATCAGCAACACAATTATTTTTGCTTGGAACACATACAATATCATAATAATACATTTGCAACCTTGAAGCCAATCGTGCTTATTGTGTTGTTATATTTTTCCCACCTCTTTGTTTTGAAATATTCACTAAAGAGTTATGGTCTGCATAGATTCCCAATTTCCTGCCCCAAACATACATCCTGAAACACTCTACAGCCCAAGTTGGAGCGAGTAATTCTTTCTCTGTCACTGAATAATTTCTGCTCACTTGTGTCAGGGAGCGAGATGCATATGCAACCACCCACTCATTACCATCCTTCTTTTGTGATAGAACAGCTCCTACTCCGTAACCACTGGCATCCACAGATATAGTAAATCCAATTCCATGGCACATTTAATAATAATAATAATAATACAGAGTTTTATAAAGCGCGAACAGCTACCTCACGAGGAGGTGTCCCGGCGCTATAAGAACAGGATGTTTTGACCATGAGGGCTAGAGAAGATGACGTCTAGTGCGGCTAAGCAAACAGCCAGGTTTTCAGCAAACGCTTGAGGCATAACTCGGAGGGGGCCTGTTGAAGAGCAGGGGGCAGGGAGTTCCAAAGTGTCGCCACATTGGCCGAGAAAGTTCGTCCTCCCAGCCGGGCTCTTTTTGCTCTAGGGACTGCAATCTGAACACGGTTGTTGGATCTGAGGGAGCGAGCTTGAGTGTATCTTGGTAGTCGGGCTTTCAGATAGTTAGGACAGTTGCCGTATAGAGATCTGAAGGCCAGAGTGAGTGCCTTAAATTTTATTCTGCTTGACACTGGTAACCAATGAAGGGAGAGAAGGTGCGGAGAGACTGAATGCTTGAAGGGAATTCTCATTAATAGTCTCGCAGCCTCATTTTGGACCAGTTGCAGTTGCTGTATAAGGTACTTTGGTAAGCCCAGATACAGGACGTTAGCGTAATCCAGCCTGGATGTCACTGTGGCATGGATTACAGTTTTTCGGCAACTAACTGGTAAGAGTCGTAGAATCTTACGAAGATTCCTAAGCTTACTCAGACAGCAGCCAGCTACTTGCTGGATGTGTGATGCAAAGGACAAATTGTCATCCCACCGTACCCCTAAATTCTTTGCCAAATGGCTAGGCAAGGGGGCTTGTCCCATCTCTGCCGGCCACCAAAGTTCAGATGGAGCAGGGGGGCCTTTGCCGAAGAAGATCACTTCCGTCTTACTAGCGTTAAGTTTTAGTTTATTTGTGTTCATCCAGCAGGCCACATCTTGTAGACAGCCCTTAAAGCTCAAGAAAGATGCTTCCGACACTTCTGAATATGGAAACACCAGTTGGTTGTCGTCGGCGTATGAAATTGCCTTAATCCCCCAGTTGGCAATCAGCGTAAAAGAGTGGGGCCAGGTAAATATTAAATAAAAGTGGGCTAAGAGCCGAGCCCTGCGGAACGCCGCAGCTGAGGGCTTTAGGTGTTGAAGAAACGGCCCCTAGCGCCACCTTCTGTGTTCTTTGGGTCAGATACAACTGTAACCACTCCAGAGCCTGGTCCTGGATGCCTATCTCCGCCAGTCGTGACAGCAGTATAGCGTGTTCGACCGTATCAAAAGTGGCCAACAGATCAAGGAGCACCAGCATCGCCGAGTCTCCTGAATCCATCGACCACCTCACTGACTCTACCACCTCAATTAGTGCTGTTTCAGTGCTAAAGCCGGGTCTAAAGCCTGATTGCGTCTCGTGTAATATTTTATTGTCTTCGATAAACTGATTCAATTGGCGCTGGATAACTTTCTCAAGCATTTTGCCTGGTGCTGCCAGCAGAGAAATCGGACGGAGATTACTGAGGTCCTTGGGGTCCCCATTTGGTTTTTTCTTTAGGGGGAGGAGAGTCGCATGTTTCCAAATATTCAGGAATATCCCAGATGAGATGGACAGATTCCATATTTGCTGAATAGTGGGGGCTACGAAGTCAGCTATGCGATTCCACAGTTTAGAAGGACAGGGATCATCCGGCGAGCCTGACTTGCATCGACTTAGTTCTTGCATAATCGTATTTAGAGCTATTGGATCAAATTGTGTCAAAATAGCGCAGTCCGATATTTTGCCAGCTAGATCCGTTTTTACCGTGATCTTCTCTGGCCCAAAGGACTCATAGACTTTTTTAATTTTTGAGTCAAAGAAGTCAGAAATGCTATTGCACAACGAGATCGACGGGGAACCTCCCTCTCGACACACATAGGTTTGAAGAAAGACTGTACTATTTTAAAGGTTTCTTTGCTCGAGTGTTCAGCTTGTTGAATAGAGTTCGCATAGAACAGTTTTTTTGCCTTTCTAATGGCTTTATGCAGTTTTTTGGATGCTTCCTTGTAACAGGCTTTCTCTAGAGGTTCGTAGTTTAGCTTCCAAAGCCACTCCAACCTTTTACAGTCCAATTTTTGTATTCTAAGGTCCTGAGAGAACCAGGGAGCGGAAGGGGAGTCTCGTTTAGATATTGCGGGTGTTGCCCGAGCAATAGATGCAACCATGTTCCCGATCCAATCATTAAGTAGCTGAGCATCAGTGTTAACATTTGAAGTAAGGGTAGGAGAATTTTGGGCAAGAGCTGGTCCCATAACTTGTTCCATTGTCTCTTCATAAAAGAGCACTTGCTTGACACAGATTTGTCAGCCGTCACTTTTAGTTGAAATGGAATCAGATAGTGATCTGACCATATCAATGGTAACAGTGTTTCTGCCACCACGTAATTAATGTTAGAAAATATTAAGTCAAGCGTATGGCCCGCTCTATGTGTGGGGCCCTCATTAATGAGTCTCAGGTTGGCTGAATTCAGTGTAGACCTCAGTATATCTGCAGGGGTACAATCTTCCCTGTCCATGTGAATATTGAAGTCCCCAACAACAAGAAACTGAGGGTGAAGGAGGGAGCTCTGGATGAGGATATCCATTAGAGTAGTCAGGTGGGGCTCCCCCCCCCCCGGAGGGCGGTAAATAACTAGTCCCGCTAGGGATAGCTGAGGTCCCACCTGAAAACAAAAGTGTAGTCCCTCTTGTCCCTGAATAGAAGTGGGGGCAGAGGAGGTAAGTGTAGGCTGCTCTTTGAATATGACAGCCACTTCCCCCCCTCTTTTTTTGCCAAGCAGGTTGGCGAAACATATTTTATACCCAGGGGGTATAGCCAGTGCAATGGCGTTCATGTTGTCTTCATTGAGCCAAGTTTCTGTTAGAAACAGGGCATCCCACTGTTGCCCTTCCAATAGCAGCCAGATGTCGTCTGCATGCTTTGCAAGGGATCTGCAATTCAGTAGTCCCACTCTGAGGTCTCTACTGATCGATGGCTTGGGTTTAGTAGACCCCTCAACTCTCCCACCGACCGATGTTCCTAATAGTATCCCACAAGTCCTACAGGCATAGGGGAGAGTGAAGGTCCCAAGGTCGGTGCTGTGAGTGCAGGTGTCAGCCATGGTATTTAAAGACCATAGGTTTTCCCGTGACCATACGATTCTGCCTTTATCTGTAGCCTCACCGCCAGCATTTACAACCTCATTCTTGATTGCTACAAAGTCCTCCTTGCGAACAACCAAATATTGCATTTTTCTTAAATAACGCTCATACATTTTCCACCTTCGAGACATAATTTTTCACAAAACGGGAATGAAACTCTGTTAGCCCCAAAAAATACATTAATTGTTCTTTAGGCTTGAGCTCAGGAGCATTCACGATAGCTTCAACATGACTGATGCTGATTTAAGAGGTCAAAGATCACCTTAGAAAGCTATCCAAGAGGTAGCTGTGGAGAGCAGCCTTCAGGCTTAGTCTTGAAGGAATGTTAAGCAGCTTGTTTTACCAGAATGCAATCTTATTGTATTCATTAAATGAAAGGAGAACCACACAGTAGTTATAAAAATATGTATTTATTTATAAACACTTTCTAGTATGACACAATATCTTCTACACACATATATTCACAAAGCAAACAATACTGTAGCACAGAAACAATAGTAAGTAGCACTAAAAGACAGTGGGTCATATTATCAAGGACCAGTGTTAAAATTATCACCGTTTTATCGGCAGGAAACTGCCGATAAAACAGCGATAATGGGCTTGATAATACGCCCTTGTTAATTCCCATAGAAGCCCATGTTAACACCAGAACATGGGCTTCTATGGAATTAACAAGTGCGTATTGTAGGAGAGTAGGGTCTGCAATCCTATGATCACCCAGATTTTTTGCTTTTGTTTCACTGGTTTACGACTTTCTCTGGCTGTGGGCCTGCCAATCAGACCCACAGCCTGGCTGTTCTCTCTCTAAATTACAACATGTACCCTAGGTGCATTTACCAATTGGTACTGGGCCACCTTATCAGACCCTGTAACTCAGGGCATAGGTGTACCCAGGGCCGCCAGGGGCTGCAGCATGTATTATGCCACCCCTGGCTGGCCTCCCAAATTTGATACCTCTGGCTGCATGACAGCTGGGGCAAAGTCGTGTAATCACCCTTTGCTTTAGATATAGTAGCCCTATATCTAACCGTACAATGGACACCCGAGTTCCTATCAGTCACTCCTATGGCAGGCCTTGACAATCCTGAAGGCAGAGTGCGTGGGCTCGTGTGAACTGGGTTCTGGCCCGAGCCGAGCCCGGTTGCAGCTTGCGGAATCCAGACCCAATGGCTGTTCCATGATAATGCGTACAATATCGGTAACTTCGGTATCGCGTTATCAAGACATGTCGAGTAAGGTGTCATACGAATCGGGATACTGCCCCCTCACCAATTCTGGCGACGAGGTTAGCATTCCGCCCTTCTAGAGGGACACGACATGTACGTAACTGTGAACCCCGGTTAAAGTTAACGAAAGCCTCAGCTCCACAAAATGGATGCTGCCACCACAGACACGAGTCTGACCTCCTGCTGCTGGGAGTCCTTCCAGCGAGGAGCGCTTGGACAAAGGGTTTCCTGTCGAGGGCGGTGTTCGCACGTCCCAGACAGGGTTTGTGTATTCTGGGTAGGTAGGGCTTTTGCGAGAAGGTGACTGCGGAGTGGCACCCCGGTGCTCACTACGCATCTGCCGGTCAGAACCAGTTCCAGGGGCGCCAGCCCTGGCCTGGGGAAAGTCCGGCAGGGGAGAGGGGTGTAACTACCCCCCTTCCTGGTCCCACCCTTAGGGCAGGACCTAGTCATGTACCCACCCCTTTCTTTAGGATAAAGGCCGGAGCGGGGACCCTTCCAAATTAGATCATCTTTGAATCAAGAACTACTTTCTACGAAAGGACCTTCGAGAGTCTTCCCAAGATTTCTCCCTTGTGACTAAGGAGTAGTCACCCTGCATCCGCAGGCACCATCTAAGAACTCTGCGGTTTGCTGCAAGTCCTTCCTCAGGAATCCGACGGCCCAGCTCGACGAGAACCGACTTCCCTGGTACCTCTGACCTCTACCCACGTCATCAGCTCAGCTGTGATCTGTGGGTGCGACGAGACCTCGAGGGACCGGCCATCATCAAAACCTGCATGTTTTCTTAATCAGCACGACCATCGAAGTAATTCTCTGGTGAGTGCTCTGGGGTCCGAGAAGCCCCGACCCTGAGCCGCTCCAGCACCGAAGCGCAGCCTCCCAGAATCTCCACGATCTGCGTGGGGCCCTTCTGCTCGCTGCTCAGCACGTTGTCCGGTCACTAGCCGCTGGCTTGTGCCCTTCTGTGACGACATCCGACAACCAACACTGCTGGTCTGGTTGCTCCAGACTGGCCTTTGCTTCCATCTTTGAGAGAAGCACCCCGGACCCCCTTGGTCCACTCAAAACACCATTCTAGGCTCACCACGTGGCCCTGAAATCTGCCAAGGCTTGTTGCCCCAATCCTGGGCCCAGCGACGCCGACAGCATCATCCTTCGTGGGACAGCTCGCACCTCCATCCTGGTCGCCGACAACGCCTCCTGGTCCGTGAGACTGCAGAGCCTAGCGTCGCCCACTCACCTGGTCGAGGTGACGGCCAACCGGTGCCCTCCTGGTACCCTCTGACTACTGGCTAGTAGTACGAACTTGGTCCCCTCTGCTTTCAGGTGTCAACGATCTCTGATCCAGGCTTGGATCTCTACGAACTATTCATCACTGGTCGCCGGCCAGCAACTCCTTTCCTTCCGGCTCCCGGCTCGTCAGCGAAGACCCCGACGCCTGTAAGACTTGTGCAGCCGCAGCCCTCGTGGCTAGGTAACTCGGCATTTCGGTGCCTGCATAGCCTCTTTACTCTAGGGTCCCGAGTCCCTCGCTTCCGACTTGCCTTATCGGGTCCGCCCGAGACCGCTAAACGTTCCGTGTCCTCGGACACTTGTTTTACTTGTGCACTTGAAGTATTTTCCTGAGAGATTTGGTTTGTGCTTAGTACCCTGTCCTCATAAAGAGTCCAGGGCTGTTGTGATCTTTAATAAATAACTGTTTATTTCATAACACTTGTGTGGTGTCCTTTCACTTGGTGTTCAAGGGGTACATGTGTGGTAAACAGCTGGCTTAACACGCCCTCTCGAGTCTTTAGCCTTAGACTGCTCGTATCCACGCTACTAGGATAGCTGGTCTATAGGTTGACTTACAACCAATCACCATAAGGGTCGTTTGGAACGATACATAGCGGTCGCTAGAATAGCGAACGCTGCATATCGGGCCAACTTCTCACACGTATTATCAAGCCCATTATCGCCGTTTTATCGGCAGTTTCCTGTTGAAAAAACTGCGATAATTTTGACACCGGTCCTTGATAATATGCCCCAGTGAGCCCAGAGAGGGACCAAACCATATATTAAATAGTGGTATAAGAACCACAACTCGAGTCAAGACAAGGTCTAGAGTAAGTAGAATCGCTGGAACCCCAAGGAACCACCCAAGGTGAGTAAGAAGGAACCCCACGGAGGACAGGTGCAGTGTGGGAACACGACTGCGTGATCCGTACAATTCTATGGGGAAGTTGTGGTTGAAGTTCTAAAGTTTAAGGACCCTTCCCAGTGTGCTTCGAAGAAACCCAGTGGAAGTTAGGAGGTTGGAGCGTCCCCCTATCTGTGGATACCGTAGTAAGCCCCTTTGTACCCACAGGAGAGGGTTCCCCCAGGGGAGGTCTGGACACTGGTATTCCTCTGTCCTTTGTCCAGTTTTGTGCCATAGTGGGAGCCATCAGCTTCCAGAACTGGTTTGAGCTGGACTATGCACAGGGACACCAAGTGTGCCCCTCGTGCAGACTTTCAGACACTTTGGAAGTGCACCCACCAAACCCCAATACCAAATCCTGTCTGTGTGGTGGCCACACCTCCCTGTGACAGGATGCCTATTGTTCTGCCTTCCTCTGCTCGAGCTTGGCTCGGCAGCAGGAGGGCAGAAATGTGTCTCTGGTCGGCAGCAACCCTTGTGTGCTGTCTGGGTCAAGAAGGGTAAAATTGATACTTGTATAGCGCACTACTCACCCGCAAGGGTCTCAAGGCGCTTGTACGAATACCGCTGTGGAACCCGTCCTGGCTTTCCCTGTGAGGCGTCCACTCCTGGGTACCCCTAGGGTGAAGGCCAGGCATCCTTAGCATTGTGGGGGCCGTTGTGGAGATTAAGCAAGCTATTGCCCAGAGTTGCAGAGTGGGACTCTATGATTAGAATAGGCATTGAGGCGAGAATTATCAGGTCCGTGGAATTTTTGGCCCAAGACCCTCCGAGGCGGGGAATTGAACCCTGGTCCCGGGCTAGACCTCTGCATCAGGGTCTGCCGCTCTAACCATTGAGCCACACTTCCCCACCGGGGAAGTGTGGCTCAAGACCAGGGACCCACAAAGCTCGCATCAGAATGGTGGAATCATACCTCCCACACCAGTTACTGGGGTGGAGGAATGATTCCAAGGTGTTTGATATCAAACACAACATGGTTTGTTGCAGCCGTTTTCGAGATAGCGTTTTACGCGAGCATACCATGCACCTCTACGTATATGTCTGGCTGCGTCACCATTAGCCCGGGAGAAGGGTCTCCGTATGCTGCATGGATCCTCTGCTCATGCAGGGTCACCCTCGCACGTAAAACCCAGCACCCTGCCTTCAGGATTGTCAAGGACTTCTATAGGGGTGACTGATAGGTTTTAAGTGTAGTGACCAATAGATATAGTAAACCTATATCTTTCGTAAAATCTTGCACAGACTGCGATGGCAAACATGTAGTTCCATTTTGCATGGCCTCTCATGGGTGGCATAATACATGCTTCAGCCTATGTGAGGCCTCTGGGGTACCTATGCCCTGGTGTACTGTATACTAGGGACTGACAAGGGCACCCCAGTATCCAATCTTTAGTGTACCTTGTACATATCAATCAATCAATCAATCAGAGTACTTGTAGAGTGTGCTACTTACCCGTGAGGGTCTCAAGGCGCTGAGAGGACGGGGTGCTGCTGCTGCTCAAAGAGCCAGGTCTTGAGGAGTCTTCTGAAAGCGAGTAGGTCTTCGGTCTGCGGGATGTGGGTAGGGAGGGTGTTCCAGGTTTTGGCAGCAAGGTAGGATGTGGGTAGGGAGGTTGTTCGTTGGATGCGGGGGACAGTGGCGAGGGCGAGGCTGGCGGAGCGGAGCTGACGCGTGAGGGTGTAGAAGCTGAGTCTGCTGTTAAGGTAGGCTGGTCCGGTGTTGTGGAGTGCTTTGTGTGTGTGGGTGAGGAGCTTGAAGGTGATCCTCCTGTCGACGGGGAGCCAGTGTAGGTCTCTCAGGTGGGGGGTGATGTGGATGCGGCGGGGGACGTTGACGATTAGTCGGTGGAGGCGTTTTGGAAGCGTTGTAGTCGTTGTAGGTGTTTGGCTGGGATTCCTGCGTAGAGTGCGTTGCTGTAGTCCAGTCTGCTGCTGACGAGGGCCTGTGTCACCGTTCTTCTTGTTTCAGAAGGGATCCACTTGTAGATCCTGTGGTGCATGCAGAGGGTGTTGTAGCAGGAGGAGAAGACGGCGTTGACCTGCGTAGCCATGGAGAGGGAGGAGTCGAGGATAAATCCTAGGCTGCGTGCATTGTCGCTGGGTGTTGGTGCTGTTCCCAGTGTGGTTGGCCACCAGGAGTCGTCCCAGGCTGAGGGGGTGGGTCCGAGGATGAGTACCTCCGTCTTGTCCGAGTTCAGTTTCAGACGGTTGCTCCTCATCCAGTCGGCGACGGCCTTCATTCCCTCGTGGAGGTTGGTTTTGGTGGTGTGTGGGTCCTTGGTGAGGGAGAGGATGAGTTTTGTGTCATCGGCGTAGGAAATGATGTTGAGGTCATGCTGGCGGGCCACTTGTGCGAGGGGGGCCATGTAGATGTTGAACAGTGTCGGGCTGAGAGATGAGCCCTGGGGGGCGCCACAGATGATGTTGATGGCTTCGAAACAGAAGGGTGGGAGGCATACACTCTGGGTTATGCTGGAGAGGAAGGACGTGGTCCAGTCAAGGGCCTTCTCTTGGATACCTGCTTCTAGGAGGCGTGTTTTTAGAGTGCGATGGCAGACCGTGTTGAAGGCGGCTGACAGGTCCAGGAGGATGAGTGCTGATGTTTCGCCATTGTGTAGTTGGCGCCTGATGTCGTCTGTGGCGGCGATGAGGGCTGTCTCAGTGCTGTGGTTTCATCTGAATCCGGATTGGGACGGGTCCAAGATGTTGTTGTCTTCCAGGTGGCGGGCCAATTGCCTGTTAACGATTTTCTCGATGACCTTTGCCGGGAATGAGAGCAGGGAGATGGGCCGAAAGTTCTTGAGGTCCTTGGGGTCCGTCTTGGGCTTCTTGAGAAGGGCGTTGATTTTGGAGTGCTTCCAGCTTTCCGGGAATGTCGCTATTTCGAAGGAGATGTTGATGACCTTCCGTAGTTGGGGTGCGATGGCTGCGTCTGCTTTCTTGAATACGTGGTGTGGGCATGGGTCTGAGGAAGATCCTAAGTGGATGGAGTTCATGACCTTGAGTGTTTCGTCGTCGTTGACGTTGGACCAGGAGGTCAGGCGGATGGCGCTCTTGGTGTTCGCAGGGGAAGTGGAGTCTGGCTTAGTCGGGGCAGTTGTGGTGTTGAAGCTGTCATGGATGTCTGCGAACTTGTGGTGGAAGAAGATGGCCAGCGAATCGCACAGTTCTTGTGAGGGCGGGATTTCGTTGCCATTGGCGTAACAGTTTTAAGGGGAAAACAGATAGACTGGGGTCCTGATTACCAGGATACCAGTCAGACTAGTAAAAAACCAACACAGCACCTGCAAAAAGGGAGACTCAAAATATCGGTGGGGACATCGACCCGCAATGACAAACACTGGCCACATAGTGATACAGAATCTCTAATAAAAGAGAGGGACACAATCACCCACAGGAGTAGGGTACCAAAAGACAAATGTTAGAATATAAGATCCCCCTTGGGCAGTATTGCACCTAGGCATTCATTCAGCTCACCAAAATAAACATAGAGTCTTAATACATCACATGTAGATAACAATGAGGAAGTGCAGATATTGTAAATATATAAAAAAAAAAGAGAGTGCAATTTATGGAACAAGTTAAAAACAGCTCAGGCTTGTATCAAACAAACCCATTATGAATACAGGGTAAATCATAAAAATACACATACATATACAATAGCACTGGCCAAAATAAAATCTCGGGACAGAAAATAAGGAAGAATTAATTCCTATTAAAATAGGGAGAAATACAGAGGTAAACCAGAGATCAATTCTGATCAATATAATCACTCTTCCGTCAGAATTATTGTCTCCCAAAACTCAAAGTAGTTCTCCCTTTCTTGTGCATCGACGCGTTTCGGTGGGCAATCAATAAGTAGCCAACACCTTCTTCAGGAAAATAGTATAAACCATCCCATTTAAAAACAGAGCCTGAATCAAGAACATATAAACAAATAAGGGCCAGCTATTACATCATATCACAGTCATATGTTACATTCTGCATAACCTCTTTGTTAAAAACATACTACACAAAATACATAACAACATACACCTAAAGCAAATAATTGATAAACATATGTTTCTATTGACATCGTCTTAATGGAAGAACACTTTTTTCTCAAATTGCAGATAATATTAAAAAATAATTCAAGTGTATTGCTCATTATAGTCCATATATCCATAGCTAGCCACTCATTCTCACATAGAGATACAACGGCATAAGGGAAGAAACATAAGATAAATATGAGATAAATCATCATCATTATTCTCACAGAGTCAGAAAAATACAGTACATATCTAATTCATATTAATAAGCCTGCTTATGCAAAGTTCATATTCATAGGCATGTTTGTAGACCCCTTCATTTAGGCATATTAGATTGATTTATTGCATTTTAGTAACTATAATATTTACAACATTAGCATTCCACAGTAAGGTTCAACAGATTATCACCAGGATACCTCACGTAATTCTGCCAATATAGAGACACGACATACCTTTATTTTCTGTTCGCAATCATACGGCTAAAAACACCCCTTATCTGGTAGACAGCAAACTCTTTAAGGGCCTGAACAGTGTTTCAAAGATTAGCCCGTAGCGCTCTTTGCCAAATGCAAAGCGATCTGGAGCAGCCAAAAGATACGGACAAATAAAGTGATACAGCACAGCAAACGCCCACGGTGGGCGATGAACCGAGAGCACTCAATAAGCGACGATCCACTGAGGGGCTTGGTGAGGTGCACCCAACATATGGCTGCGGTGGGGGCCATGGACTGGGCGGACATTCCGCTTGGGACCCCTTCTCTCCAATACACCTGGGACAATTCTGAGCAGAAACAAACCATAAAAAGGGCTGTGCAGAGAATGCACTGCGCCTAGGACTAAAGTTCAGGGGTATATTCACAAGAAAGTGTGATAAACATAACCAAAAATTGGTAACGCAACTTTACACATCGTAGCCCATCGCGGGAAAATAACCCTGTGTTAACGTGGAATTCACAACATGACGGGAGCATGCGATAGTCTGCCGAAAACGTGGCCAATGTCAGAGATACAACCACCCCGACGGAGATAAAAACACAAACCACAGCACCAGAAATCGTGCGATGAGCCCATTCGCGGTGAGGAAAGCAGGGATAAGCACCACCAGGACCACGAAACACACTGCAGGCAGGAATAAGCACAACAAAAGCCTGAAAAAGTTAGACAGGAAATCAGAAAACAACAGCCAAATACAATGGAGGCAACCTGAGACAGCAGATAACTCCACCAAACCCATTGGCAACAAAACATTGTACATGGCAGACCATCTTGGACAAGATGAATGCAGCCTGAGAGCGGAGGAGGACAATTGCAGAAAACCAGGACTCCAGAAATGATGCGAAAGGCACAAACAAGCAGGAAAATGACAATAACAAGAAGGTAGCAATGCACACTGAAGGTGGGAGTCCAGCGCCACACCAGGAGCTGGATGACATGAAGGAAATTATGTCCACCACATCAGACTAGAGACGGTGGCAGGACACGGGGAGCAGAAACTGCACCAAACAACAGACACAGCAGCAACAGGGAGAGGAACCAGCAGGGACTGAGGGAAGGGGGCAGAAGGGCACAATAGCACACATGCACACCTAAGTACAGCACAACTGCAGACAAACCATGCCCAAGAGTAACAACACCAACCAGGAGCACAAGTCACACAACACAGTAATGTCACACCACTGAACAAGCACAGACGTGAAGACAACATTGCTTGATAGGGAGAAGGGTGAGCCACATCAGAGCAGAAGGAACATCTCACACACAATGCAGCACACACACATAGGAAGCAGAGCACACCAACATCGAACACAATGTGGTACAAACACCAACTTGTGCACAAACAAACACCGGACACAAGTGCACCCGCCTGTGGCCAGTAAACGGCCATACGCAACTGGAAAAGCACGAAATAGGGACATGATAATGCCCAGTACAAACACACAGTCCTGATGGTGTAGTAATGCACGTACGGCAGTGTCAGAGAGTCTGTAACACACACATTGGCATACAAATCAAGAAACGACACCGTTGGAGACAAGTGAAAGTGCGGAAACTTTATCAACAAGTGCGAGTCAGTACGGCCAAGAGAAGTGCAACGAAATGTAAACAACAACAGCAGCATGTCTGAATGAGGAAGGAGAACCTCCCTAGCACAAGTCAGCGCCAACCCGCGTTGGTTGTCCGAACCTGGAACATGAGTACTGGCCAATGCAGCCATGTCCACTGTCATCTTGGGACAGGTGACCATACCCACAACATGCAACCATGTGTCGGGACACATGTAATGGCTCACATCCAGTTGTGGCTGCAGGTACCTTGTCAGTCGTCCATGAAAGCGACTGCAGCTGCGTAGGCCAACATCTCCAATGAGCGATCGTCGTCCACCACATCTGACATGTTGCCGATGTAATCCATTAGCTGACCCGGACAGATGTGCTGACTCCAACCACTGAACCCAATGTGCACCAAAGCCCAATCGGGTAGTGGCTTAATGTGCTCCCTGCACACTACAACTCATGCAATCTCCAAGGTCCAGTTTTAAGCCTGCATGCCAAACATCCATGCATGCCATAAGCGGTCATCCTGGTGATACTCCTGGTCGTGGGCTAACAGGGGGTGCACACACACCTAGTAATCCAGGTCAGCTACTGTTACTTTGGAGAGGCGGACATCCATGGGCCACTCAAATATGCACGAGTGACAATGCAACAGAGGCTGCACGCAGGTGACGTGTTCAAAACGGAAGTTCAGCCGGTAACTGATCAGCAGCCCTGCCAACGGCAGTGCCCCCAGTACATTCAGCAGACTTGCACGGTACAACTCCACGTGACTGGGGTCGAGAATGTGTCTGGGATGGTCTGCCATTGCGTCAGTGGTTCTGCATGAAGCGGCACTGGCTTGCCCTGAGACAGTCATCATTACCTTGTTAACCATAGTATAAAAAGCCCACACGCCGACAGGCTCATTCTACCGGAGGACGACGGCGCGACAACAGGTACAAGGCAGGCACTGACCAGAAAGACTGTGAGTATGACAAACCTGACAAGCCTCCAAACAACAAACTGGGTAAGCGCTTCTTTCCTCACAGGTCCCTAACCCCTACAGCCTATCTCTTTTTCTCCCATATGGTCATCCCCTTACCGCTTCCCTCCAGGAAGCCTTGGCTAATAACCCAAAGCGTAAGAACAATTTTCTTGCGCCCTGCCACACTAAGTCAACTCCTTTTAGAGTGATTTGCGTGTTTTAGCCACACCACGCTCCTAATTAGTGCCGTATTTTCACTCTGATGGCACCACCAGTACCATCACACCTAGCCGACTATAGTCCTCTCACCTTGCACTATAGATCCGGCCACAAAAGCATTGTTGACCATATGTCTAAATTGACTTCTGACTCTCTCTGTAAATGTTTTGTCCTTGTTCTTAATGTTTGTTTGTACAGGTATGCATGAGAAGGGAATCCCCCTCTCACATATAGAAAAACGCCTTAGTGTGTGTATCACATAGTCTGTACCACAACACTAGTCTGTTTTATTTCACCACACCTTTTTTAAAAATGGGTCCTGAGGAAAGCCAGAATACTTTAAGGCACTGGCTGAAACATGTCGACCATCTGAAGGACGCAGGGGGCAGTAACTCGCCACCCTTACGCATCCTGTAGCCTTACTTTTAACCGCTGGTGACGGCCCAGTTATTAAAATGTAATTTACCCTCGGGTACTGGGACCACCACCAAGCCATTTGAAATCACAACTCACCCAACCTCACTGCACTCTCAGCAATATATTCCAGCTCCGCTGTAATCAGGCGTCGTAGCACACCCGGGACATACAAGGTGTCACTGGGTGGGCCCTATGATGAAGCATGCCACCAACTAGGTTGGTGGGTGAGGGCTTCATGAATACACCAACAAGGTGCCCGTGATAGAACTAATTTGAGTACTGCAACACTTTGGTCAACTTAAGCTAGTCCTTTTTGTTTAATCACATACAAACCTGACACTAGACAGACCAAACTCCCTTTCAAAAGGGAAAAAAAGACAGGCCAAGTGGACACATCACAACCCGCGACCAGCCTAGACAACCACTAGGAGGAAGACGCCCAAGATGTCGACATCAAAGAAATCTTGGTGGAAGTTAAGTCCAGTCTCTGTAACATAGATGCCAAACTAGAGCTCCTGGCCAGTCACCTCAACAGAATGAAGGAACAAGTGAATAAATATAATAATAGACTAGAACACCTTGAAACTAGAGTCTCTGACGTAGAGAATGACCAAACAAAGTGAAATGAGCAACTACTCAAGATGGAGAAAATACTTGAAATAATAAGAGCCAAAAACGAAGACCTAGAGGCACAATCTAGATGAAATAACCTAAGAATTATTGGCGTCCTGAAGTCCACGGCCATTAGCAATATGGAAAAATACGTAACAAACATGATCAAGGAACTGTTCGGAGAAGGGCTCTCTCCTGATTCATAATAGAGCGGGCTCACACAACGCTGGACCCCGGACCGCCCCCAGGCGCACCGCCCCGCCCCATTATAGCATGAATCCCAAACGTCAAGGATTGAGACACAGTGCTGCGGTTTTCAAGTGAGCGCTGCAACCTACAATACCAAGGAAATACGATTTCCTTTTACCCGGACTTCACGATTATAGTTCAGACTGACTGTAAGGAATTTTTACCAACTAAAAAATTACTCCAAAAAGCTGTGATAAAATCTGCTCCTCTCTACCCAGACAAACGACGCATAGCACATGGCGGTAGAGCTCATCAGTTTACTGATGCCAAAGCAGCGCTCAAATTTCCTGATTTACTGATTGCAAAGTTGTCCAGACACTCTCCAAGGGATCAAGATCATGGGAATCTTGACGAAAATGACTGAACTTTAAACTCAAACCTCTCTGATCCACTTCAAACAATCACCACAGTACAAAGCAGCACTGTAACTGGCGGGGAAGACCTGTGCAGAGCCCACTTCAGGGTTCCTTAACGCAGTTTATGTGATCTACCTCCAATGGAGCCATCCACAAGGCATGAGCCACTATGTCACCCACGAAGCTGGAGGAAGGCTGGGTGTACGCGAGGCTCCTCTTCGCCCCAGGAATGAGTCCCATGCTCTTCTATTCAGACCGGGGAGGGGGTGGGGATGGATTATTTAACCAAGTTCGGGGATTGGAGGGGGAAGTTGAGGGGGAGGGGGAGGGGGAAGGGGGAGGTAGGGGGTTTCATTATTCTACTCTTTTGAGAGTGTTACATTTTGTCTACGTTTTAGAAGAGGCACCTGTCAAATACACATAGGTAAGACACTGAAGCAGACAGTCTATAGGTCAGATCCCATACTACTGCCCTACTGTAACATGGTAGACACCAGACTGAGCTCACAACGACCCCAACCAAGTAGACGGCGCACCAAGTAGATGACCCTGCATAACAGCACCCAGCTACCCATACCATACCAATGGCACCCAGAGGACTTAGGCTTCTAACGTGGAATGTTAGATAACTCAACAACCCCAGGAAAGCTTGCCTTGTTCACACATACCTTAATAGACACTGTAGGAGAGTAGGGTCTGCAATCCTATGATCACCCAGATTTTTTGCTTTTGTTTCACTGGTTTACGACTTTCTCTGGCTGTGGGCCTGCTAATCAGACCCACAGCCTGGCTGTTCTCTTTCTAAATTACGACATGTACCCTAGGTGCATTTACCAATTGGTACTGGGCCACCTTATCAGACCCCGTAACGCAGGGCATAGGTGTACCCAGGGCCGCCAGGGGCTGCAGCATGTATTATGCCACCCCTGGCTGGCCTCCTAAATTTGACACAACTGGCTGCACGACAGCTGGGGCGAAGTCGTGTAATCACCCTTCGCTTTAGGTATAGTAGTTCTATATCTAACCACACAATGGACACCCGAGTTCCTATCAGTCACTCCTATGGCAGGCCTTAACAATCCTGAAGGCAGAGTGCGTGGGCTCGTGTGAGCTAGGTTCAGGCCCGAGCCGAGCCCGGTTGCAGCTTGCGGAATCAAGACCCAATGGCTGTTCCATGATAACGCGTACCACCTCGGTAACTTCGGTGTCGCGTTATCAAGGCATGTCGAGTAAGGTGTCATACGAATCGGGGTGCTGCCCTCTCACCAATTCTGGCGACGAGGTTAGCATTCCACCCTTCTAGAGGGGCACAACATGTACGTAACTGTGAACCCCGGTTAAAGTTAACTAAAGCCTCAGCTCCACAAAATGGATGCTGCCACCACAGACACGAGTCTGACCTCCTGCTGCTGGGAGTCCTTCCAGCGAGGAGCGCTCGGACAAAGGGTTTCCTGTCGAGGGCGGTGTTCGCACCGTCCCAGACAGGGTTTGTGTATTCTGGGTAGGTAGGGCTTTTGCGAGAAGGTGACTGCGGAGTGGCACCCCGGTGCTCACTACACATCTGCCGGTTAGAACCAGTTCCAGGGGCGACAGCCCTGGCCTGAGGAAAATCCGGCAGGGGAGAGGGGTGTAACTACCCCCCTTCCTGGTCCCACCCTTAGGGCAGGACCTAGTCATGTACCCACCCCTTTCTTTAGAATAAAGGCCGGAGCGGGGACCCTTCCAAATTAGATCATCTTTGAATCAAGAATACTTTCTACGAAAGGACTTCGAGACTCTTCTCAAGATTTCTCCCTTGTGACTAAGGAGTAGTCACCCTGCATCAGCGGGCACCATCTAAGAACTCTGCGGTTTGCTGTAAGTCCTTCCTCCAGGAATCCGACGGCCCAGCTCGACGAGAACCGGCTTCCCTGGCACCTCTGACCTCTACCCACGTCATCAGCTCAGCTGTGATCTGTGGGTGCGACGAGACCTCGAGGGACCGGCCATCATCAAAACCTGCACGCTTCTTAACCAGCACGACCATCGAGGTAACTCTCTGGTGAGTGCTCTGGGGTCCGAGAAGCCCCGACCCTGAGCCGCTCCAGCACCGAAGTGCAGTCTCCCAGCATCTCCACGATCTGCGTGGGGCCCTTCTGCTCGCTGCTCAGCACGTTGTCTGGTCACTAGCCGCTGGCTTGTGCCCTTCTGTGACGACATCCGACAATCAACACTGCGGGTCTGGTTGCTCCAGACTGGCCCTTGCTTCCATCTTTTCGAGAAGCACCCCGGACCCTCCTGGTCCACTCAAGACGCCATCTTAGGCCCACCACGTGGCCCTGAGATTTGCCAAGGCTTGTTGCCCCATCCTGGGCCCAGCGACGCCGACAGCATCATCCTTCGTGGGACAGCTCGCACCTCCACCGTGGTCGCCGACAACGCCTCCTGGTCCGTGAGACTGCAGAGCCTAGCGTCGCCCACTCACCTAGTCGAGGTGACGGCCAACCGGTGCCCTCCTGGTACCCTCTGACTACTGGCTAGTAGTACGAACTTGGTCCCCTCTGCTTTCAGGTATCATCAATCTCTGATCCAGGCTTGGATCTCTACGAACTATTCATCACTGGTCGCCGGCCAGCAACTCCTTTTCTTCCGGCTCCTGGCTCGTCAGCGAAGACCCCGACGCCTGTAAGACTTGTGCAGCCGCAGCCCTCGTGGCTAGGTAACTCGGCATTTCGGTGCCTGCATAGCCTCTTTACTCTAGGGTCCCGAGTCCCTCGCTTCCGACTTGCCTTATCGGGTCCACCCGAGACCTTAAACTTTCCGTGTCCTTGGACACTTGTTTTAATTGTGCACTTGAAGTATTGCTAAAGAGATTTGGTTTGTGCTTAGTACCCTGTCCTCATAAAGAGTACAGGGCTGTTGTGATTCTTAATAAATATACTGTTTATTTTCATAACACTTGTGTGGTGTCCTTTCACTGGGTGTTCAAGGGGTACATGTGTGGTAAACAGCTGGCTTAACGCGCCCTCTCGAGTCTTTAGCCTTAGACTGCTCGTATCCACGCTACTAGGATAGCTGGTCTATAGGTTGACTTACAACCAAACACCATAAGGGTCGTTGGAACGATACATAGCGGTCGCTAGAATAGCGAACGTTGCATATCGGGCCAACTTCTCACATTGGTGAGCAGCGGTTGGGATTTGAGCTTGCTGTTGTTTTGCCACACGTATCCTAAGAATATCTTGTTGAAAGATCACATAAGTACTGTTAGTACATATAACTAAAGCTTAGAATACTCTGAGTTCTACTGAACCAGCTGTTGCAGCTCCTCAAGGCTTAGCACACCTTGGCCGCAACTCTTAGCAAGGGAACAGTAGGTGAACACATAGTGTAGGTAGGTGCATCACTTACACCACACTAGAAACAGTATGTCGGACAAAGGAGGAAACCATGAGTCTCCCCTCGTGTCAGTTGACCCTCCACAGGTCATCCCTTCAAGATATACTGTGCTGAGCTTCAAGGAGTTAAGACAGGTGTGTCACTCCCGGAAGATCAAGCAGGGGTCTAACCCCACCACGTCCTTTCTGATTGGTCTCTTGGAGACTTATGATGCCAGAAAAGCTGAGACCCGTCTTAGCTCTTCTAATCCAGAAGGAGACATGCCTCCCCTCGAGGGAACCAGAGACGATCCTGACCTCATCCACCTCGCAACTGAGAACGAAGATGTGGAGGATGATGAGGATGAGGATCCCTCTGGGGATGAGGCAGATAAGGGACAGGTAGAAGTCGTTAGACTAAGCAGGTCCAACTTAAGCAAACATGATAGTTTTACTGGGGCACCCCCAGCGCTACTGTCAGGTCCGCTTAACATTGGGAATGGACGAGCCCGATCTCTGTCGAGAGACTCTGGCAGATCCCTTCAAACCAATGGCTCTCACAACCCTTCTCAAAGAGGGATGACGTCCCCTCAGAGGAGAGTGTACGAAGCTAAGGAAAGGGCGGCTAATCTGAGGATCGAAAGGGAAGAACTTGCCCTGGCCAAAGAGAGGCTTGCCTTTGCTAGAGAGCAACAGTTAAGTGGGGTAGTCCCCACTGGTGGCAGCAATGTACCTAGCAATAGGGAAAAGAGTTTCGATACGAAACACCTTGGTAAGATAGTGCCCCCCTTTAAACAAGGGGACGACATCCACAAATGGATAACTGCTTTGGAGAGGGCCTGTACTGTGCAGGGTGTTCCCCAGAGTCAGTGGGCAGCTATCTTGTGGCTCTCCTTTGAAGGAAAAGGAAGAGACAAGCTCCTCACCACAAGGGTGGAGGACGCTAACGATTACCAAGTCTTGAAAAATACACTCGTTGAAGGGTTCGGCCTAACCACTGAGCAGTACAGGGTGCTGTTCAGGGATACCCAGAAAACGCAGTCTCAAGATTGGTCTGACTTTGTCGATTGTGCCACTAAGGCTTTTGAGGGCTGGTTGCTGGGCAGTAAGGTTACTGATTACAAAGGATTGTATAATTTGATGATGAGAGAACAAATTTTAAACAATTGTCAGAACCAGTTGTTGCATCAGCATCTTGTCGACTCGGATCTGACCTCTCCCCAAGAATTGGGAAAGAAGGCAGACAGATGGGTTCGTACGAGAGTTAAACAGAACCAGGGCCAGAATCAAGGTGGTCAGAAGAAAGCAGACCAGAAGGGTAAAGATTCTAAAGGGGAACAAAATGACCAGAAGTCTTCGACAGGTCCCCAACAACCCAAAGAGGGTGGGGGTCAGGCTCCCCAAAAGAAGAAAGAAGGCCAATCCAAAAGATGGTGCCAGTACTGTAAAAGTAAATCTCACTGGTTTAGTGAGTGCACCAAGAAAGGAGGAGGGCAGACTCCTGCCACTGCAGCCCCTAAGGCACCTGTGCCCCCTAGTACAGTCAGCAGTGGTAGTGCGCCTCCCAAGGGTTTAGTAGGGTTAACCCTGGGTTCTGAGGGGCGTGACAACTTAGTTGGCACACTCACTCAGGCTGTCCTTGTCAGTACAGGGGACGTGGACGTGTCCCCTGACGTAAGCCCCAATACTTTGGGCAAATACCGACAGACGCCTTTCATAAATGGAAAGATGGCTCAGGCCTATAGGGACACTTGTGCCAGCGTCACCATGGTGACGCCTAACTTTGTGGACCCTGGACAGATCATGCCAGGTACAGAATTCCTGGTGACCAATGCAAGCAATGTCACTACCAATCACAGTATGGCAATTGTAGCTTTCTCCTGGGGAGGGGTAACTGGCCAAAAGAAGGTTGTAGTTAGTCCAGACCTCCCAGTGGATTGTTTGTTGGGCAATGATTTGGAGTCATCACAATGGTCAGAAGTGGAGCACCGGACTCACATGGAAATGTTAGGCTTGCCAGCACATGTGTTCGCTGTGACCAGGTCACAGGTCAGGAAATGCCCCACTGAACAGGTGCTGGATCCTGGAACAACGGACCAGACACCGCCCAAGAAGAGCAGTAGGGTTAAGGCTGCGCCTTCCCCCTTGCCCCAGGTCGAGGATCAAGTCTCAGAGGAGGCTGACCTACAGGAATTGAGGGAAACTGAGCCTAGGGAGTTCGAACTTGATCAAGTTGAATTCTTAGGTTCAGGGGGACCCTCAAGGGAAGACCTGGGGAAGGACCAGTTAGACTGCCCTTCTCTTGAACCCCTCAGACAGCAGGCTGCTGCTGAGGCTGCTGGGAACGCCACAGGTACCCACAAGGTATACTGGGAAGATGGACTCCTGTACACTGAGTCAAGAGACCCCAAGCCTGGCATGACCAGGAGGCTGGTTGTACCCTTGTCTCAGCGTGGTTTCCTACTTACCTTGGCCCACGAGATTCCCTTAGCAGGTCACTTAGGCCAGACGAAAACGTGGGACAGGCTTGTCTCACACTTTCACTGGCCGCACATGAACGAAGATACAAAGGAGTTTTGCCGCTCCTGTGTCACTTGCCAAGCCAGTGGTAAGTCAGGTGGCACGACAAAGGCCCCCCTTATACCAATGCCTGTGGTGGGGGTGCCCTTTGAACGGGTGGGGATCGACATCGTCGGTCCCATGGAACCACCAACAGCCTCAGGGCACAAGTTTATACTGGTGGTAGTGGATCATGCCACCAGGTATCCTGAAGCTATTCCCCTTAGGACCACTACAGCACCTGTTGTGGCAAGAGCCCTAGTTGGAGTATTCTCCAGAGTGGGCTTCCCTAAGGAGGTCGTCTCCGACAGAGGTGCAAACTTTATGTCGAGCTACTTAACTGCTATGTGGAAGGAATGTGGTGTCAACTACAAGTTCACTACACCCTATCATCTGCAATGCAATGGGCTTGTTGAGAGATTCAACAGGACTCTAAAAGGGATGATTCATGGACTACCGGAAAAGCTTCGGCGTAGATGGGACGTCCTGATCCCCTGCCTCTTGTTCGCCTACAGAGAAGTCCCACAGAAGGGGGTTGGCTACAGCCCTTTTGAACTTTTGTACGGACATCCTGTAAGGGGACCCCTGTGTTTGGTGAAGGAAGGATGGGAGAGACCTCTCAAAAAGCCTGCAGCCAACATAGTGGACTATGTGCTTGGCCTCCGCTCGCGGATGGCTGAATACATGGAGAAGGCATCTGAAAACCTTAAGGCCAGCCAAGAACTCCAAAAAGCTTGGCATGACCAAAAGGCTGTCTTGACTGTTTACCAGCCCGGACAGAAGGTGTGGGTGTTGGAGCCAGTGGCCCCAGCAGCACTCAAGGACAAATGGTCCGGGCCCTACACCATCCTGGAGAAAAAGGGAGAGGTCACCTACCTGGTCGACCTGGGAACTCCCCGGAGCCCCCACAGGGTGCTTCATGTCAACAGGCTAAAAGCATATGTCGACAGGAAGGACATGAGTTTGCTCATGGCCCTAGATGAGGGACAGGAAGAGGAGAGTGACCCTCTCCCCGACCTGCTCACTCAGAATCCTGACGATGGATCGGTAGATGGTGTTGTCTTTTGTGGCAGCCTCTCCGAACATCAACAGAACGACTGTAAACAGGTTCTTCAGTCGTTCAGACATATGTTTTCTCTAACACCCAGTCAGACCGATTGGTGCACCCATGAGGTTGACACTGGTGACAGCTTGCCCGTCAAGAGTAAAATCTACAGGCAGCCTGATCACGTTAGAGACTGCATCAAGAGTGAAGTGCAGAAAATGTTGGAGCTGGGAGTCATTGAACCCTCGGATAGCCCTTGGGCTAGTCCCGTAGTTCTAGTGCCGAAACCTCACACCCAGGGCGGTAAGAGAGAGATGAGGTTCTGCGTAGACTACAGGGGTCTCAATGCAGTCACTAAGACTGACGCCCACCCAATACCAAGGGCAGACGAGCTTATTGATAGATTGGCTTCGGCCAACTACTTAAGTACGTTTGACCTGACAGCTGGGTATTGGCAAATCAGGTTAGCTGAGGACGCCAAGCCTAAAACCGCATTTTCAACCCCTGGTGGGCATTATCAGTTTGTGGTGATGCCCTTTGGTCTGAAAAATGCACCTGCCACCTTCCAACGGTTGGTGAATCAAGTCCTTACTGGGCTGGATGACTTCTGTGCGGCGTATCTTGACGATATTGCTGTCTTTAGCTCCACCTGGGAGGATCACCTGGTCCACCTGCGGAAAGTGTTAGAGGCGCTGCAAGCAGCAGGTCTCACTATCAAGGCCACCAAGTGCCAGATAGGGCAGACACAGGTTGTATACCTGGGCCACCTTGTAGGTGGAGGCCAGGTTCAGCCACTGGAGAGCAAGATACAGTCAATCAGGGACTGGGCTCCTCCAACCACCCAGACTCAGGTTCGAGCTTTCTTGGGCCTGACTGGTTACTATAGGAAGTTTGTCAGGAACTATGGTTCAATTGTGACACCATTAAATGAACTGACAAGTAAGAAAATGCCAAAAAAGGTTCAGTGGACAGCGAGCTGTCAAAAAGCATTCGATGACCTAAAGCAGGCCATGTGCACGGCGCCTATCCTCAAGAGTCCGGACTACTCCAAACCATTCATTGTCCAAACAGATGCTTCTGAGTTGGGTGTGGGAGCTGTTCTTTCTCAACTGAATTTTGATGGTCAAGACCAGCCCATTGCTTTTATAAGCAGAAGGCTGACCCCTAGAGAGAAGAATTGGTCAGCTATTGAGAGGGAGGCCTTTGCTGTGGTTTGGGCCCTGAAGAAGCTGAGGCCATACTTGTTTGGCACTCACTTCAAGATTCAGACCGACCATAAGCCCCTCTTGTGGCTAAATCAGATGAAGGGTGAAAACCCCAAACTGCTTAGGTGGTCCATTTCCCTACAGGGGATGGACTTTACAGTGGAACATAGACCTGGTACTGATCATGGCAATGCCGATGGGCTCTCCAGATATTTCCACTTAGAACAAGAAGACTCACCTGGTCAAGGTTAGCTTATTGTTCCGACGTTTGGGGGGGGGTCATGTAGGAGAGTAGGGTCTGCAATCCTATGATCACCCAGATTTTTTGCTTTTGTTTCACTGGTTTACGACTTTCTCTGGCTGTGGGCCTGCTAATCAGACCCACAGCCTGGCTGTTCTCTTTCTAAATTACGACATGTACCCTAGGTGCATTTACCAATTGGTACTGGGCCACCTTATCAGACCCCGTAACGCAGGGCATAGGTGTACCCAGGGCCGCCAGGGGCTGCAGCATGTATTATGCCACCCCTGGCTGGCCTCCTAAATTTGACACAACTGGCTGCACGACAGCTGGGGCGAAGTCGTGTAATCACCCTTCGCTTTAGGTATAGTAGTTCTATATCTAACCACACAATGGACACCCGAGTTCCTATCGGTCACTCCTATGGCAGGCCTTAACAATCCTGAAGGCAGAGTGCGTGGGCTCGTGTGAGCTAGGTTCAGGCCCGAGCCGAGCCCGGTTGCAGCTTGCGGAATCAAGACCCAATGGCTGTTCCATGATAACGCGTACCACCTCGGTAACTTCGGTGTCGCGTTATCAAGGCATGTCGAGTAAGGTGTCATACGAATCGGGGTGCTGCCCTCTCACCAATTCTGGCGACGAGGTTAGCATTCCACCCTTCTAGAGGGGCACAACATGTACGTAACTGTGAACCCCGGTTAAAGTTAACTAAAGCCTCAGCTCCACAAAATGGATGCTGCCACCACAGACACGAGTCTGACCTCCTGCTGCTGGGAGTCCTTCCAGCGAGGAGCGCTCGGACAAAGGGTTTCCTGTCGAGGGCGGTGTTCGCACCGTCCCAGACAGGGTTTGTGTATTCTGGGTAGGTAGGGCTTTTGCGAGAAGGTGACTGCGGAGTGGCACCCCGGTGCTCACTACGCATCTGCCGGTTAGAACCAGTTCCAGGGGCGACAGCCCTGGCCTGGGGAAAATCCGGCAGGGGAGAGGAGTGTAACTACCCCCCTTCCTGGTCCCACCCTTAGGGCAGGACCTAGTCATGTACCCACCCCTTTCTTTAGAATAAAGGCCGGAGCGGGGACCCTTCCAAATTAGATCATCTTTGAATCAAGAATACTTTCTACGAAAGGACTTCGAGACTCTTCTCAAGATTTCTCCCTTGTGACTAAGGAGTAGTCACCCTGCATCAGCGGGCACCATCTAAGAACTCTGCGATTTGCTGTAAGTCCTTCCTCCAGGAATCCGACGGCCCAGCTCGACGAGAACCGGCTTCCCTGGCACCTCTGACCTCTACCCACGTCATCAGCTCAGCTGTGATCTGTGGGTGCGACGAGACCTCGAGGGACCGGCCATCATCAAAACCTGCACGCTTCTTAACCAGCACGACCATCGAGGTAACTCTCTGGTGAGTGCTCTGGGGTCCGAGAAGCCCCGACCCTGAGCCGCTCCAGCACCGAAGTGCAGTCTCCCAGCATCTCCACGATCTGCGTGGGGCCCTTCTGCTCGCTGCTCAGCACGTTGTCTGGTCACTAGCCGCTGGCTTGTGCCCTTCTGTGACGACATCCGACAATCAACACTGCGGGTCTGGTTGCTCCAGACTGGCCCTTGCTTCCATCTTTTCGAGAAGCACCCCGGACCCTCCTGGTCCACTCAAGACGCCATCTTAGGCCCACCACGTGGCCCTGAGATTTGCCAAGGCTTGTTGCCCCATCCTGGGCCCAGCGACGCCGACAGCATCATCCTTCGTGGGACAGCTCGCACCTCCACCGTGGTCGCCGACAACGCCTCCTGGTCCGTGAGACTGCAGAGCCTAGCGTCGCCCACTCACCTAGTCGAGGTGACGGCCAACCGGTGCCCTCCTGGTACCCTCTGACTACTGGCTAGTAGTACGAACTTGGTCCCCTCTGCTTTCAGGTATCATCAATCTCTGATCCAGGCTTGGATCTCTACGAACTATTCATCACTGGTCGCCGGCCAGCAACTCCTTTTCTTCCGGCTCCTGGCTCGTCAGCGAAGACCCCGACGCCTGTAAGACTTGTGCAGCCGCAGCCCTCGTGGCTAGGTAACTCGGCATTTCGGTGCCTGCATAGCCTCTTTACTCTAGGGTCCCGAGTCCCTCGCTTCCGACTTGCCTTATCGGGTCCACCCGAGACCTTAAACTTTCCGTGTCCTTGGACACTTGTTTTAATTGTGCACTTGAAGTATTGCTAAAGAGATTTGGTTTGTGTCAGATCTCGAACCCCTTTCCCGTCTCCTCCCTCTCTGTCACCGTCTCCGTAGGTGCAGAAACCAGAACTACGGAGTCCTGAAGCGGCTTGGAATGAACTACACATCCCGGCAAGCCGTGTTGCGCGGCGCACATGTGACGCAGAGGCAAGCGCACACCCGGAAACAAAAAGAAGTCGGAGACCTGCGGCGGTGCCGATTATTCAGCTGAACACGGAGTGTCTGGTGCTGGCGTATGGGTAGCGGTAAGCCGTTCTAGGAGGTCTGGATCCTTCATTGTGTTTGAGGGAGTCTTGTGCTTGATATTGAACACGCAAGCTGCGTGTTGTTCTGTTCTTGGTTAAACGTGTTGGTCACAAGCAGCGTGTTGGAAAGAGCTGCAACTATCTATTGATCTTGCTTTGTGTGTACGCGCGGACTGCGTGTGAACACTTCTGTGACATTTATCTCTCAAGAGAGAGAAAGGACTTTATGGGTTCACGAACATTTGGCTCTGCTGAACTATGATGTGGGTTGCAAGAATCATTGACAACTAAAGTGTATGCGGAGCCACAGCCTGTTTGAACCATTGTATATTTACATTAAGAACTGGGGATGAAATGCAAAGCAGAAAACGTTAAGGCGTATTAACATTGACTGCTGTTCTTTCCTGTTTATTTCCACAACCCTGGTTTGCTTTATTTTCTGTGCAGGAGAATTAGAGAGAGAGATACATTAAGCAAGGGTTCTGTGCTGATAGCAAAACAGTAGCCCTGGTATTCCCTCACGTCTCGTCTCCTTGCATAAAATAATTATATGCAAGGAGACGAGACGTGAGGGAATACCAGGGCTACTGTTTTGCTATCAGCACAGAACCCTTGCTTAATGTATCTCTCTCTCTAATTCTCCTGCACAGAAAATAAAGCAAACCAGGGTTGTGGAAATAAACAGGAAAGAACAGCAGTCAATGTTAATACGCCTTAACGTTTTCTGCTTTGCATTTCATCCCCAGTTCTTAATGTAAATATACAATGGTTCAAACAGGCTGTGGCTCCGCATAAACTTTAGTTGTCAATGATTCTTGCAACCCACATCATAGTTCAGCAGAGCCAAATGTTCGTGAACCCATAAAGTCCTTTCTCTCTCTTGAGAGATAAATGTCACAGAAGTGTTCACACGCAGTCCGCGCGTACACACAAAGCAAGATCAATAGATAGTTGCAGCTCTTTCCAACACGCTGCTTGTGACCAACACGTTTAACCAAGAACAGAACAACACGCAGCTTGCGTGTTCAATATCAAGCACAAGACTCCCTCAAACACAATGAAGGATCCAGACCTCCTAGAACGTCTTACCGCTACCCATACGCCAGCACCAGACACTCCGTGTTCAGCTGAATAATCGGCACCGCCGCAGGTCTCCGACTTCTTTTTGTTTCCGGGTGTGCGCTTGCCTCTGCGTCACATGTGCGCCGCGCAACACGGCTTGCCGGGATGTGTAGTTCATTCCAAGCCGCTTCGGGACTCCGTAGTTCTGGTTTCTGCACCTACGGAGACGGTGACAGAGAGGGAGGAGACGGGAAAGGGGTTCGAGATCTGACAGTTTGTGCTTAGTACCCTGTCCTCATAAAGAGTACAGGGCTGTTGTGATTCTTAATAAATATACTGTTTATTTTCATAACACTTGTGTGGTGTCCTTTCACTGGGTGTTCAAGGGGTACATGTGTGGTAAACAGCTGGCTTAACGCGCCCTCTCGAGTCTTTAGCCTTAGACTGCTCGTATCCACGCTACTAGGATAGCTGGTCTATAGGTTGACTTACAACCAAACACCATAAGGGTCGTTGGAACGATACATAGCGGTCGCTAGAACAGCGAACGTTGCATATCGGGCCAACTTCTCACAGACACCACATAGATATCTGCTTCCTTTAGGAAATACACCTGACCCCACCCACCTCCACTCGCCTAGAGGTGCGCTGGTGTGCAGAGGTACACCACTCCCTGAATTCCAACTATGCCAGAGGCACTGCAATACTTATAAGGAAAGGTATCCCATGGAGGCTCACTCAGATTAAAAAAGATACTGTGGGGCAGTATGTTATAGCGGCAGGACAACTCCAACAGCAACCTCTCATGCTGGTTTGCATATATCACTAAATAGAATAGAGCCACCCAATAATCCCCTCGGGACTGGGTATATTCAATAACACTGTAGCAAAGTGTCCCCAAAGGAAACATTTAAAACAGATTTACAATTTGTATAGATGTCATATTCATAATCAATTTTTTATATGAGCACAGGAAATATATGCACAATATACGGAAATATATCAAACAGGTATATTTAATTCCACTTGGAATATCATCAAGGAATAGCTGGCAACAAACAAACTACTAAAGTTCATACATTATTTAGCAGTAGTATACAAAACACCTTTCGCATGAGTAATGGGTATTCAAAACACCATGTTGAAGAAAATTAAATACAGCATATAATCATATTTACAAACTGTAAAATCAATAAATGTGCGAATGGGTGTTAGGCGTCGACGTTTCGGTCCCATGTTGGTCTACCAGATCCTTGAGACCATCTTCAGGACGGAAGGGTTGCACATATACATCTAATGCAATAGAGAACAATACAAATCATCCCTGTGACTAAGAAGAAAATGTCAACACAAAAAGAAAACAAATAAGAAAATAAATCAATAAGAACAACCTCAGTGTAAACAGCTTGTGTAAGTCCCAACTAATCAATAATATGTCACCAACACCAAGAATGTGCAATAATCGTAGTGGCAACCAAAAAGAGGAAAGACCACCAGCCTAGTGAATCACCATACAGCTTACTCATTTTAGAGGCAGACAATACAGAAGTGAGTGATTATACCGCGAGTCTGAATACAAAAGACCAGTATGTGGGCATCACAGAAAGGAGTCACTCAGAACACCCTTAGAAACTCAACGAAATAACAACCTTACTCACATATCCGGAACATCCGACATAGCGTAACCTATGCAAACAATCCAAGGGTAAACTACAATGAATAGCAAGATACCACCAAACAGTTTGTGTATACGTGGGGATTAGAAAACTACTCACGTAACAATCAGGCCAGAGGGCACCTATAAAATACCAAACAGCAAAGTATCAGCATCAGCTATCTAGATGAGGCCACAAGAACGGGATGACAATGCTTCCAAAACTAAAAATACTTCAATTTAAAGAAACTGAAAGTACTTACATTTAACACCGACCAGCAGCGCTTGAGCTCAATACGCCTCACTTATATAAAATTAAAGGACGGAGTCTCTTCACATGTACTCGAATAGTGGTACGATGCGTGTTGGAAACAAGCCAGAAATCACCTGAAAAGTGCCAAACACACTGTCGGCACACCAATATCTACTACGTGCCACAACAACTAAGAAACACTACCGGAAAAAATAAAAAATAAAATAAAAACCCTTACTTGTATGCAAGACCAACAGCTCTTGGTCTCAGTACTCCCGACTAGGAAGTTCAGGTGCGGCGTCTGATCGAGGGAGCTTGACTAATAAAAGGTGCTGCATGTGCCATGACGTAGTCTCGCCTACCAAAGTGGCGGCCATCTTTAAGCATATAGGATAGTGACACTACTCCTGCGTTACTGAAATAGTACAAAAAAATACACTGGTCCAATAATTGTCAGGCAGACCTATACGGGCGGAATACAAATATTTTGACCTACACTCAACGAGTGAAGGTCAAATATGTCCTAACAGTACCCAGATGCGTGATAGTGTACACGCGCATGTAACCTAAACGGCCATATTAGAATGGACCAGAGTCGCTATAATGAACATTAGATCAAATAAAAAAGCCAATATTAAAGGCTTATGTGTGCTACAGACAATAAAGTTGGAGTACCAATCAATAGCATAGAGTGGACCGAAATGATACTATAATATGCACATTAAAATCATATGCCCATAGGAATAGTTTAGACGGAAATCCATAGTCCGATCTGTAATACTGAATACAGTATTATTGGAAACGTCCATAAATCTTACAGTTAATAGAATCTATATCATAAATCAAGAAGTCATCTCAATGTAGCTAATCCATGCCATTTAATCAAAGAGTTCAGTCCCTTTTCCACCGTGTTACATAGCCAAATCCATTTATTTTCTTTCTGTGTGAGCAGACTGTCAACCTTCTGTAGCCTTTTTGTGTTCTTAACAACTTCCAGCACAAACCACTTCATTTCAGATGGCATATGTGACAATCGTTGATAATGTTCGACAAGAGGAGCAGTTAAAGTATTACAATGTATACATGACTGGTGTTGGAGGATACGTTTTTTGATTTATTGCGTTGTTCTTCCAATGTACGTTAAAGAACACGGACACAGACACTGAATACAATACAACACATTTTTGGTTAGACAATTTGAGTGTTGTCGTAATGTTATTTGTCTCCCATTTATAAGGCAGCTTTTTACTGAGTTCGTAGTTGCACAGGCAACACAATTCCCGCAGGGGAAGTGTCCTATTACTCGTGCTAGTCCCCATATATTGGTTATTGTCTTGGGTACTTCCTCGTTATAAGCCCTAACCAGATGGTCACACAAGTTTCCGGCCCTCTTGAAGGCGAAACGTGGTAATGCTAGTTGCGGTTCAACCTTCCTAATGAGGTGCCAGTTTTTTCTTATTATGTTCTTTTTTTGGTTAGACTCAGTGCCATATGTCATAACCCACATGATAGGATGTGTTGAATTCTCGGCCACAGATTGTGGTCCCTCTTTTTGTAGAAGAGCATGGCGATCGTAATACCATGCCCGTTTCATGGCATGCTTGACCAGTCTATATGGATATGATCTCATTACCAGTTTTGATTGCAGGATTCTTGCCTGCCTGAAACAATCCTCCCTCTTGGTGCAGTTAAGTCTGATACGTAAAAAAGTGCCCAAAAGGGAGGTTGTCTCGTAAAATGTGTGGATGGTCGCTATTGTATTTTAACAACGTATTTCTGGCTGTGGGTTTGGTATAGGGGCACATAGATAATACACCCTCATCATGCACAATTCTCAAATCAAGAAAACTAATGGAGCTAGTATTACTTTCCATCGTAAATTGTTAATTAGGATCCTTTTGGTTCAACCATACATGAAAATTGTTAAGTTCATCCTGTGATCCTTCCCACACTAAACACACATCATCGATGTATCTTAGGTAGCTCTGTAAGTGGGGACTGAAAGGGTTGTTGTTATAAATTACCCTCTACTCAAAGGCGGCAACAAAAAGATTTGCTATATGGTAAAATCACTCACTTCTGTATTGTCTGCCTCTAAAATGAGTGAGCTGTATAGTGATTCACTAGGCTGGTGGCCTTTCCTCTTTTTAGTTGCCACTACGATTATTGCACATTCATGGTGTTGGTGACATATTATTGATTAGTTGGGACTTACACAAGTTGTTTACACGAGGTTGTTCTTATTGATTTATTTTCTCATTTGTTTTCTTTTTTGTGTTGAGCAGACATTTTCTTCTTAGTCACAGGGATGATATGTATTGTATCTATTGCATTAGATGTATATGTGCAACCCTTCCATCCTGAAGATGGTCTCAAGGATCTGGTAGACCAACAGGGGACCGAAACGTCGAAGCCTAACGCCCATTCGCACATTTATTGATTTTACAGTTTGTAAATATGATTATATGCTGTATTTAATTTTCTTCAACATGGTGTTTTGAATACCCATTACTCATACAAAAGGTGTTTTGTATACTACTGCTAAATAATGTATGAACTTTAGTAGTTTGTTTGTTGCCAGCTATTACTTGATGATATTCCAAGTGGTTTGCATATATGGCCCTAACATAGACGACCCAGACTTTTACACTGAGCTGTGGCACCAAATAGTGAAAACGTGCCACGGAGCTATAACCTGGGGGGAGAGTTTAATGTAATCCCAGATCTGAACTAGAGAGATCAGGAGCTGCCCGGCAGCCCCACCCTAAAGCAGAAGCACATCTCCATGCTTTAATGCAAGACTTCAACATAAATGATGTATTTAGATATAAGAACGGGATCCATGGGGAGGGAACATGCGTGACATTGGCACACAAAGCCTGGTCACGCATAGACTACTGGCTGACCACCAGAAACGTGACTCGTGGTCAACAGCAACAGCCATGACACGCCACCATCGGACACTGTCTGACCATGTTCCAGTGCTTCTAGAGCGTAGCCTTCTCACGACCTCAAACTGCGCCTTCACATGGCGCCACACGCAGCGGCGCACTGCGTGATCAGGTATTCTATGCTGAAATACACTAGGACATCACAGAATTGTTTGTAGTCAATGAGGGCTCAGTCAGCTCCCCCCAGATTCTATGGGAGGCCTTCAAGGCGGTGGTAAGAGGGGCGTGTATCACAAAGCCGACTGGGGTGCTAAAAGCAATCCATTCCAGACCTGCTGGAAAAAGATCTGCGGGAACTTGAAACGCTACTCTGTGACTTGAGATCCCCTGCTACACTAGCTCAATACGAGAGAAACTCACTGAATACGAGGAAGAAGCAAACCGCTAACTTCACTATTTAACCCACGAATCCCAAGCGAGACAGTACAGGGAAGGCAAAGGTGCTATCAAAATCCGGGGGCATATGCTGTGCAGACCTAGAGCGCAACACTATATTACGGAACTCCAGGATGAGCAATTAACAAACCAGACTTCCCCACAGGCCATACTCGACACGATGACGTCCTTCTACTCTAATCTCTACCATACTACGGAAGAGATACCTGAGCAAATGCTAATAAAATACTTTGATACCATTGAACTGCAGTGGCTTGACAATGTGAGGTGACAGTACTTGGACTCACCCTTCACAAGTCAACCGCAGTCTCCCGAATGACGAAGCCTCTGTTTATAAAGAATATGCCACCCTGCTAGTCCCCCATATGGTAGTTATGTACCAAGCATCATTAGAGGCCCAAATGCTGCCACCCTCCTTAAGAGAAGCAATGATCATTTCCATACTGAAACCCAGGAAATCACCACATTTATGTGACTCTTATCGCCCCGTGTCAGTGATTAACAGTGTTAACAAAATCCTAGCTAAACTGATTTCCAATCGAATATGGACCGTTTTCCCACACATAATTCTCCCCGACCAATCAGACTTTGTCCCGGACCATTCGGCAGCACATAATCTCAGAACACAGTCCACAGTCATGCAATGTCTGGAGCCCACATTAGCGGCGGGCACCACCCTCCTAGGCGCCACAAAGGTGTTTGATTTACTGAAATAGCCATTCCTGTTTGGTCTCCTCAGGCGATTAGGATTTTGCCCCCAATTCATCCGCCTCATTACTTTGATATATCAGTCCCCGATGGCACCCTAACACCTTAACGGAATGACATCAGCTCCATTCCAAGAGGTACCCGACAGTGATGTCCTCTTTCTCCAATTCTGTTTGCCATGGTAATGGAACCACTAGCAGCCCGACTACGACAACACCACATGCACAGAGAGAGCTTAACTTCAGACTCCGCAGAGTGCTGGTCTCAGTGTATGCAGATGACATAGCCCTTTACGTTCTAGAACCCCATATTAACCTTGATGCGGTTATCCCGTAGGTCATACACATCGGGGAATTGTCGGGCATCAAACTGAACTGGACTAATGCCATTATCTTCCCCCTCACGGAAAACACCCTACAAATTGAATCGGAATACTCACTAACATGGGTGACGGAACCAGTCAAATATCTGAGGGTATGACTTAGCCGCGACAGCGGAGACCACTGGACAGAAAACTACGGTAGGGTCATCTGGCTAGAGGACAGACTCCCAATATGAAACCATCTACCGCTCTCCCTCTCGGGACTGTTTGCTATAACCAAGATGGTGGTTCTGCCAAAATTCCTGTATCAATTTGGCAACCTGACTCTATCCTCCAAATTCCAAAAAAAATAAGATTACTATTAATAACACTTGCATGGTCTGGGAAACAGCCCATGATAGCATGAGAAGTCCTCACCTGCCCCTCCGGCAGGGTGGATTAGACGCCCCAGATATGACAATATATGTTTTGTCACCCTTAAAATGCTAAGGAAATCTTTGGATATCCTTCCCGCCTCTGCAAAGAAAACTGTAGTCCACACTCTGGTGACCTCGCAGCTGGACTATGGGAATGTCCTATATTTGGGAGCATCAAAAGGAAGCCTGCAACGGCTGCAAGGCATTCAGAATGCAGCGGTACGCCTAGTTCTCAATCTACCTAGACGGGCTTGAGTGACGAAAGCCCTGGACTCCCTTCACTGGATTCCCATCAGTAAAAGAATTCTCTTTAAAGCTTTATGTTTCTGTCACCGGAGTCTTCAGGGGAAAGGTCCTAGCTGCCTGTATGATCTCCTGACCCCCTACAAACCTGCTCAGAAGTTGAGATCGACAGGAGCACATCTGCTCAAAGTCCCGAAAATCAATAGGGCAAGGATGTGTGCAGGCTCATTTAACCATCCGGCAGCCAAAAATTGGAACACTCTGCCTGGAAGACCTGCACAGGTCATCTAAGACCAATGCCAGGTTCTCGCAGGACCTCAGGGTTACCAGGGACCTGGCCATTAAAAGGGGAGTTAGACAGGGTTGTATAATGGCCCCATTCTTATTCAACTTATATATAAATGATTTGGACAAAGTCTTCAGTAACCTTGAGGTAGATTTCCCATATGTAGGGCGTCGTGGACTTCCTGTTCTACTGTATGCAGTCGATGCGAGGACGGCATTAGACCTCCAAACTTTATTGGAGGCTTTTTTTAGCTTTATGTCCGACTGGGATCTGGCTATCAACCACTCGAAATCGTACGTTATGCAAGTGGGACTACGCCCAAAAAAAAGCTTCCAATTTAGGGTTGGCTCTTCCCCCATCGCCCGTACAAATGTTTTCTCATACCTAGGGGTTCTCCTCGCTGATAAGTTACAATGGGGGCCTCAAATCATTAAGAACAGGGGGGCTCTGATCAGGGCTAATGTGGCAATTTAATTTTTCCACAAAGATAGGGAGGAAACCAATAGGTGCTATGTTAAAGGTATTTCGGGCAAAAAGCCTGGCTATAGCCAGTTACAGGAGTGAAATCTGGGGTCACACTATGGTGAGCCCCTTACAGGTGGCAGAGAACACATTTTTAAAGCGCCTGATGTGCGCCCCACAAAACCTTTCTAATTTGTTGGCCCGCGAAGAACTTGGCGTTCCGTTTTTGTGTGATACTCTAGCCTCGTGCCCTATTGTATTTTGGTTTAAATGCTGGCTGAATCCTGAGCTAAATCTCACTCACATTATATGGAGGGAGTATTTGACTCTGGATAAAGCACTCCAAATTCCATGGCATTATTTCATCAAAGGAAGCCTGGAAGAGATAGGACTTGTAGAGCTATTTCATCAGCCTGAAACAATCACCAGAAGGGACGTGGAGTCAGTAAAATTAGCCTATTTGTCTAAACTAGATAGGGACAAGCAGGAACTTAAGAAAGTAAGTGTCCGCAGGTTTATAATGCTCAAAACAACCCTACTTACGGAGCTCTACCACCTGGGGTCCCTGTCCACTGACGAGACGTTTCTTCTAACCAGGTTCAGGATGAATTTGTTTCATTTTTTGCTGGCTAGACCCAAGGGCTGTCACAGAGGTCAAGTGTTAGCATCCTGTGGCTCCGACGGCTTGTCTCCACAGGATTTGCTGCACTTTATGTTCTTCTGCAAATTTTACTCTGTTCCACGGAAACATTTCCTGGTACCTCTCTTGAAAAATTTGAATTTTAGACAAGTTCGCCCAGCCCTCTTGTACCTACAACTGTTGAATGATGACTGTTTGTTCTTTGTTGTGGGTTTTCTAAAATCTACAATGAAATCAAGGGCTTGTATGGATGTATAATGCGGGGCCGTTGGTCCACGGGCATTTCACAGTATGTTAACCTAGCTTTGTTTAAGGTGTAAAACGAAAGCAGGCCCAGTTTTTAATTTTTTTTTAACTTTTATGATTTTTATGGGGCGTCTGCTCTATATGAAGTAGTAATTTTGTATATTTTGATATTTTTGGCATCTCGCACTTTATATCGAGTAGTATTTTGGAGTGGGCTCGTTTTTTATGCTGTTTTTTAATATGTCTGAATCTTTCTATGTATTGTAAAAATTTTACTTTCATGGCTGCCTTTGTGTAACCGAATAATGTTTATTTGGATTGGAACACTCTGCTACCTTTGCTGTGTGCATAAAAATCTGAGAACATCTTCCGCAGAGGCCTAAAAACCTGGCTTTACCAGTTATAAGAATAATGAACTTAGAGCGGAGTATCACTCTAACCGGACGCACAGCTGGATCACGATGACGCTCTCCAATATACCACAAAAATGCTTAATGTTCAAGAGTGTTTTTATTGTTGATATTCCATAATTTCATTCGATTACAAAATCCTTCTCCTGTCACAAGGGAGACGATTGTTTGTGCAAGGAAAGTTTCTAATGCGTCAGATATGCTATTCCAAGCCTTTTTCTGAGGCACAAAGTTTGCATGAAACATCCTCAGTAGTAGTAAATCATGTTCCCAATGATTTTGAGCTTTTTTTTAGCTCTTCGTCAGGGGTTTACTGTAAATATTAACCCCTTCCATGCTCATGACGAGCTCAGCTCGTCATGAGGCACACTGGAGCTGTGCTCATGACAAGGTGAGCTCGTCATGAATAATGGGATCCTGCATTTCTCAGCACACAGCGGGAATTGCCTTAGCATTCAAGGTGTTAAAGACAACTGCCGGGATATCATGTTGCTGCTACAAGCTCCTTACCTGTGCAAGTTATCAGGATCGATGCAGGGGCCTGACCCAAACTAGCCACACGCTGGAGATCAATGACAAACACTGAAGAATGAACTGAGCTTCCAAGCTGGGGACCATTACACATTCAAGGTGTTAAAAACAACATATTTAGACTGTGTGATATATCCTAAAGACTAGCACAGAACTATTCAACATTTTATTCACACATTGGTGCTAAGATCTAATCATTAACTCGTAATCAATGTTTTCCCTCTAGCCGTGTTCCCATGCGCTGTCGACAATGCCCAAACTACCCTCCTCTCCCTGGTCAAACCCCTGATAACCATTCACCATTATCACATGGTCTTGCAATTATCCAGTCCCTACTACTTCAACCTTCCAACATACCCCCTTCAATCCTCAAAACCGTCTCTTTTCCACCAACTCCTTTCATTTCTTCTCACTGAACTCTCCTTTTTCAACTCACATCTCCTGCCTCCACCAATTACCTCCCTTTCCATACCCCACGTTCCACGTTCCCACGTTCGTGCTTTTGGACTTACTGCATTTCTTCTCTTAAAGGAGCACGGCTGCGGGCTGATTGTGGGCCATTGTGAAAATATTGATGTTAATTGCAGTGCATTGGTGTGCTACAATTAACAAATATTTTCACAATGGCCCACCAACAGCCCCCAGCCGCACTTCATTAAAGAGGAAATACAGCAAGTGCAGGAGCCACCACAACCAGGAAATTATCATTTTTCGCGCCGTTCACGTTATGAAAACGACGGCACAAGTGATCTCCTGGGATGTGCTGTGGGTGTGCGCTACCCATGAAGCACTGCGCGCTCGGTGGAACAGACATGCGCGCCGGCTCGGGCACGCACGTTGCTGGGAACACTGCTTATAACCGTTTCAATAGCGCAGGGACACACCAGTCGGTGTAGCCAGGCACTTTACAAATGACTTTATTATTATTATTATTATTATTATTATTATTATTATTATTATTATTATTATTATTATTATTATATGCACTATGTGCACAGGCTTTATATGCCCACTACTGGACATATCCCACCAAATTTCAACCGCACGTGGTGGTTGAGGGAGACCTGGCACATCACACCCCCCTATCCACAGAACTATATCATCCACCCTTACAGAAGGACAGATGTTACCACGACTGACTGTGTGCGATGGGTATTGGACGGCCTAAGACTTCGGGCATGGCTCCCATCCCCTTACGCTCCCTCCATTCTGATAACCAATAACCCACTGATACCGGCACTGGTGGACTCCAATACTAAAAACAAGCATTTGCAATGCAATAGGTCTTGCATTTGTGAGAGTTTAAGCCACTGGCATTATAAACGACAATGCCTTTAATTTATGTTTTAAAAACCAACACATAAATAAAAAAGTATTGTCATTTACAATGTCTATAGCTCAAACTCTTGCAAACGATTGACCTATTGCATGGTAAATGCTTGTCTCCCTGGGCGGCGGTGCTTCTTGTGAAGACTACTATTTTGTCTCGGCTGTGAGTTATTGCCATCCCTCCTTCTTTTTTTAGGTCGAGCCTAGGCAGCGCAGCTACCAGGTGATCCGTTGTATGTACTTTGAGGGGTCTGACCCATCACACTGGTTCGGATTGGTTTATGTCTGTGTCATTCCAAAATCATAGCCTACAATTGGTTAATGGTTGGCACATGCCCAACCTTTTCTTGCAAGTTTAATCAATCAATCAATCAGTCTTTAGTTAAGCGCACTACATACCTGCGAGGGTCTCAAGGCGCTGTGGGGGCCGCTACTGATCAAACAGCCAGTGCCCTCCCGAAGGTCAGCAGGTCTTGGGTCTGACGTAGGCTCAGTGAGAGGGTGTTCCATGTCTTGGTGGCGAGGTGGGAAAAGGATCTCCCGCCGGTGGTTGCTCTTCGGACGCGCGGGACGGTGGCGAGTGAGAGGTCGGTGGAGCGTAGCTGGCGGTTGGGGGTGTAGAAGGAAAGTCGTCTGTTGAGGTAGCCTGGACCGGTTTTGTGGAGTGCCCTGTATGTGTGGATGAAGAGTTTGAAGGATATCCTCCTGTTGACGGGGAGCCAGTGCAGGTCTCTCAGGTGGGGGGTGATGTGGCCGTGGCGTGGTATGTCGAGGATCAGTCGTGCCAAGGCGTTTTCAATGCGTTGTAGTCGTTTGATGAGCTTGGTGGGGGCTCCTGCTTAGAGGGCGTGTCCTTAATCGAGTCTGCTGCTGACGAGAGCCTGGGTGATTGTCTTTCTTGTATCTGTCGGGATCCATCTGTAGATCTTGCGGAGCTTGCGGAGGGTGTTGAAGCAGGAGGAGGAGACGGCGTTGACTTGTTTGATCATTGAGAGCGTTGAGTCGAGGATGATTTCCAGGTTGCGTGCGTGGTCGGTGGGTGTCGGGGCTGCCCCCAGTGCCGTCGGCCACCAAGAGTCATCCCAGGCTGAAGGGTTGCAGCCGAGGATGAGGACCTCCGTTTTGTCTGAGTTCAGCTTCAGGCGGCTGATCTTCATCCGGTAGGCGGCGGCCTTCATTCCTTCATGGAGGTTGGCTTTGGCGGTGATGGGGTCCTTGGTGAGGGAGAGGATCAGCTGAGTGTCGTTGGTGTAGGAGATCATGTTGAGGTCGTGCTGTCGAGAGACGTCTGCGAGCAGTGCCATGTAAACGTTGAACAGTGTCGGGCTGAGAGAGGATGCCTGGGATACGCCGCAGATAATCTCAGAGGCTGTGGATTGGAAGGGGGAGGCAGAATCTCTGGGTTCTGCTGGAGAGGAAGGAGGTTGTCTATTCCAGAGCCTTGTCTCGGATCCCTGCGGCGTGGAGGTGTGCGCAAAGTGTGTGGTGGTAGACGGTGTCGAAGGCAGGGTAGAGGTCTAGGAGGATGAGTGCTGCAGTCTCACCGTTGTCCAGCATGGTCCTGATGTCGTCGGTGGCGGCTATTAAGGCGGTCTCTGTGTTGTGCTTGCTGCGGAACCCTGACTGGGAAGGGTCCAGGATTCTATTTTCTTTGAGGTATCGAGTTAGCTGTCTGTTGACGATCTTATCGATGACCTTGGCTGGGAACGGGAGCAGAGAGATGGGCCAGAAGTTCTTGAGGTCTGCTGGGTCTGCCTTGGGTTTTTTGAGTAGTGCGTTGATCTTGGCATGTTTCCAGCTCTCTGGGAAGGTCACGGTCTTGAGGGACAGGTTGATGACGTTGCGCAGCTGGGGTGTGATGGAGCTGCTTGCTTTGTTGAAGACGTTGTGCGGGAGTGGGTCTAACGGAGAGCCGAGTGGATTCTGATCATGGTCTTGATGGTGTCATCGGTACTCACACTGGCACAGGCTAGCATGGGGTTGTGGTCGATGATGTGCTGAGAGTCTATTGTGTTGCTGTCTGTTGGGGCTGTCTGGGTGTTGAAGCTGTCGTGTATGTCTGCTACCTTGCGGTGGAAGAAAGTGGCGAGGGAGTCGCACAGGGACTTGCAACGGTGGTATGTCTTTGGTGTTGGAGCTGGGGTTAAAGAGTTCCTTCATGATGTTGAAGATGCTCTTTCCTATTGTGTGCATTGTTGTCGAGTCGGTCTTTGAAAGATGTCCTCTTGGCAGCCCTGATGAGATGGTGGTGGTTGTGGATGACGTCCTTGTGTGCTGTGTGGCTCTCCAGGGTCTGTTCACTGTGCCATTTCTTCTCTAGTTTGGAGGCTAGGAGTTCTGGGGTGAACCAGCTGGCCCTCTTGTTGGTGTCTCTGTGGGGGGGTTTCTTCAGCGGGACGAGGGTGGTGGCGCAGTCCTCGATCAAGCGTCTGAGGCTGTGGGCAGCATCATCGGTGTTGGAGGGTACAGTGAGTTGGCTGAGAGCGAGGTTTGCATGTAGTTGGTCTTCGACAGTGATATTGCTCCAGCAGCAGTGGGGGATGTGTTGGATGCGGTGGTGTGTGGTGGGTTTCCGGATGGTGAAGTGGATGCAGCGGTGGTTGGTCCAGAGGAGTTCGGTGGTGTGTTTGAAGGAGACGTGCAGGCTAGAGGAGAAGACGGGGTCGAGTGTGTGGCCGGCGGAGTGGGTGGGCGTTGTGACGAGCTGTCTCAGTCCGAGTTTGGTGAGGTTATCGATCAGGGTTGTGGAGTTGCTTTTGTTGTTGTTCTCAAGAATATGTTCAGGTCTCTGAGGAGGATGTTGTCAGAGGAGGTCAGGGTGTGCATGCTGATGAAGTCGGCGATGGAGATCTCCAGGTTGTGTGGCCGCACCAGGGGCCATTCCGACTGATGCGGTGATCCGGAGGGGACGCCCGCTGGGGTTCATCTGCGGGACCCGCGGTGACGACCTGCGGAAGGAGGCACCTACAGGGCCGGCACTGAGAGACACTCGAGGTCCCGGCTTGGGCCTACTCGACAGCACAAGGTGGCCACGGGCGGCGTCCGAAGGTGAGAGGCGTGGTATAGTGCGAGCAGGGGCGCACCTCCGGAGGCTTCCGCCGGGACCTCTGGCACCCGGGGTCCTAGTCAAGTGGAGCGGAGGCCCAGGGCCACACGATCAAACATTTGGGACAATGCCATAAGGCCTACTGCTGCAGGGCCGCCGGCCGCAGCAGAGATGCCGCCTCTGAAGTTGACCGAGGAGGGCGGCCTGGGGCACTGATCGGGCCCCCGGGGAGGTCCCACAGCCAAGGGCGATTGCGACGATCCCAGGGGGGGGCCCTCAGGGGGACTACAACGTCGGAGAGCGACCTTAGGGGTGGCTGGTGAACCCCTGAGGTAGCGCAAACCAGGACCAGGCCCGACTGCTGGAAAAAGCGGCTCGGAGGGCATCACGAGGGGGAGCAAGCACGTCCACGGAACCGCGTGAGAGCAGACAGCCACAGAACACCACAGACCAGCGAGGCCCGGTTCCCGGCCTCGGGGAGAGCACGACTCACAACGGCGCATAACATGCTGCGAAGCATCCCCCCCCCCTGTTTGACCACCATAAAGCGACTAGGTTCCCGCCCGACGACAAGTTCCAGAGCGGAAAAGGCAGGATCGCCCTGAGGAGAGAAGATGGCTTCCTCCAATCGTAAAGGGAACCGCACCATAACCGAACTGCTGGGCAAAGGCCCACCTAAAGCCGACAAAAGCCCTGACAAACCGACTCAGGCTCCCCCAACTAAAGGGAAGAATCAAGACGAGGGAGAGGCCCCAGCGACCAAGGCATTCATGGAGGCCCTCTTCGCCTCCCTCAAAGAGGACTTCCAAACCCTTAGACAAGACATGGCGGGGGAATTTAAGGAGCTGCGTCGAGATGTGGATGGCTTGGGGGAAAGGGTGGCCACCACTGAACTTGTGGGACAAACGAGGAGCGAGGAAGTGGAACTGTTAAGACAAGAAATTATCAGGCTCAACGACCAACAAACTGACCTCTAATCCCACACGGAGGATCTCGAAAACCGCTCGATGCGCGCTAACATCCGGGACCGGAGTGTGCCATCCAAAGCAGAGGGGGACGATATGGCAGGATACTTACAAACCCTGTTCCGATCAGTACTCGACGAGAGCGTGGAATTCGAAATCCGCATTGATAGAGCCCACCGGGTGGGCCCAGCTCGCCGAGCTCAAGGTCCCCCACCGGACATTCTGGCTTTCCTGCCAGGTTACCCCCTCAAGCAACGAATACTAAAGGCAGTCTCTCCGCTTCCAGGGCCACGAGGTGGAACTCTTCCAGGACCTTTCGGCTATCACCCTGCAAAAGCGGAGATCATTCAAAATGGCCACCACCTTCCTCCGCAACGAAGGGGTCCCGTACTCATGGGGGCACCACTTTAGGTTGATCTTTAAGTGGAACGGAGTACTCCACCAGCTGCGATCCCTAAGGGAGACATGTAACCTATTGGGAACACCGCACGAGGAGGACCGAACAGACAAAGAGTAGGGGGGGGACAATCGCTGGGGGCCCTGTCCGGATCCCTTCGGGCGCAGGGCGACGGCTGGCAGAAGGTGAGAAGAGGACGCCCCTCCAGGAAACACCTCAAGCCGAATCCGGAAACAATGGCGCAAGAAAAAGCTGCGACAATTCAGGAAGTTTCCAGAGACACTGGCGCCGACTCTTGAAAATCTGAAGCTACGGTTCTGATTAGCTAAGTATGGTGACACGATTTGGGGTCGGGCGGGGGGTCTCGAGCCGTCGAGCCGCCACTGCCACATAACCCGTTTATTTCCTAATGTACCGCAGGCCTGGACAGACTTTTCATAGGCCTGGAACAATGTACTATAGTTGGTGTTCTTGGTTTGGGCGTGTGCTTATTTTGTTCTTGTGGGGGTTTGGAGGGGGGGGAGGGGTGGGGTGGATGCCGTACTGATTTTCACTGTAGACCTCTTGAGAGACATGAAGTGGACCGTTTGTGTAGGGCACCAGAGAGGGGGAGATGACACGGGTGGGGATATGGGAGGCCGCATTACCACCACTGAGGGACCGGGGTGGCAACCACGGGAGGAATTGGGAGGGCGCAGCTCCCCACGAGGGGGAACGGGACTGAGATTAGCTGCAGTAGAGGAAACACCAGGGTCTGACCTAATATGCCGCTTACTATAGGAACCTGGAATGTCAAGGGGTTTAACTCCCCGCAGAAGCGCCAGAAGGTCTGGAAATATATTCTAGACCATCATTTAGATGTAGTGGCCCTGCAGGAAACCCACCTATTGAAAACTGAAGATCACCGTCTTAAACACAAAAGATATCCCCTCATCTATAAAGCCTCTGCTTCCACTAAACAGAAAGGGGTGGCTCTCCTCTTTAGCCCGGGGGTACAATTTCAGCCCCTGGCCACCCAGGGCGACCAAGATGGAAGGTGGTTAATGGTTAAGGGCCGCTTAAAGGGTAAGCTGTGCACATTTGTAACACTCTATGCCCCCAACACGGGGCAAAAGCACTTTTTACACTTACTGTTGGGGAAGGTGATCAACTTCGCAGAGGGCCCCCTTTTTCTTCTGGGGGATTTCAACCTAGTTTGGCAACCAGCACTTGACAGCACACACAGGTATCTTTCCCGAGTCCTTACAGACACAAATTGGAGACATGGGCCTCCTGGACACTTGGCGAACCTTATACCCACTCACACGAGATTACTCCTTCTTTTCACATGTACACCAGTCGTATTCTCGGCTGGATTACATCTTTCTGAGTCAATCCCTGCAGGGTAGCCTCCGAGATGCCAAGATCCTGCCCATTTCGGTATCTGACCACGGTCTGTACACAGTGTGTCTCTCATGGCTGGGTAATGCCCCGAAACCTGCACGTTGGTACTTCCCGGAAGCCTTGACGAGGGACAAGGAATCGATTGCACAACTGAGGGAGGCTATCGCCGAATTTTTCACCCTCAATAGCCCAGATGAGACCTCTGAATATAACATGTGGGACGCCTTCAAGGCGGTTCTGCGAGGTAAATGCATATCGCTCAACTCATCCCTGAATAAGCAACGGGCGAAAGAAAGGGAGGGCTTAGAGGAGGAGCTGGAGACAGCTGAACAGGCCCACAAATTTACGCCCACTAGGCAGACACTACGCACACTCACGGCACTCAGGGGCAAGCTACGGGCCATATATAATAACAGGGCAGAATTCACCCTTCTCAAATTGCGCAATCTATCCTACACTCAGGGCAACAAAGTAGGGAAACACCTAGCTAGACAACTGAAGGACAAACGAGAAAGGGAATACATAGGGGGAATTCAAGACGGGTCAGGGACACTACACCATAGGGACGAAGAAAAGGCAGAACTCTTTGAGTCTTTTTACAGTTCGCTGTACTCAGCTGACGCCCTCGAGACTGAACACCAGCAGGCCTTCCTCAAGGATCTGCCAATCCCGCAGGTCTCCCTGGAGTGGAACGAGGCCCTCATTGCGCCTATCACTCTTGAGGAAGTACAAACAGCTATTAAAGCACTGAAACCCCATAAGGCACCCGGTACGGATGGGTACACCGCAGTCTTTTATAAGACCTTTGCGACGGACGTTAGCCACCACCTGGTCCGGCTCTTCAATCGGATGGCCCTGGACGGCGACACCCCTGCCTCTATGGCAGAGGCGGTGATCTCAGTGATCCCCAAACCTGGTAAGGATGCCACTTGCTGTTCTTCCTACCGACCCATTGCCCTCCTGAACATTGACGCAAAACTGTACTCCTCTATTCTGGCCAGGCGATTGGCAGACCTCATGCCACTTATTATCCATCCCGATCAGTCGGGCTTTATTAAAGGGCGCCAAACACACGACAACACTCGTAGCATCGTCCATATAATCGAGAAAGCCAACAAATTGAAAATTCCTGCAATCCTGGTCGATTGGAGGTTTCTATGGGATACACTTGCGAGATTTGGCTTCTCCCCCACGTTTATAACGATGCTCCAGGCCAATTACATAATAATAATAATAATAAAGACACTTATAGAGCGCATGGATTACGCCATCCCGGCGTGCCCCCGCGCTAAAAGAGAGAAGAAAGACTCTCCAGGGGAGAAGATCGAGCGAGGCAGAGGACAGTAAAGTAGACTATGAGAATAGATGAGTTTTCAATTGACGTCGGAAAATTGTTTCCGAAGGCTCCAGGCGGAGACTGATGGGAAGTTTGATCCATCCTATGGCAGCCGCCACTCTAAAGGACCGACCTCCCATTTTTTCTCTCCTATAGCGGTGGGTCACAAGCGTGCCCATGCCGCCCGATCTAAGCGATCTGCGTGGTTCATACCAGGTAACCAGACCTGTCAGATAGCCGGGAGCTTTGTGCCACAGGATCCGATGACATATTAGGAGGGCTTTGTACATTATTCTTTTTTTCACAGGGAGCCAATGGAGGGCTTCCAGAGCGGTTCTGGAGTTGGCTCTTCTAGGGAGTCTAAGCACTAGGTGGGCTGCAGCATTTTGCAGTATCTGGAGTCGTCCTATGCTTTTACTAGAAGCTCCCAGGAAGAGGACATGCCCATAGTCGAGGCGTGACGTGATCAGTGCCTGGGTCATAGTTCGCCGAGCCTCCAAAGGAAGGAGGTCCAGGGTTTTATTGAGAGTCTTTAGGACTCCAAAGCACTTGCCTACTAAGCGGTTGATATGAGTCTCGTAAGAGAGTGTGGGATCCATCCATATTCCTAAGTTCTTAGCTTCGGGACAAGGTGTAGGCATATCGCCTAAACAACTTGGCCACCACTCACATGTCCAAAGTCGTTGATCACCACCAACCACCAAGACTTCTGTCTTGGAGCCGTTCAATTTTAGGCAGTGATTATCCATCCAAATGGCAAATGCTTGCATACAGGCTCGGAAGTTATTGGCTCCAGCAGCAGGAGTTTGGGTGAGGGTGAGTAGGAGCTGCGTATTGTCGGCGTAGGAGACAATCTCTACGCCGAACGATTGAACTAACTCAGCCAGAGAGGCCATATATAAGTTAAAAAGGGTAGGACTTAAAGCAGAGCCCTGTGGCACCCCCTGTTCCAATACCCTCTACTCAGACTTGAATGAGCCCCGTTGAACCTGAAAACTTCTGCCCGTCAGAAACGATTTCAGCCAACCGAGTGCTTTATCAGTCACACCGCCTCTGTTCAGACACTGTAGCAAGGTGATGTGTGCTACAGTGTCGAACGCTGCACTAAGGTCTAGCATGACCAGTGCCATGGTTAGTCCTGCGTCAGCTCCTTGACGTAGAGTTTCGGTGGCTCGTAATAAGGCCGTCTCAGTAGAGAAGCCTCTTCGGAAACCCGATTGGGATGGGTGCAGGAGATTCTTCTTCCCCGCAAATGCCATCAATTGTCCATTTGCAATTTTCTCTGCAATTTTCGCAGTATAGGGTAGCAGAGAGATGGGTCGTAAGTTCTCCAGGACATCATGGCTTACATTAGGTTTTTTTCTGATAGGTAACATAATTGCCTTTTTCCAGTTTATCGGAAGGGTCTGGGAGTCAAAGGATGTTACAAGGACGTGGCGGATGTAAGGTTCTAAAGCCACTATGCTTGCACCCAAGACCCTCGGAGGAGCGGGATCTCGAGGAGAACCCGATTTTATACTAGTACAGATGGTTTCAAGTTCTGTACTGGGTGGTACGGTAAAACATTCCAACCTCGGCTTCGAATTCGGCAGCACCACTTCCTTCAGTTCTAAGAAGGTTTCTCCATCCGCAGGACATCTGGAGAAAGAGCTGTATATTTTTTTTACCTTATTGGCAAAATATTCTGCTACCTTATTACATTCCATGATGGAATCAGTTTCCGGGACATTGGAGATTGAGACGACTGAGATTTCTTTATAGATTTTAAAGAGTTCTCTAGATGAACAGTCCGCCTCACTAATTCTGTTTCCGTAAAAAGTGGCTTTTGCAGCTCTGATCTGCTTTTGGTAGCTTCTCTGGGCTGTTCTATATTGAAGTTTAGTGCCCTCATTCATATCCCTGCGCCAAAGTCTTTCTAGCTTTTTACATTTTGATCTGGTTGACTGCAGATCTATATTGTACCATGGTGCCGATTTCCTAACTCTGTTTCCCTGTTTGGACGTGGAAAGAGGGGCTACCTTATTCAAGGCATCAAGGATCCGGGTTTCTACATTTTGATTAGCACTTTCACTATCTGTGCCTCCCGGCATCCCCCCTAAGCTTAGCATCTCGCTAAAGATGGGTTGAGAACATTTTTTCCATTTGCGGTATGGGTAGCTATTGTTGCCACTCAACTGGGGGGCAGGCTTGCCTAAAGTGCAAATTTCAAAAGGGAGTAGAAAATGGTCTGTCCAGGGAAGTGGGTTAGGAGTACTCGTAGTTATGCCCTCCCAATTGGCAAACACCGGGTCCAATAAGTGGCCATGAGTATGTGTGGGTGTTTGATTTATTAGTACCAGATTCGTATTTCGTAATTCCTGCCTCATCTCCGTGGCTTCCTTTAGCTGGATATCATCAAAATTAATATTTAGATCACCCAGAAGGAGGACCTTCCTGTGCTTGAGCGCTAGGTGAGCAAGGTGTTCTTGCAGACTCGGCCTAAAATTTCCCCGGGTCCCAGGTGGTCTATAATGGAGGACACCCGAGATTTGGTCCTGAGGGCCAAGTTTCAGTGCGAATTTGCCGGCTTCACAGTTCTCTATTCCAAGAGGTTCGAGGGAGAATACCAGGGGGGCCTTGCTGATCACTGCAATCCCGCCTCCTCGGCCTGACGGTCGATCCACCCTGGCTATACTAAAGCCGGGTGGAAGGGATTCGATAATCTCGGGGTCGGACATCCTAATTCAAAGTCCTTGTCAACGGCGTGCAATCTACCTCATTCTGCCATTACAGGGCTGCCCCTTGTCCCCTATGTTGTTCGCCCTTAGAATAGAACCCCTAGCTATAGCAGTTAGGGAGCATCAGGAAATTGAGGGTCTTCCCTTCACTGGGGAATCCCATAAGATTTCCCTCTTCGCGGACGACGTTCTCCTCTCCTTGTCTAACCCGATAGGCTCACTCCCACGCCTACAGGAAGTACTTAGCTCCTTCGAAATGGCGGCGGGCTTCAAGGTTAATCTGGGTAAATCCCATATACTCAACCTTACCCTCTTGCACGCAGAGTCCTTACAACTCCAATCTCTAACGCCTTTGGCATGGGCGCCCTCCTCCATACAATACCTAGGGGTGCAACTCACACCCAAATTGGAGAAATTGTATTCAGCCAATTTTCCCCCAATCCTCTCCCGTATTCAAACGGAGCTGACGAGATGGAAACCGCTCTTCCTCTCCTGGTTGGGACGTATCCATGCTATAAAGATGACACTCCTCCCCAAACTACTATACCTATTCCAGGCGCTCCCCATAGAGCTAGACGAGGATTTTTTAAGGAGCACAAAAACAATGATCCTGCGCTTCATTTGGCAGGGCGGGCGGGCCCGTTTCGCCTTCTCCATACTCCGACGGCAGCAGAGGGAGGGGGGAGCAGGACTTCCTGATCTCAAACTCTATTATAAAGCGGCCCAACTACGTATCCTGGTCGAATGGGCGCAGATGGAGTCGGAGAAGCATTGGCTCCACATGGACCGCAGTGTAGCAGGCAGAACGATATGGGACTTGATTTGGCGTGAGAAAAAGGATAGGCCCCCAAACGCATACCTCAGCACCCCAACACGCACTACTCTTAAAGTGTAGGACACCGTAGCAAAGAGGGAGGGTTGGACGTCCTTCCCCTCACCACTTACACCTCTCCACTTCTCCTCCCACTTCCCTCCTGCGCTCTTAGAGGGGCCGTTTGACGCTTGGAGGGAGGGAGGTTGCCTTGCACTGACACACTTATTCCACAACTATGACCCACTTACCTTTGAGAATTGCACAAGAGAATATGCGGTGGGGGAGCGTGAGCGATACCATCATGCACAGTTGCTACACTGGGCCCTCGACCCCTGGATCAGGGAGGGAGCCACCAGACTTCTAACTAAATTTGAATTACTCCTCCTTAAAACCAAATCCATGAAGGGGGCTATTTCGGCTCTATACAGACTTCTTCTCTCCACAGAGGCTAACCCCCGCCCGCGATATATGGCCTGGTGGGAGGGGATGGCCCAACGCGACATTTCAGAGGAAGACTGGAGCCATCTATGGACAGATGTCTTTAAGTTTAATCAATCCATAGCACTGAGAGAAGCCCATCTGAAGGTAATGATGGACTGGTACTTGTACCCGTCCAAACTAGCCAAAATCTTTCCCGGCACGTCGGATCTATGTTGGAGGGGATGTGGCCTCCTGGGGTATTTCCAACACATCTAGTGGGACTGCCCATCCATTCAGCCATTTTGGGAGGAGATCCTGGCACAGATCAAAACCATCCTGGCGTACCCCATCCCAACCTCCATGACCGAGGGCCTACTTGGCGTTAGAGACCCCACACTAGAACATCAAACCAGGGCCGACAAGAGAATTATGTGGCTATGTCTAGGGGCTGCTAAACTGGCTATAGCGCGAGCGTGGAAGAGAAAGGAGGCACCGGCGATGTCCCTGTGGCACTCTCGCCTGTGGCAATTGATGAGCTTGGAGCGTATGTCTAACATAGCCCGAGAGGATTTCAAAAACTTTGAATACCGGTGGGGTCCCTTGGTATCCTTCCTTTCGAAGGACCTGCCATCGGCGGATTGCCTTCCACGATCAGGGCCCTTCATCTATTCCAAATCTGAGATTCATTCTACGGTAGGACACTCTATTGTGCCGCAACACCACCACTGGGGAGGGTAGGGGGTGGAGTTTGGAGGGGAGGGGGGCGAGTTGGGGTTCTTTTTCTTTTTTTTATATATAGGTATATCACCTTTTTCTACTGTTGGACTCTGAAGGCATTACCCACTGGCGAGCTTCCTCGAGCTCTTTGGGGTCATGACGTGCTGGAGGCACATGTTGGCACTTGGGTGAAGGAGGGAGCATAGAAGGAGGAATACACGAAGAGACGCTCAGGGACATGACATTGTTCTCGATGATGATCCCTTGTAATGGGCGTGACGATTGCTCTCCATTCACCCCGACACTGACCCCCTTTAAGTATGATATGGACTAAGCTTGGGTGCACTGTAGCTAAGGGGCACTTCGATTTACCGTTTGCCAGTGATGCGACTGTTGTGTATTGCATTTCGGAGGAATGTCTGACATAATATCGACAGACAGATTATCGAAATACAAAAATATCGGCACAAAAATATCGAAATCAAAAATATCGGAGTCATATCTTCATAAAGGTAAGTACAAAAATATCGAAAAATTAATATCGTAGTACAAAAATATCGAAATTAAAAATATCGTTTTTTTAAATGTATTAATAATAATGTAAAAATAATTTTAAAATACATATAATTTTACAAATATTAAATAAAAATACTAAAACAAAATTAAAACGAATACATATATATTTAAAATAAATAAAACACTTAATAATTTAATGTAATTTTATTTTTTTTAATTTCATTTAATTGATTTAATGTAAATTTATTTTATTTTTACCCTGTACGCCTGTACCCCAAAAACCCAAAACTGACCCTGAACCCTAAAAATATCCCTGTACCCCAAAAACCCAAAACTGACCCTGAACCCTAAAAATATCCCTGTACCCCAAAAACCCAAAACTGACCCTGAACCCTAAAAATACCCCTTTACCCAAAAACTGAAAACTGACCCTGGACCCAAAAAATACCCCTTTACCCAAGAACTGAAAACTGACCCTGAACCCCAAAAATACCCCTTTACCCAAGAACTGAAAACTGACCCTGAACCCTAAAAATACCCCTTTACCCAAAAACTGAAAACTGACCCTGAACCCTAAAAATACCCCTTTACCCAAAAACTGAAAACTGACCCTGAACCCTAAAAATACTCCTTTACCCAAAATTAAATAATATTATTTAATTACCAATTAATTATTAATTAACAATAACAATAAAGTAAATATATTAGCACATTAGCTGTAACTAATTTAATTTAATAATTAATATTATTTTTTCCCAATTAATTAATTAAGAATAACAAAAAATTATATATAAAAAAAATTACTCTAATTAATGTAATTAACTAAATAATATTAATTAATTACCAACTAATTAATAATTAAAAATATGTGCAAAATTATATTAATTAATTAACTAATTAATATAAATTAATTACCAATTAATTATTAATTAAAATATTTACAAACATATATTAATCAATTAATTATTATTAAATTACTTCCCACCCTATTCCGCTATAAACCCATAACCCGCTACAGAACATATTTATCCTGCTACCCCGGTCCACCGCAAGCACTCTGCTTGATTGACGTGGAGGGTGCAGGGCGCTTCCTACTTCCGGGTTCCTTTGCCGGTGCTGGACAGGGATTGGTTAGAGGGGAGGGAGGCGCTGCTGAATGCTAGCGCGGCCCCTACAAAGCCCCAGAGAATCCAGACACTCGTCCTAAGACACGCGCATGCCACAGCTCCTAGCGCGACCGGGATGAGGAAACTGATCGCTGTGTACTGATTTTAAATTACACGACGCCCGATCTTATTTTAAAAATTGAATCTTGACATTGACACTGTCTTTTTAAATTGATTTAAAAGCACGTTTGCATTTGTACCTCGCTGTCTGTGGTGTTAACTGGCGCTCCTGCTACCCCGGTCCACCGCAAGCACTCTGCTTGATTGACGTGGAGGGTGCAGGGCGCTTCCTACTTCCGGGTTCCTTTGCCGGTGCTGGACAGGGATTGGTTAGAGGGGAGGGAGGCGCTGCTGAATGCTAGCGCGGCCCCTACAAAGCCCCAGAGAATCCAGACACTCGTCCTAAGACACGCGCATGCCACAGCTCCTAGCGCGACCGGGATGAGGAAACTGATCGCTGTGTACTGATTTTAAATTACACGACGCCCGATCTTATTTTAAAAATTGAATCTTGACATTGACACTGTCTTTTTAAATTGATTTAAAAGCACGTTTGCATTTGTACCTCGCTGTCTGTGGTGTTAACTGGCGCTCCTGCTACCCCGGTCCACCGCAAGCACTCTGCTTGATTGACGTGGAGGGTGCAGGGCGCTTCCTACTTCCGGGTTCCTTTGCCGGTGCTGGACAGGGATTGGTTAGAGGGGAGGGAGGCGCTGCTGAATGCTAGCGCGGCCCCTACAAAGCCCCAGAGAATCCAGACACTCGTCCTAAGACACGCGCATGCCACAGCTCCTAGCGCGACCGGGATGAGGAAACTGATCGCTGTGTACTGATTTTAAATTACACGACGCCCGATCTTATTTTAAAAATTGAATCTTGACATTGACACTGTCTTTTTAAATTGATTTAAAAGCACGTTTGCATTTGTACCTCGCTGTCTGTGGTGTTAACTGGCGCTCCTGCTACCCCGGTCCACCGCAAGCACTCTGCTTGATTGACGTGGAGGGTGCAGGGCGCTTCCTACTTCCGGGTTCCTTTGCCGGTGCTGGACAGGGATTGGTTAGAGGGGAGGGAGGCGCTGCTGAATGCTAGCGCGGCCCCTACAAAACTCTCAGATGCATAACACGCGCAGCGTTGACGCGCAGCGAACGCGCCGATCCCGCGCCGAAGACCCGCCAAAGACAAGCCCGTCTGTGCCCGTCCGGGCCCAGACGGGCCCAGGGCGTGACACTCTGCCAAAATCTACTACCCTGAGGCACGCTTATGAGCGCGACGAACTCTTGGCCCTTCGGCATGCCTTGCCTCAGAGAGCTGATCCGCCTATACATTCCCATTCCCCCCTCCTAGCTGAGGGAGCTGAGAGGATTCACTCCGCTACTAAGGGGAAGAATGACCTGGTTGTAGGGCTACTGAATTGTAGATCCCTCCCACGCCATGCTATAGAAATCAACCTACTCATCCAGGATCTGGCATTAGATATCTTGTTTCTAACGGAAACATGGCTAACTCCCAGTTCCGATGCGGATATCGTGGAAGCTCTTCCACCGGGCTACCTTATCTGTCAGGTGGACAGACCAGAGGGACGAGGGGGCGGCCTCGCCATTGTATACAGGAGCCTGTTTGGTTGCAGGACGTATAGTGGCCAACTCTCGGATTGTGAGAGTTGTCACTTCGCCCTCAGGATATCCCCGACAACATCAATATCGGGTCTGCTGATTTACCGGCCTCCGGGAGCACTGGGTAATTTTGTGAGCTCCCTGGTAGAATCAGTGACGGCCCTGGCCGCAGTAACGGCCAACTTCATGGTGTTGGGTGATCTCAATATTCACTTCAACGAGCCCACTGACCAAACGGCGCAGGACCTTCAGAGCGACTTACAGGAGCGCGAGTTGGTCTTAATTAACACCGGCCCCACCCACGAAAAGGGACACCTACTTGACCCGATGTTCTCTAACATTCCCCGCTTCACAGCTAAGCCGGCTCTCCCCCTCCCATGGTCAGACCATTTTTTGGTATCAGCTTTGTGGCAAATCGACCTTCCTCCCACAAGGACCAAACAGGCCTTCCTAGTGGATAGAGCCTGGGCCAGACTATCAGTCGATAACTGGACCTCTATATTGGAAAATTCGCCTCCCCCTCCTGAGTCGGATCCCGTTAAGGCCGATGCCAATATCAACAGCTGGTTCTCCGCCTCTTTGGACGCTCTAATCCCTAAAAAGAGAGTTCCTAAGAGGGACAAACGAGTTGGCTCGGCTCCGTGGTACTCCGGAGAACTTCGCACCCTCAGGAAGGGATGTAAAAGGTTGGAGAGGTTATGGAGGATGAATTGGGAAGTTTCTAGGAGAGAAGAATATAGGGCTGCAATCAGGGGCTATAAGTCCGCCCTGCGAAGCGCGAAAGCCCTATTCTTCGATGAGCGCATTAAAACTGCTTCAAGCTCTTCCAGGGAGAGTTTCAAAGTGGTCAAAGAACTGCTCAAAGTTCCGGAGCCGGATGTGTTGCATGATAAACAAAAAAGCACACAACTGGCTGAGTTCTTTCACACAAAAATTGAGAAGATCTTAATCTCTCTGCCCCAGCCGAATCCATCTCAGGACATTTCCAAGCAGGATGTGGGACTTCGGGCCAGAGAGAACGCTTTCCACATTGACACCTTTGGTCCAGTATTAGTGAGCGACGTTGCCAAAACTTTATCGTCGATTAAAAGTGGTTCTCCCATGGACCCGGTCCCCATGAAGTTTCTCAAGCAGGCAATAGCGTCCATTGCAGCTCCCATAACAGACCTTATGAACGCTTCTTTCGCTCAGGGTGTGGTGCCACCCACTTGGAAAATGGCTGTTGTTAAGGCTCTTTTAAAAAAGGCCAATCTGGACCCCAAAGATCTGGCGAATTTTAGACCGATCTCGCTCTTGCCGGGCCTCGGCAAAGTTGCTGAACGATTGGTCAACAGGCAGTTGTCAGCCTTTCTGGAGTCGAATGGACTCCTTCGACCATCACAAACTGGATTCCGCCCAGGGCAGGGCACATACACGGCCCTTTTGGCAGTAGTCGAAGAGACAAGATGCATCCTTGACTCAGGAGGGTCAGTGGCGGTGATCCTCCTGGACCTAAGCGCGGCGTTCGACACTGTGAACCATCAGGTGTTGATCCGACGGCTGGCTGAGGTAGGGGTCTCCGGGGCGGCCCTGCAGTGGCTGAGATCTTTTCTTTCGAATCGTTCCTACCAGGTGTGGGATGGCCCCGAGAGATCCAAATCCATTCCCCTCCAGTGTGGAGTGCCACAGGGCTCGTCATTGAGCCCTACATTATTTAATGTATATATGGCCCCCCTGGAGGACGTAGTATCCCCATATGACATCAAAATCGTCAGCTACGCTGACGATACGCAGCTAGTGGTTTCCTTATCACATCTGGCCGACAATCCTGACATCTTGAACTCCTGCCTGGCAGATGTTCATACTTGGATGGGAGATTCCTCCCTTAAGTTAAACGGCTCAAAAACGGAAATACTGCTGCTGGGGAGTAAAACTACCCTTCTCCCACCGCTTAGTTGGCCGGGATGTATGGGCGATCCCCCGGCCCCCAAGGATGCGATCAAAAGCCTTGGAGTCTGGCTGGAACCAGACTTGTCTTTCCGCACCCAAGCCAAGAAAACAGCAGGAGTATGTTATGCCCTGCTCAGGTCGGCTCGGAAAATCTTCCCCCTACTTCCGGTAACATCGAGGAAGTTGTTGATTCAGGGTCTCATAACATCTAGACTCGATTATTGCAACGCCATCTTTTTAGGCGCCCCTGAATCAACCTTTAAGACTCTTCAACAGGTCCAAAATGCAGCGGCAAGGCTGCTCACGGACATTCCGAGGAAACAATCTGCAAAACCAGCATTGAAGGCACTGCATTGGCTCCCCGTGCGGGAGAGAGTGACTTTTAAAGCACTCTGTACCGCTCATAAAATTCTTGCAGGCAAAGGTCCCCTTATTTTAAAAAATCTAGTGACTCCCTATAAAGCTGGCAGAACGTTGCGGTCAGACACAAAACATCTCTTGATGGTGCCCAGAGTCAAAAAGGCCCGCACTGGTGGGAGAAGATTTTCATTTAACACGGCAAAGCTCTGGAACTCGCTTCCCCTAAAACTCCGAGCTGAGCCCTGCACACTGCGTTTCCGCAAGGGTCTTAAAACCTTCCTGTTCCCAGCATAACGCCTTGATGCTGTTTCCTTTTACCATCCGATGTTGTCTTGAAGCGCCGGGATGCCCTAGGGTAGCTGCGCGCTATATAAGATTTTAAAATTAAATTAAATTAAATTAAATTAAAATTAATTAAAAATTAATTCTCAATTAATTAATTAATAATTCCTACTAATTAATAATTAATTTAACATAATTAAATTACTTCCCACCCTATTCCCCTATAAACTCACAACCCGCTACAGTACTAAAAGACAATATTTAATTAAATTACATTAAAAATAAATAATAAAACATAATAAATACAATATAATATACACTAAATGTATTTAAAAATTGATATTAGTAACATCGAAATTATTTATTTCGATATTATTGACATCGATATTTAAAACTTCGATATTACTGATATCATACTAATATCGATATTAAGACTATCGATATTACTTACCTTCTATATTTTGTCCCATCGATATTTAAACTTCGATATAATTGTATATCGAAATTTAAAACTCGATATTTTGTCTGTGTACCATTTCGGAGAGCCCCTGTGAGGGCATGTGGGCGGATTGTGCCTTGCGTCGTGTTTTGGAAACCACAATAAAAATTACTTTGAAAAAAAAAAGGACTTTACGTAAGCTAACCATCTGATCTTTTAGCTGTTATCAAGTAGCATGCATTCCCCTACAAGGGAACGGGTTAACTCACACTGTTCAGTGGTCCAGATTCGCCGCCACAGCATTATGGGCTGGATCTTGATAGTGTCTTCGATATGGTCCAGTTCTAGTTCTAGGTGGCAGCCATATTTCGTTGTGCTTTGGGGAACTGACAGGAGGTATCTGATGAATGAATTCTCTACCTTCTGTAATGCTTCGATGTTTGAAAACCCCCATAGCCCTGAACCATAGCTTGCGACACTGGTGCATTTTGATTGATATATTTTCAGCATCTCTCCTGGCGATCTTTTGCCTAGCTTTTATGCAAAAGCCACCAGTGCTTTCGTAGTCCTTAAGAAAGATAGCTTCCTGGCTTGGATTGCCTTTACCCAGTTTATCTTGTTGGTAAACCAAAAGCACACAGCAGCTGACCAAGGTTTCGCACATCAACTTCGTCTGTTTCAAGAATATTTGTTGGTGCAGCTACTCTCACCATCCGCTGCCGAGGATGTCTGTCAGAGCAATAGTACAAAAGATAGAGAGGCGCACTCAATGGAGTCAATAGCACAAAAAGTTCATTAAATGTGTGAATCTTCAGTTCTTTTCTTAAATAAATTCTTTATTTTCCTTTTGCATACAACGGCACAGCCAACGCGTTTCATTCCCGTTCGTGCCAAGGGAATTTCACCAGGGCATATACTAAATAGTCAGATGGGTGCGATGGTCCTAGATGAGAATACTCCTAGGAAACTGACGTAGCAGAAAGATCACAATAGACCACAAAGTATTCCTGAGTAAACTTTAAAATTCAGTTCCAATTTGAATGGTGTTTCTAGTCCCCCGAGTTAGTTGAGATGTAAGATAGAGCAAGTCGAGGTGTGTGTTGATCCTGGACTCCTTAAGGGAACTGCAAAGCAGAGGGGGTCAGCGCGCTCGGGAAGATAACCGGCGTGTGGAATGATTGTAAATAGGTTTGTGCGATATGGTACCTCTGATAGGGTTTCCGTCCTGCACCGCTCCTCCCCACGGATTACTGGAAGCCAGGAATACTTTGCGTTGGCTGTGCCGTTGTATGCAAAAGGAAAATAAAGAATTTATTTAAGAAAAGAACTGAAGATTCACACATTCAATGAACTTTTTGTGCTATTGACTCCATTGAGTGCGCCTCTCTATCTTTTGTACAAAGGAGAAAAGCCATTCAAGTGCAGTGAATGTGTAAAGAACTTTAGTCAGTTATCAGAACTACAAAGACACCAGCGAACACACACAGGGGAAAAGCCATTCCAGTGCAGTGAATGTGTAAAGAACTTTAGTCAGTTATCAGAACTACAAAGACACCAGCGAACACACACAGGGGAAAAGCCATTCCAGTGCAGTGAATGTGTAAAGAACTTTAGTCAGTTATCAGAACTACAAAGACACCAGCGAACACACACAGGGGAAAAGCCATTCCAGTGCAGTGAATGTTTGAAGAGCTTTAGTCGGTTATCAGGCCTTCAAAGTCATCAGCGAACACACACAGGAGAAAAGCCATTCTATATGTCCACATTGGAGGAGGTTATCACCCCATTCGGAGTGAGCGTCGTCAGCTACGCTGATGACACACAATTAGTGGTGTCTCTGTCCCATCCCAAACAACAGAAAGCTGATCTCTTTAACTGCCTTACGCAGGTCCATCGTTGGATGAATAGATCAGCCCTAAAGCTAAATGGGACAAAAACCGCGGTCCTTATACTTGGCCCGAAAGGAACCTCACTCCCCCTGGACAGTTGGCCAGCCTGTCTTGGTCTTCCCCCTGACCCAAAAACAGAGGTGAAAAGTCTGGGTGTATGGATCGATTCCGATCTCTCATTCACTTCGCAAGCAAAGAAGGTGGCAGGGACCTGCTTTGGTCTCTTAAAATCTTTGAGGAAAGTCCTGCCCCTTCTCCCCCCTAAATCCCAAAAACTACTAATCCAAGGTCTCATAATATCGAGACTAGATTACAGTAACGTGATTTATCTGGGCGCTCCCGAAGCGACCCTTAATAAACTGCAGAGAATTCAGAACACTGCCGCCCGGATTATCACAAACACCCCGGCCAGATCATCTGCTAAACCCGCTCTCAAACTCCTCCATTGGCTCCCCATAAGGGAGAGAGTCAAATTCAAGGCCTTGTGTCTCGTCCACAAAACTCTGCATAACCAAGGCCCCCCAGTCCTCAGCAATTTTGTCACCCCTTACATAACTTCTAGATCCCTCTGTTCCAATGCAGAAAACCTTATCAATACCCCAAGATTCAGGAAAACCCGATCAGGAGGAAGACGCTTCTCGGTACAAGCCGCCCGTCTTTGGAATTCACTCCCTCATGACTTACGGCTTGAACCACAATATCTGCGCTTCAGGAAGCTGCTAAAAACACATCTTTTTCCCTAGTCTTCGCGCCCCCCCCCCTGTTTTGATTTTTCACCCTTCCTCTCTTCTGCTCTCAGCTCCCGCTCCTCAGATCTGGTGAATTAGGGTTCTTTCAGCGCTGGGATACCTCCGGGTGACTACTGCGCTTTATAAAAATAAATAATAATAATAATAATAATAATTCAAGTGCAGTGAATGTGCAAAGTGCTTTAGTCAGTCATCACACCTCCAAACTCATCAGCGAACACACACAGGGGAAAAGCCATTTAAGTGCAGTGAATGTTTGAAGAGCTTTAGTCGGTTATCAAGCCTTCGAATTCATCAGCGAACACACACAGGAGAAAAGCCATTCAAGTGCAGTGAATGTGCAAAGTGCTTTAGTCAGTCATCACACCTTCAATTTCATCAGCAAACACACACGGGGGAAAAACAATTTAAATGCAGTGAATGTGTGAAGAGCTTTAGTCAGTTATCAAGTCTTCGAACACATCAGCGAACACACACAGGGGAAAAACCATTCAAGTGCACTGAATGTGTAAAGAACTTTAGTGAGTTATCAAGTCTTCGAACACATCAGCGAACACACACAGGGGAAAAACCATTCAAGTGCACTGAATGTGTAAAGAACTTTAGTCAGTTATCAGCACTACGAAGACACCAGCGAACACACACAGGGGAAAAGCCATTCCAGTGCAGTGAATGTTTGAAGAGCTTTAGTCGGTTATCAGGCCTTCAAAGTCATCAGCAAACACACAAAGGAGAAAAGCCGTAAACCAAAAGCACACAGCAGCTGACCAAGGTTTCGCACATCAACTTCGTCTGTTTCAAGAATATTTGTTGGTGCAGCTACTCTCACCATCCGCTGCCGAGGATGTCTGTCAGAGCAATAGTACAAAAGATAGAGAGGCGCACTCAATGGAGTCAATAGCACAAAAAGTTCATTGAATGTGTGAATCTTCAGTTCTTTTCTTAAATAAATTCTTTATTTTCCTTTTGCATACAACGGCACAGCCAACGCGTTTCATTCCCGTTCGTGCCAAGGGAATTTCATCAGGGCATATACTAAATAGTCAGATGGGTGCGATGGTCCTAGATGAGAATACTCCTAGGAAACTGACGTAGCAGAAAGATCACAATAGACCACAAAGTATTCCTGAGTAAACTTTAAAATTCAGTTCCAATTTGAATGGTGTTTCTAGTCCCCCGAGTTAGTTGAGATGTAAGGTAGAGCAAGTCGAGGTGTGTGTTGATCCTGGACTCCTTAAGGGAACTGCAAAGCGGAGGGGAAGGCTTCCAGTAATCCGTGGGGAGGAGCGGTGGAGGACGGAAACCCTATCAGAGGTACCGTATTGCACAAACCTATTTACAATCATTCCACACGCCGGTTATCATCCCGAGCGCGCTGATCCCCTCTGCTTTGCAGTTCCCTTAAGGAGTCCAGGATCAACACACACCTCGACTTGCTCTACCTTACATCTCATCTCAACTAACTCGGGGGACTAGAAACACCATTCAAATTGGAACTGAATTTTAAAGTTTACTCAGGAATACTTTGTGGTCTATTGTGATCTTTCTGCTACGTCAGTTTCCTAGGAGTATTCTCATCTAGGACCATCGCACCCATCTGACTATTTAGTATATGCCCTGGTGAAATTCCCTTGGCACGAACAGGAATGAAACGCGTTGGCTGTGCCGTTGTATGCAAAAGGAAAATAAAGAATTTATTTAAGAAAAGAACTGAAGATTCACACATTCAATGAACTTTTTGTGCTATTGACTCCATTGAGTGCGCCTCTCTATCTTTTGTACAGTTTATCTTGTTGTCTATAAGGAGCCCTAAATAGGGGTAAGAAGTTGTACTGTCTAGGCTAGAGTTGTTGACATATATAGCTTTACTTTTTCATGTATTTTTCCCTGAACCAATATGCATTGTAAATGTTTTTTTTCTATTAATTTTAAGATTCATGGAATCCATGAGTTTACAATAGGAGTTCAACGAGCGTTGTAGCTGTACTGGGGTTCTGGCCAGGATAACAGCGTCGTCAGCATATAAGAGAGCTGGTATAGGACGATGCCGTATTGATGGTAGGTCTTGGCTCTCTTTGACCATCTCGTGCTCTAACCCGTCAGTGTACAATTTAAATAGGAAGGGGGCCAGGACGCACCCCTGTCTGACCCCCCTCCCAATGCTAAATGGCTTGGTCAGCTCGCCCTGAACCCCATATCTTACCCTAGCCGATGCATCTGAGTAAAGCTCTCTTAGGAAATTCACCAAGTGAGGATCTGCCCCTATTTCTAAAATTAGTGCCCACAACTTTGAGTGACTGACGCAGTCGAAGGCTGCAGTTGGGTCTACAAAGACCATGTGCATAGCTTCCCCCTTCGCTGACACGTACTTTCCTATTAGTAGTGCTAGGTTCAGCGCCTCTTCGACCGTGCCCAGACCTTCTCGAAACCCATATTGTAGGTCAGATACTATCCTATTGTCAGAGGCCCAGGTCTGAAGGCGATCTAAAAGGATTTGTCCAATGGTTTTACCAAGGGAATCCAAAAGTGATATGGGCCGATAGCATGCCGGGCTTTGACGGTCGCCCTTTTTAAAAATTGGAACCAAGATGGACGTGGACCATGACTCGACTAGTCCTACATTGGTTGCTGCCTCTATTACCTTTGTTAAAATGGGAAACCACAGGTCCAAGTTGTATTTAAAAAGGTCTGCCGGGACCCCGTCCGGGCCTGGTGCTTTGCCGGATTTTGACATTTTTAGGGCACTGATGACTTCTTTAAGTGTGATTTTTAACTGAAATGTGTAGCTGACTGATTTTAAGGACTCTGTTGGACTCGGTAGGCTCTCATCATCCTTCCTAAAGATATTAGACAAGTGTTTGACCCACTCGGCGGCATCTATCGCTACTTCTGTCTTCGGAGAGTCATTGCTCTCACAGAGGAAGGGGGATTTAACTATCGTCCAAAAGGTGATGTTATCATTCACGAGACAGCTCTCATGTAGCTGTTTCCATAGGTTGTCCTTGATCTGTGTTTTGCGGTTTTTTAGGGCTAACTTGTAGCTTTTCCTTAATTTCACTATTTCATTCTTGTCCCTTGTTTCCCTTGTTAAGGCTACTTTTAGTTTTGTGTAGGCTTTTGTACAGTCTGTGCTAAACCAACCCTCCCTTTAGGGGCCTTTTGATTTCTTTTTATGTGTCAGTTCATCTCTAATGGTTGTAGTGATGGTCTCATAGTTGGATAATATCACGTCTGGGGTAGTAGACAGATCTAAGAAGGCAAAGACCATAGGGAGGGATTTCTTTAGTACGTTGGTCATTAATAGATTTTTGTCAATCTTGCCCCATTTCAAGTAAAAACCATTTTGATTATCTATTTGAAGAGATTGCTGATCTAGACTACTCCAATATGTTTCCTCTGCCTTTGCAGAGAAAATACTCATTGAAAATTGGTTTGGGAAGTGGTCGCTAACTGCATTAATTATTGTTTTTAACTTTCCTGATCTCGGTATGATGGTTTTTGAGGTAAGTATAAAATCAATTATGCTATTCATACCTCTGCCGTTAAAAGTTCTGGAAAAGGGTACAGGTGGATTGATTATTTCATTTGCAAAGCCCAGATTTGAGGCTGACGTTATTTCGTTCATGAGGACTCCGCCAGTCGTGTGTGAGAAGTGTGACAAATTGTTCCCTCCCTCGTCCTCAATACCACATTTTTTGGACCCACTTTCCTTACACAGGGTCAAATTGAAGTCCCCTCCCCATATTTTAATATGTTTCTGGGATAAGTCCTGAATTAATTGGGAGATCTTGTTTAAAACAACTGTTAGTTCTTGCGCGTATCAAATTATTATAGAAGTTTATGATGAGAGAGATGATGGGAGTTTTGTGAGCTATCATTAGAGCCTGATAATTGGTGCCTAGCTTTATAACTTCGAGTTTGTCGACGGGGAGGGTATTGGATATAAACGTTATCAGACCCCCCCTTAGCTCTTCGAGATGGTGATGCAATTGGTTTAGAAAAGTATGTTTTGTAACCCAGCAAATGAGCTGGGGTGCAAAGCCAAGTTTCCTGTAGAGCAATAATGGTATGTGCCATGGCTTCTGTACTCCAGTTAAGATTCGTAAGTTTATTCTGGAGTCCCGCTACGTTCCAGAAGATGAAGTCTAATGTTATATCCCTACTATCAGCTTCAGGTAAAATTTTGGGGTTCATTAGGGAAGGTACTGCCTTAGGTGTACTTGTTGTATGAGTCGGTTTAGTCTCTCCCTCCCCTGGTTGACCTACTCTGTCTTCAAAGATTCTGGGTCTTCTTAAGGTTGGAATATTTGATAGCGGGCTCTTGGGAATACTTAGTTGGTCTGTTGTGTTTAATACACGTAAGACCCCCGGCAGTGGTGTGGTAAGTCAATCTATCCCCATCTAGGCCAGTGAAAGCTGCAAATCTGTTTGAGGTCTGGATGTTAAAGAATGGGCCCCCCAGGGTAGTACAATGTGGATTAAGTAGCCTTCGCTGCTGGGGTAGAAGCGACCTGGGATAGAAATAGCTCAGGTCGTGTATCTTGATTCCCTCCCCTCCACTCTCGTGGTACCAGTCGTTAAGGAACGAGATAACTCTGTGGTCCCTAAAATTAATAATTATCGTGTCACCCTGCGTGTCTTTGGGCCTCTGTCCAACCCATCCAATCCTTCAAACATTTAAAATTTCCCCGTTAATATTAGGTGGTAAGGGCCTGTTGTTCTCTAACCAATATATTACTTTAAGGTCAGAGAACCCTCTATTTTTTCTGGTTTCAGTTCTGGGACCCTTGTCAATATAGCTACATAGGGGGCTGCTTCTGGGGGCAAGTCAATCCGTACATTGGAGGCATTGGAATTCCTGGAATACACCTTCTCCTTATCACTTTTTCCTTGTGCGTCCAGTCGGTTGCTATGATGTGTAACAGACCCTTGCACCTCAGATGTTTTAGATGTTTTTTGGTCAGTACTTATGTTTATAGGGGCCTGTGTTTTTTCTGGTAGTCGGGGTGTCAATTTTAATGATTGTTTCCCTTTGTTTGCATTTTGCGTCGCTGGTTTTACTATCGGTGCTAATTTTCTATTATCTTCAGCTAGACCCTTTAATAAAGTTGTGTTTGTAATAACAGCTTCCTCTATTGACCCCAGCTGAGTAGACAATCTTTTGATTCTTTCGACAAGGGGCAGTATTAAAGATTTTACTAGCACCTCAATGTTCCCCAGTAGATCTTGATTTGGGGGTGGGGGGGATTCGGTGCCTGGCGTGGAGCTGTGATCCAGGTTCCTGTACTATAAGTAGTTTGAATAGTAGGGGAGTGTCGGGAAATATTAGGTAATTTAGCTTGCTCTCCTTATGAATGTTTCCTCCCCTCTTTCTCTTTTCTCTGGGCCTTGTAGTTGGTGGTAGGGGTTGAAGGTTGCTCATTAAAGGGTGAAGTATCAGGGATTCTTCTGGAATTATTTCTAGCACAAGATCTGTGCTGGAATCCCTGTGACTCTGGGAGCTTCTGGGGTCTGATCTTGTTGTGGCATCAAGGGATAGAGAGGGAACGGTGATATTGCTGGTGTTTATATTGCTATTTATGGATATCTCCTTTCCGTTGACCAAATTGTGAGTTGTGGCTGTTGAAGTAGCCCTAGCGAGGAGCGTCTGTTCTGGAGTTCTGTGGACAGGCGGCGCTCAGCGCTGAGGCAGCCTTTGTGATGTATTGATCAATTGTGCCCCTCAATGATCCTCCCACTGGGGGTTTCCTTCCCTTAGTTCCCTTGGCACCCCTTGGGGACACGATTTAAAGCGTTCCGGTAGTAACTTGTGTGATAAACTCTGACACTATGTACACAGAAGCAGTCAAGGGGACTGTAGCAGTACGTCTATAAGTGTTAATGCCAGAATTCGAAATACCCTTCTTTTGCTGGGAGGCTGGTGTTCCGGGATGTAGGTGTGAGGTACCGGGCCCGGCCTGGCCTCCTCCGGCCTCTGAGGGCCCGCCCTTTGCCCGGGCTTAGCCCAGCGACTCCCGCGCGCGGTCCCACGACGCTGGGGCTATGCGATCTTTAAAGCGCCTCCGGGCGCAGGGATGATGAGGTCGAGCTGCGCCACAAAGGATGCTGGGAAACTGAGTCCTCAGCTCGGCGGCCGCAGGTGTAGAGAAAGCGGCAGCGGGAGGTCTCGCAGGGCAGGGCAGCACTGTCAGCATCAGGAAGAAATGCGGGTAAGCACAGCATTCAATGTCCCCAAGAAGTATAGTACAGAACCCCTTTCACATGGGGCAATCCCCATGTGAAAGGGCCTGCGTCAGTCTTATGCCTGCTGTGAGGCAGGCGTAAGAAATTGGCGCATTTGAGTCCTAGAAGTGGCGCAATGAAATCGTTTAGATTTCACTGCGTCACTTCTATGACCCTTTCTTGCGTCAGAACTCCCCCATGCATACATTATACCTGGCGTAGGTATAATGTAGCGCAGGGGTTTACAAAGTGACGCATCTACCTAGATGTGTCACTTTGTAAATATGGTGCAACAAGGCACATTTTTTACGCTGCTGGTGTGTCATAAAAAGTTAGGCACTGGCGGCGTAAAAGTGACGCACGGCCTCATAAATGAGGCCCCGTGTTTTTAGCTATTTGTGCGTGCACGCAGGGATGTCAGTGTGCAGCAACACACATGTCTGCTCTTTCTATGCTGCACATTGTTCCTTTCCAGACCCTGTCCAGCTGGTGTTGCATACTTTAACCTTATATTGAATAGTTTTTTGTAAATCAACAGCCCTTGACAATTTAAAGGCTGGGCATAGAATACTTTATCTTGACTAACAATTGCTTTGGTATCTATTGGTCAGGTTACGAAATGTATAATTTACGTCTAGAGTCAGTTTATTATACATGGGGGCAGATTTATGCGCCTCTTTTGCGCTGCCGTTGTGTCACTTTTGTGACGCAGCGGTGGGGCAAAAGATGCGCCATGGTGCCGGGTATTACCAACGTGGCGCATCTGGAGATGCGCCACGTTGTAAAGCCCTGCGCCATAAGGACGTTACAAAAAGGGGGGTTTTACCCATGCAGTCGCGGGGACCAGGGCGCTCTTTGGTATGTGTAAAGGAGGGCCCCCGCAAGGAGAGCGTGTTATGTACAATACACACTAACACTGAATAACACAACCATTAATAAAGGGATATAAATCAGATGAATGACAAGTATTGTCTTTTATTTAACAATACCGAATTACAATCAATTTGGAAAATTTCATCTCTAATCAATAGCCCCAGTAAGAAAAGGAAAGGAGGGGAGGGAGGATGTGCTCAGGGCAGTGTTAAGTCAAAGAAAAAGTACACACAGTCATAAAGAATCGTGAGTTATAACAGTCTGTAAAACAGAATCAAAGCAAATCTGATACAAAAAGCCTAAATTTTTAAAGGCATCCTTTAGGAAACTATTATATGGCAGACATTCAACGGACACAACCACAATTCCGAATGTTCAGGGGCATGTGCCGGAGGTCTGAGAAGGAAGAGGCGTCGACGTTTCGACCCCTAGCCATAGGCTACATTAAATCCTTATACGGGGTCTTCATCAGGACGTGTGCAGGACTGGGAGAGGTGGGGAGGGGCAATACTATCTGTGAAATTAAAAACAAGAATCAGAGTATTATCTATAATGTCGTCAACTTACTAGACGTTTTGACCATTGTATTCATTAGTACCTAATTGCCATGGGGTCTGGGCCAAAGACGGCCTCAGAACAAGGAATGTGAGTAAGGCCAACCCATTGGTCACGGTCAGACTCACCGATATTTTATACTACAGAGGAAAGTTTAACCAGTATGGTACGAACCAAAATAAATTAAAAGGAACTGTACTGTCTTAGCAAAAAGTGGAGTATGGGGGACAGATTACAAGGCTTCTCCCAAGGACAAGCCATGGTTCAGATCCTGTATGCCGATACTCAAAGACCTATTATCTCTATGTTAAGGAAAGGTCTTATAGGTTAGACGATAATAACACAAACTAGTGTGTGGATCCACTTGCTACTTACAATAGACACACAGGTGAGTGGCGCTGTTCCACTTGGCACTAGGGGCGTCGTGAATGGTGACAACTTTATAGGTCACTGCGAGATAAAAAGAAGATGTAAGTGACCTGCCGCGACCGTCATTGCAGATAAATGAATTCCAAGTTTTCAAATGGCATACCTCCAAAGTGATTAGAAGCCAAAATTTGTTTTTTGTTTTATAGTGACCTATAAAGTTGTCACCATTCACGACGCCCCTAGTGCCAAGTGGAACAGCGCCACTCACCTGTGTGTCTATTGTAAGTAGCAAGTGGATCCACACACTAGTTTGTGTTATTATCGTCTAACCTATAAGACCTTTCCTTAATATAGAGATAATAGGTCTTTGAGTATCGGCATACAGGATCTGAACCATGGCTTGTCCTTGGGAGAAGCCTTGTAATCTGTCCCCCATACTCCACTTTTTGCTAAGACAGTACAGTTCCTTTTAATTTATTTTGGTTCGTACCATACTGGTTAAACTTTCCTCTGTAGTATAAAATATCGGTGAGTCTGACCGTGACCAATGGGTTGGCCTTACTCACATTCCTTGTTCTGAGGCCGTCTTTGGCCCAGACCCCATGGCAATTAGGTACTAATGAATACAATGGTCAAAACGTCTAGTAAGTTGACGACATTATAGATAATACTCTGATTCTTGTTTTTAATTTCACAGATAGTATTGCCCCTCCCCACCTCTCCCAGTCCTGCACACGTCCTGATGAAGACCCCGTATAAGGATTTAATGTAGCCTATGGCTAGGGGTCGAAACGTCGACGCCTCTTCCTTCTCAGACCTCCGGCACATGCCCCTGAACATTCGGAATTGTGGTTGTGTCCGTTGAATGTCTGCCATATAATAGTTTCCTAAAGGATGCCTTTAAAAATTTAGGCTTTTTGTATCAGATTTGCTTTGATTCTGTTTTACAGACTGTTATAACTCACGATTCTTTATGACTGTGTGTACTTTTTCTTTGACTTAACACTGCCCTGAGCACATCCTCCCTCCCCTCCTTTCCTTTTCTTACTGGGGCTATTGATTAGAGATGACATTTTCCAAATTGATTGTAATTCGGTATTGTTAAATAAAAGACAATACTTGTCATTCATCTGATTTATATCCCTTTATTAATGGTTGTGTTATTCAGTGTTAGTGTGTATTGTACATAACACACTCTCCTTGCTGCGCCATAAGGAGGCGTGCCTCCTAAAAGTGGCTGAGTGAAATCCAAGACTTCACTCATCATTTTTAGGCCAATGCATAACCCTGCGCATGGTCTCTGCTAATTTGCAGGGATGCACCAGGTATCGTAAATCTGTCGGTTGTTTCCTATTAAAGGTGGGCAGATACACGTTTTATTCTTTTTATTCCTTCCTTCTCAAGGCATCATTTCTGGCTTAGATACATACACTAAAGGACCTAAGGCATAATTTCTGGCTCAGATACATACACTAAAGGACCTCAGGCATCATTTCTGGCTCAGATACATACACTAAAGGACCTCAGGCATCATTTCTGGCTCAGATACATACACTAAAGGACCTCAGGCATCATTTCTGGCTCAGATACATACACTAAAGGACCTAAGGCATCATTTCTGGCTCAGATACATACACTAAAGGACCTAAGGCATAATTTCTGGCTCAGATACATACACTAAAGGACCTAAGGCATCATTTCTGGCTCAGATACATACATAAGTTACATGTATTCACTAAAGGCCCTAACTTGGTTTTTACACTTTGATTCTGTTAAGTAATGGCACATCCACTAATAACCCGGAATTTCCCTTAGAAAAATAGTGTGCCTAACTACGGTTCGAGCCTACCTACTAGTGGGCTGATACTCTGGCCCCTACGTTCTTAAAAGTCTGCTTTTTATCATTTTCAATGCCACAAAGAGCCCTGCATTTATTTGAAAGTAAAGCAGCATTATGAGGTGCGCACAGGATTGTGGGTATGCAGATTAGGAGTGACGCGCTGAAGGTGCCACTGAGCATCTCGGCTCTAGCGACAGGAAGGAGCGGTGCACCTTTCGCACGGAGCCTCGTTCTGCTGTGACGCCTCTTGTCACCCGGTGACGCACGCGCTGCGAAGGCGCCTTCTAGAGGGCAGCAGTGGGCGCTCCTCTTCTCTGCGAGGCCTACCGCACCGTATATTGAGAAATTTCCTAGTTACCACAAAGGAAAGTTTCAATTCTATTAAGGAGGCGGAGGCGAGGATTTTGCTAGTCCTTTCTCCATTTTATTGGACAGCAAGTTAGTAGTAAAGAAAAAACAATACATCCAGGACTACCCAAACCAACATGGCAGCGGTAGTCCTGGTAACCTAACAACCAATCAGAGTCCAACAGTTCGTATATATGGAGTCCCAGCTGTTAGTCCTTCCTCTTTCGTAGGAGCTGCCGCAGGAAAGAAGTCATCCAACCACTAGTCCGTCTTTTGATCGGAGTCTAGGGAAGAGAACAATAATAATAATATCTTGTCCAGAACAATGTCGAAGAATTCAAGAACATTGCAATGGAGTAAACAGAACGAAATGCAGATAGAACTTAATCAGCATTGCACAGCTTATCAATGAAAACATTAAAACTCAGAAAAAAGTATACTTCCCTTAGACGAAGTAAAAAATCATAGTCCAGTCACGGGAGGGGAGGCTCGATAAAGCCTGGGTGGGAAAATCCTCGCCTCCGCCTCCTTAATAGAATTGAAACTTTCCTTTGTGGTAACTAGGAAATTTCTCATTCTATGTCAGGAAGCGGAGGCGAGGATTTTGCTTGTTCAAAGCCTACTCACCACCAACGAAGCAGCCTCATGGATTGGCTTAAAGTAGAACTTTTTGAAAGTCGAATCTGAGGACCAATCCGCTGCATTCATGATATCCTCCAGGCGTCCACCTACCTGAATAGCCTTGGAAGCCATTGCACCTCTAGTGGAATGAGCCCCAAAGTCAGTGACGCTAATTCCAGCTTCAGACATTATCCACCTGACCCATCTGGCAATGGTGGGAGAGGAAACTGCCTTGAACGGCTTCTTAACCGCAATAAGTAATTGTCTCTCGCCCGGAGGGCGGAGCTCAAGAGTAACATCCTCATATGTCTTAAGGCAACGAACAACACAGAGCTTTGGCGAATCTGGGAAAGCAGGGTAAGTTACTGACCTGGTATTACATTTAGTTCTTCTTGAAACAGTAAATGTAACCCCTTCTGGGGAAAAAACCCTGGCTGATACGTCCAGTGCACGAACATCTGAAGCACGTTTACATGAGATCAGGCAGAGGAGAATCGCTAATTTGGCCGAAAGCTCCTTGCGAGAAAGGTATTGATTATCCTGCCAGGACTTTAGAAAATTCAAGACCACATTAACATCCCACAAACCTGAATAACGAGGTTCTGGGGGGCGCGAAAGGCGAATACCTTTAAGGAGTTTACAAACCCAAGGGTGCTCACCAACCGGAGAGCCATCAACGAGGGCATGCCCAGCAGAAATTGCCGACCTGAAAGAATTAATGGTGCTGTACGCCAATTTCTTTTTGAAAAGATCAGCGAGGAAGTTAATCACGTCGGTGACAGAGGAGCCCATGGGATCCAGGTGTTTTCCCACACACCAACGAACCCATCTGTTCCATGCTGATCTATACCGCTTAGTGGTGTTAGGAGCCCAGGCTCCTTGAATGAGGAGCTCAGCGTCTCTCGAAAGCGAGTCACAAGACCAACGTCCCCTGAAATCCTCCATGCCATGAGACGTAGATGGCCCTGGAGAACCAGCGGATGCGGGTGACCCAATGGATCCGTCAGAATGTGGTCGAACGACGGAAGCCGAAGAGGCTTGTCCCAGGATAGTTCCAAAAGAGAAGGGAACCAGCATTGAGCTCTCCAGATTGGCGGGAAGCGCATAAGCTGGAAACAGGGACCAGTCCTGTAGGAAGGCATCCACTGCTTCCGCCCCCGGATCCGGTTTCCAGCTGTAGAAACGGGGTAGCTGGGCGTTCCATCTGGACGCAAATAAGTCCATTACTGGAAGACCCCAAAGGTCCGAAATTCTCTGAAATACTGAAGGATCCAGTCTCCAGTCGCTGGCATCCCGGAAATTCCTGGATTGCCAATCCGCAACAGTGTTCAGATCGCCTGGGAGATACTCCGCCGTGACAGAGATCTGGCGAAGAAGGCAATAGTTCCAAAAGTCTTTCGCAAGGTCCGCTAGGACCTTGGAGTGCGTGCCTCCCAACCGATTGATGTACCTGACCGCAGTCGTGTTGTCCATCCGAAGAAGCACACAACACAAAACCTTGGTCGAGGTGAAGGAGCGGATCGCGAAGGAGCCCGCAAGGAGCTCCAGACAGTTGATATGGATTATGGAGGTGAAGTTCCTCCTCCGTCCATCTGCCGCCCACCGAGAGAGAGCCGCAATGGGTGCCCCAACCCTGGCGACTGGCATCTGACTCGATCACCAGATCCGGACGGGAACCGAAAATCGCCTTCCCGTTCCAGGCATCCATGTGATCCAACCACCACAGGAGCTCCGATCGGGCTTCCAGATTCAAGGAAATCAGTTCCGAGTAAGTAAGACCCTTGCGGAGGTGAAATGCCTTCAGTCTCTGAAGAGCCCTGTAATGAAGAAGGCCTGGAAAAATGGCCTGGATCGATGAAGAGAGTAAGCCCACAATCCTGGCCAGTTGGCGGAGGGATACTCGATCCCACCGAAGAACTTTGCGAATCTCCTTCTTGATCTTGGAGATCTTTTCGGAAGGGAGGTGAAGAGTCGCATCCGTAGTTATGATCAGAAAGCCAAGGAAAGTCATTTCCTGTCGGGGAAAGAGATCCGACTTCTGGGCATTGATGATGAATCCCAGAGACTGAAGAAGGGTTATAGTAACCTGAAGATGGTGAAGAAGGAGGTCCTTGGACTGACACATTAAAAGAATGTCGTCCAGGTAAACAATCAGACGAATCCCCAGGGTACGGAGATGTTCTACCACCGGGCGCAGGAGTTTGGTAAAGCACCAAGGTGCTGAGGAAAGACCAAAGGGAAGCGTACGAAATTCGTAAACCTGATTCCTCCACAGAAACTGGAGGAATTGACGATGAGGAGGAAAGATTGGAACCGAAAGATAAGCATCTTTCAGGTCCAAGCGAACCAACCAATCGTTCTGTAACAGAAGGTCCCTCAGAAGATGGATGCCCTCCATCTTGAAGTGTCTGTAAACCAGCCACTCGTTGAAGGAGCGGAGGTTGATTACTGGTCTGAACCCTTTGCCTTTCTTTTCCACCAGGAAGATGTTGCCGAGGAAACCGTTTGGGTGAAGCGCCGAGGGGATAATGGCGCCTTTTTGTAACATCGCCCGAACCTCTAAATCTACAAGTTCTTGGTCTGTGACAGAAAACACTAGAGGACGAGGACGAGAAAGTTGAACGGGGGAACCGTAGAATTCGATGTGAAACCCCTGAACCGTCTCCAGCACCCAAGGATCTGAAGTTATTGACGCCCAGGCCTGGGGAAACAAAGCTAACCTTCCCCCCATTTGAACCAGAGAGATGATTCGAAATCTTACCATTAAATCCTCTGGAGTTGGACTGGCATCCACCACGTCCTTTGCCTTGGCCTCTGCCGCCTCTGGAGGGGTAGAAGGTACCCTGTCGTCCATCATTCCAGCCGTTATTTCGTTTGTACTGGCCTCTATTGGGGCCTTGCTGGACCTGACGGCCGGAAGAGCGACCCCTGCCTCTGCCGGCCCCGCCAAAAACCTTTCTGGGAAAAAAAAATGTCATCGAAGCCTGAGCCTTGTCCAGAGCCGAAAAGGTTGCCACAAACTTCCCCAACTCCTTAACAAAGGGGTCACCAAACAAAGCACCCTGTGCAATAGGGCCTGCCTCCGAAGACGACAACTCCCCTAGTTTTGGGTCAATCTTAAGCAGTAAGGAACGTCGCCGTTCTGCAGAAAGCGCGCAATTAGCATTGCCAAGAAGGCACATAGCCCGTTGCGACCAACCAGCAACGTCATCAACAGACATCGGTAAGCCCGACTCCTTAGAACGTTGGGCCGTTTCAATAATTTTAGTGAGAGGGCCCACCACATCTAAGAGTTTATCTTGACAGGCTTTCCATGACCTATCTATACCCTTTTTAGGGTCCTTGATATATTTGGCGAAGAAGGTACACAACTTGGGATCAATCTCAGGGGTGCATGCTACTCTAAAGGGAAGGGAAGGGCGAGGGCACTCAGCACGCAGACGGAGTCGGACATCCTGAGGTAAAGGCTGTCGAAGCTTAGCTGCGACATAATCAGCAGTAGACTGCTCAGGAAACCACTCCGATGACCTAGGTCTTACAATAGTAGATGGGTCAAACATATTAGGAGGCGCAAGATCACCCTCCGTAAGACTAGGAGCGCTGGGCTTAGGGCGCCAAGACCTGCTCACATCAGAAAAATCCTCTGAGGAAGCGTCCTCATCCTCATCTACGTATTCGTCCTCCTCATCATCTCCCTCAATGGGGAACCCTTCCTCCGGGTCCAGGTCCTGGGTGGCAAAACCACCAGTCTCTCCGGGTGAGTCTTCCCCCCGGTAGGGTGCGCTTCTAAGCGTGCGCGCACTCTTACGGAACACTTCAGATAATTTACTGAAGCCCTCCAGGTGCCCCGCGTCACGCTTCCTGGCCGTACGTGGTAGAGCACACGGAACACCACTGGGCCCTGCTCCACTGTCCCCAAAAACACCAGTATCATTCTTAAAAACATGGGCTGACAGCCTGTTTACACTGTCCTGCAGAGGTGCCAGAGCTTGGGCTATCGCCGAAGAGAGAAGCCTGTCAACCTCTGCAGGAGGGTGTAAAGGGGTCAGTTGTGGCTGAACATTAGGAGCCACCACCTCAACAGTTGAAGGACCGGACTGCATATTAGCAGAAAAACTGGTACCCATACACAAACACCCCAACTAAATACAAGGGGAAATCCCTTCACACAGGTACCAGACAGGCTAACACAATTGAAAACCTGAAACACCAAAGTTCTGACAGAAATTAAAATTAAATTCAAAAAATTTCAGTCAGAAAAATACTTCTTGCCGTCTAAAACGGCATCAGTGTGAGAGAAGAGGCCGAAAAATGACAGAAGCGCAGTGCCTCAGCGCGTTTCTACTCAAGCACGAAGAGCGCTGAGGAGAACAGCTGATCGGCGTCAGAAGCCGACACCAAGATCGCGCACGCGCGAAGAATGAACGCTCGGGCTTAAAGCCTACCGCGTTATAAACACAGCCTATAACAAGGCAAAGTCAATTACAAACAAGCGAAATCAAGTAAAGCTGTCAATAATCACAACAAAAACTGCCACGACAAAGATATGAAGAGCGTGACTTATCTTGCCGAGGCAGCAATGGAGAAAGAGGAAGGCCTAACAGCTGGGACTCCATATATACGAACTGTTGGACTCTGATTGGTTGTTAGGTTACCAGGACTACCGCTGCCATGTTGGTTTGGGTAGTCCTGGATGTATTGTTTTTTCTTTACTACTAACTTGCTGTCCAATAAAATGGAGAAAGGACTAGCAAAATCCTCGCCTCCGCTTCCTGACATAGAATTACATTTCTCACCAGTCATGGAGTTTCTTGCACAGAAACCCTTCAAAAATTTCAACAACTTCCGCTTCTCACGGCCCCTCGAAGTGCACGTGACCCGCAGAGGTCCTATTTCTCTTGTGAAGACATGTTTTATCCACGTTAACACAATAAAAATATCCCTTTTCATTGGTAGGGTGTCTTTACAGCGGTGACTTATCAGTCACCCTCATGAATGCCTGTGTGTGCACAGCTACAGGTGCTCCTTCTCGTATTAAACAAACGCCTGTGTCACCTTCAGTGATGAATCAGGTGTTTGCCGCAGAAGCTTCTGGGTATGCAAATGTTTGTGGCTGGCCACGCCCCCTCCAGTGACAGCAAGGCTCCTGCAGCAGCCCCATGGTGACTTGTGCTCTGGATCCAGGCTGAGAAGAGTCTCAAAATCCGGTAATAATCACACAGGCCAACATTTCAGGACAGGGAGGGAGAGATTTAAAATAGAAAATCGGAAGAAAGAAGATCCCCCATTGACTTCTGTTGTAGAAAATGCTAAAATAAAGGCATTTTTGGCTTGAAAAATCGGTAGTCTCCCACCTGAATCGGGTCTATTGACATGTATGAATAATGACCAAAGGCTCCGTGGGGTTAGGGTACTTCCACAATATACTCGTGAGTATACGTGCCAATAAACCCGATTCACACAGGACAGTCCCGACTTTTGAGCCAAAAAGGCTGTCTCCGCCTGACATGGCAGCGTCTTCAATGCAAGTCAATGGGGAAATGCACCTAGCCCTGCCCAGTACCACGCATCAGGAGTGAGACTAACACATTTTACTGCTGGTGTCCGCATCAATATACTAAAATGCATTAGTCACGCAATTATAGCGCTCAGGGAACACTGCAGGAGCCGTGCTCGAGGAACTCAGCTGCGCAGCCCTGAGCGATCGCACTGGCATGCGCTGTGCTAGTAGAGCATGCTTTCTCACTTGTTGTAATGTTTACACACTGCAGAACCTCCTAATGAAGGCGCTCCGGTGCCCTGTGGAGAATCAATCAATCAATCAATCAATCAATCAGAGGGCAGGTGTCTCAGTCAGTAAATATTCCAGACATGGATCCTGGCGGCAGCACCTTGCCTGTTGTTCGTTCCCGGTAGCGCACCTGCCCCACTGTGACCTCGCACGGGCTGATTGACCAGAGTCAGACACCTCCAGGCAGCAGCTTTATTTGAAGTTGCAGCAACAGCACATTAAATCCAGAAATCATCGCCCTTCACCCGCGCTCAAATGCAGCCTACCTGCTAAGGGTTTCAGATCGCTATGAGTAAAAATTGAATATATTCAGTGTAGTTATGAGTGACATTTCAACGGCCATGAGTGACACTTACTGAAAAGCAAAATCAAGCAATGAAGACGAGGGAAACATATCAATATCAGAAGTTACACCCATTTGAGCAACGAGAAACTCCAAGAAGATCTTAAAACTGCTGCAAAGCACCAGAAATGGAAGGGCAATAGCCAGAGACAGACTGCACTTCTCAGTCACAGAGGGCAGGGGGCACTACAGCTGCTCAGAAGATAATCTCATTGGTCTGATCAATCATGGCCACGCACTATCCTAAAAAGCAAATTTGATGGTATAGCATAGCAAGTGCAACTAGGGGATTATACCATGAGGCCCAAGCACAGACATATTTGTTATTATACCACCATATTGCCGAATCCATCATTCAAGTCTTAAGTATTGATGCGTGTAAGTAAACACTGTACTAACCCTGTGAGTGATACACCCATACCTTTACATTCTGTCCATGCATCTCCTGGCACCAAGGACAAGGTATGTGCTCTGCAGTGTTTGCTGGTTACCCCTGCATTTAGTGATAGAATAATGTGTTGTTTATAGCGTGTCTGCGTCTCCTCTTCCACCGCGCACTCACCTTGAGCAATGCAGTGCTGCGGGCTTATGCGTGGGTGTACATTAAACACACTATTAACAGTTTCCTGAACACACCCAACAGTGCGGTGTGTGCAGGCTCGTGTCATACTGTGGAGATAATAAACGGTGCACTGCAGGTTAAGAACGACTCCACCTCCGATAGGTACTATTAACTTCAAAGTGTATATTCATCAGTTCCTGGTTCCTCATACATAGAGAGTGATGCCAGCAAGCCCCAGCACAACAGCTACTCCTGGCCAACTGACCCCAATGCTTCTATTCTAATACCGATCATGTCCCCCACCAACCTTCCACTCACAACACTCCAATGTCCCACACACCTTCCCCTCAATACAAATAACAAACACAACAAAACAACAATAGATGAATGACACATGCCCTTTCCCCCCTTAAAACACAAACTACCAGGGGCTTGTAAATCTGCCCGAGATATTTAAAGTAACTCTTAAGTTCATCTAAGCAACGTTATCTTCCCCATTGTTATTGAATGGCATTTTTGCATGAAGCTAAATCTCTTAATTCACTGCATAGAACGTGACTAGGAGAGTTGTCACAGGAAACAAAGTCACAGTCGATTTAGGAACAGCGAGCAAAAGTGTCATAGGCGGTAGAGATACGTGTGGGAGAGACCAGAGAAGTGGCTCCCTCGACCGAAGACATCACAGGTATGGGTGAGCCGTTTGGTAGCTTGCACCAGTGAATAGATAGGGCAACCACATTATGTTTCAGTGTTTCATACCAATTTATGTGAGATATCAGGTTTTTCTTTTTACACCTGTCAGTAGCAGGATTTTATCGGCGGGCTTTAACCGCTATCAACTTCGATGTGCAGAAGTCCTGTTCCGTTGGTGTTCTAGAGCATCTATCCCAGGTGCTGTATTATTTCTTCTGAAGTAGTCTTTTCCCATTTCCTACACTTGTATCAAACAAGGGTTCCCTGTATATGCAAATAGAAACATGCACCCCTAGGTCAGGGAAAATACACAATGGAAAAAACAACCTAGGCGGAAGTCTTAGATTGCCTACACAATGGTCACAGGACAAAAACTAGAAAAGGACAGTTTCCAAAAAAATTTACTTTTTTATACTGAATAAATTTATTATTAAGTAAAACAATTTAAAAATACATATATCAGAGAACAAAATAAAATTACATTTCAAAAGTATAAATCACAATAAAAAAACACATGAATGATTCCTTTTACAAATAGAAAAAGGTGGTGTGTCAAGTTGTGTGTCGACGCGTTTCGGCGGCCAGCGCCTTTCTCAAGACAGAAGACAACTTTCTAAAAATAGAAACATATTTTAGTACAACATAAAACAAATTTCTAACTTCATATAAATCTTAAAAGTTCACATTCAACTATATATTCTAGTATACATACTTTTGGTTAAAACGAGGGAAACTGTGCAAAAAAGATTTTTGTCCTGTTATTTTAGGCAATATTTATGCTTAGAAAATAAGAGCAGGGATCAATAGTAGCCTCTACTGTAGCTCACATAATTCATATTGTCAACAGTGGACAATACTATCCAATGATAAAGAAATATAGGGACTGCTAAAATACATTATTGCAGTACACAGAAATCTGCTTGATCTTGTAGTGTAGCGTAGTTCCTAGTTTCCCACTAGGCCCTGCGCATTGGAATAACATAAACAGTAGTATCGACGTGGAACTGCTTATATTCCAGGCCTCCACTGACTATGCTAAACTTAATTGGGTTGTGTTACCAACTAGCTCAGAGGTCACTGGAAACTTTCTTCTCTGCATAGGAAGTGATCAGCTTCCTGGGCACAGACAAGAAGGGATTCAGTTTTCCAACAACCGTGCAACATGACAACTTTGCTCCTCAGATCAAGAGTCAATCTCTAGGGTCGTGTGAAACAATAGACATAGATTTCACTCAGTCAGTCTAGTGCAGTTTACTTTCACAGTATGTAGAGAATAGAGAGACGGGCGTGTATCAATAAAGGGTTAACATTTATTGAACAGTCTTTCTTCTCGTACAAGAGAAATGTATTGCCACAATTGCAATAACTGTTATTATAAAAAGTACGTACAGTAAGATAAGTATTGCGAAATAGAACTGTAAAAGCATTGATATGGTTTCTTAGCCATACAATGGTTTAAAAGTAATAAAACATATATACAGTCATATATACATTAGGCTAACATACTCAACTGGTGCTTCTAACTAAGCCTACCCCAGTGTGCCTGACCTAAGCCTAACACGTGAGAAGGGGAGTAAGTAAGTAGCTTAAGTTAAGTTGGTTTTGCCAAGGTTTGTTTCAAGAATTCTCGTCTAAGGGTTTAGTCAACACCATACCTCTGAATAGAATGATGGAGGATTGGTATCTCCTTCAGGGGTCTCTCTCGATATCCCAGTCACCCGCGAGGGTAAACCGGAAGCGCCGGGACTGGATTTCTCTGCACGAGAAAGGCAGCGGCTCTCTTCAGCGCGTCGAGGAAGGAGGGGTGACAGCGTCCGCGGGCAGCTGGAATCGGCTGGATGTCTTCGCAGAGGACGGCTGCTCGGCTCCTCAAGCGTACTGCACCATAGTTCGCGCTGTAGCGGCGATAATGGTAATCAGCAGCTTCACCACCACAGGATAGCAGGCTGCAGCGACAGAGTGCTAGTGTTTACCAACACAGGGCCATGCAGGCAGCTGGCATCAGCAACAGGCAACGAACTCACAGCTCGTATCTCACATTGCTTAAGGCAACGTTGGTAATATTTATACCTGACAGGTGCCGGGTTTGACGCAAGTTTGCTGGACATAAGACGTCAATTAAAGATGTCACTAGGAAGTGACAGTTATCAGTTGCTCATTAGAGTTCCATTACTAATCAAAACATAGCAAGCAGGGATTTCCAGGTTTGCTAAGTTTTTATCTTGTTGAAGAACTCGGAGTGTTATCTAGGAATATCAGATAGTGACTGCTGCACTGTCATTGCACTAATTGGTCGCAAAGGAAGTAGCAGAGAGTCATGCTGGAATGTGGCTCTGTTCGTGTGAGGCCAGAGATGACTTTTCAGAAAATCGCACTTGAACGGTTATGCCAATATAGGGAATAAATGGGTTTATAGCCGAATAGGGGCATAAGGTCACAGTATCGATCAAGAACCTAGATAAGCACACAACACCCTTTCCACGTTTTCATGTCCATCAAAATTACTAGAACTAAGCAATAAGATGCATGTGTAACATTGCCCACCCCAAAATACATAAATGCATTCGAAATAGGCGTACTTGTAATACATGGAATTTAGGCACTGTACGATTTTTAAAGCATAGTAATCATTCAAAAAATTATTGCATGAAATCAATGAACGATTATGCAAAAAGAATTACACACGAAGTATCTCTGACAGAAGAAATGCGAGATAAATCATCACATAAAAATGCATTGTAATAACATGTGTGCTAGAGGCTGGTGTTATGTTGTTACGTCTCTAGATGTGTTTAGAAATAGAAGTGTGAAGCTTCTGTTCTCTAAGAATAGTTTTTACGTTAAGCAAAGAATTGTTCGTGCCAAAAAGAGAGGGTCAATATCTTTAAAAATTGTCCAATTCAAAGAAAAATAGATTTCCAAAGCACTTGGCAGTTTTTGTTGATCAAAACTGAAGGCCGAATTCAGAGTTCATGGGAACGCTGTGTGTCGGAAAGCTTTTCAAAAGTTATTGTTTCTCTATGGGTGAGAACATCGTATCAGACAGGCTCGCAAAGAATTGGTCTACAAAATCAGGTGATAGTTCAACCAAATTAGATAGCGCTGTAACTTGGCAGGTGTGAGAATGATTGCTGTCATCGAAGGCAGGACCAGCATGCTCACAGAACGTTGTACCTGGATGATGTTGCTTTTGTCACTCGCTCCACTGTTACCACTTGGCTGTAGTACAGGAGTCTCCACGAATGCCGTCATCAGGATTGGTAGCCGCTGGGGACAACACAATGCGTGAGCCGTTATTGGACTGAGCAAAGTATCGACGTCCATTGGTACTGCTGATGGAAGTGAAAGACAGATGTCCAACACGCATTCATCGCCGCAAAGCATACACCGTAGCACAGGTAAAATGCAATTTTGCCATATCGGTCTGAATGAAGGGAACCAGGTCATGTTTAGATCTCTCAGCCTGGCCAATCCGAGGACGTTAGTTATCCTGTCCCTGTAGCGCATTGCTAGGATTGTCTCTTCCATTCCCATGGGAGCTATGTCTGAGCCGAGGCTTGCCATAACGAAGCAGGAGGATCAAAAATAGAATCCCTGTGATGAGTCCCAAAAATAGTGGTATGCCGCCAAAAATGGAGTGTACAAAATTAGGAAAGATTCCCAAAATTGCCTGGAAGGGTGTTAGCAGTCCCGTAAAGACTGTCTTAAATATGCCTGGGATGCTTGTTGCACTAGACATGTTAAGGAGTTGGCTGAACATTTCTACGAAATGCACGGGGCAATTTGTTGATAAAAGGTCATGGACTTCAGTAGCCGTCCTTGCGACTAGAAGATCATACGTCTCTTTAGATGACGTTATAGGCACTGTTGTCTGTAAAAGCACAGATTTCATTTTGCTTAATGTATCAATTCGTATAGAATAGAGATTCAGACGAGGCCAGAGGGGAGTCACTATGTCTGGAGGCCCGCTCGGGAACAATGCTTGCATACAACATTTGACCATGGACGTTACTTGTACTAGATAACTTTTCCCTGGCGCGAGGCCACAACACCTGTGATCCGTTCTAAGAATGTAACTCCCATTTGCGAGTTGCATAAAGAAGGGCTCTATCTGAGTTGCAGGTGTGACTAGCTGGTGGCATGAAAGGTTGTTTGAATTTCCATCACATGCTCCGTGTAAATTAATACCCTGACACAAAAGTATACCGCTTAGTGAGTGTTTACAGTTGTCACCACTAAGAAATACAATTTTGTCGCTGTCACTATAGCAAGAATGAGTGTATGGTAATTTCCATATAGATTTAACATATCCTTTACCCAATTGTTCATTTTGGCCAGCAGGTATGTACTCAAGGCATTTATGAAATCGGAAAGTTGTTATCGGAATTGTGATAATTCCGTGTATTATCCATTCAATGAGAGGACTCTCTGACATTGTCAATGGTAATCTCTCGAGTTTCTCGATGCTCAGGATTGTATAGTCTGCTCCTTTTTGTGCCAAACTGATCTGTTTATCAGTAAGGTTAAAACTGGAAAATAATGACGTTGTGTTGATTAAACGCCAAGGCACATAGCCTGAACGAAGATTTTGCAGCGTCCAGCCTAATTCTATAATAGAGCGTACTTGAGACTGGCCATGTTGTAACATTAGCAAATCTCTGTCTATCACATCAAAGGCAGAGGATACAATATTGTCCAAAGAATATATTCTGGAAGACAGAGTCATTAACCCATTGTCTACCACAGAAAGTGATTTCTCCAAATTAATACGATCAATTTCTCGTATTTTTTCAGCAGTTTCAATTTGCTTTACTTTCCAAGCCTCGTTGTAAGCAGCATAGATGCTGGTCGCTATGAAACGCTTTTGACGCTGTTTGCGTGGTCCAAGAATGAAATCGCGCAAATCAGCACCATCTTTTAGCAAAGACAAGTGTTGCTTAATTTCAGCCAGTGTGGACGAAGTTAGCCATTCAAGGCAGAGTTTCCCTACACTGTATGTTGTTATAATCCCTGGATGTTGTCTCTGGGAGTATCTAGGGTCTAATCTGGTCATTTTTAACCCCTGTGTTTTATTCAGGAACCTATCTTGACAGCTATTTGTGTCTGTAGGCCAGATTAACCACTTTTTCCAATCAGGATGTGTTCTGTTGGAATGTAAAATTTGTGACACGTCTAACTCAATATCAGCTGTTGCATTTTCAGGTATTGGCTTTGGTATAGACGGTGTTTTAAGGTCTTTGATCTTAGCTAGGCCAAGACAAGATGTTTGGTGTATTGTGTCATTTAAAAATAACATTTGTTCAGGTATCATGCAGGTTCTAAACAGTGCTTCTATGCCTTGCACCTGCCAATCTTTTGTACCCCAAATTGTTTTCGTTTCAATATTATTTTTCCAATAATCAAAACCAAATGTCATCATTTTGTCATAAAATGCTTCTGAATATATCAATTTAGAATTTGTCAGCATTGTTTTCATTCCTGTTTTATCTAACAGTTTATAATAAAACGTTTCTGCATCACTGGTGTTAAAACCTGAAAAGTATTTGAATTTCTCAAAAAATGCTTTCGAACTGCTTTTAGGTGGTGTAGAACAATGTTCCCATTGATTATACATAAAAACATTTCTAGGCTGTGCAGATTTATGCAAGTAATGATCACCATAGTGTGTGTAACAGAATAACTGGTCATAACTAGATGAACCTTGTAAATAATCATGATCTGTGAATCTAGCTGACATTACTAAATCAGACATCATGTCATTAATACTGTTAAAGTCCCAATCATCAGAGAATGTACTAGGTTTTACAAAGTCACTTAAGGAAACCTTCAGTTGATGAGGATACTTCAGGATTTCGACCGGACCATATATCTCATAGTCTGTTTTCTCCCATACTACCCCACCAGGTATTGGAATTGCTGTGACATTTACTGTTGACAGTTCTCTTTTCTTCACGTGGGATGATCTGTGTGGTTTCAGGACTAGGTTGATGTTCTGACTTGCTGTGTCCATCGTAATATACTTTCCCTCAATGAATTTTCCTAAACACAGTACCATGATGAGCCAAAGCAGGAGGAAAAATACACCCAGACCGAACCAGAACTCTAGCCAAGGGAAAATAAGGTAGATTTCCTTCAGTTGATGAAAGAGTTCCGTTGCTTTTTCTTTAAAAGTCTTTTTTGTTTCTGGCATCACTTCGGGGTCGTTTTGATCTTCAGAGAAGTTGTCGAAGTTGATGAAATAACCAGAGGCAGTTCTGTCAATTGATGGGATTGTTCTTTCAATCTGTCTTTCGGTAGCATTTTCTGATGCCACATTAGTGTAGACTGGTGATGTTTCTTGACGAACTGTTTCAATCTGTGTTTCAAGAGGCACGAGTTCCATGGCATTATTGCATAGTCCTTCATTGTGCACTGCAGGCTGATCGAATGTGATGAGTCTTTCAGTTTGAACCTCTTGGATTGTTGCAAGTTTGGGTATTCTGTTGTTTCTTGGGAGTCCACTGGGCCTACTGTTGATTATCGGCCACATGCTTGTGGTTTTACCAGGTCGATGGACACGACTCTGTTCTCCTTTTTACCAGCAAGGGGCGGTAGCACAACTGATCTTGTTCCGGTGACTGCCAAGACAGGTACTGCTTTTCTGTAAGAAGGCCCAAATTCCTTCTTAACCGCGATCTTTTCTCTGACTAGATCCCCAATCTTTGGAATCCAGACAGGCCTTGCTGGGGCTGTTGCTGGTGGTGCCTCGTCAGTGGTACTTGGCTGTTGCTTTAACTTTATGTTGCTTAATGATTTTCTTGTTTCATTCAGTTCCTGTAAAACAGCCAAACGATCTTTGATGTCAAAGTCTGTTGTTTTTTCTTGTACCACTGACATCTGACTATCGAGGTCCTGAATACGCATTCTAATTCCGAACAATAGTTCGTATGGGCTGAAACCTTTTAGAGAATTTCTTGGCATGTTGTTAAGACTAGTCTGGACACTTATTAAATGTTTGACCCACCCAGCGCCTGAACCTAATACCTTCGCTGTTATAGATTGCTTTATGTCACGGTTTTTTCTTTCTACCACACTGTTCCCTTCCGGGGTATGACGGACAAGAATACCGCAATCCAATTCCCATGCTAGCCATGGCCTCCTTATAAGCTCGAGAGCTGAAAGCAGGACCCTGGTCAGAATGGAACGTGGTAATTGCGTATGTGCCGATAAAAACTCGCAAATCTTTTATAACCGTTCTAGCGTCAGCCGAGCGCTGGGGCCACATCCATATGAACCTCGTACAGGAATCCACTGCTACCATGATATATCTATAGTTGCCGTCCCTTTGTAGGGGACCACAGTGGTCCAGGTAAACACATGCAAATGGTTTATCCGAGATAAGAAGGGGTGTCTGCGCTGGTCGTTTTACTGTTGATACTTTTATCCTTTGGCATATGTCGCATTCTAATACATACTTTTTAGTTTGTATTCTCAAGCGAGGCCACCAATATCTTTGTTTTAATAGTGATATTGTTGCGGAAACGCCAGCGTGTGCAGAAGCAAGCCCTTCGTGTGCCGCTTTGATTAGTCCTAACCTGTGTTCCCTGTTTGGAATTACTCTATCCCCCACTCCAGGGATTCGAGCAAAAGGAACATTATTCGTATCCGTTAAGTACAAGTACTTTTCAGGAAAGCCTTTTGGGAGTGTTTTCTTATCATCTTTTACTGACGCACTGACAGCTTGTAGAATATCGCTGTCTATTTTTGTTTGTGACCGAGTTATCGCAGCTACGGAAGCCGTTTGCACAGCTGCCTTCGCGGCTGCATCAGCCAATGAATTCCCTGCAACGTGAACGCCATCACGTTGATGACTCAGTGTATGTATCACGTGAGTCTTTTGTAGTTCTTTCTGTAAAAGAACTACCTGTTCCCAAAGCATTTTATGCTTTATTGTGCCACCTTTTGCATCTTTGAAACCATTTTCCACCCAATTCTGCAAGTATTCATTATAAGATTGTACGCAATAAAAAGAATCGCACACTATTAGTGTGGGGAATTCGCGATCGGTATTTTCTAGCGCCATCTTAAATGCTACTAATTCAGCTCGTTGAGCCGAGCAATCTCCTAGGGATTGTGTTTTAGTGACCAGTGGTCTGAATTTTCCTTTGTGCCAGCGACCTTTTACAATCGCGCACGCAGCACTGTAAGCTTGCTTACCCCCAACTGCGGGTTGTGCTGATCCGTCAGTATATATAATACTTCCGTATTCTTCGAGAGGCAGGATTTCAATTGGCAGAGGACATTCATATTCATATTGTAAAAATTCCTGTGTTTTTAAGTTAGGATCAAATTCGTAAACTACGTCTGTTGCAGCAAGAGAATTAACCCACTGAATCCATTTCGGATGCAAAGCTTTAGCATTAGGAATGCTTGCTTTAGTTACCGCTTCTAAAGCCGGTATAGGTGTTACGATTATTATTCGTTTACCTTGTGCTAGGGGCCTTTCTTTCGCTACAGCAGTCTGAACCGCAGTTAGAATTTTCTCCGTTGAACTGAATTTTATTTCAGCCTTTGTGTACAAATGTGATTTGTAAGCTATTGGTACCTTTTCTCCCTCATTAGAGGTCAGGTACGTGAATCCGCATCTTCCTGGGATGACTCGGATTACAAGATCACGTGTGTTGTCACGTGTATCTAATTTTGTTTTTGCTAACATGTCTGTTTGCATTGATCTCAAAATTTCTGTGTGTTTTTGAGTCCACTTGATTTGTTTAAAATCAGGTTTAATTAGTTCGTAGAGAGGTTTAACCCTCTCTGCGTAATTTAGAATGTAAGTTCTTCCGAAATTCAGAAAACCTAGAATGAATTGTAAATTCTTCAGCGTTTTTGGAGCTTGGAGTACAGCGCATTTCTCTAAGAAGTTATCCGCTAGGCTTTTCCCTTCACTTGATAATTCGTACCCTAAAAATAGTACTGTCAGTTGGGCAATTCGGGACTTTTTAAAGTTGAATTTGTAACACTCTGCTGCGAACCCAAGTATAATGGTGTTCACTCTTTTCAAGTGAGTATCCAAGTCGTTGTCTGTGAGATAAATATCATCTACGTAAGATAATGCCTCATCATCATATATTTGTAGTAACTCTGTTACCCTAGCTGAGATTAGTCCTGGGCTGTTCTTGAACCCCTGTGGGAGTCGACAGAATTTTTTCTGCGACCCAAATGCAGAGAAAGCGGTCAAATATCTGCTTTCTGGTGCAATGTTTTGACAGAAGAAACCATTAGATATGTCTAATGTCGTTTTATATTTTTTCCTAACTATGTTATTCATTAGGGCTGCACTATGCGAGTTTTGTACTGCAAAAGTTTTGCAACATGTATTAAGGTGTCTGTAGTCCAAAACTAGACGATATGAATTGTCTGGCTTGGAGACAGGAAACAAAGGATTGTTCATTTGAGAGGTGCATGTTTCAATCACCCCCTGGTATTCAAGTTGATCTAAGATCTCCCTGACTTGTTTTTTAGCTTCTTGCTTTATGGGATTCTGCCGTTGGGCAGTTGGTTCACTTTTTAATTGGATTTTGTGAGGAGGTGAATCCTCATCCCATCCTACATGATTTTTATACAATGCAGGTGCCTGGGCTACTGCCCATTTCCTTGCATATGTATATTTTTTGTGAATCGGAATGTGATTCGAGAAGGCAGGCATAATTACTTCTTCGCCACGAGGGCACTCCCTGACAAACTCTGGGGGCCAATCTTTTTCAGCTAACAGAATATCATAGCCTTTTGAGAGCTTATCCCAAAATAGACCCTTTATTTTCCTGGTCTTATCACCCTCTATACGCAATGTGATTTCGTATATTTTATGGGGCTCGCTAAGTCTGGTGTCGGCAGTTTCAACCTGAATGTATTCATTCGTGTCCACTGTCTCCAGATGACTCATCAAGATCTTGCGCGCTATACTGATTTCTGCTGCACTGTCCAACATTGTCAATGCCCACTCCCCGTTTTTCAACTGTGTCCTCAGTATTCTCGGCATTGTTGATTACTCTAATACTGGCTACCTTCTTTTTCTGAAATTGAGATTTTTTACTCTGAGCAGGTTCCTTGTCTTTGGACTTGGTGTGCTCTCCTGGGTCTGACCGTCCTCTTCTTTCCGAATTCTGTGGAAAAGATCGAGAGGGACGTGTATCAATACTTTGATATATATCAGGTTTTTTCAGATTATCCCTATTTCTAAGGTTATATCTTTTCTCAGAGGGCTCCCTCTGGGGAGACTGGTGTTCTCGAGTCGGAGTTCTTTCCCTCCGTCGAGGAGACCTTCCTCTGGACTGGAAAACTTTTTCCTTGGGAGTGGATTGTTTATTTCCATCCCAGCTCTTTTTAGGAGTATTTAAATTATTTTTAATAAATAATTTTTCAGGATTTTCGAGTAGTTGGGGCTTTACTGGTTTTCCACCCAAGCTGTCTCTACCTAATTCTTCATAGCATTTTTCTATGATTTTTGCAAGCTCAACAGGATCTTTTATATCTGTTTCCTTCAACTTCTGGCGGATCGCCACAGATGCTGCTTCTCCTTTTATGTTGGCTAATAATATAGCCGAGACCTGCTTGAAGTCTTTCAGTAATTTCATACCTAGATTTAAAGCGGGCTCTGGACCGTATTCATTTTGAATCTGTTTTAGCACTTCTGGTATTACCGCCATAGACGGAACACCGTGTGTTTTTGTGTAAATGGAAGCAAAATGTATGTATCCCAAGTGTCACAGTCCTCCACGTGTGGTGCGATTCCCATAGGAAGGCAGATGGTCAAGATTCTGTGTTTCTCCATAGGGGCAGTATCAGGAAATACTGCCTCTATTTGAGTGATTTTCTGTGCTAACCAGAAAGGAATTTGTTCCCGTTTTACGGGTGTTTTACCAAGACATGACTGTATGTTCTGTGGTGTAATTTTATTTGTGTTCCCCTGATGAGGGGTCAGCTGTGGTGTATTAACAGCTGGTTGGACTGTTGCAGTCCGCATTACATATGGACTCTAAAATAAATATTACCGCCATAGACGGAACACCGTGTGTTTTTGTGTAAATGGAAGCAAAATGTATGTATCCCAAGTGTCACAGTCCTCCACGTGTGGTGCGATTCCCATAGGAAGGCAGATGGTCAAGATTCTGTGTTTCTCCATAGGGGCAGTATCAGGAAATACTGCCTCTATTTGAGTGATTTTCTGTGCTAACCAGAAAGGAATTTGTTCCCGTTTTACGGGTGTTTTACCAAGACATGACTGTATGTTCTGTGGTGTAATTTTATTTGTGTTCCCCTGATGAGGGGTCAGCTGTGGTGTATTAACAGCTGGTTGGACTGTTGCAGTCCGCATTACATATGGACTAATTGCCAGAATCCTAACAGCTCCTGAGGCGGAAGCCGGGAGAGAAGCCTTCACTTTTAAAAATTTGCATTTGTGTCACCATTATCGCCGAAATACCTGTATTTTTAAACTGAACCTCACTCACCCGTTTTCCTCCTGAAGCGGGTCTCAGTCACTAAACAGCGACCCCCTCGCTGCAACGTTAAGGCATCAACAAACTTCCCTGCCGCCATTCTCGGCGAGGGACAGAGGCCACGCCCACTTAGGCCACGCCCACCCGCCGCCCTCAGTACTTAAACACTGCCTTCAGCGCAACTTGCTCAGAATCCTAACAGCTCCTGAGGCGGAAGCCGGGAGAGAAGCCTTCACTTTTTAAAAATTTGCATTTGTGTCACCATTATCGCCGAAATACCTGTATTTTTAAACTGAACCTCACTCACCCGTTTTCCTCCTGAAGCGGGTCTCAGTCACTAAACAGCGACCCCCTCGCTGCAACGTTAAGGCATCAACAAACTTCCCTGCCGCCATTCTCGGCGAGGGACAGAGGCCACGCCCACTTAGGCCACGCCCACCCGCCACCCTCAGTACTTAAACGCTGCCTTCAGCGCAACTTGCTCAGAATCCTAACAGCTCCTGAGGCGGAAGCCGGGAGAGAAGCCTTCACTTTTTAAAAAATTTGCATTTGTGTCACCATTATCGCCGAAATACCTGTATTTTTAAACTGAACCTCACTCACCCGTTTTCCTCCTGAAGCGGGTCTCAGTCACTAAACAGCGACCCCCTCGCTGCAACGTTAAGGCATCAACAAACTTCCCTGCCGCCATTCTCGGCGAGGGACAGAGGCCACGCCCACTTAGGCCACGCCCACCCGCCGCCCTCAGTACTTAAACGCTGCCTTCAGCGCAACTTGCTCAGAATCCTAACAGCTCCTGAGGCGGAAGCCGGGAGAGAAGCCTTCACTTTTTAAAAATTTGCATTTGTGTCACCATTATCGCCGAAATACCTGTATTTTTAAACTGAACCTCACTCACCCGTTTTCCTCCTGAAGCGGGTCTCAGTCACTAAACAGCGACCCCCTCGCTGCAACGTTAAGGCATCAACAAACTTCCCTGCCGCCATTCTCGGCGAGGGACAGAGGCCACGCCCACTTAGGCCACGCCCACCCGCCGCCCTCAGTACTTAAACGCTGCCTTCAGCGCAACTTGCTCAGAATCCTAACAGCTCCTGAGGCGGAAGCCGGGAGAGAAGCCTTCACTTTTTAAAAATTTGCATTTGTGTCACCATTATCGCCGAAATACCTGTATTTTTAAACTGAACCTCACTCACCCGTTTTCCTCCTGAAGCGGGTCTCAGTCACTAAACAGCGACCCCCTCGCTGCAACGTTAAGGCATCAACAAACTTCCCTGCCGCCATTCTCGGCGAGGGACAGAGGCCACGCCCACTTAGGCCACGCCCACCCGCCCCTTTTTTGCACATTTAGGATGTGCACCTACCGGACGCGCAGCGGACGGGCGCAGCGGGCGCGCCGTCAGCGCGCCGAAGGCGCGCCAAAGGCAAGCCCGTCTGGGCCCGTCCGGGCCAAGACGGCCTTAGGCCCAGCCACTATGCCCAATCGGCCAAATGGCATTACATACCCCAGAGACTCACTGCTTGCCTGGAACCATGGAAAACATCCCCAGTGCAAATATATCCACAAGGAGGACACACCCTATGTAGGATGCACCCTTTGTAATAATCTCGAGGAAACGGAATGCCACCCAGGTCTCCGGCTCGGCCTTCTGAACTGCAGATCCCTGGTAAAGCATGCCCATGAAATCAGCCTCCTTGTCCAGGACTCGCGACTGGATCTGCTATTTCTGACAGAAACTTGGCTAACCCCGCACAACGACTTCGATGTGGCCAACGCAACTCCTCCCGGCTACCAAATATGCTGCCTAAATAGGCCAATCGGTAGAGGCGGAGGCCTAGCCATACTCTTCAAAGACCACCTCAAATGCAGAATCGAGACCGGATCTGTTAAAGACTGTGAGAACTGCTATTTCACAATCCAGATCTCCCCTTCCACCTCCCTCTCCGGAATACTTGTGTACCGACCCCCAGGATCCCTAGGGGAATTTACCAGCACTCTGATTGACCATATCTTACTCAAGTCCATCACGGTCTCAAATTTCCTCCTCCTAGGGGACTTTAATATCCATTTCCTGGACCCCACGAATAACACCGCAGCAAACCTGCTCGCTGATCTCACCACAGCTGACCTTCTCCTGCAAAATCCTAAAGCCACCCACGAGAAGGGCCAACTCCTAGACCCCATTTTCTCTAACATTGCGAACCTGTACGCCCAGGACCCCACCCCCTTGCCCTGGACAGACCACATGCTGATTCCCATGCACTGGCGACTCGACACATCCCCAGGGCCTTCGCATAAATCCAGGGTACAAACCAGACGATGGCATAAATTAGTTCCAGAGGAATGGGAAGCCAAACTACACAATACCATCCCCCCTCTGTCCACGGACCCTAATACCGCGGACAGAGAATTCATGGATTGGCTAGTCCAACCTCTAGATAGCTCCATTCCACTGACTAGCGCGCTAAAACACATGAAAAGAATCAGACCCTCCCCCTGGTACACCCCCGCCCTTGCATCTCTCAAAAAGCATTGCAAAAAGACAGAACGCCAATGGAGAAAATGCAAAACAGCTGAAGAGAAAAGCGTCTACCTCTGTTCCATGAAAGCTTACAAACAAGCCCTTCATGACGCAAAAAGGACTTACTTCGAGGAAAAGATAAAAAACTCTGCCTGCTCATCCAAGGAGTCCTTCTCCATTTTTAAAGAACTCCTCCGTGTCCCCGCCCCCCCTCAGAAACCCATGGACCCTAAAGAAGCCGAGGAAAAATGCGCCATGTTGGCCACCTTCTTTGATGAAAAGATAAAAAAAATACTCTCCTCCCTCCCACCTGCCAACTCCAACATCTCAGAAGGAGCCAAGGAACAGACGCCTTCCATTGACAAACCCTCTCTAGAGTCGCTCGGCCCAGTCTCGGAAGAGGAAGTAAGAACCACATTTGCCTCTACCAAGAGCGGAGCCCCCAGCGACCCGGTCCCCATACGTTTCGCAAAATGTATCATGCAGACTTTAGTCCCTCAACTGACTGCCCTGATCAATATCTCACTGGAACAAGGAGTGGTCCCTTCCACCTGGAAGGAAGCCGTAGTCAAAGCCCTTCTCAAGAAACCATCGCTTGACCCCACTGACCTCTCCAACTACAGACCCATTTCACTTCTCCCCTGGATAGGCAAAGTCGCCGAAAAATTAGTTAACAAAAAGTTGTCGCAATATCTCGAGTCAAACCATCTTCTCAACGACTCGCAGACTGGCTTCAGACCTGGCCAAGGCACAGACACCGCACTCCTTGTGGCAGTGGAAAGAACCAGGGAAATCATCGACTCAGGAGGATCAGTGGCAGTGGTCCTCCTAGACCTAAGTGCGGCCTTTGATACGGTCAGCCACCAGGTTCTAATCCACCGCCTCGGGACTGTGGGAGTTAAGGGCAAAGCCCTGAAGTGGCTCTCGTCCTTTCTCTCCCGACGCTCCTATCAAGTATGGGAAGGCGAAAGCCGCTCCTCTTCCATCCCCCTCCAGTGCGGTGTGCCACAGGGCTCTTCCCTGAGCCCTACGCTATTCAACGTTTATATGGCCCCACTGGAGGAACTTGTCTCACCCTTCGGAGTCACCATCGTCAGCTACGCCGACGACACGCAACTGGTGGTCACTCTTTCCCACCCCAAACTCGAGCCCTCCAACCTCCACGACTGCCTTACCAGCGTTTACCAGTGGATGAGCGACTCCGCCTTGAAGCTTAATGGCTCCAAGACGGAGATCCTGGTCCTCGGACAAAAAACCACTAACATCCCTTCCAACTTCTGGCCCGCCTGCATGGGCGTACCTCCCACTCCCAAAAAGGAGGTCAAGAGCCTTGGCGTGTGGCTGGAGACCGATCTTACCTTCCGGACCCAGGCCAGAAAGACGGCCGGAACCTGCTTCGGGTTACTTAAATCCTGCAGGAAAGTAATCCCTCTCCTACCCTTCCAGTCGCGCCTTATGCTGATCCGGGGCTTAATCCTATCCAGGTTGGATTATAGCAACGCCATCTACCTGGGCGCCCCGGAATCCACCTTCCAAACTCTGCAAAAGGCTCAGAACGCCGCCGCCAGACTCCTAACTAACACCCCGGCCAGATCATCGGCCAAACCCGCTCTTAGGAAGCTACACTGGCTCCCGATCAAAGAAAGGGTCACTTTTAAGGCCCTCTGCCTGGCCCACAAGGCTCTCCATAACACCGGCCCCCCCATACTAAACAATTGGATCACCCCCTACAGACCCACGAGAGCGCTCCGCTCAGAGCACGGAAACCTTATCACGATCCCCATGGTGAAAAAGGCCCGGATAGGGGGCCGCCGCTTCTCGGTAAACACCGGACTCAAGTGGAACGCACTTCCTCTGAACCTCAGAACAGAGCCTGATCTACTGCGGTTCAGAAAAACCCTCAAAACTCTCCTCTTCCCCTAATCCGCTTTCTTACCTATCCGCTTCTCCCTCCTGAGTAACAAGGTTCTAGCGCTGGGATACCCTCGTGGTGACTACGCGCTCTACAAAACTCTAAAATAAATATTACCGCCATAGACGGAACACCGTGTGTTTTTGTGTAAATGGAAGCAAAATGTATGTATCCCAAGTGTCACAGTCCTCCACGTGTGGTGCGATTCCCATAGGAAGGCAGATGGTCAAGATTCTGTGTTTCTCCATAGGGGCAGTATCAGGAAATACTGCCTCTATTTGAGTGATTTTCTGTGCTAACCAGAAAGGAATTTGTTCCCGTTTTACGGGTGTTTTACCAAGACATGACTGTATGTTCTGTGGTGTAATTTTATTTGTGTTCCCCTGATGAGGGGTCAGCTGTGGTGTATTAACAGCTGGTTGGACTGTTGCAGTCCGCATTACATATGGACTAATTGCCTATGTATTTTAATTAGTGTTTTTAGCTGTACTAACAGCTCTTCCTTAGACATTTTTACAATGTCAGGATGTGGTGTGTAGCTGGCTAGAACCGGCCACGTGGCTCCTGGTCTACCTAGTGGACCGAGCCTAGTTATGTGATCATTATGTTTTAGGGCGCCATTAAACCAGAGCAGGTGCTCTTGAAATTTAAGTGGAATTTCAATCTCCTCGTAAGGAGCGTACTCTTCCGGAGGTTTCTCTATTTTGTAATAGTGAAACTCTTTTGTTATAGCGTTTACCGCTGGAAAGTTTATCCATGAATAGAATACCTCTGTCTGCCGATACTCGTGAGCCTCTATCACGAAAATTACTGTACCACCTTGAGGTGTCAGTCCGTTCTCTATAAGTTTTAAAGTTATAGATCTTCTTAAGTGGACCGGGATGATTATTGCACCCGGTACCATATCGTCGGAATCCTGCTGAGTCGCATTTACTGCGGCCCCAGTGGTTCCGTTTTCTCCTGGCATTGTAAAAATGCAAGGTTTGCAGAGTAGGTCTCCAAGGAGACAAAGATTAGGTGCACAATATTTTGGAACACTGTATCCTTCAACGTTGAATAAACCAGAGCTTTACATAGGAATCTCTTCCTACTAAGGTCGGGCGGATTTTAACCTTTCACCCACTCCAGACGTCTATTGGAGTATTTACGGGAGAAAGGGGTGTGAAATATGCACGACTGAGTTACTCTAACGTCTTGCGTTAGTTTATCGCCTTACCAAACGTTTGGGCGCCATGTAGTGTAGTTCCTAGTTTCCCACTAGGCCCTGCGCATTGGAATAACATAAACAGTAGTATCGACGTGGAACTGCGGATATTCCAGGCCTCCACTGACTATGCTAAACTTAATTGGGTGTGTTACCAACTAGCTCAGAGGTCACTGGAAACTTTCTTCTCTGTATAGGAAGTGATCAGCTTCCCTGGCACAGACAAGAAGGGATTCAGCTTTCCAACAACCGTGCAACATGACAACTTTGCTCCTCAGATCAAGAGTCAATCTCTAGGGTCGTGTGAAACAATAGACAGGTATTTCACTCAGTCAGTTTAGTGCAGTTTACTTTCACGATATGTAGAGAATAGAGAGACGGGCGTTTGTCAATAAAGGGTTAACATTTATTGAACAGTCTTTCTTCTCGTACAAGAGAAATGTATTGCCACAATTGCAAGACTTGTTATTATAAAAAGTACGTACAGTAAGATAAGAATTGCGAAATAGAACTGTAAAAGCATTGATATGGTTTCTTAGCCATACAATGGTTTAAAAGTAATAAAACATATATACATTCATATATACATTAGGCTAACATACTCAACTGGTGCTTCTAACTACACCTACCCCAGTGTGCCTGACCTAAGCCTAACACGTGGAAGGGGAGTAAGTAAGTAGCTTTAAGTTAAGTTGGTTTTGCCAAGGTTTGCTTCAAGAATTCTCGTCTAAGGGTTTAGTCAACACCATACCTCTGAATAGAATGATGGAAGTCTGGTATTTCCTTCAGGGGGCACTCAATATCCCAGTCACCCGCGAGGGCAGACCGGAAACGCTGGAGCTGGATTTCTCTGCAGGAGAAAGGCAGCGGCTCTCTTCTCAGCGCGTCGGGAGGAGGAGGCGGGGGACAGCGTCCGCGGCAGCTGGAATCTGCTGGGCTCTTCGCAGAGGGACGGCTGTTCAGCTCCTAAGCGTACTGCACCATCGTTCGCGCTTTAGCAGCGATAATGGTATCAGTAGCTTCACCACCAAGGGACAGCAGCAGCAGCGTACTGCCTGCAGCAGCAATGGGATGCACAACAGGGTGCACGGCAGCATACAACAGCACGACAGCTTATTGCTTAAGGCAACGTTGGTAATATTTATACCTGACAGGTGCCGGGTTTGACGCAAGTTTGCTGGACATAAGACGTCAATTAAAGATGTCACTAGGAAGTGATAGCTATCAGTTGCTCATTAGAGTTCCATTACTAATCAAAACACAGCAAGCGGGGATTTCCAGGTTTGCTGAGTTTTTATCTTGTTGAAGAACTCGGAGTGTTAATCTAGGAATATCAGATAGTGACTTCTGCTCTGTCATTGCACTAATTGGTTGCAAAGGAAGTGGCAGAGAACTATGCTGGAATGTGGCTCTGTTCGTGTGAGGCCAGAGATGACTTTCTGAAAATCGCACTTGAACGGTTATGCCAATATAGGGAATAAATGGATTTATAGCCGAATAGGGGCATAAGGTCACAGTATCGATCAGGAACCTAGATAAACACGCAACAACTGATTCGGTCCATATGGTAAACGTGGTTGAGAAGACTCGTTTCTTTGCGAGTTTCTCGAATACTGCTGGGGTTGCTGATAATCGTGCTGACTAGCAGTGCGAGGTGGATAAGCTTGCTGCAGAAGGACTTTAGTTTTCAATTCCTTAGTCTTTTTATCTGCCTTCTCTAACTCATCTTTGCGCCTATTTTCATAGTACTGGGCCATAGATAAAATCTGTGCTGATGTGGAAACAGCCCAAGCACTCTCAGAATCCTTCAACTTATTACATAGTTCAGGAAGCAAATTGTGTACAAATTTGTTAACAAACAATCTTTGGCCACCCTCCGTAGTCATATCCTGACCACTATGATCTACAAAAGTCTCCTCGAACCTCGTGAAGAAGTCAGACACAGTGTCATCTTTCTTCTGTTTGCATGCTGACAACTTGTCCCAATTAACACGTAATACGGGCATCAAAGTCTTCATATACGCAATAATCCTACCAGGAAGTTCTGCTACTAAAGGCTCAGGTTTAGCACCACCAACTTGTCTAGCATCAGCAGCAGCAATATTAACCCATGTGTCGCCTAGCTCTTGATCATGATCCGTATGACGAATCTTTCCCCATAAAGGCTGTGGAACAACATTTTCAAACAACATGTCTATATCGGCTAAATTCATGATGCAGGAGCTTGCAGTCTGTAATGACTCCTTATAATACCCTGCAGGATTTTTACGGGGATCAGGCAATGTCTGTTTGAGAGCCAAAACCTCCGATCTCTTCCAAGGAACATGTACCCACACACGCTGAAAATGCGGCGGAATAGCTGGATTAGCATTTGCATCACTTTCCCTCTAAACTGGGGGAACCTCTCTCATGGGATACTGTTGCGTCTTCTTCCTACCTGGCGTGTCATGCTCAGATAGTGATCGAGAATTGCTCCCCTTACTCCTATAGGACAATAATGTCGCAACCGCTTGTTCAACATCGGCGCCTACAATCATGCCCTCCGCGAACTTGAACCGCACACAGTATAACTCAGGCATGTCGTGTTCCGGACCATTTCCCTCCAAATCTTCACAGAGAAATACACACATTTGTTCAAAAACGTATCTCTGCTTAGATGCTTCCCACTGACAGAAGACTTCCATGACGGACTGAACGTCATATCTTACAGTATTGATAACCCATTTACGCGCTAAATCATTCAGTACTTCTCTCTCTTGATAGTCAGGCAGTTGACTCTGCAACTGTCTTCGTTCTGTGTTAGGGGTCGTATTCGGCGACCCAAAGAAAGGTGAGAAAAGACCAGTGACAGTGTTTGCTACTCTGTCGAACAGAAGGAGAAACTGACGGAAAAGCAGAAACGCCAGAAAAGACAGGCTGATGTAAAGCAGAGGCGGAGGCAGTAGCAGAGGGAGTATTAGGATAAGCAGTTGGAGCAGTAGGCGAAGGCGTAGGGAAAACAGATGGAGTAGGTAGCAAAAGCGGCGGCGCTTGAAAGGGCTGCGCCGGAGGAGTAGGAACCAACTGAAGAGGAGCTGGCGATTGTGGTAGAACCTGTGGTCCAACAATAGGAGGTTGTACAACCAAAGGTTGCTGTGGTGCTGTAGCACTCTGCGCATAAGGAGGTAGTGAACTCAGTAAATGAGACATTAAAGAATCCTTATCAAGTTTCTCATTTGATCCTCGTCCTTTACGCGGCAAAACTGGGTAGCATTTATCTACCGCCAACTTCCTACTTCTAAGCGTTTGTTCATTCTTTTGCTCTTCCTCATTATCCCTGAACGCAACGACAGCTTGTACCATTGACATACCTCGTTTATTTTTCTTTGCTAGTTTAAAAAAAAAAAATCAAAAAGGCTTTATTCGATTTTAGGTTTAAAATCATAAAAGCATACAGACAAATAATACAATACATTTTAAAAAACATTTTAAAATAAATCTCATAATGGCTTTAAATTGCACAGTTAAAAGATTAAGCATGCTTTACACAACCTTTAGGCAACGTTGTAGGTAACAGTGTTCTGAAAGATTTAGTAATTACAATACATAAAACTTTTGTACGACGGTTTGGGACAATTAAAAGCCACTGAAAAACTACTGCCCTTACTTAAATGGGTTCCTCTACCCACTGGGTTGTTGTCAATGCCCCGGGGACTAGGGGAAAGCATGTAGGACGTATTAGGGTAAAAGTCATGTAGATTCCAGGTAGAAATAAGTCCATCGCCATTTTGAGATAGCCGTGTCTGCATGTATGGCACAATGTGTCTACTCCTAAATCGTATCAGGATCAAATCGCCCAAGATGTCTTTTTTAAGGGGTCCAAGCCAGCCCACCCTCCGGACACTTATTATTCGGCCATCAAGATGGTAGGGCAAAGGTCTGTTTTTCGATAGCCAGAACTTGACCTTGTTCATAAGTTCATGTTGTCTCTCAGCTTTACCTTTTGTTAGTTCAGGGACTCCCGAGAGGACAATTACAAAAGGCGCTGCTTCTGGAGGTAAGTATGTGGGTGGTGCGCACATGTTTAGATGGAATGTGACGTGCTGTTGTCAATTTCGGGGGGACTTTGGGATTGATAGGCAACAAGGAGGTGGGAGTTGGCAATTGAGTAGGCACCGCTTCATAAAGAGTGATCAGATTAGGTAGGTTTGAAAGAGCGGTTGTCGGCGGACATTGAGTTGTTACAGCTTGGGTTGAGGATTTCAGGAGAGATTCAATAGAGTTCTCCAGCCCCGTCAGCTTCTCCCCCAGCGTAGTGATTTTGTCCATCAAGGGGTGTATTAAAGATTTAATCAGATGCTCGATCATAGTCGGAAGAGCCTGATGGGAGGATGGTGATAAGTCGTCCAGGTTAACAACAGGTGGCGAAATAAGGACGAATTAATTAAAGGTGGTATAGGACTTAGAGAAGGTTTATCAAGTTTTTGTGTTTTAGGAAGACTCCCGTTGTCTTTGTCCCCATTGATCTTCCTTTTGGCAGGAGGTATTTTATGGGTATCAGGAAAGGATTTCAGCTCCCTTGGACATGGTGGTGGAAAGTGCTGCTGGAACGTACTTAACCTTACACTGGCTGTTTAAATCATCCAGCCATGGAAAACTAGATGAAGAATGTGCAAATATATCATCCGGGATTTTATCGGACATATCCCCTGTTTTGGGCTTAGGCATAGTTAAAGAAAGTACAAGTCGGAAATTTCGGAAATGTACCTCTGAACAGACAAAGGGGGTGGCCCGTCCCCGTCCTCCTCAGTCCGATGAGGGCCGTAGAGGGCCCGCCCTTTGCCCGGGCTTAGCCCCGGGTGCCGACCCGCGCTCGTTCCCGCGACACGGGGGCTCGCGCTGTCCTTTAGCGCACCTCCGGGGGCGGGACAGGAAGCACGCCTTCCAAGGCACAAGAGGTGTTGGGGGATGTAGTCCCCGATCTGCCGCCTCGCCGCGTCCGTGCAAAGCGGCAGGCAGCAGGGAGCCTGGGGAATGCTGCAGCAGGGCAGCGCTGAGGCTGCGAAGATCCGGTGCCCAGCTAGGATGACCCTCCCAGGTCAGTGACGGCGTCTGCCCAAAGTCCCCCGCTCCCCCGAGGCTCGCGCTGTCCTTTAGCGCACCTCCGGGGGCGGGACAGGAAGCACGCCTTCCAAGGCGCAAGAGGTGTTGGGGGACGTAGTCCCCGATCTGCCGCCTCACCGCGTCTGTGCAAAGCGGCAGGCAGCAGGGAGCCTGGGGAATGCTGCAGCAGGGCAACGCTGAGGCTGCGAAGATCCAGTGCCCTGCTAGGATGACCTTCCCAGGTCAGTGACGGCGTCTGCCCAAAGTCCCCCCTTTGCTAGTTTCATTTCTTTCTGTTTGGCTTCTTTGCGCCATAGGCAAAAGAGTCAAACATCGCCGGCCGGGCTTTCTTCTTGAAAGGTTTCACCTCTAGATTATCTAAAATCTCTGTGTCAAAACTACCATAGTGGGGCCATTTTAAAACACCATCCTTTCTGGTGTATCGGATCCATACTTCATTATATGTGATAGGGCCTACGCCATGCTTTACATAGAGCTCATATGTTGGAGTTCCAATCGGAGGAACCGGACACGAGTCCTCCAATCGGGAATCCCTACTACAACCAAGACAAAACAAATTTCCAAGTCTGCTAAAACCAGGCATCTTCGCTCTCTAGTCTAGCTTCATACTTCAAAGGATTATCGAATACAGTAGTCTCGTGAATACACGAGTCCTTAGGCTTTGGCACTTGCAAGTTCCAAATCAAAGCTATCCCAAAGGATACCAAACTAAGAACCAAACTAAGGACTGGGAGACGCTCCACTTATACTTAACTGAAGTATCGATGATCGATGACGTCACCAGAAGACTCGTCTATCGTTTCGCTCTACCAATCATCAAGGGTCCAAAACAGGGCGATAGTCAGGGCAGCAGTCCTTCGTAGCCGTCGGGACGCGGGGGACCTCGCAGCAAAGACCTTCGGAACCACGTCCACATACAGGGGTCGCTGAAGTGGCTGGCCGTCCTCTGGAATTTTCACACGTAGCTCCTCACGAACCTCTGGCTTGGACCGGTACCGCTTGATACCGCCCCACGCTGGGCGCCAACTGAGGTACCGGGTTTTTATGGACCCGGCGGTGCGAGGGAGAACACCCGAAGACCTCGAGTCCTTCCTGTTTCGGACCACAGAAACACAGTCTTCTAGGTGATGTCAAAGATCGTATTTATTGGCTGCAACCAGTAACAGGTATCCTAGAAGTACAACAGCATGAAGCGCATGTATGTTCTCAGGAGACTGCTCATTTTTACAGAACCAGCCTTCTCTTTTTAAACTAAATAATAAGCTTCAGGCAAGAATTCCTTGTTTTACAGTTGGTCATACAAATATTTCTACTACAAAGAAAAAGCAGAGTCATGATGACAAGCCCACATTTCAGTTTGTCCAGTTCATGATAGATTACCCAGCAAGGCCCAGAACTTTCATCAGATATCGACAGACCCCTAATAAAAACGGGCACCTTCTCCTCGTAAAACAGATCATAAAGAAGAAACAGGGACAGGTGTGTGCGAGGTTAAGCATAGCTTGTATGTGATGAGCGCTTTATGACATGTTGTGCCTTGATACTAATCTCATTCGGCCACTGAGATGGGAACTGCTCGAACAGGTTTGGCTTGAGGCAGTGGAGTCAGCTCGCCCAGGTCACAGATGAATCAGCAAAGGTGTACGTGTCCTTTCAGATCGAAATCGAACTTGGTCATTTGACTATGTAAGGGCAATCACAAAATGGATGGCGCTCACAAAATGGAACCTGAGGGTTCAAGACAAAAACTACGATTTCAGGGTGATTTCGTCACTCGATCATGACGCAAATGCTTAGGTATAGTATCTCAATCATTACCGGTCTGCCAATACCAAAATTGTCATGATACGATGATATTTATGACACGAGTGCAGAGCTTCGGTACCACACAATAGCGGGGTCCAGAATTTCACAGTACCACACCCTTGAGTTGCTCAGTTATATTGCTGAGCGGAAGAGCGGCCTCTGAGAACCCCCACACAGAAGCAGAATGATTGGAGAGTCTTTTCCAAGGCCTTCATCGAGGGATAGGCGACCAGAAGTGTTTGACAGTCTCACAAACAGTTTAGACTCGAGACTGAACTCAGTCCTTAAACTTCCTACACCGCCAAAAGCAGTGTCTGAAACTGGAAGCTTTCATGACACGGCAGTGAAATCCTATCCCAGATTACTCCATGCAGGGCACTGACACAGCACTACCTTTATCTCCTGTTGAGTACCTTGCAAGCATGAGACGAATTAGGGTAATAATTAGTCTAACCCTGCACTATGTGTTGACTTGATACCAAACACTGGGCCTTGATAAATTGAACACAGAGTGCCCAATCGAGGGGTGTGGAATTTAATAAAATATCTACTTGTCTATGGGGCAGGTTGCTTCATAAATCTACTTGTCCTGTAACAAAATCCACTTGTCCCTTTTGTGCCATGTAACGCGGCGACACATTGTACAGCAATCTCATTATATGTAAGTGCTATGAAATATTCTCTCTGATTTTGCCAGGGCTCCTTCCGTAGTAGGGTTTCAATACTAGCAATTCCCTTATGTTGCCACATTTCTGTGGATCTTCATACTGGCGCTGAAGGTAGTGGTAAGCAACAGTTTCAGGGTTGGAATGCCCTTTTGAGTCTGTGCTAACCTACTAACTTGCATGTTTTAAGGGTTTTCACTAACTCTTCTCTAAACCTTTTTCCATACTGAGAAAGATTGAACAGGTTCTCCTGACAATGGCAGCCATAAAACTTATTCCAGGGTTGGGAAATAAAGTGGTTGGAGGGAAAGTGAACTTACAAACACTCAGATTTTCGCATGAGCAAATCTACACCTGGATATTTGCTCATGCTGAAATGCAGTTTACAAATATTTTCAAGGAGTACTATTTCTTGGCCTACTTGTGTAAAGTCTTGTGAATTCACAAAAGTAGTATATCTGTATTTAATGCAAGGAAATGGGTGCACTTTTGAGACTTTATTTAATAATTGGACCCCACATTAGGTCTGGCGTTAACCATGACCTTTTGTGTTTATTAAAATTCTGTGAGTTACAGCATTCTGTTCTTTCACAAGGTGCATATCAACACACAATCGTTTTGTTCAGTGCCAGGAACTAATGTGGCAATGTGTGCTTTTTGAGACCAAAAATGTTTTGCTTTTGCCAACGTTTGTTATTATAGTGAGGGCCAGGCAGCTCCCAAACCAATAAGGTTTTACAAAAACCATGCCAAAACAAGTCATGCATTGACAAAACCAAATGGCTGACCAACAATTTCAGACTTACTGGCTTTACCAATGCTTGTTTATTTTTGTTTCCCATAATGTTATTAAAACTGGTTACATTGATTTTCAATTATAAATATTTGGGGGAAATACTAGCATACATCAACACATTTTACTAAATGATGTTGCAAAGAAATGGTACCTAAAATTTTACAGTGGTTTAGCTAAATATTCTTGCATTTTTTTGTGAACATTTTATTTTGAAAGCAAATAATCATCAATCTGGCTTTCATGCTTCTGCAAATATTTGCATATAATCAGAGAGCATTCTGGGAGCAGTATACATAGCCTCATATTGCTAAGATTGAAAACGTGTGCATACGCTTTTATACTGGAGCAACTGTTAGTAGTGCAGTCCAAACTTACAACATTTACCTAAAGCGCTCACGCTAATAATAAAGGCTTTGCATTAACGAACCATAAATACAAGTTTGAACAGCATTAACACATGGACACAAATATTACCTTAACTGCAGTCAATGCTTTCCCCTGATGTATAATATGGTACTGTAAACTGACAGCCAAAGGGTTTGTGCTGCAGGGGGTTGGGCCTACTTGTCCCAAGGGCAAAATACACATTAAAACTTGTTGCCCTTGACCCCAAACAATATGTCCTGGGCGTCGGGCTATAGGAATTCCCCATCCCTGCCAATCTGTAAAAAAAAAAAAAAATTAAAACGTATGTGTAGTGGAAATATTGTGTCATATTTTGGTAACATGCCATTTTTCGAGTGTGTATTGTCATTTCCCCAGTTTCCCTTTGAGAAACTCTTGTACACACCACCAAGTTTGGTGGGTGATCCATTTCCTTTCCTGCCCTGGTAGGAGAACTATCTCGGCATCCTGCTTAATAGAAAAGTTGTGAAAGGTTCATTTTTGAGTTTGTAAACTTACAAACTGACAGGCCTGCTGCCCAAGGATCACTCCCAAATGGACCATGGAGGCACAGGCTGAGCGCGGTCCCACAGGCTTTCTTGCCATGCCTTGCATTATTGAGAACCTCAGCAATCCGCAGGGTAATACATCCCGCGATAGGATCAACAAAACAACTCAAGTGCCACTCAAATGTCTGCTTCTCAATGCGAGGTCCTTAATCAAGCCCAGTGTGGAATGTGCCGTGTTTATGGAGGACCACAACATCAAATGAGCTTTTATAACAGAATCCTGGTCTGATGAAGCCTCGGGCCTGATCTTGTTGAAGCTCCTCCACCTGGCTTCTTTTGCTATCCTCTGGATAGACCAGTCAAGAGAGGCGGTGGGCTGGCAGTCATTTATCATGACGGGAGCAAACCAAGGCAATCAATTGATCGCACCCTTGAGATCTTTTGCATATATGGGAAATTTTCAGGATTACAGATTAACTGGGATAAATCACTGTTATTACCACTGGCTGGAGGTGCTCCCACCTTGACGTTTAGATGTGCAGTGGCCCTGCAGGAGCAAGGTTTTGAGTATTTGGGGATCTACATTATGCAGGATCTCGACAATTTTCATCATTGTAACTAGATAGGTTCATAAATGATGCTAAACATTGGCGCACGCTCCCCCTGACGCGGATGGAAGGAGCGGCACTGTTCAAAATGATGGCTCTCCCACGTCTGCTTTACGTGTTGCAAAACTCACCATATGAAGTACCCCTCCTCTTCTACCGCAGGGTGGAATCAGAATTACTGGTCCTACTATGGTGTGGGGCGTCCCCTCGTACAACACTGATCAAGCTCCAAAGAGGGGTCTTCAAAGGGGGCCTAGCGCTGACAGACGTTCGGAGTTATTACTGGGCCTTACAGCTGGTGAATGTGAATTGCTGGATGTTTGATGACAGAGCAGAGCCAGCGTACAGGGTCGTGGCCTACAGGAATTGCTAAACACAAAACAAATGGATAAACTTCTCCCAGCACATACCAAAACAGTAGCCAGGTCGTGGAAGGCGGCAACAAAGCACTCAGGTTGGGAGAGCAAACTCTCAGCGAAGACGCCGCTCTGGACGGGTGACTTTCTGAAGGAAGTAGGTAAAATAGAGGGCTATGCCAAATGGGAGTTACTGGGAATTGAAACGTTAGGAGACATCTGGAGACGGGAGCATATATCACGTTTGTGGATTTACAAAGGGATTATGAGATGGGGAAAGGAGAATGGCTTAAATATCTTCAATGGATACACACATTACAGAAGCATATTCTTGAGGGAGAGAGCCTGGAGACTGCCTCACCACTAAAAGGCAGGGTACTGTCAGAGCAAGAACGAGAAAAGCCCATATCCTTGTTTTATAAAAAAGATCATCAATAATGCCCCGGACCCCATGGGTGGCCTGCGGTTGGTACAGGAACAAGATGTGGGTTCCATGGAAGACGAGCAATGGGTTGAATGCTGCAGGGCCCCAGAGAGGTGGCGATCCGGATGAGGTTTTGATTTATACAGCTTAATGTGCTACACAGGGTGTATTACTTCAGGTCAGTGCTATACGGGTAGGAGTGAGAATAAACAATGTCATAGGGGATGCGCGACTGAGTGTTCTTTCTACCACCTACTCTGGGGATGCCAAATTCTACAGGAGTATTGGGGAAAATTGCCTAGTCAATGTCAGAGGTGTTGGGCATGGAAGTCCCATTGGAGCCCAAATGGTTTCTCCTGATATCGGAGGCAAATGACGACTGGCCAAGAGATGTAAAGCAATGGTTGGTGCTAGCCACAGTGGTAGCTAAACAAACTGTGGCAAAGAAATGGGGGGCAGCTCCCACTCCAACAGTGGAGGATTGGGAAAGGGATCTAGACTGGTGCTGGCCGGCTGAATTGATGATTTACAAATGCCCTCTCCGCACCAGTGGCAGTTTTCGAAGAACCGGGTGGATGAACCTGTGGGCATGTTGGATCTGAAGAGGGAGGTGCCAGGCTGAGGGAAACTCCATCTGGGAGTAGGGGTTTGGGGGGCAGGGGGCAGGAGGTAGAACCCCAGCCCCTGCAGTGTACACTGAGCCAGCAGAAATCGGGAATAAGAGGTCCTGCTCAGCTGCCAGAGTCCCATCCCAGTCTAACTTGTGAAGGTGTCGCGGAATCATTACACTACTAATAACTGTGCAAATCACACCCAGTACAAGTGAGAACAGTGGAGAAGTGTGGCTCACTGGTTAGAGCAGGCAGACCCTGAAGCAGAGGTCAGACCCGGGACCAGGGTTCAATTCCCGACGCGGCAGGGTCTTGAGCCCAAATGTCCACGGACTCGATAATTCTCGCTTCGGTGCCTGACCTAATCTTGGGTTCACACTCTGCAACTCTGGGCATTAAGCTTGCTTAATCTCCACAACGGCCCCCCTGCGGCGGGATGCCTGGCTTTCACCTTGGGGATGCCCTGTAGGGGCTATCTCACAGGGAAAAGCCAGGACGGGTTCCCAAGGCAAGCGCGGAGATACCCCTTTGGGGGTCGAATCTGGCGCTATATAAGAATATAATAATAATAATAATAATAATCGTAATTTCTCCTTGATATTTACTAAAGCTGTTAATTGTAATGCAGCTTACTGGTACTAACTTTATCACACTCAAATAGTGAAAGCTTGAGCTAGCTACTTATGTGCTGAACAGTACAGATGGGGTTTGCAGCAGGCACATACCCCAGTGAGCTATCTTGTTTGGAAAGGATCTTTGACTTGGGATTACCCCTCGATCTCTATGCCAAATGCAAGAACAGCATAGGAAATGTACTAGTATGCAAATCTGAGACCTATGGATTATGCCCAGTGCTTTGCAGGAGAAATGACCCATCACATCAACTTCACAGACCTTGTAGGCAAACATTTGACTGTTACCCATCGATCCTTGCAGTGCACGCCTTAACTCATTGATCTCTTCTTACTAAAGAAGGTTCTGTCAAACGGATACTGCTGTTAAGGTAGCACAGAGAGTTCTTGTTCCTAGTGTGGAATTCTGTAGATCTATTGGTACGGAAAGCAACACCCGACCAAGCACTTAGATTGCAGGACAAAGAAAATCAAGTGGCCTGAAACTGGGCATTTGAGGTACTGCAAATTAGAAGAATCTCTTTTAAAGATAACATACAGAAAATAAAATTAAAGGCACAGTTTGAAAGACCCATCCCCCTTGTTGCACGGTCTCAAAGGCCAGTTGTAAAATGTGAGTGGGATACAATGATGCCAACTGTTTGATATAACCATTTCTGTGGTAAGATAGCCAGCTGAGTCCTAAGAGGGACCCCAGGGACAGCTTGGCACAGTGCATCTGGGAAGGGTACAATCTGTTACACCCGGCTCTGAGGGAGCGGGAACGAATAATGGACAAGGGCAAGTCAGAAAATAGGCCAAAGTCCCTTCAAAATTACAAGAAGTATAGATTAATAAAGTATATTCCTCCAAGACCAGCCACCACCCTCTGGCTGGCACGTGGTGGAACGGGAGGAATTACCCTGCACCAAACCACATGTGCCCTCTGTATGCTAAAACATACCTAGTCGAGTTACCCAGTGGCTCCATGATTCTGGCCTAGACGTATCATAGCATAGGGTTAAAACGTTTAAGATGTAAACTTTTCCTGGCATAGCATGCCATACCGTTCAGGCTCTTCGTCCTGTATCTACCACATGGTTTTCTTGCAAATCCCCTCCGAGGATAGCGAGAAGTGGAGGGCGGGAAAAACCAGATACCACAGGTTTAGAATTATTCTGTGGTGCCACCCTGTGGCCTAATGATTCAGACCTGAACAGTTTCTCTGCCTTGGTCATTGGGTTAAAACATGATGCTGAATGTTTCGCAATTCGTGCCGCATGGTTCACTCTCCTGTTATAGCATCCATATATATAAAAACACCCATAACCTTGCACCCACAGCAAGACAGGGTCCTTGCGGGGGTTGCAAGTTGCATGGCTTAAAACGTATCCCATACCTCACTGAAGGGCAAACCCTTGGTCCAACCTCAGAAAAACCTCAACCCACATGAACGAGTTCATACGAGTGCCAAACGGGAGTACTGTTTACCCGAGATAGGTCTGCTGACAATAGGTGCATCTATTTCATATGAGCTTGCCAGCCTACCAATGCAAAACATTACCCGTGCCCCCATATGCACTGTCTTCACCAAGGCTGAAATATGCCAGGGTGGCGTGTAAATAAACCTTGAGGAAGGCTAGAGAAACGTCTGCCCTTTTGTTAGCCCAGAAAACTAGAGATCTTCGTCTTTGTGAGGCATTACAAGTACAGAACTGTTATGCACAGTAAGGCGAATACCAACTGTGCTGCAATCAGCCCAGAGTTTATAAAGGTATCAGGATTAGAACCCCAAGGCAGCACGAATGTTGCTGCTGGGTACATTTTGTAGCTTTGCCTATGGGTCAAAAATGTAATCCCCCCCCTGGGTATATTCCCGCACAGCAGGTGGAGGATATTCAAGAACTGGCTGATAAGAAACAACTCTACTAGCTAAACATAGTAACGTTTAAAACTCCCCTCAATGCCCTTCCAGAGAGGATACATACACATGGCATGCTAGTATCTTGTGCTTCAATTAATTTGCAACTTGTAAATATGTAACCAACCACAGGTACATGTGTTAAAATATTGTGCTCACTATCATTCATAAGTGCATTAGAGCTTTTGTGCTTGTCGCTTAGATGTAAACCCCTGTACTCTGAAATCCATGTAACATAACTAGTCCTTTTTGAAAAGCGCACTGACACCTTCGGGTAAAGTTCGCGCCCTATAAAATCGCATTAAATAATCAATGCCTAAATGTCACCCCCTTGTCTAAACAGAGCAAGCAGCTCCATCGCACCCCTCCTGCGCAACATCATTAATCTCTCCCTTGAGACCGCGACCTTCCCAGAGATCTGGAAACACGCCTAGATCAACGCCCTACTCAAAAAACCTAAGGCAGACCCAAGAAACCTCAAGAACTTCCGGCCCATCTCTCTGCTCCCCTTCCTGACCAAGGTCATCGAGAAAACCGTCAACAGACAGCTAACCTGATACCTCACCGAGACTGCCCTCATTGCCGCCACCAACAACATCAGAACCCTGCTGGACAACGGCAAGACCGCATCCTCCTAGACCTCTCTGCCGCCTTCGACACCGTCTGCCACCACACACTACGCGCACGCCTCCACGCCACAGGGATCCGAGACAAGGCTCTGGATTGGACCACCTCCTTCCTCTCCGGCAGAACCCAGAGCGTCCTCGACTCCCATTCCGTTCTAAAGCCTCCGAGATCATCTGAGGCGTACCCCAGGGATCCTCCCTCAGCCCGACGCTGTTCAACATTTACATGGCCCCGCTCGCACACGTAGCCCGACAGCACGACCTCAACATAATCTCCTACGCCGACAATACTCAGCTGATCCTCTCCCTCACCAAGGACCCCATCACCACCAAAGCCAACCTCCACGAAGGAATGAAGGCCGTTGCGAACTGGATGAAGACCAGCCGTCTGAAGCTGAACTCGGACAGGAGGTCTTCATCCTCGGCTCCTACCCTTCAGCCTTGGACGACTCCTGGTGGGGGACGGCACTGGGGGCAGCCCCGACACCCACCGACCACTCACGCAACCAGGGAATCATCCTCGACTCAACGCTCTCAATGACCAAGCAAGTCAATGCCATCTCCTTCTCCTGCTTCACCACCCTCCACATGCTCCACAAGATCTACAGATGGATCCCGACAGATACAAGAAAGACAGTCACCCAGGCCCTCGTCAGCAGCAGACTCGACTTCGGAAACACCCTCTACGCGGGAGCCCCAACCAAGCTCATCAAACCACAACAACGCATCCAAAACGCCTCGGCACGTCTGATACTCGACATACCACGCCACGGCCACATCACCCCCCACCTGAGAAACCTGCACTGGCTCCCCGTCAACAAGAGGATATCCTTCAAGCTCCTCAAACACGCACACGAGGCACTCCACAAGACCGGCCCAGCTTACCTCAACAGATGGCTCTCCTTCTACATTCCCAACCGCCAGCTATGCTCCGCCGACCTCTCACCCGCCACCGTCCCGCACATCTGAAGAACAACCACCGGTGGGAGATCCTTCTCCCACCTCGCCGCCAAGACATGGAACACCCTCCCACTGAGCCTATGACAGACCCAAGACCTGCTGACCTTCAAGAGGATACTCAAGACCTGGCTGTTCGATCAGTAGCACCCCCCCCCCCCCCCGCCCCCCAGTGCCTTGAGACCCTTGCGGGTATGTAGTGTGCTTTACAAATGATTGATTGATTGATTGATAAACCCTGCAATAAGTGGTGATCATAGTCAGTGGTTGCACTACGCCCAACTAGGCGAAAAGAGCCAGCCGTCCAGGAAAGAAGCCACGGCACCACAGGACCCCGCACTCACCGCTAACTCCATGACAGACACGACGCTACAGGCCACCACGAAGGCGGCAACTCAGCCCCTACATGCAGTCCTCGTTAAAAAATGTTACTGCTCCTGACCCTAACTGCCCTGTTCTGTTATGGGTGGGATAGGGCCAGTCGCGCCCAGCAGAGAAAGCTGCAGAAAGCCCATTACTAGAAAGGACTGTCTTCTGTCCCGGCGCAAGAGCCGGGCGAGTCACCTAAAGGCAGTATGTGGTTAGCACAGAGCAGGCACCTGGACCATTCCCCGACCCTGTAGCCACCTCACTCTGAGAAACAAAACTGCAAGCACACGGCTCCCCAAACAAGCACAGGCACCATAACCTGTGTGGGCTCCCTGGATGAAAAAGAGGTCCGCAGGGAGATTGGAGTATATAAAGTGTATATATATTACCAATCGCAATTGCCTTTCCAACTGCAATTCCTGGTGACTTGGAAGGAGGGGGCTTGCAGTTGGAAAGGCAATTGCGATTGGTAATATATATATGCTTTATATACTGCTGGCCATGATTATGTTTTGGGGAAGTGCATGCTTTGTTATTCCCAATCCCTTTAATAGATCAGATCCACTGTCCTTGATGCTCTCGGGCACTGGGGAGCACGCGCAGCAATCCAGAGGCCCTATGCATGCTTGCCCCAATGCTCTGGGCATCCTGATGAAAGGGACAGGTGCTGCAATACAAATGTTAAAAATAGTATTTTGCGAATGTGAATGCAGGAATAGAGCCGTGTTGTTCCCCGCAGGCCTACCTGCCTGAATTCACAGACCTTTTGGTTGGATTTGCAGTGCTTTAGTTCAGTGCCAGCGCCCAAAGCGCTACCCAGACAGACACATGCAGCCTATAAAATGCCAACATGCAGAATACTCCTGAATCCACCTCAGGCCTCTTTGATTCGTTACCAGGCACTCCCTGCCCTGTTATATCACTCAAATGTTTTTGCTTCCTCCTTTGTTAATTGTTTTTTCTGTATTTCTCTTCCTCTGTCCTTCTGTTATGTGTGGTTTTCCTTTTCTTTCTCTCAGGAAATGTCTGACGAGGAGAAATAAGTGCTGGTACCAAAACAAAGCTCCCGTGCCTCCCACCGGCAACCACATTGACTACTGAGAATTCCCAAACCGAATCCTGCCTTCTCAATGTGAAAGAGGCAGTATTTGGGGATCCTACTGAATGGTTAGAGATTATTACATCACAGCGCAGACACTCTTCTCTGTTTGGCAGCGAGTCCATCTACAGAAAGGAGCAGCTGCTTTGCATCTGAGAGTCATTCCTCAGGCCCTCAGTCCTGCTGTGTCTGACCTGGCAAAGCAAATGCGAACAATGAAGCCATAACCAAAAACAAAGCCAATAGCTTACACTTTCCTAATGTGAGTCCTATTAGCTATGGCAATGCTTGTTGGTAGCAAGCAAGGACAGTGCTGTTGTGGTGCTGAGTGATGATGTGGTTGGGCTGAGTGATGATGTGGTGGTGTCCCAGAGTGATGTGGTGGTGTCCCAGAGTGATGTGGTGGTGTCCCAGAGTGATGTGGTGGTGCCCCAGGGTGATGTGGTGGTGCCCCAGGGTGATGTGGTGGTGCCCCAGGGTGATGTGGTGGTGTCACCGAGTGATGTGCTGGTGTCCCAGAGTGATGTGGTGGTGCCCCAGGGTGATGTGGTGGTGCCCCAGGGTGATGTGGTGGTGCCCCAGGGTGATGTGGTGGTGTCCCTGAGTAATGTGGTGGTGCCCCAGGGTAATGTGGTGGTGTCCCAGAGTAATGTGGTGGTGTCTCTGAGTGATGTGGTGGTGTCCCCGAGTGATGTGGTGGTGTCCCCAAGTGATGTGGTGGTGTCCCCAAGTGATGTGGTGGTGTCCCCAAGTGATGTGGTGGTGTCCCAGAGTGATGTGGTGGTGCCCCAGGGTGATGTGGTGGTGCCCCAGGGTGATGTGGTGGTGCCCCAGGGTGATGTGGTGGTGCCCCAGGGTGATGTGGTGGTGTCACCGAGTGATGTGCTGGTGTCCCAGAGTGATGTGGTGGTGCCCCAGGGTGATGTGGTGGTGCCCCAGGGTGATGTGGTGGTGCCCCAGGGTGATGTGGTGGTGCCCCTGAGTGATGTGGTGGTGCCCCAGGGTAATGTGGTGGTGTCCCAGAGTAATGTGGTGGTGTCTCTGAGTGATGTGGTGGTGTCCCCGAGTGATGTGGTGGTGTCCCCAAGTGATGTGGTGGTGTCCCCAAGTGATGTGGTGGTGTCCCCGGGTAATGTGGTGGTGTCCCCGGATAATGTGGTGGTGCCCCCAATGGGTGTGGTGGTGTCCCTGAGTAATGTGGTGGTGTCCCAGAGTGATGTGGTTGTGTCCCAGAGTGATGTGGTGGTGTCCCAAAGTGATGTGGTGGTGTCCCCAAGTGATGTGCTGGTGTCCCCGGGTAATGTGGTGGTGCCCCCGAGTGATGTGGTGGTGCCCCTGAGTGGTGTGGTGGTGTCCCTGAGTAATGTGGTGGTGTCCCAGAGTGATGTGGTGGTGTCCCAGAGTGATGTGGTGGTGTCCCAGAGTGATGTGGTGGTGTCCCAGAGTGATATGGTGGTGTCCGAGAGTGATGTGGTGGTGTCCCAGGGTGATGTGGTGGTGCCCCAGGGTGATGTGGTGGTGCCCCAGAGTAATGTGGTGGTGTCCCTGAGTAATGTGGTGTTGGCCCGAGTGATGTGGTGGTGCCCCCGAGTGGTGAGGTGGTGTCCCTGAGTAATGTGTTGGGGTCCCTGAGTGCTGTGGTGGTGCCCCTGAGTAATGTGGCGGTGCCCCTGAGTAATGTGGTGGTGCCCCAGAGTAATGTGGTGGTGCCCCTGAGTAATGTGGTGGTGCCCCTGAGTAATGTGGTGGTGCCCCTGAGTAATGTGGTGGTGCCCTGAGTAATGTGGTGGTGTCCCCGAGTGATGTGGTGGTGTCCCCGAGTGATGTAGTGGTGCCCCCGAGTGATGTAGTGGTGCCCCCGAGTAATGTAGTGGTGCCCCCGAGTAATGTGGTGGTGCCCCTGAGTGATGTGGTGGTGCTGCTGAGTGATGTGGTGGTGCCCCAGAGTAATGTGGTGGTGCCCCAGAGTAATGTGGTGGTGCCCCAGAGTAATGTGGTGGTGACCCTGAGTGGTGCCCGAGTGATGTGGTGGTGTCCCCGAGTGATGTGGTGGTGTCCCCGAGTGATGTGGTGGTGTCCCCAAGTGATGTGGTGGTGTCCCCAAGTGATGTGGTGGTGTCCCCAAGTGATGTGGTGGTGTCCCCAGGTAATGTGGTGGTGTCCCCGGATAATATGGTGGTGCTCCCAAGTGGTGTGATGGTGTCCCTGAGTAATGTGGTGGTGTCCCAGAGTGATGTGGTGGTGTCCCAAAGTGATGTGGTGGTGTCCCCAAGTGATGTGGTGGTGTCCCCAAGTGATGTGCTGGTGTCCCCGGGTAATGTGGTGGTGCCCCCGAGTGATGTGGTGGTGCCCCTGAGTGGTGTGGTGGTGTCCCTGAGTAATGTGGTGGTGTCCCAGAGTGATGTGGTGGTGTCCCAGAGTGATATGGTGGTGTCCGAGAGTGATGTGGTGGTGTCCCAGGGTGATGTGGTGGTGCCCCAGGGTGATGTGGTGGTGCCCCAGAGTAATGTGGTGGTGTCCCTGAGTAATCTGGTGGTGGCCCGAGTGATGTGGTGGTGCCCCTGAGTGGTGAGGTGGTGTCCCTGAGTAATGTGGTGGGGTCCCTGAGTGCTGTGGTGGTGCCCCTGAGTAATGTGGCGGTGCCCCTGAGTAATGTGGTGGTGCCCCAGAGTAATGTGGGGGTGCCCCTGAGTAATGTGGTGGTGCCCCTGAGTAATGTGGTGGTGCCCCAAGTAATGTGGTGGTGTCCCCGAGTGATGTAGTGGTGTCCCCGAGTGATGTAGTGGTGCCCCCGAGTGATGTAGTGGTGCCCCCGAGTAATGTAGTGGTGCCCCCGAGTAATGTGGTGGTGCCCCTGAGTGATGCCCCTGAGTGATGTGGTGGTGCTGCTGAGTGATGTGGTGGTGCCCCAGAGTAATGTGGTGGTGCCCCAGAGTAATGTGGTGGTGCCCCAGAGTAATGTGGTGGTGCCCCTGAGTGGTGCCCGAGTGATGTGGTGGTGTCCCAGAGTGATGTGGTGGTGTCCACGAATGATGTGGTGGTGTCCCCGAGTGATGTAGTGGTGCCCCCGAGTAATGTGGTGGTGCCCCTGAGTGATGTGGTGGTGCTGCTGAGTGATGTGGTGGGATCCCAGAGTGATGTGCTGGTGCCCCCGAGTGATGTGGTGGTGCCCCTGAGTGATGTAGTGGTGCTGCTGAGTAGTGCCCCTGAGTGATGCTGTGGTGTCCCAGAGTGATGTGGTGGTGTCCCCGAGTGATGTGGTGGTGCCCCTGAGTGATGTAGTGGTGCCCCCGAGTAATGTGGTGGTGCCCCTGAGTGATGTGGTGGTGCTGCTGAGTGATGTGGTGGGGTCCCAGAGTGATGTGGTGGTGCCCCCGAGTGATGCGGTGGTGTCTCTGAGTAATGTAATGGTGTCCCTGAGTAATGTGGTGGTGCCCCTGAGTAGTGCCTCTGAGTGATGCTGTGGTGTCCCCGAGTGATGTGGTGGTGTCCCCGAGTGATGTGGTGGTGCCCCTGAGTGATGTAGTGGTGCCCCCGAGTAATGTGGTGGTGCCCCTGAGTGATGTGGTGGTGCTGCTGAGTGATGTGGTGGGGTCCCAGAGTGATGTGGTGGTGCCCCCGAGTGATGCGGTGGTGTCTCTGAGTAATGTAGTGGTGTCCCTGAGTAATGTGGTGGTGCCCCTGAGTAGTGCCCCTGAGTGATGCTGGGGTGTCCCCGAGTGATGTGGTGGTGTCCCCGAGTGATGTAGTGGTGTCCCCGAGTGATGTGGTGGTGCCCCTGAGTGATGTGGTGGAGTTGGAGGGTGGAGTTGGAGGGAAGAGCTGGAGGGTGGAGTTGGAGTTGGGGGTTGGAGTTGGAGAGTGGAGTTGGAGGGTGGAGCTGGAGGGTGGAGTTGGAGTTGGAGGGTGGAGTTGGAGTTGGAGTTGGAGGGTGGAGTTGGAGTTGGAGGGTGGAGTTGGAGTTGGGGTTGGAGTTGGAGAGTGGAGTTGCAGGGTGGAGCTGGAGGGTGGAGCTGGAGGGTGGAGTTGGAGTTGGAGGGTGGAGTTGGAGTTGGAGGGTGGAGTTGGAGGTTGCGTCGCTTCACAGACTAATTATCATGCGATTGTCTGATAAAATATAGGGCTGCACAGCTGCAGTAACCCAACCCACGGGGAAATGAATGAATATTACGAGCAAACAGTCATGATGCTGGCCAAGCCATGGTAAACACCCCTCACACTCCATCTTCCTTACCACAGTGAACTCGTGCTGAATATGCATCCGTGTGGCTTCCGAGGCACATTTGAATTAAATTAGTTAAGAAAAGGTAAGTAGGCGGAAGGACAGAAATCACGTTGTACTGAAATATAGGAACAAGAAAACGTGTTGACAAATTAAGAAAGTGAAACACCAAATAATTATGATGTAGAACTGACAATTGTTTACAGTCTCAGAGCAGCAATAGTGGGCTACATCAGGATATGCACTCTGAATGTTGAGACAGCACTTATCTAATAACTGCAAAGGAGAGTCTTTTTACTGCCTTTATTGTCACACTTACTGATGACTTCTAGAAAATATATTTGGCTTTCTGAGGGCCACGAGTTTCTGACCTGACAGATGCTCTTATTTGGAATTAAATGCTCGAAGGCCGTAGATGCTCAGACACTCCAGCTGAAAGGAGAGAGTAGAGACAAAGGAGATCTGCAGGGAGTGGCTAATTATTTAGAAAAAAGAAGCAAAGGACAAACAATCAGCCCCTGCACGGCTCATGCAGGGTAGGAGTTTGGAGGTGTACAAGCAAAACTAGGAAATCCTGTAACTTTGAAGTCAGAGAATGAAAATAAAGACAAACTTGAAAACAGCTGTGTACTGATTCCACCTCCCCCCGAAACCGTACTGCGTCAATCTACCCTGGGGGCAGAATGGCAACTACATGGTGGGTACGATCACTGACTAAATATCGAGGGACAAAATATAGACTACCCAAAATCTAGATTCCAAAATATGGACAAACAAAATATCGAATTCCTATCTACAAACAGGTAAGTACCAAAATATCGAACCCAAAATATCGTTTATATATATATATATACTTTGTAAAAATATCAAATTTCTTACAAATAATGTAAAATTACAAATATAATAAAAATAAATAGCTAAAATATACTTAAAAATAATTAAATTACCTTACAATTACTAATTAACGAATTTAAATTATAAAAAAAAATATACAATCATATCTGGTAAAACATATATATATATATTAACATAATATTGGTACAAAATACACAATATTATTACCCTAGGATAGCGTAGGGGTAAAAATTACTATTCACACTCCAGAGAGTGCAACAGTAGGGAAAGCGTTGGATAGCGTAGGGGTAAAAATTACTATTCCCACTCCAAAGAGTGCAACAGTAGGGAAAACGTTGGATAGCGTAGGGGTAAAAATTACTATTCCCACTCCAGAGAGTGCAACAGTGGGGAAAGCGTTGGATAGCGTAGGTGTAAAAATTACTATTCAAACTCCAAAGAGTGCAACAGTAGGGAAAGCGTTGGATAGCGTAGGGGTAAAAATTACTATTCCCACTCCAGAGAGTGCAACAGTAGGGAAAGCGTTGGATAGCGTAGGGGTAAAAATTGCTATTCCCACTCCAGAGAGTGCAAAAGTAGGGAAAGCGTTGGATAGCGTAGGGGTAAAAATTACTATTCCACTCCAGAGAGTGCAACAGTAGGGAAAACGTTGGATAGCGTAGGGGTAAAAATTACTATTCACACTCCAGTAAGTGCAACAGTAGGGAAAACATTGGATAGTGTAGGGGTAAAAATTACTATTCCCTCTCCAGAGGGGGCAACAGTAGGGAAAGCGTTGGATAGCATAGGGGTAAAAATTACTATTCCCACTCCAGAGAGTGCAACAGTAGGGAAAGCGTGGGATAGCGTAGGGGTAAAATTTACTATTCCCAATCCAGAGAGTGCAACTACAGGGAAAGCGTTGGATAGCGTAAGGGTAAAAATTAATATTCCCACTCCAGAGAGTGCAACAGTAGGGAAAACTTTGGATAGCGTAGGGGTAAAAATTACTATTCCCACTCCAGTGAGTGCAACAGTAGGGAAAGCATTGGATAGCGTACGGGTAAAAATTACGATTTCCACTCCAGAGAGCTCAACAGTAGGGAAAGCGTTGGATAGCGAAGGGGTAAAATTTACAATTCCCACTCCAGAGAGTGCAACAGTACGGAAAGCGTTGGATAGCGTAGGGGTAAAAATTACTATTCCCACTCTAGAGAGTGCAACAGTAGGGAAAGCGTTGGATAGCATAGGGGTAAATTTTACTATTCCCACTCTAGTGAAAATAAATTAATATAATTCACATAATTATCAATTAATACAAATTAATTATCAATTAAGAATTAATTAATTATCAATTAAAAATTAATTAACAATTTATTCAAAATAAATACCAATAAATTAACATATTTAATTAATTATAATCAACTTACTTCCCACCCTATTCCCCTATAAACCCACAACCCGCTACAGAAAATAAATTAATTTAATTCACATCATTATTAATTAATCAATTAATAAAAATTAATTAGCAATTAAGAATCAATTAATTTCCAATTAAAAATTAATTAACAATGTATTCTAAATAAATACCAATTACTTAATTAACATATTTAATTAATTATAATTAAATTACTTCCCACCCTATTCCCCTACAAACCCACAACCCGCTACAGAAAATACATTAGTTTAATTCACATAATTATCAATTAATCAATTAATAAAAATTAATTATCAATTAAGAATTAATTCATTTCCAATTAAAAATGAATTTACAATTTATTCTAAATAAATACCAATTAATTAATTAACATATTTAAATAATTATAATTAAATTACTTCCCATCCTATTCCCCTACAAACCCACAACCCGCTACAGAAAATAAATTAATTTAATTCACATGATTATCAATTAATCAATTAATAAAAAGTAATTATCAATTAAGAATTGTTTAATTACCAATTAAAAATTAATTACCAATTTATTTTAAATAAATACAAATTAATTAATTAACATATTTAATTAATTATAATTAAATTACTTCCCACCCTATTCCCCTATAAACCCACAACCCGCTACAGAATTAAATTACGCAAAAATTAAATAATATGACATTAATTACTTAAAATAAATTAGAAAAATATATACACTTTTCACACATATACTAACATACATAACACTTACAAAAATTCGATATTATTAAAAATTCGATATTTTTAATAAACTATATTATCTACTTCGATATTTTGACTGTCTATATTTTTTAAATCGATATTACATTACTTACCTTCAAAACGACATTTTTGATGTCTATATTCTGTCCATTCGATATTTTGTCCATTCTATATTTTGGAGTCGATATTTTGGTTAGTCTATATTTTGGAATCGATATTTTGACCATTTACCGGTGGGTATGCAGCATGCTGGTAGGGTGCCAATTAAGCGCCAAAAACACAAACACTTGAGGGAAGTGCTCTGTTCAAAGGAAGCCTGGTGACTGTGAGCCGGGTGTCAGACTGAGAGGGAAAAAATCGGCCAGAATATTTAAAAGAAGAACCTCCATGCGCCGTTGGTAGCGGGCGACGAGGTGAACTCCCTTTCTGGCGGTGGGAAGTGTGAAAGGAAGGTACCCGATGCGAGAGAGGAAAGTGAACGCACAAGGACCTATGGCTGGCAAAGGCCTAGATTTCCCTGCTCACAGAGCGTTGCCGTCCGTATTAATCCTTCCACACAATCGGATCGCTTTTTTGTCAACTCACAGCCACTAAATAAATCTTTTACTAGATGCATTTTATAACTTCGGAAACATGAACACGCAGGACAAAGGCGACCAGATAGTAACAGCGCGGGAAATAGATCAGATTTTGTAAAAAAAATCCCAGAAGAAATAAGAAATGGAAACAAAGGCATTACCATGCCAAATAATAATCAAATATTCCAATTTCAGAAGAGTCTTCGAGCCCGCCACCCCTCCCCTGACAAACTTCAATTGCAACAAACAGCCTACACTGTAAAAGACAGGGCCCTTAAAAGGCTGGGAATGTCACAGCACTTCCGGCCAAATGCTAGGCTCCGCCCACCACGTGACTGTTAGTGACTTCCCAGTTAAATGGAAGCGAGGGTCAAAGCTGTCGAGCTTATGTGCAACACGAACAAACCTACACACACCCTAAGATAAACAGAGGCCAATCCCTTTAGGACTGCTTAGGACTACATTTCAAAAGACATAAGTTTGAAGGAAAATGCAGACACAGAATACGCCCCTATATACTAACAGACATTGCAAATAGTAGTGCAAATTGTGCACAGACAGGTTTGCGCAGTGGTATCGTGGTGCCCCTGGCAGATTCAGATCTGCTCCAAAGCAGGCTGTTGTGAATCTCTTGTAAACAGCTGGTGTGAAAGAGAAAGACCCATGGGCGTCTCCTCACTGGCTCTAGAAAGAACCTTTTGGGAACTTGACACAAAGTTCACAAACTCGAAATTATTTCCAGCCATCAACCAGTTTCAGCTCCAAACAGATTTGACAGTTACAAACACAAATTAATATCATGAAATTGTGAAAACAAGAGCAGTTTCCCCAAGTGATGTGGTGGTGTCCCCAAGTGATGTGCTGGTGTCCCCGGGTAATGTGGTGGTGCCCCCGAGTGATGTGGTGGTGCCCCTGAGTGGTGTGGTGGTGTCCCTGAGTAATGTGGTGGTGTCCCAGAGTAATGTGGTGGTGTCCCAGAGTGATGTGGTGGTGTCCCAGAGTGATATGGTGGTGTCCGAGAGTGATGTGGTGGTGTCCCAGGGTGATGTGGTGGTGCCCCAGGGTGATGTGGTGGTGCCCCAGAGTAATGTGGTGGTGTCCCTGAGTAATGTGGTGGTGGCCCGAGTGATGTGGTGGTGCCCCTGAGTGGTGAGGTGGTGTCCCTGAGTAATGTGGTGGGGTCCCTGAGTGCTGTGGTGGTGCCCCTGAGTAATGTGGCGGTGCCCCTGAGTAATGTGGTGGTGCCCCAGAGTAATGTGGTGGTGCCCCTGAGTAATGTGGTGGTGCCCCTGAGTAATGTGGTGGTGTCCCAAGTAATGTGGTGGTGTCCCCGAGTGATGTAGTGGTGTCCCCGAGTGATGTAGTGGTGCCCCCGAGTAATGTAGTGGTGCCCCCGAGTAATGTGGTGGTGCCCCTGAGTGGTGCCCCTGAGTGATGTGGTGGTGCTGCTGAGTGATGTGGTGGTGCCCCAGAGTAATGTGGTGGTGCCCCAGAGTAATGTGGTGGTGCCCCAGAGTAATGTGGTGGTGCCCCTGAGTGGTGCCCGAGTGATGTGGTGGTGTCCCCGAGTGATGTGGTGGTGTCCCCAAGTGATGTGGTGGTGTCCCTGAGTGATGTGGTGGTGTCCACGAATGATGTGGTGGTGTCCCCGAGTGATGTAGTGGTGCCCCCGAGTAATGTGGTGGTGCCCCAGAGTAATGTGGTGGTGCCCCAGAGTAATGTGGTGGTGCCCCTGAGTGGTGCCCGAGTGATGTGGTGGTGTCCCCGAGTGATGTGGTGGTGTCCCCAAGTGATGTGGTGGTGTCCCTGAGTGATGTGGTGGTGTCCACGAATGATGTGGTGGTGTCCCCGAGTGATGTAGTGGTGCCCCCGAGTGATGTGCTGGTGCCCCCGAGTGATGTGGTGGTGCCCCTGAGTGATGTAGTGGTGCTGCTGAGTAGTGCCCCTGAGTGATGCTGTGGTGTCCCAGAGTGATGTGGTGGTGTCCCCGAGTGATGTGGTGGTGCCCCTGAGTGATGTAGTGGTGCCCCCGAGCAATGTGGTGGTGCCCCTGAGTGATGTGGTGGTGCTGCTGAGTGATGTGGTGGGGTCCCAGAGTGATGTGGTGGTGCCCCCGAGTGATGCGGTGGTGTCTCTGAGTAATGTAGTGGTGTCCCTGAGTAATGTGGTGGTGCCCCTGAGTAGTGCCTCTGAGTGATGCTGTGGTGTCCCCGAGTGATGTGGTGGTGTCCCCCAGTGATGTGGTGGTGCCCCTGAGTGATGTAGTGGTGCCCCCGAGTAATGTGGTGGTGCCCCTGAGTGATGTGGTGGTGCTGCTGAGTGATGTGGTGGGGTCCCAGAGTGATGTGGTGGGGCCCCCGAGTGATGCGGTGGTGTCTCTGAGTAATGTAGTGGTGTCCCTGAGTAATGTGGTGGTGCCCCTGAGTAGTGCCTCTGAGTGATGCTGGGGTGTCCCCGAGTGATGTGGTGGTGTCCCCGAGTGATGTGGTGGTGTCCCCGAGTGATGTGGTGGTGCCCCTGAGTGATGTGGTGGAGTTGGAGGGTGGAGTTGGAGGGAGGAGCTGGAGGGTGGAGTTGGAGTTGGGGGTTGGAGTTGGAGAGTGGAGTTGGAGGGTGGAGCTGGAGGGTGGAGTTGGAGTTGGAGGGTGGAGTTGGAGTTGGAGTTGGAGGGTGGAGTTGGAGTTGGAGGGTGGAGTTGGAGTTGGGGTTGGAGTTGGAGAGTGGAGTTGCAGGGTGGAGCTGGAGGGTGGAGCTGGAGGGTGGAGTTGGAGTTGGAGGGTGGAGTTGGAGTTGGAGGGTGGAGTTGGAGGTTGCGTCGCTTCACAGACTAATTATCATGCGATTGTCTGATAAAATATAGGGCTGCACAGCTGCAGTAACCCAACCCACGGGGAAATGAATGAATATTACGAGCAAACAGTCATGATGCTGGCCAAGCCATGGTAAACACCCCTCACACTCCATCTTCCTTACCACAGTGAACTCGTGCTGAATATGCATCAGTGTGGCTTCCGAGGCACATTTGAATTAAATTAGTTAAGAAAAGGTAAGTAGGCGGAAGGACAGAAATCACGTTGTACTGAAATATAGGCACAAGAAAACGTGTTGACAAATTAAGAAAGTGAATCGCCAAATAATTATGATGTAGAACTGACAATTGTTTACAGTCTCAGAGCAGCAATAGTGGGCTACATCAGGATATGCACTCTGAATGTTGAGACAGCACTTATCTAATAACTGCAAAGGAGAGTCTTTTTACTGCCTTTATTGTCACACTTACATATGACTTCTAGAAAATATATTTGGCTTTCTGAGGGCCACGAGTTTCTGACCTGACAGATGCTCTTATTTGGAAGTAAATGCTCGAAGGCCGTAGATGCTCAGACACTCCAGCTGAAAGGAGAGAGTAGAGACAAAGGAGATCTGCAGGGAGTGGCTAATTATTTAGAAAAAAGAAGCAAAGGACAAACAATCAGCCCCTGCACGGCTCATGCAGGGTAGGAGTTTGGAGGTGTACAAGCAAAACTAGGAAATCCTGTAACTTTGAAGTCAGAGAATGAAAATAAAGACAAACTTGAAAACAGCTGTGTACTGATTCCACCTCCCCCCGAAACCGTACTGCGTCAATCTACCCAGGGGGCAGAATGGCAACTACATGGTGGGTACGATCACTGACTAAATATCGAGGGACAAAATATAGACTACCCAAAATCTAGATTCCAAAATATGGACAAACAAAATATCGAATTCCTATCTACAAACAGGTAAGTACCAAAATATCGAACCCAAAATATCGTTTATATATATATATACTTTGTAAAAATATCAAATTTCTTAAAAATAATGTAAAATTACAAATATATTAAAAATAAATAGCTAAAATATACTTAAAAATACTTAAATTACCTTACAATTATTAAATAACGAATTTAAATTATAAAAAAAAATATACAATCATATCTGTTAAAACATATATATATATTAACATAATATTAGTACAAAATACACAATATTATTACCGTAGGATAGCGTAGGGGTAAAAATTACTATTCACACTCCAGAGAGTGCAACAGTAGGGAAAGCGTTGGATAGCGTAGGGGTAAAAATTACTATTCCCACTCCAAAGAGTGCAACAGTAGGGAAAACGTTGGATAGCGTAGGGGTAAAAATTACTATTCCCACTCCAGAGAGTGCAACAGTAGGGAAAGCCTTGGATAGCGTAGGTGTAAAAATTACTATTCAGACTCCAAAGAGTGCAACAGTAGGGAAAGCGTTGGATAGCGTAGGGGTAAAAATTACTATTCCCACTCCAGAGAGTGCAATAGTAGGGAAAGCGTTGGATAGCGTAGGGGTAAAAATTGCTATTCCCACTCCAGAGAGTGCAACAGTAGGGAAAGCGTTGGATAGCGTAGGGGTAAAAATTACTATTCCACTCCAGAGAGTGCAACAGTAGGGAAAACGTTGGATAGCGTAGGGGTAAAAATTACTATTCACACTCCAGTAAGTGCAACAGTAGGGAAAACATTGGATAGTGTAGGGGTAAAAATTACTATTCCCTCTCCAGAGGGGGCAACAGTAGGGAAAGCGTTGGATAGCATAGGGGTAAAAATTACTATTCCCACTCCAGAGAGTGCAACAGTAGGGAAAGCGTGGGATAGCGTAGGGGTAAAATTTACTATTCCCACTATAGAGAGTGCAACTATAGGGAAAGCGTTGGATAGCGTAGGGGTAAAAATTAATATTCCCACTCCAGAGAGTGCAACAGTAGGGAAAACTTTGGATAGCGTAGGGGTAAAAATTACTATTCCCACTCCAGTGAGTGCAACAGTAGGGAAAGCATTGGATAGCGTAGGGGTAAAAATTACGATTTCCACTCCAGAGAGCTCAACAGTAGGGAAAGCGTTGGATAGCGAAGGGGTAAAATTTACAATTCCCACTCCAGAGAGTGCAACAGTACGGAAAGCGTTGGATAGCGTAGGGGTAAAAATTACTATTCCCACTCTAGAGAGTGCAACAGTAGGGAAAGCGTTGGATAGCATAGGGGTACATTTTACTATTCCCACTCTAGTGAAAATAAATTAATATAATTCACATCATTATCAATTAATACAAATTAATTATCAATTAAGAATTAATTAATTATCAATTAAAAATTAATTAACAATTTATTCAAAATAAATACCAATAAATTAACATATTTAATTAATTATAATCAACTTACTTCCCACCCTATTCCCCTATAAACCCACAACCCGCTACAGAAAATAAATTAATTTAATTCACATAATTATTAATTAATCAATTAATAAAAATTAATTAGAAATTAAGAATTCATTAATTTCCAATTAAAAATTAATTAACAATGTATTCTAAATAAATACCAATTACTTAATTAACATATTTAATTAATTATAATTAAATTACTTCCCACCCTATTCCCCTACAAACCCACAACCCGCTACAGAAAATACATTAGTTTAATTCACATAATTATCAATTAATCAATTAATAAAAATTAATTATCAATTAAGAATTAATTCATTTCCAATTAAAAATTAATTTACAATTTATTCTAAATAAATACCAATTAATTAACATATTTAAATAATTATAATTAAATTACTTCCCATCCTATTCCCCTACAAACCCACAACCCGCTACAGAAAATAAATTAATTTAATTCACATGATTATCAATTAATACAAATTAATTATCAATTAAGAATTAATTAATTATCAATTAAAAATTAATTAACAATTTATTCAAAATAAATACCAATAAATTAACATATTTAATTAATTATAATCAACTTACTTCCCACCCTATTCCCCTATAAACCCACAACCCGCTACAGAAAATAAATTAATTTAATTCACATAATTATTAATTAATCAATTAATAAAAATTAATTAGCAATTAAGAATTAATTAATTTCCAATTAAAAATTAATTAACAATGTATTCTAAATAAATACCAATTACTTAATTAACATATTTAATTAATTATAATTAAATTACTTCCCACCCTATTCCCCTGCAAACCCACAACCCGCTACAGAAAATACATTAGTTTAATTCACATAATTATCAATTAATCAATTAATAAAAATTAATTATCAATTAAGAATTAATTCATTTCCAATTAAAAATTAATTTACAATTTACTCTAAATAAATACCAATTAATTAATTAACATATTTAAATAATTATAATTAAATTACTTCCCATCCTATTCCCCTACAAACCCACAACCCGCTACAGAAAATAAATTAATTTAATTCACATGATTATCAATTAATCAATTAATAAAAAGTAATTATCAATTAAGAATTATTTAATTACCAATTAAAAATTAATTAACAATTTATTTTAAATAAATACAAATTAATTAATTAACATATTTAATTAATTATAATTAAATTACTTCCCACCCTATTCCCCTATAAACCCACAACCCGCTACAGAATTAAATTACGCAAAAATTAAATAACATGACATTAATTACTTAAAATAAATTAGAAAAATATATACACTTTTCACACATATACTAACATACATAACACTTACAAAAATTCGATATTATTAAAAATTCGATATTTTTAATAAACTATATTATCTACTTCGATATTTTGACTGTCTATATTTTTTAAATCGATATTACATTACTTACCTTCAAAACGACATTTTTGATGTCTATATTCTGTCCATTCGATATTTTGTCCATTCTATATTTTGGAGTCGATATTTTGGTTAGTCTATATTTTGGAATCGATATTTTGACCATTTACCGGTGGGTATGCAGCATGCTGGTAGGGTGCCAATTAAGCGCCAAAAACACAAACACTTGAGGGAAGTGCTCTGTTCAAAGGAAGCCTGGTGACTGTGAGCCGGGTGTCAGACTGAGAGGGAAAAAATCGGCCAGAATATTTAAAAGAAGAACCTCCATGCGCCGTTGGTAGCGGGCGACGAGGTGAACTCCCTTTCTGGCGGTGGGAAGTGTGAAAGGAAGGTACCCGATGCGAGAGAGGAAAGTGAACGCACAAGGACCTATGGCTGGCAAAGGCCTAGATTTCCCTGCTCACAGAGCGTTGCCGTCCGTATTAATCCTTCCACACAATCGGATCGCATTTTTGTCAACTCACAGCCACTAAATAAATCTTTTACTAGATGCATTTTATAACTTCGGAAACATGAACACGCAGGACAAAGGCGACCAGATAGTAACAGCGCGGGAAATAGATCAGATTTTGTAAAAAAAATCCCAGAAGAAATAAGAAATGGAAACAAAGGCATTACCATGCCAAATAATAATCAAATATTCCAATTTCAGAAGAGTCTTCGAGCCCGCCACCCCTCCCCTGACAAACTTCAATTGCAACAAACAGCCTACACTGTAAAAGACAGGGCCCTTAAAAGGCTGGGAATGTCACAGCACTTCCGGCCAAATGCTAGGCTCCGCCCACCACGTGACTGTTAGTGACTTCCCAGTTAAATGGAAGCGAGGGTCAAAGCTGTCGAGCTTATGTGCAACACGAACAAACCTACATACACCCTAAGATAAACAGAGGCCAATACCTTTAGGACTGCTTAGGACTACATTTCAAAAGACATAAGTTTGAAGGAAAATGCAGACACAGAATACGCCCCTATATACTAACAGACATTGCAAATAGTAGTGCAAATTGTGCACAGACAGGTTTGCGCAGTGGTATCGTGGTGCCCCTGGCAGATTCAGATCTGCTCCAAAGCAGGCTGTTGTGAATCTCTTGTAAACAGCTGGTGTGAAAGAGAAAGACCCATGGGCGTCTCCTCACTGGCTCTAGAAAGAACCTTTTGGGAACTTGACACAAAGTTCACAAACTCGAAATTATTTCCAGCCATCAACCAGTTTCAGCTCCAAACAGATTTGACAGTTACAAACACAAATTAATATCATGAAATTGTGAAAACAAGAGCAGTTTCCCCAAGTGATGTGGTGGTGTCCCCAAGTGATGTGCTGGTGTCCCCGGGTAATGTGGTGGTGCCCCCGAGTGATGTGGTGGTGCCCCTGAGTGGTGTGGTGGTGTCCCTGAGTAATGTGGTGGTGTCCCAGAGTGATGTGGTGGTGTCCCAGAGTGATGTGGTGGTGTCCCAGAGTGATATGGTGGTGTCCGAGGGTGATGTGGTGGTGCCCCAGGGTGATGTGGTGGTGCCCCAGAGTAATGTGGTGGTGTCCCTGAGTAATGTGGTGGTGGCCCGAGTGATGTGGTGGTGCCCCTGAGTGGTGAGGTGGTGTCCCTGAGTAATGTGGTGGGGTCCCTGAGTGCTGTGGTGGTGCCCCTGAGTAATGTGGCGGTGCCCCTGAGTAATGTGGTGGTGCCCCAGAGTAATGTGGTGGTGCCCCTGAGTAATGTGGTGGTGCCCCTGAGTAATGTGGTGGTGTCCCAAGTAATGTGGTGGTGTCCCCGAGTGATGTAGTGGTGTCCCCGAGTGATGTAGTGGTGCCCCCGAGTAATGTAGTGGTGCCCCCGAGTAATGTGGTGGTGCCCCTGAGTGGTGCCCCTGAGTGATGTGGTGGTGCTGCTGAGTGATGTGGTGGTGCCCCAGAGTAATGTGGTGGTGCCCCAGAGTAATGTGGTGGTGCCCCAGAGTAATGTGGTGGTGCCCCTGAGTGGTGCCCGAGTGATGTGGTGGTGTCCCCGAGTGATGTGGTGGTGTCCCCGAGTGATGTGGTGGTGTCCCTGAGTGATGTGGTGGTGTCCACGAATTATGTGGTGGTGTCCCCGAGTGATGTAGTGGTGCCCCCGAGTAATGTGGTGGTGCCCCTGAGTGATGTGGTGGTGCTGCTGAGTGATGTGGTGGGATCCCAGAGTGATGTGCTGGTGCCCCCGAGTGATGTGGTGGTGCCCCCTGAGTGATGTAGTGGTGCTGCTGAGTAGTGCCCCTGAGTGATGCTGTGGTGTCCCAGAGTGTTGTGGTGGTGTCCCCGAGTGATGTGGTGGTGCCCCTGAGTGATGTAGTGGTGCCCCCGAGTAATGTGGTGGTGCCCCTGAGTGATGTGGTGGTGCTGCTGAGTGATGTGGTGGGGTCCCAGAGTGATGTGGTGGTGCCCCCGAGTGATGCGGTGGTGTCTCTGAGTAATGTAGTGGTGTCCCTGAGTAATGTGGTGGTGCCCCTGAGTAGTGCCTCTGAGTGATGCTGTGGTGTCCCCGAGTGATGTGGTGGTGTCCCCGAGTGATGTGGTGGTGCCCCTGAGTGATGTAGTGGTGCCCCCGAGTAATGTGGTGGTGCCCCTGAGTGATGTGGTGGTGCTGCTGAGTGATGTGGTGGGGTCCCAGAGTGATGTGGTGGGGCCCCCGAGTGATGCGGTGGTGTCTCTGAGTAATGTAGTGGTGTCCCTGAGTAATGTGGTGGTGCCCCTGAGTAGTGCCCCTGAGTGATGCTGGGGTGTCCCCGAGTGATGTGGTGGTGTCCCCGAGTGATGTGGTGGTGTCCCCGAGTGATGTGGTGGTGCCCCCGAGTGATGCGGTGGTGTCTCTGAGTAATGTAGTGGTGTCCCTGAGTAATGTGGTGGTGCCCCTGAGTAGTGCCTCTGAGTGATGCTGTGGTGTCCCCGAGTGATGTGGTGGTGTCCCCGAGTGATGTGGTGGTGCCCCTGAGTGATGTAGTGGTGCCCCCGAGTAATGTGGTGGTGCCCCTGAGTGATGTGGTGGTGCTGCTGAGTGATGTGGTGGGGTCCCAGAGTGATGTGGTGGTGCCCCCGAGTGATGCGGTGGTGTCTCTGAGTAATGTAGTGGTGTCCCTGAGTAATGTGGTGGTGCCCCTGAGTAGTGCCTCTGAGTGATGCTGTGGTGTCCCCGAGTGATGTGGTGGTGTCCCCGAGTGATGTGGTGGTGCCCCTGAGTGATGTAGTGGTGCCCCCGAGTAATGTGGTGGTGCCCCTGAGTGATGTGGTGGTGCTGCTGAGTGATGTGGTGGGGTCCCAGAGTGATGTGGTGGGGCCCCCGAGTGATGCGGTGGTGTCTCTGAGTAATGTAGTGGTGTCCCTGAGTAATGTGGTGGTGCCCCTGAGTAGTGCCCCTGAGTGATGCTGGGGTGTCCCCGAGTGATGTGGTGGTGTCCCCGAGTGATGTGGTGGTGTCCCCGAGTGATGTGGTGGTGCCCCTGAGTGATGTGGTGGAGTTGGAGGGTGGAGTTGGAGGGAGGAGCTGGAGGGTGGAGTTGGAGTTGGGGGTTGGAGTTGGAGAGTGGAGTTGGAGGGTGGAGCTGGAGGGTGGAGTTGGAGTTGGAGGGTGGAGTTGGAGTTGGAGGGTGGAGTTGGAGTTGGAGGGTGGAGTTGGAGTTGGGGTTGGAGTTGGAGAGTGGAGTTGCAGGGTGGAGCTGGAGGGTGGAGCTGGAGGGTGGAGTTGGAGTTGGAGGGTGGAGTTGGAGTTGGAGGGTGGAGTTGGAGGTTGCGTCGCTTCACAGACTAATTATCATGCGATTGTCTGATAAAATATAGGGCTGCACAGCTGCAGTAACCCAACCCACGGGGAAATGAATGAATATTACGAGCAAACAGTCATGATGCTGGCCAAGCCATGGTAAACACCCCTCACACTCCATCTTCCTTACCACAGTGAACTCGTGCTGAATATGCATCAGTGTGGCTTCCGAGGCACATTTGAATTAAATTAGTTAAGAAAAGGTAAGTAGGCGGAAGGACAGAAATCACGTTGTACTGAAATATAGGCACAAGAAAACGTGTTGACAAATTAAGAAAGTGAATCGCCAAATAATTATGATGTAGAACTGACAATTGTTTACAGTCTCAGAGCAGCAATAGTGGGCTACATCAGGATATGCACTCTGAATGTTGAGACAGCACTTATCTAATAACTGCAAAGGAGAGTCTTTTTACTGCCTTTATTGTCACACTTACATATGACTTCTAGAAAATATATTTGGCTTTCTGAGGGCCACGAGTTTCTGACCTGACAGATGCTCTTATTTGGAAGTAAATGCTCGAAGGCCGTAGATGCTCAGACACTCCAGCTGAAAGGAGAGAGTAGAGACAAAGGAGATCTGCAGGGAGTGGCTAATTATTTAGAAAAAAGAAGCAAAGGACAAACAATCAGCCCCTGCACGGCTCATGCAGGGTAGGAGTTTGGAGGTGTACAAGCAAAACTAGGAAATCCTGTAACTTTGAAGTCAGAGAATGAAAATAAAGACAAACTTGAAAACAGCTGTGTACTGATTCCACCTCCCCCCGAAACCGTACTGCGTCAATCTACCCAGGGGGCAGAATGGCAACTACATGGTGGGTACGATCACTGACTAAATATCGAGGGACAAAATATAGACTACCCAAAATCTAGATTCCAAAATATGGACAAACAAAATATCGAATTCCTATCTACAAACAGGTAAGTACCAAAATATCGAACCCAAAATATCGTTTATATATATATATATACTTTGTAAAAATATCAAATTTCTTAAAAATAATGTAAAATTACAAATATATTAAAAATAAATAGCTAAAATATACTTAAAAATACTTAAATTACCTTACAATTATTAAATAACGAATTTAAATTATAAAAAAAAATATACAATCATATCTGTTAAAACATATATATATATTAACATAATATTAGTACAAAATACACAATATTATTACCGTAGGATAGCGTAGGGGTAAAAATTACTATTCACACTCTAGAGAGTGCAACAGTAGGGAAAGCGTTGGATAGCGTAGGGGTAAAAATTACTATTCCCACTCCAAAGAGTGCAACAGTAGGGAAAACGTTGGATAGCGTAGGGGTAAAAATTACTATTCCCACTCCAGAGAGTGCAACAGTAGGGAAAGCGTTGGATAGCGTAGGTGTAAAAATTACTATTCAGACTCCAAAGAGTGCAACAGTAGGGAAAGCGTTGGATAGCGTAGGGGTAAAAATTACTATTCCCACTCCAGAGAGTGCAATAGTAGGGAAAGCGTTGGATAGCGTAGGGGTAAAAATTGCTATTCCCACTCCAGAGAGTGCAACAGTAGGGAAAGCGTTGGATAGCGTAGGGGTAAAAATTACTATTCCACTCCAGAGAGTGCAACAGTAGGGAAAACGTTGGATAGCGTAGGGGTAAAAATTACTATTCACACTCCAGTAAGTGCAACAGTAGGGAAAACATTGGATAGTGTAGGGGTAAAAATTACTATTCCCTCTCCAGAGGGGGCAACAGTAGGGAAAGCGTTGGATAGCATAGGGGTAAAAATTACTATTCCCACTCCAGAGAGTGCAACAGTAGGGAAAGCGTGGGATAGCGTAGGGGTAAAATTTACTATTCCCACTCCAGAGAGTGCAACTATAGGGAAAGCGTTGGATAGCGTAGGGGTAAAAATTAATATTCCCACTCCAGAGAGTGCAATAGTAGGGAAAACTTTGGATAGCGTAGGGGTAAAAATTACTATTCCCACTCCAGTGAGTGCAACAGTAGGGAAAGCATTGGATAGCGTAGGGGTAAAAATTACGATTTCCACTCCAGAGAGCTCAACAGTAGGGAAAGCGTTGGATAGCGAAGGGGTAAAATTTACAATTCCCACTCCAGAGAGTGCAACAGTACGGAAAGCGTTGGATAGCGTAGGGGTAAAAATTACTATTCCCACTCTAGAGAGTGCAACAGTAGGGAAAGCGTTGGATAGCATAGGGGTAAATTTTACTATTCCCACTCTAGTGAAAATAAATTAATATAATTCACATAATTATCAATTAATACAAATTAATTATCAATTAAGAATTAATTAATTATCAATTAAAAATTAATTAACAATTTATTCAAAATAAATACCAATAAATTAACATATTTAATTAATTATAATCAACTTACTTCCCACCCTATTCCCCTATAAACCCACAACCCGCTACAGAAAATAAATTAATTTAATTCACATCATTATTAATTAATCAATTAATAAAAATTAATTAGCAATTGAGAATTAATTAATTTCCAATTAAAAATTAATTAACAATGTATTCTAAATAAATACCAATTACTTAATTAACATATTTAATTAATTATAATTAAATTACTTCCCACCCTATTCCCCTACAAACCCACAACCCGCTACAGAAAATACATTAGTTTAATTCACATAATTATCAATTAATCAATTAATAAAAATTAATTATCAATTAAGAATTAATTCATTTCCAATTAAAAATTAATTTACAATTTATTCTAAATAAATACCAATTAATTAATTAACATATTTAAATAATTATAATTAAATTACTTCCCATCCTATTCCCCTACAAACCCACAACCCGCTACAGAAAATAAATTAATTTAATTCACATGATTATCAATTAATCAATTAATAAAAAGTAATTATCAATTAAGAATTATTTAATTACCAATTAAAAATTAATTAACAATTTATTTTAAATAAATACAAATTAATTAATTAACATATTTAATTAATTATAATTAAATTACTTCCCACCCTATTCCCCTATAAACCCACAACCCGCTACAGAATTAAATTACGCAAAAATTAAATAACATGACATTAATTACTTAAAATAAATTAGAAAAATATATACACTTTTCACACATATACTAACATACATAACACTTACAAAAATTCGATATTATTAAAAATTCGATATTTTTAATAAACTATATTATCTACTTCGATATTTTGACTGTCTATATTTTTTAAATCGATATTACATTACTTACCTTCAAAACGACATTTTTGATGTCTATATTCTGTCCATTCGATATTTTGTCCATTCTATATTTTGGAGTCGATATTTTGGTTAGTCTATATTTTGGAATCGATATTTTGACCATTTACCGGTGGGTATGCAGCATGCTGGTAGGGTGCCAATTAAGCGCCAAAAACACAAACACTTGAGGGAAGTGCTCTGTTCAAAGGAAGCCTGGTGACTGTGAGCCGGGTGTCAGACTGAGAGGGAAAAAATCGGCCAGAATATTTAAAAGAAGAACCTCCATGCGCCGTTGGTAGCGGGCGACGAGGTGAACTCCCTTTCTGGCGGTGGGAAGTGTGAAAGGAAGGTACCCGATGCGAGAGAGGAAAGTGAACGCACAAGGACCTATGGCTGGCAAAGGCCTAGATTTCCCTGCTCACAGAGCGTTGCCGTCCGTATTAATCCTTCCACACAATCGGATCGCATTTTTGTCAACTCACAGCCACTAAATAAATCTTTTACTAGATGCATTTTATAACTTCGGAAACATGAACACGCAGGACAAAGGCGACCAGATAGTAACAGCGCGGGAAATAGATCAGATTTTGTAAAAAAAAATCCCAGAAGAAATAAGAAATGGAAACAAAGGCATTACCATGCCAAATAATAATCAAATATTCCAATTTCAGAAGAGTCTTCGAGCCTACCACCCCTCCCCTGACAAACTTCAATTGCAACAAACAGCCTACACTGTAAAAGCCAGGGCCCTTAAAAGGCTGGGAATGTCACAGCCCTTCCGGCCAAATGCTAGGATCCGCCCACCACGTGACTGTTAGTGACTTCCCAGTTAAATGGAAGCGAGGGTCAAAGCTGTCGAGCTTATGTGCAACACGAACAAACCTACACACACCCTAAGATAAACAGAGGCCAATACCTTTAGGACTGCTTAGGACTACATTTCAAAAGACATAAGTTTGAAGGAAAATGCAGACACAGAATACGCCCCTATATACTAACAGACATTGCAAATAGTAGTGCAAATTGTGCACAGACAGGTTTGCGCAGTGGTATCGTGGTGCCCCTGGCAGATTCAGATCTGCTCCAAAGCAGGCTGTTGTGAATCTCTTGTAAACAGCTGGTGTGAAAGAGAAAGACCCATGGGCGTCTCCTCACTGGCTCTAGAAAGAACCTTTTGGGAACTTGACACAAAGTTCACAAACTCGAAATTATTTCCAGCCATCAACCAGTTTCAGCTCCAAACAGATTTGACAGTTACAAACACAAATTACCATCATGAAATTGTGAAAACAAGAGCAGTTTCCAAATCAAAAGGGAGCAGAGTAAAATGTATCGCTGCACAGGCTCTTCAACAGCGCACTCTTTATACTGGGAGGAAACTGAATGCCAAAAGACAAACGTGAGATTCATTGAAGGCTCGCGATAGCTGGCCTAGAGGGGCCTGCGCACTGGTTGCAGATGTGCGCGTGCGAGGAAGGACAAGGGAGAAACTGAGGGAAGGAAAGAAACAAGAGGTGAAAGAAGGACGTTATTAAAGAAGAAAGAAAGGGCGGGAGGCCTAAAGAAGAATGAGTGGGGGTGGGGTTCGAAAGTGAGCGAAGGATGCAAAATAAGGAATGGAGGAGGGAGTTAAGGTAGGGGAGCACAGGAACAGGATAGGGGGAGGAAGTGAGAGGGTAAACAAAGGAGGAAGAAGGAAAGAAGAGGAAGGAATGGAGATGGTAAAGAAAACAAGGCACTCTCCACCTGGAGCGTGAGGAAGAGACAGGAGAGTGTCAGACACAGACCTCAACTAGAAATCTTGAGAACTCTGTGAAAATTGTTAGATCTGTAATGCCACTGGTTTCTGCACTGGAAGAACAGTGAGCAAGGGTCACTCTGCACCTCTGTAGGAGAGTAGGGTCTGCTATCCTATGGTCACCCCAATTTTTGCTTTTTGCTTCATTGGTTTTCGACTTACTGAGGCTGTGGGCCTGCTAATCAGACCCCCAGCCTGCTGTTCTCTCTCTAAATTTGTAATACATGTGCTATAGGTACATACCACAGTTGGAAATGGACTCCTTGTCAGCCCCTGTACCATGCACTATAGGTGCTCAGGGCATAGGTGCCACCAAGGCCTACCAGGGGCTGAAGCATAGCTTTTGCCACCCCTGGCTGGTTCTTAAATTGACACAACTGGCTGATCACTCAGCTGGGGCAAGTGGGTGTAATCACCCCTTGCTTAGATATAGTATACCTATATCTACACCTATATCTGGACACATATAAACCTGTGAGTCACTCCTATGGAAGGCCTTATCAATCCTGGAGGCAGAGTGCGTGGTTTAATGTGAGATGGAGCTCTGGCATGAGCTGAGCCTGTCTGCAGCTGTCGGGAGCCACTCCCTAAGCTGTTCCGGGATAATGCCATACCATATACTATTAAGTGCCTTATAATCCTCGCGGTTATATAGCAACTTTGGTTTGGCTTTATCAAAACATGTCGTGTAAGGTGTCATACGAATTGGAATACTACCCCCTCACCAGTTCTGGCGATGGGGGTAGCATTCCACCCCTCTAGAGGGAGAAGACATGTTACTTTACAGAACTTTACAGAACTGGATGTTCTGGGAGTAACTGAGACGTGGTTAGAGGACTCCTCCATGCCAGATCTCATAGCATCTCTGCCAGCGCATTTTTCGGCGCTTCATCTAAATAGAGCGGATATGAAGAGAGGGGTGGGGTGGCCCTTCTATATAGCTCACGCCTACAGGGTGAAAGACTCCTAGCCGAAAATATGGGTGTCGCTGAGGTGTTGAGTGTTAGACTCAAGTTGGGGGCAGACTGTATAGTCATTCTTTTGGTCTATCGCCCCCCGTGGGCATCGCCGGATTTTCCTGACTCATTCCTGAGATTAGCTCAGGATATGCGCTCAAGATACAATACTATCACTGGGAGAAAGTACCAAAGGAAGGACAGGCTCTTCAGATTGATGAGGCATTGATGTCTTTGGAGTTTGTCCAACTAGTGAAGGGTCCTACACACGTCAAGGGTCACACCCTGGACTTGCTTTGGCCAACGCCTCCTGTACAGGATACGGTGGTGGCCCAGCCATGTGTTTGGTCTGGTGAGAGGCGAGTTCCTGCTGGATAAACAAATAATGAAGCCTAGGGAAGGATGGAAGGCGGTTAGGAAATGGAAAAACATTAATGGAGATATAGTGTTAGACCATCTCCGAGCCCATCCATCTCCCAACACGAAGACAGAAAACTCTGAGGTACTCTGTAAAGAATTATTGGACAAACTTAGGAAGACTCTGGACCACCTGGCACCTGTATGTTGGCTGAATGTAACAAGTAGAGGACACGGGGCCCCTTGGTACAACAAACTCCTTAGGGAGAGGAAACGAGGACTCCGGAAATTAGAAATAGCCTGGCGGAAGCATTATGATTCCGACTCACGGATACAGTACATACAGGCACTCGCTCTATATAAACAGGCGATTGTAGCCAGAAAAGCAGAGTTCTTTGAGGAGAGAATAACTACTGCGAATAACCCTCAGAAAGAAGTATTTAAAGTCCTCATGGAACTCAGGAAAAAAAAAAGAACAAACTCTGGAGTTCATGCAAGAAGACTGCCAAAAATTTCAATACTTCTTTGCCAATAAAATCTCCAACCTAGTAGCTGAAATTGGCGCAACCCCCGAGTTTGACTGTCCCTTTTTGGATACACTCGACAGAACATCGGTGACTAGTCTGTTAACGGCCTTTTCCTTGATTACGAAGGAAAGGCTGCCAGCTCTGTTGAGCCGGGTTAAATCGGGTTCCTCGGCAGACCCGTGCCCACCAGAGGTGTTTAAACTAGCACTGCCAGGTATAGAGGACGAAATGTTGAACTTACTAAATACTTCTTTACTAACAGGCCAAGTCCCGTCCTTCTTTAAGGAAGCCCGGCTGATTCCTCTGCTGAAAAAAGCCGGGGCGGATGTGAAATGCCTAAAAAATTTCAGGCCCATATCTCAGCTGCCGTTTCTGATGAAGGTGGTTGAGCAACATGTACTCACTATCCTGGCGGAACATCTGGAAAATAACTATCTATTTTGAGCCAAACCAAGCTGGGTTCCGTGCGAATCACAGCACGGAACTCGTTATGCTGTCTATTCTGGATGATTTGAGGAACAGGGCAGATAAGAAAACTCCAAGTGCCCTGGTGCTGTTAGACCTCTCCGCGGCATTTGATACTGTCTGTCATAAACAACTATTGTCGCGGATGATGGATTTCGGCATCGTGGGTACAGCACACGCCTGGCTCTCCTCCTTTCTTGAAGGGAGGTCTCAGAGAGTACAGCTTGGTGACCTTCTTTCCACCACTACACCGATCACCTGCGGAGTGCCACAAGGGTCTGCCTTGTCGCCCCTATTTTTTAACATCTATTTACAACCCCTGATCAGATTGCTCAACCAGATGGACTGCCATGTATATAACTATGCGGATGACACCCAAATAGTGATCCAGCTTGACCAGGGTCCGGGTGCTCTCGTAACACTACAGAACATCTTGAAGTACACTGGATGTCCAGAAATTCATTAAAAATCAATCCGGATAAGACCGAGGTACTGCCAATCACCATCGCAGGGAACTCATGGATTGAGGATTTCTGGCCAAGAGAATTAGAGTCACCTCCGGAACCAGCTGCTGTGGTCAAGAGTTTAGGCATCCAGGTGGACAGTAGGCTGTCTATACAAAAGCAAGTGAGGACGGTGGTAGGGACCTGCACTGGCCTCCTTCGACAACTTAGGAAAGTTGCACCTTTGTTGTCCTTTTCCACTCTGAGGCGAGCGGTCTCTGCCACGATCTTGGCCAGGCTTGACTATGGCAATTCGCTATATATCGGACTGCCACAGAAACTCTTGTATAAGCTGCAGGTTGTCATGAACGACGCTGCTAGGCTTATTTTAAAAAAACCTAGGAATACGCATGCATCTCCCCTTATGCAAGAACTGCACTGGTTGCCGGTTAAGCAGAGGGTGATGTTCAAAGGACTGTGCATTGTTCACAAAGCCCTGTACGGTAAGGCTCCAATGTACATAAAATCTCAGCTTGTTCCCTACAGCCCAGCACGGACACTTCGATCTGCTGACGCCTCTCTACTTATTCAACCACGTTGTAGATTGGCCACAGTAGGTGGATGTGCCTTTTCATTTTTGCTTCCAACAGCCTGGAATAAGCTGCCAATTGAACTACGGAAGGAGACTAATTTATTGGCCTTCCGAAAGAAACTAAAAACAGTGCTTTTCCAGCAAGCATGGGGTGTTCTGTAACTTTTTATTAACAGTTGTCCTTCACAGTACCTGATGTTTGGACCCTGGCCCTGATAAAGCGCTTAGAGACCCCTGGGTTATAACGCGCTATATAAGTCGAATAAATAAAATAAAATAAAATAAACGCGGTTGATTTTAAAAGAGCCTCAGATCCACAAAATGGATGCCTCTGCCACAGACACGGGTCTGACCTCCTGCTGCTGACCGAAACTCAGCAGATGGGGGCCTGGACAAAGGGTTTCCTGTCGCAGGGCGGTGTTACACCACCCCAGACAGGAGATAGTGGATTGTAGCAGGGAGGTTTGAAAGAAACCAGACACTGCCTGGGGAGCACAAGGCTGCCCCTTGCATAATCCGGCCAAACCGGTTCTGGGGCACACCAGCCCCAGTCCCAGCGTGGCCTGGATCAAAGGAAAGGGGTGTATCCACCCCCTTCCTGGGTCCCACCCATAGGAGGGGACCTAGCAGGTAATCCAGCCCACCAGATTCGAATAAGAGTGGGAGCAGTGCCAATGCAACTCAGATTATCCTGAAGAAACATAAGAAACGAAACTCTGGACCCTTCGACATCCTACTCAATGTAGAAGACTGAAGAATCTCCCTTGTGGTCAAGGAGTGACCACCCTGTGCAAACAGGCACCATCCAGCATCTCGACCCTTGCTTTGTTGCAGTTCCCGCCGGAACTCGAGCGACAGAGATCGACAAGATCAAGCTTGCCTGCCTTCCTCCAGCCCGATCCACAGTCCCTGCAGAGCTGAGACCCGTGGAGGTGACCGGAAGCGTGGCGCACGCCATCTTGAAAAGGCCATGAGACACTGACCGTGCAGCCCACGAGTGACCCTCGAAGCTGTACAGCGGGGTTTGAGAAGCCCCAACCCAGAGCTACTCTTGCACCGAAGCTCACCCCTCCACACTCGACGAGTGCTGCGTGGGGCCCTTCTGCTTGGGTTGGCTTGATGCGTTGGCCCGGTCACTTGCCAGCTGGCTTGTGGCCCCTGTGCCGACGAAAACCTTAAACCGACTTGCTTTGCTGGTTGCTCCAGATTTGCACCAGCTCCTGTGAAAAGGAGCCCCCGCTCTGACCCTCCTGGTCCGAGTGAGAAGCAATCTCCCAGTTCCGCGTGGATGGCTTTTGCCAAGTGTTGTTTTCTCCAATCTTGAAGCCGACGGCGCTGACGGCAAGAGCCTGCATGGGACAGATCGTGACCTGCTCCTGGACATCGCAGATGTCCCAGAGCCCTCGTGACAGCGGAGAGACGCTCCTCGACAAACATCTGATTGCGCCTGACATTGCCTGGTTCCGTCCTGGTTCCACCCTGGTCCCTGCTGAGTGACCCAGACTCTGTCCCCTCTGCTTTCAGATACTTCTCGAGTCCGATCCACCCTTGGATCACACCGGACACTTCTGCTTCCCATCGCCTGCAGCATCTTCAGCTCCAAGCACCAAGAGCCTGCGTGTCAAAACCCGACGCCACTTCGACCCTATGCACCCGCTTCCTGTGGGTGAGGTAACATTGCAACACCGGTGTTCCCACTCTGGTACACACCTCTAGGGTCTGTGTCTGAAGTTTTGTTCCTCTAGGTTCAGCGGAAGTATCTTTAAACTCTCTTTGTGTAACTTTTACGCACCATCGACATTGCATTGGTGCAAGCCGCACTTTACGTGCTGCACCCGAATCCCGCGGGCTTTTCCCGACTTCAGCATTGCTGGTCCGAGACTGCTCCCAGCGATTCCCTAGGCCCTAGGCCTAACCACTGTTCGATTGGTATCTCTTATACCACTTTTGTAATATATGGTTTGAGTGGCCACCCGCCCTCATCCATAATTGTGCAACTTTGTATGTTATACTGTGCTTTTGATTTAACGCGTGTGCCCCTTTGCTCATAAAGAGTACTGGGGATTAATTTAGAAATAAACACATATATTTTTATAATATATACTTGTGTGGTGTCCTTTCATTTGATATTACAGGATTGTATGTGGTAAAACAGCTCGCTTAACACGACCTCTTAAATTAAGCCTTAAGGCTGCTTAGTCCATGCTACCCCTAGGATAGCTTGTCTAACAAGGTTGACTTACAACCAGACACCATAAGGGGTTGTTTGGACTGATACAAGGTGGTTCCAGAATTGGAAACATCACATATCAGGCCAACTTCTCACAACCTCATAGGTAAAAGACATGATGCTCGGAGGAGTGGTCTGCTGGGCTAGCAGGAGAGTCCGCAGGCCTGCTGCCCAGGTGTGCCTCACAAGGCCTCATAGGAGAGGCCTGCTGACAGAAAGGGCTATTTGGCTGGGGAGGGCCAGCAGGAGATTAGCATTGTGCTTGCTTGTACCACAGGCCAAGTGTCACTGTACACTGGGGCCTCTCAGAAGAGAGCCCAGGGGCCACCTGCCAGAATGTGTCTAGAACCGCCTATGGCTAAATGGCGCGATGGCTGGTGACTGATGCTACCAGGAAGAGGCGTTGTGTCCCGAGGGCCTCTTCGCCATGGGGGCTGCTGGCACGCTGTAGAAGGGTCCCTGTGTTCAGGGGCCTCACAGGAGAGCGACCAGGAGGGCAGTGCCTATGAGAGTAAACGAGCCACTCAAGGCCTCACAGGCAAGAAGCCTGGGGCCTAATGCTGCCAGGAAAGGACACTGCATTGTGCCCCATGAACCCACAGGAAATAAGCCTGGGACATGCTAGTACTGGGTGTCAAGGTCATTTGTGTCTCGCTGCTTTCTGACAGAGATGTCTGAAGCCTGCACCACAGTGTATTCGGGGCCTCACAGGAGAGAAGCCAGGGGCATGCTGGTACCGGAAACGTTCTGTGGGCCTCACTGGAGGTAGGCTCAAGGCTTGATTTTAAGCCTGCTCAGATTTAATCTGTAGTAAAAGCAGCTCCAGGCTGAACAGCCACAGAATTTCCATGACTTCTTTAAAACTAGTCTTCGTTCTGAAATGTATGCCTTGCAGCGGCTGTTGGACTTACTAACTGGCATCACTGCACCGTTCAGGCATGGATTCTCTCGAAGAGAAGCGCTGGCAGGGTTGAAACTGACAATGCGCCCAAAAATTAACCTTCCGTGCCAAAACAAATTTTTCATGATGCCATGTTGGTGAGAAGCCATATGGAATTTTTCTCGGATCCACGTCCCAGAGCATGAAATCCGATGACATCATCAGGCCAAAGGTTGTGAGATTTAATTTTCACTCAATCCTGAATGATTTTAAAACGTGATAAATCCTCTCTCTTTCTGCTCACAATGTTAGCAAGCTCGAAATTATACGGAATCTGGTGGCAGATTTTGTGGTAGTATTACTTCGTTATTTTACACTTTTCACACTTGTTAACACTGTTTGGACATGGGCTGCACCGCATTATTACCAATTTAATACCCTAATATAGCAATAGGAAAAGGAAAGGTGACCAGTTAACCTTTGCGAAGGGCCTTCCACTGCGCAACAGTAGGTATGGCTGCATTTTTAGTAACTTTTGATCCGTGTGAACTATAAACATTTTTTTGTTAAAATCTGCAGATTATGAAGAAGATGATAGATTATGTGGCACATGCTGCAAATGAATAATTATGCAGAAACCGCTGCTGCCCTATAATCGCATAAATCCTGGTGCCCTGGATACAAGTCCCAAGAAGCCAAAGAGAATGTGTATTTGCTGAGCTAACTTTTTGTTCTACATTGGATACCTTAACACGCAGGTTAGAGGTGACACAGCTACAATGGGCTCCTCCGAGAGCCAACCCTGTTTGTTTTGTCACCCATGTGATGTGTTGACACTGGGTCACCAAGCTGCACCAACACAGCCCCCACTACAGGTTAAAGAGCAGAACCTGTCCTAATGAGACTCTGCGGCACGAGCTACGACACACCGTCGCCCGTCTCTGTACATGGCTTTACGCTTCTTTGTGGCATAGAAAACGATAACATAAACACTCGGAGCAGTCGCAATAGGAGTTTAACAATTAATGACTGCGAGTCACAACAAAAAAGCACTTAGAAATGCAAATAGTTAAATGTAAGTACACTACTGAGGTCTTCAGAGATGGGATGTTTTATAACACATTTCATCAGTCTCTTGCTCCTTGACGGACAAGAGGTCGGATGCTTTTACTGATCCCCACTCGATAAGATGTTTAGTTAGGCTTGCACAAAGCACTGCGTTGGGAGAATCTGGCCCATGGCTTACTTACACTTTCTAAATTGACTGTGCCAAAGTACAATTACAGGGTGTCTGCTGACCTCTATGGACGATATGTGGGACGGCACTGAATTTTTTGTACGGTTTAAAAGAACATTACAAATTACTTGTCGGTGATCTTCAATAATGCTAAAAACAAGCAAAAGTGCTTTATGTGGGGAAAGAGAGAGAGAGCCGTAAACTGCACAAACTTGAAGACATATGCTGCCATGTGCCACGAGCACTGTGAGGGGGCTAGGCAAGCATGCCAGCATTCACGACTCAACCTAAAAACAGAGGAAGAAAGAATGTGAAGTTAGAGTGGGGCGGGGGGGAGCTCTTTGAAATGTGAAGCTCTCGCGAGGGGGGAGGAGAAGTGAGCGGATCCCTTTGAAGCACGCACGGCCTTGCGGCCGTGAAACAAGTGTGAACAAGCAACAAATGGCTTTCATGTGGTGATGCGAGGCAGGCGGATAGAAGCGCGTTCACAAGACCACATGCACTTCTGGAAATCCGCTTTTTTCGGAGCTTAGTTTAGCTCTTAGTTTAGCCCTAATAGTCTCGTCCTATTCATTCCTTGCGGAATGGAATAGGACGAGACCTAAAAAACAAGCAGCTGCGTATTTGGCCTAATGACGTCATGTTGTGTTTCTGCTGACGTGATAATAACCCACTACAAGTGGGTTTAAGGATCACCAGACACTGGAAAGGGCATTATTGAACCATCACAATACATGCATTGTGTGCGTTTTTTTTTTTATAATCGGCCATTTTAGTTCCTTTTGAATAGCTCATTCACACCATTTGTATTGTCTCAAAGCGCTTTATGACTCTATATGTTTTTACGATGCTGGGTCTTTCGCTGCCCAGAGTGCTTAAAAAAAAACATTTATGTGTGTTTTCTTTTTCGAAACAGTGAAGTTTGTGCAGAAATTAATAACATAAAATACTGCAATACTATTATAGTTTCTGGGCTTCCAAATGGGGGAGCGTTGTAATGGAAAGTAATTGACAAGTCCGAAATGGATCCACAAAAGTGTTTTTGCTGTTTGTTCCATGGTAACACCAGTCAGTCGTCTCGCATTCCGGCATGCACAGAGGGTGGCTTTAAAGCAGCAGATTTCCCTGCTGCTAGGACAGCTGGGGAGGTTAATGCACGTGTTGCCCAGACACGCGTAAAAGCAGCAGGCTGCAGATTTCATTCCTGCTAGAAAGTTCAGTGGGCTGCTGTTTTGAGGCAGACATAGTGTCTAACTTGTACTCTGAACGCTTAAATCTTAGTAATATAGCACATGGGGTTGAGTGATTAGTACAGAGATCTTTTGCCCACTTTCTGATCACTGATCAGTATTTAACACAAGCCTGGGAACTGTCTTACTGGCTGTACGAAACGGATTGGGAACCAAACGCATCCAAACTCTGAGAAAAACAAGCCACAGAGAGAAAACACGACATGCACAGGATCAAACAACCAGAGGGTGGAGCCGAGACTCGAAGAAGCTCGTAGCTCTGAATATTCTACGGTCTGCCCCCTGTCTGAGCCTGGGAGGCAGCAGAGCTCGGGTGGGTGGGGGAGGAGGAGGGGCAGGCGGTGACCTCACCGCAGCGGCTCGGAGGGAAGCAAGACTGCGTGCATTCTCTGAGGTGCGTGATCTGAGCTTTAGCTTGATGAACTCTCCCTGAACCTTCTCTGGACAGCCTCATCAGACAAGCTGATAAGAAAAGTATCGACGACAGCCGGCCGCAAAGCAGGACACGGTGTCCGGAGGGGCTGCCGAAAAACAAACAGGGTGGCACCCAAAAACACTCCTTTTCATTGGGAAGCCAGCGTTTATCATAAACGCTGACACTACCCAATGGAAAGGAGGGGTGGGGCTTACAGTTCCTTTTAGAAATCTTGTAGTTACAAGATCTCTCGGAGAGGCGGGGCAGCTTCGCTGCCACGCCCAGCCGAGACCTAAAAACCTGTGCCTGGCAAAGCCACTGGATGGCACAAAATCATGCCGTTCACAAGCCAGGTGCACAGCACAGGCACCCTAGCAGTCACCGACGCAGTCCCATGGCACACACCTCTACAGCACTGCGTGTCACGCATGCAACAAGCTGCGCAGCTGGAACATTTAACGTTATTAAACAGTGCCTCCTGCCCATGATCAAGGGGGGCAGCAGACACCCCGCTCGGCACCTGGCTCATAGTCCCCCCGCCCCAGTTGGTAACTCAAGCTGCTTTTTAGCAGGGGGTCCACGAGCCACCTGCAAAATTGCCCTCCCCTCCTGAAGGCGCACTGTCCTTTAGCCAACCGGAAGTAGGCCGGAGATCAAAACCGAGGTGAACAAACACTAACCTCCACCAAGGATGATCTGGGGCCTCCCAGGCTCTAAACTGTGCCCCTCAGCACCGGAGCAGTTCAGTCGCCCTGTCCATGCAGCCAAAATCTCAGTTGCCACAACGGCGACCCTGTGGCGTGCGACTAACTCCGAGCTTCGTGCATCTCATTAACCTTGGGGGCGCACTCGCTGCTGCAAGACCCTTGGAAATTGTAACTGCTCCCCGAGCTAAGCCCCACAATTAATCTCCCCCACACGCACAAACGTAATCGGGCAGCAGGGTCTGCCCTGTAGAGAGCCACTCGGGCTCTCCACTACAATGTATCTTTTCCCCCACACACGCACGCACAACCCCGGGGCGGGCTCGCGCCGGGGTATAAATAAACATGCGGAAGACCGCTCGGGGTCTTTCCGGCTAACCCTCAACTAGTGTCAGTGTCCCCTCATTGCCGGCACCTCCGTGCCACGTGGTAGGCCTCACCTGCCACTTTACACTGGCGACGAAGGCGGTCGTTTGCCACGCGTGCCCGCCGCCTCCTGCACGCTCCGCTGCGAGTGTTCCTGCAGCGGTGCCCACCCGCTACTGTGCGCTGTGCCCCCGTGGCCCGAGACCCGCCCACGCGTCACCCGTGAGGGTGCGCCTTCAGCTGGCGGGACTCGCGGTGCTGAGGAACGGCTTCTGCTTCCTGCGGGTGAGTGTTCCTTCTGCCCCGCCTGCGCGCTCACCGCGCTCCCCTCGTCTCGCCGGCCAGCGAGAAGAAAGTGCACCTGCAGGACCACGTGACTGCGGGCCGGAGCAGGCCCGCCTCTCTCCAGACAGCCTTCGAGCGGCGCCTCTGCAGCGTGTGCGCGCAGGGCTCCGCGCTGCACTCTGCTCTCGTTCCTCTGGCCCGCGCCGCACGCGCAGCTCCAACAAACATTGGCAAAAGCAATTCGGGCCCCGCTCTACCCATGAAAAAGAAGAATAAAAGAGGTCAGGAACACTAAAGACAAGACAAGACACAAGACAAGGAGAGAAAACAGGAGACACACACAGCAGCACGGGGTACCAGCAGACGACAAACCCCTGGCGCCCTACTTTAAGCACAGCCACGACCCCGGAAAGCACCAAACCTCCTCACACAGAGCCTCACCATGAGTCTAGATGCAGGAGCGGCTCAAGACGGAGTTGCTCAGCCACCGCCACCTGCAATCCTCCCACAGGCCCATGCCCAGGCAGGAAACCAAGCCCCTGCTGGACCCACTACTCCTGCACAGCCTGCCCACCTGCATGCCGGCGCAGCGCCCATCCCGCCGTTCAGCGAAACGTCGGACCCAGCTACGGCCGCGCTCCGATGGCGAGCGTGGGTCGGACGCCTCAATCTATACTTCAAGGGAACCAGAGAAACTGATGGGACGGTAAAGAGATCACTGCTCATCCTCTATGGGGGACAAGAAATCCACGACCTGTTCGAATCGCTCCCGAATACCGGACCGGAGGATGACTACGATGCCGCTGTTGCGGCCCTAAACGCCCATTTCGACCCACAGCTAAACAATGACTTCGAAAAGTTCAAGTTCAAGCGTGCCTGGCAAACTGAGTCTGAATCCGTCGACATGTACTATGCTCGACTCCGTCGACTTGCGAGCACGTGCCCGTTCACCGACCCCAGGGAAGAAATCAGGGATCAAATAATCGTCGGATGCAAGTCGAAGCTGCTAAGAAAATTAATCCTCAGGCAGCCAGGAATATCGCTCGATGAGATACTCGTCCTGGCCAGATCACATGAACTGTCCGATGCCAGAGCTGAAGAGATGGAGGTGGCGTTGCGCACTCCAGTCATTACTCCGACGACGGCGCGAACCCCGACCATCAAGGAAGAGCGGGTGGACGCCATTCACAGGCGATTCCCGCCGGTGAGGCAGCGACAAGGCCCGCCACGGACCAACCGCTGCGGGTACTGCGGAGAAGATCACCCGGCCGCCGCCACGTGCAGCGCCAGAGGCAAGACATGCCTCAAGTGCGGGCGCCTCAACCATTTTGCCGCTGTTTGCCGGGGAGGCAAATTCAAATCAGCAGGCCCACGTGCCCGTGCGGTGACGCAGCGGATCCACCAGCTATCACTCGATCAGGAGCGACCCCCGCCGGACACCGAGGCACAGGACCGACGGCCCAGGTACGAGGACGATGAAGATGACGAGGTATACATTGTCTCCTATGTCAGCCGAGCATCTACGAAACGAAGGCCACCGCCCATGTGCTCCATCACCGTTGACGGGACGAACGTCAACGCGCTGATAGATACCGGAGCGTCCGTCAACGTCATGGACTCGGAGCAATATGACAACATGTCCCCGAAGCCGATACTGGCACCGTCTACGGCAAGAATATACACTTATGGAAGTACGGAACCGCTCCCTCTTCGAGGGGTAATCCAAACCACAGTAATCAACGGGGAATACTCTACAGAGACCAAGTTCCATATCACAGAGGGCAAGAAAGGCACCCTCCTGAGTTGCCACACCGCGGAAGATCTCGGCCTGGTATTCTTCGCCAACCAGGTGCACCAAGCACATGCGGATTTCATGCTAAAAGACTTCCCTGAGCTGTTCAAAGGCCTCGGCAAACTCAAGGGGCGGAGGTTCAAACTCCACATAGACACTACTGTCAGGCCCGTCGCACTCAGGCATAGGCGGGTACCCTTCAATCTCCGGCCACAAGTAGAAGAGGAGCTACGGAAGCTCGAAGAGCTGGGGGTGATCGAGAAAGTGTCGGGACCGACACCCTGGGTCTCCCCGTTGGTCGTCGCCCCCAAGCCGAAGCAGCCAGGAGCCATTCGCTTATGTGTGGATATGAGACTCCCGAACACCGCCGTCAAGCGCGAGAGGCATATCACCCCCACCATGGATGATATCATAGCTGACCTCAACGGAGCGAAGTGGTTTTCGAAGCTGGACCTCAACTCAGGTTACCACCAGCTAGAGTTGGAGCCAGCCAGCAGATACATTACCACCTTTTCGATGCACGTAGGGCTGCGTCGCTACACCCGGCTCAGCTTCGGCGTGTCATCGGCAGCCGAGGTCTTTCAAAAACGCCATTCGTGAGGTGCTGTCAGGACTGACGGGTGTAATCAATCTGAGCGATGACATCCTAGTGTATTCTTCAACCCTTGAGGAACATCACACCAACCTGAGGGCGACCCTGCAGAGGCTTGCCGACAGCGGGCTGACCTTGCATTGGGCCAAATGTGCTTTCTACCAAGAATCAGTGGACTTCTTCGGATACACGTTCACCAGGGAAGGCCTCAAAGTGGACCCAAAGAAAGCGGAGGCGATCAAATCTGCCAGCACGCCTCGAAACCCAACTGAAGTGCGCAGTTTCTTGGGCATGGCCACGTACTGCGGCCGGTTCATTCCGAACCTGGCTGCCATCGCGGAACCCCTCCGAGCTCTCACCCGAGCTGATCAGAAATGGGACTGGACCGCGGCCGCAAACAAAGCGTTCCAGAACGTCAAGGCCGGTCTTCTGGACAACACCACTATGGCCTACTTCCAGCCAAGGAGAAGAACCGAACTGATTGTGGACGCCAGTCCCGTGGGACTAGGAGCCGTTCTCTTGCAAGAGTATGGTCCGGAAGAATGGAGACCAGTCGCCTATGCCAGCAAGGCACTGACAGACACAGAAACCAGATACGCACAGATAGAGAGGGAGGCCCTGGCAATCAAATGGGCCTGCCAGCATTTTCATCTCTACCTCTGTGGACAGGAATTCACTGTGGTCACGGACCATAAGCCTCTCCTACCCCTCTTCGCTGGGACCTCAAGATTGGCTCCCCCACGGATCGAACGGTGGGCCGTCCAGCTACAGGGCTATCGATTCAAAGTTGTGTTCCGGCCTGGGGCTCACAACCCCGCGGACTACCTGTCACGGCACCCGGACGTCACCTCACAACTGCCACCCACCGAGGACGGAGAGGAAGTGGAGGAGATCGTGCACATGGTCACGCAGGCCGCGTGTCCCGACAACATGACCCTCAAGGAGATTGGGGACGCCACGGCTGAAGATGAGACCCTCACGAAAGTCCGCTGAGCCCTCGAGGAAAATCAATCGGCCCGCTTCCTCGATGGCGCCGCTAGCCTCCGTCCAGAAGTCAGCCATGCGAGACAGCAGCTATGGCACATACGCAGTGAACTCAGTGTGGGAGAGGAGGGAGTGATCCTGCGAGGACACCTCCTCGTCATGCCAGAAAGCCTTAAACAACGAGCGTTAAGCCTGGCACACGTGGGACACCAAGGCATGGCTAAGACGAAGGCGCGCCTACGGAGCAAGGTGTGGTTTCCAGCGATGGACAGCCAAGTGGAGGCAATGATACGGTCCTGCCATGCATGCACGATCACCGGGGGCGAACCCCTTCCAGCACCGGTAATCACGGAAGATGCGCCTCGGGCTCCCTGGACCCAACTCAGTATTGACTTTGGCAGCTTCCCGGACGGAAGGCACATGCTGGTGCTGGTGGATTCCTTCTCAAAATTTCCTGTCGTGGAAATCGTCGCGTCCACAGCTTTCCCACACGTTAGAAAGGTGCTAAACCGCGTGTTCGCCACGATGGGACTTCCCGAGGAAATCAAGTCCGACAACGGAACCCCCTTTCAAGGGCGAGAATTCCAATCATACCTGGAATCCCTCCGAATCAAGCATAGAAAGATCACCCCGCTGTGGCCTCAAGCCAACGGAGAAGTGGAGAGGCTGATGCGGACAATAAACAGAGCCCTTCGTATAGCGGTGGACAACGGGGAAGATCCGGAGATAGCCCTGGATCAGTTTCTAGGAGCCTATCGGCAAACGCCGCGCTCGACGACAGGTGCGCCCCGGCTCACGTACTGTTCAAGCGGGCCCCCAGAGACGGCATACCCACTGTGAGTGCGTGGGTGCCGGCAGAGAGAGATGCCGAGGCCACCCAGGCAAGGAGACTGGCCACCAACGCCAAAGCAAGCCTACATCGCCACGCCAAAGAATCGGACATCAAAGAAGGGGATGCAGTGGTCGTCAAGGATCGCTATCCAGGATGGAAGTTTCGAACACCGTTTGAGCCCGAAGTGTGGAGAGTAGAAAAGGTTCAAGGGACAATGGTCACAGCTAAGAGAAACGGACAAACCGTGACACGAAACATATCATGCTTTAGGAGGGCAACTGAAGCAGCCGTTGGGCACCAGCGAGCGGAGGAAATGGAAGAGGAAGAGCTGGTGCTGGAAGACGCAAGCTGCCCTAGATCCCCGTGTTCTCTGCCAGGACCGACAAGCGGAGAGAGTCAACCGAGGCCAATGCCACCCGGCCTCGGCGCCGAGCGGAGTCAGCCAAGGGCATCAGAATCGAGCGATGATCCGAGGGCAACCCCGGCCGGGGCTGTCGAACCATCAGGGATCCGGAGTCGTCGCTACAGCCTGAGGCCCAATCCGGTGCCCAGCCAACGGCTGAGAGACTTTGCATGGACATCTCCGTGAACTGTGGTTCGAGTGTCCGGGAGCAGAAAGAACTAAAATAAAGGAGGGATGTAGAGAGCCACTCGGGCTCTCCACTACAATGTATCTTTTCCCCCACGCACGCACGCACAACCCCGGGGCGGGCTCGCGCCGGGGTATAAATAAACATGCGGAAGACCGCTCGGGGTCTTTCCGGCTAACCCTCAACTAGTGTCAGTGTCCCCTCATTGCCGGCACCTCCGTGCCACGTGGTAGGCCTCACCTGCCACTTTACATGCCCCCACTGCCCTAGTGTTACCCTCCCAGACCCGTAAGGAACCAGAAAGCTTAGAATATGGGTCCGTGCTTCGCTGTGCCTGTGCAGACAAGGAACCCACTTGGTCCGACAAGGCAGCACACGCCACAAAAAACCCGACACCACAGCCCAGGGGGCCTCGGGTCACCCACTCCGCCGCACAACTGTCCCCCTCCACACAGCACCATACTGAAGAAAGACTTGAGGGAGGGGACTGACAATATCCCTGCACTCACCGGGACTAAGCTCACAACAGCGGGGGACCGAGGTCAGACCAGGGACATGACATTGGCACACCCAAACGGCATCAGGGTAGTGAGCAAAGAGGATGCCAGTGGGCAGGAGAGGTATTTTTACCTCACTCCTGCCCGGGTCATACGCAGGCGAGCAGACCCTTAGGGGGTCCCCAACATTAGGCGGCTGCCTCGTGTGCCCTCATGTGGCACTAACGCGGCCGCCCTCTTAGGCGGGTCCCCTTTGTGAACCCCGGGCAGCCTCCAGTAAATGGAGGCAGGTAAGGGCTACACCAGCAGATAACAGCGCTGGGTCAGACCCCGGACAGGACTGGGTGGGGACAAGGGAATGGAGGCAGGGAAGGGCTGCACCAGCAGATAACAGCGCTGGGTCAGACCCCGGACAGGACTGGGTGGGGACAAGGGAATGGAGGCAGGGAAGGGCTGGACCAGCAGAACACAGCGCTAGGTCAGACCCCCGACAGGACTGGGTGGAGAGAAGGGAAAGGAGGTAGTCAAGGGCTGGAGCAGCAGATAACAGCGATGGGTCAGACCCCCGACAGGACAGGGTGGGGACAAGCGAATGGAGACCGGAAGGGCTGAGGCAGAACCCGGACAGGACTGGGTGGGGACAAGAGAAGGGAGGCAGGAAAGGACTGCACCAGCAGAACACAGCGCTGGGTCAGACCTCGGACAGGACTGGGTGGGGACAAGAGATGGGAGGCAGTCAAGGGCTGCACCAACAGATAATAGCGATGGGTCAGACCCCAGACAGGACTGGGTGGGGACAAGAGAAGGGAGGCAGGGAAGGGCTGCAGCAGCAGATAACAGTGGTGTTTCAGACCACGGACAGGACTGGGTGGGGACAAGAGAAGGGAGGCAGGGAAGGGCTGCAGCAGCAGATAACAGCGGTGGGTCAGACCTCGGACAGGACTGGGTGGGGACAAGGGAAGGTTTGCAGGTAAGGGCTGGGGCAGCAGATAACAGCGCTGGGTCAGACTGGGTGGGGACAAGGGAATAGAGCCAGGGAAGGGCTGCAGAGGCAGATAACAGCGCTTGGTCAGACCCCGGACAGGACAGGGTGGGGACAAGGGAAGTGAGGCAGGGAAGAGCTGGAGCAGCAGATAACAGCGCTGGGTCAGACCCTGGACAGGACAGGGTGTGGACAAGAGAAGGGAGGCAGGGGAGGGCTGGGGTCAGACCCCGGACAGGACTGGGTAGGGACAAGAGAAGGGAGGCAGGGGGTCAGACCCTTGACAGGACTGGGTAGGGACAAGAGAAGGGAAGAGCTGGGGCAGCAGATAACAGCCCTGGGTCAGACCCCGGACAAGACTGGGTGGGGACAAGAGAAGGGAGGCAGGGAAGGGCTGCAGCAGCAGATAACCGCTGGGTCAGACCCTGGACAGGACAGGGTGGGGACAAGAAAAGGGAGGCAGGGAAGGGCTGGAGCAGCAGATAACAGTGCTGGGTCAGACCCCGGACAGGACTGGGAGGGGACAAGAGAAGGGAGGCAGGGAAGGGCTGGAGCAGCAAATGACAGTGCTGGGTCAGACCCCAGTCTGGACTGGGTGGGGACAAGAGAAGGGAGGCAGGGAAGGGCTGGAGCAGCAAATGACAGTGCTGGGTCAGACCCCAGTCTGGACTGGGTGGGGACAAGAGAAGGGAGGCAGGGAAGGGCTGGAGCAGCAGATAACAGCGATGGGTCAGACCCCGGACAGGACTGGGTGGGGCCAAGGGAAGGGAGGCAGGGAAGGGCTGGACGAGCAGATAACAGCACTGGGTAAGACCCGGGCAGGACTGGGTGAGGACAAGAGAAGGGGGGCACCACGGAAGGGCCGGGGTAGCAGATAACAGGGCTAGGTCAGACCCGGGCAGGACTGGGTGGGGACAAGAGAAGGGAGGCAGGGAAGAGCTGGGGTCAGACCCCAGACTGGACTGGGTAGGGACAAGAGAAGGGAGGCAGGGGGTCAGACCCTGGACAGGACTGGGTAGGGACAAGAGAAGGGAGGCAGGGGGTCAGACCCTGGACAGGACTGGGTAGGGTCAAGAGAAGGGAAGGGCTGGGGCAGCAGATAACAGCGGTGGGTCAGACCCCGGACAGGACTGGGTGGGGACAAGAGAAGGGAGGCAGGGAAGGGCTGCAGCAGCAGATAACCGCTGGGTCAGACCCTGGACAGGACAGGGTGGGGACAAGAGAAGGGAAGGGCTGGGGCAGCAGATAACAGCGGTGGGTCAGACCCCGGACAGGACTGGGTAGGGACAAGAGAAGGGAGGCAGGGGGTCAGACCCTGGACAGGACTGGGTAGGGACAAGAGAAGGGAGGCAGGGGGTCAGACCCTGGACAGGACTGGGTAGGGACAAGAGAAGGGAAGGGCTGGGGCAGCAGATAACAGTGCTGGGTCAGACCTTGGACAGGACAGGGTGGGGACAAGAGAAGGGAGGCCGCGCCGCGCTCGACGACAAAGTGCGCCCCGGCTCACGTACTGTTCAAGCGGGCCCCCAGAGACGGCATACCCACTGTGAGTGCGTGGGTGCCGGCAGAGAGAGATGCCGAGGCCACCCAGGCAAGGAGACTGGCCACCAACGCCAAAGCAAGCCTACATCGCCACGCCAAAGAATCGGACATCAAAGAAGGGGATGCAGTGGTCGTCAAGGATCGCTATCCAGGATGGAAGTTTCGAACACCGTTTGAGCCCGAAGTGTGGAGAGTAGAAAAGGTTCAAGGGACAATGGTCACAGCTAAGAGAAACGGACAAACCGTGACACGAAACATATCATGCTTTAGGAGGGCAACTGAAGCAGCCGTTGGGCACCAGCGAGCGGAGGAAATGGAAGAGGAAGAGCTGGTGCTGGAAGACGCAAGCTGCCCTAGATCCCCGTGTTCTCTGCCAGGACCGACACGCGGAGAGAGTCAACCGAGGCCAATGCCACCCGGCCTCGGCGCCGAGCGGAGTCAGCCAAGGGCATCAGAATCGAGCGATGATCCGAGGGCAACCCCGGCCGGGGCTGTCGAACCATCAGGGATCCGGAGTCGTCGCTACAGCCTGAGGCCCAATCCGGTGCCCAGCCAACGGCTGAGAGACTTTGCATGGACATCTCCGTGAACTGTGGTTCGAGTGTCCGGGAGCAGAAAGAACTAAAATAACGGAGGGATGTAGAGAGCCACTCGGGCTCTCCACTACAATGTATCTTTTCCCCCACGCACGCACGCACAACCCCGGGGCGGGCTCGCGCCGGGGTATAAATAAACATGCGGAAGACCGCTCGGGGTCTTTCCGGCTAACCCTCAACTAGTGTCAGTGTCCCCTCATTGCCGGCACCTCCGTGCCACGTGGTAGGCCTCACCTGCCACTTTACATGCCCCCACTGCCCTAGTGTTACCCTCCCAGACCCGTAAGGAACCAGAAAGCTTAGAATATGGGTCCGTGCTTCGCTGTGCCTGTGCAGACAAGGAACCCACTTGGTCCGACAAGGCAGCACACGCCACAAAAAACCCGACACCACAGCCCAGGGGGCCTCGGGTCACCCACTCCGCCGCACAACTGTCCCCCTCCACACAGCACCATACTGAAGAAAGACTTGAGGGAGGGGACTGACAATATCCCTGCACTCACCGGGACTAAGCTCACAACAGCGGGGGACCGAGGTCAGACCAGGGACATGACATTGGCACACCCAAACGGCATCAGGGTAGTGAGCAAAGAGGATGCCAGTGGGCAGGAGAGGTATTTTTACCTCACTCCTGCCCGGGTCATACGCAGGCGAGCAGACCCTTAGGGGGTCCCCAACATTAGGCGGCTGCCTCGTGTGCCCTCATGTGGCACTAACGCGGCCGCCCTCTTAGGCGGGTCCCCTTTGTGAACCCCGGGCAGCCTCCAGTAAATGGAGGCAGGTAAGGGCTACACCAGCAGATAACAGCGCTGGGTCAGACTCCGGACGGGACTGGGAGGGGACAAGGGAATGGAGGCAGGGAAGGGCTGCACCAGCAGATAACAGCGCTGGGTCAGACCCCGGACAGGACTGGGTGGGGACAAGGGAATGGAGGCAGGGAAGGGCTGGACCAGCAGAACACAGCGCTAGGTCAGACCCCCGACAGGACTGGGTGGAGAGAAGGGAAAGGAGGTAGTCAAGGGCTGGAGCAGCAGATAACAGCGATGGGTCAGACCCCCGACAGGACAGGGTGGGGACAAGCGAATGGAGACCGGAAGGGCTGAGGCAGAACCCGGACAGGACTGGGTGGGGACAAGAGAAGGGAGGCAGGAAAGGACTGCACCAGCAGAACACAGCGCTGGGTCAGACCTCGGACAGGACTGGGTGGGGACAAGAGATGGGAGGCAGTCAAGGGCTGCACCAACAGATAATAGCGATGGGTCAGACCCCAGACAGGACTGGGTGGGGACAAGAGAAGGGAGGCAGGGAAGGGCTGCAGCAGCAGATAACAGTGGTGTTTCAGACCACGGACAGGACTGGGTGGGGACAAGAGAAGGGAGGCAGGGAAGGGCTGCAGCAGCAGATAACAGCGGTGGGTCAGACCTCGGACAGGACTGGGTGGGGACAAGGGAAGGTTTGCAGGTAAGGGCTGGGGCAGCAGATAACAGCGCTGGGTCAGACTGGGTGGGGACAAGGGAATAGAGCCAGGGAAGGGCTGCAGAGGCAGATAACAGCGCTTGGTCAGACCCCGGACAGGACAGGGTGGGGACAAGGGAAGTGAGGCAGGGAAGAGCTGGAGCAGCAGATAACAGCGCTGGGTCAGACCCTGGACAGGACAGGGTGTGGACAAGAGAAGGGAGGCAGGGGAGGGCTGGGGTCAGACCCCGGACAGGACTGGGTAGGGACAAGAGAAGGGAGGCAGGGGGTCAGACCCTTGACAGGACTGGGTAGGGACAAGAGAAGGGAAGAGCTGGGGCAGCAGATAACAGCCCTGGGTCAGACCCCGGACAAGACTGGGTGGGGACAAGAGAAGGGAGGCAGGGAAGGGCTGCAGCAGCAGATAACCGCTGGGTCAGACCCTGGACAGGACAGGGTGGGGACAAGAAAAGGGAGGCAGGGAAGGGCTGGAGCAGCAGATAACAGTGCTGGGTCAGACCCCGGACAGGACTGGGAGGGGACAAGAGAAGGGAGGCAGGGAAGGGCTGGAGCAGCAAATGACAGTGCTGGGTCAGACCCCAGTCTGGACTGGGTGGGGACAAGAGAAGGGAGGCAGGGAAGGGCTGGAGCAGCAAATGACAGTGCTGGGTCAGACCCCAGTCTGGACTGGGTGGGGACAAGAGAAGGGAGGCAGGGAAGGGCTGGAGCAGCAGATAACAGCGATGGGTCAGACCCCGGACAGGACTGGGTGGGGCCAAGGGAAGGGAGGCAGGGAAGGGCTGGACGAGCAGATAACAGCACTGGGTAAGACCCGGGCAGGACTGGGTGAGGACAAGAGAAGGGGGGCACCACGGAAGGGCCGGGGTAGCAGATAACAGGGCTAGGTCAGACCCGGGCAGGACTGGGTGGGGACAAGAGAAGGGAGGCAGGGAAGAGCTGGGGTCAGACCCCAGACTGGACTGGGTAGGGACAAGAGAAGGGAGGCAGGGGGTCAGACCCTGGACAGGACTGGGTAGGGACAAGAGAAGGGAGGCAGGGGGTCAGACCCTGGACAGGACTGGGTAGGGTCAAGAGAAGGGAAGGGCTGGGGCAGCAGATAACAGCGGTGGGTCAGACCCCGGACAGGACTGGGTGGGGACAAGAGAAGGGAGGCAGGGAAGGGCTGCAGCAGCAGATAACCGCTGGGTCAGACCCTGGACAGGACAGGGTGGGGACAAGAGAAGGGAAGGGCTGGGGCAGCAGATAACAGCGGTGGGTCAGACCCCGGACAGGACTGGGTAGGGACAAGAGAAGGGAGGCAGGGGGTCAGACCCTGGACAGGACTGGGTAGGGACAAGAGAAGGGAGGCAGGGGGTCAGACCCTGGACAGGACTGGGTAGGGACAAGAGAAGGGCTGGGGCAGCAGATAACAGTGCTGGGTCAGACCTTGGACAGGACAGGGTGGGGACAAGAGAAGGGAGGCCGCGCCGCGCTCGACGACAAAGTGCGCCCCGGCTCACGTACTGTTCAAGCGGGCCCCCAGAGACGGCATACCCACTGTGAGTGCGTGGGTGCCGGCAGAGAGAGATGCCGAGGCCACCCAGGCAAGGAGACTGGCCACCAACGCCAAAGCAAGCCTACATCGCCACGCCAAAGAATCGGACATCAAAGAAGGGGATGCAGTGGTCGTCAAGGATCGCTATCCAGGATGGAAGTTTCGAACACCGTTTGAGCCCGAAGTGTGGAGAGTAGAAAAGGTTCAAGGGACAATGGTCACAGCTAAGAGAAACGGACAAACCGTGACACGAAACATATCATGCTTTAGGAGGGCAACTGAAGCAGCCGTTGGGCACCAGCGAGCGGAGGAAATGGAAGAGGAAGAGCTGGTGCTGGAAGACGCAAGCTGCCCTAGATCCCCGTGTTCTCTGCCAGGACCGACACGCGGAGAGAGTCAACCGAGGCCAATGCCACCCGGCCTCGGCGCCGAGCGGAGTCAGCCAAGGGCATCAGAATCGAGCGATGATCCGAGGGCAACCCCGGCCGGGGCTGTCGAACCATCAGGGATCCGGAGTCGTCGCTACAGCCTGAGGCCCAATCCGGTGCCCAGCCAACGGCTGAGAGACTTTGCATGGACATCTCCGTGAACTGTGGTTCGAGTGTCCGGGAGCAGAAAGAACTAAAATAACGGAGGGATGTAGAGAGCCACTCGGGCTCTCCACTACAATGTATCTTTTCCCCCACGCACGCACGCACAACCCCGGGGCGGGCTCGCGCCGGGGTATAAATAAACATGCGGAAGACCGCTCGGGGTCTTTCCGGCTAACCCTCAACTAGTGTCAGTGTCCCCTCATTGCCGGCACCTCCGTGCCACGTGGTAGGCCTCACCTGCCACTTTACATGCCCCCACTGCCCTAGTGTTACCCTCCCAGACCCGTAAGGAACCAGAAAGCTTAGAATATGGGTCCGTGCTTCGCTGTGCCTGTGCAGACAAGGAACCCACTTGGTCCGACAAGGCAGCACACGCCACAAAAAACCCGACACCACAGCCCAGGGGGCCTCGGGTCACCCACTCCGCCGCACAACTGTCCCCCTCCACACAGCACCATACTGAAGAAAGACTTGAGGGAGGGGACTGACAATATCCCTGCACTCACCGGGACTAAGCTCACAACAGCGGGGGACCGAGGTCAGACCAGGGACATGACATTGGCACACCCAAACGGCATCAGGGTAGTGAGCAAAGAGGATGCCAGTGGGCAGGAGAGGTATTTTTACCTCACTCCTGCCCGGGTCATACGCAGGCGAGCAGACCCTTAGGGGGTCCCCAACATTAGGCGGCTGCCTCGTGTGCCCTCATGTGGCACTAACGCGGCCGCCCTCTTAGGCGGGTCCCCTTTGTGAACCCCGGGCAGCCTCCAGTAAATGGAGGCAGGTAAGGGCTACACCAGCAGATAACAGCGCTGGGTCAGACTCCGGACGGGACTGGGAGGGGACAAGGGAATGGAGGCAGGGAAGGGCTGCACCAGCAGATAACAGCGCTGGGTCAGACCCCGGACAGGACTGGGTGGGGACAAGGGAATGGAGGCAGGGAAGGGCTGGACCAGCAGAACACAGCGCTAGGTCAGACCCCCGACAGGACTGGGTGGAGAGAAGGGAAAGGAGGTAGTCAAGGGCTGGAGCAGCAGATAACAGCGATGGGTCAGACCCCCGACAGGACAGGGTGGGGACAAGCGAATGGAGACCGGAAGGGCTGAGGCAGAACCCGGACAGGACTGGGTGGGGACAAGAGAAGGGAGGCAGGAAAGGACTGCACCAGCAGAACACAGCGCTGGGTCAGACCTCGGACAGGACTGGGTGGGGACAAGAGATGGGAGGCAGGCAAGGGCTGCACCAACAGATAATAGCGATGGGTCAGACCCCAGACAGGACTGGGTGGGGACAAGAGAAGGGAGGCAGGGAAGGGCTGCAGCAGCAGATAACAGTGGTGTTTCAGACCACGGACAGGACTGGGTGGGGACAAGAGAAGGGAGGCAGGGAAGGGCTGCAGCAGCAGATAACAGCGGTGGGTCAGACCTCGGACAGGACTGGGTGGGGACAAGGGAAGGTAGGCAGGTAAGGGCTGGGGCAGCAGATAACAGCGCTGGGTCAGACTGGGTGGGGACAAGGGAATAGAGCCAGGGAAGGGCTGCAGAGGCAGATAACAGCGCTTGGTCAGACCCCGGACAGGACAGGGTGGGGACAGGAGAAGTGAGGCAGGGAAGAGCTGGAGCAGCAGATAACAGCGCTGGGTCAGACCCTGGACAGGACAGGGTGTGGACAAGAGAAAGGAGGCAGGGGAGGGCTGGGGTCAGACCCCGGACAGGACTGGGTAGGGACAAGAGAAGGGAGGCAGGGGGTCAGACCCTTGACAGGACTGGGTAGGGACAAGAGAAGGGAAGAGCTAGGGCAGCAGATAACAGCCCTGGGTCAGACCCCGGACAAGACTGGGTGGGGACAAGAGAAGGGAGGCAGGGAAGGGCTGCAGCAGCAGATAACCGCTGGGTCAGACCCTGGACAGGACAGGGTGGGGACAAGAAAAGGGAGGCAGGGAAGGGCTGGAGCAGCAGATAACAGTGCTGGGTCAGACCCCGGACAGGACTGGGAGGGGACAAGAGAAGGGAGGCAGGGAAGGGCTGGAGCAGCAAATGACAGTGCTGGGTCAGACCCCAGTCTGGACTGGGTGGGGACAAGAGAAGGGAGGCAGGGAAGGGCTGGAGCAGCAAATGACAGTGCTGGGTCAGACCCCAGTCTGGACTGGGTGGGGACAAGAGAAGGGAGGCAGGGAAGGGCTGGAGCAGCAGAAAACAGCAATGGGTCAGACCTCGGACAGGACTGGGTGGGGACAAGGGAAGGGAGGCAGGGAAGGGCTGGACGAGCAGATAACAGCGCTGGGTAAGACCCGGGCAGGACTGGGTGAGGACAAGAGAAGGGGGGCACCACGGAAGGGCCGGGGTAGCAGATAACAGGGCTAGGTCAGACCCGGGCAGGACTGGGTGGGGACAAGAGAAGGGAGGCAGGGAAGAGCTGGGGTCAGACCCCAGACTGGACTGGGTAGGGACAAGAGAAGGGAGGCAGGGGGTCAGACCCTGGACAGGACTGGGTAGGGACAAGAGAAGGGAGGCAGGGGGTCAGACCCTGGACAGGACTGGGTAGGGTCAAGAGAAGGGAAGGGCTGGGGCAGCAGATAACAGCGGTGGGTCAGACCCCGGACAGGACTGGGTGGGGACAAGAGAAGGGAGGCAGGGAAGGGCTGCAGCAGCAGATAACCGCTGGGTCAGACCCTGGACAGGACAGGGTGGGGACAAGAGAAGGGAAGGGCTGGGGCAGCAGATAACAGCGGTGGGTCAGACCCCGGACAGGACTGGGTAGGGACAAGAGAAGGGAGGCAGGGGGTCAGACCCTGGACAGGACTGGGTAGGGACAAGAGAAGGGAGGCAGGGGGTCAGACCCTGGACAGGACTGGGTAGGGACAAGAGAAGGGAAGGGCTGGGGCAGCAGACAACAGTGCTGGGTCAGACCTTGGACAGGACAGGGTGGGGACAAGAGAAGGGAGGCAGGGAAGGGCTGGACCAGCAGAACACAGCGCTGTGTCAGACCCCGGACAGGACTGGGAGGAGACAAGGGAATGGAGGCAGGGAAGGGCTGCAGCAGCAGATAACAGCGCTGGGTCAGCTCAGTACTAAATTTAATCTCAAGAATTCGGCCGGGAGGTGGGGGTGTGGAGGGTATATAATTGAGGCGCCTGGCACAGGGCCCTCTTCCTCCGGGGAATTTCCACAAGAGAAAAGGTGCTGCTGCTACAGAGTGTGAGGTGAGGGGGGTCCGGGGAGCAGTGGGCCTTGGGCGGGACGGAGTACCGTCAAACAGAAGGGGAGGTGAGATGCTGCTGCACGGGGTTTGTGGCTGGACACGCAGACAGCAACCTGGTTTATTTAGGTTTGTGAGAATGCTAATGTTGTGATAGAGGGGAAAAGGTAATGTGTCAACAGGAACGCAGGTAAAACACAAGACAAAACGTGAAGTTAAGGAGCTTTAATCCATCCAGACTGTAGCAAACATAAGAAGTAACGCGCTGACACTTCTAACTGTGTTTGATGTACAATGAAAGGACTCAAGTATACCACAACGCGCGTGCACTTGTAGAGGCTGGAGAGGATCGACAGCAGTGAAAACACACCAGTGGGATGAGAGCTTCACTGCGCCGGCAGTTCAGAGCCCGCGCCGGATCCGGAGTTAGTGCAGTGAATCCGAGCTGGGGGTACGGCGGGGGTTGAAGCATCATACATGAGCGAGGGGGGGTGCGGGGCTTTGACCACCAACAGAGGGGGCAGAGAAGGACAATGCAGGGATAGCAACGGGGGCACCAATGTGGAGGGGGGGGGAGAGGTGGGGTAGGGTCACGGGGGGGGGGGGGGGAGAGGCAGGGGGGTCGGGGAAACGCTCGTGAGAAGGCTGTCTGTCGGGTGCAGGACCACAGAAGGCAGAGACCAGAGGGGGCGGATGCGGCACAGACAGGCGGTGATCCTCGGCGGCTAGCTAGGACAGTGTGTGCCCCCCCGCAGTCGAGCTCCTCGGGCCCGGGGGCAGAAGAGGGGAGGGGGTCGAGGCTCGGTCCTGCCTGCTCCGGAGCTTGAATCTCGGCGCGCCTCTCAGCCTCCTGTGACCCTGGGCGGTCGGTGTGTCTCCCAGGGAGGGGGTCGGGAGGGGGGGGGGTGGGGGGGGGGGGGCGGGCAGAAGACATTTCAGTGTGGGGGAGCGGGCGGGAGGGGCATGGGGGCCGCTGAAGACAGGGGTGTGATGACGAGGCTGAGGCCGGCGGGGCCAGGCTGCCCCGGGGGAGGGTTTAGAAGACCAGAAGAATGGCGAAGGGGCCTTGGAGGTGACGGACCCGGGGCCGCGACCCAGGGGCTGAACCTGACAGCTGCGTGGCCTGGAGAGCGCGTCATGACCGGTGGACCTATGAAACGGGAGAACAACTCCACGTCACTGGAAGGCGGAAGAGAAGAACCCGGAAGTAGCGGAGCACGAGGAAGCGCAGAAAAGTCAGCTGTCCACCGCTGACCCCAGAGACGAGGGGCGCGCGAGGCCGACGTCACAACTGACCCCAGAGACTTACCAACTGACCTGTAGTGAATGAATGTCCATCAAGTTTGGTAATAAATCTTCTTTATTCCTCAAGATATGCAGTACAGATAAAAAGGTGCTGCCAGCTTGTAAACGAACTCCAGACTGACAAGCACTCCACACACGAGCATAGTGACATACACACATTCTATGCATGACCTACAACAGTTGTATCATTGCTAAAGAAGCACTTCTACAAATAACATTATAAGCATTACTACACATCCTCCTCCTAAAATAATAAAAAACAAAATCAACTTAAAGAATTATTTACAGACAAAATCATTTAAAAATCTTGGAGTAACAACACTTCTACCACTTCTGGTAAGAACAAGAGGTTGCAAACTCTCAGCGACAGGAGGATTGTGATCACATTGAATTAGAGAAGAAGATGGCACAGAACAAGGCTCTTTACCAACGTTCTGAGGTTCTTCGACCAAAGACTCAGATCCAGGAAATGGAGTTGAAGACTGACTAACAATATTGTCACCTTCAGAGGGAGTTGAAGACTGACTAACAATATTGTCTCCGTCAGAAGAATCTGTGCTGGAATCCAAGGACACAACTGGAGTCAACCACCAAAAGTCACCACACACATCCCCCTTCTTGTTTTTACAAGGATCAGACCCTCTGGCAAAAGCAATCTTACTCATGTGATGAATGGAACCATCATCTAATAAGACGGTATTACGCATTACTTTAGTGATTGTCTTGGGATCAGAAAATCTAGGTTGTAACTTCCCAATTTTCTTGGAAGATTTAACTCTAACCAATTGGCCAACTTCAACGTGAGTATCTTTAGTACCATGTTTTCTATCATAATACAATTTGCTTTTATCCTGAGACTTGCAAATATTCTCTGTGACCTTGTCAGAATTCCAAGCATACTCTTTGCTTCTCCCCATCCACACAGGATTTAATTTGGAATACGGAAATCTGCCTCTCATTAAACCAAATGGACTTTCACCACACGTTTCATGAATAGTGATTCTATAAGACCATAACATTTTGTCAAGTTCGCCATACCAGTTTTTTCTGTTCTTGTTGGCTAATTGCAAGGTTCCTTTAATAACCCTGTTGACCCTTTCTACAACAGAATTGCCTTGGGGATGATAAACAGCAGAAAATCTTTGCTTTATACCAGATGATTCCATAAAGACCCTCATGGTATCAGATTTGAACTGAACGCCGTTGTCAGTTAGAATAGAAGCAGGAAGACCTTCTCTGATAAAACACTCATCCAAAAATGATATAACAGTTTCAGTGTTGACTCTGTTAACTACTTTCAATTCGATCCATCTGGAGAATAGATCTACTAAGACTAAGATGAACTTGATAGAATCATCTTGCCACACAATAGGTCCCATAATATCTAATGCTAATTCCTCCCAGGGTAATTTGGGACACCTAAGTGAGGACATTGGGGGATTAAGCGTTTTTTGACTTTTGTCAGAACACTCACATTGCACACATTCTTACCAACTGACCCCAGAGACGAGGGGCGCGCGAGACCGACGTTACCAACTGACCCCAGAGACTTACCAACTGACCCCAGAGACGAGGGGCGCGCGAGACCGACGTTACCAACTGACCCCAGAGACTTACCAACTGACCCCAGAGACGAGGGGCGCGCGAGACCGACGTTACCAACTGACCCCAGAGACTTACCAACTGACCCCAGAGACGAGGGTCGCGCGAGGCCGACGTTACCAGCTGACCCCAAAGACTAGAGGCGGTGTAATATGTATTAAGGTAAGATGTGTTTGCACTTTAAGGAATGTTGGCAATGCTGATGTTGAGGATTCCATCTTGTTCTAGAGTTAGAATATGCTGTCAGGCTGTGTGTATCATTCAAAGGAGAAGACTTCATGAGAGAAGAACTGGTCGTGGGTCCTTACATGAATAAATACTTTATTTGAATATTCAAGCCTCCATCTGGATTACTTGGCAGTAAACCCCTACTACAGCGCACAAGGCCCACGCCGCCAGCTGACCCCAGAGACTAGAGGCGCGCGAGGCCCACGCCGCCAGCTGACCCCAGAGACTAGAGGCGCGCGAGGCCCACGCCGCCAGCTGACCCCAGAGACGAGAGGCGCACGAGGCCGACGCCGCCAGCTGACCCCAGAGACTAGAGGCGCGCGAGGCCCACGCCGCCAGCTGACCCCAGAGACGAGAGGCGCACGAGGCCGACGCCGCCAGCTGACCCCAGAGACGAGGGGCGCACGAGGCCGACGCCGCCAGCTGACCCCAGAGACGAGGGGCGCATGAGGCCCACGCCGCCAGCTGATCCCAGAGACAAGAGGCGCGCGAGGCCCACGCCGCCAGCTGACCCCAGAGACTAGAGGCGTGCGAGGCCCACGCCGCCAGCTGACCCCAGAGACGAGGGGCGCACGAGGCCCACGCCGCCAGCTGATCCCAGAGACAAAAGGCGCGCGAGGCCCACGCCGCCAGCTGACCCCAGAGACGAGAGGCGCACGAGGCCGACGCCGCCAGCTGACCCCAGAGACGAGGGGCGCACGAGGCCCACGCCGCCAGCTGACCCCAGAGACTAGAGGCGCGCGAGGCCCACGCCGCCAGCTGACCCCAGAGACTAGAGGCGCGCGAGGCCCGCGCCGCCAGCTGACCCCAGAGACTAGAGGCGCGCGAGGCCCGCGCCGCCAGCTGACCCCAGAGACTAGAGGCGTGCGAGGCCCACGCCGCCAGCTGACCCCAGAGACGGGAGGCGCGCGAGGCCCACGCCGCCAGCTGACCCCAGAGACGGGAGGCGCGCGAGGCCCACGCCGCCAGCTGATCCCAGAGACAAGAGGCGCGCGAGGCCCACGCCGCCAGCTGACCCCAGAGACGAGAGGCGCACGAGGCCAACGCCGCCAGCTGACCCCAGAGACGAGGGGCGCACGAGGCCCACGCCGCCAGCTGATCCCAGAGACAAGAGGCGCGCGAGGCCCACGCCGCCAGCTGACCCCAGAGACTAGAGGCGAGCGAGGCCCGCGCCGCCAGCTGACCCCAGAGACTAGAGGCGTGCGAGGCCCACGCCGCCAGCTGACCCCAGAGACTAGAGGCGCGCGAGGCCCACGCCGCCAGCTGACCCCAGAGACGGGAGGCACGCGAGGCCCACGCCGCCAGCTGACCCCAGAGACGGGAGGCGCGCGAGGCCCACGCCGCCAGCTGACCCCAGAGACTAGAGGCGCGCGAGGCCCGCGCCGCCAGCTGACCCCAGAGACTAGAGGCGCGCGAGGCCCACGCCGCCAGCTGACCCCAGAGACGGGAGGCGCGCGAGGCCCGCGCCGCCAGCTTCTCCCTAGAGACTAGAGGCGCGCGAGGCCCACGCCGCCAGCTGACCCCAGAGACGGGAGGCGCACGAGGCCCGCGCCGCCAGCTGACCCCAGAGACTTGAGGCGCGCGAGGCCCACGCCGCCAGCTGACCCCAGAGACTAGAGGCGCGCGAGGCCCACGCCGCCAGCTGACCCCAGAGACTAGAGGCGCGCGAGGCCCGCGCCGCCAGCTGACCCCAGAGACTAGAGGCGTGCGAGGCCCACGCCGCCAGCTGACCCCAGAGACGGGAGGCGCGCGAGGCCCGCGCCGCCAGCTGACCCCAGAGACTAGAGGCGCGCGAGGCCCACGCCGCCAGCTGACCCCAGAGACTAGAGGCGCGCGAGGCCCACGCCGCCAGCTGACCCCAGAGACTAGAGGCGCGCGAGGCCCGCGCCGCCAGCTGACCCCAGAGACTAGAGGCGCGAGAGGCCCACGCCGCCAGCTGACCCCAGAGACGGGAGGCGCACAAGGCCCGCGCCGCCAGCTGACCCCAGAGACTAGAGGCGCGCGAGGCCCACGCCGCCAGCTGACCCCAGAGACTAGAGGCGCGCGAGGCCCACGCCGCCAGCTGACCCCAGAGACTAGAGGCGCGCGAGGCCCGCGCCGCCAGCTGACCCCAGAGACTAGAGGCGCGCGAGGCCCACGCTGCCAGCTGACCCCAGAGACGGGAGGCGCACAAGGCCCACGCCGCCAGCTGACCCCAGAGACTAGAGGCGCGCGAGGCCCACGCCGCCAGCTGACCCCAGAGACTAGAGGCGCGCGAGGCCCACGCCGCCAGCTGACCCCAGAGACTAGAGGCGCGTGAGGCCCACGCCGCCAGCTGACCCCAGAGACTAGAGGCGCGCGAGGCCCGCGCCGCCAGCTGACCCCAGAGACTAGAGGCGCGCGAGGCCCACGCCGCCAGCTGACCCCAGAGACGGAGGCGCACAAGGCCCACGCCGCCAGCTGACCCCAGAGACTAGAGGCGCGCGAGGCCCACGCCGCCAGCTGACCCCAGAGACTAGAGGCGCGCGAGGCCTACGCCGTCAGCTGACCCCAGAGACGGGAGGCGCACGAGGCCCACGCCGCCAGCTGACCCCAGAGACTAGAGGCGCGCGAGGCCCACGCCGCCAGCTGACCCCAGAGACTAGAGGCGCGCGAGGCCCACGCCGCCAGCTGACCCCAGAGACTAGAGGCGCGCGAGGCCCGCGCCGCCAGCTGACCCCAGAGACTAGAGGCGCGCGAGGCCCACGCCGCCAGCTGACCCCAGAGACGGGAGGCGCACAAGGCCCACGCCGCCAGCTGACCCCAGAGACTAGAGGCGCGCGAGGCCCGCGCCGCCAGCTGACCCCAGAGACTAGAGGCGCGCGAGGCCCGCGCTGCCAGCTGACCCCAGAGACGAGAGGCGCGCGAGGCCCGCGCCGCCAGCTGACCCCAGAGACGGGAGGCGCACGAGGCAGACGCCACCATGCAGCGCTCCGCCACGTTCCTACAGGTGCGCGATTGACATGGGTATGGGCTAGGCTGTCAGGGGGGGCAGACTCCATCACCCTGGGGTGGGGGAGGGGTGTTTATTTCCGGAGTATGGTGGCAGAGCCAACAGCGAGAGTCTTCAAATCTAGTCTTCCATCCAGGGTTAAGAGTCCTGGGTCGGGGTGAGCCCCAGGCCCTGGATCCGAGCCCTGCTTTGGTATAATAACCAGTGCTTTAAATGGGGAAAAATAAGTGCAGGTACTCTTACAATCAGGCTATGAGTGTAGCAAGTGGGCGAGGCTAGAGGTTGGGCTATGGACAACACATATAAGACACTTCTACTACGAGGCCGATTACATATTCTTAAGTACGCAATCACAGAAACAAGCAGCAATGCTCACACAAGCATTCATTCCCAGAATGTCCTTTAAAATACCTCCCTAGTGTCTGGATTCTCTCCCTCTTTCACTTGCTTTTCTCACTCACACACACACACACACAAACATCCATAAACAAGCAGGCAAACACCCAGACACAAACAGATAGACACTCATTCAAAAGACTTTGTTGGGATAAAGGCCATTTTACACCCCTTATCTCCCACAACTTTCTTAATTGCTGCTATTGCTGCTGTCAGCGGGATGCCTGGATTCGAGTGTGTGCACACATACACACCATGGTGTGAATGTGATTGACAGCACAGGGCCTGAATGGACCCTGCTCTGTCAAACACAGCATGGTGGGGAACACCGGACATTATGTGAATGAGCCCTGCCGAATAGTTTAGAGGTGGCTCTGCTTGGGTTACAGAGATGCTTTGGCTGTCAGACAGCCTTGTTCGCACTCGTGAGCTCTAGCAAACATAAACGTACCTTTGATGAGTACCGGTACTCTCCTTGGCAGCAGAGAAGTGCCGGTATTCAAAGCGATAAAAATGAGAAGTGCCGGTACTCAGTACCGGTGAGTACCGGCCCATTTAAAGCACTGATATTAATTGAAATAAGTGCTTCACTTTGAGATGCAGTGAACCCATCCCCCCTAGACAGCCACATGTTTAAAATAGACACTAAACGTGCAGTGAGCTCAGAGTTAAATGTTTAGTCAAAGCTGTGCAGTCGCCCCTCTGGGCCGGGCCTGTATGAAGCTTAAGGGTCCCCATTGCTCCCTGAACCCCCTCCTTTGTAATGGGGCTCCCCAGTGACTCTCTCTGCGCCTCCATTACTTGAGGAGGAGTGACCTCATGAGGCAGACGGTCAGACTGATTTGCATATAGCCATGTCTGAACTGGGGTGGCAGAGTGGGCTAAAGAACGGTGATGGATTAAACCCAGATCTTTTGACTTGGTGTGAGTGTTTGATTGGTTCAGATGCTCCGTCCATTACCACCCCCTTTTGTACCGCGTTTGGCCGCCATAAGTGTGGCAGGGTATGCTCAGACGTGAGTCCCTTGCAAGCTTGTTTCTGGTCCAGGGAAGGCATGGCTTGGTAGTTCGGGCTGGACTGTTCCCATGAGGCACAGGGTCAGACTGATTTGCATATAGCCATGTCTGAACTGGGGTGGCAGAGTGGGCTAAAGAACGGTGATGGATTAAACCCAGATCTTTTGACTGGGTGTGAGTGTTTGATTGGTTCAGATGCTCCGTCCACTACCACCCCATTTTGTACCGCTTTTGGCCGCTATAAGTGTGGCAGGGTATGCTCAGACGTGAGTCCCTTGCTCACTTTGCCACTGGATTCAAGCAAGCCGGGCTGAAGACGGCTGGAATGCCAGAAACCGGTCCTCGGAAGCTTGTTTCCGGTCCAGGGAAGGCATGGCTTGGCAGTTCGGGCTGGACTGTTCCCATGAGGCACAGGGTCAGACTGATTTGCATATAGCCACATCTGAACTGGGGTGGCAGAGTGGGCTAAAGAACGGTGATGGATTAAACCCAGATCTTTTGACTGGGTGTGAGTGTTTGATTGGTTCAGATGCTCCGTCCATTACCACCCCCTTTTGTACCGCTTTCGGCCGCCATAAGTGTGGCAGGGTATGCTCAGACGTGAGTCCCTTGCTCACTTTGCCACTGGATTCAAGCAAGCCGGGCTGAAGACGGCTGGAATGCCAGAAACCGATCCTCGGAAGCTTGTTTCCGGTCCCGGGAAGGCATGGCTTGGCAGTTCGGGCTGGACTGTTCCCATGAGGCACAGGGTCAGACTGATTTGCATATAGCCATGTCTGAACTGGGGTGGCAGAGTGGGCTAAAGAACGGTGATGGATTAAACCCAGATCTTTTGACTGGGTGTGAGTGTTTGATTGGTTCAGATGCTCCGTCCATTACCACCCCCTTTTGTACCGCTTTTGGTCGCCATAAGTGAGTTCCGTTCAGTTCTTAGATGGGACACGCTGCGTCAACGTACCTTAAGTTGCGTTGCGCTTCCACGACAAGCAATGTCACAGCGATGGGAAATGCTGCAAAGTTCAGATACAAAGAAATAAAGACGTGAAGATCTTCCAGACGCAGCATGCTTCTCGGGGATACGAGAAGCTCTCGGTTCGATGCGTGGACTACAGCGGCGACATCCAAGATGCAACGGCAGCAGCTCCTGCCGCTACGCTCTTCTCCCACGATGCGTAAAGCTTCTGCTCAATGCAACAACTACAGCGGCGACATCCAAGATGCGACGGCAGCAGCTCCAACGGCGGCGCGCTTCTCGGGGGATGGGAGATGCTCTTGATCGATGCTGTGCAATGCGACAGTTCTAGCGGCGACAACCTTCACTAAAAGTTGTATTTTATTATTCTGAGTTCAGGCATACTGATGGACGCAGTGCAACAAATGGAGCAGCACATGATATAATTTTGATAATTTAAAAAACGAATTGAGGAATAAAAAAGTACGCACAGAGTATCTACATTTTTTCTAAACCAGTAGTAGGTATATTGTGCCTCGGCGGAAAAGTAATATTTAAAGAGGTCCGGAGCACTGAAGCCTCCTCTAGCGTAGTCCAGTGTGAGTATAGTCCAGCTTACCCTGGCCTGCTTTCCCCCACATATAAAGCGAGTGAGAGTAGAGCGGACGTCCCTGAAAAGCTTAATTGGGATGTTACAGAATAAATATAAAAAGCGTGGTAGCACAACCATTTTAATGATCGCTATTCGATCTGCCAGGGAGAGTGGCAGCTTGTTCCATCTGTCTACCTGCTGTTTGAGAGCGGCATTTGCTCTGCCATAGTTCTCCTTGATCACCAGTTAGGGGTCCCGGTGTATCCACACACCCAAGTATTTCACCGGGTCCGTAGTCCACACCAAAGGGTAGTCCATAGTTGCAGGGGCGTGTTCGTTGTTAGTGGTATAACCATCGATTTTTCCAAATTCATTTGTAGTCCTGAGAAGAGTCCAAACCGAATATATTCCCTTAACAACCTTAACACAGTATTATCTTTGTACAGTGATATACCTACCGAGCGATGTAAGAAATTCAGTGCAGATTCTCTGTGGCGCTGCCGTATGATGCAAGCCAGTGGCTCAAGTGCCAGTGCAAACAGTAGAGGTGAGAGGGGGCAACCCTGATGGGCACCCCTATATATTTGAAATGGGTGTGCTGTCAGTCTCCCCCACTCGCACCAGCGCTACAGGGCTGTTGTACAAAAGTACTATTCAACCCAGAAACAGTGGCGGGAATCCCATGCGGCGCAGTACAAGGAACATGCCACTCCACTCAATGGAGTCAAATGCTTTTGCCGCGTCAGGAGGACCGCTGCGGCTGGCAGTTCAGGGTTCAGTACAAGGAACATGGCAGAGATAGTTCTCAGATTATTAGACGTGGACCGCTCCGGGATGAATCCCGATTGGTCCGGGAGAACCAGGTTGGGCATGAGGGGCTGAAGCTTGGTAGCTAATATTTTCACCAGTATGTTAGCGTCCAGGTTTATCAGATTCACACTTTGTCCGGGGCTTTTCATTTTTTTTAACAGCATAATTATCAGGGTTTGGCGGAGGGACGATGGCAGTACGCCAGTGTCATGTGCCTCTGCATACATTTCAAGCAGATAAGGCGCAAGCAGATCGATGTATTCTTTATAGAATCCAGCCGTAAGCCCGTCGGGCCATGCCGCCTTTTGGTTGGGCAACGTGCATACCACCGCCTTTATATCAGCTTCATCTATAGGTTGGCAAAGATTGACGGTGGCCATCCGACAGCCACGCACAGGCAATGTCTGATAGATAGACGTCCGCGTCCGTCGCACTCCCCCGTGCTGTGTGTAAATCAGAGTAAAATCTGCGGAATTGTTCCACTATCGCCTAAGGGGCGTAATGCTCTGTGTCCTGCTGGTCTGTGAGCTTAGTTATGTGGTGATAGTCCTCACAAATTCTTATTATAGTGGCCAAATTTCTGCCCGGGCACCCTCCATCATACAGATCTCTCCCTGACTCATGGTGGGGGGTAAGATTCTATGGTAGAAGGCCTCCTAAAAAATCCACAGTAACGCCAGTGGCAGAGTACGCTCAATATAACTCCGGTGGAAACCCATCTCCAGGGGCCTTAGCCCCCAGGAGCATCAGTAGGGGGAGACATCGTTTACCACGCATCCATTTCAATGTGGTACTATTACATTGTGGTTTTCACTATGTAAGTCATTTCATCGGCTTGCACTGGAGGGCGTTGTAGACTAAGGAATAGTGTAAATTACTGTTTCCACATCTTCCCTACAGTATGTAGACTGGAGTTGGAATAGTAATTCACACTATTCCTAAATCCAGCCCCCCTCCAGCGCAAGTCGATGTAACAACTTGCGTTGTGAAAACCACCATCTAACAGACCGCGTTGAAATGGCCCTCGTTGTACTATCGTACATCCATCAGTAGTGCCTCCTGTACTTCCTCAATGAACAGCTGTGAGTCCAGCTCTTTAGAGGCCAATGAGGGGAGGTGCATCAGGGTCAGTGTTTGCAGGAATGGTGTGTATCGGTTCTCCCTGACCGCCGGGTCTGCTGCATAGACTGTCTGTTGCTGTCGTTGGGACACCTCGAGGATTGAGGCCTTGGTGTATACGGTCTCACCTGTCGATGATCAGTGGTCAGGGTAGGGGCCTGCTCCCTCTGGAGAATCCAAGCTAGAAGGCGCCCGGACCTGTCCCCCTCTCCATGCAGCTGCTGCTGATACTGACGGAGTGTATATTTAATCTAGTCTTTCCCATATGTCACTGATGCGTGTACGTACGACCCACTCCAGAGCAACAGCAGCAGCTGGGTTGGTCAGATCTGCAGTACGTGCTTCCGCTAATGCCATCTCCTCTGCCCTGAGGACTCGTTGCAGCTGCCTGCGAACGCCGCATGTCAGTCTCATACAGGCCTCCCATACCACCACTTTCAGTGCCTCCCATTCTGTTGCCCTAGTGGTGGTCGCACCCTCCCAGTAGATTGTCATTTAGTCCGTCAACACATGGGATGTGGTTTCCTTCCCAATCAGGTCTTCTAGAGTGTCTGCTGGCATTTGCCATGTTCTGCGTAGGTGAGTGGGGGTGACCCAGCGTGCCACCCAACTGATCAGACGAAAAGGGGAACAAGGGAAACCCTACTCACAAAGGAACCAGGGTAATGCGTTTATCCAGAAAACAATGGTTCCTGTGGCATATTAAATGTACAATGCTCAGTCAGTACATAGCTCTATGCAATTCAATTATTAGAGGGAGGATGACAAAGAGAGAAACACACTCGTACCAGTTTGTAACACTTTCTTTGTATTTCAAAAAACAGTTAATACTGCAATTATATCTGCAACGTACACACAGTATAAAAAGGTGCAATGTGTCCCAAGTGATATTGTGAGCAAAACAAGGAAAACGTGTAACAGTAAGTAGTATGTACAAGTTTCAGCTGGGAATATTTACAAGAGAATGGAAATTGACCATGAACAATAATATAAATATATAACACATAACACATACAACACATAATACATAATATATAACATGGTCTTCGTAGAGATATTACAGGGTGTATAGGATAGGTTTATTTCTCTTCTCTCTCTTTTGATATCTCTCTTTTTTTTTTTTTTCTTGTTTCTTCCCCGGTCATAGTAAAGGCAGGAGTCCATGATGGAGTGCTATCTTCTGGTTTTTTCAGATAGACAGAGGAAAGGTTTCCCAGGGGGGCTGGGGGGTTAGGCAGGGGCACAGGGGGGGGGGGGGGGTTGCAGGGGAACATTTTTTTAAAAAGTCCTAATTTCTGCTCTAATTTTGCTGTATGTTTGTTGTTGTTGTCAAAGGGACATGTGGCTGTCCGATGTTTTCTTCTGGTTAGGAGTCTATTGCAGATCAGCTTTCATAAATTTGGTGGTACTGATAAAGTAGGGATGTGGGAATATCAGTATAATGAGTAAATTGGCAATTCTCTCCTGGAACAATAATGGTTTGCGAACAAGTTCAAGGAAAAATAACATTATGCAATATCTTCGTGACTCAACTGCACAGATTATAGTACTCCAGGAGACTCACCTGGCCAAGTCTGAAATGCTTTCCCTGGTTAAAAAGAACAGGTGGATCGATATTTGTATAACGACATCGCATTCGATACACACTAGAGGAGTGGCTATCATTTTAAAAAAAATCTATAAAGGCGAGATTGGTCTCTAAGCTGGTAGACTCTGGTGGTCGGTGGGTAATAGCATCAGTTATAATATCGGGGTCTCCAATTACTATAGTGGGATACTATGGTCCTAATCACGACGACCCGTCGGTTTTGAAGATTCTCTTTTCACACCTGTATCTATTCCCCGAGCCGGTTATCCTAGCAGGCGATTTCAATATAGTTCTGGATCCCGTAGTAGATAAATCACCCTCTAACAGAGCTAAAATTGTATCTAAAACTAGGTCTTACCTGCTATATAGCATGAAGCAGCTAGGGTATAACGACATCTGGAGATCACTGCATGGGCTGCAAAGAGGAGTCACATTTCGAAACTACAGATATCACCACCAGTCTCGAATTGATTTGATTTTGATTAGCCAATCATTAGTTAACCTGGTTAAATCTGCTGCCCATTTACCATTTCATTTATCAGACCATGCGGCGATTCTTTTAGATTTAGAAGGGTTTCCCAAGAGTCGTTCAAGAAATTGGTCCTTTGATCGTTCATTGCTCTCCTCGCCAAATATCATTGATGCTCTCAATGTGGAGGTGCAGTTTTTAATGGAAGCAAATTTGGGTTCTGCCTCTTCAGGTGATATATGGGACACACTTAAAGCATTCTTAAGGGGCTACATAACTAATAAAGCTTCACATAAGAACAAGATCTACTGGGAAGCAGTGGCCTCCTTAGAATTGGAGATGACTAGAATTCAAACAGAAATTGCTAGGCATCCGGACGCCCTTTCGACCACAGTACACGAGTGGCAGAATAAAGTGACCACCTTAAAAGGATAGCTAAGCTCAGTTCTAAATGCTAGGGTCTTAGAGAGATGGGAAGCCAGTAAGTTGGCACATTTTGAGTATGGCGAGTGGGCCGGTAAGCTGTTGGCCTAGAAGACGAAGACCGAGCAGGTTCGAAATAACATTAACTCAATTACGTCCAGTGGTGTAACATTCTCCACCGACGTTGACATTAGGGGAGCACTCCGAGATTTCTTTAGTGAAATATACTGCGAAGATAAGAACGTTGAAACCAAGCAGGTTGAAGATTGGCTGGCAGGGGTCTCTCTTCCTGCACTGTCACCAGAACAAAGCACTGCACTGGAAGATCCTATCTCTCGGGAGGAAGTAAGGCTGGCAGTTGCTAGTAGTAAAAAAGGTAGGGCATCAGGTCCAGATGGTCTGCCGTCTGAAATTTATAAAGCCTTGCTTCAAACGACCCTTCCTTTCTTAACTGAGTTGTTTAATAAGATCCTCCAGGAAGGGACGCCCCCTCCTACTTCATGGGATAGTGCCTTGATAACACTGATATTAAAACCAGGAAAATCAGCAACTAATTGTGGGTCTTCTAGACCAATTTCTATCTTAAATACAGCCTATAAAATCTTCACATCTGTGTTGGCAAATAGGTTGGGGGCAGTTGCAACAAACATCTTGCATACAGATCAAAAAGGTTTTGTAAGGGGGCGTCAGCTATACGAGTTGACCTATGATCTCATAGGTGCCATCGACATGGCGACAGTGGCGTCACTTCCCCTGGCAGTTCTTACTTTGGTGCCACCAAGGCCTTCTATAGGGTTAATTGGGTTTACCTATGGGAGGTCTAGGGTAAATTTAACATCGGTGAAAAATTCAGGCGTGCAGTCAGACTCTTGTATAGGAATCCATCAGCCTCTATACTTGTCAACGGGGAATTATCAAACCCATTTAACATCACTCGGGGTACCCGTCAAGGCTGCCCCCTCTCCCCCCTTCTGTTTGATCTGTATATAGAGCCTTTTGCTCAACGGATTCGGGACAATTGTAATATCAAGCCCTTTATTTTTGAAGGATGGGAGAGGAAGGTAGCCTTGTATGCGGACGATGTTCTCATTTTTTTGTCGGAACTTCGCTCGGCATTTCCGGCTGTAGTTGCGTTGGCTGAGGAGTTTGTATCCGTGTCTGACTATGAAGTCAATGCTGCCAAGATGGATATAATAGTCTGGAATGACCCTGTGCCTGTGGCAGGGGTACAGCTAAGTCCAGTCCTGTGCTACTTGGGCCTAAATATATATAATGGTATAAACGAGATAGTTCCATCAAATTTCTCGCTTATCGCCAAAGAGTGTCGTAGGCTAATGAAATCATGGTCTTCACTTCCGTTATCTTTACTGGGCAGATCCAACTTAGTTAAAATGACTATTCTTCCGAAGGTTACGTTTTTATTTAACACCATCCCCCTTTTTTTTTAACCTACAATGATAGCTAAACTCCAAAGCGATATATGCTCTTTTATTTGGATAATCGCATTCCTAGAATAGCTTGGAAGAAGATCAGGCGCTGAAGAGAGAAGGGTGGTTTGGCAGCGCTTGACCTACAGCTCCATGGGTGGGCCTTCCAGTTTTCCCATGCCAGGATGCTGTTAAAATCTCCGATAAACTCGGGATGTAGGCATATGTTTGCGGCACTGCTTAGAGGGGAAAAGGTTGCTGATCACGAATTTTTGGTTAAGTTTGGGGACCCCAAGTTAGAAAAAAAAATAAAACTGAAGGTGTTGAGAGATATATGTAAAACATGGGTCAAACTCAGGCGTTCCATTAAAATTGATTATTATTCTTGTAGGGCTCCATTATGGAATTCACCTGGATCCCTGAGCTGGCTCCTGGATAGCCTTGCAGTACCGCTGCGAGAGGCAGGATTGGTGGTATGGGGGGGATCTCTGAGTTCAAATATAGGGGCTGGTTTTTCTAGGTTTAAATACCTGCAATACAAAGCTGGGCACACTCACAGATTTCTGTTAAGGGTAGGTTTCAGTTGGGTGGGGGGATAGTAATATAGTGTCCCTCTTAACAGACAAGCCTCCAACTAAGAAAGAGGTCTCACTCTAGTACAACCTTTTATTGGATGAGGTCGAGGGTGAGTTCCAGTTGCCTGATTTGCTGTGGGCCACACATATTACTAACAATAGCGTGGAGAACTTGTGGTTTGAGTCTTTCAAGATCATGTGGAATATTGTGAAACCATCTTGGCTACGCCGAAACCACCTGTTCACTTTGCATAGGGCCTACTATTCGCCACAACGCCTGTCAAAGTTTTCAGATAATTCACCTGTGTCATGCCCTAAATGCGGTTTGATAGCTGCCTCCGACCTGCACATGTTCTTAGATTGTCTAGTTTTATCACCTTTTTGGAATGCGGTTTGCCTATCACTCTCCACTTCCTTGGGATCCCAAGTTATATTATGTCTAGCTCTTGTTATCTTTGGGGTTTCTCCGAAGTTTCAGGGGCTGGCAAAAAATTTACTTTTTTATGGTATTTTGTTGGCCAGAAGGGAGATATGTAGGAGATGGAAGGACCCTCTACCTCCTTCCTTGCTGGATTGGCGCACTTCTGTGCTAAAAATATCAAAGTTGGACCTCTTAAGATCAGGCAACTCACGCAAGAGAAATTTCTGGCTTTTATTAAATTGGTAATGGTTTATTAATTGACCGTGGGTTTTTTTCTCCCCCCCCCCCCCAAGGTCCAATGATTACGCTGCTTGGCACCTCTTCCACGTTTGTATATACCCAATAAGGTTGACATCGGTATAGAAATGGGTATTTTAATGCAGCATATGACCCTGACGGTTGTTCCAATGTGGTGTCGTTGGAGTTTGACAATATTTACTGAGGGGCAACTCGTGTTGCGCCACTTAGAGCCCCTACCAGTTTCCTGTGACAGTAAGTTCATCTCCAGGTGCTACTATTTGATTACCAAGGGCGAAATATGAGGACAAAAAAAAATATAAAAAATAATAGAAACAGTCATTAATCAATGGCTATCTACAATCATATGTTTACACAAAACAGAGCCACTCAATATTCCCAAAGGGACTGGGTATTATCAGTAACAATATACACAAATGTCCCTGTAGGAATTGTTCGATCAATATTCAATAAATTCCAATGTTGCCACCAAAGTGATCAATTATTAAACAAAAGCAAGGAAAAACAGATTTAAACTAGTTTTTATTATTCAAAATATTCTTTTTTTCTTTTTTCATGCACAAATGTAAAATATGGCAACAAAAATAGAAATAATTCTCAGTAGTATATGGCAACTTGCCAAAAGTTGCCATATACTACTGAGAATTATTTCTGTCAACATAGTAGTATTTTTGTTGCCATATTTTACATTTGTGCATGAAAAAAGAAAAATAGAATATTTTGAATAATAAAAAACAGTTTAAATCTGTTTTTCCTTGCTTTTGTTTAATAATTGATCACTTTGGTGGCAACATTGGAATTTATTGAATATTGATCGAACAATTCCTACAGGGACATTTGTGTATATTGTTATCTACAATCATAGGCACTGTGTTATATAGTTAATTTCCTATGGCGTCGACGGCGTTTCGACCCGTGAAATGGGGGTCTCGTCAGGACTGGACAATGGGGGACATCTAAAGAAAGGAGAGTCAGTGAGGATATATAACTATGTGTACAGTCGCATTGAATAATAATTATTCACGGACTTGTAATAGAGGAATATACCTTGCAATGTGTTTCATTCCATAACGCAACCCATGCGTGAGAAAAAGTATATTTAATTTACTTACAGTGAACCCAGCTGGGCACCGTCGAAAAGCAAAAGAAGAATAAATAAAACAGATGCAAGGATATTAAAGATGCACAGTGAAAACGGACTGAAAGTTAGTCAGATAATATAACTTACCACTGTAGGTGGTAGAAATCAGTGGAATTCCTAGATTGAATGTGGCGGTCGATGCCGTCAGTGCGAGGGATGACCAGGAAAGTGCCTAACAAAGAGAGTGCCCCTTAATTAAATTAATATCCAAATACTGGTACTCGTCTTGGTATCTATCAATCGTTTAAGGCATGGATTATATCATACCTGTTCGCCAATTATCTGAGCTCAATCGCATCTATCCGAACGTCTGTATCAGTCAGAAAATTTTGTGTGGCGCGGGAAGACGTCATCACGGTTATAACGTGATGCGTGTAATACGTACGCAGCCATCGCAAGGAGGACCGACAGCTCCATCCTCGTTTGGTGGCTCACTGGTGTAATGTTTACATTTTTGGTCTGCAAAAGTTATCCAATGTGGATACTTAGATGTGATCGGCATACTAATAGACATACTGTGAAATCCCTGTATAAAGGCAATATAAAAACCATCTTACTGTTCAAATGTAAAACATTCGATAGACACAAAAGCAACAAGCATTTGCAATGCAATAGGTCTCGCATTAGGAAGTTTTGAGCTATTGGTCTTGTAAATAACAATATTTCTATCTATGTTTTTGTTGTTCAGAAATAGGTAAGTTAATAGCTTGGTCATTTACAACTGCAATAGTTATAATTTTGGCAAATGTTACACTTCTAGCATTTGTAATGTAGCTTTTTGTATCATTGAGGCAATATATTTGAACTAGTAATGATGTTGTGGTGCTGAGTGATGTTGTAGTTGTGCTGAGTGGTGCTGTGGTGGTGCTGGTGATGTTGTAGTGATGCTGAGTCGTGTTGTGGTGGTGCTGTGTTGGTACTGTGGTAGTACTGTGATGGTGCTGAGGTGGTGCAGTGGTGGTGCAGAGTGGTGTTGTGTTGGTGCAGTGGTGGTGTTGACAAATAGTGTGGTGGTGTTGTGGTGTTGCTGTTGTGGTACTGAGTGTTGCTGTGGTAGTGCTGAGTGTTGCTGTGATGGTGCTATGTGGTGCTGTTGTTGTACTGAATGATTCTGTTGTGGTGCAGAGTGTTGCTGTGGTGGTACTGAGTGATAATGTAGTGTTACTGATTGGTAATGTGGTGGTGCTGACTGGTGTTCAGTGGTGCTGCTTAGTAATGTTGTAGTGGTGCTAAGTTGGTGCTGAGTGATAATGTAGTAAGGCTGCGTGATAATGTAGCGATATTGAGTGGTGCTGTGGTGGTGTGAGTGATAATGTGTTGGTGCTGAGTGCAAAAACATTGTAGTGTAATACATGAAAGTGCTACGAGGGGTTTGCGTACTAGCACTGAGACAGCTATTAAAAGATTATGCAGAGTAGCGTTATAGAAGCCAAACTATGGGCCTTTGCTATAAAGCAGTGAAGTAGTTAAAATGTATATATTTTTTGATGAAAAATCTTATTTTAAAGTAAAAGCGACTTGTGCATCTCTTTAATAAAAAATATATGGACAGCTGAATATGAAATAGGCAACTTATTAATGGTATAAAACTCTGTGTGTGAGCGCTAAATACTTGTGCATGTTATGTTAATGTAATATGAGGGAGATTGAATGCTGCAGTGGCTGCTTTAAAACTGACACTTCGTATTTACTAGTAAAGTAAGGCACGTTTTCATTTGTTATTTGCAAACATGCATTCTGTTCGATGCAAAACAATTGTTGAAATGTAAGGTGCAAAATCATTTTGCTTACTGGCACCAAGACAGCTATTAAAGGATCATGCAGAGCTCAGCAGGCAGTGGAGCGCATTAGTTCTACACATAGGAAGTATTGATAGTTAACGGTGCACACACACACACTTACAATAAAGGTGTTCTATTGCTGTAAGCACAGACTGCAGCCAAGAATAAAAGCTGAACAGAGTAGAGTTAGAGAAGCTAGAGGCATGGGCCTTTGCAGAAAGCTGCAAAGTAGTTAAAATGTTAATCATCTCTAATAGTAAATAATAACTGTAACTAAAAGTGACTTGTATACCTCTGAAATAAAATATATAGACAGTTGAATATGAATTAAGGAACTGATTTATGTTGAGTAAGAGTTTGTATGCAAGCGCTAAACACTTGTACATGCTGTGTCATTGTAATATGTGGAAGGTTGAATGCTCTAGTGGGTGCTTTAAAAAGTGACACTTGCTATTTGAATGTGGCCCTTAAGAAACTCTTCTCTGCTGTGGCAGATACAAAAAGGAATTGCTTACAGACATTTTAGTGTATCTAGCTTGCCAGCCTTCTCTAGTGCTAGATAATCTGCCTAACTCTGATTTATGCTACTAGCGGCAGACACTTCTGCTTGAAAGTAGCGAAGTGCTCTACAAGCTACAATAATAAACGTAGGCAAGAAGAGGTGGCAGAGAGCACTAAAGCAATCTGTTCATAGGAGATTAAAAATATGACAAAGCAAAAGAAACATGCGCCCGATAATTGCTTTCAAAAGGCTAGATAATCTGCCTTACTCTGACTTATGCTACTAGCGGCAGACACTTCTGCTTGAAAGTAGCGAAGCGCTCTACAAGCTACAATAATAAACGTAGGCAAGAGGAGGTGGCAGAGAGCACTAAAGCAATCTCTTCATAGGAGATCAAAAATATGACAAAGCAAAAGAAACATGCGCCGAATAATTGCTTTCAAAAGGTGCCGCAGCTCTAAATCTCAAAAACTATGAAGAAGCTGAGTACGTGATGTCCCTTGGTAGCATAAAGGAAACTGTTGTTTATACGTTTTTTTGGGACGTTTTTGCATTCTGATTTCTAGCAAGTTACATTCTTTACTTAAGCTTAATTGGTAACGTTAGCATTGCATTATATATGTATGGCAAAAAAATAACAAGCAAGCTGATAGCGAAACTGCAAGCTGCTCGTGCACACACGCTTACGCACTGAGCATGCGTGCTGTCAACTTTGCCTGGGACATGGGCGGGGGATAGAGCGTGTGGTAGTGTCTAAGTTCTTGTGAGTTGACGGAGCTTTGTGTGTTGCAACCTGTGTGAAGGAGCAGAACTTGCAGACGCTTTCTACAGAAGTCTACTCTGACTGGTAAGTGGGGCATGCTGTATGTATGGAGCGCGTGCTATGCTGTATGTGTAAAGCACTTGTTATGCTGTATGTGTGAAGTGTGTGACATGCTGTATGTGTGAAGCGCGTGGCATGCTGTTTGTGTGAAGCGCATGGAATGCTGTATGTGTGAAGCGCATACTGACGTTTTAAAGAAGTTCTAAACACGAAAACGCAGCGAACAGCAGTGCGAATGTTTGAATGTGTGTTTGTTTTGTATTTGCAGATTGTACGAAGCTTACCTAAAATGGTGGCTTTAAGTTAAGTTGTGCGTGAATGTTGGCGCATGGCGTTACAGTAAAAGTACGAAAAAGCAGCATTTTAGCAAAAAATAGAAACGCGTTTGTTTTGTAATGTTGCTTACTCTTAACACAAATGTAGTTACATTAGAAAAATAAGAATTGAAACGTATTTAAAAAAATTATTGTTTTTGATACGCGCAGTCAGGGCAATTGAAAAGCAGCCCTCGAACAAACGTAAGCGTGTTAATTGAAAGGCAGTCATCAAAGAAACGCGTTTTAATTTGGATCTTAACTACTTGTACTATAAATGAAGTTAGTATGGTATTTATCGTGCATGAAATTATTAGTGATCGTATTAGTGATCGTATAGTTCGAGGAACGGCGTTTTTATTAATCAATGAGAAGACGTTGTTTGCGGCTGTTGTTGATGTTTAATGCAAACGTACTTCTTAAAATAATTACTCTTGATAGGCGCAGTCGGGGCGTGTTAGCAAATAACTAAGCGTGCCGGCAGTAAGGGCATGTCAGCAAATAAGTGAGCGTGTTAATTGAAAGGCAACCCTCGAAATAATGATTGTAGCTGAGCGTATTTGTGTTAATTGAAAGCCACAAACGCGCTCAAGCTCCATAAAATGCCGACTTTATTTTTTATTAAGTTGTACGTGAATGCCCAAAATCTATTACACATGGCAAATGTACAAGGACAGCTAGGCATAGTAGGGCGTGGTAATTGAAAACAACGAACGCATTCTAGCTTCATAAAATGCCGACTTCATTTGCGGGTGTTGTCGACTTTTACTTTAAACGTAGTTTGTAAAATAATTAAAAGTGAGCGTGTTAATTCAAAGGCAGCCCTCGAAATAATGATTGTAGCTGAGCATAGTCGGCCGTGTTAATTGAAAGCCACAAATGCGCTCAAGCTCCATAAAATGCCGACTTTATTTTTAAGGTGTATGGTTTGAGCGGCAGACCCTGATGCAGAGGTCTAGCCCGGGACCAGGGTTCAATTCCCCGCCTCGGTGGGTCTTGGGCTCAAAAATTCCACGGACCTGATAATTCTCGCCTCGGTGCCTATTCCAATCATGGAGTCCCACTCTGCAACTCTGGACAATAGCTTGCTTAATCTCCACACCGGCCCCCACAATGCTAAGGATGCCTGGCCTCCACCTTGGGATGCCCAGGAGTGGACGCCTCACAGGGAAAGCCAGGATGGGTTCGAAAGCGGTATTCGTACAAGCGCCTTGAGACGCTTGCGGGTGAGTAGTGCGCTATACAAGTATCAATTTACATTTACATTTACGTGAATGTCTAAAGCCTATTACACATGGCATATTTATTATGTTGTATTATGTTGGCAATCATACCAACTTTACAAGAGCACGCCTTTACAAGAGCACGCCTCAAACTCGACAGCGAAAGCCCAGGCTCCACAGCGAAAGCAAAACTAACACCGCACACACAGCAAGCAGCCAGCAGCGCGCTCCCGCGGACAAACCTGATACTGGAAAAGCGCGCGTCCGACTCGTGTCTACATTCCCAGAAACGGGCAACAATAGTTGTCGAGCAGACAGCAAGCAATGCTTCGCATTGCTACGTCTAGGCTGGACCTAAAGACAGCAAGCAATGCTTCGCATTGCTTGCATGTCTAGGCTCGACCTAAAAATGAATTCACAAAGGCGATATCATAACACTAGGTTAAAGATCGTGAATTAAACATATCTCAAAATATACAAAAATTACAGAAACAACATAGTTCATGAAAGCATTTTCGTTATAGTGCGCCACTCCTGCAATTGAAGAGTAAAAACTAACCACACATGATGTATACAGAAGCATAGGTTTACAGCTTAAATTTAGAGTCTACAATATGTGGTATGTAATGTGTCTATTTAAGTCGTGAGAGTAGATACAAATCCTCTCCATTCATCAGCGGAATTCAACCCCTCATTAATTGAATTGATTTTATCAATCCAATGACATTCACGGCGTTGTAATATTTGTGCAATATCACCACCTCTCTGAGGCACTGTTGCAATATCTAGGACTTGCCATCTCATCTCATCTACTGAATGGTTCTTCTCTTTGAAATGAGCCACAAGAGGTGCAGTCATAACTGATTTTCTTATGCGGCTGTGATGTTGCCCTATCCTGGCCTTCACAGGTTGCTGAGTCTGTCCGATGTACGGTAAACCACATGGACACCAAATGCAATACACGACATTGCATGTATTACAGTTGGAGAAAAATTCAAATGTCTGTTCGTAGCTGCCATGTTTAAAGATGTTTGTTTTTGCTGTAAGTGGACAGATCACGCAGTTGCCACACACGGGTGGTGGCCTAGAATGGGGGGAAGATTCCAAGTTGATTCTAGCGTACCGCTTTTCTTTCTGGTTATTTCCGTAGATGACCTAACCAAATGATCTTTTAAGTTTTTTGCTCTTTTGTACGCAAACAGGGGTACTTCAATTTGTGGGTCAATGCTTTTAATTATATGACAATTTTTTATGATTGAATTTCGGATCTTGTTGGTATGGACCCCAAAAGTAGTGGCACATACAATTTTTTGCATTTCCTTCTTAGGTGGAGAAGTGTGGCTCAATGATTAGAGCGGCAGACCCTGATAGAGAGGTCTAGCCCGGGACCAGAGTTCAATTCCCTGCCTCGGCAGGTCTTGGGCTAAAAAATTCTACGGACCTGATATTTCTCGCCTCGATGCCTATTCCAATCATGGAGTCCCACTCTGCAACTCTGGGCAATAGCTTGCTTAATCTCCACAACGGCCCCCACAACGCTAAGGATGCCTGGCCTCCACCTTGGGGGTGCCCACGAGTGGACGCCTCACAGGGAAAGCCAGGATTGGTTCCACAGCGGTATTCGTACAAGCGCCTTGAGACCCTTGCGGGTGAGTAGTGCGCTATACAAGTATCAATTTACAAGTATCAATTTAGGTCTGGTAACCAGTAATTCTTCTCGTGGGCAATACCAGGCGCGTTTCAACGATCTTTTCACTATTTTATTTGGATAGCCTCTCTTCAGTAATTTGTTTTTTAAGATTTCTGACTCTTTCAGGTAATCTTCTCGTCGAGCACAATTACGACGAATTCTCAAGAATTGTCCGAAGGGCAATCCGTTCCTTAGTGCTCTCGGATGTTGACTCTTATATGACAACAATGTGTTGTGTAGGCTTTCTGTGAAGAGATGTAAAGAGTTTATCATCTTCGTTCTGGATTTTGCAAAATGTTTTTGAGAGGTGCACACAATGGAGTCAAAGGTACAAGAAGTTCATAAATTTTGTGAGTCTTCTGTTCTTTCTTTAATGGGCTCTTTCATTTTCTCTTTTTAAGATACACAGGCACAGCCAACGTATTTCATTCCCTTTAGTGCCTTGGGAATTTCATCAGGGCATTGAATAGGATCATCATAATCCGATGGTCCAAAATATGGTTGCACCTTCAATACCGGTGCAGTAGGAATGTTGTCGACAGTGTAACTCTTGTGTTCCTGAATAGTATAGAAGTGCGGGCAAAGAGTTGTTTCGGAGCGTTGTTCCACAGTCAAGCAGCAATGGAGTGTAGATAAAAAACGAAAGTTTGTCCTGGCCCCCGTAAGCGGGCAGTCCGTAGTGTCAACGGATTCCAGAAGAAAGGGGGATGTGCTTGTTTAGAGACCTACTATGTAACACATATACAACTGAAGGAACGATTTGAATTATTTGTAATAAAGGACTAAACTTGGAACAAATTGTGACTTTTGATACGCTATTTTTGGCATTTGCAGTGCGCTCGAGCTTGAAGTACATCCACTTCAACTTTTCAATAACTTGTTTATAGACCAACATCCATGCGGGTTGCCAGATATTTCATGCGATGCGGGACCTGTGATAAGGTCTCCGGCGCTTCCTGCTCCTCCGTGTGGGTTTCCGAAGTGGAATGAAACGCGTTGGCTGTGCCTGTGTATCTTAAAAAGAGAAAATAAAAGAGCCCATTAAAGAAAGAACAGAAAACTCACAAAATGTAGGAAATTCTTGTACCTTTGACTCCATTGTGTGCACCTCTCAAATTTTTTGCAAAATTCTCTATATAACGGACATCCTTGGCAGCGGATGGTGAAAGTGGTTGCACCACACGAATTTATGAAACAGAAGAAGTCGATGTGCTAAACCTTGGTCTGCTGCTGTGTGCTTTGGTTTTTGTATAATCTTCGTTCCGGATATTCAAATCCAAAAACGGAATGGTGTCTTTCTGTAGTGTAGATGTGAAAGTGAGATTGGTTTGGACAGTATTAAGGTATGTAACAAATTTCTTGAAGTCCTCTTCATTGCCTCTCCAGATGAAAAAAATATCTATATACCTATACCAGCATTTAATGCTGGTATAGTAGGGATTCTGATCGCTCAAGACATAACCATCTTCCACATGATTCATATAGATGTTTGCCAGATTTGGGGCAAAAAGTGCCCCCATACTGGTCCCACAGCATTGTTCATAGTATTGGCCGTTGGACACAAAGTAATTTCTTTGAAGTGCTATTTCTAGTAATGAAATTATAAATGAAGTAGAGACATTAAACGGTCTTGGTCTGGTGTCAAGAAAATGTTCTATACATCAAATGCTGTCAAATTGAGGAATATTAGTGTATAATGATGATATATCAAGAGTGGCTAGCCAATCAGTATCTTTGTTGTATGATAATCCCCCTACCAGATTAATCATGTGCATAGTATCACAAACATAACTACTCTGTAAGGGAACAAAATCCCTTAAAAAAAAGTCAATGTATTTACCAATTGGTTCTAAAATCGAACCACAACCAGATAGAATTGGTCTCCCTGGTGGATGTGTTACACTTTTATGAACCTTGGGGAGGGTATATAGAACCGGAGTTCTTGGATTTGCTGAATTTAAAAATTCAAACTCTTTTTTTGTTATAAAGCCGTGATCTAATCCTTCCTTAGTAATACATACAATTTTTTCACGAATCTCAACCAAGGGGTTACGATTGAGTTTCTTGTAGTGTTTCTCTTCAGAGATTTGTTTATTTATCTCATTGTCATAGTTAATCCTTTCTTGAATAACGATGCCCCCACCCTTGTCTGCGGGTTTGAGTATTACAGAAGCATCTTTAAGTTATTGAGAGCCTGCCGCTCCAATAGGGTGATATGATATTGTATGGTGTAAATTGTTTATTGTTTCTCAAATTATCTACACCTTGTAAAATAAGTTTCTCAAAAGTGAGTAACTCAGGAGGCATCATGCTATTTGTAGGTAAAAGGTAGAAGGCAATTTTAGACCTGTTACCGACTCATGCGTGATAAATTCTCGATCTTTGAAGAATAGCTTGAGGCGAATTTTTCTGAAGAACTGAAATAGTTCCGATTTTAAATTGAAATAGTTGGTTTTCTCCATAATGACAAACGAAAGACCTCTACTCAGTAGGGAAATTTCTGAAGAAGACAGAGTATGCTTAGACAAATTAAAGATAGGTATTGTTTCCATATTGTCTATTGAATCTGATGTGGTATCTAATATGGTTGGGGCCCCCACTGATAGTGTTTGTTTCTCGTTTGGCGTTCTCCTGGATATTGATGCCAGACTCTCTTCTTGGTCTTCCCTCCTCTGTCTAAAAAAGGCTGGCCTTGATGGGTATTAAAGTTAGTGGGACCTGCTTGACCGTCTGAGTCACTGGAGCCGCCTGATGATTCTGAAAATGTAACTGGCTGGTTCTTTCTAAATCCACCCCAAGTGTTTTGCCTATTTTGGTTAGGAAAGGTTATGAAGTAGTCTTCCTTTAAATAAGGGAAAGCTCTCTCTTTATTATAATTTTTAATGTCTTTTGTGACTTTGTCCGCTTTCTTTTTTGGTACAAATATGTTGAACTCTTCTATGGTTTTGTTAAGATTATCAAGGAGTATCTTGGCCTCAGCTACCCCGTCACCGCCCAGGAGTTCCTTCTCTAGCTCCTCTATTTCTTAGAGCTCAGTCCTAGAATGTTCTATGGCGGTCTCAACACTGAGGACCATCCAATGGCGTGCACAAGTAACAGAAATGCCACAAAAACTGCCTTTAAATTTAGGGTCTACTCTGAAGATGCCTCGTACGTTTCTTATTTGGAGGCCTTGGGTAATATGCCTGCACGCAAATAATCCGTAAGCATAAGGGCATGTAACTCCATTTCGTACGTGTTTTTTCTTTGCCTTTTCAAGCCTCTCGAATAGTGTCTGTCTAGGGCTACTGCGTACCAAAGAGCAAAAAACTTAAAAGATCATTTGGTTAGGTCATCTACGGAAATAACCAGAAAGAAAAGCGGTACGCTAGAATCAACTTGGAATCTTCCCCCATTCTAGGCCACCACCCGTGTGGCAACTGTGTGATCTGTCCACTTACAGCAAAAACAAACATCTTTAAACATGGCAGCTATGAACAGACACTTGAATTTTTCTCCAACTGTAATACACGCAATGTTGTGTATTGCATTTGGTGTCCATGTGGTTTACCGTACATCGGACAGACTCAGCAACCGGTGAAGGCCAGGATAGGGCAACATGGCAGCCGCATAAGAAAATCAGTTATGACTGCACCTCTTGTGGCTCATTTCAAAGAGAAGAACCATTCAGTAGATGAGATGAAATGGCAAGTCCTAGATATTGCAACAGTGCCTGAGAGAGGCGGTGATATTGCACAAATATTACAACGCTGTGAATGTCATTGGAGTGATAAAATCAATTCAATTAATGAGGGGTTGAATTCCGCTGATGAATGGAGAGGATTTGTATCTACTCTCACGACTTAAATAGACACATTACATACCACATGTTGTAGACTCTAAATTTAAGCTGTAAACCTATGCTTCTGTATACATCATGTGTGGTTAGTTTTTACTCTTCAATTGCAGGAGTGGCGCACTATAACGAAAATGCTTTCATGAACTATGTTGTTTCTGTAATTTTTGTATATTTTGAGATATGTTTAATTCACGATCTTTAACCTAGTGTTATGATATCGCCTTTGTGAATTCATTTTTGCTTTTGTGTCTATCGAATGTTTTACATTTGAACAGTAAGATGGTTTTTATATTGCCTTTATACAGGGATTTCACAGGATGTCTATTAGTATGCCAATCACATCTAAGTATCCACATTGGATAACTTTCGCAGACAAAAATGTAAACATTACACCAGAGCGCCACCAAACGAGGATGGAGCTGTCTGCTCTCCTTGCGATGGCTGCGTACGTATTACACGCATCACGTTATAACTTCTTCAGCAATTTCTCTACTTAGTAGATATCTTTCGTTTGTCATTACAGAGAAAACCAACTATTTCAATTGAAAATTGGAACTATTTCAATTCTTCAGAAAAATTTGCCTCAAGCTATTCTTCAAAGATCGAGAATTTATCACGCATAAGTCGGTAACAGGTCTAAAATTGCCTTCTACCTTTTACCCTACAAATAGCATGATGCCTCCTGAGTTACTCACTTTTGAGAAACTTATTTTACAAGGTGTAGATAATTTGAGAAACAATAAACAATTTACACCACTGATTTCTACCACCTACAGTGGTAAGTTATATTATCTGTCTAACTTTCAGTCCTTTTTCACTGTGCATCTTTAATATCCTTACGACTGTTTTATTTATTCTTCTTTTGCTTTTCGACAGTGCCCAGCTGGGTTCATTGTAAGTAAATAAAATTTACTTTTTCTCACGCATGGGTTGCGTTATGGAATGAAACACATTGCAAGGTATATTCCTCTATTACAAGTCCGTGAATAATTATTATTCAATGGGACTGTACACATAGTTATATATCCTCACTTACTGTCTCCTTTCTTTAGATGTCCCCCATTGTCCAGTCCTGACGAGACCCCCATTTCACGGGTCGAAACGCCGTCGACGCCATAGGAAATGAACTATATAACACAGTGCCTATGATTGTAGATAGCCACTGATTAATGACTTTCTATTATTGTTCATGGTCAATTTCCTTTCTCTTACACATTTTCCTTGTTTCGCTCACAATATCACTTGGGACACATTGCACCTTTTTATAATGTGTGTACGTTGCAGATATAATTGCAGTATTAACTGTTTTTTGAAATACAAAGAAATTGTTACAAACTGGTACGAGTGTGTTTCTCTCTTTGTCATCCTCCCTCTAATAATTGAATTGCTATTGAGCTATGTACTGACTGAGCATTGTACATTTAATATGCCACAGGACCCAACTGATCAGGGCATGATCATACCGCAATCAAGCCAGAGGGTTAACCCCAACTTAAGGAAGGCCTCCATCCCGGACACCAAGACCCTGTCCAACCTGCTGTGTGTGTTATGAGCAGGTATACAATATCTGCGTTGGGTGCCTATCTCTCCATATGTCCCTTATTCCCAAGTCCTGCATTACCTCCCGATGCCTCATGGTCATCTGCGGCTTATTTCCCTGTCTAGGAGGGTGCCTGTCCAAGTTTTGACCCAATACTCAATTAAAATCCCCCATCCAGAGAAGAGGAGCGCCCAGGTCCGGGGCCAGTATGTCTTGTATGGACTGATAAAAGCCCGGATCGCCTATGTTTGGGGCATAGATATTTAGGATAGTGATATCCCATCTGTCAAGTATCACCCTGAGTAGGACATAGCGGCTGTTCACGTCGGCTTTCATGTACGGCAAGACAAACGGCGTCCCAGGAGCCACCCATATCAATACACCTCTCGCATAAGTAAAATAGGATGAGTGAAATATCTGGCCTCTTAATTTTTTTTGTCAACCAATTGGCTCCCATGTCATCTAGGTGGGTTTCTTGCAAGCAGGCCACTCAGACGTGGTGTCACTTAAGAAACCTAAGAACTCTATTACGTTTTGTACCCAATCCCCTTACATCTCATCTAAGGAACTTACCCTCCATTGCCATAGCGATATCTATCTTGGTGTTGTCCCAGTCCCCAGCTGTGCACTCCACCCACATTCCACATGTGCTGCATATAACAACTACTAACAAACAAAGCAAACTGTGCCATGCTCCCTCCACCCCCCAAGGACCGGTAACGTGCAACAGCACTATCTTCAATGCCCTCCCCATGCTTGTTCCAGGATGTCCGCAGCTTCCCTTGGAACCCAACAGGGGCCACTGAACTTCCCAAATTAACCAGCCTCACAACATAGCCCGCCCATCACAATATCTACAAAATGCCCGTCAAGGGAAGTGTAGTCCAGCGGGGGTTCCCAATAAGGTTGCAGTACTCTCAATGTTGCATTTGGATTGTCGTTTCCCCTCTTGGCGCTCCAGGCACCTCTGCCCCCCCCCCCCCAAGGCTGTTCACACTCATTCTGCCCCTCCCCCCACCACCCCATTAATAAATGTGTGGCCCACATGCACTTCATTCTTTAATTATTATAAATGTCGGAGCAGCCAACAGTAGTTCAGTTCCTGTGTGAATGTCCCCATTTTCCATCTAGCTCCTGTCACTGGAGCTGCTTCCAGGATGATTTCAAGGACTATGTACATCGTCGGGTTCAGTATTTCCGGAGTATATTCTGTGTCAGGCCCAGATTCAGTGTTCGGTTAGGAGGAGGCACCCAGCTTGATGGTTTTCAGATGCATGGTGCCGTCCTCGCCCACCGTAATTCTCTGTTCATCTGGTGGGTCCCCGTCCGCGGACTGACCCGGGTACCTTTTATTTCGAGATCTTCCCCCTGACCAAGTGCCCCATCCCTGTCGTTTGTTACGCTGTTCTTCGTAGGGAGGGCATCACCTCGGATCTCCAGCCATTCACACACCTCTGGCATCTCAAAGAAATTGGCCCAGCCTTGTGCAATTACCTCCAGTTTGGCTGGATATAGCAGGATGTACTGCAGTTGCATATCACGGAGCTTCCGTTTTACCGCCAGAAGGGTTTTCCGCTGCTCCTGGACCTGCTTGGTATACTCCCGTAATATGACTATTTTACTGATTTCATAGCACAGATTCTAAGTCTCTCTTGCAGCCCAGAGGATACAGTCTCTTTCTTGATAGATCAATATTTTGGCAATTATTGCCTGGGAGGGAGTCCGGGGGGAAGTACTAGGGGGTGTGGGTGAAGGCACCAAGGCTCTGTGTTCTCTGTCCACTGCAAAGAGTTTGTATAAGCCTCACGGACGCAACTGGGTGCGTATCCATCGCTCCAGGAATTGCTTTTCCCTGTCCTCCTCAACTTGCTCTGGGGACCCTAGGACTCTTATGTTGCTGTGCCTTGCGCGCCTCTCCGCAACTTTGGCCCGGCACTCAAGGGCCTTTGTGACTGGACGTCTGGGCCACGTACTGCTTAAATGCTGCCACCTCTCCTTTTAAGTCCATTATATCTTCCTCCGCCGTGGATACTTTATCTGCTACTTTACGTAAATCGGCTCTCAATATGTTCACATCAATAGACACTGTCTCAATTTGTCTTTTTAGGAGATTCCTGGAACCCTGGATGGCCGCCAGGAGCTCCACACATGATGGTTTGCAAGTTGTGCCATCCTCCCCCTCATTACCAGTGCCGGTTTGTCTTGTTATTCTTTACGGGGGGGTCGGGGGGTAGTATACTGTGTGATTGGCAAAGCGGGCCATTTTGTCCTTGTCCATCGTGTGCACACCAGGTGCCCCCGTGCTCTAGACCCGGGTTGCACCAACCACCTCAGTTCATCAGCCCCCAAAGGCTTCTGTGTCTTCGTCAGTCTGGGCACTGTAGTCACTGTATTATCCTCTCTGGAGTGTGGTGGGGGAGGAGAAAGAAACAAGAAGAGGAGGCAGCTCTGTCTGACACCCTCACCCCCCCCCCACCCCAGGCCGACCTAAATGGCCTGCAGCAGTAGGACCAGGCCACATGCAGCTCGACAGCAAACTCTTTATGTCAAATGTGTTGTTATTGCCTGTGATATTGTGCAGCATCCCATGCGTCGCATAGCACCCTCAAGGAGAAGTTCGGTCTCCAGCACCCCAGGAGATTTCCCCCTTGGCCTTGCTAGGCAGCAATCAAGGCCCCACCTCTCCGCCCACAGTCCAGGGGGCCACAGGGGTCCAACGACAACTGTTCCTTGACTCCAGAAGGCTCAAGAATGTGCAACTGCACAATCTGCAGCCACCGCTGAAAAGGGAAATCGTCCTCGAGATACACGGAGAGCGATGTTTGGGACGAGACCGTCCCACTCACAAACTCAAGTTTTGGGGACAAAATAGGATCCCTCAGATGCTTGGACTGCCTTATTGACATCGCGCAAGATACTGATTCCCTTTGTGGGTTGGATAGATCGCCACAAAAGAAAGGTCTTTATCAAAAAGGACGTAGCCTTGAGAAAGCCGTGGGACGATTTCCCTTTGTAAGCAATGAAATACGTGTTGGCTGTCTGAAACAAGACCAAAAGAATTAAAAAAAAAAAAATAATTGAAATAACTTGTGTATAATTTGTGCGTACATCGTGCACTTAACAAATTGTTGCTACACCTATGACGGTGTGCTGAGGATTTCTTTGTCTATTCAGTTTTTGTATTTCACCCACAACTTGAACACCGAAAGACGTAATCTAAGATTAGCAGAAAGAGCCTGGAGATCCTCTCCATCCTTAGAACTTCTAAAATGCTTAAGATCAACGAGGAACACATACAACAGAAGAGTAAGGCAAGTGAAAGCTAATTTCTTTAGAGCACAGCTTGACCAAGCCAGAAATGCGCTCAAAAACGATTTGAAATAGTCAAGCAGCAGTCACGCCAGAACCAGCACCCTCCCAAACTGTGAAGAACTGGCTGCCTTCTTCATGGAAAATACCACAAAGATAGAGAATGAGCTACAACTAGTGAATGAACTACTACTGGTTTCCTCACTCAGTTTTTCACTCACCACCTAGTATACTGAAGGTAGTGATCCATCCAGGCCCCCTTCCAAAAACATGCCTCTTGCCACACCTTCTCCTCAATCAACGAAAGTGACATTTACAAAATCCTTTCATCATTAAACCCATCTAATCACTTCACTGACCCTCTACCTCCATCTATATTCAAAGAGATCAAAACCTTCATTCTCCCTATGGTCTAAGATAGTGAATGCCTCACTACATCAAAGCACTATCCCTGATTGCCTAAAAGCAGGACACCCCCTCTTTTAAAAAAAAGCAAAGCAGACTGCTCTGATCCTAATAACTTTCAGCCCATCTCCAACATCCCTACTCTTGCGAATCTCTTAGAAAAATGTGTCTAGATCCAACTCTGCAACCACATGAACAACTTTTAACTCCTTGACCAACACCAATCAGTTTTCCGTCAAGGTCACAGCACTGAATCTGCACTTACTCATTCTGTGGATGACATACTAATGCTTGATCTAAATGAATCATCCCCCATGATACTGCTCAACTTTATGGCTGTCTTTGTCAGTTAATCACAAAAGACTACTGAAACTATTGGAACAAAGGATGGGCTTATTAGGGGTCGTTTTGCAATAGTTTTCCTCATTCCTCGAAAATGGATCTCGGAGAGTCCAAATGAATCCATCTCTGTCTAAGCCCCATGCGATCACTCTTGGCTTTCCACAGGGATCTGCTCTCTAACCCATTCTCTTCAATCTATTCCTGGAACCACTGGCAAATCACTTACAATCCACTACCATCCACTATAATATGTACACTGATGACATTCTGCTGTATCTCAAAATCACCTTCCCAGAGGACATTATATTCCTCAATTCCACCTTGCAAAATACACATTACTGGCTCACGGATAACCATCTCAAACTCACTACTGCCAAAACGGAATTCTTTCTCATCTCACTGCCGAATAACATCCCCAAGATTGATCTTTGGTTGAAACCTCTTGTAGCCCTCAACTGCTCTCCTCACATCATACACTCTGCTAGATCCTTAGACAAACATCTGAATATGCAGGGTCACATTAGCGCAGTCACCAAAGGAGCAAATTAGGAGCTGAGCATTCTGCAGAAAATAAACACTACCTTCCACATGAAGACCTAAAACAAGCGGTTGTAGAAGTAGACCTCAGCAAGGCCTACCAGTGCTAGGGGTTCGCCCTTCTTTGCACACAAGTCCTCTGACCAGACAATAGAAGTTAGCATGGAAACTGAAGCATCAAGAAAACAATGTATTAAACCTCATGAGGTGGAACTACATTCACACAACACCCTTCGGCAGTGTAGGAAGTAGCACAAGGAGTAGAAGAACCATGGGTCTTTTATACCCACACAGGAGCTCAAAAGGAGGCGGTACAAGTTCACATTGGAAGAGTTTCATACATAGGTGGTCATATAGAGAATGCACAGTCAACAAAGAAGAAGGGGCGATAAGTTGCTGATCTCGGTTAAAACAACCTGACAGTAACAGACTAGAGCAGGTGCATGGGCAGCTACAGACTCTTCTGAGCATGTGCAGAGTAGCAAGGGCTAAGTATAACCAGTTCTTGGGCAAAGCACAAGGGCAAGCAACAGCGAAGAAGGAAAGAGCACATGGTGAGCACATGCTCAGACAAGGTGGCTGCCGGAAACAAGATGGCTTCAGCTCAATGCAAACAGCAATCTCTGCCAAATTTCCACAGACGTCCCTTTTAGCATTAGCTGAAGACATCTATAATCTAGGAGAGTCTAAGTATACATCATGAACATCGATCTGCATCATTTCATCAACTTCTTTGTCTAGTATACATTGGGCTTTCATTTGTTTAACATCACGTCTGGCAGGTGTACAAGCAGTGATACAGATGGAGCAAAGTATTGGACCACATTGTATACATAAACAGCATGTCAGTAGAATGTCAAGCAATATATACAGAACTGTTAACAGTTTCCAGCCCCAGGTGACAAACAATGTTCATAGCCAACCGGTTAAAGTTCATGTTCCAGTATCAGGGTGAATCTAAGCAGCAATCTTATGTAGTTTAGAGATCGCAACAAAAACTGAAGGGGCATGATCTGGAACGTACACACAGCAACTACTCCAGATGAAGCGACATGCACCATGAAATGAAATGAATGAAATGAAATTAGATTTATAAAGCGCATGGATGCCCTTGAGCGTCCCAGCGCTGACTTAACTGAAAAACAGAAAGGCCCTAAGGAAGGAAGGAGGGAACTTGGATTATTCTGCTTTAGGAAAAAGAAAGGTTTTGAGGGATTTTCTAAATTTGGGATAGGAGGATTCCATCCGGATTTCCCTAGGGAGGGCGTTCCAATGTTTTGCTGCATTCAGGGAGAACCGGCGTCCTCCAGTCCGGGCTTTTCGGATCAGCCAGGACTACGTCCAGGACCATATGGTTTTGGAGCGCCACAATCCTCGCAATCTGTAGTTCCTCTGTGATGTTTCCAAATGCCATAGCTGTCTGGTTGGTCACAGCCTCTACAACCCACGTCAAACGTGTGATTTTCCTACTGTTCAGGGCAGCACCAACAAAGAACAGCCTCAAATTAAAATCAACATATTGCTGTAGTGTGGTGTCAGTCTCATCCACCTCGTCGTGATTTGCTGTCCTTTTAAATCTGTTTTTGGAAATGCCATTAAACAGTTTTGAGTCCTTGTGATATGATGCAGGAGCCAAAAATACAGGTGGCAATAAAAAGGACACATAGCAAACTCCAGACCATCCAGCAGGTAGATGGTAGTATCCCTTATTTCCACATATAAAATAGTTATTAGGTGAAGATGTGAAGCTACTATTATTATTACCAGCAATGTTCCGAACTAAAGTACATTCACTTTTCCCCACTGGAATTTTTCCAACTCTACTCAAACATAAATCTGCTCGGACTCCAGTTACAGCTATAACAAATGGTCCATTACCCTCGAGTATTTGGGTAAACATAATGTGTTGAAGCATTTCCTCGTTGGTACTCCTCCATCTCCCATTTAGTCCCTTTAGCTTGCGGATCACCTTATTCGTCAGGATAACATGCTTTATTAAGATAATAGTTTAACCTCCCTATGCCCATATCAGTAATATTAGTCACTTCAGAAGCCAATAAAAGTTCAAACCAGGCTTGACAAGAACCGTTATGAGGAAAACATGGCGGCAGCAGGCTAGCGGCCGCGGTACTCCGCTCCTAGCCTCAGCAGAGTGAGGTGCCAGCGCTTTAGCGTTTCTGCGTTTTAGTAATGCAGCAGTGCTTGTTGGAGAACAAAACGCGGGAGGAAGCACTTTTTCCGTGAGAAGATTATTTTTCCCCTATTTTGCCATCACCTTCTCATCTTTAGCTGGATTAGCAGTTTTTTTCTCTTTTCGGGCCGCAGTCTTTCCCCCCCCCCCCATGTGCCTTCCTCCCGAGGGCGTGGAACGACCCGAGCCGGTGGTTCCTGGCCGGTTGCTGCTACAGACGGGTCTACGGCCTTGGAGCGGGGCCGCCCTGGAGCTCCGGCGCGGAGCCTTCTGCAGGATCCACGAGCCATTGTTGGAGGATCGGCCGCTAACGCTAACACGACTGTTAGTGTCACAGCGGCGGCTGCTACAGCGGCAGCGCTGGCTGGAGCAACAACAAGAGCAGCAGCACTCAAAGAGGAGGTGAAAGGGAAGGAGGTGGGGGGGGCAAAGCCAGCGAAGTCTCGGGGTTGTGGCGAAGCTTGGAGGACCTTGGGGGGCCTGTAGCCCAGCGACTACCAGTCAGGGGGCAGGGGGGACAGATTCTCTTGAGCCTGCGCCCGAGCCCCTTTTATTATCAGTAGAGCGGTCTCTTACGTTATTAGCGCTGATGTTATTAGGATATTAGCGCTGCCGAGGACACTCTGGCGATTCTAACTTTGCCGCCATTTCCCGCCGCACCCTAAGGCCACGCCCCCTTTACGAGGCCACGCCCCTATCCCACGTCAGGTTACCACTATAAATTATGTGTATATTTCGGAGCGCAGCGGGCGCGACAGTTGCGCGCCGAATGCGCGCCTAAGGCAAGCCCGTCTGCGCCCGTCCGCGCCTGCTCCGGGCCTAGGGCCTGTTATAATGTTAGTCCGCCTCCCGCTCAGAGACTAACCTGGACCAGATACAGCTCCGAGACATAGGTAAGACATCCTGCTCATCTCCCACCCCCTGTAGCCTCCCCCTACCCAGCCCTTTCCTACACAAATGCCTAAATTGCCCTTTCTCCCTATGACCCGACTGGACCTCCCCCGCAAACCCGCATCCTATAAGCCCCCTCCGACTAAAACCTACTTCATGGGTTTAGCGAACTGCCGCTCCCTACCCTGTCACGCCAATGACATCTGGCTTCTACTATCTTCTACATCCTGGGATGCATTATTCTTAACGGAAACCTGGATTAAAAACTCTTCCAACCCAGACATCGCTCTAGCTGTACCCACTGGTTACAGCTTCACCGGATTAAGCCGTGAAGGCCCCAAAACGGGTGGTGGAATCGCTGTGATCCTAAAAAATCACCTAAAAATTACTTCTAGGAAAATCCCTAACATCAAGCCTATAGAAGCTCTATACTTCTCAATCACAGACTCCACCACTGCCATCTCCTCAGGGATCTTGGTTTATAACCCCCCGAACACCCCTCAAGCTGCCATCTCAGAACTACTTGCAGTCACGGCAGATCTTTCTCTTAAACACCCCCACTTCATGGTACTGGGTGACTTCAACCACCATGTGGACGCAAGCAACTGCAACCGCGCCTCGCAGCTCCTGGAATCCATGCAAAATTTAAATCTGTCACAAAAGGTAATAGGCCTGACCCCAGGGTTTGCCTACTGAATGTGTGGGACCCGACAGACCTGACACAGCATGGGAAGAGATGGGTAATCATTGGTATGATGCTGGCAAAACGTGATATAGCAATGAACTGGGGGGCGCACAACACCCCGACCCTGGCGCAGTGGTGCAGAAAAATGGATATGTTAATGATGACAGAAAGAGCAGTATACCAACAGAGGCATAACCCATGTAAATGGAATAAGATATGGTCACCTTGGAACATATATAGGGGGGAAATCTGCGAGCCACTGCCTGAGGATGACGATATTGATAGCGCAGGGGAGGATGAGGAGATAGAATGAGGGGGAGGAGTGATGGCAAGGGGAGGGGCAATAGATACAGTGGGATGCATGAGCCTTACGGATTGCTATGTTGTTAGGTACATGATAAGCTATAAACTATGTATATTGACTTGGGATGTTTTTACTCACGAAACTGAGATAATTTAATTTTGTCAACGAAAATGTGTCAGGACCCTTTGGTTGTAAGTTATAACATAGAAAAAAGATAAAATTGGAAAAGTTGCTCAAATGGTTGGATGCAGCTGAATGTTGAAGCTGCACTGACAAATGTTTAACAGTGATTGAATACCATGTGACAGCAACAATAAAAACAATTTAAAAAAAACAAAAAAAAAAAACAAAAGGTAATAGGCCCCACTCATACCGCAGGACACACCCTCGACCTAATTTTCTCGAACAGCGAGAAACTTAAAACCCTCCCCCCCTTACCCCTAACTTGGTCTGATCATTATTTAATATCTTTCGAGGTCCCCTTGGCCCAAACTATCAAACAGGAGTCCGCCATTAGGACACAAGGCAGGAAATGGCACAAGCTCTCATTATCTACCTTAGAGCAAAAATACCACAACCATCTAAACCCCCTTCCGGACGATCTCGATGTAGCAGCACATATATTTGACAACGACCTTACATCCGCTATAGAGAAAATTGCCCCTTTACAAACCCTTACCTCCCGCAGACAAAACCCTTCTACCCCATGGTTCACTCAAGAACTCAGGGCATACAGAAGCAAGTGCAAAAAGTTGGAACGACTCTGGAGACCGCACTATGACCCGGAAGCCAAGGCCCTTTATCGTCAAAGCCTTAAAGAGTTTCGCAAACTCAAACGCCACTCCATGGGTACCTACTTCTCAGATACTATTGCCAAGGCAAAAAACTCGACCAAGGCCCTCTTTAATATAGTAAAAGACTTCACTCATCCCAGTGCACTGTCCACCCCTGTTCCTATGTCCCAAGCCTTGAGTGAAAACCTTGCAAAATACTTTGAAGAAAAAATAGCCAATATTGCGGAAACTATCCTTCAGAATGGCTCCAAAATTACTGAAGGCCCCACCATTAACTGCAATCATGCATTTACAGCATTCCAACCAATAACTAAGGAACTTGCCCTGAAGTTTTTCATGGAATGTAAATCAGGCTCTCCCCTGGACCCAGCCCCGGCATTAATCATGAATGAAATCGCCCCCCTAATCATCAACCCCATTCTCGAAATCTGGAACTCCTCCTTAATCACTGGTGTCATGCCTTCCGCCTGGAAACATGCATTACTAATCCCTATCCAAAAAAACCCAGGCTTAGATCCTTCCTGCCTAAACAACTACCGGCCGATCTCACTCTTATCCAAACCCGCCAAAGTACTTGAGAAAGCTGTTCAAAAACAGCTATCACGTTACCTAGAATCAAACGCTTTGTTCCACGATACCCAATCGGGTTTCAGACCGGACTACAGTACTGAGTCGGCAGTACTCGAGGTATCCGAGTCGATCCGAGAATGCACGGATAGGGGAGAGGAGGCCATGTTGGTCCTCCTCGACCTATCCGCGGCATTTGATACCATCTCTCATGACAAACTATTGACTCGCCTACAAGAGATAGGTATCAGTGGACCCCCCTTTCATGGGTAAAATCTTTTCTCACGAACAGAACCCAACAAGTGATGCTGGGACCCTTTCTTTCCTCCAAAAAATCACTGATTTGTGGCGTTCTGCAGGGCTCCGCTCTTAGCCCGCTCCTCTTCAATGTATACCTCATACCTCTAGCAAAAGTGGTGGAATCATGGGGCGTCAAAGTAACCTTCTACGCTGACTACACCCAACTGGTGTTCTCTTTCAAAGAACACTCTGAAAAATCATTCGACAACTTTCGCCACTGCATGCTGAACATCGCCTCCTGGATGTCCGCGAATAATTTAAAACTCAATACAGACAAGACAGAAGTCTTATTCTTCAATCAGAAATCTCCCTTACCCTCCAATCTCTGGTGGCCGTCCCAACTCAACCTTCCCCCAGAACCAGTCCAAGCCACCGAAACCTAGGTTTCCAATTCAACACCTCCCTCGCCTGCAAAACCCAAGTCAACAAAGTAACATCAGCCTGTTTCGGGAAGCTACGAATGCTAAAAAAAATCATCCCCTTTCTACCTTTGGACTCTCGAAAAACAGTAGTCCATGCCCTTATCACCACCCACCTGGACTACGCTAACAGCTTGTATGTAGGTGCTCCTACCTACATCATTAACCAACTTCAGAGAGTCCAAAACGCAGCAGCCAGGCTGGTATGCAATATCCCTTACCGCCATTCCATCTCACCCCACTTGATCAAACTCCACTGGCTCCCAATCAGACTGCGCATCCAATTTAAAGCCTTAACTCTGGCTTTCAGAGCTCTCAATGATCGAGGCCCCACATACCTACGTCGCAGAATGAGGTTTTCACAAGCCCCACGAAACCTCAGATCCAACCATCTACGCCTCATGGTATGCCCCCATTATCGTCTTGCACGCACAGGAGGAAGGGCTCTTGCAGTTGCTACATCCAAACTCTGGAACCAACTGCCTACAGAGTTAAGATTTCTGACATCAGAATCCCTATTCCGAAAAAAACTGAAAACCTGTTTTTTCTCCCAAATTTAATCCTAAATGCCTCCTCTCACACTCCCCTGACTCTTCAGAGATAAGGTCTTCAGCGCCGGGACACCTCCGTCGGAGGTAGCTGTGCGCTCTACAAAATACTAAATAAATAAATAAATAAATACGTTGTCACATATTCCAGACACGCCTAGGTCTACAAGCCAGGGGCAGCTGGGGAAAGCAGTAAGAGGGGGCCAGAGTCGAAAAAAGAAGGGGGGTAGCAGGGGCTTGAAGCTGCAGCAGCCTGCTCATATCTCGGTGCAAGGTGGCGCTCCGCAAGACAAGTGTACATCCCAAGAAGCTCATACCCCTACTAAAACCTCTTCTTTTCTTTCCAACGAGGTAAAGGCTAAACGGGCAAAAAAGGGTAATAAGGCTGCTAATTCTGTAAAGTTCATACTCGACTCAGGTTCTAGGATAACGCCTTCCCTGCGCTCGTACTTTAAAGTTGTCCCCCAGGTGCTTAAGCTGGGCTTAAACTCTACTCCTCAAACAGGCGATCTTTCAGCGTCTGGCTCATTGGGTAGCCCGGTTTGCTCAGCATTCTTGGGCTGCGTAGATCTCACTGACACTGTGACACTTCCGTGCCCCTCGTGGTTTCCAAATAAGTCCATCTTCAATTTTTCCATCAGCTCTTCCTCCCGAGGCTGGTATGGCTGAGGCCGCACTTGCCATTCCCGCCGCAGTGGGTGGCGAGGGGGGAGTGCCTGGTCCTATCTTGAGCCCAACTGTGCAGGGCAGTGGCCCTGTATCGCCAATACAGTTACTAACGCTACTTCCTGGACTAAACGAAGAAACCCCCTTAGTAGGGATTCCACGGGATTCCTTGCTCAAAGAAGTGGGTGTTGCTTTGGTGGTGGTCACATTTCTCCAACTGCTTCAGTTTTCACCCTTGATTCTTTTAATATGGAGGATGCAGGACAACAATTAATTGATCAGAGGGGTAAGATGCAGTTCCAGTCTCATGTTCAGGAGGAATGTGTGAGTCTTGGTATTCAGGGTAGTACACAGCAAGTTTCCTTTGTTTCTCCCCCTGTGCTAGAGGACAGTTCTGTCTTCAATACTGCAGCGTGCACTCCAGCCCCCTCCTTGCACCAAATGTTTTTGACCTTATCAGCTGACATTAAAAGGGGGTTTGAAGAATCTGCGGTAATTCAGAGAGAGATTAAGAGCTATTGCGAGGCCCTGGGCAATAAGATAGATGGACTCACCTCAAGAACAGGTGTACTAGAAGAGACCATGGGCGTGTTATCTTTGCATTTAGATAACGCCAAGGAAGAAATCTTGAAACTTAAGAAGGAAGACATTGCAAGGATGGAGATTTTGGAAAATCACGCTAGGCACAGCAACATCCGAATCTTTAATGTACCAGAGGGAAGCGAGGGGTCGGATATCAAAAGCTTCATCATTCCACTGCTAAAGCAATCTCTAAAACTGGACCAATCTGAAGATGAATTAGCCAGAGATATTCAACGCATACATAGGGAGCCCTTTAGGCGAAACCCCCAGAGGTCTTAGCCGAGGAAGATCCTAGTGAACTTTCATATGTACTCCCTCAAGGAGCAAATCCTTAACTTAGCACTAAAACAAAAATCTCTAGAGTACAAGGGCTTCGCCTATCAAATACGGTCAAATTTATCCAGGGCCACCCTCGAAAAACAGTGGGAGTTGGGCAGGAGAATGGATGCTTTTCGGAAATCTGGAGCCACAGTACAGATGGGGTTCCCTGCCTCCCTAAAAATAATGCTTAACAACAAGATGTTTAACATCAGCGCGGTCCAGGCAGCAGATGAGCTGTTGATGACCTTGCCGGGCGAAAAGGGCGCTGCAGGAGGTTCAGGTTGATCACCCATGTAGTCAGGGTCATGTTGTGGACCACCTAGAAGTGTGGATTATTGTGTTTGCATCTTCTCCCTGCTTCCTTTGGCTTTCCGGCCTTCCCTTTCTGTCCCTTTTCCCCTCTCTTCCTTTCCAAATCTCTTGGATACATCATATTGCATGATTGCAAATGGAGGGGTAAGAGGTCATCACAGCATCAGGAAGGCAAATGTATACTTTTTTCTCTTTTTTTCTCTCTCTTTCTTTGATATTCAAGAAATCAGATGGCAAGCAAGCTAGGAAATAAAAAAATAAAAAAGAAGATAACAAATATAATAAAATAAAAAAAGAACTATCAGATTTGGCACTCACTTTGCAGGGGCTGGGGTAGGGTAGGGGGTACCACCAACCGGATCTGTTCCGGTTAGATAGTACAAGGGTTCCTCGGGGGAGGGGGGGTATGGTTGGGACACTGGGGTGTAGTAGGGGTTTGGGTTAAAAAAATAAAAAAAATCTTCCTCATTTTCAGATTGGTTCCTTATAGGTTTTCTTTTATATAGTTATGGTAGCTGCTTCTTTCTGGGCAGTTGTTTTAGGTGGTTGATGTTTTTTTTTCCCTCTAGCCAGTTTTATAGGAGGAAATATGACACATGAGTAATCTCAAGATTCTCTCCTGGAATGTTAATGGCCTGCGCACCAAACTCAGGGCAAATAGGATCATACAATATCTGCGTGACATGGATGCGCAGGTCATTATACTCCAGGAGACACATCTAATTGAGGCTGAGATACTCGATCTTGTGAAAAAGAATAGGTGGATGGACATATCGGTATCAACCTCTCAATCACTAAACACAAGGGGTGTGTCTATTCTGTTTAAAAAATCTATTAGCACAAGAATAATAACCCAGTGGGTAGACCCCGGAGGTAGATGGGTGATTACCACAGTAGATGTTGGTGGTGCACACCTGACTTTTGTGGGTTTTTATGGACCCAACCAGGACGACCCTGCAGCTTTGGAGCTCCTATTTTCACATCTCTTGAGTTTTACTGAGCCTATTATTAAAGCTGGGGACTTTAATATTGTGCTAGACCCCGTTTTAGACAAGACCCCGAGTAGTAGACAACGGATACCGTCTAAATCCAGAGCGTTTATGCGCAGTTGTATAAACCAATATGGCTACGTCGATAACTGGCGGGTAAGAGCAGGCAAACAATCTGTTTTTTCTTTTCGCAACTACAAATACCACCACCAATCTAGAATTGACTATATCTTGATAAGTCGCGACTTGGTTGATTCAGTCAAAGACATTTGCTATCTTCCTTCCCACCTGTCAGACCACTCTTCTGTTTTTCTGGAACTCGCAGTAATTAGACCATCTCCTAGATCTTGGTCTTTTGACCGGTCCCTTCTTTCTTCAACGGAAGATGTGCTTTTTATTAGATCTGAACCACTTGAGTTTATGCAAGTAAATATGGGCTCTGCAGAACCTTGCATAGTATGGGATGCGTTTAAGTGCTGTCTTCGAGGCATAATTAAGAGTAAGGTTGTATATCGGAGGAGACAGTATGCAGAAGAAGTTGCCTCCATAGAAGCTGAACTTCTTGCAACGCAAACTGAAATTGATGCCAGTTGCGTAGTTTCTAATACCAACCGTCTATTACTACAATCTAAATTGCTTGCCCTTAAAGAAAACCTGGCTTCGGTGTTAAATCAACGCATTTTACAAAAATGGGAAGCGAGTAAATTAGCTCACTTCGATTATGGAGAAGGGGCTGAGAAGTTACTGGCCTGGAAGTCATAATCTGACTGGGCACGTAACATCATTGATTCCGTAACAACTAGTCAAGGAACCGCCTCCTCAGACATAGATATTAGAACTAACTTTAAAGAATTTTTTCAAAGCATCTATCAGGAAGATAAGAACATCAACCCTGAAGATATAGAGAGGTGGCTAGATGGTATCACCCTTCCAAGACTATCTCAAGAACAAAGTGTCCTTTTGGAAAGGGAGTTCACCAAGGAGGAGGTAGAGATGGCCATACGGGACAGCAAGGGGGGCAAAGCTGCAGGGCCAGATGGCCTGCCAGCAGAAATATACAAGAGTCTGGCAGAGGAAATATCTCCCTTCCTTACAATCTTATTTAATCGGATTTTACGGGAGGGGGCCTTTCCACCATCTTCTTGGAGTAGTGCATCCATTACACTTATATTAAAACTGGGTAAACCTGCTTCCAACTGTGGCTCTTACCGCCCCATATCAATATTGAATGCCGATTATAAAATCTTCGCAGCTCTATTGGCAAAGAGATTGGGCCTGGTTGTCCCCGAAATCTTGCATCCTAACCAGAAGGGTTTTGTCAGGGGTCGCCAACTCTTCGAGTTAACCTATGACTTAATAAGTGCCATTGACATGGCAACCTCAGACGCAGCTCCGTTGGCCATTCTCACGTTGGACGCCACAAAGGCCTTCAACAGGGTCAATTGGTTGTACCTGTCGGGGGCCTTGGCCAAGTTCGGTGTGGGTAAGGATTTCCGTAGAGCAGAGAAATTGTTGTACCACAGTCCAACTGCACGTGTACTTGTTAATGGGGGTTTGTCCGAATCTTTCGCCGTCACTAGAGGAACTTGACAGGGGTGCCCTCTATCTCCCCTGCTATTCGACCTCTATATTGAGCCCTTTGCTCAAAAATTACGAGAGGATAACAACATCAAGCCTTTTATATATAGAGATTGGGAGAAGAAGGTCGCGCTTTATGCTGACGATGTCATGATTATGACATCCGAGATCAGCAACGCGTTTCCGGCAGCTATTAGGTTGGCAGTGGAATTTGGAGAAGTCTCCGGATACGAGGTAAATGCCTCAAACAGAAATATTGGTATGGAACGACGACGTTAGTGGCTTCAATGAACAACTTAGTACCAGCTTGCGTTATTTACGGTTGAATATTCTTAAAGATATCAATCTGATTGCGTCTTCCAACTTCTCTGTAGTTGCGAAAGAATGCCGAAAATTAATGCGAGCCTGGATGCATCTTCCCCTTTCCTTACTAGGCAGAGTAAACCTGGTGAAAATGTCCATCCTACCGAAAGTTACATTTTTATTTAATACAATTCCTCTTTGCTTTGGCTCTTCTTTGTTGGCCAAGTTACAGGGCGAGATGACCTCATTCATTTGGAAAAATAAAAATACAAGGATAGCTTGGAAAAAGATTAGACGCCGTAGGGAAAAGGGGGGCCTGGCCGGTCCAGATTTGCAGATATTTGCGTGGGCATTCCAGGTATCCCATGCGCGTATGCTCCTAAAAACACCCACAGGTGAGGGCATTGGGAGTATGTTTAAAGCACTATTGAAGGGCGAAGGAATTGGGCAGTCTGGATTTTTGTTTAAGTTTGGCGATCCCAAATTTTTAAAAAAAAGGTGAAATTGAAGGTGCTACAGGGCTTGGCAAGAACTTGGGCTAAGATAAGATCTTTAACACAACTGGGGTATTACTCTAGTAGAGCACCAATATGGGATCTTCCGGGGGCCCCAGGTTGGGTGGGTGACATTTTGGCAATCCCACTCAGAGAAGCTGGGATAGCAGTTTGGGAAGACCTCTTTGTGGAAGGAACTCTGCTCCCCTGGGAAGACCTAGCTTGTAAAGTTGGGCCCAACTTCTCAAGATTTAAATATTTACAAATATCTAGTTGGGCTCAAGCATTAACAACACAAGATACACGCTTCAATAAGTTTCCAGTAGGGGGAGGTAGCTATCTTGAATCCCTTCTAGTAGATCAACCACCTGTAAAAAAAGAGGTTTCCCTCTGGTACACATTAATAATAGATGAAATCGATGGGGAATGTTATCTCCCAGAGCAACTGTGGGGCGCCTTGATGCCTGATCTTAATGTAAATGATCTCTGGACTATGTCCTACAAGGTGTTATGGGACTTAGTCAAGCCAGCTTGGCTTCGTAGGAACCATCTGTTCACCCTGCACAGGGCATACTACTCTCCACAAAAGATTTCCAAATTCAATTCAGGCTTGTGGCTTGTGCACGGTGTGGTGTCATAGAGGCCCCGGCCTCACATATGTTCTTCGAGTGCCCTCAGTTAACTTCTTTTTGGGATTCAATAAGCAGCAAGCTCTCGACCACCATGGGATTCACAGTAGTGATAGATCTGCGTCTCGCAATTTTTGGAATAGTGGATCAGACTCGTAGCACTGCAAAGAATCTCCTGTTTTATTCCATCCTGGTGGCCACGTAGAGAAATATGCAAACGATGGAAAGAGTCTTCTGCGCCTACATTTCATGATTGGTACACAGCGCTCCTACAGATCTCAAAATTAGATCTAGCCAGGGCAGGGAAACAAGACAAGAGAGCCTTCTGGCACCTACTTGACTGGTCTCATTGAACAAACTGTCCCCCCCCAGTTCCGATGAATATGTTGCCATGGTACAACCTCCCTGCTACTTCATCTGGCCACTCTCTCTTCCGTTCGGTATACGGTTTGTTTATAGCAATCGAGGCAACCAGAGATTGGTCAACATCTGCCAACTGGACAACAGGGGTTAAACTAGGGGGGAGCCAGCCATTGTTGTTGGGATCGGGCACCCACAATTCGACCTCCCTACCAGTCTTGACTGAGGCAGCACAGCGGCACCCTCTTTTATTTTTTCGCTTGTTTAACTTGTCAGTAGTTTGGAACCATGGCAGTAAATGAGGATAAACAAACAAAATAAAGAACCGTTATGAGAAAATGGAAGAGGAATAAAAGGTGTTCCTCCCTTTTTCTGATGAGCTGGCATCATTCCATACACCGAGCAGTTAGTAATGTTTGTAGCATTGTGCATGTGTTGCAACATCTGGATGAACGGGCTGTTCAGATAGGACTTTCTATGCTTCTGCTCATTATAAGGGAGAGTGAAATAGTGGTGTTCAATGGATGCTGAAGTAGTGGCAGTCAGCATTCGTCGAGCAGGAATCACTTCCTCTACAACCCAAGTTATCACTGCCATAGTGATTACAGAGTCAATGAACCCAACAATACACATAATCCTCTTGTCGCAAATCCTCACAGCGGTTGATGTCTTCTTCATAGGCATACTCATCTTGTTGTTGAAATAACAAAGCAGTTGGAGCTCTAATGTCCTGGGCAGTCGTTGGCTTCTTCACTGAAGGTTAAGACGGGTGTCACTACGCAAAAGATCCCCCCCCTCTTCAGCGCAGTTTCTCACTAACCCAGGACGGTTGCTCAACCAGTCGTGTTCAACAATTAAGTTTCTTTCCAGGGCCGCAGTTGATATTGTGATGTACAAGTAATCGTATGGTCCGGGAAGACTTCCTCAGGGTCTTCAGGTGATATGGCTTGGCCTCTCTCTGTGCCCAGGATATCTTGATGGTCGATTAGGGCAGCAGGTTCCACAAGGGTAGACGGCACCTTCTTGCAGTGGGTAGAATGCACCCAGTTCCTCCTGTTGGTCACTCGGACTGCAGTTCTCGTCGCAAGGAAGACTTGCTCTGGGCCGCACCACCTAGGTTCCAAACTGCTCGATCTCTGGAAGGACCGGATCATCACATGATCACTGGGCCGTAGTTTGTGGCCTTTACCTTTCGACCTGTCAGCAGGAAGAGCTTCTCGAACTTGTTGATGAATAGAAATCAAACTGTCAGTCAACTGTGACAGGTAGTCACTCATCAAGACACAAGGTACATCATGTATGGGGCGTGGCGTAGGAATCCCCCAAATATTCATTGGCCTTCCAAATACCACCTCCATATTGTGTAAAACCAGATCGTGAATGTGGCACTGATCTAATGGACAACATTGTCAAGGTTAGTGCGTCAGACAATTTCAAGGGTGTGGAAGCCTGGATCTTAGCTAGCTTAAGCTTGAGAGTAGCATTATACCGTTCCACTAGCCCTGCTGATTGTGGGTGGAAGGCAGTATGAAACTTCTGCTTAATCCCTAATCCTTTCAGGACAAACTCAACAACTTGCCCAATAAAATGGGGTCCGTTGTCACTCCACAAAAGTTAGCAAACACCAAATCTGGGAAAGTATTCCTTTAGAAGTACCTTTGCTGTAGTAAGAGCTGTATTATCTTTTGTAGGGTACGCCTCTATACACTTACTGAAGGCACATACCACTACTAGAACATATTTTAGATTGTTGCAACGTATGAGCTGGATGTAATCCTTTTCAAAAATTCAAGAGGTGCAGTTGGTGTGGCAAACCCTCCTGTAGGAGTTTGTGCCCCTTTTCCAGGATTGTACTGGAGACTATTCAAGCAGGACTGCACTATCTTTTTAGCTGTGCCGGCAATTTCTGGATGCTCACAAACTTGTGTAAGCAACTTCGTTATCGAGGAGGCTGTGGGCAGTTTCCACTTGGTTGTCTTTATTTCTCCAACAGCCCTCATCATCCAATGTTCCCTCCTAAGACCATTGCCTAAGTTCTTCTTGTGGTAAATAAAGTATTACCCTGTCATAATTTCTATACTTAAACAAAGGGTCATGCATAAATTGAGAGGCAGAGTCCGTGGTGTCCGATTCAAAAGGGCTTTATTTCAATAACTCGAGTTAGGGGAGAATCGGTTCCATCACCACTAAGGTTCAGGAAGGGTCTTCTAAACTTTATTCACAGTGTACAATATTTATACATTCAATTCGTACATAGGGAGGAGCGCTCCAGGCAGAGCAAGAGAAAGAGAGATAAGAGCATGTGGGCGTGCATGAGGGCGTACATGTGGGCGTTCACTTGAGGAGTCATAGGTGAGTCATAGGTGGGTGGATACATGGAGGGGGGTTGCATGGCCAGCTGGAACTTTGCCCTACTTGTGTGCGCAACTTGATCATGACGTGCAACTGACGTGTAACTGGGGGGAGCTGACTTTTGGTCTAGTAGGGAGGCCTTCAGTGTCAGGGCGACCAGCACGTCTGGTATTATCTGATATCTTAAGTCCGGGGATGTATCATCTGAAGCAAAGGTCGCTCATCACCAAGAGCCAATGTGGGCATATATTTCTTCGTTCATTGCGTGGGGGGCGTGGGCTTTCTACGGATGCGAGCTCTGCAAATCACTTAAACGGAGACAGAAAGGCTAGGCCCTATCTCTGCAGACAGGTTCTGTTTACCTTCTTCACCAGGCAGGAATGTAATTCTGTAGAGCAAGCAGATAACTGTTGTGCAAAATACTGTCTTGGCACCCCGTGCTGGGCCTCTCTCGGCTGAGCCAGAAGCATGCGAGGTCAGGGATACGTAGCTGCAGCTCTCAGAGTGTCTGGAGCCATGAAACCCTAATTCGGAGACTGGCTCAGGCTGAGCCACAAAATGGGTTCATCTCGATTTTAAAAGTGCACAATGCAAACACATGGGCCTCAATGCAAAATTAACGTTTCTTTCATGGGAGACTTGATGACTGGCATCCTAATGCAGGACGTAAATGCAGAGGCCTCATTATTCAGGCCACTAAGGGAAAATGCATGGGTGACATGCACATACACTAAACGTTGGGTACACGCAGGGGACATATTGGTCATGTAAAATTTCATTTTCCTCATTCCCTCCTTGTCCCCTACTGTACTCTTCAGGACACATCTATTTTCATGAGACCGTATATTTGTTCATACAGCATCATTTGTTCATCTTTGATCCTTTGTATACGTGGATGTGGAACACAGGCAGTCGCACACAGGCCGCAAATGGCCGGGCCACACTGCAGACAGAGACAGCAGCTGAATATCATAAGCAGTATCATTCCTAGGAACGACAACACTTTCCATCCCCAAGCCGATATTACACCCCAGAGCCAACCGGACCAAGTCCATGTGCCTGGGTCTTGATGTATATCATGAGCAATCTTGTGGAGCCTTGTTATTGCTGCGTACACAGATGGCGCGTTATTAGGTATGAAAACGCAGCAACTGGAGCCGATCACCCTACAGGCCCCGCCCCTATCTGCCAGGATGACGTCAAGAACAAGGCGGTTCTGAAGAACAACAAGTCTCATGGCAGACTGCTCCTGGGTCAAGTTCGCCAGGGCAGACGCAGTCTCATTCACAACTGCTTCCAGAGTTCTTGTTAACCTGCGTATGAGTTTACTGTTTTGGACGGGACCTATGAAGAAAAAGAATCCTTTGTTGAAATCTGTATATTGCTCCCAAGCTGTCTCAGTCTGATCAATCTCTGAGGCATCGGTCTCTCTCCTGTGTCTAACATGCTCTAGTCGTGAATCTCGATGATAATGGGATGGCCCATGAGAGGTCAAGAAACCTCTCTCCCTCCACAGTACTCCGAAATCATGAACTACGCCAAAAGCATATTGTGAATCTGTATAAATGTTCACTTTCAAGTGCTTAGCTCTTATGCAGGCTTGTGTCAGAGCGATGAGCTCTGCTGCTTGTGCTGACAGTATGTCTATTCGTTGTGTCTCTATGACTTCAGTAGCAGTGGTCACGGCATATGCTGCCACTAATTCTCCTGCACTCGTTCTCATGCATGATCCATCTACATAGAGTGTTAGGTCAGGGTCTGGAAGTGCAACATCTGTCAGGTCTTGTCTTGGTTTCGTCACTATATTCATTACTTCCACACAGTCATGTGGTGCGGTGTCTACTGTACTTGAGGACAAAAGTGTAGCAGGGTTCAGAATGTTACATCGTCTGATCTCTATGTGCGGTTGAAATAACGTCAGTTCATATCCTGTCAGTCTCGCTACGGTCAAGTGTTGTGTCTGTGTTCTGTTCAAGAGAACTTCCACTGCATGCGGTACTTGTACTGTCAGGGGGTGTCCCCGCCCTATCGAGTCACTTTGTCTTATGGCTAGGGCTGTTGCCGCAACCGATTTCAGGCACGCAGGCAGAGCCTGGGCCACTGGGTCCAGTGTACTAGAAATTAACTGAATACGTTCTTGTGTCAGCTGTCTACCCCTCTTGGACAGCAAGTGTCCAAGGTACACCACTTGCTGTGCACAGAATTGTAACTTTGAAGGGGACACTTTGTGCCCCTTGTCTGCCAGAAAGTGTAAAACCGTCAGTGATGCAACTTCGCAGTCTGTTTCTGATCGTGCTGTAATTAGGATGTCGTCTACGTACTGTATCAGTGCTGTGTCGGTAGGCATATTAATACTGTCCAGCCGTCTTTTTAATGCTTGACTGTAAATGCTAGGGCTTTCTGTAAAACCTTGTGGTGCTCTCGTGAATTTAAAACTGCGTCCTTTTAAACTGAATCCGAAAAGATATTGGCTATCAGGATGAATGGGAATGCTGAAAAAGGCATTTTTCAAGTCAATGACTGTAAAGAACGTTGCCTCAGAATCAATAGCAGTCAGTAATGAAGAAATGTCTGGGACTACTGGGTATTGTGGGACTACGCATTTATTCAATTCTCAAAGGTCAACAACTAGTCTGTAAACTGGTGGTGCATTAGGGTCTGATCGTTTAAGGATAGGAATGACAGGTGAGTTACATACATTCGAGTCAGTCTCCACCACCACCCCTTGTGCAATGAGTTCGTCAATAATTTTCAATAAGGCCACTTCGGCATCAGGTGGTAACTTGTATTGTCGTATACGTGGTAGTACTACTCCTGCTTTGAGAGTGACATGGTGTGGTGTTATGTTCATGTAACCTACGTCAGTCGGACCTTGTGCCCATAGGTGCTGTGGTACATTCTGGAGCCTGTGGTCGAAATCTGTCAACACATAATGTCCCTTAAAATCACGTAAGAACAGTCGCACTCCCTCTGGAGAACAACAGATAACTGCTCCTAGTTCTTTTAATGTCTTTATACCAAGTAAGTTTTCTGGACATGATTTAGTAAGTAGCAAGTCTGTGGTACGTGACAGTGGACCAACCCCGAGGGAGACTGGTTTCGATACTTCATTAACAATAGGCTTTCCTGAAAATCCCAGGGAAACATTCTGTGAGCCCGAGAGAGGTGCCCCTGGAACCTCGTCATGGCTGATGGTAGTTCTGCTCGCCCCTGTGTCAATCAGAAACTTTCTGTCCTGTCCCAGTACACGACTATGTACATACGGACCTTCTTGATCTACAGGAACCTCAATAAGGGGCAAGCCAACTTCCCTCTCAAGGCTGTTTCATGAGAACGATTGATATTCTGGATAATCTGACTGTGTGTACTGATACATTTGTGGTGTGGCATGAACAGGCTGTGGTGGGGGTGGAAAAGTCGCTATTGTCTGTTGTGTGCTCTGTTGGGTGCTATTATGCCTAGGAGTGTATTGTCGTTCTTTTGTCTTGCCTGTAGCTATATTGTGTTTCAGGACAGCACATTCCTTTACATAGTGACCCGGTTGTTTGCAATAATTACAGTTCCCCTTGACAGGTGTCGTGCCATTTTTGTTCGTATTTGCCGGTACCGTTTGGGCAACCAGCACTTTCATTTTTGTCTCTTTCAGGCGTCTCTTTTCCTGATCCTGCTCTTCTCTAATCCTGTTCTGGTGATATTGTAGCATCTGCAACATTTGTGAAGGGCTGTTTGCTTGCCAAGTACTCTCAACCTTCAGTACTCTATTCTTGATCTGGGGTAAGGAATTCTCTACTAATTTGCTCACAAAAAGATGTGGATATGATTCGCTACCGGGCTTAAGGCCACTATTAATAGTAAAGCATTTCTCGAATCTAGAATAGAAATCGCTTGTGTCCTCTTCTTGTTTTTGTTTACAGGCTGAAATAGCATCCCAGTCTTCCTTTTTAGTAATCAATAGTCTCGGCAAAACCTGTATTAGGAGTTCAGGCAGTTCTTTAGCTTTGTCCCCAAGACCAACCCCCGGGAGCCTGCCTTTATCCTCTGTTTCCAATGCTTCCCAGTTTAACTTTTTCTCGCCCACCTCCCAGTCTTTTTCCTTAAGCTTTTCATTAATGCCTGCAGGCAATAGTACTTTCAATAGTTTCAGAATGTCAGCGTACGTATAATCTCCGATGCGGAGGATGTCTTTTAATTCTCGGTGAAACCCCCCCGGGTCTTTATCATGGCAGGGCAGCATCTTTTTCATTTCCAGGATTTCTAATTTCGTCAAGGGGGTGTAAACATACACCCGTTGAAACTCATTGTTTGCATTTTTGACGGGATGTACCTCTCGTAGGGGGTTCTGTCTGTCTACGTATAGGTGCTTTCTGTCGTGGTGTGAGGCGGGAAGCATGCATGTGGTCAGACAATTTATGTACTTATGTCGTTGATCCAGGATGACATTAATTATTTCAGTACCCATGCCTGTCCATCTGTCTAGAAGTATGTCGTCCAATAATTTATACAATTGACCGGGATCGGAATATTGATTCTCATACAACGTTATTAAATGTTGGACCATGTAAATACCGGCCAAACGCTATTCGTTCGGCGGGAGGCTCAAGAAAGTCTGGGCCACTATATCATTGCTATATATATTGGAATTGGACACCCACTGGGTGGCTGACCGGGCTAACTCCATTTCGTGTGGGGTGTGAGATCGCTCGCTCTATATCCGTCGGTTCAGTGCTTTTTCAGTAGCTTGGAATAGATTTTCAAGGGAATATCTTTCTTTTATAGCCGGCCCCTGTTTACGGTAGTCGAGGCACTTGGGCCTGTCAAACCGTCGTGCATTGCCTACATAATTCATTTTGTCCTTTGCCTCGTCTACCTCTTCTGTTGATGACTCACTCTTCTCGTCAGACTCTACTTTATGTGTTGCTAATATTTCCTTTCGTATTTTCTTCATCATGTCCCTGTTTATCATGCCGACCGGCATCTATGTGATCACTCCATTCTATCAAACCAGGCTTTACATCTCCGTCTCCTTCGTCTTGTTCCCTGATCAGGCAGTTAATAATAAAACGGAGGATGTAGTTCTTAACCCCTACCTTTCTGTGTTGCATGGCTTGTACTATACACTCGGGTCCCTCCCCCGTTCTAATGAAACGGTACATTTTATCTAGGTGCTCTTTCATGTCTGGTAATTTGTCCAAATATGCGACGGCCTGTCTTAGTCTTAGTGAAATCACGAGCATTGAGCCCTTTCCTGGTTCTGGATCGTATATACAGTGGGAAATTGCTACATCTACAGTAGGCCCCCCTCCCCCTACTGCCCCGGGCCCCACGTCTTCTTTCACGAGCTGCTGGAGCTGATCCGCTGGTGGGGGTGGAGGGAAATCTGCGTTTGCGTAGTCCGGTGGGGACTCTTCTAGATAGGAGGAAATAAACGCCTCAGATGCTGTCGGCTTTATTCTACGTACTCTATAGGGTACAGGTGGTGGCGTTCGCGACCTACGGGGTGTTTCTGAGGGGGTCACTCTAGCTAGTTCTTCTGAGAGGACGGGATAAATACCAGTAACGACGGCATTTCTTTCTCTATCAGCCTGTTCTGCTTTGACCCGTTCCCCCTCCTCCCGCAGTTCCTTTTCTTTGGCTTTTTCCGCTGCTTGTTTAGTTCTCTCTGCTTGGTGGAATTCTTTCTCTGTTCTCCTATGCGCTTCTTTGCGCCATAACTCAATGGCATCTTTCTGAGAGGGTCTTGATTTCTTTTTCCATAGCGCTTCCTCTACTCTCATAATGCATTCAGAATCCCATGTTCCCGAGACAGGCCATCTGTACTTCTCCTGTAAATCCTTTGTGTAATCTACCCATAAGTCTAAAAACAAAATGGCATCTAGCCCGTGCTTATTATACATATAATGACCAGGTGTGTCTCTAGGCGGGATGTTAACTGACTCTTCTAATATACCTTTCCTGGTCCCTATCTGACGTAATTTCGAAAACAGTGGCATGTTGAAACCAACACAATGAAAACACAATACACACCAAAATAGACTGACTGAAACAATCATTCACACTAAAACACTCAAACACTAAAACAGATACAGTCTAAACTGATACATGAAGTTAAACATGTACTTGAAAACAATTAACTTTATGCACTGGAATACAGCACAGCCATACAGGTCTCGTAAATGAGACACGTCTTTACCGTGTTCACGTTTACCGTGAACCCGTCTTTACCGTGTTCATATAAATGAGCCCGTCTTTAACTTTATGCGTTCCCCATAGTGGTACTCACCGGGAAGCAGAACTTGAAGGCCTCGGAAACTTGATACTGCGCATGCGCGGAACAGGTGGACCTCTGGGAACCTTGGACCTTGCTCTCTCACAGGTTGGGCTCTGGTTGGGATGATCCGCGATCCTCACCGCCTCGTATGGATGCCTGGTCGCAGTCCGTCCTCCTCCGTGGGCCTGAGGGAGTAAGCGGGAAGTCCCGCTGGCGTGTACACTTTGAAGTCCGTCACGGCTGTAGCAGGGGGCAAGGGCTGGACCTACATCTCCGGCGCGTGGGGAAGGGGATTTGTCCCTATTCGGGCGCCAGATTTATGTGGTAAATAAAGTATTACCCTGTCATAATTTCTATACTTAAACAAAGGGTCATGCATAAAATGAGAGGCAGAGTCCGTGGTGTCCGATTCAAAAGGGCTTTATTTCAATAACTCGAGTTAGGGGAGAATCGGTTCCATCACCACTAAGGTTCAGGAAGGGTCTTCTAAACTTTATTCACAGTGTACAATATTTATACATTCAATTCGTACATAGGGAGGAGCGCTCCAGGCAGAGCAAGAGAAAGAGAGATAAGAGCATGTGGGCGTGCATGAGGGCGTACATGTGGGCGTTCACTTGAGGAGTCATAGGTGAGTCATAGGTGGGTGGATACATGGAGGGGGGTTGCATGGCCAGCTGGAACTTTGCCCTACTTGGGTGCGCAACTTGATCATGACGTGCAACTGACGTGTAACTGGGGGGAGCTGACTTTCGGTCTAGTAGGGAGGCCTTCAGTGTCAGGGCGACCAGCACGTCTGGTATTATCTGATATCTTAAGTCCGGGGATGTATCATCTGAAGCAAAGGTCGCTCATCACCAAGAGCCGGTGTGGGCATATATTTCTTCGTTCATTGCGTGGGGGCCGTGGGCTTTCTACGGATGCGAGCTCTGCAAATCACTTAAACGGAGACAGAAAGGCTAGGCCCTATCTCTGCAGACGGGTTCTGTTTACCTTCTTCACCAGGCAGGAATGTGATTCTGTAGAGCAAGCAGATAACTGTTGTGCAAAATACTGTCTTGGCACCCCGTGCTGGGCCTCTCTCGGCTGAGCCAGAAGTATGCGAGGTCAGGGATACGTAGCTGCAGCTCTCAGAGTGTCTGAAGCCATGAAACCCTAATTCGGAGACTGGCTCAGGCTGAGCCACAAAATGGGTTCATCTCAATTTTAAAAGTGCACAAGGCAAACACATGGGCCTCAATGCAAAATTAACGTTTCTTTCATGGGAGACTTGATGACTGGCATCCTAATGCAGGACGTAAATGCAGAGGCCTCATTATTCAGGCCACTAAGGGAAAATGCATGGGTGACATGCACATATACTAAACGTTGGGTACACGCAGGGGACATATTGGTCATGTAAAATTTCATTTTCCTTATCCTGCAGTAGCAGATCCCTGCATGTCTAGCATTTCCTGCCTGGCATCATGCTAACGTTCAGCCTGTGACTTCACTACGTACATAGATGTGGTGCTTCGCTGCATTGCAGTCTCACGGGCTGTGTGATCTGCGAAGGCATTACCATGTCCGATTTTATCAGTCACTTTCTTGTGTGCGCTACACTTAACAATCGCTATTTTCTTTTGGTATGTCAAGGCAGTCAGAAGATTGTGTACCAATTCTCCATGCATTATTTGCATCCCATGGGATGTAAGAAAGCCTCTTTCCTTCCAGAGCAACCCAAAATCGCGAGCCACTCTGAAAGCATAGCGGCTATCCGTATAGATGTTCACAGATAAGTCAGTACTAAGTTCACACGCTCTTGTCAATGCTATTAGCTCATCTACCTGAGCTGACTTCTGTGGGATACGAGCTGTCCCAACTACCGTCAGAAGTGTTGTGATTGAATATGCAGCTGATGTTGTGCCATCTGGTAATTTCAAATAGGACCCATCAACCCACAGTTCCCAATAAACATTGAGAGGGGCGTATCTTGCAAGTCGACACAACCCTTTGTCTGTTCCTCAGTAAGAAATATACAATCATGAGGTTCTTCTGACTGGGACTGAGTCGCTGGATATGGCAACAGAGTGGCTGGATTCAGGGTTGAACATCTTTGCAGAGTGATGTGAGGAGCCAAAAGTGTCAATTCATATCCTGTCAACCTAGCACTAGTTAAATGCTGTGTTTTGGTTTGGTTCAAAAGGGCATCAACTGCATGGGATACTAACACAAACAGTCTATGTGACAAGATTATCCCTTCACTCTGACGTATGGTCACAGCTGCTGCTGCGACAGAACGGAACGCTGCTTGTCACAGTGTGTCTGTACTAAAACTGAAAGTGGACAACCATCTCTATCGTGTACATAGTGTAAAAGCCTTAGTGTAATCTGGAGTGCCTAATACTGGTGCAGAACAAAGAGCTTGACGCAACTGGTGGAAAGCATTCTGGCATTCAGTCGTCCATGGAAGGGGCATTGGAGGGTCTTTAGTCAGTAGAGTCAACAGAGGTTTAACAATGTGTGAGAAGCTTGGAATCCATTGCCTACAAAAAGAAGTAAGACCAATGAATGCACGAACATCTTTCTGAGTACGGGGCACAGGCGTGTCTAAAATAGCTTGAATGCTGTCTGGTGTAAGTGCACGTCCCACCTTAGAAAGGAGGTGACCCAAATTAATTAATTAATTGTGGGTTTGTAATGCGCTAGAATCGGCTCCCGAAGGAGTGTCTCTGCGCAGTAGGCCGCTGGGGAACCCGTCCTGGCTTTCCCTGTGAGATGGTCCCTACTTGGTATCTCCAAGGTGAAACTAGGCATCCCCGGCGTATGTGGGGGGCCGTTGTGGAGATGAGGCAAGCTAATGCCCAGAGTTGCCGAGTGTGATCCCTGGTTAGAGTAGGCACCGAGCTGAGAATTATTGAGTCCGCTGACCCTGGTCCACGACCCTGCTGCGTCGGGAATTGAACCCTGGTCCCGGGCCGTCCTCTGCTCTCGGGTCTGCCGCCTCTAACCAGTGAGCCACACCACTCCACTGGATAACCTTCTGACTACAATACTGATATTTCTTCCGAGAAACTTTGTGATGGTGAGATGCAAGAAATTGAAAGCAATGACAATGTTCCTTCTTCAGACTGTTCAGGCATATCAACTGCCAACAAGATATCATCGACATATTGTAGAGTCTTTTCAATGCTTGGCTGTAAATACTAGGACTCTCTGTATACCCTTGAGGAATTCTACAGTATCTAAAGGATCGATTATTCAAAGTGAAACCAAACAAATATCGGCTGTCAGAATGAATAGGGATGGAGAAGAAAGCATTCTTCAAATCAATCACAGTAAAGTTGGTCGCAGTCAGAGGAACCATGGTAAGGAGTGTTGTGATGTCAGAGACTACCGGGTATTGGGACACTACAATCTTGTTAACCTCTCGCAAATCAATGATAAACCTGTAGATTTTAGTATCGGTGTCTTTCTTCAGAATGGGAAGGATAGGGCTGTTGCAAATATTGTAAGGGACTTCTTTCACAACCCCCACAACAATCAGATCATGAACATTACATATTAGTGCCTCTTTACCTTCTTGAGAAATTTTGTATGGAGGTAATCGAGGTAATGAAGCACCCTCCTTCACCTGAATATGCACTGGTGGAATAACCATTTGACCCACATAGGTATCTGATGTAGCCCACGGAGTACTAGGGCGTGAACCCAATGCAATGTCCTCTCTAAGACGGTAGGTCTTTTCAACCAAGCGATAGTTATCATTGAATATAACACGCACACCTTCTGGGGGAACAACGTATCATAGCCCTAAAATACTTGAGCATATCAAGACCCACAATATTGTCCGGTGTGTTAGGGGAAAGCAAAAATGGACATGGAGCAGTACATTTATCAACATGAAATGCAAGTGGTTGTGACAGTGGGCTAAGGGAAGGTGGCCCATCGACACCTATTGATGTAATGGTTAAGCCAGGCAGGGGAGCCCTTGGAACCAATTGTGTACACAGTGCACTACGAGTAGCTCCTGTGTCAACCAGAAACCGATCAATAGAACCGAAAACATGTGCAGTAAGATAGGGACCCTTCTGATCTACTGGGACTTCAACTGATTCCTTACCCCATCCTAGGCATTCATATGCATAAGCAGAATCCTTCAAATCTGAAGATAAATAATCAGACATTTGATATTGATTTCGTCTATCAAAAGTATTATGGGGATTCTGAGTATGCGCAACAGTTTCAAACCTGGTACGATCATCCATGCCTCCCCTATGTCCTGAATATCCCAAGCGGCCTCACATTTGCCCACGTCAACACTGATATTGCTGAGCACGCAATTCTTGCCAGTCAACAGCCCAATGTCCTATCTTCTTACAATAAGCGCACTGATCAGAAGACAGATTAGGCCGAGCATAAGAGGGTATGCTCGGGCAATACGATGCACGTCCGCCGCTGCCACCACCTCTATAGGATGGACCATAAGCCTGAGCTAACATAACCTTTGTTTTCAACTCCTTATATTTTTTTAATCCTCATTCCCCTTAGCTTCCAATTCCTGATGTTCATAATACTGAGCCATAGTCAAAAGAGAGACTGAGGAAGACGTGGTCCATGAACTTTTGCTGGCCTTTAGGCGACTAGCTATTCCTGGCAACATGTTCGCAACAATTTATCGACAAACCGATGCCTGCCCGTGCCATCTGTCAATGACTGGCCACTAAAGTCGTGGAGTGCCTCCTCAAAACGAGTAAAGAAGTCAGAGACCGATTCATCTGCCTTTTGCTTACAGGATGCTAACACAGTCCAATCTATCTTTTCAGGAGGCATGAGAGTTTTCAATTTAACTAGTATATCGACTTTACAAATAGACCTCCACATATCAAGGGGTAGAATAAGTCCAAAAAACATATCAATATCAGATAAAGTCATGGTACAAGACATAATGGCTCCTTCAACTTCTTCATAGAAAGCGGCCGGATTTTTCCGTGGGTCAGGCAAAGCAGCTTTAAGAGCCATGACATCTGCTCTACTCCAAGGAGTATAGACCCAATTATAAATAAAATAACCCTTCGTATCAGTGGAATCTTTATTATCATCTGTTCTCGTACCCCAGGTGGGACATACAAAGGCCCGGCTTCCCGCATGGGTTTCCCATGAACTACAATATTCTTATCTGTCCCTGGAGTGTCATCCTGTGGCAGGGTGGTCTGAATTGTTTGTTCAGCTGCAGCAGCTGCCTTTTTCTCCTCTCTCAAACGGAATGCATCAGTTCGTAGTTTAACGACGTGTCTAATTAAGTCAGCCACGTGGGAAGGGAGAAAAAGACCGTTACGCAATTTTTTATAATCATCTGCGATATCAACAGGCTCTAATTCTGTGAAATGCTTTCTAAACCATTCAATAACTTCTGTGGTAAACATCTCTACAAAATATAACTGCTCTCTATCCAGCCATTGTTGTACATCAGCTATTAGATCTTAAGCAGGAGTGTTACCATGGGCTGCTTTGCGAGCAACAGATCTAAGAGTGGCTGCACAATCAGCAGTCCGAAAAGAGCGAGTCTGACATTGAGGATCTGATTCTGACTGATCCTGATCTGAAGGAAAAATATCAGCATCAGAATCAACCTTAGGGGCAGAGGGAAAAGTATATGGAAGCGGGCAACGATCTAACAAAATGGAATTGTCCTGTGGTTTATTAAATAGAGGGTAAAGGGGGCTCCGGACAGGGTATTGGCCATGTACATGTAAACGACGCTCCCTATCCTCTCTCTCTTTTATCTCCTTCATTTCTTTATTTTTCAGCTCCGGCGCATTCGCATGGATATTTTTGCGTAGTTCCTTTTCTACCAAAGCTTGCTCTCTTCTCACTCGTTCACACACTTCTTTCTCCCACATTCGTACACAGTTAAACATATCTTGTTTACTTTTGTGCTTAAACCTAGATTGTTCCACACACTGAATTTTTCTAAGATCAAATGACCCATTTATAGGCCATCGCAACTCAGGATCATTACTAGTATATTTGTTCCATAGTGTGCTATAGGTTATAGAAGGTGTACCATTTTTAATATACATGTCCCTATTTGGTGTACCCTCAGGGGCGGGGGGAGACGTTTGATTCCGTTCTAGTTCCATATTGGTACTTCCAAGAAAGCAACACATTCTATGAAGTGTGCTAGGAACAGGCATGCCAAGAATTTTGCAGCATATACAATATTAGAAAAATCTCCTCATTACCGGTCTATACAAATTGCAATTCATATATATCCAAACAAGTTCCAAGATTTTGGCCAAACAAACAAGAAGTGTCGCATCAAATGACCTTACCAAGCAAGAGTCTCCAGATTCCAAGTGTCAAGTTCTGAATCGACCAAATGGTCTCTGCACAGCAAACACCAGAAGGGATCTCAGTCGAGGACCGGCACCACCTGGAGGGTCAGATCGGGAAGAGTAGAAGAACTCTGACTGCCAAGACACGGGCCTTCTCAAGCAGTGATCATCCACAGCGAGATTCCAATCCTCCGTCAAGACCACTCCGTCGGGTATCAGAGTCGCCGATGAGCCACAGGGGTGGGCGCCAATTTGTAGAAGTGGACCTCAGCAAGGCCTACCACTGCTAGGGGTTCATCCTTCTCTGCACACAAGTCCTCAGACCAGCAAATAGAAGTTGGCACGGAAACTGAAATGTCAAGTAAACAATTTATTAAACGAGGTGGAACTACATTCACACACAATACCCTTCGGCACTGTATTAAGTAATGTAATGTAATGTAATGTAATATGCTGTTTTGTAGCGCGCTCAATTACTACCGGAGTATCCTGGCGCGGAAGACCGCTGGGGAACCCGTCCTGGCTTTCCCTGTGAGATGGTCCCTTGCTGGGTATCTCCAAGGTGAAACCAGGCATCCCCGGCGTCTGTGGGGGGCCGTTGTAGAGATGAGGCAAGCTTAATGCCCAGAGTTGCCGAGTGTGATCCCTGCCCAGAGTAGGCACCGAGGCGAGAATTATCAGTCCGCTGACCCTGGTCCACGACCCTGCCGCGTCGGGAATTGAACCCTGGTCCCGGGCCGTTCTCTGCCTCCGGGTCTGCCGCCTCTAACCAGTGAGCCACACCTCTCTACTAAGTAGCACAAGGAATAGAAGAACCATGGGTCTTTTATACCCACACAGGAGCTCAAAAGGAGGCGGTACAAGTTCACATAGGAAGAGTTACATACATAGATGGTCATTCAGAGAATGCACAGTCAACAAAGGAGGGGGGATAAGTTGCTGCTCTCAGCTAAAACAGCCTGACAGTAACAGACTAGAGCAGGTGCATGGCAGCTACAGACTCTTCTGAGCATGTGCAGAGTAACAAAGGCTAAGTATAGCCAGTTCTTGAGCAAATCTGAAGGGCAAGCAACAGCGAAGAAGGAAAGAGCACATGGTGAGCACATGGTCAGACAAGATGGCTGCCGGAAACAAGATGGCTTCAGCTCAATGCAAACAGCGATCTCTGCCAAATTTCCACATGGTCTAAGCTCTTGTATTGCCCAGACTGGATTATGGTAGTGCCACTCTATGTGGCTTACCTCAATACAAGTTGGCCTCTCAAAGAGCCTCCCTCAACACTGCAGATACTTGTCTCTGGAACAAAATGAAATACACACATCTCCCCAGCCCTAAAATCCCTGAATTGGCTACTGTACGAAGCAAGAATTCAACAAGTAATTGCATGCATGACTCATAAAGTGCTACACATCAATACCTCCAGATATCAGGCCCAAAAGCTAAACCATGAGGGGGCTGCGGACCTTTGTGAAGTGTGCACACCCTGCTTCTGAAACCCAAATGAACCCATAAAAAGAAAACGGGCGCCAGCACATTCTCCTTTGTCCCACCTAAGATATGGAATTCTCTACCACCGGTCGTTTGTATAATCTCTTCTACCACCCCCTTCTAAAAAGAAGCAAAATCTTTTCTGCAGAGTAGTTTTTTACCCTAAGACAATATATATATGCTTATTAAAATGTAACCATACTAACTACTCTTTATGATGCTTGACCATCTAATTGCTGAATATTATTGAGATCAAGCTTTTTATTCTATTTATTTTCATTGCTGTGTTTGTCATTAATGCATGTCTGTTTTACCACTCCAACTCATACCCTACCTATCGTCATGTAAAGTGTTCTAATACCCACTAGGGTCATGTTCGCGCAATACAAAACAATAAATAAAAATAAATATACATTTTTATATGAATTTTTAAGAGTTCTGAGCTGTTGTAGGTGTGGTGAGGGTGCTAGCCTCCATCGTCTCTCTGCAAACCTGAGTCTTCTTCTTTCTTCATTTTGGTGACCGATATACCACGGTTGTGTTAATTTGTTTTTGGTCCTTTTTTGTTGTTGGGGGGGGGGGGGGAAGGGGGACTACCATCTCCATTTTGTCATTCATAGTTCCATGAGTTTGTGAACATCGGAAATGCTTTCCGGGGGTTAAAGTTTTCTTTGGCATAGATCATACAGCTCATCTCTATTCTTATTTCTAGTATCCTTGACCCACCGTCTAGGTCTAACCTCTTATCTCGTTACCTGTGCTTCAGGAGCTGAGATGTGGAATGAGATGCTGTGATGATCTGACCAATCGCATGCCATTATGGACTCTATGCATACTGCTTCTGTCATGGAGATATGGGTTAATGATGTTCCTTTGCCGTGTGTTCGACCTGTGCATGTTTTTTTTTTTTACAGAGTTTTATATATCGCGACTTGAGCCGGATCGGGTATCCGAGCGCTTTACATAGCACCAGTTGCATTACATGAGGACACATTTTTTTATTTTTCATTTTTATTAGGCACAGGGATATTAAGTGATTTGCCCAGAATCACAGTATGTTCTGCGTCATTGCCAAGACTCTTTCCCAGTTCCCCAGATTCAAGGCCGACCGCCCTAGCGGTTAGGCCAACTCCTCTCCCCTGATTGCATGATTGCTCCAGATTATGGTCTTTGAAAAAAGATTTAGTGCAGGCACATGTGGGTCCTCAATTTAATTGCAATTTAGGTTGAAGTCACCTAGAAAGATTGTGTTCGGGTGTCGTAAGGTCTGTACTGTGATTGTTAATTGCTCATGAGGGTCTGGTTGTCTCAAGGAGGGTGGTAGATAATATGTAATTGGGTCAGGGAATAAATCCCCCTAACCCATGGGGACTTCAACTCCCATATATTCACAGGAGGATATCTTCTACATTTGGAATCGTTTGATTTGTAAGGTTGATCTGTGAATGCACGCAACCCGCACGCCCCCAACTTGGTTGTAGTGTGTGGCTCAGTCTAATGATGTTGTAGTTAGGTGGAACTAAGATATCTAATAGTGGTGTGGAAAAGGTATTTAGTTAGGCCACTAGTAGGATTGTTGTGTCTAGCAAGGATGTGGAATTCTATAGGCCGACGCCCAGGACATATTGTTTGAGGCCAAGGGCAACAAGTTTTCATTTGTATTTTGTCGTTGGGACAAGTAGGCCCAACCCCCCCTGCAGCACAAACCCTTTGGCTGCCAGTTTACAGTACCATATTATGGATCAGGAAAGGGCACTGTCTGCAGTTAAGGTAATATTTTTGTCCATATAATAATGCTGTTCAAGCTTGTATTTATGGTTCATTAATTGAAAACATTTATTATTAGGGTGAGAGTAAATGTTGTAAGCTCCGACTGCACTACTGACCGTGATTCCACTATAGAAACCTGTACACATGTTTTCAAAGTTTAGCAATTTGAGGCTATGTATAATGCTCCCAGAATGCTCCCTTATTTGATGCATATATTTGCAGAACATGGAAAGCAAGATTGATGAGTCTTTGCTTTCAAAATAAAATGTTCATAAATAAACGAAAGCAAAAAAAAAAAATCGCTAAACTACTGTAATATTTCAGATACCATTTCTTCGCAGCTGCAGCATTATTTAGTAACATGTGTTGATGCCTGCTAGTATTTCCCAATACTATTCATTATGGAAAATCAGTGTAACCAGTTTCAATAAGATTATTGGGAAACAAAAATAAACAAGCATCGGCAAAGCCAGTAGGTCTGAAATTGGTGGTCAGCTTTTTAGTTTTGTCAATGTGCGAATTGTTTTGGCATGGTTTTTGTACAACCTTATTGGTGTGAGAACTGCCGGGCCCTCACCATTAAAACAAACCTTGGCAAAATCAGCAATTGTTTTTGGTCTCAAATAGCATATTCTGCCACAGTAGTTACTGGCATTGAGCAAAACTACTGTTTGCCGATATGCTCCTTGTGAAAGAGCAGATTGCAGTCACTCACAGTGAAGCCAGCCGATACAGAGAGAGAGTGATAACATTTTAATAAACGTCATGGTCAACGCCAGACCAAATTAGGCAACCAATTATTAAAGAAAGTCTAAAAAGTACACCCATGGTATATGTCCTTGCATTAATTGCAGCTATACCGCTTTCGTGAATTCCCAAGAATGTACAGAAGTAGAACAAAAAATAGTACTCCTAGAAAATATTTGTGAACTGCATTTTGGCATGAGCAAATATGGATGTGTGTCTTTGCTCATGCGAACATCTGAGCTTTGCAAGTTAACTTTCCCTCCAACCACTCTTTTTCCCAACTCTGTAAGATTGTTTACCTATGCCATTGTAAAGAGTACATTTCCAACATTTCACAGTATGGGATAAGATCAGAGAAGAGTTGTTGAAAAACCTTAAAACATGCAAGTTAGTAGGTTTGCACAGACTCAAAAGGGTATTCTAACCCTGGAACTATTGTGTACCACTACCTTCAGCATGTAGAAATGCGGAAATGTGGCAACATAAGGGGATCGCACATATTCAAACACTATTATAGTATGAGCCCTGGCATAATCCGAGAGGCTATATCAGAGCTCTTATATAAGGAGATTGCGGCCATAATTTCTTGCCACGCTACATGGCACTAAAGGGACAGTGCAAGTAGGTTTCTGAAGCTACCTTCCTCATGGACAAGTAGATATTTTATTAAATTCCACACCGCTGGTCTAGATTATGTGACGGGATGGGGTTGGCTTTGTCTTTGGCATATTCAGCTGCTGATTGCAGTTGTGCAGTAAGCTCTTCAGTGTCTTTTTAGGCTCTCTTTTTTTCTGTCTTGATTACCTGGGATGAAGGTGATCTGTCTTACTTTTCAGAGGTTTTTAGTACAAGCTATGATTCGTTGCGCCAAAGAAGTATTTATAGCTATAGTGTGTATTTTATAAGTTGTTTGTGTGGTGAGGGTATGTTATGTAAGATTGGCATCAATGTCCACCTCTAACATCTGGTTTGTTGTCCTGATGAGGTGTATAGTTGTGTTTGGCAAAGGCATAAAAATCCATCTAGGTGTGCTTGATACTGTGTGTTTGTGGTGGTTGTAGATCTATGCGGTCTCCTAATTTTCTGAGCCGTAGTTATTTCAACTGCCAGCTTAAGATTGGCCATGATGTTCATAATTCTTGTCTAGTGTCGACTCTAAGTTGTTAACACATGCTTTGTACTGCATGGGAGAAGTAGCATTGTTTGTGGTGCTGGGAAGGGGAGACTCTTATGAGGGTGGGCATGCTTGTTCTTTGAGATATTGCTTGCCTGGTTTGGGGACTTGTGCGAAGAGGTATACTGCACAGTGAGTGGTCAGACTGATTTGCATATGGCCATGTCTGAACTGGGGTGGCAGAGTGGGCTAAAGAACGGTGATGGATTAAACCCAGATCTGTTGACTGGGTGTGAGTGTTTCGTTCAGATGCTCCGTCCATCACCACACCCTTTTGTACCGCTTTGTTCGCCAGAAGTTGGCAGGGTATGCTCAGACGTGAGTCCCTTGCTCACTTGCGCCACTGGATTCAAGCAAGCCTGGCTGAAGAAGGCTGGAATGCCAGAAACCGGTCCTAGGAAGCTTGTTTCCGGTCCAGGGAAGGCATGGCTTGGCAGTTCGGGCTTGACTGTTCCCACGAGGCACAGGGTCAGACTGATTTGCATATGGCCATGTCTGAACTGGGGTGGCAGAGTGGGCTAAAGAACGGTGATGGATTAAACCCATATCTGTTGACTGGGTGTGAGTGTTTGATTGGTTCAGATGCTCCGTCCATCACCACCCCCTTTTGTACCGCTTTGTTTGCCAGAAGTTGGCAGGGTATGCTCAGACGTGAGTCCCTTGCTCACTTTGCCACTGGATTCAAGCAAGCCTGGCTGAAGACGCTGGAATGCCAGAAACCGGTCCTAGGAAGCTTGTTTCCAGTCCAGGGAAGGGATGGCTTGGCAGTTCGAGCTGGACTGTTCCCATGAGGCACAGGGTCAGACTGATTTGCATTTGGCCATGTCTGAACTGGGGTGGCAGAGTGGGCTAAAGAAATGTGATGGATTAAACCCAGATCTGTTGACTGGGTGTGAGTGTTTGATTGGTTCAGATGCTCCGTCCATCCCCACCCCCTTTTGTACCGCTTTGTTCGCCAGAAGTTGGCAGGGTATGCTCAGACGTGAGTCCCTTGCTCACCTTATTTATTTATATTTATTTATTTGTGTATTTTATAAAGCACGCAGCTACCCCAACGGGGTGTCCCGGCGCTAATTGAACAGACAACAGATGGTCCAAAGCAGAGACTTACAGGGAGAAAAGAAAGGTTTTAAGGGATTTGCGGAATTCAAGCTCCGACTGGCACATGCGGAGGGAAGGCGGAAGCTTGTTCCAGCGCTGGGTGGCACAGACTTCGAAAGTTTTACCTCCAGAACATGCTTTTCTGAATCTAGGAGTAACTAGTAGCAGTTTGGTGTTTGAATGGAGAACTCTGGAATTACTGTATGGGCGGAGACTTGACCTCAGATGGCCTGGTTCTTTGACTTTCGTAGACCGATAGGCCAGGGTTATAGCTTTGAACTCAATTCTTTTAGCGATGGGGAGCCAGTGCAATTTGCGAAGGTATGGGGAGATGTGTTGCCTAAGTGAGATGCCCCCGACCAAACGGGCAGCAGCATTTTGCACTGTCTCTAGTCTGTGGCACAGACCTGCTGTCAAGCCCAGATAAAGTCTGTTGGCATAGTCAAGATGCGAGGTTATAAGTGCTTGGACTATGGTTTTACGGTTATCGCTGGGCAGATAATTTATGAGTTTTTTTATGATTATGATTTCAAAGAAGCAGGCAGCCGAGACTGTTTGTACCTGATACATAAAGGATAAACGGTTGTCCCATCAGAACCCCAGATTTCTAACCGAGTCCTTAGGGAGAGGAGCCTGGCTCAGGTCTTCCGGCCACCATAAATTAGAGTCTAACGGGGATGGTTGGTTGAAGAACAGGACCTCGATTTTTCCAGCATTGAGGCTGAGAAAATTTAAGTCCATCCGTTTCGCAATATTCCTAAGGCATAACTTCAGGGGGTCGAAGGTGGTGGATATTGGCTCTTCAAAGAAAAAAAGGAGCTGAATATCGTCAGCATATGATGTAATTTTAATGCCTGATTGTGAGATCATTTCGGCTAGAGGGGTAAAATACACATTAAAGAGGAGCGGACTCAGCGAAGAGCCTTGAGGGACACCCCATTTAAGTGGCCTAACTGAGGAGGTATAGGGGGGAGTATGAACCTGTTGTTTACGGTTCGAGAGGAATGAGGCAATCCAATTTAGAACCGTACCCTGGATACCAATGGATCTCAACCGTCTCAGCAGGATTAAATGAGAAACGGTGTCAAATGCTGCCAATAAATCCAGCAGCACTAACACCGCCCTCGAACCCCGGTCAAGAGTCCACCGCACAGAATCCGCCATTTCAATCAGGGCCGACTCTGTGCTGTCGCCCGAGCGAAATCCACGCTGAGAATCATGAAGGAGACTATGGGACTCTACAAAGCTGGCAAGTTGTTGATGAGCCAGTTTTTCCAGGATCTTGGCTGGGGCTGGAAGAAGGGAGATCGGCCTATAGTTTCCCGGGGTCTCTGGATCCGCATTGGCTTCTTTCAAAATAGGGACAAGAAATGCGTATTTCCAAGCTTCGGGATACATGCCCGATCTCAGGGAGGCGTTCCATATGGAGTTAAGATGGGGGTTGAGGAGTGCTGCTAGTGCTTTATATTGTTTTGCTGGCCAAGGGTCACTGGGAGAGCCAGATTTGCATTTGAGCAATTCCTGGAGGAAGAAGTCTTCAGATATTTCCGAGAATTCCGTGAGGATCGGAGCGAAGGTTTTATAAATCTTCTGTTCTTCCTCAATATCAGAGCTATCCTTTGTAGGAAAAGAAGCATAGATAAGAGCAATTTTCTCTTCAAAGAACTCACAGAGAGTTGAGTACAGAGAGACTGAGACACAGAGAGACTGAGACACATGCAGACGCCGATTCAAAGCCTGTGGATCAGTGAAGGATCGAACAAATTTGAAGATCTCTCTGGGGGCATTGCTAGCTTTATCAATTCTATCTGATAGAAAACTTCTTTTGTGTTTTATAATAAGTTTACGATATTCTTTAAGGGCTGTCCGGCACTCAATTTTACTTTCTGTGGAATACTTCAGTCTCCAGCAGCGTTCCAATATTTTGCAGGCGGACTTTTTCTGTCTCAATTCCTCCGAATACCAGGGGGCTGCAGGTGAGGACCTGAACGTTTTAATTGGTCTGAGAGGGGCCAGTGAATCAATTGCCTTGCCCATCCAATCATTAAGGTTGGCAATACTTGAGTCCAGGTCAGAAGCTGGGGGCAGACAGGAGTCTTTTAAATACTCTTGGAGGGATTCAGGGGAAATTGTGCTCCAGTTTCTACCGAATTCCTTAGGGGTTAAAAAGGGTCTATCATGATGGGTCATGTGGATAGAAAAGGGAATAAGATAGTGATCAGACCATATAACTGGTATGGGATCCTCAACCAGAAAGTCAGGGAGATTAGAGCAAATTAGATCTAGCGTGTGACCGAATCTGTGTGTGGGGAGTGCTACTAGTTGGAAAAGATTACAGGCAGCCAATGTGGAGATGAAATTCGAACTGAGGGGACAAGTAGCATTTTCCACATGCAGGTTAAAGTCTCCTAGGACCGTGAAATTGGCATACCGCGTGCATGCTTGGATGATATAATCCGTCATGGCTGGTAGATGGGAGGAGCTGGAGTGAGGGTGACGATACATCAGAAGGCCAGCACATGAAATTGAAGCCGACAATTTGATGCAAAATGGAAGACCTTCAATGCAATCAATTTGATCGTAATGGGGAGAAGTAACCGTCCATTTAGATTTATAAATAACTGCCACCCCACCCCCTTGTTTACCATTTTGTCGATTGGCACATATAATACTGTGGCCTTCAGGAATGGCCAATGTCAGGGCGGGGTTTGTCTCCTCACTTAACCAGGTTTCTGTCAAGAAAAGGAGGTCCCAATCATTATCCTTAAGGGACTGCAGAATGTCTAGAGAATGTTTAACCAGTGATCTGCAGTTTATTAGTGCAGTTTTAAGAGGTATTGTCACCTTGGGGCCCAGGGGTAATGATGAGCTAAGCAAAGAAGAATATCTATCTCGTGTGATGTATTTGTTCAAGGAGAAACCACAACACTTACATGAGAGATCCAAGCTCCGGGTTTCAGATGTGTGGTGCAGGGCGTGGGGGCGCCAAGTAGGTCTAAGTGCAAGTATCTCCATCTGGCTATATGAAGTCCTATGGGTGATGTTAAATCGGGCAGCGTTTCCTGCCCCGGCCACGTGCTAGTCGCGGACGGGCACAGACGGGCTTCCCTTAGGCGCGCCCGTTGCGCGCGTCCGGTTAGGTATAGCCATTTTATCCTGGTGAGGGCGGGAGAGGCCAACAACTAGACCGCCACCCTGAGACTTCCCCCACAATGGCGGCTCTGTAGAGCACAGGTTGGTTGGCTTCCCACGTCAGTGCCCAAATCGGCTGATGAGGGGAAGTGTGCAAAGCGTGCAGGAAGGTAGGAGCAAGTGCAAATAAGCTGGGGCAAAGATATTTAAAATACAATTAAAAACGAAACGCTTGACTATGTTCCCGGCTTCCGCCTCAGGAACTGCTATCTGTGCAATCTGCGCGCGTGAGCCCCAGTGCATCTTTAATCCTGGTGAGGGCGGGAGAGGCCAACAACTAGACCTCTACCCGAGACTTCCTCCCAAAATGGCGGCTCTGTAGAGCACAGGTTGCTTGGCTTCCCGCCCAAATTGGCTGATGAGGGTAAGTGTGCAAAGCGTGCAGGAAGGTAGGAGCAAGTGCAAATAAGCTGGTGCGAAGAAGTTTAAAATACAATTAAAAACACCACTTTGCCACTGGATTCAAGCAAGCATGGCTGAAGACGGCTGGAATGCCACAAACCGGTCCTAGGAAGTTTGTTTCCGGTCCAGGGAAGGCATGGCTTGGCAGTTCGGGCTGGACTGTTCCTATGAGGCACAGGGTCAGACTGATTTGCATATGGCCATGTCTGAACTGGGGTGGCAGAGTGGGATAAAGAACGGTGATGGATTAAACCCAGATCTGTTGACTGGGTGTGAGTGTTTGATTGGTTCAGATGCTCTGTCCATCACCACCCCCTTTTGTACCGCTTTGTTCACCAGAAGTTGGCAGGGTGTGCTCAGACGTGAGTCCCTTGCTCACTTTGCCACTGGATTCAAGCAAGCCTGGCTGAAGACAGCTGGAATGCCAGAAACCGGTTCTAGGAAGCTTGTTTCCGGTCCAGGGAAGGCATGACTTAACAGTTCGGGCTGGACTGTTCACATGAGGCACAGGGTCAGACTGATTTACATATGGCCATGTCTGAACTGGGGTGGCAGAGTGGGCTAAAGAACGGTGATGGATTAAACCCAGATCTGTTGACTGGGTATGAGTGTTTGATTGGTTCAGATGCTCCGTCCATCACCACCCCCTTTTGTACTGCATGGGAGAAAGAGCATTGTTTGTGGTGCTGGGAAAGGGAGACTCTTATGAGGGTGGGCATGCTTGCTCTTTGAGATATTGCTTGTGTGGTTTGGGGACTTGTGTGAAGAGGTATACTACACAGTCAGTGGGAGGAAGATTTGATCAGACACTTGAATAGCTTACTGATGATTTCTGATGTGCACAAAACTGTACATCAGAATTTCTATCTTTAGACCTCTTCAACCTAGTGTCCCATTGTTCTCAAGCTTTCTATCCAAAATGCCTGGATCCCTCTCATTCCTCTCTCAAAATGAACTCAGACTCTGGATGTCTGTATTAGCTAATAAATGTTATTCCTTTGTTCCAGTTTGCATTCTTTAACAATCTCTGTTTTTAAATCCACAGGTGATTGAAGAGTGGGCATGGAAGACAAAATGGTAGTCAGTAATAAGCAAATAATTGAAAACTATTAAAGGACCAATGCTAAAGAAGTAAAGTTGCTTCAGAGCTCCAACAAAAGAAAAGTATCTAATGAAAAGATGTGGTGAGAAACTTGGATTTGAGTAAAATAAAGAATGTGACAGCAGTTTCTCTAAATAGACTTCCTGCTGCTCTAATGGTAAATGAAAAATGCCCTGGAGATGCTAACCAAGGGCAAGAAACCATCTGTCTGATCCAGAGAGGTCAAGCATCAGTCTTAAGTTCTATCCAGTCCAAGAGAAGATAATACACACAGAACAAGTGGGACTTGAAGAGTTTTTACCAGACCTCAGCAAATGGAACACTTGAGCACCATATCCAGTGAATTGTCTTTATATCAAAAACAAATATCTGTTCGTCACTTATAGAGTGTAAACGAAGCTGCTTAAAAGACAGGTAGTCCGCTTAGAACTACGATACCTCTTAGTTATGAACAAGCGATGTGGGTATATCATGGACAAAGGGAAGGAGAATGAGGGGAAAAAATGCACCTCTGTGACCAATGACCACCTTTTGCTTGTAGTCCAGGTCCCCGTGTCCACTATCATTGTTGCCCATTAGATGGGACCTCGGGTACTTGTTACCAAGCAAGACCTGTACATTCTTTAACATCCTCATTGTAGTCTTATATACAGACATAGAAGACATCCATAAGAAGGGTGGCCAGAAACAATGTGCTGCTACTGATGCACAATAGTATTCTAAATGTTCATGCCAATACATTATGTGAATATGTACCTAGCTTTGAAAAACTGAACACCAACCAAAGACCTGATCAATGCTTCATTAACTCATACTAAAATAAGTATGAGAAAAGGGTTAGAGAATCCACATGGATGTAATGAAGAGGCAATAATCCCATGAGAGGCTTCCCCATAAGTACCAGCAGCTGCTGATATTAAGGTTGTAGGGTGAATTAGGTTGCCTACAGAGGTTATAAACTGTGAACTCTACAGAGAAGTGATCTTTGGCTAAATAAAAGTGTTAAGTTGATCAAGTGCAGCACATTTGAGTGGGTGATGCTGAATAAGAATTAGTATTGTCTTATGGTGTGTCTGCTAGAAAAATCCCAACTTAGAAATATTAACTTCAGAAAGAAATCCTATCTCATAATGGAATGTATACAAGTCAACACCGAACTTGGAGATATTAGCACCAAAAAGAAGTCTCATACCTGTTCTGAATGTGAGAAGAGCTTTAGTTGTCAATCCAGACTCAGTCAGCATGAGAAAATTCACACTGGGGAAAAACTTCATCAGTGCTCTGAATGCCTGAAACGCTTCACTCACAAACACCAGCTGACTCAACATGTGAGAATTCACACTGGGGAAAAACCTCATAAGTGCTCTGAATGCCACAAAGGTTTCCGTTGTAAATTCAGCCTTATTCAGCATGAGAGAATACATACTGGAGAAAAACCTTTTCATTGCTCTGAATGTCTGAGAAGCTTCCATTGTAAAACCCTTCTCAGTCAACATGAGAACACTCACACTGGACAGAAACCGTATCAGTGCTCTGAATGCCTAAATTGTTACCAATGTAAATCAGATCTCACTCGACATGAGAGAACGCATACTGGGCAAAAACCTCATAAGTGTTCTGAATGCCAGAAAACCTTCAGTCGGAAAACCATTCTCACCCGGCATGAGTTAACCCATTCTGGGCAGAAATCCCATCAGTGCTCTGAATGTCCAAAAAACTTTAGTCGTAAATACCTTCTCACTCGACATGAGAGAACCCACACCGGAGAAAAACCATATCACTGCTCGGAATGCCATAAAAGATATGGTCTGAAAAGTGGTCTTAAATTCCATGAGAGAACTCACACTGGGGAGAAACCATATAAGTGCTCTGAATGTCACAACAACTTTAGAGATAGAACTAGTCTCACTCACCATGAACAAACTCACACTGGGCAAAAACCTTATCAGTGCTCTGAATGCCTAAAAAAGTTCAGTTATAAAACCAGTCTTATTGTACATCAGAGAACTCACACTGGGGAAAAACCTTTTCAGTGCCTTGAATGCCAGAAAAGCTTCAGTTGTAAACGCAGACTAACTTTACATGAGAGAACTCATTCGGGGGAAAAAACCTCATCAGTGCTCTGAATGCCAGAAAACCTTTAGTCTGAAAAGTCATCTTACTGTTCATGAGAGAACACACTATGGGGGAAGAACCTTTTCGGTCCTCTGAATTCCAGAGAAGATTTAGTTATAAAATAATTCTCACTCCACATATAAAAGCCCATCCTACCTAAAATAATGTATGAGTGTTATGAAGGCATGTAAAAATTCAATTGGAAGGTCAAAGTTATAAAGGAAAAGTGTTTATTAGTGTTTTGAATGCCAGAAAAGCTTTAGTCAGAAAATTAATTTCAATGAACATGAAAGAATGCGTCCTGTGCCAAATCCTTATCACTGTTCTGAATGTCAGAAACACTTGAGTTGTAAAATGGACGCCCGTCGACATGAGTGAACCCCACTGATTGAAAAACCTTAAACATATATCCTTTGCCAGAAGCACTTGTCACACCCATTGCAGTGGTTGTAAACCATCTAGACTAAGAGCAAAACTGGTTTACTTCCCATCTCAAAAAGCTGACGCTGATAATTCCTCAAAAAGATCTTTGGTTCTACCAAGCACAGTTCACAGGCTCCTCTTCTAAGATTCATGGGTTACCTTCGCTACAGCTTTTAGAATGACATGATGTGTTCCTTTTTTCTTTTATACATATCTTTATCGCACGCACATTTTATAGCTTATGTTTTAACGCACCCCTCCAAGTGGACAGTCCATTCTTAAGATTGATTCATGTCACGTCTTATACACAGATCAAACATGTATACATATATTGCTATCTTTCCCACGTAGAAGACACCTGCGGAAAAATGTATCCAATTGACCCCCATTCCCACATCTTATAGTGAATAGAAAGGTGCTCTACTATCCCTCTTATAGTATAGCCACCCACCCGTCGGAGGTGCCCACACCCTTGACCCTTTTCTCCTTGCCCCCTCTCCTTTTTTTTGCATATACTGCCACTTCCGTATGATAAATAGCCATTAGACGAGTGAGCCATTGTTGGATCAATGGTGCTGAGAGGTCTTGCCATGCCGTAGCCAAGCTTAGCCGAAAATCCATCATTACAATAAACACAAATGCCTGTGCCTGGCTAGGGATTGATTCATTACTAATCCCCAGTAATATAAGTTGTGGGCTCTGCACTATACTTAGTCCCAGTTTTCCCTCCAGGAACTCAGTAATGTCCCCAATCAGGCCACCTAGGGCTGGGCAGGTTTCAAACAGCGTATCAAATGCGCCCGTGTGAATGGCATTGGGTACAATGTTCATTTCTGGTTCCACCCCATTTAGCTATTTCCCCCAGAGTGTAGTACAACTTGTAATCTGTTTTAAAATGCTGTACTTGAGAAAGGCAAAACTTAAGATTGTCTGTGCCAGATTTCTGGACTCCGAGAGACGTCTTTTCCTGCTTGAACCTTCTCTTCCCACAACATTATCTGCTTTTCTATATCATCTGGCATGAGCTTATTCAAGAACTGATAAAGCTTCCCGATGGGGGTTTGCTAATCGTAATCAGTAAAAAAAATCACAGAGAAATTGGGGAAATTTGGACACAGCTAAATGTTATCAAATTTTGTTAAACAATGCCCCTGCGCAGGATTCCATTTCTCTAGCTTCTTTGAATAGTATTTATAATTGGATTGCCTCCGCGGCCAATACGTGCCTGCCATCGTTGGCTAAAAAATGTAATGGCCATTGCCCCCCTGCCCCGTGGTTTACGGAGCAGCTAAAAACTGAAAAAAGCAAGTGTAAAGCGGTGTAAAGAAGTTGGAGAAGGAGCTAGGCTCCTGAGGCCAAACAGATTTATAAAGCCACACTGAAAATTTATCATGCATTGTGTAAAAAGGCATATGCTGACTATGTTTCCTCGTCTATTTCGGGGGCAAAAAATTGCTCGCGGACTCTGTTTTCCATGTTTAAATGCTGCCAGGTTCTGGGACTGAGCCTAGTCCGCTTGTTCTTGATGAACCTCAATGTGATTCCCTTCCCAAGTTCTTCATAAACAAAGTTGAACAAATTCATCAGAAACTAGGGGGAATTAATTTGTCAACCCCGGCCCTGCAGAACACTACCCGGATGTATTCCGGGTCAGAAGTCTCACGGCTAAAATTGGAGCAGTGGGATCTTTTGGATACAGGCTCCCTATTAAAAATTTTAACTAGTATTAAATCGGGTTCTCCATGTGATCTGCTTCCAGCCACAGTGCTTCTTCAGATGTAACAACCCGCTCTTGGATTAGTGATGAGACTACTAAACGCTTCTCTTAGAGAAGCACAGATGCCCACAGTCTGGAAACATGCAATGGTCTTACCTCTGTTAAAAAAGCCAAATGCAGATCTAACCATGCCATCTAATTTTAGACCCATTTCCCTGCTCCCGACTTTCTCGAAGGTCTTGGAGAAACACGTTAATGGCCAGTTACCTTTGTTCGTGGAAGCATCCCAATTTTTGCACAACTCGCAATCAGGATTCAGAGCAGGGTTCTCTACGGAGATCACATTGATAGGCGTTACTGAGATGTTACGCCAGCGCTTGGACACCGGCAACACAGTTGCCCTTATTTTATTAGATCTAAGTGCCGCTTTTGATACGGTTTCTCATACCGTATTACTTGAATCTTTACAGGCACTGGGTATTGCTGGGACTGCGCTTGGCTGGGTGTCTTCCTTTTTAGCGAAATGAACATTCCAGGTGTTCTCTACCAGGGCCTCTTCAAAGTCTTATTCTTCCCTGTATGGTGTGCCACAGGGCTCTATTTTGAGCCCGTTGTTTTTCAATATTTATGTGCAACCATTAGCAATGATTGCGGAAGCTGCAGGGCTTGCATTGTTTTCCTATGCTGATGATACACAAATCATCTTTTCATTATCAGCAGGGGGAAACAGGACCCTTCTAATCTGGAATTAGGCTTGCGCAAGATTGCAGTATCAATGCAACTCAATTTGCTCAAGCTTAACGGGGAAAAGACGGAAGTACTCATTTTTGGGAAAGAGTCTGAACGTTGGGGCCCCCAACATTGGCTAGCTGAAATGGGACCTTTACCCACGCCATCCTCTCAGGCACGCAATCTAGGCTTTATTATCGACAATAAATTGCCAATGAAACAACAGGCAGTTCAGACAGCAGCCACCTGTTTTACCATCTTAAAATGGCTAAAAAAAATAATCTGGATGCTCCCTGTTGCGACCCAAAGAACAGTCATCCAGGCTCTAGTAACATCTCGCCTGGACTACGGTAACATTCTCTTCCGGGGGTCTAACAGAGAGGTACTACGTAAGCTTCAGGTGGTGCAAAATTCTGCTGCCAGATTGCTTTGCGGCCTTTCCAGAATGTCCAACATGGGAAATGCCCTGAGAGAACTGCATTGGCTTAAGGTAGAACATCGCATAAAATTTAAAGCCTTATGCTATATGTTCAGAATAAAGATCGGCTCTGCCCCCAAATATCTACAAGATCTGGTTCATGAGTACCACCCCCGGCGCCTACTTCGCTCGTCATCAGGAGAACTGTTTGAAATCCCGAGGTTTAAATTGTCGAGAATGGGAAGCCGCTCCTTTTCTCTTCTTGGGCCAACCTTATGGAATTCCTTACCTGATGGGATGAGGAGGGAGAAGCTGTTTCCCCGTCTTCCGGAAACAATTAAAAAATAGTTTTTTTAACCAACATTGCTAATTCCGATATTGCGCTGGGAAACCCTTGTTGGATAGCTGTGCGCACTACAAAATAAAATTTAAAAAAAAAAATAAAAAAAAGAGCTGAAGATATTTTAAAAAACTAAGAGGGTTTTACACTTTGTTCAGTATATGGGTCAGTCTTGGAAGACCCAGCGGTGTTTGTGTGTTTAAATTCTGAGTTATCATTATGGCCACTCCCTCTTATCATGTGTGGGGATTTCTATATCAATTTGAATGTGGATTTGGTAGGCACGGGCCCTAGAAAGTATAAAGGTCGTACATCTAAGGCTCTTCAGTCTCTGCTGGATCTAGGCTCCACCCATGTTCTGAGGGATGTTTGGAGAAAGAAATATACCTCAAATCCTTGTTTTACATATTTGACGTGAAGTTTTCCAATGGCAAGATCATTAATATGCTCACTAATATAAATGTCCCTTATCTGCCAGAATGAGATCATTGTCCTTGCAGACTGACGCCCCTTCTGGGATTCCTTTGCCACACTAGTTGAAAGCATTTGTAAATAAAATCATCAACAAACTAAAACATGTTACCACCTGCTCAAAAGCCTACAGTGCCAAAACCATTTAACATGACCAATATGCCTTCGTGACAATCATCACCATATTCGTCAAAACATCTTTGATGGTAGGAAACATCCCAGACATACATGCTATTATAATGAAATCTCTTGTAAAGACACCTGCCAGTGACCTGAACGTCCTTTCAATTATAGACTGATTTCTGGCCTGGACCAGTATTACTAAATCCTGGAATCTTAGTGACTTCTAGCCAGTCATCAGCCACCAAAGAGGTTAGTTGAATAATAAAATTCACGCTGCAAGTGCAAAGGCACACTTAATGTCAGTCTACACTGCGGACAGCATAGGTCACATTTTGAACTTCACTTATTCATCAGTGGAAACCTGAATTTCTTTTTTGGAGACAAAAATGTCTACACCACTGGAAGAATCATCTGATTCTGATCATTTTGTTGCTGAAGAATTGATTACCATCCATGGTACTTTTTTCCCCCCCCTCAAAGTACATGCAGTCCAGTATGCAACAGTTAATGCTTTGAGTGCAGCCCGTTCAGACCACGCATCATCGCAGGGTGTGCACACGGTAAACACCAGACGTACCACTAACTCAGTACACCGTAAATAATCGCCACATGCCCTTGTTAAGGCAAAATTCAATAGTCAAAACATATTATTGCCAGAGCGGTCTGCCTGAACCACGCATCATGGCATGTTATGTACACGCTCAGTCCAAAAGGTACTACTAACTCAGTGCACCATAATTCATCACCTCATGGCCGCATTCTGGCAGAATTCAACTGATTCTTCATTCATTATTTATAGAGTGCAGTACCAAACAAAGTAATGTCCCTCAAATCTACACAAAATCACCAGGTGCCCTTACTAAGGCAGAATTCACAAGACAAAAACATTACTATCAGTACGGCCTGCCCGGACCACACATCATCGTAGGCTCCACATAACCTTGTTGTTTCAGGTGCCACTAACTCAGTGCAAACCAAACTAAGTATAACACCTATCAAACCCTATACAATATCCCTTTAGTATGCTTCTTTTAAAAACTTCTTTTATATCACTTATAGATTTAGTTGAATAATAAAATTCACGCCGCATATATGTTCTATCTTTCACTTCAATCATGATTACAGATGATGCAGTCCACCCTAAGATCTACTCTGCGGACAGCAGGGTTTACAACTTGAATTCAGCTTTGCATCTACACTATAGACAGTAGGGAATTCAGCCTTGGTTTATGTAATGCGGAGACCATTATACTGTATGTATTCAGATTTTGGGAAAAAAAAGCATTGTTCTATAACTGTACTGACTACTGGCTTCAATGTACACTGCGGAGAGTAGGGTTCACAATTTGAATTCAGCTTTGGATCTACACTACAGACAGCATTAAATTCAGCATCGATTTATTTAAAGCAGAGACAAAAAGTAGTGCTGTTGGACTGCTAGTATGCGCAAGCACGTTCAATCGCTGCATCCTGTGAACTATGGTCACAAAGAATGTAGAAGATAGCGCCAAAATGTACCTCTACCACCGGCAATACCAAATACCTCTGGGGTATCACATCGCCACCAGACATACGTCCCCAATTTGGGAAAGTTAGAATGCACTGCGGGAAGTGCAATCATTTAATTTGTTATGGGGAGCAATCAGTACCCTAGTTTGCACAGCAATTGATAACCATTGATGCTATTTTTTTTTCCCCCTCAAAGTTCATACAGTACTGTAGGCAACAGTGAATGGTTTGAGTGCAGCCCGTTCAGACCACGCATCATTGCAGGGTGAGCACACGCTAAACACTAGACATACCAGTAACTCAGTACACTGTAAATAATCACCACATGCCCTTGTTAAGGCAAAATTCAATAGTCAAAACACAGTCTTACCAGTGCGGTCTGCCTGAACCACACATCACCGCAGGTTCAACACAAACCGACCCTACCTTAGTGCACCACAACTCATGAACCCTTTACGATAGAATCTTCTGTGTATTATTTCACATGTAGTGCTCCTACCTTTGTACAGCAGAAGTCATAAACCATTTATGATTGAATATCTGTGTATACTATCATGATTACTATTCTACTTGTTACCAATAGCAACATAATAAAATGGAGTTGAGCGCATGTGCCCGTACCCACTTCAACTATCTATCTGTGTCTGTGTATTTATTATGTTTGTAAAATGCAGCTCCTTCGCCCTACCACATTATATTGTGCTGTAAACAACGTATGCAACCATCTTACTTCTGCAATAACAAAAACTTCTATTATATAGCTTTCTCTCGCTAATTCTAAAAATACAAACGTACAAAGTGGATCATTACAATACTGCAAACAAACTGTATAAGCAATGTATGTGTGTGCTATTTATTGTGTTTAAAATTTTTAGCATATTTATATAGCGCAAAGTCAACTTAAAACTATATTAGCAATTTACATGAGCACCGTATTTACTGTACATTTTCAGGCACACGTAGATTACGTCATTTCTCTACAATAACAAGATGTGGACGCGACTCCGAGCCTCGAACACTGATTTCTAGCACCAAGTTCAACAGTATACCCGGATAATCAAATTTCACTATTATGTAGTGTGATAATCATATGCTTACAGAAGATTTAACAATTAAAGTAGAAATGATGTTTATAAAAAGAAGTATAATAATGAGGCTAACTCTTTACCAGAGTCTGCAGCTGCGATTAACGGTTCGTATGGAAAATTTTAAAAAGTCCAGCACAGTTACTGTTGGATTAGCAACATTGTGTGGTGAATTTATGACCTGTGTGCTCACTTAAGTGTTCCATGAACTGTTACTATGGTAACAGGAAGTAAGCAGTTTGGGGGTAGAGTTGAAAGGTACTGGCTGTACAAAAATCGTTATATTTACCCAGGATCTTCTACATGACCGGGGAAAGCAAACTAAGACGACAGAACACTGTGGAGCAGATTTACAAACCCCTTGCGCCACTTTCGCGTCACTTTTCCCATGTTAAAAGTGACGCTTTAGTGGCGCAAGGAACTTGAAATTGTGCCCCTTTGTACATTACAAGCAAAAGAAGTACACAACTCTTCGAATTATCCTCAGGACAGGGCTGGGGTAATAGCCACTGACGTTACAACCCCCCATGTACAATTTACCTACTCTGCACTCAAGCAATTCTTCATCGATGACAATTAGACAGTGTTGCTTCACGATTCACAGTGTGCACTTCACTAAATACTTTGTGCCTATTTAAATGGCACACAGGATTGTTGACATTACAAAACTTAGGGGCATATTTACAAGGAAGGCGGTAAAATGATCACTGCTTTAACGGCAGCACACTAAACCGGTGATAATGGACTTCAAAATTCTTTGTTGTCTTACCGGAAGATTTTTTGAACACTGCTGTTTCGTATGGCAGGGTGAGAGCCGAGGCTCACGTCCTGCCAAAGCAAACTTGGTTTGCATTTTGAAAGAAAGAACACGAAAACCTACTCTCTCTTTATGGTGGTCTCTGCCATGTTATATTGTGATAGGAACACCTACCTTACCACTGGGAACGCCTACATTGCAACTCATTGGAGATACGCGTGTGATACTCACTTCACTTTCGATGAACACGTCGACCAGACGCTCTTCACCAACGCCTCCTGTGCACCACGACATGCACCCAGCGCGGTGGAGTCTCGCTTCTCCTCCGTGTGTCCAAGATCACAGCATACCTTCCAAGGGTCTCAAGCTGCCACAACACGCACCCACCGCGTTGCTTGAAACATTTCCGTAAACTTTTATGTTCCTGTGTTTTCAAACAAGGAGCCAGCTCACCTTGGGTCCCTTGGGGTAACAAGACACAGCACAAAGCAGTCTTCTTCAAGCAGGGGGACCCAGCACACAAAGCACAGTCCCAACAGCCTTCTCCTTGGTTAAAACAACAAACTGCAGACCAGCCCCAGATCACAAAGCATGGTTTGGTCCTTCCCAGCAGTCTCTTCAGTTGTTCCTTCCTTAGCAGAAGTTCCTTTTGACCACAAAATGGGTCCAAGCCGTTTCAGTCTCAATCCATTTCTATTCCAATGTTCAGAGGTCTCAGCTCTCATAGTTATACCCCTAAATGTCTTTGAAGTTCGTTGTGCTCAGGGGTCCCTGACCCCTGCCTAAATCAGTTCTGCATGTCTCCCTCCCAGTGTCGCCTTTCTCTCTTTGATACTGGGGGTCTGTAGCCTTAATCACTCAGCAGGATATGGGTCAATTATTTTATAGCAGCAACCCAGGCCTTTTCATCTCCTGGGATTCTCCTCCCCCTACTACCCAGATGCAGGGCAGCTGGTGCCATCTCAACCCCTCCCTGGGTCAGGACCTCTCCCAGCTCCTCTCACCTCTCACATCAAGACAGTCAATCCACATTCAGCAGAGACCCACAGAAATGCTTAAAGCACAAAACTCGAAAACAAGGAGGGAGCCAGGCCCGGATGGACAGGTGAGGAGGCAGGGCCTTCTTTAAACAAACACACAAAAGAGTGCCTCACCACCTACATTAGAATCCACACTTAAGGAGAGTTAACCACGCAAGTTGTCGTAATCAACTGGGTATTTTTATTTATACCAACGTTTTTTATCAATTAATCAAAGTTTGTCGAAAAATCATGAATGAGAAAACACACAAAGACAGTTATCAGCAATACATATTTACACCAAAATTAATGGGCTAGTCATTAAGCAAATGAATTGTGGTCTAATGGAAAGACATTCAAGCATAAATGACAAAACAATTTCAAAAAACAAACAAAATAATTTAAGCATGTGCAGTATAAAACTGAATTTACACAAAATGGGAAATGGGTTTAGTGCCCAGAGAAGATAAGAGAAAGGGAAAGAAATTAGCAATGAAGCAATTACAGTTTGTAACTCTTTTTACAACCAACAAGAGCTGGTGTGAGGGAACAGATCACAATAATTCTTTGCTAACTGGCCGACGCGTTTCGATTCCAGGTAGTGGTTTCCCGGAATCTCATCAGGGCGCAATGAATCTGTCTGTGGGGTGAAAGAGGGTAACCAAATTTAATTTATGGAATGGGGGCGCCAGAGCCCTTGAAAGGAAGGAGAGCCCCGCATCGCGGGACGCGAGCGGGACGCCCGGGGCGAAGCCCGGGCAAAGGGCGGGCCCTCTGAGGCCCTCAGAGGTCAACAGTGGTCGGGCGGGCCACCCCACCAACATTTCTCTATAAGGTCAGTCTCCCAATAGGTTTCTACAATGGCTGATTGTACCGCTACAAGTAATAATGTTGATATCCTAATCCAGGACGCAGAGTCCCCTGTAACACTGCTAACGTCGTTTGAGGCATTGATAGACACTGCATTCAACGAGATTGTTGAGACTGAAAGGAGATTCTCTATGGGTCCAATGAGCATTAATCAACCACATGCCACGAGCAGTCTCAATGGCAATACCCATATAAACCCTGAAATAACTGTTGTAAAACCCTCACATCCCGCTGTTGATGTACCAATTGTCTTAGACGATGATGACACTGTCACGTACATAGCTCCAGAAGTGGCTCTTGGCCATGCCCCAGTAATAACATCTACAGAGGCTGCTAACAAGGTATCCGATAAAGTTGTAGCCAAGAGAAAGAGGGGCCCTGCTAAAATAACCCACAACAAACGGAAGCAGCCACCAAGGACTGTTAACCAACCTACTCCACAAAGTATGTGGAATAAGGGGAAGAGTCAGAAGCTGGTCCAACATATAGTACCTACACAGGAACAACCGCATCTGGGTGACGTCGTTGTTATAAACAACGACGGGTCAAATTACATATCTATTTCCACCCAGACTGAATCCCCCTACGGAACTGACAAATCCAGTCATTATTCCAAGTCAGAGGGGAACCTTATTGAGACTATTGCAGATACCATTTTTAAAAATTTGGAAGGTCAAATGATCAAACAATTTAATAATATTTTTAAAAGACTTGACAAATTGGAGAATTTAATTAAAAACGAGGATGCAAAGAGAAAAGGTATAGCGAACTTGGACAAAATGAGAGTAGAACGTCTGCTAAAAGACCTTGAATCCACTACTCGTGTCCCCACTACTGGTGACCATGGTAACATCAGGGTAGTGGAACAACAAGCCACTACTAACCCAACGCAGTCTGTTACACCTAAGGTGACTAAAAGTAAGGGCACAACAGGCAGTAATCCGCCTGATCATCAAACCAACACCCCCTTACTCCCATGCAACCCTACACATGGACATGTTGCTTCGTCCAAACCCTCTGTCCCTGCTAACGCTGCAAGCGGATCTTCAATTAATTCTATTAAAAAGAGTAACACAGCGATGCAGACCACCTTAGTACAGAAGGGTCCTGTTAACCCCAGCCAGCACGACAAAAAGACCACGCATGAGGACAACAGGCCTATCAAACATCAAGGCCCGGCCCTACATCTTCCACCCGAGGCTTGTCCGTATGTTTTAGTTCTGGCTGGTATCCCACCGCTTAGGGAAGGTCAAGGAGAATCATGGGTTCAATTGCACAATAAGTGTATAGACTGGTTAACAAAACACAAGGGGGTGGGTTATGATATTTCAAAAGAGATCATAACCACACGGCGAGTAACCTGGGTCGGTCCCCTTTACAAAAACATCAATGGGGACTGTATCGTAATTAACTTTAGAAACCCGGGCACTGCAAAATTCTTGTTGAACTACAACCCTGGTCGACATGGCCCATCTACTGTGGTGACCCCTCTACCATTAAAATATTTTTACCGTCCTCCCCACAAGATGATGCAACCCCCTCCAGTTTTTCCATTACAGAATAGGTTTGGACCTGGATACATTGGACTGACTGCCCTCTGAAAGCACCGAACCACTTCCCGTGTGCTTTGAGGCAGTTCAGTTAGTGGAATCACCCCCAGAGGCGGCCCCGTTAACACTGGAGATCTCCCCATCTAGTACACTATGCGATCAACAGGGGCATGTTACAACTAAATCCGCCTCAAGAATCAACCAGGGTCCTTGTTTGAGGAATAATAAAAACAATAACTTAATAATTCTCAGTTGGAACATTGCGGGCCTGAAGTCCAAGATGGGAATTCCTTCATGGAGGGACTGTGTCAATTGTTATGACATATTAATGTTTCAAGAAATCTGGTGTGTTGAGGACCTATTGTTCGAGGGGTATAGTTGCCACAACAGGACTGTTCCGGTCCCTCTGGCTGGTCGTCCTAGTGGTGGATTGTCCATTTGGATAAAAATGTCTGCTGAAGCTAAAATTGACGAACTACAAACAAATTGTCCTAGTTTTATGGCACTCTCATATACCCAGAGGATAAAACTGTGTTTAATCAACTTCTATAATAATGATTTTTTGTCCCAACCTAACCCAAATTTTATTCTCTTATTTGATTTTATTAATGAAATTATGGATGGACAGGTACACGGGAAATTTGATGGCATTTGTTTAGGGGGGGATTTTAATGCACATGTACATCCAAGAAATCCCCCATGTAAAAGAGGTATAGAACTGTTAGATTTTCTTGCTACTGGTGAACTTGTTAATTGCATGGAACATGCAGGTATGGAAAACCGCGCATCCCCATTTCCCACTTTCATTGGACATGGGGGTGGTACAACAATCGATTATGTTTTCGTTTCACACGCCGTTGCAAAGGCATTAATAAGGGCAGAAGTAGTGTGTGAAATCTACAGCGATCATTACCCAATTGCCATCCATTTATCATTGCCGAAGGGTAAGTGTCCAAGACATGAAATAGGCGCAAGGGGTCTGGAAGTCTCGACAGACAAGTTGAGGGTAATCTGGAAGGGAGCAGACAACAAGGGAATCCTGGCAGGAATTTCTAAAAAATACCCAATTTTGATCAAAGATGGTCTTACCACTGAGGACCATGGGGCTAACGTGATTAAATCATTTTCTGAACTCTGTACCGTAATTAAAGGTGAGATTTCCAGACCAGTCTCTAGTAAGGCTGAGGAAACGCCTAGATGGTTTGATGCCCCATGCTCCAAAGCAAATAGGATGCTTAGAGCTGCCTAAAAGCTGAACCGAGGGATATACCACGAGTAAGGTTGCTCAGAGCAGAGTACAAGCGTGCTCTACGCACCAGATCAAATGAATTACTTAAAACCCACTGGGATTCCCTGGCACGATCTGCTGACCTGAAAGATACCACTGGGTTCTGGAAGGAGGTAAAGGAAATAAGATCTATTGGTTCTAATTTGACTGAAATCAATTGTAACATTACTGGTCCTACCTGGGTTGCACATTTTGGTAAAATCTACGCAACACCAGATAATCCTCCTTTGTTGTTACCCCCTCTACACCCAATGTCTATTTCCACATCTGAGGTATTTGATGCTATTTTAGAAAGCGCCGGGAATAAAGCGCCCGGTTCCGATGGGCTCTCTATAGACCAGTTAAAATGTGAGCCCGATTTTTGGGCCCCATTGCTATGCAATGTTTTTAACAACTTAACCGACAGGCAAATCCCGGAAACATGGTCACGTAGCATTATTGTTCCCATCTTTAAAAAGGGCGACAGGCTGGATCCTGGGTGTTACCGCCCAATTTCCTTAATAGATAACACCTTGAAAGTTTTGGGACGGATCATATTTAAAAGGATAAGAACTTGGACCGATGAGAACAACATCCTACACCCTAGCCAGCTTGGGTTCCGTAGTAGTGTCGGAACGGTGGAACAATGCTTGAATTTGAACCTGATCATGGCAAAATATAACATTGCTAAGAAATCCCCTTTATATTTTGGTTTTATGGATTTGAGCTCGGCTTTTGATTTCGTTAACCGCTCCCGCCTCTGGTCTACCCTTCTTGAATACGGCTTAGATGACCATCTGGTACATTTTTTAGCTTTTTTACATCGTGATCTTAAAGCATGTGTACGTGTGAATCAAATGGGTGAAGTCTCTGATGATATTAGCATTGGTAGGGGGGTCAGACAAGGGTGTGTGCTGGCCCCTCTCCTGTTTATTTTGTATATCAATAAGCTAAGCGGCTCTCTGAGTACCCTAACTAGTGATGTGCCCCACATCAATGGAGTCCCCATACCCACCCTCCTTTATGCAGACGATGCGGTCCTGATGGGCCGCACTCCCAAGGCACTCCGTATTTTAATCTCAGGTTTTGTCCTTTTTATGGCCGATTTAGGCCTAACAACTAATTTTAAAAAATCACTGATCATGGGTTGTGGTCCAAAAAATCATAAAATCCCCCAGATCATTTCAGGGTCAAATTTTTTAAAAAGCACTAGCACTTTTCCCTACCTAGGGCTACTATTTTCAAACAGTGGTACGTGGCATGCACATGTATCTTATGCCAGGAATAAGTTGAGCAAGGCCATTAACTGTGTAACCTCCTTGAGACAACCCAACCAAGCTGATGTAATAACTCCCCTGGTTAAGATATATAAAACCCAATGTATGCCAACTGGCACTTACGGCGCTGAGGTTTGGGGTTATACCAACTGCTCCCATATTCAAATAGAAGAAAATAGATTTTGTCGTAAGGTATTGGGGGGGGTTATCTGTTCTCCTAACTATGTATGTCATAACGAATTAAATATTTCTTACATAGAGGATTTTGTGAGATCTAGACCAGCAATATTCTGGATAAAGATATGGAATAACACGGCTGCTACCCTGACCCGTGAAATTATTTTGGACTGCCTAAAGTGTGATAGGGGACACCACATACCATGGCTGAAAGCAGTAAAAGAGTGCCTTGCAAGTGTGGGTTTGGGTTCTCTGTTTACATCACCAAACCTAATAAATCGCTCCCATAAGACCATCATTTTAAGGGCATTGTATGACTTATATAGCGAAGAGCGTGATAGAAAGAACCTGACTAAATGCACGGTTGCAAAATATTTGGCCTACTCTGAACCACACACTAAAAAACCTGGCCCACCGTACAGATATCTACGCTTGCATCTTGGTAGATGGGTAAGGGGTTTATTGTTTCGTTTCCGAGATGGGAGTATAGTTAATCTACTGAACTTCCCGCTGGGATATAACAAACACCTCGAAACTTTAAACTGCCCTTGTAACCCTGACATGAAGCAAAATCTTATGCATTTCCTGTTCTTTTGTGGATTTTATGAAAAGCTCACTGTACATTATCTTATGCCCTATTGTAGGAAAAACGGATTGACTGATTTTAAATTGGCACTTCGGTCCTTCCTGGTATTGGGATCAGATGAAGTCATTTTTAGGATGAGTTGTTTTCTCAAAGCTGCTGTTAGATCGAGAATCACTCTTAATATTGAGGTATAACTATCGCACACTGCACTTTCTATTTTGCATTTTTTAGAGAATTTTTTATCTACCTGTTTTATCTTTTTGTAATACAAAAATTTCATGTGTATATAGATAAAATTATGATAATGTGATGCCCATCCTTTTTAACAATGGTTTTAAAATTGTGTTCTTAACAGTGTTTTTAAACAGCGTCTTTTAAACAGTGCTGTAAAATTTTCTTTTCTTTTAAAAACTTAAAAAATGTATCATTATGAAGGGACAAATTTTGTATAGCTGTGAAATTATAAATGGATTTTGATTATGCTCGTTTGTCCTCGGACTATTCTCCAATTGTAACTACTGAATTGAATGTTTTTAAAATGTATTTTGTTTGTACTTTTATGGATGTTTTTTATTCCGAATAAAGATCTTTTGACTTGACTTGACTTGACCTCCTGGGATTCTCCTCCCCCTACTACCCAGATGCAGGGCAGCTGGTGCCATCTCAACCCCTCCCTGGGTCAGGACCTCTCCCAGCTCCTCTCACCTCTCACATCAAGACAGTCAATCCACATTCAGCAGAGACCCACAGAAATGCTTAAAGCACAAAACTCGAAAACAAGGAGGGAGCCAGGCCCGGATGGACAGGTGAGGAGGCAGGGCCTTCTTTAAACAAACACACAAAAGAGTGCCTCACCACCTACATTAGAATCCACACTTAAGGAGAGTTAACCACGCAAGTTGTCGTAATCAACTGGGTATTTTTATTTATACCAACGTTTTTTATCAATTAATCAAAGTTTGTCGAAAAATCATGAATGAGAAAACACACAAAGACAGTTATCAGCAATACATATTTACACCAAAATTAATGGGCTAGTCACTAAGCAAATGAATTGTGGTCTAATGGAAAGACATTCAAGCATAAATGACAAAATAATTTCAAAAAACAAACAGAATAATTTAAGCATGTGCAGTATAAAACTGAATTTACACAAAATGGGAAATGGGTTTAGTGCCCAGAGAAGATAAGAGAAAGGGAAAGAAATTAGCAATGAAGCAATTACAGTTTGTAACTCTTTTTACAACCAACAAGAGCTGGTGTGAGGGAACAGATCACAATAATTCTTTGCTAACTGGCCGACGCGTTTCGATTCCAGGTAGTGGTTTCCCGGAATCTCATCAGGGCGCAATGAATCTGTCTGTGGGGTGAAAGAGGGTAACCAAATTTAATTTATGGAATGGTAGACACTAGGCCCTATTTAAGTGACACCTCGTTGTTTATAATGAACCTACCAGTGTAGGCGTTGAAATGAATTCGAAAAAGAGCACATTGGGTCAGAAAGTGCAGGAATGGGCTTTTCGTTATGTAGTCGCAGTGAGTGCGGGGGCCACCTGAAAGAGCGAAAGAGCCATTAGATTGCTGGCTCCAACTTACTGTGAACAGTCGGTGAATGGAAAAGAAAAAAGCCTACCGTCAGCTGGGAAGCTTTAAGTAAAGCTGGTGACTGGCATTGTACTCAATTAGTTTTCCATGATGATATTAGGAAGAGCCGTGCAGGGCGGGTACTGTAGAGGCAAGAGGGCATTCACATCAGGATCACATATGGGAGTCACTCAATTGCGCTTTGCGCACAAAACTCAGCCACTTTCTAAAAGAGGGGCTTCTGAACACACAGACAAAACCACTTTCATAGAAAGATGTGTTATGACACTGTGAGTTCGTACATACTACACTTCACCTCTCCATTTTAAACTTATGGGAAACTAGGCTAACAAACACAATACCCAGCCTCCCCCATTCTGTCCTATGGGCAGGATGGCCTTTCAGCAGTGGAAAATGAAATGGAGTGTTTTTCCCTGTCAGGACATAGCACACACCTCAGTATATGTCCTGCCTTTTACTTACACTACACCCTGCCCAGGGGTTACCCGGAACCTACCACAGGGGTGCCCACTGTGTACGCAAAAGGGAAAATGAGGCCTGACAAGTGGTTGCACTTGTCTGTACAACATGCTAACTTAGCAAACTGTGCGCAGGCCCTACACTGCCAGCCTGAGTTCCCTTTTCCACGCACCTTTGCATTACTAGCCCTGGCACACACAGTGCACATCACTAGGGACTTTACTAGTAAGGCAAACATTCCAATCATGGCCAACCAATTACCATTACACTTTACACAGGGAACAATTGTACTTTGACACTGATCAGCAGTAGCAAAGTATACAAAGCATCTAAATTGGCAACTCCATGTCAGGAAAACGGTCTAAGGGGAAAGCAAAGTTTAGGGAACTTTAGCCAAAAAGGACAAGTCCTACATTTGCTTTCAAAATAAAATCTTCATTAAAAAAATGAAAGCAGAAAAATAACATTTAGCTAAACTACTGTAACATTTCGGGTACCATTTCTTTGCAGCTACAGCATCATTTAGTAACGTGTTACTAGTATTTCCCCAAACTATTCATTATGGGAAATCAGTGTAACCAGTTTCCGTAAGATTATGAGAACAAAAATAAACAAGCATAGGCAAAGCTAGTAGGTCTGAAATTCCTGGTCAGCTTTTTAGTTTTGTCAATGTGCGAATTGTTTTGGCATGGTTTATGTAAAACCTTATTGGTGTGGGATCTGCCGGGCCCCTCACCATTATAACAAACTTTAGCAAAAGCAACAATTGTTTTTGGTCTCAAATACCATACACTGCCACTGTAGTTACTGGCATTGAGCAAAATGTGCTGATATGCTCCTTGTGAAAGCAGAATGCTGTCACTCAAAGTGAAGCCAGCCTATACAGAGAGAGAGAGACAACATTTTAATAAACGCAAAGCGTCATGGTCAACACTAGACCAAATAAGGGGCTCAATTATTAAAGGAAGTCTATGTCCTTTGCATTAAGGGCAGCTATACAGCTTTTGTGAATTCCCAAGAATTTACAGAAGTAGGACAAAAAATAGTACCCTTTAGAAAATACTTGTGAACTGCATTTTGTCATGAGCAAATATGCATGTGTATCTTTGCTCATGCGAACATCTGAGTGTTTGCAAGTTCACTTTCCATCCAACCACTTTTTCCACCCAACTCTGGAAGGTTTACGGCTGCCATTGTAAGGAGTAAATTTCCAACATTTCTCAGTATGGGAAAAGATCAGAGAAGAGTTGTTGAAAACCCTTAAAATATGCAAGTTAGTAGGTTTGCACAGACTCAAAAGGGCATTCTAACCCTAGAACTATTGTTTACCACTACCTTCAGCCCCAGTATGTAGATCTGCAGAAATGTGGCAACATAAGGGGACCACAAGTATTCAAACACTACTATGGTATGAGCCCTGGCATAATCAGAGAGGCTATATCAGAGCTCTTGTATAAAGAGATTGCTGCCATAATTTGTCACCACACTACTAGGGACAAGTGGATTTTGTTACAGTACAAGTAGATTTCTGAAGCTACCTTCCTCATGGACAAGTAGATATTTTATTAAATTCCACACCCCTGGTCTACATTATGTGACTGGATGGGGTCAGCTATATCTTTGGCATATTTAGCTGCTGATTGCAGTTGTGCAGTAAGCTTTTCAGTGTCTTTTTAGGCTCTCTTTTTCTGTCTTGATTACCTGTGATGAAGGTGATCTGTCTTCCTTTTGAGAGCTTTTTAATACAAGCTATGACTCGTTGCGCCAGAGAAGTATTTATAGCTATAGTGTGTATTTTATAAGTTGTTTGTGTGGTGAGGGTATGTTATGTAAGATTGGCAAAGGTCATCAATGTCCACCTCTAACATCTGGTTTGTTGTCCTGATGAGGTGTATAGTTGTGTTTGGCAAAGGCATAAAAATCCAGCTAGGTGTGCTTGATACTGTGTGTTTGTGGTGGTTGGAGATCTATGCGGTCTCCTAGTTTCCTGAGCCGTAGTTATTTCAACTCCCAGCTTAAGGTTGGCCATGATATTCCATAATTCTTGTCTTGCCTATTGTCGACTTTAAGTTGTTAACACATGCTTGCCCGGTAGAAGTAAAAATGTTTGTGGTGCTGGGAAGAGGAGGCTCTTATGAGGGTGTGCGTGCTTGTTTTTTGAGATATTGCTTTCCTGGATAGGGAGTTGTGCGAAGAGGTATACCGCACAGTGAGTGGTAGGAAGTTTTGATCAGACACTTGAATAGCTTACTGATGATTACTGATCTGCACAAAACTGTTCATCAGAATTCCCATCTTTAGACCTCCTCAACTAGTGTTCCATTGTTCTCAAGCTTTCTCTCTCGAAAATGCCTGGAGTCCTCTCATCCCTCTCTCAAAATGAGCTCAGACTGTCTGTATTAGCTAATAAATGTTATTCCTTTGTGCCAGTTTCCATTCTTTAACAATCTCTGGTTTTAAATCCACAGGTGATTGAAATGTTGGCGTAGAAGACAAAATGGTGATCAGTAATAAGCAAATAATTGAAGACTATTAAAGCAAAAATGCTAAAAAAGTAAAGTTGCTTCAGAGCTCCAACAAGAGAAAAGTATCTAGGAAAAAAGATGTGGTGAGGAACTTGGATTAGAGTAAAATAAAGAATGTGAAAGCAGTTTTTCTAAATAGATTTCCTGCTGCTCTAATGGTATATGAAGAATGCCCTGGAGATGCTAACCCAGGGCAAGAAACCATCTGTCTGAACCAGAGAGGGCAAGCATCAGTCTAAAGTTCTATCCGATCCAAGAGAAGATAATACACACAGAACAAGTGGGACTTGAAGAGTTTTTAACAGACCTCTGCTAAAGGTATACTTGAGCATCATATCCAGTGAATTGTCTTTAAATCAAAAACACATATCTGTTCATCACTTATACAGTGTTAATGAAGCTGCTTAATAACCAGGTAGTCAGGTTAGGACGAAGATATCTGCTAGTTAAGAACTTGCAATCTGGGACCAAGGGAAGGAGAATGAGGGAAAATAAATGCACCTCTGTGACCAATGGCCTATTGCTTGTAGTCCGGGTCCACATGTCCACTACCATTCTTACCCATTAGTAGTGACCTCAGGCATTTGTTACAGGGCAAGACCTGTAAAATCCTTAATATCCTCATTGTAGTCTTATATACAGACATAGAAGACCTCCGTTAGAAGGGTGAAAAGAAACAATGTGCTGCTACTGATACACAAGAGTATTCTGAATGTTCATGCCAATACATTATGTGAATATGTACCTAGCTTTCAAATACTGAACACCAACCAAAGACCTGATCAGTGCTTCATTAACTCATAAATAAATATGAGAAAAGGGTGAGAGAATCCACATGGATGTAATAAAGATGCAATAATCCCATGAGAGGCTTCCCCATAAGTATCAGGGGCTTCTGATGTTAAGGTTGTAGGGTGAATTAGGTTTCCTACATAGGTTATAAATTGTGAATTCCACAGAGAAATGATCTTTGGCTAATTAAATGTCCAAGGGTTAAGTTGAACAAGTGCAGCACATTTGAGTGGGTGATGCTAAACACCTGCTGAATAAGATTCAGTCTTGTCTTATGGCGTTTCTGCTAGAAAAATCCAACTTGGAGATATTAACCTCAGAAAGAAATCTTATCTCATAATGGAATGTATACAAGACAAAACTGAACTTGGAGATATTAGCACCAAAAACAAGTCTCATACATGCTCTGAATGTGAGAAGAGCTTTAGTAGTTGATCCAGTGTCAGTCGGCATGAGAATATTCACACTGGGGAAAAACTTCATCAGTGCTCTGAATGTGAAACCATATAAGTGCTCTGAATGTCACAAAAACCTTAGTGAAATAGCTAGTCTCACTCACCATGAACAAACACATACTGGGAAAAAAACCTTATCAGTGCACTGAATGCCTAAAAAAGTTCAGTTATAAAACCTGTCTTATTCTTCATCAGAGAACTCACACTGGGGAAAAACCTTATCAGTGCCTTGAGTGCCAGAAATGCTTCAGTTATAAACCCAGTCTAACTTTACACGAGAGAACTCACACTGGGGAAAACCTCATCAGTGCTCTGAATGCCAGAAAACCTTTAGTCTGAAAAGTCACCTTACTGTTCATGAGAGCACACACAATGATGGTTGGAGCGTGTGGGCACTTTGGAGAAGGTGGAGTGGGCAGCATCAACACAGTCAGATCTGACCTATTTGCTCGTTTATGGTGGGGGTGGTCAGGGGGTGGGTGCTGTAGGGTGGGTTGGGGGGTGGGGTAGGGGCAGGGGAGGTCATCAAAGTAGACAGGGACAGTCATGCACAAGGGTGTTGACAATTGGCTTTTCACACATTATGAATGTGTAATTTGTTAATTGCAACTATTAACATTTGTGTGTTAATTGACCAAGAAAAGGGGTAGGGTAGCCCTTGATATGTTTTATCTCAAGGCAGACATCATATGTGTGCAAAAGACACACCAAGTGGTAAGCAGTACTTTTCAAGGAGCACGTAAATGGGGGTGGCAATTTTGGCTTGGAAAGGCGGGGGCATGTTCCCAAGGGTTTGGGAAGACAAATATGGACGCTGGGTCATCGCTCAGTGTCAGTTCCCCAAAGAGGGTTTTACACTTTGTTCAGTATATGGGTCAGTGAGGGGATCCAGGAGGGGCAGGGTGAGTCAGTGTTGGACTCAATAGGACATCAGCATTTGGAGTAGTGGGAGGAATAGTCCCCTGACCATGAATAGGATTGTGCCTGCCCTAGTGAATGCTGGCTCGGCCCCCCGTTGGTGTGTCTGATGGCCGAGACCCCATCTCCCAAAGAAGGTTGTGAGCACTGTAAACAGAATGCTCCAGAACCAGTTCTGGCTGGTCCCCACAAGCCCTGTGCTTTGCAGACAAAGAGATGTGTAGTATAATTATAGGGGCTGTGACCCCATGAAAAGTTGTACTTTTTGTGCTTCTTAGGGACCTGTTGCTGCTGGGTCCCAGGTGGAACCGCCACAAGGGACTGCCTCCCTGCTGGAGGGCCCTGTGTCCTGGCCTGCGTGAGCACAATTTTGTCCCTTGAGGAAATCTTTGTGGGGGCTTAAGCGCCTTGTGAGCGATGTGACGATCTCCTTCATTCTCCCAGGATAGAGAGTAGGAGCCCACCCCGCGTTTGTGCGTGTTTTGAGGCGGGATCCCACCCCGCCTTTATGCTGTTTACCGGAGCCTACCCCAGGGAGATTAAGTGATTTTCAAAGAATCACAAGATGTTTAGCATCATTATCGAGACTCAACCCCAGATCCCGAGGTCCAAGGTTGAGCGCCCTAGCTGTTAGGCCAACTCCTCTACTCTAACTTCTCTCCCCCTCTCTTTTACTGTTGCCTTGTGTTTTTGCTGGTGTTAGATGCTTTGGGCACTGTGCCACTGCTGTCCAGTGCCACAATGCCAGTGCTCCCTACTGTAAATTGATGTATTGATTAGTGGTTCCATGATTGGATATTTGGTTTACTTGTCAGACCCTAGTACAGTGCACTGAGTGTGCCCAGGGTGTGTAAATCCAAATGCCGCTAGTGGGCTTGCAGCACTGGTTGTGCCACCTACAGAAGCCGCCTTGTGAAACGTGTCTAAGGTCTGCAGTCTGGTACTGTCATGCTGACTGGGCAAGTGCACACCACTTGCCAGTCCTTAAACCTTCCCTTTTCTTCATATCAATCACCCCTATGGTAGGCCCAAGGGCAGGTGGCATTGTAAGTATAAGGTAGGACAAGCCCTGAAGTACCGGGTTTTAGAACCCAGCGGCGCCAGGGGAAACGCCCGATGTCTTCTGATTCACCTGTCTTGGCAAACAGAGACACGGGATACTTCTTGGTGACGTCAAAGATCAAATTTATTGGCTGCAGCCAGTAACAGAGGTCCTAGAAGTACAACACAGTGTATATTCTCAGGAGACTGCTCAATTTTACAAAGCAGGTTGTCCCTTTTTATGCCGAAAATTGTGCTTCAGGCAAACATTCCTTATTTACAGTTGACCAATCCCATGTATACACGACAAAGGCATTGCATGATGACAAACCCACATTTCAGTTGTCCAGCCCATAATAAATTACACGGGAAGGCCCAACATTCTTGCTCAAACAGGCCGGACAAACCCATAATAAAAAGACCTCAACCCAAACCATAAATAGACCATAAAAGAAGGAACAGAAACAGATGAGAAGCAAGATAGAAGGGTGTGTGCGTGTACCATAAACTCAGCAATGTCCTGCTCTTTGATCTCTATCTTGACCAGCTGCTGAACAAGGAACTGGCTCAACAGGTTTAGCTTTGGGCAATGGAGTCAGCTTGCTCAGGTCACACAGAAGTCAGTACAAACTCAAGCTAAGGTGCATGTGTCCTAGAGACTTGTTCAGCCACAGTCATAGGCCTATGTGAGGGCAATCCACAAAATGGCTGCCATGCACAAAATGGAACCCAAGGGTTTCAGAACGAAATCGTCAAATACACAGTTAGTCCATCGGTGTAACATGACGAAAACACTCATGCTTGCTAAGCTCACTGTTTACGGTTCGCTGTTACCAAAATCGTAACGGAACCATAACCTTTATGACCCAGGTTCAGAATTCAAGGAACCTCAGATCCTCCTTTTGCCCTTACATAGGCAATAACCTAAACTCACATCAATCTGAATCCAGGTCTATATTCATCAGATCATCAAGATGTGGCTGTAGCATCATCCTAGTACTTAGTAACTCTCTCTGGACAGGTCTCCTCAAACACGAAGTAGCACAAAGGCCACATATAGCAGGAACACACTGTACGCAAAGACAGAACAGGAAAAGAATAGCTAGAACCATCCCAATGGTCATCAGAATCTTCCATCCCCAAGTGGATAAGGATTCCCAAAACCATCCCATTAACGACCAATCTCCTTCGTCCATATGCACAGACTCGGAGATCTTATGTAGCTTGGAAATGTCTTGGTACACTGTCGGAGCGTTGTCTGGAATGAAAACGCAGCAGCTCGATTGAATCAATTTACATGCCCCTCCTCTATCAGCAAGTATGACATCTAACGCAACTCTGTTCTGAAGAGTCATAAGGCGATCCGAGCAGGCAAGTTACTAAGGGCACCGGCAGTTTCAACTATGGTGGAATCAACCACTCTTGTCAATTGCCGTATGTTCCTGCTGTTAACCATAGGTCCCCAAAACGGCAAAAAACCCTTCCGAAAATCTCCCAATTCTTGTCCTGCAGTATCTTCCTTACTGAAGACACCTCTAACAACTCTCGTCTTGTGGTAATCTGCCGCAGCTGTATACGTAGGAGGCAACAGGAACGAGACAAAACATGTGCCCGAGAAATCAGGGGGCAACCATGTATACGCTCTATCGTAACAGACAAAATAGGTACCCTTAGCTGCTAGAAACGATGGGGAAGTCTGGGACATAAAAACATACGTCTCAGTGCAAACACTCTTCCCTAACTGAGCTCTCGGATTCTTGCCATTACCTTGCGGACAGTAATGACCCTACTGGGATACAATCCAGATTGGAGAGGATCTTTTCGCTCGCTGGTTCTCACTCAGACTAACTCCATACCGCATATCCAGTAACGTTCCATCCAATATATGCTAGCGTCTCATCTCTCGGGATAGTCTCATAAGAATCTATTCCTCTAATCATATCTACTCCATACCCGCATATCCAGTAATGTTCCATCCAATATATGCTAGCGTCTCATCTCTCGGGATAGTCTCATAAGAATCTATTCCTCTAATCATATCTACTATTCCCTTAACTAGAGCACTATTCTTTGGACTATCCTTCACAGAACGTAGAGGGTAAACTTCACGAGCATAGAAGAACATTGTTCTGTATGCCCACACTGAACCATTGTAGCTGAATGGCTGGACCAGGTAAGGAATACCTTTATCGGTAGTATGGGGCATAAGGCCACACACCCAACAATCAGTCGTGTTCATTACTAGCTGGTGTTTGTGCAGAAGCTGAACAAAGGAGTTATTATTAACGAGTTCCAATCTCCCAATGGACTCATGTTCTGGCAGAGGGTGAAAAGAATGCGAAGAAACAGTAGGAGGAGGCATAGGTTGTGCAGTGGGTGCAAACGTCACTTTGAAAGAGATTATAATATATCCTATCAGAAACATCATTAAGCTAAGTAACATAAAAAACACTTTCTGCTCATTACTTTACACATTTTGCTCTTAAAGCTCATTCCTTCAACAGGTCTCTCCATCTCGAAAAACTCCATCCTCTAATCGTGCTGTTCGCGGCGCTAGGGTGTTCCGTGCTAAGGAGTGCGTCTGTCAGTCCAGGGAACGCCCTTAGACCAACCAGAACCGTCAACCTAACATCTTCGGCTTGCACTCCAAAGTCTTTGTACCGCGACCTTACAGCTGAACCCGGATGGCGGTTCGAAAAACAAAAATCAAAATAGTTCCTCGGAGGAGAGCTAAACCTTAAAAATCAGAAGAAAAAGAATGTATTTGTTTATTAGTCCAACGACTCTTGGTCGCAAATTATAACGCTCTTTGCCAGGCAATGTCTGTTCTCTGAACAAAAGTTCAGGCTCAGAAGTATCCAGACGAACTGACAGAGGCATAGCTTCTTGCAGAAGATCGTCACTTTCTCGTTCAGAGTTTGTTCCAATCAAACGTGCATCGCTAAAAGGCAGAAGACGAGGCACGGTTTCAGTCTCAGAGTCAGGAAGTCCGTTCTGGACCCATCGGTCGTACGGCAGAGGCAAAGGGGACCTCTTATAATGTACTCTGTGGATCCAGTTCTTTTTACTGCGCATTCGCACTGCTGAATGTGTGGACAAAAGCACCAAGTAGGGTCCGTTCCAGCGGGGCTGATCGTTCTTGGTCCGCTGGAAATTTCTCACGAAGACCTAAGATCCAGGTTCGATAGCATGTCCTGGATCTTCAGATGCTTGTGGCAGTGTATCATGAACCTGTTGGTGCAAAACACGCAATTTAGCTGTCAATTCGTAAAGGTAATCAAGCAGTACAGGACACTCTATTTCACTGAATTTGGTCGGCCGCGGCACTCCCTAAATATTTGCTGGGCGAGCAAACAAAACCTCATACGGATAAGTCCCATTCGTGAATGCACAGTCATTCTTGTGGACAGAAAGGCTAACGGCAAGACATCAGGCCATTGAAGACCAGAGCTCGCCTGAATCTTGGCTAGTTTTAGCTCAAGGGTGCCTTTATAGCATTTGACTCGGCCAGCTGATTGGGGATGATTTGCAGCGTGGAATTTCTGCCTTATTCCTAAACCATCACACACTCTCTTCATAACTTGACCCACAAATTCACTCCCATTGTCACTCCAGACCATTCTCGGCAATCCATACCTAGGGAAGAATTCCTTGACAAGGGCTTTAGCTGTAGATAAGACAGTGTTATCTTTCAGGAGGTATGCTTGTACCCATCGCGAAAAGGCACAAACAACAACGAGCACATACTTTAAGTTGTTGCACCTCTCCATGTGGATGAAATCTAGCTGCAGAGCCTCCAACGGATCCGTCGGAGGCGCAAAATGACCAGCTGTAGTCGGAGTTCCCTTACCAGGATTGTACATCAAACAAACCATACAGTTCTTGACCAAATTCTCTGCACACTTAGGAATTCCAGCATTTTGCCATACTGGAGCCAACAACTTACAAATCCCTTTCACACAGTTATGAGCCATTCCATGCGCCATCGTAACCACTGGAAGCACATACGCGCATCGGGGAACAACCATCGCTGATGCTCTGACAACTCAACCCAACAACCATTCGAATCCAATTTACCCTTACTTTCTCTCCATTCATTCAACTCTTTCTCTGTAGCTTCAGCTTGAATAGACTTCACGCTCTCTATCGTATCTTCACACATACTTCTATCCAGAACCCATCTCGCCGGACCCGCAACATACATTCGACTCATCACATCTCTCGCTGTTTCTTTCGCAACTTCATCTGCAAACGCATTACCACGACCAACATCATCAGTAACTTTCTTATGCGCACTGCATTTCACAATCGCAACTTGCAACGGCAAAGTAAGTGACTCAAGGAGCTCATTCACCAACTGACCATGCTGAATCCTAGTCCCATGCGAAGTCAGAAACCCACGCTCTTTCCACAATCGGTCAAAACTATGAGCCACACCAAATGCATACTGGCTATCATTATACACAGTCACTTGTTTCCCTTTTGACAACACACACGCTCTTGTCAATGCAATCAACTCTGCTGCTTGCACTGAATTATGTGGGATACGTGCAGCTTCAACCATCATATGCAAAGTCGTAACAGCATATGTCGCAGTCGTATCACCATTCGGAAGCTTGAAGCACGAACCATCCACCCATAAAGTACCATCACATTCTGAAAGAGGAGTATCCCTAAGGTCTATCCTCCCTTTCGTTTCTTCCTCTGTCCTAAGGAAGCAATCATGTTGTTCACAAACATCTGTCTCAACTGAAATCGGCAACAACGTAGCTGGATTCAACGTGTTGCATCTCTTTATATGCACATGACTTGCTCAAAGTGTCAATTTGTAACCTGACAACCGAGCACTAGTTAAGTGCTGTGTCTTGGTTCGATTCAATAAGGTATCCACTGCATGTGAGACCATCACAATCAACATATTGTCCATCACCAAACCAGCAGACTGTCGAATAGAGACAGCTGCTGCTGCTGTAGCTCTCAAACAACTCAGCAACGCTCAAGCTACCAGATCCAAAGTCGATGAAACATACCCACATGGACGTTGCTTATCGCCAAACTGTTGAGTCAAAACTGACAATGCACATCCCTCTCTCTCGTGGACATAGAGTGTAAAAGGCTTACTGTAGTCAGGAGTACCCAACACAGGAGCCGAACACAACGCATCGCGCACTTCAAAAAAACTCTTCTAACATTCGTCAGTCCAAGGAATAGGATTTGGAGTATCCTTAACAGTAAGAGCTATCAAAGGTTCCGCAAGAAGTGAAAATTTCGGAATCCACTGTCTACAGTACGACATAATACCCAAGAAAGCACGCACTTCTCTCTGTGTAGTTGACACACTCATGTTCGCAATGGCTTGAATTCTTTCTGGGGTCAACCTTCTTCCCTCCTTTGATAAGAGGTGACCTAAGTAGGTTACTTCTTGTCGACAATATTGTAACTTCGAAAGAGACACCTTATGATGGAAATCAGACAAATGACGCAACAACGACAAAGTAGCCTCTTTACAAATCTCTTCATTGTCAGCAGCAACTAACAAATCGTCGACATACTGAATAAGAGCAGCACCATCAGGTAAAACAATCGTATCAAGTTGTGTTTTCAAAGCCTGACTATAGATGGATGGACTCTCACAATGGCCTTGAGGAGCGTGCTTGAACCGGAAACTTCGGCCTCCTAAAGAGAAGCCAAAAATATCTCTACTCTTCTCGGCAATCGGGATGCTGAAGAAAGCATTCTTCAAATCAATCACCGAAAACCAGGTGGCTGAAGCTGGAATCAGAGTCAATAAAGCAGTGATATCTGGCACAACTGGAAATTGCGGAACTACAATCTTATTCACCTCGCGAAGATCGATCACAAACCTATACACAGGCGGCTGTGAAGAATCAGTTCGTTTCAGAACAGGCAAAACTGGACTATTGCACACATTACCTCTCGTTTCTTCAATCACACGTTTCTCAATCAGATCATAGATGATCGCCAAAAGTGCTCTTTCACCATCACTGGAAATCCGATATTGGGGAATACGTGGCAATCTAGCATTCGCTTTCAGCGTCACAACATATGGCGGAGTCTCCAAAAGACCCACATCATTAGGACCAGTAGCCCAAAGAGAATCAGAAAGAGAAGACAATTCAGCTGGAAAATGATCTTTAGACAAATACATCGGAGAGATCACTCTCTTACCCAATGTAAGCTGTACTCCTGAAGGAGAACAATATAGCGTTGCATACAATCTTTTCAACAAGTCCAATCCCAACAAGTTCTCACCACAACCTGTCGTCAGAATAAGGGGTGCTTCGAAATCACAAGGTCCAACAGAAATAGACAAGGGACTAGAAATCGGATTACTAACTGGGGCGCCAGAAAAACCTACTGAAACATTCGTTAAGCCAGACAAAGGTGCGCCAGGGAGTTTAGAGTGCATAATAGAACACTTCGCAGCACCAGTATCCAACAGAAAAGGCTCTGACACACCTGATATAATCACTTCAACATAAGGTCCACTCTGATCTACTGGAACTGAAACAACTCCCTCTCTTTGTCTATGGCTGTCCTAGCAATCATTACCATCCATATTCTCGCCTTTGACATAGTTATCGTCCGCGTAGTACTGAGCCGTCCTACCAGACGCACCATTCTGCTGATCAAAACAATTCATCGAATTTTGTGGAGGCAAGGAACACGCATTCTGGGGTAACACACCACGTCCCCTACCTTAGGAGCTTGCTGAACACCTCGACCTCTCACACCAGAAGCACCATTCGTGCGCTGCAACAAAACAGGATAACTATTCTTGAAATTACCTAATAGTATGAATGTTGGTACGATAGCTGGCACAGGAATTCCCTTCAAAATGCAAGCTAAATTTGGAGCCTCCACATTACATGTGCCGTGCAATTGAACATTCTTGCATACGAGTGAATGATCAGGTGTGGAAGTGCACTCCTCCCCTTTTAAGTAAACCTCTTAGCCATCCCTCAGACTTCTGCATGAGAAGGGCAGAGACCAAACTTCATGGAGAAAAGCGGTACCAAGTGGTTCATATCTACCCAGGGCATAGTGTTTCATACATGAACTAAACTTAAACAGAGGAAAAGGCAATGTTATTAAACCATGGATGAACCAACAGCTGAATTAGATTCGACTACAGAAAATGGTAATGGTTCTAATTTTTTTATATGCCATGGAGAATATGACGCATCCTTCTTAGACATGAACTGTTGTTTTTCTGTTAAATTAAACGGTAAAAACACAGACGAAATATTAATGTAGTCCCAAGGCACTTTTCCAGATTTTAAAGTTTGTAAGGTCCATGCAAACTGCGTGATGGACCGCAATTGATTTTGACCATGGAACAAAACAGAAACATCATCTTGCACAATATCCACAAAAGACGAAACAATATTATCCAAGGTGTAACTCCTGGAAGAGAGTGTGTTAATGCTATTATCAATGAGAGCAAGCACTTTTTCCAAATTAGCTTGGTCTATTGCTCTTAAACGGGAAGCAGCCTCAACCTGCGACAGTTTCCAAACTTCATAGTAAATAGCACATGTATCTATCTTTTAGATCTTCCACTCACAGGACCCTTAACAAAATCAGTTAAATTAACATTGTCGGTGAACAAAGATAAATGATGTTTAACAGACGAAAGAGTGGAATGTTTCAGCCAATTTTGACATCATTTCTCCACTGACTAGGTGGTAACTGAATGGGAAGGTTCAAAAAAGGATCAGTTCTGTCCTGTGTAAGGCCAGGGGCTAAACCCAGAAAGCCATGTTGACAAGAATCAGAACTTGTTGGCCACAACACCCAACCCTCAGGATCCAGGGATGAAATGTTAAAGGAGGAATTTGGAATGAAAGATTGTAATTCATCAAGGGATCTATCAGTATGATTCTTCCAATTAGGGTAAGCATGCAGATTAGGAATTTTAGGGGTATTCATGTGTTTTGAAGTGGCCAAACTAAGACAAGTTGTTTGTGAGATCGTACTATTTAAAAACAACATGTGGGCGAGAATAAGACATGCTCGGTGTAAAGCTTCAGTGCCCTGCACTTGCCAGGGTCTAGAACCCCAAACAGATTTAATATCTATGGTATCTTTCCATAGCTTGTAGCCATCCACTGCTAACTGATCCATAAAGGATTTGGAATACAACGATTTTGAGTGAGTAAGTCTCACTTTCGAATTTAGATTTGTAATTTAATTTAAAATAAAATGAGCTCGGGTTAGAGCGATCAAAGTCAGTAAAATATGTGAATTTATTCAAAAGGGTGTTTGAGCTGCCTTCTAAGGGAGTAGGACAATGTTCCCATTGGGTGTAATTAACCACATTTCTAAATGTATTAGCCTTATGCAGAAAGTGATGGCCATAGTGTTGGTAACAGAACAAGTCGGAGTAGTTTGTGGAGTCTAAATATAAATCCTCAGCATCAAAGGCAGCATAATATTTCAAATCAGAAAAGAGAGTTTCAATGGCTTGGACATCCCAATCATCAGAACGTATGTTTTGTTTCACAACATCCCCCATTGAAACACGAAGTACATTAGGAACATTAACCACCTCTGTGGGTCCATGAATTTGAAATTGTACAGCATCTCATACAATCCCATCTAGCACAGGCTAGGCTGTGATGTTGACAAAAGTCTGGTCTCTTTTCATGATGTGTCATGAGGAGTGTGGGGCTAAAGTTCCATCAATTAATCAGATTTTTGATTGTTCAGTTATATAGTGTCCATTTACCAGACGGAACAATGCCATCACAAATCCAATCGACATGAACAAAAAAATGGAGATGAGAACCAACCAGATGTAATTCCAAGGTGGAACCAAAAAATGTCTTTTAAACCAAGGAACAAAAATAGAAAACCTCAATGGTATACTCGATGTTATAGAGTCAGAGTCAAAGGAAAAATGTGACTGGTAAGATAGACTTGCTTACACACCAGGCAATGACAAATCCGTGGGATATGTATACTCAGTATCTTCATGTGGATCGCTAGCTGGCGAATTTAATAATGGATTAGTGACTGTGGACATCTCTATAGCAAGGTTAGGGATGTTGGTGTCAGCAGAGGCCAAAACAGAATTTCTCAGCAGTGCTGGACAAGAAACAGCAGGAGTTATACTAAGAAGAATCGTCTGCTCGTTGTAGTTTGACATTGTCAATGGAGTTGTGCCTGTTTCCCTTGTGCCCAAGAAGTGGTGGTAAAATGACTGTTCTTGTGCCCTGCATGCCAAGCACTGGAACGGGTGCATGATACAAGGGGCTGAACTCCTTCTTCTCCACCTTCTCACAGACCAGGTCACCGACTCGGGGTAGCCAGCTAACTACAGGAATCTACCGGAATCTGTAGAGCAGCTTCAGCTCCATATGTGGAGGGCAAGTGCTCTTTTGCAAGACTGTCTCGAGTCTCTTGTAGGTTCTGTAACACAGCAGAATGATTATCTACTTCAAAGGGTACAGCTGTCGCCGCCATGTCTAGACCATCAAGGTCCGGGACAAACATTTTTATGCCAAAGAGCATTTCGTACGGGGTCTGCCCACCAAGAGATCTTCTAGGAAGATTATTTAGTGCACGTAGTACCTAAAACCTGTTGGACCTGGCCTCGTGGCATGGTTTCCCCCCGTTCCTCAGCACCCCGTTAGCCTAGCCCTGCACCCAGAAGCCCCTGGTCATCCTGTCCATGTACGCCCAAACTCCCTGCACGACCCCGCCAACCGACGACCAGCCCCGCATACCCCCATCCTCCTTCCCGGCTCCGAGTGCCCAGAACCTGCATCACCCCACAGGGCCACCGGCAGCCATTTTCCCTTCCCAAGGTCCCTGACTCCCTGGGCCTAGCCTGACCCCGGCCCCAGCGCGCCAGTCCCGGCTGGGGGGTAAAGGGCTCCCCGAGTGAGATAAGACAGGGAGTTTTGATTGCACCTCCGGCCTCCCCCAAGAGACTGGTTTCTATCACACCTCTGGCCTTCCCCTGTGGGCCGCTTTCGATCGCACCACTGGCCTCCCCGAGTGCTGGCTCCAGACCCTGCTGGACGTCTGGGAATTCCCGGATGCATCTTCAAAGGGATCAAAGGGCCAACCGACGGACCTCTCCAACGACCAGCCCCCAAGGCATGAGACCTCCGCCTGAGAGGGTCCAGACATCAAAGGGCCACTGGACTATATCAAGACCCGCCCAACAACTAGCGGGCAGTTGTATCCTGGACAAGAAAGCCCTGCTGATCTGATCGCGGCTGACCCTTGGGGAAACTGAACCTTCGAACTCTTCGAGCCCTGATGACGCTGTCGCGGCTCATCCTAGTAACGACGGAACTGGAACATCGGAGCCCTGCTGACGCTGTTGCGGCTCGTCCACGTAAGAACGGAACTAGAACATCGAAGCCCTGCTGACCTCGTCGCGGCTCGATCTTGAACTCTGAAGAGACCTTCACGGAACATCCTGAGCCCTGCCGACGTGGTCGCGGCTCCTCAAGAACTGACCTCCGGATCGAGCCCTGCTGACCTCGTCGCAGCTCGAGGAGTACTCTGGTCCGGCTGGACCCTCGACGCTACCAACACGACCTGAGTCGACCTGAAGTGAGTGAAGCAGCCTGTACGACCATCACCTTTTCGTATCCCCGGCTCGAGGATTGAGAGCTGTGCGCAGGGTACGCTTCGTACTGGCCTAAAGACTGAGACTGTCCCGCTTCCCCCTTCTCGAATTCCTGAGACTTTACGATCCCTCGATCGCTTGTAAATTAGAGTGCCGATTCCTTTTTACAGTTCATAAAGAACTTGTTACTGAAAACCTACGGTGTGGTGTCCGTTCGTAAGTGTGGTGTGAGCTCAGTGTGTACGATCCTAGACTCGAAGTCCTCCCCGGTGAGGACCTCACGATAAGACTCAGTATTATTTGTGGGAGAGGTGGGTCACGGAGTGGTCGGGAGAGCATAGCCTGGCCCTCTAGGATCGCCCCTTCCAATATTGGTGGCAAGCGACGGGATAAGAGCCTATGTCTAGAGATCCTAGAGTAAAACGACTGACACACTACCTGAACGAAGAACAACCATGAGTCTCACTGGCACAAGCGAAAAGACCACATTCCAGAAGGACCTTCTGGAAGAGTATACTCACTGAGAACTGAAGCAATTCTGCAAAGACTTCCACATCGCTACCACTGGTTTAAGTACCAAAGAAGACTTCCAAAAAGCCCTGACAGCCTGGGTAGAGGCCGGGCCCTCCTCCCCCTGCCAGAAGGAGACAGCGGAGAGGGGGGGCCACAGACCAAAACCCGCAACCAAGAGGGTGAGAGAACCGACTCCCTGACGCGGAGTCCTAGCACAGAGAGAGGTCTGTTGCCGGAGGAGATGACAGACCGAGAGCGCAATCAAAACCACGAGCTATAGCTAGCACGTCTTAAAATGGAGGGAGAGCTCAAGTTGGACGAAAAGAAACTAGCCTTCGAACAGTTACGGCTGCAAGGAGAACTGGAGGAGAAGAAGCTCCAGAGGGAGCATGAAGGAAAGAAACTCCAGCTCGAACATGAACGCAGCTTAAAAGAACTGGAACTCAAAGCACGAAGCGAAGACTCCTGACCCCCGGGGAACAGAGAAGCCCTGTCCCCGGTAGAGGCCAAAGTACACATACCCAAGGATGTCGTGAAGGAGTATTATAAGGGGGACGACATCCAGCAATGGTTCAAGGCGTATGAGGTCGCCATGACCTCCCACTGAGTGCCTGAGAAGGATTGGGGGGCCGGATTGTGGGGCCGCTTCCTCAGTGAGGGAAGAGACACCATGCTGGACCTGCCCTCCACCGTCATGAATTCCTAAACCCACATGAAGGACGCTCTGCTATCCCGATATGGGCTCACCCCAGAGATGTATCGACAATGGTTTAGAGACTGCAAAAAGATCCCCGGCACCACATGGGTAGAATATGTGAATTTCTACAGCCGGGCCTTGGAAGGGTGGATCAAGGGCAGCAAGGTGACCACTTTTGAAGGACTCATTGATCTCATCACCTATGAACACTTATCCACCAACTGCTTTGTAGAGCTGAGACAGCACCTTCTGGACAGCAAATTGGCAGATCCCCAGAAGGTGGCTGTCGAAGCAGATTGCTGGGTGAGCACCAGAGTCCCACGGGGGCCCGTGGGAGACTATGGCCGAAACGAGCAAGGATCTTCCCGCCAGAGGGGAGGGGGGGGGGGGCAGGGTAGACAGAGGGGGTCCCAGGCAGGGCCCCAACAAAGCCCCCCCTGAAACCAGTCCGGAGCCTCTCCTCTCGCAGCGAGAGCAGGGTTCCCCCCAGCTAGACAGGGACCCAGAAACAGCACAGCCTGCTACAGATGTCAGCAAACAGGGCACTATGCCAGTGACCCCCAGTGCCCCCTGCTAAAGAAACCCGCTGTGCAAGTCCCCCCGTGCGCCAGCCAGCCACAGTAGCCTTAGAAGAGGAAGAGATAGAGGACCCGGAGGGGTGGGAACCCACAACCATGTCATTAGTCTCCCTGGGGTATAGAGAAATGGTCCCCGGAGCCCCCCTGCCAGACAACACCGAAAAGTACAGACAGCAGGTGACCGTCAACGGGCACCGCATAGGGGCTCTCCGAGACACAGGGGCTAGCATTACTGTAGTAAGGTGTCACTTAGTCACAGAAGACCAAATTATACCCCACGCCTCCTGCAGGGTGATCTCAGCTGACAATTCTGTCCGCACCTGCCGAATAGCTCAGGTCCCGTACGAGTGGGAGGGCGTCTCCGGGGAATTAAGAGTAGCAGTCCGCACCCACATGCCCGTGGACTGCCTACTGGGTATTGACCTGGAGAGCTCCCTGTGGAAGCCGGTAGAGCGAAGGACTCACCTAGAGATGGTGGGCCTGCCTGAGTGGGCATGCATGAGCACCCGATCCATGACCGCCCGAGTGTCCACCCCGGGGGGTGGAATCTGTGAACCCTCGCCCGGTCTCTGATGACCCAGAGGGCAGCGGGCGACCCGAAGTCCCTGAACTTCCCTCCAGTGAGAACATTGACCCCCAACGCAGGTCCCCTAAGCCCTGACATCGAACAGACCCCGAACTTGGACGACCTTCCTGCGTTAGCCCAGTGGCGCCAGGAAGGAGAACCTTCCTGAGAAGAATTCTGCCTGGAACAGACCTCCTGTCCTTTCCTGGTTGGGCCGCGGCAGCAGGCCGCCGCCCAGGCCGCCGGTGACCAGTCCGGCTCCCACCTTATCTATTGGGAAAACGGTCTGTTATATAGTAAACAGAAATCCGCGGAGCTAGGGTCAGCCTGGGTGCTGGTGGTACCCCTGCGCTTTCGCTGCTTCCTCCTGAACCTGGCCCATGATGTGCCCCTGGCGGGACACCTGGGACAAGACAAAACCTACCACCGCCTGGTCACTCACTTTTACAGGCCCCGCATGCGCTCCAATGTGGAGGCCCACTGCAAGTCCTGCCCTATGTGTCAGGCCAGCGGGAAGAGAGGAGGGAGGCACAAGGCTCCTCTCCAACCCTTTGCCGTGGTCAGTACCCCCTTTGAACGGGTTGGAATAGATATTGTGGGACCTCTAGGCCCCCGGACCTCCTTAGGCCACCAGGTTATCCTCGTCCTGGTGGATCACGCCACCCGGTACCCCGAGGCCATTCCCCTCCGAACGGTGACGGCCCCCATAGTGGGGCGGGCCCTCATGGGGATCTTTTACCGGGTGGGATTTCCGCGAGAAGTGGTGAGCGACCAAGGGACAAACTTCATCTCCAAGTACATGAAGTCTCTCTGGCAACAGTGTGGGGTGACATACAAGTTCACCACCCATACCACCCCCAAGGTAACTGCCTGGTTGAGCGATTCAACCGGACCCTCAAGGGAATGATCATGGGTCTCGAAGAGTCTCTGAGGCGTAAGTGGGACGTTCTCCTTCCCTGTCTCCTGTTCGCTTACCGAGAAGTTCCCCAGAAATCCTTGGGGTTAAGCCCCTTCGAGCTGCTCTACGGGCACCCCGTCGGAGGTCCCTCAGCCTGGTCAAGGAAGGTTGGGAAATGGCGGCCCAGGCTCCCCTTCCAGATGTGTTTCGATACATCATGGCCCTCCGAAACCAGACTCGGAGAGCTGGCCGAGTCAAACCTCGAGGCCAGTCAAGAAGAAATGAAAAGAAGGTATGACCAGAATGCCACTCTGGTCGAGTTTCAGCCCAGACAGCAGGTTTGGGTGATGGCCCCAGTGGAACCTTGTGCCCTGCAGGACAAGTGGACAGGGCCCTTCAAGGTGGTGGAACGCAAGAGCTAGGTTACCTATCTCATCGATGTGCAGTCCTCCAGGAACCCCTTGAGGGTCCTTCATGTGAACCGCCTCAAACCCCACTTCATGCGGTCCGAGTTGAGCTTGCTCCTCGCCACCGACGACGGAGCAGAAGAGGACACAGAGCCTCTCCCCGATCTCCTGTGTGTGAAGGAAAAAGATGGCTCCGTAGAGGGGGTGAGTCTCTCCTCCTCCCTCACCCCCGAGCAGCGCGAGGACTGTCGCCATTTACTGGGACAGTTCTCTGACCTTTTCTCTTGTCACCAGTTGGTGCGTCCACGATGTGGACACCGGGGACAGCCCTCCGGTATGGCACAGAGCCTATCGCATCCCTGACAGAGTCTGGGCCTGCATCAAGGCGGAAGTCTCCATGATGCTAACCCTGGGAGTGGTCGAAGCCTCTGACAGCCCATGGGCCAGCCCCGTGGTCCTGGTTCCGAAGGCGGCAACCCCCGGCACTGTTCCCGAGCTAAGGTTCTGCGTAGACTACCGCGGGCTCAACGCAGTCACCAGAACCGACGCCCACCCCATTCCCCGAGCAGAAGGGCTCATTGACCGCCTAGGGTCTGCTCGCTATCTCAGCACTTTCGACTTGACCAGCGGATACTGGCAGATCGCCCTCACAGAGGGGGCCAAAGAGAGATCCGCCTTCTCCACCCCGGATGGTCACTACCATTTCCGGGTGATGCCCTTCGGAATGAAAAATGCCCCGGCCACCTTCCAGAGGCTGGTTAACCAGGTACTGGCTGGGTTGGAGGAATTCAGCGCCGCGTATCTAGATGATATCGCGGAGTTCAGCTCCCACTGGACCGAGCACCTCCAACACCTCTGGGAGGTGTTGAGGGCCCTGCAGAGGGCGGGTCTCACCATCAAAGCCTGCAAATGTCAAATCGGACAAGGGTCCGTGGTCTACCTGGGGCACCAGGCCGGGAGTGGCCTAGTGGCACCCCTTCAGCCCAAGATCGATGCGATCGTGGCCTATGAGGCCCCCATAACCCAGATGGAAGTGCGGGCGTTCCTAGGGCTCACGGGGTACTACCGAAGATTCATAAAAGGGTATGGCAACATCGTAGTCCCCCTCACGGAGTTGACCTCCAAAAACCAGCCGAAGAAAGATAGTTGGACCCCCGCCTGCCAAGAGGCGTTCGAAGCATTGAAAGATGCCATGTGTACTGCCCCCGTACTGCAGGCCCCCGACTACTCCCGAGAGTTCGTGGTCCAAACGGACGCGTTCGAGCATAGCATCGGAGCAGTCCTGTCTCAGATGAACGAAAGCGGCCAAGATCAGCCAGTGGCATTGATTAGCTGGAGGCTACTCCCTCGAGAGCAAAGGTGGAGCACCATCGAGCGGGAGGCCTTTGCGGTGGTTTGGGCCCTGAAGAAGCTGAGGCCCTACCTGTTCGGTACTCACTTCCGGGTCCAAACCGACCACCGACCCCTCCGGTGGCTAATGCAAATGAGAGGGGAGAACCCCAAACTGTTGCGATGGTCCATCTCCCTCCAGGGGATGGATTTCACTGTTGAGCACCGGCCTGGTGTTGACCACGCCAACACGGACGGCCTGTCCCGATTCTTCCGCCTCAGTGAAGAGAACCCCCAAGGGGATGGGTAGTTCTCTCTGCCTTTCAGCTGGGGGGGACGCGTGTTAGACCTGGCCTCGTGTTGTAGTTCCCCCCGTTCCTCAGCAGCCCGTTAGCCTAGCCCTGCACCCAGAAGCCCCTGGTCGCACTGTCCATGTACGCCCAAACTCCCTGCATGACCCCGCCAACCGACGACCAGCCCCGCATACCCCCGTCCTTCTTCCTGGCTCCGTGCGCCCAGAACCTGCATCACCCACAGGGCCCATGGCAGCCATTTTCCCTTGCCAAGGTCCCTGACTCCCTGGGCCTAGCCTGACTCTGGCCCCAGCGAAACTTAGGCTCCAGACGCGCCAGTACCGGCAGGGGGGTATAGGGCTCCCCGAGTGAGATAAGACAGGGAGTTTCGATTGCACCTCCGGCCTCCCCCGAGAGACTGGTTTCTATCACACCTCTGGCCTTCCCCTGTGGGCCAGTTTCGATCGCACCTCTGGCCTCCCCGAGTGCTGGCTCCAGACCCTGCTGGGTGTCTGGGAATTCCCGGACGCATCTTCAAAGGGATCAAAGGACCAACCGACAGACCTCTCCAACGACCAGCCCCCAAGGCATGAGACCTCTGCCTGAGAGGGTCCGGACATCAAAGGGCCACTGGACTATATCAAGGCCCGCCCAACAACTAGCGGGCAGTTGTATCCTGGACAAGAAAGCCCTTCTGATCTGATCGTGGCTGACCCTTGGGGAAAACTGAACCTTCAAACTCTTCGATCCCTGCTGACGCTGTCGCGGCTCATCCTAGTAACGACGGAACTGGAACATCGGAGCCCTGCTGACGCTGTCGCGGCTCGTCCTCATAAGAACAGAACTAGAACATCGAAGCCCTGCTGACTTCGTCGCGGCTCGATCTTGAACTCTGAAGAGACTTTCACGGAACATCCTGAGCCCTGCCGACGTTGTCGCGGCTCCTCAAGAACTGACCTCCGGATCGCTGCCCTGCTGACCTCGTCGCGGCTTGAGGAGTACTCTGGTCCGGCTGGAACCTCGACGCTACCAACACGACCTGAGTCGACCTGAAGTGAGTGAAGCAGTCAGTACGACCATCACCTTTTCGTATCACCCGGCTCGAGGACTGAGAGCTGTGCGCAGGGTACGCTTTGTACTGGCCTAAAGACTGACACTGTCCCGCTTCCCCCTTCCCGAATTCCTGAGACTTTACGATCCCTCGATTGCTTGTAAATAAGAGTTCCAATTCCTTTTTACTGTTCATAAAGAACTTGTTACTTAAAACCTATGGTGTGGTGTCGGTTCGTAAGTGTGGTGTGAGCTCAGTGTGTACGATCCTAGACTCGAAGTCCTCCCCGGTGAGGACCTCACGTTAAGACTCTGCATTATTTGTGGGAGAGGTGGGTCACGGAGTGGTCGGGAGAGCATAGCCTGGCCCTCTAGGATCATCCCTTCTAACAAAACCCTAGCTGTCAAAGATTGCCTTAAGTCACAGTTCATTCGCTCCTCAACAGAATTGCCCTCAGGCCCGGATAGGAGACAAAAATTTCACCTGCACCCCCAAAGACCCCATGGCTTCCTTGTACACCTTAGAGGTGAACGCTGGACCTGATCAGAATGGAAGGTGCCACATGCAAAAATTCCCACGAAGACATGCAAATCTCTGATGACAGTTCGAGCATCAGCACTCCTTTGTGGCCAAACACAGAGAAAACGTGTGCATGAATCCACTGCAACTAAGATATACTTATACACAGCAAAGGTCAGCAGTGATCTAAATAAACACAACCAAGTGGTCTATTAGATATGTACAGCTGAGTTTGTGGCGGCCGTGCCGCAGTTGAAGGTTTAATCTGCTGACATACATAACAAGAAAGGACATATTCACAAGTTTATTTATACAATCCACGCCACCAGTAACGCTGCTGTAAGATAGAGACATCCGCTGAAACATGGGCATGAACCGAGGCTATGCCTTCATGAGCCTGCGGTCCGTGTCAGGAATCAGCCTGTCTCCAACGTTGTTAATTCTCACATAGGGAACTTTATCAGGACTTAAATGATAAGAGTATTTAGAAGGGAAACCCTTAGGGTAATCATCACCAATCTCTGTAGCAGCTATAGCTGCCAAGATGTCATCATCATTCTTACTGTTGGACCTTTTAACTGCTGCTACTACATATGTTGCTTCTGCGGTCTTTGCTGCTTCACCAGCAAGACTGTTGCAAACAGCGTGTACTCCTAAATGCTGGTATGAATTACATTTACGAGAGGCAGACGTTCTTTATTTCTGCGACTCAAACCCATAGCATCTTGTGCTTAATTGTGCCACCTCTGGAATTACGATAGTCATTCTGAGTCCAAAAGAATAAATTTTTATTGAAGGACTGAACACAGTAATAAGAGTCACTTACAATTAAAGTAGTCACACGAGGGTCAGCAAACTCCAATGCAAACACTAGAGCACAGTTTGAGAATGGTGTGTCAGGGCAAGCTTTGTTTTATAGTCTATTATGGAAAAATTCCAATCACACGATGGTTAATTTTTTTGTTTTAATAAAGGTGTTACTATATTTGTGATAATACGTAGGAGAACAGCCAACACTTGTTTCACCCTTTACATGGCCATCCGGCCTGGGGCTTCCTCAGGGCTTTACGAATCAGGTTGAAGAAGTATATTTGGTCGTTCTTTTCTGTGGATAAATAGGTATTCCCTGATTTTGGTGTAATGCCGGTACGAGTCGTCTCGTGCGATTGGAATTTTTCCATAATAGACTATAAAAAACAAAGCTTGCCCTAACACACCTTTCTCAAACTTTGCTATAATAGGGGGTTAGGGGTTTCCCCATGCCGAGGGCAAGCTTGACAAAAAAGAGGGACCATTGCTCAATAAACGGCTAGTAAGGGATTGGGACCTTTTACCCCTCATTCTCACTAACCCAAGCACTAGAGCACGTAGCTCTGCCAACTGGAAGGTACAGTCACCTAATGTCTGCATGTGCACGACATCGGACTTGAATTCTCCATTCACAATGGTACCAGCCACGATTGCGCAGGCCACTGAATAAGAATGCTTAGATCCTATCGCCGGTTGCGCCGAACCGTCAGTGTTAATGATACAATGGTAATCCTCAAGCATGCGCATGATCAGAGGACCAGCATGAACAAACTCATACTGTAAGAACTCCTGAGTTTGCAATGAGGGGTCAAAGATAAATGTGACATCCGGAGATGTCAACGAAGTTGCCCATTGTATCCAATTAGGATATAAAACTTTAGAATTTGGTACACTGGCTTTCATCACTGCTTCACATGCAGTATAAGGTGTAACAACCAACATGTGTTTTCCTTGTGACTGCGCTCTCTCTTTTAGAATCGCCATCTGTACAGCTGTCAAGACTTTCTCGACAGAAGAAAATCGCTTTTCAGCCGAAGTGTACAAGTGTGACTTGTAAGCGATAGGCACTGTGTCTCCTTCATTAAACATCAAGTACGTGAAACCCAAGGCACCAGGCACAATTCTTATTACCAGGTTAGTGTGGTTATCATGAGTCAATAAGTACTTAGATTCAAGAAGATCAGACTGCAAAAATTGCAGAATAGCTGAATGTTCAGGCAGCCAGCATGACTTGGTAAAAGTTGGTTGTATCAAAGCATAAAGAGGTTTGATACGCTGGGCATAATCGGGAATATAAGTACGCCCGAAATTCAAAAATCCCAGCAAGGATTGTAGTTTTTTCAGAGCTGTAGTAGACCATAAACATGCACATTTTTCCAGGAAGTGAAGACCTCTACCTTCATTGTTGAGCCCAGGAACAACACTGTGAACTCCGCAATGCCTGACTTTGCAAAGGTAAATTTATAACCGAAGTCCGCAAACATAACTATGATGCGGTCAATGCGACACAAATGCGGCCATAATTCGTCATACATTAGATAAATATCATCAATATAAGAGTACGCATCAGGATCAATGCCATCTAAGAAAGAGACGACACGTGCGGCGAAGACACCTGGGCTGTTTTTATAGCCAATGGCCAGTCTTTTAAATTGTTTTTGTTTGCCGCAACAAGAGAACGCTGTCCATTGACTACTAACGGAGGACAGGTTATGACTAAAAAAGCCATTTGAAATGTCTCGTGTGATCTTGAATCTTTTTCGCATCAGACTGTTAAAGAGAGCTGAACTGTGGGTGTTCTGAGCCAAACGATACCGTGAGAGGCCAGGACATCAGAGACCAACAGGTACATATTTTAGATCATTTAGTGCAATACCAGAAAGAATAGAGGCTTCAAGCTAGATAATTAAAACTTTATTATTTTTCTGCATTTTACACAGAAAAGTGACAAAGCCCTGATGACTGTTTGGGAACTGGTTTCCTCGGACTAGAAACGTGTCGGCACATCTGATTCAGAAAAGGGGGTGGTGATGAACAGAGTGTCTGAATTAAGCAGACCACTCTTACCCAGTCCAAAGATCAGGGCTTGATCCATCACCGTTTTTTAGCTCACTGCACCATCCCAGCTCAGAACTTGGCTATATGCAAATTAGTCTGACCCTGGCCCAGTGCATCATGGGAACAGGGCAGACCAAACTACCAAGCCAATTCTTATACTGGGAAGGAAACAAGATACCGGGGACCGGTTTCTGGCATTTCAGCCGTCTTCGGCCCGGCTTGCTTGAATCCTGATGGTGCAATGAGCTAGGGACTCACATCTGAGTATACCCTTCCACGCTTATGGTGGACAAAAATGATTCAGAAAAGGGGGTGGTGATGAACAGAGTGTCTGAATTAAGCAGACCACTCTTACCCAGTCCAAAGATCAGGGCTTGATCCATCACCGTTTTTTAGCTCACTGCACCATCCCAGCTCAGAACTTGGCTATATGCAAATTAGTCTGGCCCAGTGCATCATGGGAACAGGGCAGACCAAACTACCAAGCCAATTCTTATACTGGGAAGGAAACAAGCTACCGGTGACCGGTTTCTGGCATTTCAGCCGTCTTCGGCCCGGCTTGCTTGAATCCTGATGGTGCAATGAGCTAGGGACTCACATCTGAGTATACCCTTCCACGCTTATGGTGGACAAAAATGATTCAGAAAAGGGGGTGGTGATGAACAAGCCGGGCCGAAGACGGCTGAAATGCCAGAAACCGGTCCCCGGTAGCTTGTCTCCTTTCTGGTGAAGAATTGGCTTGGTAGTTTAGTCTGCCCTGTTCCCATGATGCACTGGGCCAGGGACAGACTGATTTGCATATAGCCAGGTTCTGAGCTGGGATGGTGCAGTGAGATAAATAACGGTGATGGATCAAGCCCTGATCTTTGGACTGGGTAAGAGTGGTCTGCTTAATTCAGACACTCTGTTCATCACCACCCCCTTTTCTGAATCGTTTTTGGCCACTATAGGTGTGGCAGGGTATACTCAGACATGAGTCCCTTTCTCACTGCACCATCAGGATTCAAGCAAGCCGGGCCGAAGATGGCTGAAATGCCAGAAACCGGTCCCTGGTAGCTTGTCTCCTTTCTGGTGAAGAATTGGCTTGGTAGTTTAGTCTGCCCTGTTCCCATGATGCACTGGGCCAGGGACAGACTGATTTGCATATAGCCAGGTTCTGAGCTGGGATGGTGCAGTGAGATAAATAACGGTGATGGATCAAGCCCTGATCTCGGGACTGGGTAAGAGTGGTCTGCTTAATTCAGACACTCTGTTCATCACCACCCTCTTTTCTGAATCGTTTTTGGCCACTATAGGTGTGGCAGGGTATACTCAGACATGAGTCCCTTTCTCACTGCACCATCAGGATTCAAGCAAGCCGGGCCGAAGACGGCTGAAATGCCAGAACCCGGTCCCCGGTAGCTTGTCTCCTTTCTGGTGAAGAATTGGCTTGGTAGTTTAGTCTGCCCTGTTCCCATGATGCACTGGGCCAGGGACAGACTGATTTGCATATAGCCAGGTTCTGAGCTGGGATGGTGCAGTGAGATAAATAACGGTGATGGATCAAGCCCTGATCTTTGGACTGGGTAAGAGTGGTCTGCTTAATTCAGACACTCTGTTCATCACCCCCCCCTTTTCTGAATCGTTTTTGGCCACTGTAGGTGTGGCAGGGTATACTCAGACATGAGTCCCTTTCTCACTGCACCATCAGGATTCAAGCAAGCCGGGCTGAAGACGGCTGAAATGCCAGAAACCGGTCCCCGGTAGCTTGTCTCCTTTCTGGTGAAGAATTGGCTTGGTAGTTTAGTCTGCCCTGTTCCCATGATGCACTGGGCCAGGGACAGACTGATTTGCATATAGCCAGGTTCTGAGCTGGGATGGTGCAGTGAGCTAAATAACGGTGATGGATCAAGCCCTGATCTTTGGACTGGGTAAGAGTGGTCTGCTTAATTCAGACACTCTGTTCATCACCACCCCCTTTTCTGAATCGTTTTTGGCCACTATAGGTGTGGCAGGGTATACTCAGACATGAGTCCCTTACTCACTGCACCATCAGGATTCAAGCAAGCCGGGCCCAAGACGGCTGAAATGCCAGAAACCGGTCCCCGGTAGCTTGTCTCCTTTCTGGTGAAGAATTGGCTTGGTAGTTTAGTCTGCCCTGTTCCCATGATGCACTGGGCCAGTGACAGACTGATTTGCATATAGCCAGGTTCTGAGCTGGGATGGTGCAGTGAGATAAATAATGGTGATGGATCAAGCCCTGATCTTTGGACTGGGTAAGAGTGGTCTGCTTAATTCAGACACTCTGTTCATCACCACCCCCTTTTCTGAATCGTTTTTGGACACTATAGGTGTGGCAGGGTATACTCAGACATGAGTCCCTTTCTCACTGCACCATCAGGATTCAAGCAAGCCGGGCCGAAGACGGCTGAAATGCCAGAAACCGGTCCACGGTAGCTTGTCTCCTTTCTGGTGAAGAATTGGCTTGGTAGTTTAGTCTGCCCTGTTCCCATGATGCACTGGGCCAGGGACAGACTGATTTGCATATAGCCAGGTTCTGAGCTGGGATGGTGCAGTGAGATAAATAACGGTGATGGATCAAGCCCTGATCTTTGGACTGGGTAAGAGTGGTCTGCTTAATTCAGACACTCTGTTCATCACCACCCCCTTTTCTGAATCGTTTTTGGCCACTATAGGTGTGGCAGGGTATACTCAGACATGAGTCTCTTTCTCACTGCACCATCAGGATTCAAGCAAGCGGGGCTGAAGACAGCTGAAATGCCAGAAACCAGTCCCCGGTAGCTTGTCTCCTTTCTGGTGAAGAATTGGCTTGGTAGTTTAGTCTGCCCTGTTCCCATGATGCACTGGGCCAGGGACATACTGATTTGCATATAGCCAGGTTCTGAGCTGGGATGGTGCAGTGAGATAAATAACGGTGATGGATCATGCCCTGATCTTTGGACTGGGTAAGAGTGGTCTGCTTAATTCAGACACTCTGTTCATCACCACCCCCTTTTCTGAATCGTTTTTGGCCACTATAGGTGTGGCAGGGTATACTCAGACATGAGTCCCTTTCTCACTGCACCATCAGGATTCAAGCAAGCCGGGCCGAAGACGGCTGAAATGCCAGAAACCGGTCCCCGGTAGCTTGTCTCCTTTCTGGTGAAGAATTGGCTTGGTAGTTTAGTCTGCCCTGTTCCCATGATGCACTGGGCCAGGGACAGACTGATTTGCATATAGCCAGGTTCTGAGCTGGGATGGTGCAGTGAGATAAATAACGGTGATGGATCAAGCCCTGATCTTTGGACTAGGTAAGAGTGGTCTGCTTAATTCAGACACTCTGTTCATCACCACCCCCTTTTCTGAATCGTTTTTGGCCACTATAGGTGTGGCAGGGTATACTCAGACATGAGTCCCTTTCTCACTGCACCATCAGGATTCAAGCAAGCCGGGCCCAAGACGGCTGAAATGCCAGAAACCGGTCCCCGGTAGCTTGTCTCCTTTCTGGTGAAGAATTGGCTTGGTAGTTTAGTCTGCCCTGTTCCCATGATGCACTGGGCCAGGGACAGACTGATTTGCATATAGCCAGGTTCTGAGCTGGGATGGTGCAGTGAGATAAATAGCGGTGATGGATCAAGCCCTGATCTTTGGACTGGGTAAGAGTGGTCTGCTTAATTCAGACACTCTGTTCATCACCACCCCCTTTTCTGAATCGCACATCTGAGGGAGCAATCAATATCACTAAGCGTTTGAACTAGCTCTGGCTGGCTGTAAAAGTCATCCTTATTTTAGAACGTGCTCCTTCCTTTTGACTTTGTGTCTTCATTCTTTATGAATTGGCTGCCAGGAGTGCTAAATTCGAAATCATGGCACTGACCAACGGAAAACATCCCAGCAACTCAAGACCCGTACAACATACAGATGCTTTCGTGGAACATCGCTTGGGGAAAAAAATGGTTGGAGAATGGAGCTCACTCAAAAAAATGGGAAGCTTACGACATAATAGCTCTGCAAGAAACGTGGGCACTAGAAGCTCTCCCCTTGGCAAATTGCATCCACTATACTGTCCCAGCCACCAAAACTAAAACCTTTGGTGGCCCTAAAGTGGGCCTGGCAGTCTACATTTCGGCAGAGTTAAAAATCGAGAGCGAACAAATGGTAACAGAAGGACCAAACATTCAAATGATCAAATTGACATTGGGGCCTGCTAGTAGAACAAAAACCGTCCTCTTGATGAATACACACGCACACCCTACGGCCAGAAAAAAACTGGCAAACAACAAAGACAAATAACCAATCACTATCATAACAAATATCCGAAGTACCTTCCCCATGTGGGACTTGATACTCACTGGGGACTTTAATTCAAACTTAATTCATACTCCGGATGAGGACAAATTTCTAGCATCTGACAATATAATTTGGTCTGATCCACACCAATACCAGCCAACGAGACCAAATGTCGACCACGCAGGCCAAGGGTTCGTAAATGCCCTAGAGTATCTCGGGCTAAGAGTGATGAATGGTCCGACTCCTGACGATTTCCCCCCCAAGTTTACATTCCATGGGGGAAAAACAAGATCAAGACTGGACTATAGAGCAATCTCAATATCACTGGTACCATACAACCAAGAGCGACCACTCATATCAGCTGATCCATTTTAGGCTACAAACCAGTAAACATCTGTTAAATGCAACAGTAGTAGGCAACATACACACAGTTGACTTAAAACTTCTAAAATGGTCACACGATTCAATTGAAAACCTTCAGTCAAAAAAAAAAGAAAAGTTATCTACAAGTGAAGCCGATTTTGGCCGCCATTAGTGTGGCAGGGTATGCTCAGACGTGAGTCGCTTCCTCACTTTGCCACTGGATTCAAGCAAGCCAGGCTGAAGACGGCTGGAATGCCAGAAACCGGTCCTCAGAAGCTTGTTTCCATTCGAGGGAAGACATGGCTTGGCAGTTCGGGCTGGACTGTTCCCATGAGGCACACAGTCAGACTGATTTGCATATAGCCATGTCTGAACTGGGGTGGCAGAGTGGGCTACAGAACGGTGATGGATTAAACCCAGATCTTTTGACTGGGTGTGAGTGTTTGATTGATTCAGATGCTCTGTCCATCACCACCCCCTTTTGTACCGATTTTGGCCGCCATTAGTGTGGCAGGGTATGCTCAGACGTGAGTCCCTTGCTCACTTTGCCACTGGATTCAAGCACGCCGGAATGAAGACGGCTGGAATGCCAGAAACCGGTCCTCGGAAGCTTGTTTCCGGTCCAAGGAAGACATGGCTTGGCAGTTCGGGCTGGACTGTTCTCATGAGGCACAGGGTCAGACTGATTTGCATATAGCCATGTCAGAACTGGGGTGGCAGAGTGGGCTAAAGAACGGTGATGGATTAAACCCAGATCTTTTGACTGGGTGTGAGTGTTTGATTGATTCAGATGCTCCGTCCATCACCAGCTCCTTTTGTACCGATTTTGGCCGCCATTAGTGTGGCAGGGTATGCTTAGACGTGAGTCCCTTGCTCACTTTGCCACTGGATTCAAGCAAGCCGGGTTGAAAACGGATGGAATGCCAGAAACCGGTCCTCGGAAGCTTGATTCCGGTCCCGGGAAGACATGGCTTGGCAGTTCGGGCTGGACTGTTCCCATGAGACACAGGGTCAGACTGATTTGCATATAGCCATGTCTAAACTGGAGTGGCAGAGTGGGCTAAAGAACGGTGATGGATTAAACTCAGATCTTTTGACTGGGTGTGAGTGTTTGATTGATTCAGATGCTCCGTCCATCACCACCCCCTTTTGTACAGAAAAAAATACAAGCGTGGGAAAACTTCACAGCGGATCTCACAACATTAATGTCGCCTGGACAAAAAAAGATAAACAATCTCAGCCAAACAAACGCCCGGGGAAAAACATCAACAGCACGGCTGCGAACTTTGAAACGTAACCATAAAAAGTCAATAAGGATGTTAAAAAGAACAACCCCTGATACAGCTGCATGGGATAGGGCAAGGCAGCTCAGGAAAAGCTATAAAAAAGATCTCTGGGACGATAAAAGAAAGAGCAATGACAAATTCTGGGCAAAACTCCTCTGTAGCTCAAAGAAAACCAACTCAAAACAGTTTTGGATAATTATAAACAATTTGAACCGACCAGCAAAAGCTTTATCCCCAACTATACAAGAATCAGATGGGCGGAATTTTTAACCATGAGGTTTTCAGAAACATTCTATCAAGAAAGAAGTAAAAGAAACTCCTACGATTCAGTAGAGGGAAATGGCAAACTCAATGGGGCCATAGAAATTACGAGCCCAGAAGACGCATTTACTCCACAAAAAAAAGACCAGATAAATGTCGAAATAAACCCAATAGAGGGAAACGCCTCTCTGACACCACCTACAAACTACATGTCCCCCTCAAGTGAAGGAGTCACACGCATAATCAAGAAAGGCAGAAACGACGGTGGTCCAGGCCCCAACGGCATCCGGCAAGCAATTTTTAAACACAACATCTCGTTTTGGGGTAATTACCTCTCTAATCTATACCAAGAAATAGAGAAAATAAATACAATACCAGAAAATTGGAAAGGTTCGATCTTGACTCCAATATTTAAAGGAGGTGACAGAGCAAATCCAGCTCATTATAGGTTGATAGCCCTGCTGGACATAGAGGCGAAATACTATGCCACCCGGGTGCTAGAAGATCTCAAGGCATGGTCTGACAACCTTAACCTTATCACGGCTAACCAAACGGGTTTCAGGCAAGGCTTAGGGACGACGACGAATATCTTAGGTCTATCACTAATTGCGAACAAGTGAAAGCAGAGGAAATTACATCTCTACCTCTGCTTTGTAGACCTAAAAGCAGCCTTTGATAGTGTCGATCGTCACCTACTGTGGAAAAAGCTGCAAGCCTGGGACATACCTGACAGGGTATTAAAAGGCATATTGCTATTTTATTCAAATATCTGGCTAAGGATCAAGATAGGTGATGGGCCCAGGCTATCGAGGAAGCTGCTGACCACCAGAGGCTTAAAACAAGGGTGCGTCCTGGCCCCACACCTTTTCAATCTGTTTCTATCAGACCTCTCTCAAAGGCTGTCCCATCCACCAAAGCTTGGTGAATTGAGGCTTTCGCATCTTTCACATGCGGACGACGTGGTGTTAATGAGCCAAACAAAGATCGGTCTACAAAGATGCCTTAACGAAATGTCATCTTATATTTCAGAAAATAATCTTGAAATAAACACATCCAAAACTAAAACTATGGTGATTGGTAGCAAAAAGCAAAGAAAACAGACAATTTGGCTTATTTTGCTCAATTGTTTGCAGGGGCGCACCAAACAGAAGTCGAAGGAGAGTATTATTCGTGTATATAGAAAAGTTCTTTATTTTTATCCGTTCATAAAATACAAATCACCAGGCATTTTACAAAAAAGATCAGCCAACGCATTTCACTCCCTACCAGGGAGTTTCTTCAGGGCACAACAGTATTTCTCCGGAAACGCAGGGTTTGGATCCTTCTTGTCCCCAGTTAGTTTCCTTTATTCCTGCCCATCCAGTGGTTCTTATGATGGTCTGTTGTGAGGGGCGATATAATCTTCCCCATAAAGATTTTCACGTTTCCGGTATTGACATTTTTTTCGAAGATATTCCAAGAAGTTCAGTCACTTCCTTTTCCTGACCGTGTTCAGGTGTAGAGTCGTCGTGAACCTGTACAAGTTGACGTGGTTGTGTCACCGTTGCGGCATGGATGGTCCCAAGACAATTTGGCTTAATGGAACCCAGCTAGAGGAGGTAAAAAAATACGAATACCTAGGCCTCTACATTGACAACTCTAAAAATGTCACCGAGCAAACAAAGTATATGTCTCAGAGAACAAGTGCCTTAACTTTTGCCTTCAGTTTACTGGCTAAAAAGCTGAAGGGTCCCTCCTATAAACCCTTGCTTGCTGTAATGAAGGCAAAAATCCTGCCAACTCTATCATATGCCAGCGCTGCCTTCCATGGCGAGGACGGAGAGCTCATAAACAAACTAATAGCTTCCATCTACAAAAAAGTATTCCACATACAAAGGTCGGCCTCTCCAGCGCAGGTCCACCTTGAATTTGGTGTAATAAATGAAGAAATAGGAAGAATGTATGCGACTGTGAAAACCTGGTATCGCCTGAAACTAAATGCAGCCACATCAAAAATCAACGAAGCTCTTTGGTGTGAATTAAATGAGGATAAAACTTCTCTTTTTAATCAATACCTCACCAAATCCCTCTCCACTACATGCACAATGGAATTATGGAACAAAAATTTGCCGTACCAATCTTTCAAGCAAGTTGTAAATAAGGCGTCAAAAAGCCATTCGTCTCTATTGGATAAAAACATTTTTAGATCAAGGTCGCATGCCTGGATGGTGTTAAACCACTATAAGTCCCTTGCACCGGTGGCATACCTGAGCAAAACATTTTCAATTAATGCAAAAATGCAACTTATGACACTACGTTTTGGAATCTTACCATCCTTGGCTGACCAGCCCGCGTGGTTGCATACAGGCCCCAAAACATGCCGGCTGTGCAACTTCTACAAAGAAGATCTTATCCGGGCGGATAGGGACGCTCACCAAGAAGGTATCGTGTAACGCATGTTTCAAATTAATCCATTTTAATTTCATGCACCGCACTTACGTAACCCCAGTTGCTCTGCGCCGCATTGCGGCGGATAAATCGGATGCCTGTCCTCGGTGTGGTTCAGTAGGAGCCGGATTTCTCCATTTAGCTTGGGAGTGCCCACTAGTCGGGGACTTCTGGAGGGTTGTGGTAGCCTACATCCGGAGAGTCACGGGACTGCGTCTTGACCTGTCCCCGATCCATTGCTTGTTAGCCCTGGTCCCCAAACCTAAGAAGAGGAATCTGTCGTATAAAATGCTGCAGCTGCTCTTAGTGCTGGCTAGAAGGCGGGTGGCTATAACCTGGATGGGACAAAGGGCGCCAGATATGACATTATGGCTTCGGGATGTGGGGGAATGGACATTGGCTGAAGAAACGCACATGCAACTTACGCGTAGGGATGAGCGGCTACAGGAGGACTTGCTTGCATGGCGTATGATGTGTGCGGTGGGGTCGACTGCCAGCGACTCTGATGCTACTAGTACTGCATTGTTCTCGTCCGAGGAATCGGAACCTGAGGAAGGGGTGGCCGGGGATGGGGAGGGTGAGTAGGGGCTGGGGTACTACCCTGATGACTGCGCACATGTTCCTTATGTCAGTTTTTCTGTACTTGCACTGTATCCCGTGGATCTGATTCTTGCATCTCCTGTTCTATCTGCAACTGTTGAAGCCGTGCTCAGGGTGTGAACTAGGTACACATGTATTTTCTATACCTTGATGCCAATTTTTTGGGGGGAAAGTATTGTTTATTCTGCTGCAACAATAAAGTTTTTTTCGTTTCTTCACCCTTAAAAAAAAAGAAGATCTTATCCACCTATCTGCACATGCAAGAAACTACAGGAGGAGCGAGCGCTCCTTTTAAAAGCACGCTTCAATCAGAGGGGCATTAGATCTTGCAGAGCTGCAATAACGGCGTGCCTAAACCCCTCTGATCCCCCATTGAATGGCAGACTGATTAAATTTCTCAAAGTGTTTAGAAAGCTGTGCTAAAAGTGGTCGGAAGCATGACCATGTGAGGGCTAACTCACGGAACAGACTTTTTTCTTATTCTACTAACAATGGTCTTTTTAGAGACCCTATGTAGAGATGAAGTGACTGTATATTTAAATTCTTGTCTTATTAACCTTTGTACAATACTGTTTTTTATCCGTTTTTTGGTTCTTGTTTTAAAATTGTTATGGTTTTAATTAACTAAACAATAAGCATTACATTATTTGACATTATTTATTTGATTTATGAATTCAGATTAACTTTATTGAAAATTTCAATTGTTTGTGTTTGTATAGTGAATTTTTTGTGGAATGATAATTGTGTAAATAAATTGTAAATATTTTGTTTGTAAATAGTTAGATGTTGGAATTTAAATGTATTGAATGTACAGTTTTCTCCTTTTTTGCAAAACTTTCAAAAGAAGAATGATTTTTTTTGTTGAAATAGACAGGTATAAATAAAAATACCGGGTCAAACTCAATACGTTTGTGTTTCTCCTATGATCTGAAATACTTTTTTGGAAATTAATTGGGTGTAGACATATTCTTGTGTTTTCTAGTTTATTACGATCCAATCTACCCCATACCCTACATGGACCTAACTCCTTTGTTTCACAAAGATAATCCAAAACCAGGCAGTACGACCCATCAGGTTTGGTAACAGTGAAATGAGGATTATTCATGGGTGACACACATGTCTCAATCACACCTTGATATTCTAATCGTTCAAGGATTTCCGCAACGGAGCTTTAGCCACTCGCCGCATGGGAAGTCGGGGTGGTGGCTATGGCATAAACCGCAATGGAATCTCGTGTCTGGGAGAAAGTTTAGCCCACCCGACTTGAGTATGGTACAACGCAGGTGCAAGCACCAGAGCACACTCATCTGCAAAGTTCTGCGAACTGCTCCTTGGGCACGGTGTGCGGAAAGGTGGGGAGGGTGACCTCCTCCCCTCTTGGAGCAGCCAAAATGAAAAGCGGGGGCCAGTCTGACTCAGCTAACAGAATGTCATATGTAGAGGTCAGATGTTTCCAAAAAAATCCCTTTTATTACACGTTGGATATCACCTTCTATTAAAAGAACTATATCATATAGTCTGTCAGGGGGAGCCACCCTACTGTCAGCAGTTTCCATTGTGATAAAAGTATCAGTTGCTGTCGCCTTCAGATATGGACGCAGTGCTTGCGCACTATTGTAACCTCCGTTGCGCTGTCGAGCAGCGTTAATGCCCATGTCAGGATCCGAAGCTGTGTTCTCACTATCCGTGGCATACCATAAGGTTAACGCAGCAACTTTCTTTTTCTGAAAATGAGGGTGTTAACGTGGCAAGTCTTCCTGCTTGACTTTACCATCAGACGGGCGGGGCTGCTTACGTCCTTAAGGGACACCCCGACCCCTGATCTGTTCTCCTCCACCAGCTTGCACGCGATGTTTCCTGTGAAGAACTAGGAGAACGTTGCTCAGGAACCTGAAATCTATCAGGAGACCTAATTCTTGCGTGGTCGCACAAAGTGCGCTCAGTAGACGCTGGTATCGGCGACGCCGGACGCAACCCCTGTTTCTACTGCTGCTTCCCCTGATTTTTATTCTTCCAATTCTGTTTTGGAAAATTTGGATGGTTATCTTTAGTAGACTTTGCTATCTGAGTCTGCGGTTGAGTTGCCGTTTTAGCAAAAGGCTTAACACCCAAACTATTGCGGCCAATGGTCTTATAAGCCTCCGCAATAATTTATGGTAACACTCGGGGTTTGTCGGCATCTTGGACAAGGCGCAAAGCATTCCACACCTGAAAGTTAACCGCATCTCCCTTTATATTACAAAAGATGAGATCAGCAACTACGTCAAACACTTCAACGAGCCTCATTCTCAACTCGACAGCCACCTCCGCACTGTGCTCATCCGGAACATGCTTGATCACAGAGGGCAAGACATTCATAGACGGCGTGCAGAAACACTTCCCATATTCTGCTGCAAATACTTTACCCGAAATCTCACACTCTGTTACCTCCTCTGGCAATAAGTCTTTCTGCAAACTAATTGTGAGAATCCTGTGTTTTTCCACAGGAGTGGTATTAGGAAACACTGCTTCCAGTTGGTCAAATTTCTCAGCAAGCCAATAAGGCATATCGTACTTAGTTTGAGGGTGCTTGCCCATTACCGAATTAACCAAATTAACCATGACTGGACTAATCTACATTCCGGCCAGTCCAACTTGTTCCGCTGCAAGAAACACATTGAACTAAAGCCCTATGTACCCCAACAAAAGAGGTATAAAGTTGACACAAGTCGTCAATCGGGGCATTGAGATAACGTGGATATGGTGTGAGTCTGGCCAAGTGGCCCCAGGAATTGACAAGGGACCTAACCGAACTGGAGTTACGGTGTGGGGGAGGGTGCCTTACAACCAAACACGATGCTGCCATGCCGAAATTGGAATCTCTTGTGTCCTATATGGAGTATCGTTCACAGGAATCGCAGTGTGAGTGTATGTGTGAAACGTATCCTCATCCGCATTTATTGCAAGAAACGTGACCCAAGAGAAGAAAAGCTCAAAGGGGAACGCCGAATCAGCACTCACCACAAAGATAACAGACATACCATTGTCTGCTACTCCAAACTGCATCAGATGACGCCGGAGCGCTTCCCAACTATGCTGAGCTATGTCAATATCACCCATGAGGACATAGAAAATAAAAACAATTTATATAAATTGCAGTTCAACAAAGGCTTGTAATTCAAAATGTGAACCTTTTCATAAATCTCATGCTTGAATTGACCTATAACACATTCGTATAGGTAGGTTAATCCGTCACACCTGTTAACCGGAAAAGGTGTTGAGGGTATTGTGGACAGATACGAGCACTAATCAAGACTTTGGGTGCCATGTTGCGGGAATTCTGCTCATGCACAGAACTATGCGCAGGAAACCAGGACCTCAGTGTATTGCGGTGTACCAAAAATCCACCTCAGTGCCCAGAACCCTTATCCGACTAGCAACAGTGTCTCATTCATTCTCCGTACTACAGCGAAGCTACCAATGAACAAGCGACTTTGGGACCTCTCAGGAATAGTGGGAATCAAGAACTCTCTTTTGTTTTTATTCTCATAAATGTCCACAACGTGAGCAATCAGAGACACTGTATAGTTTAAAATGTTTATTTCAACTACGTGCTCTAAGATGCAGTATCTTTATTAACATAAGTAAAAAGATGCATAAAATCAATACAATCAACATTGTTACAATTCCATAAAATACAAAGGGAGAAATCATATTATAATGATAGTGGAACCAGGTCTATAGCGCCTTGGGTACCACCCTCCCCTTGCTAGGAGCTAGGTATTATAATATTAGAAGATCTCTAGGTTAAAACCGGGAACCCCATACCTCCAAAGTCAGGTGAAGTGAATCACATCCCAGATCAGCACAGCTCTTTGTCGATTGAAAGGTTTTTCCCAAGTGCTAGACTCATGCATGCAGTGCAATATTAAAAGCACCTGAGTTTCAGAAATGAGCAGCTGTGATTGTGTTGTGTCTAGAGCGTGGGCCGATCAACCTGCATCAACAGCATACATTGTTATTTTAACCTTGAACACTTTGTGCAGACTTGAGGTCGCAGTGTGAGTTTAGAGATATGAAAAACAGACCATTCTCATGTGAAGGAAAAGCAAGCAGTTTGTCTTTATAAAAACAGAGATGTAGTGTCATGTGCAAAAGCAGCAAAATGGCGTTTTCGCAACTAACTGGCAGAATCGTATTCATCCCCACACTTTTACAGGTAGCATGAACAGGAACACTAGGATGTTTTTCTTTGCAACTCTTCATCGCCAAATAAAAACCAACAGTGTTTCTTTTCTTTTATTCCACATTGTGCTAGTCTCCCAGTGGATTTCCTGTTATATCATGTTTTTTCTATGTGTACCGAAGTGAACAATCACTGGGAACAGACACTTTTATTATTCTACAAATCTTTGGTTTTCTTCATTTCTTATAGTCGAGTCTTCATTCATCTGGTATTTGAATAACTAACATAATTATATATTTGTTCCTATAACTCCTTCATGTCACATTAACTGCACTGTTCTGCTCCTGTCTATGTCCTCAGATGAGTCGATATTAATGTTAATGTTCTTAAGTTCTTTTTGAATTCACTGCATCTCTGGGATTATTTCTTAGTGAGTTAAATGAAGGTGTGTGTTCGCTGAGGCTATGTAGGATCAGAAATTGACAAAAGCTCGTCACACTTTTAGTGCAATTGTAAGTTTTACCCCAGGTGTGTTCGCAATTGACAAAATCACTTCTGACATTCATTGCAATGCCCATTTTTACTCTCTGTGTGTAAGTTGATGTATCCATAGGTTTAATAACTGACAGAAGATATTCACACATTCACTGCACCTGAAAGGATTTTTCTCTGTGTGCATTAACTGATTAATCCTTAATGCGAAAGATTTCCTAAAGGTACTTCTACACTCACTACAGTTGTACGGTATTTACAGAGTGTGTGTAAGCTGATGTCTATATAGGCTTGATAATTGACTACATTTGTTCACACATTCATTGCACTTCAAGGCTTTTTTTCTGCGTGTGTTCGTTGATGCCTGCTTAGGAGTGATAATGGACTTCAGCTTTTCAAACATTCATGGCATTTAAAAGATTTGTTTCCCCTTTGTGAGCTCGCTGATGATTTCTCAATGCTGAAGAGTAAGTAAAACTACTGCCACATTCACTGCAATGGTAGGGTTTTTCCCCAGTGTGTATTCGCTGATGTCTCCGGAGGCTTGTTAACTGACTGAAGATCTTTACACATTCACCGCACTGGTATGGTTTTTCCCCTGTGTGTATTTGCTGATGTCTCCGGAGGCTTGTTAACTGACTGAAGCTCTTTACACATTCACTGCACTGGTATGGTTTTTCCCCTGTGTGTATTCTCTGATGTGCGTGGAGCTGTGAAATTTGACTGTAGCTCTTTACACATTCACTGCACTGGTATGGTGTTTCCCCTGTGTGTATTCTCTGATGTGTGTGGAGCTGTGAAATTTGACTGAAGCTCTTTACACATTCCTTGCAATGGTATGGTTTTTCCCCTGTGTGGGTTTGCTGATGTGTTTGGAGTTCTTGTAACCGGCAGAAGCTCTTTACACATTCCTTGCAATGGTATGGTTTTTCCCCTGTGTGTATTTTCTGATGTCTGTGGAGATTTGAAATGTGACTGAAACTCTTCACACATTCACTGCAATGGTATGGTTTTTCCCCTGTGTGTGTTCGCTGATGTGATTGAAGGTGTGATAACCGACTGAAGCTCTGCACACATTCCTTGCAATGGTATTGTTTTTCCCCTGTATGTATTCTGTGATGTCTTTGGAGGTCTGATAACTGACTGAAGCTCTTCACACATTCAGTGCAATGATATGGTTTTTCCCCTGTGTGTGTTCGCTGATGTGTTTGGAGGTTTGTTAACCGACTGAAGCTCTTCACACATTCAGTGCAATGATATGGTTTTTCCCCTGTGTGTGTTCGCTGATGTGTTTGGAGATGTGATAACCGACTGAAGCGCTTCACACATTCACTGCACTGGTATGGTTTTTCCCCTGTGTGGGTTCGCTGATGTGTTTGGAGTTCTTGTAACCTGCAGAAGCTCTTTACACATTCCTTGCAATGGTATGGTTTTTCCCCTGTGTGGGTTCGCTGATGTGTTTGGAGTTCTTGTAACCAGCAGAAGCTCTTTACACATTCCTTGCAATGGTATGGTTTTTCCCCTGTGTGTATTTTCTGATGTCTGTGGAGGTTTGAAATGTGACTGAAACTCTTCACACATTCACTGCAATGGTATGGTTTTTCCCCTGTGTGTGTTCGATGATGTCTTTGGAGGAGTGATAACCGACTGAAGCTCTTCACACATTCCTTGCAATAGTATTGTTTTTCCCCTGTGTGTATTCTCTGATGTGTGTGGAGGTTTGATAACAGACTAAAGCTCTTCACACATTCATTGCAATGGTATGGTTTTTTCCCCGTGTGTGTTCGTTGATGTCTTCGGAGGTCTGTTAACCGACTGAAGCTCTTCACACATTCAGTGCAATGGTATGGTATTTCCCCTGTGTGTGTTCGCTGATGTGTTTTGAGATGTGATAACCGACTGAAGCTCTTCACACATTCAGTGCAATGGTATGGTTTTTCCCCCGTTTGTATTCGCTGATGCTCTTTTATGGTTTCTAACTGGCTAAAGTTCTTGACATATTCAGTGCAATGGCCAGATTTTTCTCCTGACCGTGTTTCCTGAAGAGTCAGCATAGTTAATAAACCACTTGCGTTATGTTCACATTCCCTGTATGTGTGTGATATTTTGGACGCTTGATTTCCGATTTAACAAAAAAATACAAGATTCACTAAATACCTGCCACATTCATAATATCAGTAAGGCTTCCTTGAGGGTGACTGAATCTTTAGATTGGATAATGGCTTCGCCTGCTTGTGGGTAAAGCTTAATCTTCCTTCCAGTAGGTGCAAATTGGGACAATACTCTGTACTTCAGAGAGCAGAACTCCGCTTTCTTTTAGCCTTCAGTTGTTAGGCACCACTTTGTTGTGCTTTTCCCTGGTTCCTGTGGTTTGGCTTGAAAGAGTTAACAATCCACCTAGAGCACTGAATGCTGGTCTGTTGCCAGTTTAGATAGCAAAGCACTGCTCTAGCCATATCATGATGGTGAAGCGACTCATTAATGTGTACAGCTACTCCAAAGAGTGTCCGGGGCAAAGCACAGGTCAGAAAAGAAAGTAAATCTGGTTGTTTCAAACATGGACAAAAAGCCAAGTTTTCAACCTTTTTTTAAACATTATCATGTTGCTAACAGCTCAAAGCTGAAGAAGGTTTTTGCTCCAAGCTATGGATTCCAAATAGACACGAGACCTTCCTCCAACTCTCATACCGGCCTCATGATCAAAGCTGGTGTTGGACGCTTGTTTATACAGCAGGTGGTTTGTCAGTTTTGTTGCCTTAATTTTGTAGAGGTCATTTCTTTGTCTTGGGGTGTTGAGGTGCAGATCTCAGACTCGGAAACTCACTAAATTGCCTTTGACTGCTTCTTCCTGGATCTGTCCTCTGCCTCTGATTGCACTGATGTTTTTGGAGCTCCTTATTTTTGATATTTTTTGCTGGTTTGATGTGTTATCTTCATTATTCATAAGCAATCCGTGCATTTCAGGCTTATTTTCTGTTGGATGTAAAGAAATGTAATATTACTAAATGCAAATGTAATACAATGTGAATACACAATATTTAACCAGCTGGATAAGACATCTCTTCTCTACCATATTTGAAATTTAGTAAGGAACATTTTACCATACATGGATATTTCATTAAAACTGTGGTTGAACATGTCACATCTTATTTACTTCTGAAAAGGCAGTGATTTACCATTGTTCAGAGTAAATTACTAAGGAAAGGGCAGCCACAGAGCACTCATGTGCTACAGGTACAGTTTTGGGTAGATACACATGGATAAGATTTCATTTAAACAGAAAAGATTGTGGAAAAAGAGAGGAATCAGGAAGAGCTGCCATTAATTCAGTTTCAGGAAGTATCTACCAAAGGTAGCTCTTCAGGAAGTGTATAACAAAGGTAACTCTTCAGGATGTGTATAACAAAGGTAACTCTTTATGAACTGTATAACAAAGGTAACCCTTCAGGAAGTATATATGACAAAGGTAACTCCGGGCATCTTTTTTCCACAATGCTTTCCTGTTCACACTGGATCAGCTCAAATGCCAACTGCCGCCTTTACCTTGCTTGTTACTAAAGACAGGGGTCCCTGTTTACACAGGGTGGTCACTCCTTGACCACAAGGGAGATGTCTTCAGTCTTCTAGTCGGTATAGAATATTGAAGGTCCAAGAGTTTCATTTCAGTGTTTCGTTCCAGGATAATCTAAAGTCCTGGGGACACAGCTCCTATCTTTATACTAAGAAAATGGACTGGATTACCCACTAGGTCCCTCCTATGGGTGGACCTGGGAAGGGGGTGGTTACACCCCTTTCCCTTTGTCCAGTATCGTGCCAGAGCAGGGCTGGAGTGCCCCAGCAACTGGTTTGAACCGGGCTATGCATGGATCATCTTGTGTGCCCCAGGCAGTGTCTGAAAAAGCATTGTTCAATTCAACCCACCCTGCCCCAATACACTACAGCCTGTCTGGGGAGGTGCTGGTACCTCCCTCGACAGACAACCCATTGTCCAGGCATCCCTTGCTGGAGTTTCGTCCAGCAGCAGGAGTTCAGACTCGTGTCTGTGGCAGCAGCATCCATTTTGTGATGCTGAAGCTCTGTTTAACTTTAACCGGGTAAAGCAGTTACATACATGTCTTTTCCCTCTAGAAGGGTGGAATGCTACCCCCGCTGACAGAATTGGTGGGGGGGGGGTAGTATTCCAAAGTGTTTGACACCTTACACCACATGTTTTGATAAAGCCACACCAAAGTTAGCATTTAACCATGAGGATTATAATGCACTTAAGAGTATATGCACTGTGGAGAAGTGTGGCTCAACGGTTAGAGGCGGCAGACCCGGAGGCTGAGGTCGGCCCGGGACCAGGGTTCAATTCCCGACGCGGCCGGGTGCAGGACAAATGTCAGCGGGCCCGATAAATCTCGCCTCGTGCCACTCTAACCATGGGGTCCCACACTGCAACTCTGGGCAATAGCTTGCTTAATCTCCACTCTGGCCCCATCACCGCCGGGGATGCCTGGCTTCACCTTGGGGATGCCCAGTAAAGGGACCATCTCACAACGAAAGCCAGGACAGGTTCCCCAGTGGTACAGTGCTGGGACGCTTCAGGGTAACCACGTGCTTTACAAATCCAACATTCATTCATTCATTCACATGGTATGCCTATATCATAGAACAGCTATAAGGACATGGTTCTGAAAGCTGCAGAGGGGCTCAGCTCATGCTAGGGCACCCTCTCACATAAAACCAAGCACTCTGCCTTGAGGATTGTCTAGGCCTACCATGGGAGTGACTTAGAGGTGCATATGTGTCTATATATAAAGGTAAATATAGGTATACTATATCTAAGTAAGGGGTGATTATACCACCTTACTCAAGCTGAGTGATCAGCCTGTGGTGTCAGTTTGGATGGCCAGACAGGGGTGCCATAATACATGCTTCAGCCCCTGGTAGACCTTGGATGCACCTATGCCCTGGGTAACTATGGTACACTACACAGGGGCTCACAGAGGTGACCCAATACCCAATCTGGTATGTACCTAAAGTACATGGAGTCCATTTTATAGGGAGAGCAGATAGCCTGGAGCCCCGAATAGCAGGATCCCAGGCCAACTAAGTCGAAAACCAGCAAAACACAAGGCAAAAAGTTGGGGTAACCATATAGTCAGATATCCACCTTCCTACATCCAGTGTCTTCACAGTGTTGGAAATTATCAATTGTATTAACAGCACAATATTAACTCACCACTGCTGTGGCTTGCAGTCATAAGGCCATTATGAACGGACTAAGCTGTGTGCCAGAATGCCTGTGAATAGTTTAGCAAGAATGTTTGGGAGGGAGATTGGTCTCATGATGAGCAGGCCTAGGGGTTTGCCAGGGCCTGTGAATAACTGTTATTACTGTTTCTCTCTTGGTGTCAGTGGGCTTGTTTGTGTCCTCAGTTCTTTCAACAATGTTTGAAAACAAAACTAGTCAGATGATAGCTGCCAGGTGTACATGTTTTGCATGCGTAGAATCACACACCATTAACTGTAGTGCATGCATGACTCACCTTGTCAGTTTGTGAGCAAGTGAGCATTCACAGACCCCAATATGACTTTTTCTGACACTGGAAACAGAAGAAGAGTTTCACTTTAACTTCAATAAAATACTGGAGTAACTCTATTTGCAGGGTAGGAAGAAAAATGGATCACCCTCTAAACGTGGTGCCGAGTAGTTCTATTCGGTTCATAGTACCATTTATCTGGGGAAAACTGGGGAAATGGTACAATGCACTGGGATAATGGCATGTGATGACAATGTGACATGACATTCCCACTAAACCTGCTTTTACACCTTTTTTGAGCTGTCTGTGTTCAGTTTTCCAAGGCCCAGGGTTTAGTTTCAAGTCAAGAGATAGTGCAGGATTAGACTAATTATAATGTCATAGATACCAACAAATGCCTTTAACACGTATGCCTTTACCATGCAGTGCCTTAAACACGTATGCCTTTACCCAGTGCTTAATTTGTAAAATATGAAGTGCAGGTGCTCAAATTTTGTTTTGAGGCCACACCTACTTTTTCCGACTCCACCCATTTCCTCCACTGGCTCCACCCACTCTATTAGCTCCACCCACATTCTCAACTGGCACTGCTAAAAGTCAGATGTAATAACCGAGTCTTTAGGTAGGTCTGACCTGCTGACCCTGGGACTCTGGAACTTAGATACTTGGTAATGTTTTACCTTCCACACATCCTGTTTCAGGACTTCGCTAGTTTTTTCTGCATCAGGCAGCCACTGTGGCGCGAAAAGTGTTAAACAATCTGACCGTTCATATTGTGAAAACAAAAACAACTTCAAGAAAAAAAAAACATATCCCTGCAGGTATGGAGCCCAGAGTATGAAATTCCAGAAAAAAATCTATACTGCCCAGGTGCAGATTTCCGCAACACTGTAAAATCGTGCTGTAACACCAAAAACATATGGGCTGCCTTGGAGTATGGTGCACATGCAATGACCACGGAATAGCCTCTTCTCCAGACTCTCAGTCTGCCCACCTGATTTAGAGGTGGATGGACCATCAGGTGACGGCTGATGGAGTAAACCTTATGCTCTCAGCTAATACCATCGGAGGCAAGCCATTCGCCCGCCCTGTGTAAAGTGGGCGGTCGGATGGATGTTATTTACTGTCAGTCACCGCCATCTTGCCCAGCTGAACCTGTAAAATCAGTTCATTTTGAGACTGAGACAGCTCGGCCACCTATGTCACTGGCGTAACTTCTCGCTTTCACATCTTTGCCTGTCACACTAAATAGTTCTAAAAGCATTTGATATAAACGCCGACTTTACATGGAATGTGCATAAGGAAAATGAAAGGAAAAGAAAACAGAAATAAAGACAACGCGGTATATGTTTTGTACTTTCTAAAAATTAGAAGAGACATCTTAAATGTTATACGTAGATTATTTTGCATGTCAATGAAACCAATGGCTTTTACAGAAATTGTAAGTAGAAAATATTGCTGTAGATTATTAGTGGGTGACCCAGCCATTTGTTGTTGACTTGAGTCATGTGAGACACCAGAAAGTGAAACAAAACCAAACTGAATTTCGTGGGGAACGAACGGGCCGGTCCAAGAAGAAGTTAAGAGTCAAGACAAAGTGCTGTGATTGTGAAACTAATTCCTGCATGGCCGCCGCTGGTTCTGCTGTCCAGCTATACGCATGGGGATGCCACAAACACTGCAAGGAAAGTATTTGTCAATTTCATAACCTATCTTCCTTGAGATTTTCCCAGTCAGTAAATGAATATTCTTTTGTGTAGCGCTTTGACATTTCTAAGTGCAGTACATAGTACGTGCCACTATTTCACAATGTAAGAATCCTTAATTGCCCTAATGCGCCATGTGGAAAAGCAAAGGAAGCATTTCCAGGAATCTAACGTGGGATTAAAAGATCATGAGCAATGTCATCAGCGAGCGCCTAAATCACCATGCTAAGGGTTTGACTGACTCATTCCACTATAGGCGCTAGCACGTATAAATACTTACAGGACGATACATACAATCCAGAAGTGAGACATGATAGCCAGGGCTTTAAGTGGGGAAAAAAACTGTAGGGTCTCTCGAAGGGGCCCTGGCACACTTAAAACCCGATGATTGCACCATAATAGCCTATAAGCACGCCTGAAAGTTTCCAGGCACTTTGGAAATCTCCTTCTCAAGTTACAGTGAGTCAAAACCCTGACAAAAACTCTTCAAGAGAAAACGAATGCGAGACCCGAATCTCAAGGAGAAATGGAGGCTTCGTCGAAAAGAAGTTTAAGAAGGAATTGCAGAAAGAGGACAATAAAGCAGCTGCCTGTGAGTACACGCCAGGCAGGGCCTTCCTTGGCTTTCTGTCTACATCTACAACAGTCAACATATACTTTATACAGTAGTATTAAGTGAGTCTTCTTAACCCCGGCAGATGGCAGGTCAGTACTGCGGCCGGTGCCCCCGCCCCACCCTTTTGAAAAATCACATGATTGTGAGGATGATTTGGATTGATTGTTTAGCTAGGGTAGTTGTTAGGAACTTACTTAGGGCCTGGATGGACAGGTGCTACTTCTGCTGCTTAATTGGCAACCAGACACTCTCCACAGTAAGGCTGATCGATACCCGGCTCAACCACGCCACAACTGTTGGTCCGGGCCTCGGGCGGCGGGGGTCAGGGGGGCGACTTCAATGCTATCACTGATTGCAGGTCGTGGTGAGTGAGCTGTCTGTTGCGCACTGCGGTGGTTATTCTGGGGCGGGGCAAACTGGCAATGTGTAAAAAAACTGCGCACGTTGCTGCACAGCCCCTACCCCATCCACCAAAATCCAGCCCAAAAAACGCCAGAAGTAGTGTCCTCATCCGGCCTGCGGCCCGCCCCAGCAGCAACAAGTAAGTGGCGAAAGCGGCTCTGCAGCACACAGTGTGATGCAGCGCTGCCATCAATCAAGATTCAATTTCAAGTTCAACACACTTTAAATATATATATATATACAGTCAATCTGAGAATCAGACTACAGTGTGAGTGTGACTCTGGACTGTGACTGACTCACTCACTCCTCGGAAAGGCGATTGTGATCGATGCAAAAAATTCACGCTGTGGCACGAGAGTCTGTAACTTTAAATTATTGAAAAATGTGACGTGCGCGCAGTGCAGCAGATGCAGAGTGTAGACCCGGCCCTGTCATATAAGTTCCGCTGCTAAGCACCGGAAAGCACCGGCACAAATTAAGCCCTGCCTTTACCACGTTACACCTTTACCATGCATATGCCTTGACCATGCATAATGAAGGATTTACAAAAATGGCCCTGCCAGTAAAGGGTGGGTGCCCTTGAGCCCATCCTGGGCACCCACATGATCAATATTGAGGGCCCCCAAAGTCCCCATGACGCCAGCGGGAGCCAGTATTGTTCCTACCCGTAGAGAGCAGCTTAAAATCCTGTGCTCTACGGGCAGGAACAATTTTTTCATGTGTTTCTCTGCCTGATTTATAAGCTGTGTATTGTGGGGAGTGTAAGTTATATTTATCCCAGGTAACTATAACTGCTCAGTTTCTACGGTTTTGAGTATGTAAAATCTGAACCTCTCTGTAACCTTTGTTTTTTTTTTGTATTTCTAAGGTTTTTGATGCTATTTCCTACCTATAACGTCTCCGTAAACTATGTTTTTTTTTCAGTGAAAATATCTCTCTCTTTCTCTCTCTCTCTCTCTCTATATATATATATATATATATATATATTACCTACTGGCGGTCGCCAGTAGGTAGTTATAGTTAGGACCTAGTTTCCATAGGAAATCCTCAACATTCTATTTGGATTAACTTTGGCCCCGGTTTATGAATCTTTGCGAATTTCTCAAAGAAGATGGCTCGGACCGCTGCGGTCCTTCCCTGAAAGTTTGGGGGGGATTCGTCAAGTGGGGGCTGAGATAAAAGGGGGGTCCCAAAACATGTTTTCTCCATGTTATTTTCCATAGGACGTTTAGACACGGCTACAGCTCGAACGGGTGAATGGATTTATAAGAAATTTGGCAAAACGATAGAGTCTGGCTCGTAGATTACGCTTTTTTTGGAATGGTGTAAATCCGTTCAGTAGTTGCTGAGAAAATTAAAGTTAAAGTCAATTATATATCTGTACGCGCGCACGGGTGCGCGCACTCAGACGGCTGCGCGTGAGCGGAATTTTTTTTTGCTGCGTGACATCTGTTAACGTTCGATTCGAAGGAAATCAGGAAGTGTTGACCGACATTTTGTCACTGCGAGTAAATATATTGTTCATTTCAAAGCGTTGGAACATGGAAAGGGGAGAAGGTAGAGATTGTCTTGCCGCGTAGGTTTTCTCAGGGTGTGCAGTAAGGCCCTTAAACGCGAAAATATATATTTTTTATCTAAAAAAAAGTTGCGGGTGCGCGCACTCGGTCGCACACACCTATTTACAAGAGTGTGAAAATGGAGATAAATCAGAAGTTTGAGTGCTTTGATATAAGGTGGCTCTGAAAAGAGCCCTTGTGTTAATTGAGTTTTTTCTGCATTTATAAGTATGTACCGATGCAGAGTCTGATGTTGCAGAGGAAGATTCTGTTTCCCTCATCCGTGAAATGAACACCATCCCTCCTATAGATGTCTTGCATGTGGTAACGCAAGTTGTTGTGGTAAATAGAACCCATGCTATAATCTCTGAGGAAAGCAGAAACAGATTTATTTACATGTCTCCTTGCTTTCTCAATTTGTGCACAATGTTGATTGGACCAATTCCATTTCTGTCTTTGGCATATATTGCAATATACCAAGGCAGTTCGAGGAAAAAGTGTCATCAATTGTCGAAAGGTGTCTTTTAGAAGCATTTCCAGACTACCCCAGTCAATGTGCCTAGATCGTTCCCACCACAGTGCACAATTATAAGGTCTGGTTCTGGGAGATGCATAAAAGTTTTCACCAATGTTATTAATTGGTGACATCTCAATCCTCTTTGCCCAATCCACGTTATCTGCACATTTGGTAAATCAAGGTTGGAAATTCGTCTGCTTCCTGCATATTTTCCACTCCAGTGAATATAGCTGTGTCCTAAAAGCCAAACCTTCATTTTCAAGGCAGATGCACTCGTACTCCGATGGGTTCTGGAAGTGGAATGGCAGTTAGAAGCTGAAAGTTAGGATAAAAAAAGGGTTAAGGCTTGGTGTGGTTCAAAAACAAAAAATGATTGGTTGATTCTAATACGTGAAGATTGAAGACTACGTTGCATGTTAATGTTATGTAAAACTAAAAGTACTATTGGGTGTGAAAAAAATGACATGTAACAGAGCTGTGGATAGGCAGGTGTTTCTGGAGGGAAAACAGTGTTGTTAGTTTGCTGTAGAACGTTGAGATATGAACTTTTGACCTGTGCCTTCAGCCAGGTGCAGAATGAGGTGTTACCATGGAAACAGCCAGAGATGGCAGTGGCTGATGGGTGACTTTTATGTGACATTAAAAATATTGTGAGGGAGAACCAATTGAAATGTAAATTTGATTTCAAAATTTTGTGGGAAGAAATATGATTGGCTGAAGAGACATATATGAGTCTGTATTGACAGGATATGTGTGCCATTGAATTTTGGATGCAGTGATAGCAGCATAATTGAAACTTCCGTCAAACGAATATCTATTTTGTGAGTGTCACTGTCACATGACCTGTTATGCTTACGTTACGCGCAACGTGCCGCGCCACGGATTGCTTCCGGGAAGCTGCGCTTCGCGCCTCGCGCCTCGCGCAGCCCAGCACTTCCGGGTGCGCTAACGCGGCGTGTCATATGACGCATTACGCAACAACGCGATACGTCGTTGGGGCTCCACCGGAACTGTACAGTGTTTCTGGATGTTTCAGTCAGCATGAGAGCACCCCGTGGCTACGCCGTGGCCATTCCGCGAGTAATCATGGCAGTCGCTCCCCACCGGAACTTTGCGGGAGTCGGGGGCCCCGGTGACTCTTGTAGAATCTTCAAGGCTGAGGGGACGCTTTTGGGAATGGGGTCCATGCCCTAGCAGTCAAGCGTCCGAGTTCCAGGGTTGTCAAGAGCCATCCTTGCAGGCCAGGCCCAAGTCAGTGGAGTCGACCGCCATTTCCTGAGCTCCTTGGCAGCCGCCTGTCGCTGTACCACAAGAGTGGGTGTAATTCAGCCGGATGGCGGGTGAGACGCTGTAATAGCAAGAGCAGGCGTAATTCAGCTGGCCGAGCGAGGCACTGTGCCGCAGGAGCGGGCGCAACTCAGCTTGTCGAGTGAAGCGCTGGTGTGTAGCTGAGAAACCTCCACCTGGGGAGGTGGGGGAGGCTCGTTCGCGCCGCCTCTCCCCTCCAGTGCACCCCACGCCGTGTCCTGGCGCAGTTATATGTGATGGTCGGACCAGGGCACCACAGGACGTGTCTTCAGGTCAAACGGATTGTGGGACAAGGTCCAGAATGGAAGAGTCACCAAGAGGCAAAAAGTTCCGCCTGACCCCGGGAGCCGGCCGCCTATGTCGGGGCGATCTCAGGCCACACCAGGGCAACAAGACTTGGGGAGGGGGCAGGAGCCAAGCGCCCCCTCCGAGTCCGCGCCACCACACCGCCCCTCGGGGGCCTCCGTCAAGCGGTTCAGGGAGGCACCGCATCACATTGTTTTCCAATGCATTGAGGTCCTCAAACAGCCCCCACTTACTTTGAGAATAGTGAAGCTGCAGCAGGTGCAAATGAGCTTCAGACAGTGTTACAAGCGGTGCTCTGAACCCTCAACTATGGCACCCAACATCCAGGACTTATGCCATTTGTGCAAGGCAGTGACATCGAAGCATATCAGGGACCAAGTAACGTACCATATTCCTTCCTACAACCTCTACCTTCCTTCTTACCTAGTTATGGTTCTTTCACTCCCACTCCAGGCTTTTAGTCTGTGGATGGAAAACCATGAACCTACACTCACGTATGCCAATCTTACTATTGATTCTTGACTGAGGCCAAGGAAATCAGAGTGCATGAGTCTCATGCTCGATCGATTAAGCTAGCCGGATCAGGCAACAAGAAGGTGGTGGTGGGGGTGGCGGCATCAGCAAGGCATCCCCCCACAGAACTTGTCGGACATCACCTCTGGATGTACTGGGGACGAGCCTTGGCGCATGGTGTCGTCCCCGGGCAATTTGCACAACGGTCCTCCACCCCTAGGCCGCCAGCTCTGCTACCTCGACAGGAACAGTGATGGATGTTGCAGCAGGCTGCCATGTAAATAGTTATTTAATAAAACGTTTTACCCTGTTACTTTGCTGGTGTGTTGTATATATTTATAATATTTGCATGGGGTTTGTCGTTGTTTTGGGCGGGGTGGCGTGTAAATTCCAGAATAGAAATTACTAAGAACCAATTGGAAGTGTTGTTTTCATGTTGCAGCAGGCTGCCATGTAAATAGTTATTTAATAAAACGTTTTACCCTGTTACTTTGCTGGTGTGTTGTATATATTTATAATATTTGCATAGGGTTTGTCGTTATTTTGGGCGGGGTGGGCGGCGGAGCCGAGCTGTCTTGCAGCCATCATGGCGTCGAGCTCAGTTCCTCTCACTAGTTTCATATTTCTTATGAGGGGTTGTTCCTAATGTTTCTATTTTAGCGAGGTCAAAAAGAGATCCCATTTTGCTCGATTCCTTTTGTTTTTTCTAACGATTTTTATGTTATAGTTTGCTAGCACGATACAGCGGCTAGTCCGCATTTTATATATATGCCCTTTTTATTAGGGGTGTCCTCCGGTGGAGTCGGACGATCTACCTCTAATAAATGGTCCGGGTTGAACCAACTACCAACAAACGGGGCAGAGATAGGCATGACGGGTTACAAAGGGGACAAAAGTCTGCACTACCTATCCTTCACTATCTGCAAAAACTAAACAGAGTATTGTGACTCTGTGCTTATTTGTGAATACAGAATCACCCAAAGAGAATCAATTTCGAACAATCATAGGCTATTGGCAGTGGGCAGAGAGGCCATGACACACAAAATGGCTGTTACTTACGTGCATGATGGGGCCTAAAAGGGACTAGATGGCGTAGCCACTGTTTCGCGACTTTCATTTTACTTTCAACAGTGGCTGTGGTGAACATAAATGAACGCCGCTTATGTATACCTAATTTTAGTCATTTTCCACAAAAAAGCTTTTGATATTTTCTATTAAAAAACCATTGACATTCACTGAAAAAACCATAGGTTATAGACCATATATAGTTAAATATCTCAAGTCCATCTCTGCACTCGATGGAGATACAGGTCGTTGATCAGAAGATGTGCTGGCCACCTCTAATGGTAATAGCGTGGCCAGGGCTCTCGTCGATGCCTCTGCAAATTGCACAGGGTGCACTTGTTTGACATGCCGCACCATGGTATGTATGGGAAAGGAATATTTTTTTGTTGGATTTCCTCTTGAGAGAACCGAGTCACATATCGTGCAGGTTACTTTTGGTGCATTCACTTTCTTTTGATCTTCAGGATAAGTGAAAAATTGCCAGATGAAAGATTCTTTTTTTCTTCTTAAAGGTAGTCGATCATTTTGTTCAGATTCGGAAGATGAATGAGATACGGTAGCCATTTCACCAAAGTCTTCCGAAAGATGTAGGACGTTGTTCTCTCTTCAGAGTACAAAAGATAGTGAGGGAAGTGGGTGGAGTGCTGCGTTTTAATTCCAGAATAGAAACTATTAAGAACCAATTGGAAGTGTTGTTTTCAAGTCACATGACTTCACGTGCGCGTCTCAGGACGTGTACGCGGTGACAGTATCTAGTTATGTACGTTATTTGGAAGTAGGGGACTTATTGAGCAAAGGAGGTCAGTCTCTCTGTCACAAGGATGGTGTCATCAGTGATGTCATGAGTGATGTCACTAACCATGTCATGAGTGATGTAATATGTGACGTCATCAGCAGTGCATTGCACGCGCAAGTTATAGTGAGTCCAACTAACTATAACGTGGAATTTCATTGGTTTTATGTCAGTAAAATTTCCAGCTAACTATAACTGGTGTGAAACCTATGGTTTTTTCAGTGTATATATATATATATATATATATATATATATATATATATATATATATATATATATATACATATATATATATACACATATATATATATATATATATATATATATATATATATATATATATATATATATATATATATATATATATATATATATATATATATATATATATATATATATATTCACTGAAAAAAACATAGGTTTCACACTAGTTATAGTTACCTGGAAATTTTACTGACATAAAACCATTGAAATTCCACGTTATAGTTAGTTGGACTCACTATACCTTGCACGTGTAATGCACTGCTGATGACGTCACGTATTACATCACTCATTACATGGTCAGTGACATCACTCATGACATCACTGATGACACCATCCAGTGAATGTGTGTCTTTCTAAAAATAAATATGTTTTATATATGTATATGTAAAGGTCGATGGAAGAATAAATGTTTAAATAAATGTCTTAATGGATGTTTTAAAAAAAATGATTGGTTAACTGGCTTATTAAGTGTATCTTAGTGAATACATATATTAGCGAGTATTGTTTAAATATTTAAATGTTTGTATCAGTGTTCACTTTGTGTATAAGTGGCTGCATGGGTTGGTGAGTAGCTACGTGTGTGTATATATGTGTTATTAGATTTTCTTTTAGTATCAGTATGAGTGTCTGTATGGTTTGGTGGGATTGTTACTTAGCACATAGATGCATCAATGACTAACTCACTGTTTGTATGTGTTTTGAAGACAGCATATGTGCAGGACTGTATGGGTGGAAGAGTGTGTATATGTGTGTGTTAGTGAGTGAATGACTGTCTCACTAGTGTCTTTATGAGTAGCTACATATGTTTTAATCTAGTATATGTGAGTATTGATGTATATAAGTGAGTATATATGAGAGTGAGGGATTGAAAGAGTTCCTGATAAAAAAAGTGTGTGCTTCTATAAGTGATTGTTTAAGAGAGTAAGTATGTGTAAGTTTCCTTAGAAGTAATGTGCTAGTGTGTGTATAGCTGTATATGCAAATAAATGGATGTTCAATAGTTTATTTGCATGTGTGAGTATGTGTGTGAGTAACTTTTGGAAGACTGTCGGTGTGTTAACGGATGTAAAGGTGTCTCACTACATATGATAAGTGAGTATATGTATAAATGACTATATAAAACTGTTGGTGAATGAGTGGATGTATATATAAATGGTGAAATTACTGAATTGATTGTTGTAACTGGTATAGGTATCTCCACTTTTTTGTAAATGTTAGTTTCTATTTTTGAATATGTGTTTTAAGGGTTACATTACACTGAAAGGAGGTCTGTCACTCTGTCACAAGGATGGAGTCATCAGTGATGTCATGAGTGATGTCACTGACCATGTCATGAGTGATGTAATATGTGACGTCATCAGCAGTGCATTACACGCGCAAGTTATAGTGAGTTCAACTAACTATAACATGGAATTTCAATGGTTTTATGTCAGTAAAATTTCCAGGTAACTATAACTGGTGTGAAACCTATGTTTTTTTCAGTGAATTTAATAGGTTTTGTAAATGCTAATTCCTAACTATTAGTGGTGTGAAACCTATGGTTTTTTCAGTGAATTTCATAGGTTTTTTAAATGCTAATTCCTAACTATAAGTCTCACTTTATAAGTAAGACTGTTAACGCTCTAGTTGTTCCTTAGAACACTCTGGTACATTCTATCATTGGGCTATAGTTGCGCTACATATGGCTGATATTTGGGCTACATTTGTTTTTTTTTGTCTCTGGTGGCCATCTTTGGGCTACATTGGGCTACATTGGGCTACATTTGGGCTACATTTGGGCTCTAACATATATATAGCCCAATGTAGCACAATATATATTTATTTGAAAGTTAATTTTCGTAAAAACCACTTGAGTATAGCAAAGGCACATCAGGCAAAACTGCAAAATCTAGGATGAACCTGAAACAACGATCGGACCTCTTAATCCCTGCAGCAGATGCAGCCAGGACGACACATGAGAACACAACAGAAACAGAGGGTACAACACGTTTGATCATGGATTTCAACAACCAAAGTAAGGAGCTGAAGAAGGTGATAAGGATGAACTGGGAGATTCTGTTACTGGATGAAACTCTGAAGGAAAACCTAACATATTTTCCAAGTATAACATATAGAAAAACAGCATCTCTACGCGATATCCTAACTCAGAGTCACCTGGAAATCCAACCACCAAAAAAGACAACATGGCTGACGACACCAGGTTTTTGGAAATGCTCCAAGTGTAAAGCTTGCGAACAGGGTTCTAACATCACAGAATACAAATTACAGAATGGGAGAACTAAGAAAATTATGGATCACATCACGTGTGAATCAAAATTTGTGATCTACAGGTTGACATGTCCTTGTGGAAAGTACTACATAGAGAGTACCATTAACAAATTAAAATTACGGATTCTGCAACATCTCCGTGCAATAAAAAACAAAGACCCAAACTACCCAATCATTACCAACAACATAGGCGGTCCAACAACCCTGAACCAGGGACAATTGATAGCAACACCTAACAGAAGGTTCAGGTACAAAAATTAAATGACAAGTACAGATTCACACGAAAAGAGATTCAAAAAGAAAAAAAAGAATCATAAAGAAAAAGAGAAGAAAGAAGCCTATATTCCCAAACTAATTTCAGAAAATACTTTTGATTTATTGGACATACAAAATTCAGATAAAACAAACTTCAGATAAAACAAACGCTCAAAGAAAAGTGTTGGCAAAACAAAAGCAACCAACTCATATACCAAACACGTGGCTAACAAAGAAACATCACATGTACAAAAGGAACAACAGAAACAAATATAATGTGTCCTTCACAACTTATGAATCTAAATGATGCAGAGGTAAACTGCAAGTAATGTGCACTGTTCCCTTGGAAAGAAGCTACTTTCCACAATGTTTTGAAAAATTAAAGATCTTTGCAAAGATCTTTGCAACATCTCCTGTAAACAGTCGAAAGAATGCGTTTAAGTCATGCAGGCGATTTTTAAGGAATAATTTTAGTTTGTGGAAATAGACATTAGAAACTTTTCTGGTGAAAACCAGACAATGGATTCTTATGGAAGGAAATACAAGTTACTGGTAAGTACGGTTAGAATTACTTTTCAGGGTCAGTGCTGGGCTAAAAGATGCAGCACTTAGTACTCTCCTAATAACAAGTGAGTAAATCAGAATTCGTAGTTCTGCTGATTTTATAAGAATATTTTAAAGTTCCAAAACTCCACACTAAGAAAAATTTCCAAGTAAAATCCCTCAATGTTACCCTTTGGAAGGAAATTCACTTAGCAGGTAAGTAGTGTTATCGTTACTTTTTCTTACTCAGTGGTGGATCCTGGATCCAGCACTGGTGCATCTCCTGTAAACAGTTGAAAGAATGCGTTTGTCATACAGGCGATTTTTAAGGAATATTTTTAGTTTGTGAAAATAGACACTTTGAAACTTTTCTGGTGAAAACCAGACAATGGATTCCTATGGAAGGAAATTCAAGTTACTGGTAAGTATGGTTAGAATTACTTTTCAGGGTCAGTGCTGGGCTAAAAGATGCAGCACTGGGTTCTCGCCTCATAACAGGTGAGTAAATCGGAATTTGTTGTTCGGATGATTTTAGGTGAATATTTTAAAGTTGCAAAACTCCACACTTAGAAGAATTTCCAAGTGAAACCAGTCAATGTTAGCCTATCGAAGGAAATTCAAGTTACTGGTAAGTATGGTTAGAATTACTTTTGGGGATCAGTACTGGGATCAAAGATGCAGCACTGAGGTCTCTCCTGACAACAGGTGAGTAAATTGGAATTCGTAGTACATCTAGTGAGCGCCACAGAGCTGCGTAGCAGAGAGATGTGAAAAGGGGCACGGCATGCACCACCTCTCTGCAACGCAGCGCAGTAGCGCTTCCTAGAAGTACTTGGTGGACTACTTGGCCGCCATGGTCCCTCAGGTTTGAAGTTTAATTTTTTCCCCAACTTAAAACGCTCCTCAGGGCACACATCACGTCAGGCCCAGTCCCCTCCCTTCACCACTGTGTAAACGCACCCTGTCACTGTTCTAAGTTGAGAGATTAAGTCCCCTTCAATCCTAAGGATCCCTGGGGTCAAACTAGCCCACTAGGTACCTCCAATAAGCACCACAGAGATGTGTTGCAGAGAGGTGTAAAAAGGGGCGTGGCCTCTGAACACCTGTCTGCAACGCAGCTCCCTGGCACATACTGGAGATACCTGTTGGGCTATTTGGAGACTGCCAGTAGGTAATATATATATATATATTTAACACACTGCTTTGGCGTGCTCAAGCCTCCTTTGGGATCGCCACTCCTTTCAACATAAACACACTCCTGGTCGCAGATGCTCTTGGATTCGTGCTCCGTGAGCAAGAAGCGCAAGCTTCGAAACGCGTAGGGTTGTTTCTGTCCGTGTGCCAATAAAATACTGCACTTTGAGCAACATTTGGGCCCCGGTTCTGGTTTTTTGCTGAATCAAAGCGCATCTGCGACCAGGAGTGTGTATATATATATATATATATATATATATATATATATATATATATATATATATATATATATATATATATATATATATATATATATATATATATGAGTATTACACGTTTTGTGATATAGCGCCTCAATTCACCTGGTAATTCCTAATTTCTCCCAAATGTACACACAGAAAAGTTGGCAGTTTTCAGCATTAAAATAAATAGATTCTCTGTATTTCTCGGTTTCATATTTCCCATAATAACCAAAGAGGCTACTTGTAATGAGGGCATAACAGGGTACACCGTGGCTGACCTCCGGACTGCCCTGGGGCTTGTCTTTATGGCTGCTCCCCCTTCGAGTCACTATGGTGCGCAAGCAAACTTTCCCAAGGAACTGGGCTCTTAACGCCTTAATATTATGTACTTGCAGCACATACAGGAGATCACCATATCTAGTTAAGTTGTCCAAACGTCATGACAAGACCTAGAATACAGGCACCTGTAATGCACCGAGCAGCCTCCTGTACTTAGCTGTGTTCACATTCATTCCTGGTAGGCACTGCCATGCTCCCCGATGGAACTTCCCGCCACTGACGGGGCTGATAATCATTTCCAACTCTAAAGCAGGTGTATTTCACGAGTAGAACAATATCCAACGAGTCTTTACTCTTCCACAGCATCCCTCTCGCAAATAACGTTCTCCAGCAAGGCTAGGTGACAGCAATAGCCAGTGTGTCAGGGGCTCTAGTTCAAGAAAGAAATTCCCTCTTTGGCCCATGTTAAACTGTGAAATACACACAACCTCTGAGCCACCGTACCTGAGACGCACGACATTTATTGCACGAATGCTCCTTGACAAAGGGCAACCTGCCCGAAATGCATCAGAGCCGTTCGTCAAATTTATTGATTTATGGATTGTACACTTTGAAATTTCATTGATATGAAAACAATATCATGAGAGACAAAAAAGTACTTTAGCATGGAAATAAACAATTAATTTCGAAACATTGGACTCATTGTTTTTGAACCACCCCGGAGTGCCTCCCTGGGATGTACCCGCATATTCTATGCGAACACCACTTCTTTTGAAACTGTGAAATACAGCAATATTTAAGGTTCAGTGGGCCCTGGTGCCACTGCACCTGCTGCACTAATGAAAGCTACGCCTGTAGTTTACGCGTTATGTTTGAAAGTAGAAGTGGAGGATAAATAATCTGTGTTCGTGAGAAAAATAATGATTTTCAAGTACAGTTTTTACACGGAAAATCTTATCCTAATAATTGACTGTGAATACATAGAAAATTGGTGTGCTAATGTAATTTAATGTGCGTTTTAATGTATAGGGCAGGCATAGAGAATACCTTATTAAAAGAGGATTTCTATCTTCTAAGGAAGAGATTAAGCACATTGATAGCCCTCCACGACACCGGCCCAGCGTACTTCAAAAGACCCACCTGCAAGCTCCGCTCTGCCGCCCTCGCCGCTGTCCCCCGCATTCGAAGAACAACAGCCGGAGACAGATCCTTCTCCCACCTCGCCACCAAGACCTGGAACATCCTCCCCACCAACCTAAGGCAGATCCAAGACCTACTGGCCTTCAGAAGACTACTCAAGACCTGGCTCTTTGATCAGTAGCAGCGTCCCCCCCCCAGCGCCTTGAGACCCTCTCGGGTATGTAGTGCGCTTTACAAGTGTCCTGATTGATTGCTTGATAAAGACAGAAAAGAGTGCTCCCACAAAGAAAAACACATACAAAGAGATGCACAGACCCACAAACACACACCAAACATGAACATACAGACACCTAACTACCCACAATGGTGCACACAAACACATAAATACAAATAGAAACAAACTAACACCCACAAACAGATATTCAAATAGATGCACACAAACATGCACACATAAACAAACACACAGGCTAAAAGACACTCACATGTAAACCAGCACACACCTCATTGACACTGAAGTAAATAGGTAATAATGAGACACTGGCAGGCAGAAGCGTGGCTTGGTGAGTAAGATTGGAGTGGGTGAGCTGTAGATTTTCCAGGAATGGAGCTGAGTTATAATGTGCAGGAGAGGGCCTAACGGGGCAATGGAAAGGAGACACATGCGGAGTGAGAGAAAACACGTTATTTTGTAATACAACCAACATTGTTAAAGACTTTCAAAACAGAAAGGGAAAAGTGTGTGTCGATAAAAATTCCTGTTGAAATATGACAGACATCTCACCATACCCGACTTAAAGCACCTGTGCTCAACTATTTAGCTGAAAATACATTTTACATTTACTGCTGGCATGCCAGAGAATGACACCGAATAGGGAATGAAGTAGAATTTCAAGTACTAGGGTCTCTACAGCAGCACAGAGGATGGGTGCCTAACTTGGCCTGGTGCTCTACGGGGGCCGTTCCCACTAAATCTGCAGCCTGATCTTGCTTGGCCAGGAATTAGGCATGGTACCAGCTATTTTTAGCCCACTGAGCAGACAAGAAGACCATGTTCCAAAAGGGGCTACTTCCCACTAAATTAGTATTCAAGGATCACAGACATGGTCGCATCCGTCCACAACAGCCCCTCAGAGATCACTGAACAGTGCAGGGGGGTGAAACTTTTAAATGTGTATTTAAAGGAAATTGGCTGAAACTCCGTGGAGATCGCAATAATCTGTTACAAAGACAAGAACTCCCAAATCTCCATTTTAAACAAAATTTTAAATAATTGATGTATGGAAGTATGTTGTAGCCCAACCGTGTAAAAATGCTACTAATGATTTTACGTGTTTATATAAGTATGCAGTAGTACTATTATAAGTGTCATTGGTTTAATGGTTTTTGTTTTTAAAAGACTGATCACTTAAATAAATAAATCTATACACAAGGACAGAGCACAGAGGTCGCCGTCACCAGCCATGGTTCCTCCTGAAGCCCTTGTGATTAGTATTCAATGGGCGGGAAGCGCAGTGGGGGTAACAAGATGGAAACGAGGAACAGCAGTACAGATACGAGAGAGAGGGAAAGCCAAGGAAGAAGAAGTGCGAGGGAAGGAAGAAAAAGGACGCGTGGAGAAGGAGAGATCCTTACATTTCCCTCCCGGCACGTAAGCAAGTGGCCGGGGCACTGATCTCATCCTGGTTAGACTACTGCAATGCGCTCCACCTGGCTATCAACAAGACTGTAAGAGCCAAACTGCAGCTGGTCCAAAATGCGGCAGCAAGATTGATTTTTGATATTCCTAAATCTCAATCAGTTTTGGCAGAGATTCTGAAGCTCAATTGGCTACCTGTGACAAACCTACTACTTTCAAACTTTATGCATCGTTCACAAGGCACTGCATAACATGGGGCATGGAGATATTAAAGACATGTTTCAATGATATATTCCCTCCAGACAGCTTCAATCCTCAAGTCAAAATCTTGTAATTGTTCCTAAATACCAAAAGGTAAGTTGGGGAGTCCAGAGCCTTTTCCGTGGCCGTATTCAAGCTATGGAACTCCCTTCTCCGTTCCATCTCCAGTCTTCAGGCTCAACCCCATTTCGTAAGGCCTTAATCCGTTTGTTGCGTGAGTTGGCCAACGGCCTTCGCGAGCACTACCTCCATAGTGCGGCGCACGTCCGTTGGCCGACACAGCCCCGACCGTGCACGGAAACATCTGCACTGCAGCGGATTCTCTGTGCGCTAAGGGGGTTAAAAACCTGAGCTTTATTCTGTCATGAATGCTTTCGGGGCTTGAGACCATGGAATTTCTATTTCCTTCTTCTCTTCCTTCTTTAGGGATAATTGCTGTCAGCGCCTTGACACCTTTGGGCATTTGTTTGCACTCTATAAATCCTTTTCATTTCCTACAACGTTAGAGAGACGTCAAGACAAACAGGAAAATGTAAAGTGAAGGGGGTGAGTGAGGAACACCAGGAGAATGCCAGCCGTAAACAATAGCTTGTTTCTGGTCCCATTACCTTTTCTTCCTGCCCTTCAATAGATGGGCAAGAAGAAAAGATAATGGGACCAGAAATGGGGGCAGTGACAAAAATGCCAGTCTTATTAGCTGCAGTAAAGAACTTAAAAAGCATTGTGTGTTCAGAATGGGAGGATATGTAAACTGAGCTCTCTTTGTGTTGTTGTTGCAGTTATTAAAATAATTTCAGTAGTTGTTATTATTGGTAATGTCTAATTATTATTGCGTACACTAGGTCTCGAAGGAAGAATCAAAGCGCTGAGTTGTTCTCTCCTCCTGGAAACAACTGAAGGCTTCCAGGAGCACACAACAAACCATGCTCAGTCTCATGCCCCATTGTGAGCAGCACTCCTGGATAAACTGCAACAAAAGCAATGCAAGCACCATCCATAAGAGGCGATGGTAGCACCGTTGTGAGCGGAGGAATGTCTTTGTCAAATCAGTACACGCGCCGCCGCCACCCTTGGCCCGGACTGCACCTGTTGTGTGAAAGCACTGGATAATGCTTGCGCGATACAGTATCTTGCAGGGACTGAAGAATGCATGGCTCAGCAGTCTGTCTCCAAAAGCCCTGAAGATGCATGCATGACTCAGCAATCAGAGCACAAATATATCTGAAGGATGCAAGGCTCAGTAGTCTTAAACGAAATTTTAAATAATTGATGTTGTAGCCCAACCGTGTAAAAATGCTACTAATGATTTTACGTGTTTGTATAAATATGCAGTAGTACTATTATAAATGTCATTGGTTTAATGGTTTTTGTTTTTAAAAGATTGATCACTTAAATAAATAAGTCTATACACAAGGACAGAGCAAAGAGGTCGCCGTCACCAGCCATGGTTCCTCCTGAAGCCCTCGTGATCCGCAACAACCCTTAAGAGGCATTCATGACTCAGCAATCCGAGCACAAATATATCTGAAGGATGCATGGCTCAGTAGTCTGTCTGCAAAAACCCTTAAGAGGCATGCATGGTTCAGCAATCAGAGCACAAATATATCTGAAGGATGTATGGCTCAGCAGTCTGACTGCAACAACCCTAAAGAGGCATGCATTGACTCAGCAATCAGAGCACAAATATATCTGAAGGATGCATGGCTCAGCAGTCTGTCTGCAAAAACCCTTAAGAGGCATGCATGACTCAGCAATCAGAACACAAATATATCTGACGGATGGATGGCTCAGCAGTCTGTCTGCAAAAACCCTTAAGAGGCATGCATGACTCAGCAATCAGAGCACAAATAGATCTGAAGAATGCATGGGTCAGCAGTATGTCTGCAAAAACCCTTAAGAGGCATGCATGACTCAGCAATCAGAGCACCATTATATCTGAACAATGCATGGCTCAGCAGTCTGTCTGCAAAACCCCTTAAGAGGCATACATGACCCTGCAATCAGAGCACAAATATATCTTAAGGATGCATGGCTCAGCAGTATGTCTGCAAAAACCCTTAAGAGGCATGCATGACTCAGCAATCAGAACAAAAATATATCTGAACCATGCATGGCTCAGCAGTCTGTTTGCAAAAACCCTTAAGAGGCATTTATGACTCAGCAATCAGAGCACAAATAGATCTGAAGAATGCATTGCTCAGCAGTATGACTGCAAAAACCCTTAAGAGGCATGCATGACCCTGCAATCAGAGCACAAATAGATCTGAACAATGCATGGCTCAGCAGCCTGTCTGCAAAAACCCTTAAGAGGCATGCATGACTCAGCAATCAGAACACAAATATATCTGAAGGATGCATGGCTCAGTAGTCTGTCTGCAACAACCCTTAAGAGGCATGCATGACTCCGCAATCAGAGCACAAATATATCTGCACAATGCATGGCTCTGCAGTCTGTCTGAAAAAACCCTTAAGAGGCATGCATGGCTCAGCAATCAGAGCAGAAATAAATCTGAAGAATGCATGGCTCAGCAGTGTCCACTATCACACTGTTGCGACGCATGCAGGCAGGAGGACTCTAGCATCACAAATATACTCTAAGTAGGAAGAATGAGAGGCGATTTCTGTCCGTGCATGCACACACTTATGCTGGGCAAAGGACGTGCACGGCTTGTCTGTGTGCACACAACTGCGCTGTAGAGGATACAAACATAGCAAGCATAGCTCAGCAGTCTTGTGCACAACTGGGCTGTACTGGATCCATACAAGATGCATGTAGGGGTGTGGTGTGTGTGCGACTAGCACGGCTTGTCTGTGTGCACACAACTGCGCTGTAGAGGATACAAACATAGCAAGCATAACTCAGCAGTCTTGTGCACAACTGCGCTGTACTGGATCCATACAAGATGCATGTAGGGGTGTGGTGTGTGTGCGACTAGCACACGGGTTGAAAGCAGGATGGCGCAACAGTGTGCACAATTGTACTGTATTGTAGTGCACAACTGCACTGTACAGCAAACCAAGTAGGAGTTAATAGTGTGTAGAACTGCACCATACAGGAAGCATGCAAGGCATAACTGTTTATACCCCGCAGCACAGCACACTACATAAAGCATATATGGTACTAAAGTGTGTGTACAATTGTACTGTGTAAAAAGAAAGCATGGCTCAGCAGTATGCACACATTATTTTCTTAAGTAGTAGTACAAAGCTTTATCTATATCTTAAAAAGCATATAACGCATAAAATACAGTTCATTTATAAAAAACATTTGGATAAGTACTTAGGTCAGAATACAATGATAAAAACTCATTAAAGCATGTACAGCTTTGAACATCGAAAATAAAGAGAAAAGCAATCACCACATAAAATTATCTAAGGTCTTTCAATCTGATAACCCATGCCCAACTGAGAAATTTAGCCACCCCACAAGCTAGGGTGGTGTTGGGATTCGTCCGCAAAATTCTATGGGCAAAGGCATGGTTGTTAGTCTTAAGCTGACGGCAAACGGGTTTTAACCATTTCGACCTAAGGTTATTATATGCACGACATACAAAAAAGAAATGTGGGATAGTTTCAGGTGTATCAGTGCAAAACGGGCAATTGGCAGATGTTTGATTGGGGGGTTTCCACTTACATGTGCGTTCACAAACCGGGAGAGTTCCCAGTCTGAACTGGATGTACAAAGCCCTATCTCTGGGATTCCTAATGAAGTCCAGGTATGGGTTCGAGACGATATACTGTCTTGTGTAAACGGAAGTCATCGGTCAACCTGCCCAAGTTAGTAACTCTAGAATCTTGTGCATCAACCCATAGCCAATAGGCTCTCTTAATCTCCAGTTTAGACACCGATACACCTGTCTCCCATACAATATTAAAACCAATGGCCAATAAAAACTTCTTTACCCTAGTGAGCCAGACAATTTGGTGGGACCCCTGCATATTCATCACTTCTCTAAGGCCATTTGCATAGCTAGATAGCTCTGGTGTACGCCATAAACGAGCCCAATAGAGGAGCTGGCGCAAGGTAAAAATTATTTTCACACTAAGCATTTAAGACCTAACACTATGCACAACTGCACCTTAAACGAAGCTTGCAAGGCAAGAGAGATTGCTGCACGGTTGGCTATAGGATGCATTGAGGGCACAGCTCAGCAGTGTGCACAAATGCACAGTGTCATAAGAATACCTGGTTAAGAAAGGCGCAGCAGAGGGTGTGCACAATTGTGCCATATAGAAATTATTTGTGGCTCATCAGTGTGGGCACAACTGAAATGAAGATGAAGCACGCGTGGTTCAGCAGTGTGCACAACTACCCAGTATACGGACTATGCTTGGCTCAGCAGTGACTACCTCATCACAGTGCATAGAATTGACTGGAAGCATGCAATGCTCAGCAGACTGGTCACAATAGTGGTGTATAGGATGCGTGGCTCGCCACGGCGCTAAATTGCACTCAAGGAACGATGTATTGCTCAGCAGTGTGTACTACAGCAGTGAGCAGGCAAGGTACTGCAGTGTGCACAAGGGTACAGTAAAGGAAATGAGCTTGACTTTTATAACAGATAATCAAACAAATATGGAGAGAAATCACGGTTTAGTAATGCATGCATGATTATGCAGCTACTACTGGTTATAGCAGAAATGTCACAGCCAACCGTGTGTGACTACCCAGATCCTAGGTGCCTGTTGGGATTGAGAAGTACGCAAGACCTTGTCTCTTTCAAGAAACTCTTAAAAACACATCTTTTTCCTAGGACTGCATCTTCTTAATTCCTAAATTCCAGTAGGATGTATGGCAGGATTTTCATCAGTCAAAGCGCCAGGATACCCGTGGGGTGACAGATACGCGCTATAAAAGATTATAAATACATACATACATACATACATACATACATACATACATACATACATACATACATACATACACTGCTCAGTACTTCATTTCGTTCCTGTGTGTCTCAGCACAAAGATTGGGTGTGGGATGCTAACCTCTGTGTTTGTGGGATGTTCATGCACCGCTATGTGGCCCACGTTGTCAGTTCGGTTGCTAGGAAGCATACACTGCGCTCCTGTCAGTTCGCTGACCCTGTCCACGCAGGGATTTACTTTGCACTCAGACAGCGGATCTAACAGAGCAGAGAAGTCACTGCAAGCCCCAGTGCCCTATTCGTGCTCTGCCATAAGCATATGCAGACCCGATGCAAAGTGCAACAATTACCTGGGGGCTCCCTTGAAGCTCAGCATGTAGAGGGGGCCCAGACGCTGAAGCATGGCTGAAGCGGGGCTGTCCACTGATCATGGAGGAGAGCGGTGCAAGGTGCTGCCCTGAGACGGTCATGCTGCTAAATCTTTTTCTTTTTAATTACTTAAAAATGAATCAATGGATTTGCACAAAATTACAAAATGAGATCTTTCTGGTGCAAGCACTAGCTTGCTGCCAAATTTGGTGTTATTCTGTTTAGCCGTCCAACCTGTAGTCATGTCTAAAACCCCTATGGGAAATTGCATGGGGAAAAGGCATTTTGGGACCACCCTTTTACTCGACCTCTACTGATGAATGACCCCAAAGCTTTCCAGATAGTAGCTGCATTGAATGGTAAACTAGCTTTAAAACTTTTGTAGACTCGCCAAATGGAGCCAAAGTTAGTAGCAAAACAAAAAAGGTCCTAACTATAACTACCTACTGGTGACAGCTAGTGTTATACATATATATATATATATATATAAACGAATGTATGTCTGTCTGTCTGTTTGTCCTTTATTCATTACTACACCATTCATCCGATCGCCATGAAACTTTGGGAAGTTGTTGAGTACAGTGCCGCGAAGATTTCTGGTATTAAAATTTTTAAAATATCGGCCCCCCAGGGCCCTCATAAACTTTTAAATATCGGCCCCCCAGGGCCCTCATAATCTTTTGAATACTGAATTTTTCCATTTACGGAATACCAGGCGAAGCGACAACGTATAAGTCCATCGATACTGTGATGAATCAAGACGAAGTTGTCAATTACCCAACGGAATTCTTGAATTCCCTGGATTTGCCAGGTATGCCACCGCACATTTTAACATTGAAAATTGGCGTGCCTATCTTCTCCGAAATATCAATCCACCACGACTTTTCAATGGACAAGACTTTCGGTGAAAAAGATGATGAACAATGTCATCGAAGCTACAATTTTTAATGGGAAATTCAAGGGGGAAGATGTACTGTTGCCACGTATTCCAATAATCCCAACAGATATGCCTTTTGAATTCAACCATTTACAGTTTCCGGTACGACTCGCTTTTGCAATGACCATCAACAAAGCACAAGGACAATCGCTACAAGTGTGTGGACTAGATTTGGAGAATCCATGCTTCTCACATGGACAACTGTATGTGGCCAGCTCAAGCGTCGGGAAAACTTCTGATTTATTCATGTACGCACCAGATGAAAAAACAAAAAATATTGTGTATCCACAAGCACTCAAATAAATAAATAGAATTAAAACGACACTTTGAAATGTTTTCCATATTAAAATGAATAAGTTTCAATAAAAATGACACAATGTAAATTGAATGTTATCATAACGACTTTCCTTGAATATCCTTTCTTCTGAAATCGCAGCAATGCGTGACGGGTAAGCTAGTATATATGGTGGAAGAAATTACACAAATGGCAGTGAGATCAGTCAAAAACAACACAAATAAATCCAAAAACAGAAAGAATTGGAACTGAACACCCAATGACTACAAAGCTATGACTGAATTAAAGAATGACCCCACAATAATAATCAAAGCCTCGCACAATGGAGGCAACATTGTGGTCCAAAATATTGCAGATTATGTGGAGGAAGCTAACCGGCAATTGGAAGTTATAGAACATTATGAACTCTTGAATGAGAATCTGAGTGAAAAATGGATGGAAGAATATCGTACCCTCCTACTGGGATAGAAAGAGAGGGAGTTAATTGACTTAGACGAGTATGTGTACTTGAAAACAGCTAATCCTATTACGGCAACAATCTACTTTTTGCCAAAAGTGCACAAATCAACAAACAAACCACCAGGTAGACCGATAGTCAGCTCAATCGGCTCCCTACTAGAAACAACGTCAAGGTTCATAGATATTTTCCTGATGAACTATGTGACGGAACTTCCCTCATACCTGCGAGATACTATGGACTTTGTGAATAAGTTGGATAACATAAAATGGGATACGGGCTACCTAATGGCAACCATTGATGTATCTTCGCTCTACACGTTGATACGACACCAGGACGGTATAGATGCAGTTCAGACCTTTCTCAAATAAAGATCACTAATAAAAGAGAGAGGGACCCTCTACCAAAGGGATGGGGTACCAACTATTGACTTTGTCAAAAAAGAGATTACCTTTGGGCACACTTAATCAGAACACCATAACATGACATACAACAACAATACAGGCAGACTAACAGCAATGCAATGGTAAACCAAATTCTGAAACAACAAATAAATGTCAAATGCACAGGTTTATTTTAAAATTAACAATAGAGTTAAAAAACAGGTTAAAAAAGTATTTCAATCAAGGGAAAACAGACAATATATGGAAACAAATTATACTCAAAAATTCATCACATAGGTTTCCTAAAGCTAAACCAAGGGAGGTATTCAAAAAAGGTCTATTCAGCATCAATCAGAATACTCCTTTAGTTATGAAATGGATTCTCTCCCCCAATCCTCAACGCGTTTTGACGGACCAAATATCATACAGCCGTCTTCCTCAGGAGATATATTAGCTGTCTTCCCCAGATAACTATAATTTAAAAAGAAGATATCTCAGCAACAATAATTGAACAAATTAAAAAAAACGAACATAAGGCAACAATTCATCTGCTAGCCAGAAAAGGTTATTCTCACCATTGCTCAATACATTACACCACATTACATGGTACACGTATAGAATTAACATATGTGGAGTTGACATATCTCACAATATAAAAACAAAGACAGACATTATATCGTTGACACTGGGTGTTTCCTCAATATCATTCACATTGTAGGCCATAGTCACATATACTCTTTGTACAGCATTGTACCTCAAATAAATTTGACACAATTATATTGTCAATATACACATTTAGTTAACATCTCAGACTTGTGGTTGTGATTTCAAATTAGCTTAAATTGTTACTATTCAGGCGGTTAATGTCCCCCGGTGTTCCCATACACTACTACCTATATTTCATCTACCTCAGCTCTCAATTCCCATACTAACCTTAAAAAGAGGCGTGATTCAAGTCTAGGGGATAGATATCTCCCTTCTTTGTAGTAGGACGTATTTCCTGTTGCTGGCAGTCTTTCTTAGGTCGTATTGCCAACTGCAATGTATAAAGGAACATAGACACAACTCATGAGTTAGATTTCTGAGTCGTTGTATTATGTATAGCCATTATAGTAGATATGGGGCTTTTTTAAGAGATCCAACACTTCACTTGATATTTGTTCTCTAGGAACTGATAGTATCATGCCGCCTGTAGGGATAGCTATAATAACTACCTATTTTAGCCATAATAAATTTTAGTTGGCATAGAGATATACTCACGTATTATTTGTATCACACGATCCTATTGATGGATACTATGCGTGGTCACTATAACGAGTAGATATATCTATCTCTTCATAATATATCCTTCCTGCAATATGGGGATATGTTTATCACTCTATATTTACAGTTTGGCTGATAGAATTCTAATAGTTGTATTGAGCTTCATACTTACTGACAAAGTCAGAATATCCTGCTTACACGCGGTAAATGGGTTCCGATTTGTTTAGAATTCGAAACTAAGGCACCGCTGTTAAAAAATGTAATGAATGGGATATGTTAGAGTCCCATATTATGTTATACTGTCACAAGCGTTTAGTAGTCAGGTTTCAGCTAATACTCACTTTTAAAACTTAATAAACAAGCCAGCTCATATTTAAATAGGGATGCCTCCGTCTTCCCAGTCATTAACAGATGCTGCTTCTGAAATATAAACAGCGTTTAAAAAAAAAAAGTTTTTTCTGGTAGGGCACCCTAGGCCAGTAGTTAGCTCTAGAGACTGTCTAAACAATGCGCATTCACATACCTTTTGGAACAGACTGATACGATTTCCGCGTGCAATATCCGTGGTGTACAATAGACAACACGGCTTGTCTGAAACACGCCGGTTAAATACCATCCCGCTGGCGTCTGAATGCGGAAGTAAACTAGCTCCCTCGTGTATTGTGCAGAGAGATAGAGAGCGGACTTGCAGTAAACTACTAGCCGGGCGGCTTTGTAAGCGCCAAAGTACAGACACATTGATGTGGACGGCAACACTAAATACGAATATAACGCTTATGGCGTGTATTCCGACCATCCAACAATTATTTCCCTCATGAGTAGGAATATAATTAAGTAAGCGCATTGTTCCAATTCTAAAAGTTATTTACTATTTGCGAGTACAGCAAATGTTATTTTCATATAAGAAATACGGGCGGATTTTTATTCATGTAACTTGCCTAAAGAAAGAATTTCTAGAAATTGTTAGGCTAATATTGTTTGTAGAAGTAACAATTAGGTCAGACCAGGTATCATTCGAGTGTACTATTCTGATGTATATATTCTTTTAAACACCTTCTATGTGAAGGTAAGTGTTTCAGTTGCGCTACACTATTTCCCTTCCTATACAATATCTTATTACAAGATCCTCAGTAGTCTCCTGATAGGGGTGGTGATCTCTGTGCTATTGGCCGCAGAGCCAACATTCAGCCAATCAGCCTCTCCCATTCTTCACAGGAGTTAAGTCCATTTCTTACAGTATCAAGGTAAGAAATGTACCATTGTTCTCTTTGTTTTCGTTTGCTCACAATGTTACCACCTCTCTTTCCTATTTTTACTCTTTCCAAAATAAACCAGTTGAAATCACACTCACCATGTTTCTTTTCCAAAAAATGTGATACAATAGGGGCAGTTATTTTCTTGGTCCTGATCGCTGATCTATGCTCCTGTAGTCTAATTCTCGCTTCTCTTCCTGTCTCTCCAACATAATGCAACCCACAGGGACATTCTAATATATAGATCACATTTTTGCTCTTACAGTTATTGTGGGTTTTACACCTTACTATTTTGTTGTTGCATGAGATTTCTGAGGCTACAATACATTGATCACAGATATTACAATTGCCACACCTCGAGGTACCTACAACTGTGGTATTATCCAAAGTTCTCTGGTTCTCTCTTCCCTTATCTTTATAGGTCTGTACTAATAAATCTCGCAGATTTTTGTTTTTTTAAAAGCAAAAAGTGTTTTTTCTAATACTGTCTCTTCCTCATGATTTAGAATGTGCCAGTGTTTATTCACTACATTTTTAATCTGGTTGCTGATGTGGGAGAATTTTGTTGCAAAGACCACTCTGTTTAAAGGGCTTTTTTGAGTGTTGGGTTTATTAATCAAGGCATTGCGGTCATAGAATCTAGCCCGCTTCAATGAATTGGATAAGAGTTTTTTGGGGTAGCCCCGATCCCAAAACTTGTTTTTAAGCACTACAGCATGCTTATAGTAATCTTTTACATCTGAGCAATTCCTCCTAAGACGGAGGAATTGAGTAAAAGGGATGCTTTCCCTTTGGGACTTGGGGTGGAAGCTTGAAAAATGAAGGAGCGTGTTTTTGGCCATAGGTTTGGTGAATAGTTCAACCGCTAAAACACCCTCCGAGCTTTTTATGGAGATATCTAAGAAGTCAACCTTAGTTGTACTGTATGTTGAGGTGAACCTCAGATTGGAATCGCCTAGATTGATCCAAAGTAAAAATTCTTCCAAAACGGTGGTAGTCCCTTCCCAAATGAAAAAAATGTCGTCGATGTAGCGGTACCAGCCCGCGACATTCTCGAAAAAAGGTGCCATTTCGTTATAAATGTGCTTGCTCTCAAAGTTGCCTACATATAGACAGGCCAGACTGGGGGCACAGGTGGCCCCCATACTGGTCCCCTTTAGTTGTTTAAAGTACTGGTTTTTGAAGAGAAACACATTGTTCGTTAAAATTAGTCGGACACAGTCTACAATGAAATCCTTGTTGGCCCCATCCAGAACCTGAGCAGATAGAAGTTCATCAATAACTTCAATAGTATCTTGTTGAGGGATATTTGTGTAAAGAGACTCAATGTCTAGGGTGACCAGACACTGAGTCTCTTCACAAAAAGGCAGTCCCTCAACCAAGGAAATGATGTGTGCAGAGTCTCTAACATATGATTTTAACCCGCACACTAATGGCCTTAAGAAATGATCCACATATTTACTGCTCAAGCAGCGAATTGATGCTGCTCACGATTGGCCGCATGGGGGGATCTGATTTATCCTTATGGACCTTTGGTAGGCCATAGATAGCTGGGGTTTTAGGCTCAGCGTTGTTCAAAAATTTAAATTCTTCCTCACATATATAACCATCATCCCTAGCACTGGTGAGTAAGTGTAAACATTCACGGGCAATCCCTGTAAGACAGTTAGCATTAGTAGGGGCGTAATGTTCCTTCACTTCCAGCATCCTCCTAATTCTCATTTCATAGTCTAGGGTATCAAAAATTACAACTCCACCGCCTTTATCGGCCGGTTTAACCGTTATTGAGTCGTCGTTCTTCAACTTTTCAAGTGCCTCTTTCTCCGCCTTAGTGATGTTGAATGAGGGTATTTTCTTCTCTTTTTCTAAAATCTTATTAATTCCACTTTCAACTGCAATTTCAAAAGCCTCATTACTCTTGCCGACCATGCCTACAGTTGGTGTAAAGGTCGATTTGGGTTTAAATCCCGAGATGTTATCAGTAGCTCTACTCTCTCTATTTTCAAAAAAGCGTTTTAGTCTTATCTTCCTAAAAAAGTCCCTTAGATCTTTCTCTAGTTGGAATTTGTCTATGGTAGTTGTAGGGACAAAACTAAAACCTCTACTAAGGATTTTAAGTTCTATGTTGCTCAATTCTCTGCTAGACAAATGAATCACTGGTAGTTGGCTGGTCTCCAGTACTGTTTGCTCCGTGTGCTCATGTACTCCTGCTGTTGAGGTACACGGTTGTATTGGGAGTTCCCCCGGTTGAATTGTCCTCGCCCTTGGTTCCCATTGAACTGTCCTCGCCCTCGGTTCCCATTGAATCGTTGGGTTCTCCTCGGGCGGGACTCTAAAAAATTTCCTGTTCACGTGCATTTCTACCGGTTTCATTGGTGTTACATTCCTCCTCCTCACTACTGGAGCCTGATGTTTCTGAAAAAGTGACACGTCTGTTGCCACCTCTGGAGTAGGTTTGTTGGATATATGGTCTGTCCCAATTACCATCATTTTTATTTTGATAATAGTTTTCTCTGAGAAAGGGATAAACATTCTCTACAGAGAAACGTTCAATATCTTTTTTAAGTTTGGTCGTCTTTTTATTCAGCAGATACTCACTATACCCTTCAACGTCCTTGTTTATATCGGCCAATTTCTTTTTTGCTTCTTCTAGTGCAGGACACCCTTTCAGTTCAGTTTCTAGTTTCTCTATCTCTTCCTGCTCAGGTATGATTAGTCCCTGAGCAGTTTCTATAATAAGGAGCATCCAATCTCTACTGCACCTGTTTGAGATCAAAGTCCATGTTTCTAGAAACTTTCAATACTCTGTGAATAGACCTGGTTCATTGCGAACCTGTAGGCCGATGGGAATGGTGCCTGATTTTACATACTCTGCTAGGAAGTCCGCATGTGCTTCAGTGCGGATAAGCTTCTTTTTCAGGTTTAATAATTTTCCCCAATTCTCTCCCTTGCCTGTTACCAAGGTGATTTTATTTCCTCTCTTAGTATTCATAATCCGGTGTAATTGGTCATCGCTAAACCCAAAGGTCTGAATTTGATCCATCACACAAAAAGTCTATACAATGATAGGAGTCTAATAGACAGAAGAACTCTCCAGTCCACCAGGGACTGTGCACTAGATCTACAGCGTGTAAGCAGGATATTCTGACTTTGTCAGTAAGTATGAAGCTCAATACAACTATTAGAATTCTATCAGCCAAACTGTAAATATAGAGTGATAAACATATCCCCATATTGCAGGAAGGATATATTATGAAGAGATAGATATATCTACTCGTTGAAGTGACCACGCATAGTATCCATCAATAGGATCGTGTGATACAAATAATACGTGAGTATATCTCTATGCCAACTAAAATTTATTATGGCTAAAATAGGTAGTTATTATAGCTATCCCTACAGGCGGCATGATACTATCAGTTCCTAGAGAACAAATATCAAGTGAAGTGTTGGATCTCTTAAAAAAGCCCCATATCTACTATAATGGCTATACATAATACAACGACTCAGAAATCTAACTCATGAGTTGTGTCTAAGTTCCTTTATACATTGCAGTTGGCAATACGACCTAAAAAAGACTGCCAGCAACAGGAAATACGTCCTACTACAAAGAAGGGAGATATCTATCCCCTAGACTTGAATCACGCCTCTTTTTAAGGTTAGTATGGGAATTGAGAGCTGAGGTAGTAGTGTATGGGAACACCGGGGGACATTAACCCCCTGAATAGTAACAATTTAAGCTAATTTGAAATCACAACCACAAGTCTGAGATGTTAACTAAATGTGTATATTGACAATATAATTGTGTCAAATTTATTTGAGGTACAATGCTGTACAAAGAGTATATGTGACTATGGCCTACAATGTGAATGATATTGAGGAATCACCAAGTGTCAACGATATAATGTCTGTCTTTGTTTTTATATTGTGAGATATGTCAACTCCACATATGTTAATTCTATACGTGTACCATGTAATGTGGTGTAGGGTATTGAGCAATGGTGAGAATAACCTTTTCTGGCTAACAGATGAATTGTTGCCTTATGTTCGTTTTTTTTTAATTTGTTCAATTATTGTTGCTGAGATATCTTCTTTTTAAATTATAGTTATCTGGGGAAGACAGCTAATATATCTCCTGAGAAAGACGGCTGTATGATATTTGGTCCGTCGAAACGCGTTGAGGATTGGGGGAGAGAATCCATTTCATAACTAAAGGAGTATTCTGATTGATGCTGAATAGACCTTTTTTGAATACCTCCCTTGGTTTAGCTTTAGGAAACTTATGTGATGAATTTTTGAGTATAATTTGTTTCCATATATTGTCTGTTTTCCCTTGATTGAAATACTTTTTTAACCTGTTTTTTAACTCTATTGTTAATTTTAAAATAAAACTGTGCATTTGACATTTATTTGTTGTTTCAGAATTTGGTTTACCATTGCATTGCTGTTAGTCTGCCTGTATTGTTGTTGTATGTCATGTTATGGTGTTCTGATTAAGTGTGCCCAAAGGGAATCTCTTTTTTGACAAAGTAAAATAAAGATCAGTCAGCTTTCTAGAACACTCGGCCATGCTAATCGAGATGTTGACCTACTGCCTGACACACAACAACTTCCTCTTTCAGGGTAAGCTGTATTTACAGCGACAAGGGACGGAGATGGGAACATCTTTGGCTCCCACGTTTGCGAACCTACTAATGGCCATCTGGGAGAAAGAGGTGCTATTGGAAGAAAACAAAAAACATCAGAAGATCAAAAGCTGGAGTCGCTATATTGACGACCTCTTTGTGGTCTGGGATGGGAACCAAATAGAACTACAGGCTTTCATAGACTCCCTCGGAGAACAACCGGTACAACCTACACTTCACATCAACCAGCAGCAACACTTGTGAAATCTATTTGGATGTAGAAGTGAGCATACGGGAAAACAAACTATGCACCAAGATGTACCGCAAATCCACATCCTGCAATAGCATCCTCCATGCAAATAGCGGTCATCCTTCCAACTTAAAATGGAGTATACCGTATGGAGAGATGTTAGGAGCGAAAAGGAACTGTTCTGAAAAAAAAGACTTGGATGCAGAAATAGAGAGAATGTTTAGCCGGTTCCTATTCAGAGAATACCCGCTCGAAGTTCTGCAATCAGCAAAAACCCGGATGCACCTAAGGAATAGATCAGATCTCTTGATCTCACGGAAAGAACAAAAACGAACCATGGAAGCCCAAGAAATCGTGCGAGATCTGCAGACGGAAAAATCGGAAAATGTAACACGTCTCATTATGGACTTTGATAATTAAAGCCAAAATCTGAAGATGATCATAAGAAAGAACTGGAATATTCTTCTACTAGACGAGACTCTTAGGGAACACTTAACCCCTTTTCCGAGCATCACCTATAGGAAGACATCGTCCCTTGGAGACATCCTGACACAAAGCCATCTGGAAAAAAGGAAACCAGAGAAAGAAAAAATACCGTGGTTGAGCACACCAGGCTTTTGGAAATGTATAAAGTGCAAAGCTTGTGAACATGGTAAGAACATCAAGGAATATACTTTGCTAAATGGGAAAATTGAAAAGATCTCAGACCATATCACCTGCGAATCAAAGTTTGTTATTTACAGACTGGGATGCCCATGTGGAATAGAATACATCGGGAGCACCATCAATAAACTGAAATTGCGGATCCTCCAACACCTGCGCGCAACTAAGAACAATGACCCGAACTACCCAATGGCAAAATATTTTAATGAACATCATAAAGGGGATTGTACCAAATTGACATATTCGGGGTTGAAACTTGCCAAGGTATCCGAAAGAGGAGGAGACCGCACCTTAAAACTAAGAAAGATGGAAAGCAGGATGATTCTAGCGATGGGAACTGAATACCCACATGGTCATAACTTGGATGCAGAGTTATATGTACACTTGGATAAATAAAAGAACAAGCAATTTGCATAGTTTATGCAATAACTATGCTATGTACAACAAGGAACTAATTTCTCTTTCCGATGTCTTTGATATGCAAGCAAAATAGGAAAAATCTTATCAGCAACAAAGCCCGTGAGGGGTGCAGGAATATTGTGAACATGTACAAATGATTAGAAATTGTACCTAAGAAATGACAAAAAGGCGAGATAAGAGTGAAGACTCCTTATTGTAACTGAACATATGGCTGGAGATGTCCTTGCAAAGCAACAAGAAGGAAGTGGCAAGATACTGAAATCAAAGCCATTTTGGAACTCCAGAAAAGGACACAAAGTCCCATCTGTGATGAGATTGAGGAACTATTGATCTTGTCCAGTTACATAGACCATGACAACCTTAGATTGGGACTCATTTGAACTAGTCTACCTTAGCATTCATCAATTCTCTCTCTCTTTCTCTCGAGTTTTTCATTTCTTTTACCTTTTGGTCATTGTTTTCCAGTATTGTGCCAATCATCGTAATAATGACAATTTATAGGAATTCTGGTAGTTGCAATCTCCCTAACAAGTGAATGAACTCCCTTTTTCACTGGTCCTGGCATGGATTGTAGTAGAAATGTGATATATGAGATACATATATCCTTAGGATACACATTGTCTTATGCACATTAGCACTTTCCTAAAACTGTATCTTACTAGAAGAAATAATAACAATAATGTTGTTCAATAAAATAATTAGAGATAAGTGTAACTGCATAAACAACGAGAAAATAGACTTCGGTTGCCGTAGACCATTTCATTGGAGGACTTAATTAAATCCTTTCTTTTTGTGTTTATTCATAATATAGATGTGTACTTCACATGGACTCGATAGTTTTAAATGCAAAAATGTATAAATGTATAGATGATTGCAACAAACACAGAATTCCAGAACCACACTTTAAACATGTTATCAGGAATAACGGAAAATCTATGGATGACAAAAAATGTTTTACCTTTGTTCACATACCTGCACTCCATACAGTTTTTTCTTCCGCATAAATCATTTAATAGTACTTTACTATGAAACTTAAATGTTGGAATTGAAAACTTTGTATAAAATGGCGTCTACATAGGGCCTTGTACATATGCTCAGGATTGGTAGTCTAGCTGTTTTTTAAAAAAAATGTTTGGAAACTGATGAGGGTACTTACACAGAGCACTGTATAAATTGCCTAGACACTTAGGACTCTATGGTCCAGTTGAAGACTAAGTATAGTCGAAACGCGTAGGCCGTCCTGTTGCTAAATGCACAAGGTGTTATAAAAAGAATAAATAACTGAAACCTACTGCTGCTGTGGTGCCGTGACTTCTGTATACAAGGTGGGAATCGGAAGATTCGAAGCAATATATATATATATTTATATATATATATATATATATATATATATATATATATATATATATATATATATATATATATTCACTGAAAAAACCATAGGTTTCACACCAGCTATAGTTAGGAATTAGCATTTAAAAAACCTATTAAATTCACTGAAAAAACCATAGGTTTCACACCAGTTATAGTTACCTGGAAATTTTACTGACATAAAACCATTGAAATTCCCACGTTATAGTTAGTTGGACTCACTATAACTTGCGCGCCTGCAATGCACTGCTGATGATGTTACATATTACATCACTCATGACATGGTCAGTGACATCACTCATGACATCACTGATGACACCATCCAGTGAATGTGTGTCTTTCTGAAAAATAAATTTGTTTTATATATGTATTTGTAAAGGTCGATGGAAGAATAAATGGTTAAATAAGTGTGTAAATGGATGTTTTTAAAAAAAAATGATTTATTAACTGCCTTATTAAGTGTACCTTAGTGAATACATATATTAGCGAGTAACTTTTAAATATTGAAATATATGTATCAGTGTTTCACTTTGTGTATAAGTGGCTGCATGGGTTGGTGACTGACTCACTGTTTGTATGTGTTTTGAAGACAGCATATGTGCAGGACTGTATGGGTGGATGTGTGTGTTAGTGAGTGCATGACTGTCTCACTAGTGTCTTTATCAGTAACTACATATGTTTTAATCTATTATATGTGAGTATTTATATATATAAGTGAGTATATTTCAGAGCGAGAAATTGTAAGAGTTCCTGTTTAAATAAGTATGTGTTTCTATAAGTGATTGTTTAAGAGAGTATGTGTAAATTTCCATAGAAGTAAAGTGGTAGTGTGTTTATAGTTGTATATGCAAATAAATGGATGTTCAATAGTTTATTTGCATGTGTGAGTAACTTTTGGATGACTGTCGGTGTGTAACAGGATGTATAGGTGTATCAATACATATGATGAGTGAGTATATGTATGAGTGACTATATAGAACTGTTGGTGAATGAGTGGATGTGTATATAGATGGTGGAATTACTGAATTGTTTGTTGTAACTGGTATGGGTATCTCCATTTTTTGGAAAATGTTAATTTCTATTTTTGAATATGTGTTTTAAGGGTTACATTACACTGAAAGGAGGCCTGTCACTCTGTCACAAGGATGGTGTCATCAGTGATGTCATGAGTGATGTCACTGACCATGTAATGTGTGATGTAATATGTGACATCATAAGCAGTGCATTTCAGGCGCGCAAGTTATAGTGAGTCCAACTAACTATAACGTGGGAATTTCAATGGTTTTATGTCAGTAAAATTTCCAGGTAACTATAACTGGTGTGAAACCTATGGTTTTTGCAGTGAATTTAATAGTTTTTTTAAATACTAATTCCTAACTATAACTGGTGTGAAACCTATGGTTTTTTCAGTGAATTTCATAGGTTTTTTAAATGATAATTCCTTTCTATATCGAGTTTGTAACCTACTTTTTTTTAATTTGCTGATTTGTGTGAGTATTAATTAGTATTATTTTTTTTATAATAATATTTTTTAAAATATATATTTTTTTATCATTTTTTTTGGGGGCGCTCTGGGTCCGCGCACTGGTAAGCTCTCCGGAAAGCGCACCCAGAGCGCTACTTGCATTTGTGTAAAAAAATATGAATGAAAAGTAAATAATAACGCAAGACATTTTGTACCATACATATAAAAGCAGTTTTTTTGAATAAGGAAATGAAAATAATTTTGCATTTCCGTGAAACTAGCAAAGCGTCACTTTGGGGCGCCGCGTAAGCGCCCCCGGAAGCGTCTACGTTCGCGCCGCGTATGCGCCTCGGAAGCGCCTACGTTCGCGCCGCGTATGCGCCTACGTTCTCACCACGTATCTGACGTAACTGACGTATCTGTAAGTACTTCCGACATAATATGTCATATATTTAATATACCTCGCACAGAGGTTCCTTGCTGCCCAGAACTTTGTCTACCGCTGCAGGAGCAGACCACTTGCCTACCTGCCACCTTCCTGAACATTTCATCGACGTGAGGAGCAGCGCGAGAGCGAGGCCGCAGAGGAGGTGAGAGGTGCGGCCCCGGGACTGCGAGGACCAGCAAGCAACACCAACAGCTGGTCCTCTTCCAGAGGGAGCCGCGCCCCCTCCCAGTGCCACGCCCCCGGCCGCGTCCATAACCTCTCGCGGCCCCCGCTTCGCGGGAGCCGCTCGCACAGAGGTTCCTTGTTGCCCAGAACTTTGTCTACCGCTGCAGGAGCAGACCACTTGCCTACCTGCCACCTTCCTGAACATTTCATCGACGTGAGGAGCAGCGCGAGAGCGAGGCCGCAGAGGAGGTGAGAGGTGCGGCCCCGGGACTGCGAGGACCAGCAAGCAACACCAACAGCTGGTCCTCTTCCCGAGGGAGCTGCGCCCCCTCCCAGTGCCACGCCCCTTGCCGCGTCCATAACCTCTCGCGGCCTCCGCTTCGCGGGGGCCGCTCGCACAGAGGTTCCTTGTTGCCCAGAACTTTGTCTACCGCTGCAGGAGGTGACCACTTGCCTACCTGCCACCTTCCTGAACATTTCATCGACGTGAGGAGCAGCGCGAGAGCGAGGCCGCAGAGTAGGTGAGAGGTGCGGCCCCGGGACTGCGAGGACCAGCAAGCAACACCAACAGCTGGTCCTCTTCCCGAGGGAGCCGCGCCCCCACCCAGTGCCATGCCCCCTTTTACCTCATAGCCATAAAAAAAAGACCACCTCACGCAACGCGGGACGCACGCGGGTCGCAGCCCGGGCGAAGCCCGGGCCAAGGGCGGGCCCGTTGTTGCCCGTTAGTGCCCGGTAGAGACCGGACCGGGCCACCTCCCTTTCATCACTGAAACTTCAGTCAGCAGATAACATCATGCCACCGAAAACCAGGAGTACCTCAAAGACCAAATCTAACCATGCACAGAAGGTAGCTCAAATAACGGGTCCCATTGATCTATTCATCTCACGGACCCACAAGGTAATAAACCAGAGTATTGCCCTGATGGAAAAGAGAGTGTCACTAGACCTCATGAACGCGAACGCAAAACGATCTTCTTTAGGCGCCATAGCAAATGCCACTTCTCCTATTCATCTCAACTCACGAAACTGTTCCCTTCCCGTGACCCTGTCAGCTCCTGACATAAATACAGTGCCTTCTATAGTAGATCTTTCTGTAACACAGACCGAGTCTGACCTCTCATTAACTTCGGATGACTTGGAAGCAACCCCTGACCTGGCCATCTGTCAAACTCAGGAGGATGCCCAGATAAACGTTAACCTGCACCTTCAAGGAGAAAGGGAAGGAGCTATTCCAAAACAAAACCATACAACAACTGCTGAAAATGCAGTAACCACAGCTCCCTGTTCAGATTATGTTATAACTCATCCAAACTCCACAACGCAACAAAACACATTACTCCCCTCTGTAACCAAACTACCTCACTTGGCAATTTCAAATGAGGCTTCCGATAACCTCTGCAGAACGTGCAAAGTCACCTCGCAAGTTCTGACTACAACAAAAGACCTCTTATTTCAATACCTGAAACCCATTCAACTCAGTATTAGAAACATAGAAGCTCAGCTGACTATAATCTCTGCAACACTCCTCGACACTAACACGCACATAGAAATAAAGGGCCAGCGAAATCCACCGCAGCCACCCAAAACGCAATTCCAAGCGCTACCACACAAAGTAGCAAAACGTTCAAATCCAACTACCCTACCCCAAAAAAGTCACAAACAAAATACTGCAAATCAAAACCTGCCATCCACAACGCCCCAACCACAGCGGAGCAAAACCTCTGCTGTACCAAATCAACAAACACAAAACACAGACTCAGTCACTGTAGATACTCCAGGACCATCGACAAATAATAACACCAGCAAAGCTCACCCGGAAAAAAAGCCAGTATCTCTCCCATTGAAACCAGCGGCCTCCCAGCCGTCTCCCAAGAACATCACCAAAAAAACACCAGCAATCAGACGTCCAGCCCACTTGCCCCCGGAAGCCACTCCATACACAATAGTTCTCACAGGCGTACCAGAGTTAACTGATGACACACCTGAAACTGCATGGTCACTTAAAAACAAGGTCATGCAGTGGTTAAGCATTAACAGACCTCTAGAATCCCATCTTTCTGGAGGGATCTCCACAGTCCGCAGGGTAGTCTGGGTAGGCAAAACAACAAAATCGATCCGCGGAGACTGTATTATAGTAACATGCAGAGACCCCTCCGCGGTGGACTACATTTGCACCTGGCCCTCGCTGGAAAAAAAGGGGGGGATCGATGCTCGGCATCTTTCTTTCTTCTATCCCCCAGCGAGACAGCATCGCAATACCCTGCCCTGGTCCTGGCATCAGATCCCCAAAGAACCATGGAACCAAGAGCCATGGAACCAGATGGAGTACACATATGATCACGTAGGCAGAAATGGGCCGAGAGAACGGCCGAGGCAATACTGGCAAGAAAGACCCTGTCAAACTTATGAAGGCTGGCAGGGCCTCCCAACGCAAAACCGTTTTGACTGTCTAGAGATGGTCGATTGACCACTCAGGGAGGAACCTAGACACGCAAAACTCACCACCACACCACAACCAGCTAACTCTATACAACATCTAGCACCCTCAGAGTCCCCTCCTGACAACCATAACAACCCATTCCAGGAATTGCTAACTACTTTCTTAAACATTCCTAAAAAAGGCACCTACACAACCTCTCCACCAGAAGATGAAACTACCTCCGGCTTGTTTCGCCAGTCAACTGTAGCTTCTAAAGTTTCAGTCGAACCCCCTCAGGTCAAACCACGACAACTACCAGAAACCCAGACTGCTAATACCCTGACTACTTCACCACACGTCTCGATGGACACCGCAAACCTGAGCTTCTCCATCGCATACTGGAACATTGCAGGCTTGACCTCAAAAATAACATCGACTTCGTGGCTTGACACAGCAAAGCAACATCAGATTCTGTGTCTGCAAGAAACCTGGTGCACAATCCCATTACATCTTGCGGGTTATAAAACTTTCTTTACCCAAGCAGTACCTGGAAACATGGGCAGACCAAAGGGGGGGGCTCACGACCTATATCGCCAACATCCTCCCTTTCAGAGTGAAATTATTAAAGGAGTCACCTACCTCTCAAATCATGCAAATCATGCAGACAATAGCACCTAAAGGAAATAATCACATACTCATAAACTATTACAATAACTCAGGCACTCTGGAATTCTGGTCAAACCTAGAAGAGATAGCCGCATTTCTAACCCCACTTCAAAACGACAATAACATATCTCCAACTCATCTCATCTGGGGTGGCGACTTCAATTCCCCTTTGTGCCCAAAACACAAAAACGGAAACTGTGGTCTCCAGAACGAACTTGGGAATCCTACCCCCCACTTCGCACATTCGTCATGCGGTAACAAACTCAACGAAATCCTTTTCTCCCTAGATCTAGATTTTGTTAATGAACTAGTTGACCCGCAGCAGGATTACTTACCCACCTTCCATGGGCGAGGCTGCTCCACAACCATTGACTATATAATAGCCTCAAATTCATTCAAAGGGCAACTAACGAACTACGAAATTGGGACAAACCCAATAAGCGATCACTATCCGCTCAGCGTGACAATCCACATGAAACAAGCAGGAGCACACCCTGTAAAGCTTAGTTCCCTCGATCAACACTCGGTGTCCATGAACAAACTGAACGGGTACACAATCAAATGGGCAAAGATTGACCCAGAAGAGATGACACAGAGGATCCTCGGAAAAACACACCATTGGCTATCCAAATGCATGTCCTTGGAGACGCCACCGGAAATAATTGTCAGCTGCTTCCAAAGTATCCAGGAAACAATAAGGGACGAGCTATTTGTCAACTTAAAAAACAAGACCAAGTCTCCCACCACGAGATGGTTTGACACCGCCTGCCGGAAGGCACTCACATCCCTTAAAGAAGCTCTGCGCAAGCCTACGAGAGACCCCCAGGAAATCTCTCACTTGAGGAAAAACTGTAACTCTGCTCGGCAAGACCGCAAAAAACAGATCAAACGAGATCTTTGGCTACGTCTACACGACAGTGCCTAAAGGAAAGATAGCACTGCATTTTGGCAAACCATAAGATCACATTTTTTGGCCAACAGCACTGACCCTGATCACCTTGACGTGGCAATAACTGAGGATGACTGGGTCTCCCATTTTGCAAAAATCTTTGGATCATCATCAGACCCCGTACCAAATAACCCAACACAAGAAGCCCGACCGGAGAAAAACAGCATCTACCCGATCAAGATACGTTTCTCCCTCAACGAAATCATAAAAGCAATCAAGGCTTCAAAAACTGGTAAGGCCCCTGGCCCCGACGGGGTTCCAATGGACTTGTTCCTTTATGACGTAGACTCTTGGTCAAAAATAATCACACGGGTCATGTCAGCAGTAGTTTCAACCGGTCTCTTTCACTCATGGTCAACCTCAATTTTATTACCCATCTTCAAAAAAGGCGACCGCAACGATCCCGCCTGCTACAGACCAATCTCCCTTCTGGACTCCATGGGCAAGATTGCAGGTCGATTACTCCTGGACCGACTACAATCTTGTGCCCGGGAGAACAACATCATAACCGACCTGCAACACGGTTTCCAGAAGGGGCTCGGGACCGTGGAGCAGGCCCTCAATCTTGTTCTCCTGGCTGGAAAATATGCTCGCGCCAAAGGAGGTAACATCTTCCTCGTCTACGTCGATCTAAGCGCGGCATTCGACTGCGTCCAGCATGCGAAGCTTTGGCAAATACTAACCGACCTTGGTGTGGATCCCCCGATACTAACCTTCTTAAGAGAACTTTATACAAACGCCGAAGGTCGAGTACGATTTGGTACCAGCGACGAACTGTCACAACCTTTTCAAATAACGAAGGGAGTAAGACAGGGATGTGTACTGGCTCCCTTCCTGTTCAACCTCTACACAAATGGGCTTGAACAGGCTATGCTGGAAGGGAGCCAGGATCTGCCCCAGATAAATCATCGCCCGATACCCACCCTCCTGTATGCTGACGATTCAGTAATCCTAGCACGGACCTTAAATCAACTTCAGCTACAGCTCAAAAAAATACGTTTACAATGAATATCGGCCCCAGGACTAAAATTTCCAAACCCATAACGGTCAATAACAACAGACTAGAAAAAACCCCGGTCTACCCATATTTGGGCATTCTAGTGGATGACGCAATGAACTGGCAAAAGGCAATCGAAGCCAGAAATTTACATTTCCGCCGTGCAACCTCAGCACTAACCTCTTTCTCGAGGAAACTGGGAAAACCAGCTCCACCTGAACTTTTAAGCATATACTAAGCAAAATGCCATAGTGTGGCCACTTACGGAGCTGGAATTTGGGGCCATGGACGTATTGACCAGCTTCAGGTCACTGAAAATGCCTTTATAAAATACATCCTAGCCCTCCCCCAAAGCTCCCCGATATTAGCCTCACACCGGGAGCTTGGCATGGAATACATTATCGACACCATTCGATGCCAGCCCATCTTACTGTGGCATCGAATATGGTGTAATCCTGAAAGCCATCCAACTCGCTCCCTTATCACTGACTGTTTAGGCCTGACAAACTGGCGGAAAATCCCGTGGCTAAACTATATACGTAATTTCTTCAAAGACCTGGATTGTGAACACTACTTTGACAAACCTCCCTCAGTCGAAGATATTTCCAGGAAACAACTAAAGCAAATGTGTTTGGGTCATCTGAGAGACCTCCGAAACCAGGCAGAGATTACCAAACCACAAAACGGAAAAATCTGTGCACTGCAGCCTGGAAAAGTTATTCAGCCCTACCTGACGTATTTTTTATCCAATTATGAAAAGTTTTTACTTACAAGATTACGCTTTGGTGTCTTCTTCCGTTTGGTTTCATTCCCGGAAATGCAGAACTGGTCCCGTAACTTGATGAGGTGCCCCTGTGACGGAGTCTCCTCACAATCCACGATTCATGTCGTCCTTTTTTGCAAATATTACAAACTAGCAAGGAAAACATGGATCATCCCTATTCTCCGATCCAGTGGACTTAGACAATCCTATCTAGCACTCTCTTACTTGCAATCCTTAAATTCGCCACATGAAGCCAAACTCATAGCGATTTTTCTCAAAGCAACTATAACAACGCGTCGCAATATTTCTAGCTAAATCAGTATTGTTACAAATCGTAAAAACTATTCCACTGTTTTAAATGCCTTTCTTCTACTGTGATTTAATTTTTCTGTGATTTCATTATTTTCTAACTTTTTGCGGTTAAAACTTTTTAATATGTACTTTTTATGTTTATTCAAACTGATAATCGAATAAAAGTTGATGAAACTGAAACTGAAACTGAATATGACGCATGACTAGAAGACTGAAGGCCTCATTTATGAGGCCATGCGTCACTTTAACGCCACCGGAGCGTCACTTTTTGTGACGCACCAGTGCTGTAAAAAATGCACCTTATTCAGTCATATTTACAAAGTGACGCATCTAGATAGAGGTGACGCAGTGAATAAACTGGGTTTTCCCCATGCTGCGCTCCCCGGTCCGCTCCCCGGAGCACGTACCGGGCGCTCCCCGGAGCACGTACCGGGCGCTCCCCACGCACAAATCGAAAAAAATATATACATTTTTTTTGCCCCGTGGGACCCTATTATAGCCCCCACATCAAACCTAGGGAGTCAGGGGGGGTCTACCCTGCCCCCTTATGGTCATTTCCCCCTTTTTTTTTGCCACCTCTTGTGTCTCGTAACCTACCGAGACACAAGATGGTGGCCGCTCCGGACTGTTTCAAATGTTTACAGACACCCGTGAGCCAATCAGCTTTCCGTGCGCAAGTCGCGTAGCGCGCCCGGAGCGCTCCCCGGAGCGCGTCCCGGGGCGCTGTCATAGATATATATATTTTTTTGAACCAAAATTACTCAAAAACCACTGGAGCACATATCTTGAGACATAGCAAAGGCACATCGGGCTACCAGTCCCTACAATTTTGCCAAGTTTGGTGGAAAACCATTCAGCCGTTTGGTCTAAAAGTCAGTTCGACCGTCCTAAGGAAATTAACATGGGGAAAACATGTTTTGGGACCCCCCTTTTATCTCGGCCCCTACTTGACGAACCCCCCCAAAACTTTCAAGGAAGAACCGGAGCTCCGCGAGGCAAATTTGAGGAAATTTTCAGGCAGATTCGTCAACCGGCGCCAAAGCTATTCCAAATAGAATTTTGAGATTTTGCATTGAAAAAAATCCTAACTATAACTACCAGTAGGTAATATATATATATCCTTGTTAAATATGCTATCAAGGACCGTGCTAAACTGGTCGCTGAAATAGACAAAACATTGGAGGAAATAAGTAAAATCATCAGCAAGGAAGCCTTGGAGGAACATATGACCAACTTGATGAAAAAAGTGGACAAGTGGGAAGAGGAAATAACAGCAAAGAAACAGCGAAAGTTTCTAAGAGACTATAAAGACTATCAGGCGGGAAGAACATTGACATTTCATCGCAAATACGATCATCTCTTTGAAAAGAGGGACAAATCCAACGCCCCTCAAACAGAAGTTCCCACACCTACAGAAGAAATAACTGAGAGCGATGTTTCAGATGGAAACCTGTCAGATGCGTCCACATCAGCAATAAGTCAAGAAGCCACACCTAAACAACAAAAGAAATCGAATAATTTTTTATTGCAGTTCCAGGTCATGAGCCAAAACCGGACAGAACACCATCAAGATTGAGGGGCTCAGAGAGGACGTGGACGAGGAACCAGAGGAAAAACCAGAGGAAAAACCAGAGGAACAGGCAAGCAAAACGGAGGAGGAACAAACGAAAGAAGAACTCCCATGGGAATGGATACCAGGAGCCGCACTCAAAGAATATGACAGTTGTTAATCTATCTGAGAGACCACTCTCCAAAGTAGAGGAAGAGACTCTAGCACTTGGCTTATCCTTTTGTCCCTCGTCTAATTTGAACTATGCTCAAACAAGGATTGACCTCTTTTTGTTCTCCCGCAAACTTAAGCTGAAAAAATGGTTCAACACTGCAGTACGAAATCCACGAAACGTGAGTAATCCTAACATTATAAGCACCATTGATGTGGGTGACATTGACTTACTGAATGTAATATATCCCACCCAAGACAGATTGGGAATGACAACTGATCAAACTCCTGATTGGGAAGGATGGGTAGAGGATATGAGTGGAAATCCAGGCAGTACATTTAAGCCCAAGTCGATTTTCCTCCCCAATGTTCAAAGCGAAGCTATTGACATTTTTGAGAGAGGTGTCTTAAAAGACTTGAAAGATATAAGATATGTTAAGACACCCTGGGATGAGAAGAATCTAACTGAATTACAAGTAAATGCACTTATGGATTTGAAAAATGATTCTAGCATTGTCATCCGACAATCGGATAAGGGTGGCAATGTTGTCATTCAGGACAAACAGAAGTATATAGCGGAAGGTCAGAGACAGTTAAGTGACAAGGAATGCTATTCCAGGAGCAATATGACTGAAGTATTGGGATCTTACATCAAGTATAGAAGCCTATTAACAGACTGGTTAGACAGAGGATTACTGGAGGATGGGGAATACAAATATTTATACTGCGCCCACCCCAGAATCCCTGTCTTATACTTACTCCCAAAACTTCATAAAAATATGGTGGACCCTCCGGGAAGACCTATAGTTTCTTCAATAGGATCTTTCTTGGAGAACACTTCCAGGTTTATTGATTTCTTCTTAAGACCGTATGTTATCGCATTGCCCTCTTACCTAAAAGACACAACACACTTCTTGACGGTGATTGATGGGATGCACTGGGAGAAAGACTACCTTTTGGTCTCACTGGACGTTAGCAGTCTATACACCTGCATAAGACATGATCTTGGGCTAGAGGCTATATAGCATTTCTTTAAAACGAGATCCACAACCTATTACCATCATTCGCAAATGCTGTTAAAAATGATTGAAGTCTGTTTGACTAATAATTTCTTTTATTTTGATGAGGACATCTATAGACAGTCACAGGGTACGGCCATGGGAACCTGCTTCGCCCCCAGCTACGCGAATCTTTTCATGGGCTGGTGGGAGGAGCGGGTTGCCATGGAGATGGCCGAATTTTCCAACATTACCCTGTGGCTGCGCTATATTGATGACATTTTTTTTTATTTGGAGGGGCACAGAAGAGACAGCAACATCCTTCGTAGCCAAGTTGAACAACAACAATTTAAATTTATATTTCACCAGCAACATCAGTAGCAAATCTATAGAATTTCTAGATGTTCTGGTAGAAGTGAAGGATGGGATGATTACATCTAAACTGTACCGGAAGAACACAGCCGGGAACAGTATTCTGTATGCTGACAGCAGCCACCCCTCCAATCTGATACGCAGTATCCCCTATGGGGAATTGCTGCGGGCAAAAAGAAATTGTAGTGATGACTCATCTTTTGAACATGAACAAGAAGTTATGTGTAAAAGATTCCTTGAGAGAGGTTATAGTAAAAACATCATTAACAAAGCAAAACTCAGGGTGAAATCTCTAAAAAGGAATGACTTACTGTATCCTAAAGTGCAAGAAAATAAAGATGATGACACTGTGAGATTCATCACCACTTTTTCAGGGCAGGCTAATTCTGTAAGACACATCTTAAAAAAACACTGGCATGTGTTGTTAACTGATACTCATTTAAGTACCAACTTGAGCAGTAATCCTCAGATCACTTTCAAAAAAAGTAAAAGTTTAAGAGATGAATTAAGTCACAACCATGTAAGATCCAGGGATGTGTCCAATACTAGAAGACCGGCTGGTTTTCGCTGTTGTAAAAAATGTAAAGCCTGCAAGAACAGCACAGACTGCCAGACTCTGCCTATACCCAATCACAATAGAGAATTCGTGATAAAAAAGAACCTGACTTGTACTACCACACACTGTATATATGTACTCATTTGTCCTTGTCAGAAATGGTATATAGGCAGCACAAAACACGAGGCAAAAAAGCGTGTGCTTGAGCACTTAAGAGCTATTAAAAACAAGACCAAACAGTACCCTGTTTCTCGTCACTTTGCTGAATTCCATTACAGTGACGAGAACCAGGTGCGATTGGTGGTGATTGACAGTGTCGACCTTGGTGTGAGAGGGGGGAACCGAGAATTGTCGATGCGCAAATTGGAATCGAGATACATTGTTGAGCTCAAAAGCCTTGCCCCTAATGGGCTGAATATCAGTGAAGAGCTGGCAATTCATTTACATGAATGATCGATATGTTTTATTGTCTGAATACAGTTTGCTACAAAGGATTTATGTCATGTATTTAATTTCAGATTGATTATGAGCACTATCACTTATAAGGACAACTGATGGTTAGAAGATCAAGGCCAAAGCTCCATGAACACGTAAACAATATGTTTGAAGTAGGTGACATATGAACTGGTAATAGCCCACTGGGGCGAGACTCCACCTTGCAACCAGCCCACTGGGGCGAGACTCTGAGAGACAACAGTGTCAAATTTAAAGACAGTGGGAATTGAATCGCTTTACCTTGCATTATTGAACTACCAGTTGTGTTTAATATACAGACAATATTATAAACTTATGTCACTTATCAGGACATGTTTTAAAACGTGATAGCGTGCGGAAATTGCATGTTACAAGATGGCCGCCACAGTTGATGGCAAAAATCACGTGAGGTGTGGTGTTGTTTCTAATGTATTTAAACATGGTGGCACTTTGTGACTACGAGCGTGATCAAGGGTTCATCCCCGAAACGCGTCGTTTTTCCCGTTGCTGAAATAAACTAAGCAAAAGCACTTGAGGAGTCCGAGTGGTTCTTTCGAGAATATTAGAACCTGGGAGTGTATATATATATATATATATATATATATATATGTATATATGTATATATATATATATATATATATATATATATATATATATATATATATATATATATATATATATATATATATATATATATATATATATATATATATGTAAGTGATGCCGATGGCACAACCAGCACTTTGAAACAACGAGGAATTACACTGGAATAAATGAGGGAAAAAGAAATCAGTCGATGGTGGGAAGCCACAGTGCTTCAAAATTACCTGGATGTAAACAGGATAACGAGAGGCCTGAGAAAATGTATAATCCCCACATTGGCAAATCCTAGACCTGAGCTACTGAACGATTGGACAGAAAATACTAATCCAATCAAGAGTGCATGGATAGAGCACATGGAACTAACAACTAAAATCAAGGGCATAATGGATGAATTTGAGAAAGAAATAGATCAGGAAGCCGTTAAGAAAATACTTAAGCCAATTGTAGACGCCTCAAGACCCATGAAAAGGATGTAATAGAGCACAAACAACGCAAGTTCCTTTGGGATGAACTGGATTAGGCAGTAGGAATGATTCCGACATTTGCCAAAAAAGTGATAAAGCCCACCAATAAATTGCTAAAGATAGAGCACTTGGAGCAATGGAGCAGAGAATATCAGACTAAGGCATGGAAGAGAGCTCTGAACCCGGATCGTTGGAAGACCTGAGAAACAAGATGGCACCAAAGATTTCATTTGCGATGCTACAAAAAGAAAATGAACACTCATTTCAGGCAAAACAGAGAGGCAAATGAAGGGGCACAAAAGTGAAAGTCAGAGAAGAAGGCAATGTAGGCAAACAAACAGTGGAATGGGAATACTGAGCCAGCAAGGAAAGAACAAGTTATGGCAGTACAATCGAAGGAAGTAACGGTAATAAACCTCTATAAAACACAAATCTAACATGAGAACATTGAGGCTCTTAAAAGTGGACTATCCATTTGTCCTACATGACAAGTAAATTATGCACAATTAAGGATTTATTTATTTATGGTTGTTAGGAAGTTGAAATTGTACAAAATGCATGCATTACGTCCAAACAGGGAAACAATTGATGTGACAAAAACAACGACATCTCGCCAGACTGCCCTTACAATAAGAGACCTTGAGATATTACAAACAGTACACAATTTAGAAGGAATGGAAGAGACCACAATCATATCTAGTAATTCCAATGACTCTCTAGATCCCACTAACATTGACTATATTAACAACATCCTTGGTATCGACACAGGGGGAACTGAGGTGACGAATTTTAGAATGCCATCTAGATCCATACCCCAACTACCCCAAGACAATATTGACGTATTCTCAGACACAATTGCAGAGAACATTTTGAAACTAAGTAGATAATACTTGAAACAGAGTAACTTGAACAAGAGACAATGGAACACATTAACTGGGTTACAGAAAGATCAGACAGTAGTAATTAAACCCTCTGAGAAGGGGGGCAACATAGTGATAATGTGTAGAGAGAACTATGTAAAAGAGGGACTCAGACAGGTGAGGAATAGCACCTGTTACGGTAGAACTGACAGAGAATATTTCCAAAATGTAATTACACACTATAAAGAAAGACTACTAGAATAGCATGAACACCAACTACTCAGTTGGGATGAACTACAGTTCTTATAAAATGAAACACCTACTATCCCCACACTCTACCAGTTACCAAAGGTGCATAAGGATGCACTAAACCCACCAGTTCGTCCTATTGTTTCCTCAAAAAATAGTATTTTTGAGAATACTTCAATATATGTAGATCATTTTCTGGCGCCATATGCACAGAATTTGGATTACTACATCAGAAATATGCAAGAATTCATCCAAAAATCCAATAATCTGTGTTGGGACAAGGAATGTTGGCTAGAGTGCTTAGACGTGGAAAGTCTGTACACTAGTATTAGGCATCAAGATGGAATGAATGCCTGCAAATACTTTCTCAGAATGAGAGTTGCTAAGGTACTACAACACACACAGATGAACATGGAAATTATCGAAACTTGTCTAAAGGAGAACATTTTCCTCTTTGAAAATACATTCTATAAGCAAATACAAGGAACAGCCATGGGGACATGCTTTGCCCCCAGCTATTCCAATCTTTTGGTGGGCTGATGGGAGGAGCACGTCCTATGGAATCAAGATCAGAATAGATTAATTGATCAAATAAGTGTGAGGCTCAGGTATATTGATGCTGTCTTCCTCGTTTGGGAGGGGAGCGAGGAAGACCTTGAAATCTTTTTATCTGTCATCAATAACAACATCAATCTGAGATTCACCATGATTTACAGCCAGGAAACAGTGGATTTCCTTGATATCAAAGTTTCTCTCAAAAATGGCACACTCCAGGACTGATCTCTACAGGAAGAACACTGCTGGCAACTCGATCCTCCTTTAGGATCTATCATCCAATAAGCTACTGCTGTAGTATCCCCTATAGCAAGTTTTGTCAGAGCCAAAATAAACAATAGCACCAATTAAGGCTATAGGAGAACCAAACAGGACAGATCGCCTTAGTGCCAGAAAGTATCCTATGAAAAGCCTTATAAAAGCTAGCATAAGGGCTGATGAAAAATTGAGAGATGAACTTTTACAAGGAAAACCACACATACCAAGTGAACCTGACAAAGAACCGATACAATTTATCACCAAGTTTACATGTCACACAAACAACTTATGCAGGACCTTAAAGAGTAGATGGACAATACTAACACATGATACCACCTTGAGAACGGAGATAGGCAAATACACCCAACATCACTTTTAAGAGAAATGTTTCCATAAAAGACATGTTAGTACACAGCCATTACACAAGTAACAGATAAACTTGGTTGCAAAAGAGTTGAGGTTTCAGAAAATGCGGTCACTGCAAGGCATGCAAATTCAGCCCTAATGTCTATGAGATTACCTTAGACAGGATTAGGAAGAAACACTGTATCACTAAACTAATCACATGTGAAACAGACTATGTAGTATATGTAATCATCTGCCCATATGACAGATGGTATATAGGGTTGACTACCTTTCCCATACAAAAGCATATACTCGAACATTGGCATGCCATCACAAATGCAGACATGAGCTACAGCACAGCACGACACTTCAGGGAACACCGTGATGGAGACTGGACAAAAGCCAGATTGTTTGGCATTGATACAGTTGTGAAACACCCTAGGGGTGGCAACAGAGCTACTGCATTACACAGAATGGAATCTAGGTACATACTACAAGCAGGAAGTCTCGCTCCACATGATATGAACCAGGACGAAGAACTTTACACACACTTGTAAATTAGAAGCTCCTATGCGTAACTCATTTTTCTTTTCTTTTGATGATATTTCTAATTGTCACAAATGTATATATTTCTTTCTGTAGACATATCACATTCATCATCGATATTATTTTCTCCTCTTATAATGGTTTCCCAAGATGCAACACAAAGAAGACTGTACTTAGGTTGTACTTACGTTATGCTGGTATACTAAATTGTTCTTTTTCTCCCTTATAGACATTTTGGAGCTTGCATGCACATCGGCTGGTAGCGTTAAGGAGACTATGGAAGGCGACCCCCATGTGGCAACACCTTTTTTTATTCACTGAGGTGGAAGTACGATTTAGTTTCATTTGGGTACTATACCCTTAAGCACAGCAGCATTTGTTTGTCAGTTTTGAATTAGGGCACTAGACTCTAACAAGAAATTTTGTATCAAAATATAATTCAGAAACGACCCAAACATAGGTGAACAACTGTCATAGAAACTGTACTATACCTAATATATGGTGGCTAAAGTCAATATTATTGGTAACGCTTAGTTTATTAAATAACAGCTTTTGTACGTCATTGATAAAGTTTTTGTTGACAAAAAGTTGAGGAGAAATCACAGAATGTGAAGTATTTTGTTTATGTTTACTTGAACGCATTTTTCCACGTTGTATAAATGCAATGAACATAGAAAAACAGGGTTATGTGAAAAAGTTTGTCAGATCGAAACGCGGCAGTTTCGTTTGCCAAATAAATACCAGGGATCAAATACTACTGCTTTGGTGTGGCTGTTTTCTCAGGAGTGACAGGCAAGGCAGAATGCACGTGGAATATACATATATATATTCACTGAAAAAACTACAGGTTACAGGGACGTTAGAGTTAGGCTCAGGTTTAACTCGTACAAAACATAGAAATTCAGCTGGTATAGTTACCTGAGCTAACTATAACATATGCCTCTGCAATGCACTGCTTATGACCTCACATATTGCATCACTCATGACATGGTCAGTGACTTCTGTAATGACAACATCCACAGAAACAACCACACACCCACTCCTACCCCATAGAACCTCTCATACACCCAATCCCAACCCCACATAACCCCTCACATACCCATTCACAGACCCATACCAGTACTCACATAACCAGACTCATCCAAAGAGCGACTCACAAATCCACTCACTCACACAGCCACTTACATACCCACTAAGTCACCCATACAGCCACTCATGCACCCACTCACTCACCAATACAACCACTCACATATACATACAGACAGATACTTCCACACCCACTCCTACCCCATAGAACCTCTCAGACACCCAATCCCAACCCCACATAACCCCTCACATACCCATTCACAGACCCATACCCGTACTCACACAACCAATGACTCATCCAAAGAGCCACTCACAAATCCATTTATTCACACAGCCACTTACATACCCACTAAGTCACCCATACAGCCACTCATGTACCCACTCACTCACCAATACAACCACTTGCATATACATACAGACAGACACACACCCACTCCTACCCCATTGAACCTCTATGGGGGTAGGAGCAGCTAGGTGGCTTGCTGAGCTGCGCTGCCTGCCCCTAAGTGTAACAGAAGGACGTGCAGTATGGAAAGATTTATCCCAGTGAAGAGTAAAGAGCGGTGCAGCGTGTCCAGATTTTCTCTTTTTTAACCACCTCTCGGACTGTAGTAAAAAGTGATTCCGTTTGCAGACCACAGATGGGCTCTAAACACCCTGCACAGAATAGTCAAAGGCAGAGGAGTCTGCACAGATATCCTCTTTTATTTTAAACCCCTCACAGTGTAATAAAAAGCAGTGCAGTGTGTGCACATTAGCTTTCCTGTCAACAGCCCTCATAGAGCAGGGAAAAGCAATGCAATTTACAGATTGTCTCGCTTCTCAGAGATTATTAGTAAGCTGAGCACAAATTTCTCACAAAGTAGCAAAAAGCAGTGCCGTTTTCACAGACATCTTCTTCAAAGTGCAGTAAAAAGCAGAGCAATGTGTACCGATTTGTCACAGTGCAGGGTGCACAGACTACTCATAGTGCAGTACAATGCATGGCCACATGCACAGATCGCTCATAGTGCAAATAGCCGTGCAGCATGCACTGATTCCACACGGTGCAGTAATATGCAGAGCAGTGTGCACATATTTCTCTCAGTGCAGTTGCATAGACTTCTCGTAGTGCTGCAAGATGCACTACAGTGTGCACAGTTTTCTCTTAGTGCTGTACGATGCAGTGACGTGTGCACAGATTTCTTATAGTAGTAGGATGCAGTGTGTTCAGATTTCTCACAATGTAGTAAGATGCAGGGCAGTGCACATAGAATCCTCACAGTACAGTTAGAAACAATGCAGTGTGCATAGATTATTCATAGTGCAGTAAGATGCAGTGCAGCATGTACAGACTGCTCATAGTGCAGTATATAAAGTGCAGTCTGCACAGATTTCACACAGTGCAGTTAGGTACAGTGCTGTGCACTGACATAGACTTGTCATAGTGCAGTAACATACTGTGCAGCTTGTACAGACTGCTCATGGTGCAGTATATACAGTGTTGCGTGATGCAGGGCACATTACAATAAGATGCAGTGTAGAGTGCAAAGATTCTTCACAGTGTTGTAAAGATGCAGTGCAGCAGCACATATTCCTCATGCAGTAAAATGGAGGGCAACATGCAGTGATTTCCATCGTGCAGTGAGATGCTGTGCAGAGATTACTCATAGTGCAGTCAGTTGCAGTGCAGTGTGTACAGATCCCTCACAGTGCAGTAAGATGCAGTGCACAGACCTCTCATAGTGCAGTGAGATGCAGTGTAGCGTCCGCAGATTATCTATAGTTCAGTAGGATGCAGTGCAGTGGCTCAGAAGTCTCAAAGTATATTAAGATGCAGTGGAATGCACAGATTTATTATAGTGCAGTAGACAGAAATCCAGTGTACACAGATTCATCACAGTGCAGTAAGATGCAGTGCACAGATCCCCTCTTTAACATAAATAATGCCCACAAACACCCCCAGGGTAGAAGGAAAGCCCCCCAGGGGCCCCGGATAGAAGAGCTCAGCTCAGGCCCTCAGGGGCCCCCGGATAGAAGAGCCCAGTTCAGCCCCAGGGGCCCCTGGATAGAAGAGCCCAGAAATGCCTCAAGGGCCCTGAATAGAAGAGCCCAGCTCAGCCACCGGGGCCCCCGGATAGAAGAGCCCAGCTCAGCCCCCCCCCAGGGCCTCTGGATGGAAGAGCCCAACTCAGCCCCAGGGGCCCCGGATAGTTGAGCTCAGCTCAGCCCCAGGGCCCCCGGATAGAAGAGCCCAGCTCAGCCCCAGAGGCCCCAGGATAGGAGAGCCTAGCTCAGCCCCCCCAGGGGCCCCAGGATAGAAGAGCCCAGCTCAGCCCCCAGGGGACCCGGGTAGAAGAGCCCAGCTCAGCCCCAGGGGCCCCAGATAGAAAAGTGCAGCTCAGCCCCAGGGGCCCACGGATAGAAGAGCCCAGCTCAGCCCCAGGGGCCCCGGATAGTAGAGCCCAGCTCAGCCCGAGGGGGCCCAGATAGAAGAGCCCAGCTCAGCCCCAGGGCCCCCGGATAGAAGAGCCCAGCTCAGCCCCAGAGGCCCCAGGATAGAAGAGCCCAGCTCAGCCCCCCAGGGGACCCGGGTAGAAGAGCCCAGGTCAGTCCAGGGGCCCCGGATAGAGGAGCCCAGCTCAGCCACAGGGGCCCCGGATAGAAGAGCCCAGCACAGCCCAAGGGGCCCCGGATAGAAGAGCCCAGCTCAGCCCAAGGGGCCCCTGGATAGAAGAGCCCAGCTCAGCCCAAGTGGCCCCCGGATAGAAGAGCCCAGCTCAGCCCCAGGGGCCCATGATAGAAGAGCCCAGCTCAGCCCGGCTCCTGCAGAGATTCCCTCCAGGATTATTCAGTCTATTTCTATAAACACAGCAGAAGGTGCTGACAATCTCCTACCTGAGCAGAGATCTGTGCAGACGTGTCCAGGCTCTCTCCTCCCCCTAGGGGGCTGGGGGGGGGGGGGGGCATATCTGGGGTCTGAAGATGAAGGTAGCTGCACAGAAAGGGGGTCCTCCCACCTCTGCAGAGGCCGAAAGTGATGTCGCCACAGCTGCTGGTGCTGTCTCTGCCGCCGCTGACCCGGAAGAGGAAACCCTTTTCCTTTTCAAACAACATACAGCTCCATGGGATTTATCAGCAGGCGAGGAGCGCCCTCTGGTGGCCGCTGAGGGAACCGCCGCCTCCAGGCTCCAGCAGTGAATTGGAAATGACAGCCTGAGTTTCATTAAATATTTGAAAATGTAAGAAACTGCTAGAATTAAACTGGTCAACGTTTTTCTGTTTTTCTATTAGTCCTGTTTCTGTGGGTAATTCTTTATATATGTTAGGGCTGTGTATACTCAAACAACATTCCAACTCTGCCCCAAATTAAGTGTTGCATGTGTCTGCATTGTACACCACCTCACTCCCTTCAAGGTTTCACTTATAAAATAAAGAAAGAAGTAGAGTGTAGTATCAATAAATTCAAAAGACCGAACAATCAGGTTTGAGTCTCACAGATTTCTCCCTCAGCGGATGGTGTCATGGCAGTGAGTGAACGGTGCCGGGTCTGAGGATTAGAGGGTATTCCAGCACTAACAAATGTCAGAGTTCTGCATACAGGCTCCTATTAGAGTTACCACCTGCCTTTTGGTCATGTTTTAAGATTTTGCAACGGCCCCGATATTATTCTTCAATAAGACTTTGTATAAAAGAATTTGTATTCATTATTAACATGGCTTTGCTGTCTTTGTTTTCTTTAACTATCAGTCGGAATTCATTAAGGCAGCTCTAGAACACATTTTTAAGTGATTTCTGCTTATATTTGATATTCTACATTTGCACTGATTAGAGGAAAACATACCAGTGTTAGGTAATCTTCCTCATTTTGTACTGCAAGGAACATTAACTTACTGGCCATGCCAGTAAAAGACCGGCCAGGTGGTATCCCTCTCTCCTATCATAAGTCACTCCTCGACCACGCACCATCAATGTGCGGGTGCAGGAGGGCTTCGTAGCACTGTCAGGCAAGTTGCATTTGTTGCCTCAGCAGTGACATCAGATCCAACACACACACACACATCAGAGCCTTCAAGTCTCACTCATCATGAGTGACACTCACACATTTAGAGGTCGTGCTGAAGTGTCACTCACACCTAGCTGAATCTTATAACTGGGAGGGGGTCCTAGTACTCCATTTGTGACTTTGCTCGCACTTCTACGGTGTGCAGAGTAGCCGCTTACAACCAAAGAGGGAGACACTATTCACTTCCTAGAGTTCAGCAAACCCACTGTCCTACATTTTGATAACACTACATTTTCAATATTTCCCCTTGCGGCTGCACAGATTATACTTTCCGTGTAATGTTAATTTAGATGTCTGTATTAAGGATTTGGATGTTACCTGTGTAGTCATCATTCCTATCATTGCACTAATGTCTCTTCCTCTGACATTATCAAAGACAAATGTTATGTGACATCACTTCCTGTGAGGTCATCAATAGGATAGTTTATTTTTGCTCCTAAGAATCTCAAAACCTTGAGCTCTGTGAAGCCCATACATGAGCGCTCATCTGGAGTAAGGGGGAGGAGAATGCTCTTAGCTCAGAGATGAAAGCGCCTGGAAGCAGTGGAGGCGCTACCCTGACACGTCCCTGACAAGCTTTGTTCTCAGCATGCACACCAGAAGAGTGCTGATCTCTGCAAAAAGAAATGACATGTTTGTTTCAATTTAATTACACTTCACGTCAGTGATGTTCAACTTTACAATGGTCACAAAGTGGTTCCTCGCTTATGTTCCTCCGAGTACCTTCAGTCTCCTGATTTTCACACTGTGCTGTTTCTGCAATGACATTGTCCTTAGAAGAGCACACTGTCTTTTCTGAGTGAGAAGTAAAACTTATGTTTCCTGGAGAAAGTGGTTAAAGCCATTGTCTGTTTCTGCTGAATCTTGGATTTGACTAAAGTGAGTCAAATTCTGTGCCGAGGTGGGTTCACTCAGAGAAGCCCAACAAAATGTACATTGACGCTGTATGTATCTGGCTTTCTATATGGTTTGCCTATTAGGTGGTCATTCGATGCACAAAGATCAGGGGTTCCCCAAAAGTGTACAGGGCTCAATGTAAATCCCAAAGTGCTCTATTAGTGGGAGTGCGGGCGAGCAGCCTTAGGCCTCACACAGAGAGTGGAAGACATTTATTGCACAACATTGACCAATAAAGGACACACGGCTCAATAAGGAGATCCACACCACTTTTGGAAAAATATAATTTGTTTGTATTTTATTTTAAGACCAAGATCTTCGCAAAAAGGTAAGTATGTTTTTAAATAAAAATACTTTTAGCTTTTAAAAGTTGGCATTTACAATATGTTTGAAGCAGTTCAATGTTTTCTATGGTGAAAACAATAATGAAGTTTAACAGGTAAGTTCCCCACTTACAAATCCAGTACCTGCGGCAGTTACAATTTGGGAAGCATTCAAGGTAGTGACTTGAGGAAATACCATGGCTCAGATTAGGCGTAACCCGAAAATTGGAAGAGAGAGTGTTAGAGCTGGCAGCCTTGGCATGGGTTTCCCCTGAATTTTTTTCCTTTGCCTCCTGTGTTTTACTGTGTGTTCGATTTTGTTTTTGCTGGTCTAGATCCTTTGGGTTACTGCTGTCCAGTGCCCAAGTGCAAGTGTTCCCTCTGTAAATTGTTATCATGGGTTAGTGTTTCCATATGTGGGTTACTGTTAAGTCCCTAGTACAGTGCACTGTGTGTGCCCAGGGCCTGTAAACCAAAAGCTGCTAGTGAGCTTGCAGCACTGATTGTACCATCCACACATGCAGCCTTGCAAAAGTGTCTCACGCCTACCATTGCAGTGCCTGTGTGTACTCTAGTACTGCTATGTCGACCCCGCAAGTGGACCCACTTGCCAGGCCCTAACCTTCCCTTTTCTTATTAGTGAGTCAGTTATGGGAGAGCTGGACTTCCATGTAGCGGAGAGAGAGTTTATAAAATGTGGACTTTCAACCAACAAATCAGGTCTGCAAAATGAGGTGGGGGAAGATAGTGCCGGAGACCTTTTTAGATAAATTATATACGAAGGGTGCTTAAGATATTAAATTGTGTCTTGATTCCCAGGCTGAGGCTGGTGTGACAATAGGGTCTTTAGGAAAACTTGTCAAGTGGATTGCAGAAAGTTTAATGGGGAGAGGAAGGATAGGGATATTAGAGGGGGAAAAATGGTTCGACGCAGACTGTTCTAAATCCCACAAAGCTCTAATGGGTGGTTTAAAATATAAACCCGAGAATGAAGAACAGATAAATGCATGTAGGAAAGCCTATACATTGGCCATAAATCAAAGGAAAGACAAGATACAGGAACAAGCATGGCACAATCTGAATCAGGTTAGTGTTTTTTTTTTTTTTTTTTTTTTAATCCTCATTTTGCGATTGTATAGATAAGGAGGTTTCGGGAGTCTGATGATCTTTCGTTTTCCTTTGCCTTCACTGCCCCATCATTGTCGGATGTCTTTGGGGAGTATCCCTTTCGATGTCATGATTCAAAAGTTTTCTCCACTCACCCTTTATTGTGTTCAATAATTCTATTGATTGGAAGGGGAGCTAGCCAACTTGGCTACTCTGCAGTAATAATTCTGCCTAGAATTATTGTCGTCGCCTTAATCATTGGATTTTATTTACCAGTGGCCCAGTAGGAGTTAATGATTTATTTGAAAAAACTGTTCCCAAATTTCCCAGAAATGTATTCTTTTGGAGTATTTCCCTTTCCTATCAAGTTTGTTTATTTTTATTATAGAGTTTAGCCAATTTGCATGAGTTGGTGGTACTGGTTTAACCCAGTTAATACAGATTTCTCTCCGCGCTAGCAGTATCAGAACGAACAGTAAACTTTCCTGTTTTTTACTTAGTTTAATCATGCCAGCATCTATGTTGTTATATATCCCAAAGATAATAAGAGGGGTACTTACAGTTATGTGGGATCCCAATACCATATTCAATGTCTTACCAATCTCGAGCCAGTAGTTGGATAGTGCGGGGCACTTTTGAAACATATGTGTGTCATCCGCTCTTGCTTCTCCACACTTAGGGCAAGACTTGATGTTGGTTCCTTTAAATTTTGACCGTTTTTTTGTGTCCAATATGCTCGATGGATCGTGAACAAATGGTTCCTCTTTAGTAAAGCTGCTTTTAAACAGGACCAACATTTTTCCATACATTTTTGCCAAACGAACTGTAAGTCCAAATACTGATCAGGCATGTCTTTCCTCCATATCATTTCCGGGACTAAAAAGTCTTCTTCTCCGGACTCAATGAGTGCCCAGTACCATTTTGATATTTCTTTCTTTATTGGTGTTATTTTTATCATTTAATTTTCAAGATTCTCGTTGCCCCTTTTATCCTCTGATAACGATTTGGCCCAGTTGGTTAGTTGATAGTATTAAATTCTGACATCTTGCCATCTGTAAGTTCGTATAGTAGATCCCACAAGATTATCTCATTGTCTACTAACAATTGGCCCCATCGTTCTATTCCTGCTGTTTTAAGTGGTACCGATAAAGAGTCTTTTAGACATTCTGGTGTCCCTAGAGAATTCCATTTGTGCCTTCGTACTATAGTATGGTATGTTTACAGTGCTTCTAATCTGAATCCAGGGCCTAGCCGCGTTTTGTAACATCTTAAGTTTTATTTTTTTTAAACATTTTGGGTGGCCAAACTTAAATAGGAAGTGGTCTGTTCTTTCAGTCATATTCTGTAGGAAGCTTGGGTAATTTTGATGTTTTCTCAGTAGTGGTCTAAAGTTCTTAAATTGAAATGACCTATAGTACTCAAATAAATCAGGACTAGCTATTCCGCCTTGCTCTTTCCTCCTCCTAAGTTTGTTCCAGGCTATTCTCGTGCCTTTTGACGCCCAGATAAAGCTTGCTATTTCGCCCTGGATCTTCTTTAAGGGTTCTTTTTTGAACTCTAATGGAATTGTATTGAAAAGGTAAGTGAATTTAGGGATAATGGTAATTTTTATTACGTTGGATCTTCCTAAGAAGCTTAGTGGCAGACCCGTCCATACTTTAAAGAGTCTTCTCATTTCCTTGGCAATTATTGTCCAGTTTAGTTGTGGGACTTTTTCAATTTCTTTTACCAGCATAATTCCTAGATATTTTATTTTATCCCTACTGTATGGTGTATTAGGGTTGATGTTCCAACTCATCACTTCAGTTTTTTCTTGATTTGTTAAGTAACCTGAAGCTTTACCAAAGTTGTTCATTATATCTTCTATTACTTGGTGAGTGTCTTCATAATTATCTGTGAATACCATCAGGTCATCCGCATATAATGCTACCTTTTTTGACCAATTTTGATGTTTAAAGGGTGTGATTAGAGGATTATTTCCAATTGAGCAGGCCAACGGTTCGATATAGAGATTAAAAAGTAGCGGTGACAGCGGGCAGCCTTTCCTTGTACCTCGTTGTATTTCGATGTTACTAGTCAGATTCCCGTTAACTATTATTTTTGCTCTTGGTTTGTTATATATTTCCCTTACCATAGGACCAAAGCTTTTCCCCAAGTTCTTTTTTTCAATGATTTCGTTTAGGAAAGCCCAGTTGACTCTATCGAACGCTTTGGCTGCATCGTAGGTGATTATGGTAAGGGGAAGTTTTTCACAGGTGGCTACATCTATTGCTGCAAATAGTTCATGGATGGTCTCATGAACGTTCGCTGTTTCTATGCTTCGCAGACCTGACCAGTGCCTTCGACCTGGTCGACCATGGCCTTTTTTGATTAACCTTGTTGAACATGGGTGCCCCACAGGATATCATCTATTTCTTGGCCCAACTTTATAGGAATCTTACGGCTAAGATACGCTACGGGCAATCGGGGGAGTGTACACCCAGTATTAAAGTAGGTTCCGCAATTAGGCAGGGATGCGTCCTTGCACCTCTTCTTTTCTCCCTTTTTATTAATGCAATCGAGTCAGAACTGCGGACCATCAGTGCGGATGCTCCGACTGCTGACGGCCTTTCCATCCCAATATTGCTTTACGCGGATGACGCGGTTCTGCTCTCACAAACCCCTCTTGGGTTGCAAAAACTTATGAATAAATTTGCAGATTTTATTAATGGGAGAAAATTAAAAATTAATAATTCAAAAACTTTTATAATGCCCTGTGGGAAGAAAATTAAAAACTTAAGGCCCTTTACAGTTATGAACCAAACTATAAAAGTGGTGGATACATTTTGTTATCTGGGTATCACTTTTAACAGCGGGGGATGTGGACACCTGAAATGATTAATGTAAGAGCCAAAATGGCCAAGTGTTCTTTTGGCATATTTAAGTTTGCATCCAAGCTAGGCTCAAGACGGATACCAGACATGTTGTACCTATACCACCACAAATGTGTTGCTCTGGCCCTATATGGCTCAGGAGTGTGGGGCCATTGTAATAACAACATGCTCCAGGTTGAGGAAAATAAATTTATCAAAAAACTCCTATGTTTACCATCTTCCGCCTCAACAAAGTTGATCCATCAGGAGGTCTGTCTAGAACATCTATCTGACTTGATCAGATTAAGACCCCTTTTAGTATGGAGATCTATATGGAGTAAGGAACAGACTGGTTTCACAAGAAAGATCATTTTAGACTGTCTTCACATGGACAAATGTTCCCGCATCCCCTGGCTTAACTATATTATTCGAACATTTAATGATGTTTTTAATCTTACTGTGCGTGATAACCCTTCCTGTGTTCTAGATATCCCGAAGAGTGAGCTCAAACATGAATTTTTGAGGGCTAGCATGGTGAAGCGTAACGCAGCTACTGCTCAGTTCTCCACACATGATTTTTATGACAGATATACTAAGGAAGAAATGGGGCTTTCAGGATACCTTAAATTGGTTACTATTCGATCCCACCAATATGTACTGACAAGATTACGGATGGGGATTGCCCATTTGCTTGTTGCGTATCCTGTAATGAAGACCTATACTACTGCCCCCTGTCCGTGTGATGGGACTACAAAGCAAAGTACGGAGCATTTTTTATTGTGATGCCCTCTTTATCTCTGCCTTCGAAAAATATATCTGAAACCGCTTTTTAAAAAATACAATGTATCCACTATTGTATCGGCTATGGGGCTTTTATTTGGACTTGATTCACAGGACATCTGTTTTTTTACTGCTGTATTTATTTTAAAATCGATATGCTTGAGGAATAGCATGCTTTTTTGATATGTGTTTAATTTAAATTTTGCTGTTCCCTCATGTTTTTACTTATGTATGTACTTTTATGATTATTAATCAATGATCGAATAAAGTTTTTGAATTGAATTGAATTGAAATGACCTATAGTACTCAAATAAATCAGGACTAGCTATTCCGCCTTGCTCTTTCCTCCTCCTAAGTTTGTTCCAGGCTATTCTCGTGCCTTTTGACGCCCAGATAAAGCTTGCTATTTCGCCCTGGATCTTCTTTAAGGGTTCTTTTTTGAACTCTAATGGAATTGTATTGAAAAGGTAAGTGAATTTAGGGATAATGGTAATTTTTATTACGTTGGATCTTCCTAAGAAGCTTAGTGGCAGACCCGTCCATACTTTAAAGAGTCTTCTCATTTCCTTGGCAATTATTGTCCAGTTTAGTTGTGGGACTTTTTCAATTTCTTTTACCAGCATAATTCCTAGATATTTTATTTTATCCCTACTGTATGGTGTATTAGGGTTGATGTTCCAACTCATCACTTCAGTTTTTTCTTGATTTGTTAAGAAACCTGAAACTTTACCAAAGTTGTTCATTATATCTTCTATTACTTGGTGAGTGTCTTCATAATTATCTGTGAATACCATCAGGTCATCCGCATATAATGCTACCTTTTTTGACCAATTTTGATGTTTAAAGGGTGTGATTAGAGGATTATTTCCAATTGAGCAGGCCAACGGTTCGATATAGAGATTAAAAAGTAGCGGTGACAGCGGGCAGCCTTTCCTTGTACCTCGTTGTATTTCGATGTTACTAGTCAGATTCCCGTTAACTATTATTTTTGCTCTTGGTTTGTTATATATTTCCCTTACCATAGGACCAAAGCTTTTCCCCAAGTTCTTTTTTTCAATGATTTCGTTTAGGAAAGCCCAGTTGACTCTATCGAACGCTTTGGCTGCATCGTAGGTGATTATGGTAAGGGGAAGTTTTTCACAGGTGGCTACATCTATTGCTGCAAATAGTTCATGGATGGTCTCATGAACGTTCGCTGTTTCTATGCTTCGCAGACCTGACCAGTGCCTTCGACCTGGTCGACCATGGCCTTTTTTGATTAACCTTGTTGAACATGGGTGCCCCACAGGATATCATCTATTTCTTGGCCCAACTTTATAGGAATCTTACGGCTAAGATACGCTACGGGCAATCGGGGGAGTGTACACCCAGTATTAAAGTAGGTTCCGCAATTAGGCAGGGATGCGTCCTTGCACCTCTTCTTTTCTCCCTTTTTATTAATGCAATCGAGTCAGAACTGCGGACCATCAGTGCGGATGCTCCGACTGCTGACGGCCTTTCCATCCCAATATTGCTTTACGCGGATGACGCGGTTCTGCTCTCACAAACCCCTCTTGGGTTGCAAAAACTTATGAATAAATTTGCAGATTTTATTAATGGGAGAAAATTAAAAATTAATAATTCAAAAACTTTTATAATGCCCTGTGGGAAGAAAATTAAAAACTTAAGGCCCTTTACAGTTATGAACCAAACTATAAAAGTGGTGGATAAATTTTGTTATCTGGGTATCACTTTTAACAGCGGGGGGATGTGGACACCTGAAATGATTAATGTAAGAGCCAAAATGGCCAAGTGTTCTTTTGGCATATTTAAGTTTGCATCCAAGCTAGGCTCAAGACGGATACCAGACATGTTGTACCTATACCACCACAAATGTGTTGCTCTGGCCCTATATGGCTCAGGAGTGTGGGGCCATTGTAATAACAACATGCTCCAGGTTGAGGAAAATAAATTTATCAAAAAACTACTATGTTTACCATCTTCCGCCTCAACAAAGTTGATCCATCAGGAGGTCTGTCTAGAACATCTATCTGACTTGATCAGATTAAGACCCCTTTTAGTATGGAGATCTATATGGAGTAAGGAACAGACTGGTTTCACAAGAAAGATCATTTTAGACTGTCTTCACATGGACAAATGTTCCCGCATCCCCTGGCTTAACTATATTATTCGAACATTTAATGATGTTTTTAATCTTACTGTGCGTGATAACCCTTCCTGTGTTCTAGATATCCCGAAGAGTGAGCTCAAACATGAATTTTTGAGGGCTAGCATGGTGAAGCGTAACGCAGCTACTGCTCAGTTCTCCACACATGATTTTTATGACAGATATACTAAGGAAGAAATGGGGCTTTCAGGATACCTTAAATTGGTTACTATTCGATCCCACCAATATGTACTGACAAAATTACGGATGGGGATTGCCCATTTGCTTGTTGCGTATCCTGTAATGAACACCTATACTACTGCCCCCTGTCCGTGTGATGGGACTACAAAGCAAAGTACGGAGCATTTTTTATTGTGATGCCCTCTTTATCTCTGCCTTCGAAAAATATATCTGAAACCGCTTTTTAAAAAATACAATGTATCCACTATTGTATCGGCTATGGGGCTTTTATTTGGACTTGATTCACAGGACATCTGTTTTTTTACTGCTGTATTTATTTTAAAATCGATATGCTTGAGGAATAGCATGCTTTTTAGGTTTTGACTGCAAATGCTCACGTAGTGAGCATTCGCTAAAAAACCTATTGAGTTCTATATATGATCGATGACCCGCCTCTGCCTCTCATTGGCTAGCTCCATAAATGGAGGCTAGCCATTGGGAGACAGAGGCTGTCAATCGCGCTTTCTCTCGAAAACGCGATTCGGGGGCGTTTCTGGTGCTTTTTTAAGCCCCGCCCCTTTGTCCCGGGCCGCGCTGCGATTGGCTGCCGGCCAGGGACACCCCCGTGATGTCATTCCCCGGGCCGCGCTGTGATTGGCTGCCGGCCCGGGACACCCCCGTGACGTCAGCCAATCACAGCGCGGCCCGGGACCTGACTTGTTTTGTAACTTGAATTAGTGATTCTTTATTTTGATTAGAATTTGCTTTGGCTCGGTATTTTCGAACGTGTCATTATAAGCCAGTAGAATTGCCTACACAATCCGAGTGCCCGAGTGCCTTCCAAACATACTCCTGGCTTCTACATCACTGCAAAACGAATTGCAGGCGCACGAGCCCCCGGTAAGCAGATTCCTGCCAATCAGTTTCTCTTTATTTTGTGAAGGAGCGGGGATGAATGTGTGAGGTGCGCGTTAAAAAGAAATTAATATTTCGGGTATGTTTCTTGCCTCCGTCTAAGGACACCACGAAGATGGCCGCCCCTTTTCGGTGGGGAGGGGAGGGGGAGCTGCTGCCCAGTGTGACAACACAGGAACCCTGACAGGGCCCAGATATAGCTGTGGTGGCGCGTGCCTGGCATACCGGGCGCTGCTGGGCCGATGCCAGCGGATGCCCTGCCAGGCATCTTGATGAACATTCGAGTCCCGGCAGGTGCTCCTTAGCGTCCGGTTTCAGGGCGGGGGCGGGGGTTATTTCAGGCCTGGATTCCCCTGACATCGCCGGTGCCTCCTCTGAGGCCAGTCGTGGGAGTGTGGACGAGGACTAGGAGGGGATAAACAGCAAAGCCTGCTGCGTCACAGACTGACAGGAACTAACACCCTCAGAGGCAGGTGAAATAAAACAAAAACAAATAGAAGCCCTGAAATGTGCAAAAGGAACGATACAGTGCGCATAATAAACTGTCAAAGTCATGACATCGGTGCAGCACTGAATTATTGATCTTTTAAATGTGTAATCCGCTTCATATGCGGTCAAGTGTTATAATTAAATTCACAGTCAAATGCAAATTAATTAAAAAATCACGATGGACATATTTTACTGTTAAAGAGAAAGAAAATGACAGCCTTAAACGAATGGCGGATATGGTGTTCACCAAGCAGCAGGAATAGTGTTAAGCGAGTGCACTGGCAGTGGTAAATCAGTGGCAGTGGAGGGGTGCATTAGCAGGGTGGCAGCTCCAGTATTAACCTAGTAATAGTGTGTATTGAGGTCTAGCGTTAACCCAGTGGCGCTGTTAAATCAGTGGCAGTGGTAGTGTTAACCCAGTGGCAGCAGTATTGATAAATGAATGGCATTGGCACAAATAAATCGATGGTTGTGGTAGTGTGAACCCAGAGGCAGGGTGAACCCAGTGTGTGGTAGCGTTAGCTAAGTGGCGGTATGAGCAACAGATGTGGTTGGTAAGGAAGAGGGTTGGTAGATATTAAAAAAGGTTTTTCTAATCAGTGTCCCACGACCCAAGTTCAGTTTTCATCTGCATTGCTGAAACTTCTTTTAAGTGTGTCTGCTACATGCTTTGTGGGAAGCCAATGCGTTGATCGCAACGCCCACTCACCAAACCCCCCCCCCAAGGATGAAGCAGGGACCCACTCTAGTGCTCACATAACTTTGAAAACCAAGCAGCGCACTCACTAGTACCCCCGATACCAAAGCAGGGACCCACTCTAGTTATTTAATCTTTCTGTTTCTTTACAAGTAGCAGTGCGCAAAATGAACGGTGCCACTTTGGAACGCTTAAATGCAATGCGTTTGAATGGTAGTCGGAAAAATGCCAGCCTACTGTGTGTGAGGCTTGAAGCACCCTAAGATCACCCTGCACACCTCTTGCATAAAGGAGCACTGACACCAGCATAGAACAGCAGCGTATTACAAGCGATATTACAGGCTGTGTGCTTTCGCACAGTCCAATTCAAGTGTAACATGCCTTTTTGTTCAACAAATATCTGCATATTGCAGAGAATGGTTTGGCAACACATTTGCTTTTCTTTCTATTTCTTTTTTTTTTTTTTTTTTGCAAAATGTCAAGTTTCTTCTTTCTTTAACTTTACGCACTTTTACACTTGATTACCAGGCACGGCGTTGAAATTCACTGTTAGAATGCATTTTCAGTGTTGGTTTTCAAATGAGAGGCACTTCACAAGAAAGGGTTGATGCTTCGTGAGTGCGTGGCTTTCTTCAGTACTGCTTAACATTGATTTTTTATTCTGTGTTTCAATACGTGCGCACTGCAGACCATAATGGGAACAAGCCCCGTTCTCCTTTCAAAATATGCACCTATTTAACTTCGTGAGACTTTGCAGACGTGTTAGTTCGCTAAGACATTTCATTCTTGCACAGGTGTATTTAGTTTATTTAATTCCTAACAAACGCAATGTTGTTGGTGTGGCTTTGGAGTGCAGGATCAGAGCTGCTGGGTTTGAAACTGGGGATCCAGGTTCGAGTCTGGCGTCGGCTCAACATCCTGTGAATATGGGCAAATCCAAATCAACTTTACTCCCGGGAGCGTTGAAATGAATGTGAACTCGTGTAATGTAACTGATGCTCATGTAAAGTGCTCCAGTACCTTTGAGGAGGGTTCGCACTGCATTAAACTGCAACAAAATAAAAGTGGTGTGGGGCTCCAGGCTTTTACATGGTGAGGAAAGATCTTGTAGCTTTGCATGTCCACATAATGGCCTGTGCGCTCAGGAGCTGCTGTTGTATTGTATGTATATAGTTGCTCTTACTACCATGACAAGGTATTGAAGCACTTTAAGAATATTTTTCACCGCTGACCTTCAAGCGAAGCGTCACACGCCTTGAGCCTGTGGGTATAGAGGGTAAAAGCTTTGAGGTCAGCAGTAGTTCTCCAGACCACTGCTGTACTGACCTTGGTTTTTCAGATCATTGACCGCAGCGGCAACAGTCCGTGCGGGTAACAGCGGTGGGGCGGCGTTGAGGGGGGGGGGGGGGGGAGGATTTCGAGGGACGATGCCGAGGGGAAAATTAAATAAATCATTTTCCATTGGCTTCGTCCCTCAAAAGCCTTCCAACACTGCCTAACTGCCCCACCGCTGTTACCTGCATGGACCGCGGCTAGTCCGCAGGCAGGTTTCAGGAGAAAACTCCAGTCACCCGTCCAGGGTCGGTGTGGTCTATAAAGCAATGTGGAAGTGCCCATTCGGCTGATCCGACACATAAGTGTGTGGATCAGTTTTTAGTAGATTGTGGGCCTTTTTTATGGCCTTTACCTAATCTCCCCATTGCTGCACACATTTTAAGCGTACTTATCTGGTGCATGTTTTTTTAATTTGCCTCTGCCCTTTACCTAATCTCCCCGCTTTATAGTGCCACCAGTAACAGCACAATATACTGCCTTTCTCAATAAACAAGATATAACAATTTAACAGACTAACTTATATTGAACAACTGCTCACCAAGCTACAAGCTACAACAACAAATTGTTTATTCATTTATCACAAAGGCAAGACCTTTGCATTTACAAATGCTTGTTTGTTTCTGGCGTTACTTCGGGGTTGCTTTGATCCTCGGAAAAGTTGTCGAAGTTGATGAAATAGCCAGAGGCAGTTCTGTCAATTGTTGGAATTGTTCTTTCGATTTGTCTTCCGGTAGCACATTCTGATGCCACATCATTGTAGACTGGTGTTTCTTGACGAACTGTTTCAATCTGTGTTTCAAGAGGCACGAGTTCCATGGCATCATTGCATAGTCCTTCTCTGTGCACTGCAGGCTGATCGAATGTGATTAGTTTTTCAGTTTGAACCTCTTGGATTGTTGCAAGTTTGGGTATTCTGTTGTTTCTTGGGAGTCCACTGGGCCTACTGTTGATTATAGGCCACATGCTTGTGGTTTTACCAGGTCGATAGATACAACTCTGTTCTCCTTTTTACCAGCAAGGGGTGGTAGTACTACTGATCTTGTTCCGGTGACTGCCAAGACAGGTACTGCTTTTCTGTAAGAAGGCCCAAATTCCTTCTTCACCGCTATTTTCTCTCTGACTAGATCCCCAATCTTTGGAATCCAGACAGGCCTTGCTGGGGCTGTTGTTGGTGGTGCCTTGTCAGTGGTAGCTGGCTGTTGTTTTAACTTTATGTTGCTTAAGGATTTTCTTGTTTCGTTCAAGTCCTGTAAAACAGCCAAACGATCTTTGATGTCAAAGTCTGTTTTCTTATCTTGTACCACTGATACCTGACTATCTAAGTCCTGAACTCGCATTCTAGTTCCGAACAATAGTTCGTATGGGCTGAAACCTTTTAGAGAATTTCTTGGCAAATTATTAAGACTGATTTGGACACTTATTAGATGTTTGACCCACCCGCACCTGAACCTAATACCTTCGCTGTTATAGATTGCTTTATGTCCCGGTTTTTTAGGTCTCGCCTAGACGAAGCAAAAGCGAATCTTTTGCGTCTAGGGCGAGACAACTTATGCAATCACTTTTGGGGGAATGTGGACAGCAGACTATCACGAGCTTCTCCTGCCGGAGATTGTAGCTCGTGAGCGCGCACGTCGCCGTGCCTCATGCAAAGAAAGGCTCCTGCACGCATGCGCACATACACACACTGCATACATGCACACACGCACCCCCCTTAAAGAAAGGCTCATGCACGCATGCGCACATACACACACTGCACACACACGCACCCCCCCTTAAACAGACACACGCGCAGACAGACGCATGCACACACAGACACACTACAACAGACACACGCGCGTACACCCCACCCCCACTCACCCCTCCTCTCTCTCAACACACTCACCTGTTCTGGCGGTGCTCGGCGGCGGTTCTGCCTCTCGGGCGGCGGTAGCGCTTTGCGGGGCTCTCTCACCACATGAGAGCCCCGCCTTCCCCATGCGCCCGGCCGCTCTTCACCCGGTCCCCCATCTCGGGACCGGGACTCGATCAGGAGCCCTCGGGGCTCCTCGGACAGTGGCTTCCCTCTCGCGCCGCGATGGGGGCGGGACTTCCGGTTGGGGCCACGCTGCGATTGGCCGGCTGCCCAACCGCTTCCGGGTCGTCGCAGGCAGCGCGGCGGCCCGGCGGGAACTTGTTGATCCTAGTTTCCTTATTGGAGAAAGGCCCATGCAGGTCTCAGGTGTACAACAGTTGTGTTGAGGGCCCCTTTTCACTCACTGCGTGTATTTGGTACGCTTCTTGCTGAATACGTTTCAGGCCTCAAAGCCATCAACTTTAAACGTGAAAACGAGCGCTCGGGTAAAATGGCTGATATGTGGGTCAGGTCAGAGTCCAGCATCCGCCCAGCCGCGGCTGTCACGCGCTCCTTTTGCGATAGAGGGGCCACGCAGTGAAAGGGAGAGAGAGGTGACTAGATCTGCTTGCTATCGGCTGCGGCAGCTGTGCTTGACTACAAGGAAGGAGTGTGGCTGTGGCCTATCGGCTGGCCGCAGTGTGCGGAGGGAGGGCCGCAACGCCTGTTTGTCCTCGTCTGCCCAGCAACAACTTTAACCTCTTGAACGTTTTTCTGCCGGCAATTTTTGTTCCTCAAGTGTCGATTACGTGCAGTCAGAATCCGCCCTTGGGCTACACAAACCTTCCTTTAGAAAAGAACCCGACTGCACTGGTAAACGGATGTTTCCCCATTGTCTATTAGAAGGGCCTTCTAAGGAACCTATGTGCCCCCAATGTGCATGCCTAACTCAGCATGTTCTGTTTCCTCATCGGAGATTTGGTTCATCCTTTAAAGACCGGGTGTAGACTTGAATGAATTCCAAGTTTCGCAGTTAAAGTTTTGTTCACTTCTTGTTTGTGAATAATCTGTGCAGTAACTTCAGGCTATATCACTCTTGCAAAGACTTTTTTTTCCGACGCCTGGGCTAAACATTATATATTAAGCAGTGGGGTTCTAGGGACGGACGAGATAAACAAGTGTTTATAATCTAGCATAACATCTTTTTTCCCTTCCTCCTGTTTCTCCCTCTACTCCTCCTCCTTTCACTGCCTGATATCCCTTATCGCTCCCTAGTTCTGGTACTCGCTTTCTCCTCACAGCGCGCCGCTACCACAATACAGCATGCCACTACTGGGCTGAACTAGAAGTCCTTTTCAAATATTCATGAGAGGTTATTTAAATACTCCTCCCACCACACCCTGACCCCGCCTTCCATCCGCCCTCTACTCCGTCCATCCTTTCCCATCTCTCCCCCCTCCCCGCCCCCTTGTGACTGATTTTGTAACGCAATATAAAGCACGGGCTTTATTTTCCGTGAGTAAACAGACACGTGCTGCCTCCTGCGTATTTCTTTAACATAATGGTCTCGACCCTCTGCTCTTTCCTTGCTACCTGGACACCTCCCTCTCTTCATTCACCCCTTGCAGCCTTCCGAACCCTCCTGCCCAATAAACTCCTCCCCGTCCCGCCTGGTCCTCCCCCGACGGTCCTCTGTCTATCCAATTATCCCGGCTCAACCTCGGCCATTCCGCAAAATATTTCACTGTCTTCCCTCTCCGTGCCTGTTTCTCCCCTCTCTCAGCCTGCTGCCACTCCGCCTGCTTCTCCCCCTACCTGCTTCCCCTCCCTCTGTCTGCTTCTCCCTCTCTCTGCTTGCTTCCTCCTCTGCATGCTTCTCCCCTATCCCTGTCTGCGTCTACCCTCTCTCTGCTTGCTCCTCCCCTCCCTCTGCCTGCTTCTCCCCAATCTCTGCTTACTTCTCCCCAATCTCTGCTTGCTTCTCCCCTCCCTCTGCCTGCTTCTCCCCAATCTCTGTCTGCTTCTCCCCTCTCTTTGCATGCTTCCCCTACCTGCTTCTCCTCCTCTGCCAGCTTCTCCCCTCTCTCTGCTTGCTTCCTCCTCCTGCCTGTTTTCCCTCTCTCTGCTTGCTTCCCCCCTGCCTGCGTCTCCCCTCTCTCTGCCTGCTTTTCCCCTCTCTCTGTTTGCTTCCCTGCTCTGCCTGTTTCGCCCCTCTCTCTGCCTGCTACCCCTCCTCCTGCTTCTCCCTTCTGCCTCCCCTGCCCTTTTCTCCCCTCTCTTTGCTTGTGACCCCCTCTGCCTGATTCTCCACTCTCTTTGCTTGTGACCCCCTCTCTCTGCCTGCTACCCAGGGCACAAGTCCTAAAACAAGCATTACAAATGCAATAGGTCTTGCCTTTCATTAAGTTAAAGCCATTTGCTTTGCTATACAATACCATTAGCAAAGCAAATGGCTTTAACTTAATAAAAGGCGAGACCTATTGCATTTTCAATGCTTGTTTTTTTTACCACACTGTTCCCTTCCGGGTGTGACGGACAAGAATACCGCAACCCAACTCCCATGCTGGCCATGGCCTCCTCATAAGCTCGAGAGCTGAAAGCAGGACCCTGGTCAGAATGGAATATGGCAATGGCGTAAGTGCCGATAAAGACTCTCAGATATTTTATAACCGTTCTGGCGTCAGCCGAGCGCTGGGGCCACATCTTTTAAGTGTGTTTAGTCTTAATGATTAATAGGACGTAGGATGGCAGGTAGACAGCGTTACGCCGTTTCTGATTGGTAGCCGGTAGCGTAGTTCACTACTGCGATCCCTGTCACAATTGGGACAGTTCATCACATATATTTGATGTTGCACGCTCATTCCTGGCCACCAGTATACTGATTGTAATTCAGTCAGAGATTCCTTGATCTTTTTGTGCCTAGGACCCAATCCCATGTGTGCGTCTGCTATTAAAAATATTCTCCTGTTCATGTTTGGAATTACCCTATCCCCCACTCCAGGGATTCTAGCAAAAGGAACGGATTTTGCATCGATTACGTATGCATAATTGAGTGGATAGTTCATGGGTATTGGTACACATTCGCCTTTTACGGTCGTCTTTACTGCCAGCATGGTTTCCCCGTCTATGTATTTTTCGGCACGCTTTTTTGTCGCTACGGAAGCCGGTTTAGTTGCTTCCGCTGTGGCTGTATAAGCCAATGAATTCCCTGCAACGTGAACGCCATCACGTTGATGACTCAGAGTGTGTATCACGTGAGTCTTTTGTAGTTCTTTCTGTAAAAGAGCTACCTGTTTCCAGAGCAATTTATGCTTTATTGTGGTACCTGTGTCATCTTTGTAATCATTTTGAACCCAGCTCTGCAACTTATTATTGTAAGAGTTGACGCAAAAATGCGAATCGCACACGATTAGTGTCGGGAATTCACGTTCTGCATTTTCAAGCGCCATCTTTAAAGATCTAATTTGAGCTCTCTGAGCCGAACAGTTTCTTACTGATTCAGTTTTTGTTATTTTCGGTCTGAATTTACCGCTCAGCCAGCGACCTTTAACAATTGCACAGGCTGTATCGTAGGATTTGTTCTCTACGTTGAAATGCTGTACAAATCTATCTGTATAGATTATACAGGCGTACTGTGGAAGAGGCAGAAGTTCGATTGGCAGAGGATATTCTTCTTCATATTCTAAATCATTCAGTTCTTCGAATTGCGGGGCGAAATAGTATTTCACATCTTCCGCTCCTAGAGAATCCACACACTGTATCCATTTTGGATCCAGTGACACTGTAGGCAGGTTTACTGGGCTGAATAGCGCCTCGAAGGTGGATTCCGCTGTGAGGATATTAATCCTTTTACCATGTGCTAGTTCTCGTTCATTTGCTAATGCAGTTTGCACTGCTTTCACAGTATTTTCTGTGTGACTGAATGTTTTTTCTGCTTGTGTGTACAAGTGAGATTTGTAAGCTATTGGTACCTTTTCTCCCTCATTAGAGGTCAGGTACGTGAATCCGCATCTTCCTGAGATGACTCGGATTACAAGATTGCGTGTGTTGTCACGTGTATCTAATTTTGTTTTTGCTAACATGTCTGTTTGCAGTGATCTCAAAATTCCTGTGTGTTTTTGAGTCCAATTGATTTGTTTAAAATCAGGTTTAATTAGTTCGTAGAGAGGTTTAACCCTCTCCGCGTAATTTAGAATGTAAGTTCTACCGAAATTCAGAAAGCCTAGAATCGATTGTAAATTCTTCAGCGTTTTTGGAGCTTGGAGTACAGCGCACTTCTCTAAGAAGTTGTCCGCTAGGCTTTTCCCTTCACTTGATAATTCGTATCCTAAAAATAATACTGTCAGATGGGCAATTCGAGACTTTTTAAAGTTGAATTTGTAACCCTCTGCTGCGAACCCAAGTATAATGGTGTTTACTCTTTTCAAGTGAGTATCCAAGTCGTCATCTGTGAGATAGATATCATCTACGTAAGATAATGCCTCATCATCATATATTTGCAGTAACTCTGTTACTCTAGCTGAGAATAGTCCTGGGCTGTTCTTGAATCCCTGTGGGAGCCTACAGACCCCATTACTGAGAAAGCGGTCAAGTATCTGCTTTCTGGTGCAATGTTTTGACAAAAGAAACCATTAGATATGTCTAATGTTGTTTTACATTTTTTCCTAACTATGTTGTTCATTAGTGCAGCACTATGCGAATTTTGTACTGCAAAAGTTTTGCAACATGCATTAAGGTGTCTGTAGTCCAAAACTAGACGATATGAATTGTCTGGCTTGGAGACAGGAAACAAAGGATTGTTCATTTGAGAGGTGCATGTTTCAATCACCCCCTGGTATTCAAGTTGATCTAAGATCTCCCTGACTTGTTTTTTAGCTTCTTGCTTAATGGGACACTGCCTTTGGGCAGTTGGTTCATTTTTTAATTGGATTTTGTGAGGAGGAGAGTCCTCATCCCATCCTACATGATTTTTATATAATGCCGGTGCCTGGGCTACTGCCCATTTCCTTGCATAAGTATATTTTTTGTGAATCGGAATGTGATTCGAGAAGGCAGGCATAATCATTTCTTCGCCATGAGGGCACTCCCTGACAAACTCCGGGGGCCAATCTTTTTCAGCTAACAGGATGTCATAGCCTTTTGAGAGTTTATCCCAAAATAGACCCTTTATTTTCCTAGTCTTATCACCCTCTATACGCAATGTTATTTCGTATATCTTATGGGGCTCGCTAAGTCTGGTGTCGGCAGTTTCAACCTGAATGTATTCATTCGTGTCCACTGTCTCCAGATGACTCATCAGGATCTTGCGGGCTATACTGATTTCTGCTGCACTGTCTAGCATTGTCTGTGCCCACTCCCCGTTTTTCAACTGTGTCCTCAGTATTCTCGGCATGGTTGATTACTCTAATACTGGCTACCTTCTTTTTTGGAAATTGTGAATTTTTACTTTGAGCAGGTTCCTTGTCTTTGGACTTGGTGTGCTCTCCTGGGTCTGACCGTCCTCTTCTTTCCGATTTCTGCGAAAAAGATCGAGAGGGACGTGTATCAATACTTTGATATCTATCAGGCTTCTTTAAATTATCCCTATTTCTAAGGTTATATCTTTTCTCAGAGGGGTCCCTCTGGGGAGACTGGTGTTCTCGAGTCAGAGTTCTTTCGCGAAGGAGACCTTCCTCTGGACTGGAAAACTTTTTCCTTGGGAGTGGATTGTTTATTTCCATCCCAGTTCTTTTTAGGAGTATTTAAATTATTTTTAATAAATAATTTTTCAGGATTTTCGAGTAGTTGGGGTTTTACTGGTTTCCCACCCAAGCTGTCTCTACCTTATTCTTCATAGCATTTCTCTATGATTCTGGCAAGCTCAATTGGTTGATCTGTTATATCTGTTTCCCTCAACTACTGGCGGATCGCCACAGGTGCTGCTTCTCCCTTAATGTTGGCTAATAATATAGCCGAGACCTGCTTGAAGTCTTTCAGTAATTTCATACCAAGAGTTAAAGCAGGTTCTGGACCGTAATCATTCTGAATCTGTTTTAGCACTTCTGGTATTACCGCCATAGACGGAACACCGTGTGTTTTTGTGTAGATTGAAGCAAAGACTGTACCCCAAGTGTCACAGTCCTCTATGTGTGGTGCGACCCCCATAGGAAGGCAGATGGTCAGAATCCTGTGTTTCTCAATAGGGGTAGTATTCGGAAATACTGCCTCTATTTGAGTGATTTTCTGCGCTAACCAGAAAGGAATTTGTTCCCATTTTACGGGTGTTTTACCAAGACATGACTGTATGTTCTGTGGTGTAATTTTATTAGTGTTCCCCTGATGAGGGGGCAGCTGTGGTACATTAACAGCTGTTTGGACTGTAGCAGTCCGCATTACATATTGGACTAATTGCCTATGTATTTTAATTAATGTTTTTAGCTGTGCTAAAAGTTCTTCTCTAGACATTTTATCAATGTGCGGATGTGGTGTGTAGCTGGCTAGAACCGGCCTCGTTTCTCCTGGTCTACCTAGTGGACCGAGCCTGGTAATATGATCATTGTGTTTTAGGGCGCCTTTAAACCAAAGTAAATGTTCTTGGTATTTTAATTGGATTTCAATCTCCTCGAAAGGAGCGTACTCCTCCGGTGGATCCTCTATTTTGTAATAGTGGAACTCTTGTGTTGCAGCGTTTGCCGCTGGAAATGTTATCCATGAATAGAATACCTCTGTCTGCCGATATTCGTGTGCCTCTATCACTAAGACGACTGTGCCACCTTGTGTGGTCAGTCCATTATCTATAAGTTTTGACGTTATAGATTTTCTTAAATGTGCCGGGATGATTATCGCTCCCGGTTCATTATTTCCATCGGGACCCTGCTGAGTCGCATTTACTGCTGGTGCAGCGGTTCCGTTCTCTAAGTCTGACATTTTATGAAATGCAGGTTTTTTGTAGAGCAGGTCTCCAAGGAGACAAAGATTAGGTGCACAATATTTTGGAACACTGTATCCTTCAACGTTGAATAAACCAGAGCTTTACATAGGAATCTCTTCCTACTAAGGTCGGGCGGATTTTAACCTTTCACCCACTCCAGACGTCTATTGGAGTATTTACGGGAGAAAGTGCTTGTGTGAAAGGTGCACGACTGAGTTACTCTAACGTCTTGCGTTAGTTTATCGCCTTACCAAACGTTTGGGCGCCATGTAGTGTAGTTCCTATTTTCCCAATAGGCCCTGCGCATTGGAATAACATAAACAGTAGTATCAACGTAGAAGTGCGGATCTTCCAGGCCTCCACTGACTATGCTAAACTTAATTGGGTTTGTTACCAACTAGCTCAGAGGTCACTGGAAACTTTCTTGACTGAATAGGAAGTGATCAGCTTCCCTGGTACAGACAAGAAGGGATTCAGTTTTCCAACAACCGTGCAACATGACAACTTTGCTCCTCAGATAAGAGTCAATCTCTAGGATCGTGTGAAACAATAGACAGTTATTTTACTCAGTCAGTTTGTGCAGCTTATTTTCACAATATGTAGAGAATAGAGAGACGGGCGTCTTCAATAAAGGGTAACATTTGTTGAAAAGTCTTTCTTCTCATACAAGAGAAATGAATTGCCATAATTGCAAGACTTGTTATTATAAAAAGTACGTAGAGTAAATGAGTATTGCGAAATAATACTGTAAAAACATTGATATGGTTTCTTAGCCATACAATGGTTTAAAATGAATAAAACATATATACATTCATATATACATTAGGCTAAAATACTCAACTGGTGCTTCTAACTACGCCTACCCCAGTGTACCTGACCTAAGCCTAATACTTGGGAGGGGAGTAAGTAAGTAGCTTTAAGTTAAGTTGGTTTTGCCAAGGTTTGCTTCAAGAATTCTCTCTAAAGGTTTAGTCAACACCATACCTCTGGAATAGAATGATGGAGGTCTGGTATCTCCTTCAGGGAACTCGATATCCCAGTCACTCGCAAGAGTGGGCTGGAAACGCTGGAGCTGGATTTCTCTGCAGGAGAAAAGACAGCGTCTCTCTCAGCGCGTCGAGGAAGAGGAGGGGCAGCGTCCGCGGGCAGCTTGCATCTGCTGGGCTCTTGCAGGGGGACGGCTGTTCAGCTCCTAAGTTCACCACACCATCGTTCGCTAGTCAGTGGTGATAGCAGAAGCGATAGTAGCTTCAGCAGCAGCTTCAGTATCAGCGAGACAGCAATGGTATCATCAGCATAACAGCAGCAACTTCAGCGTTTGCTTAAGGCAACGTTGGTAATATTTATACCTGAAAGGTGCCTTGTTTGACGTAAGTTTTTGGACATAAGACGTCAATAAAGATGTCACTAGGAAGTGATCGTCTATCAGTGCTCATTAGAGTTCTATTACTAATCAAAACATAGCAAGCGGGGCTTTCCCAGGTTGCTGAGTTTTTATCTTGTTGAAGAACTCGGAGTGTTAATCTAGGAATCTTAGATAGTAATTTCTGCTATGACATTGCACTAATTAGCTGCAAAGGAAGTGGCAGAGGAAGTGATTCTGACATGTGGCTCTGTTCGTGTGAGGCCAGAGACGAGTTTCTGAATATTGCATTTGATCGGTTATGCCAATATAGGGGAACAAGGGGATTGTAGCCGTATAGGGGCATAAGGTCACAGTATCGATCAGGGTCCTAGATTAGAACACAACAATAGCTTCAAGGTTAATATGGGGTTCTAGATCGTAAAGGGCTATGTCATCTGCATACATGGAGATCAGAACTCTGTGGAGTCTGAAGTTAAGACCTCTTTGCTCGTGGTGTTGTCGTAATTGGGATGCTAGTGGTACCATTGCCATGGCGAACAGAATTGGAGAAAGAGGACATCACTGTCAGGTCCCTCTTGGAATGAGGCTGATGTCATTCCGTTAAGGCGTAAGGGTGCCATCGGGGACTGATGTAGAAAAGTTATAAGGCGGATGAATTGGGAGTAAAATCCTAATCGCCGAGGAGACCAAATAGGAAAGCCCATTCCAGTGAATTGAGTGTGGTGCCCGCCGCTAATGTGGGCTCCACACTTTGCATGACTGTGAACTGTGTTCTGAGATTATGTGCTGTCGAAACGGACTGGGACAAAGTTATCAATGTTAATCACTGACAAGGGGTGATAAGAGTCACATAAATGTGGTGATTTCCTGGGTTTCGGTATGTAAATGATCATTGCTTCTCTTAAAGAGGGTGGTAGCATTTGGGCCTCTAATGATGCTTGGTACATAACTACCATATGGGGGTCTAGCAGGGTGGCATATTCTTTTTAAAAAGAGGCAGATATGCCATCTAGACCAGGGGCTTTGTTGTTCTGGTGACTGCGGTTGACTTGCAGGACTTCCTCCTCAGTGAAGGGTGAGTCCAAGTACTGTCACCTCACATCGTCAAGCCACAGCAGTTCAATGGTATCAAAGTATTCTATTAGCATTTCCTCAGTAATCTCTCCCATAGTATGGTAGAGATTAGAGTAGAAGGAGGTCATTGTGTCTAGTACGGCCTGTGGGGAAGGCTGGTTTGTTGATTGCTCATCCTGGAGTTCCATAATATAGTGTTGCGCTCTAGGTCTGCGTAGCAGCTCCAACACCCACGGACCACGCACGCAACCTAGGATTCGTCCTCGACTCCTCCCTCTCCATGTCGAAGCAGGTCTACGCCATCTCCTCCTCCTGCTACAGCACCCTCCGCATGCTGCGCAGGATCTACAAGTGGATCCCGACCTAAACAAGAAGAACAGTGACCCAGCCCTTCTCAGCAGCAGGCTGGACTACGGCAACGCACTCTACGCAGGAATCCCTGCCAAACACCTCCGATGACTACAACGCATCCAAAATGCCTCAGCCCGACTGCTCCTCAACGTCCCCCGCCGCAGCCACATTTATTTATTTATTTATTTACTGGCATTTTTAGAGCGCAACCAAATACCCGTGGGTGTCTCGGCGCTAGACTGCAGTAATGTCTGTCCTAGGAAGTAGGTACGGTGGGCTGAGGATGTGAATTACTGGTCAAATAACCAGGTTTTTAGTTGTTTCCTGAACTGTAGGAGTGATGAGCTGGCTTTGACGTAGTAAGGTAGGGAATTCCAGATCTTAGAAGCTGCAGCAGGAAAGCGACGGTCGCCCCAAGTAGCTGTTCTGCTGCGTGGAGTGATTAGTTGATTGAGTGTGGAGGAGCGGAGTGTTCTGACTGGATTGTAGGGTTTTAGTTGATCTTTAAGGAAGCGAGGTCCCTGTTCCTGCATTACTTTATACACTATACACATGGCTTTAAACTTTATCCTGTTTTGGATAGACAGCCAGTGATAGGTTCTCAGAGTATCTGAGATGGGGGTGAATTTGGTTTTTTTGGATAACAGGCGTGCAGCCGCGTTTTGTACAGTCTGTAGTTTTTTGGTGACTCTTTTTTGTGCATTTAGAAGGAGGCCGTTGCAATAGTCAAGGGAGGTAAGTACCAGTGATGTAACCAGGGTCTTGGCGGCCGTGTCAGGTAGAAAAGGCAAGATTTTTCTAATCATCCTGAGTTTGTAATGGGCCGTGGAGGCTACCTTGTTAGCATGGGCCATAAAGTTGAGTTGGTCATCAAACATGACTCCCAGATTTCTGGTCTTGGAGGCGGGACAAGGTGGGGTGCCAAAAGTTGATGGCCACCAGGCTGTGGGCCAAGATGGTGAGAGCTTGCCAAAGATGACCACCTCCGTTTTGTCGGAGTTTAGCTTTAGGCAGTTACCTGCCATCCATTCACCTATCGCCGTCATACCAGCTTGGAACCGTTCGGCCACCTCCTGACCATCACCCTTGATGGCCAGAACCAGCTGCGTGTCGTCGGCGTATGAGGTTAGGCTCATCCCATGTGCTTTGATGACACTAGCAAGGTCCGACACGTAGATGTTAAAAAGTGTCGGACTTAGGGATGAGCCTTGAGGAACCCCACACGGTAACGACCGACTGGCGGATTGGAATGGGCCGAGAGTGACCGCCTGGGTTCTGTTAGCCAGGAAGGAAGTCAGTAGATCTTTCGCGGTGGACTGGATGCCCATTCTTTCGACACAGTTGACCAAGATCTTGTGGTCAACCGTGTCGAATGCTGCAGAAAGATCTAGGAGCACCAGCAGGGCTGTCCCTCCCTGGTCCCGGATGGTTCTAATATCATCTGCTGCCTTAATGAGAGCGGTTTCCGTCCCATGGTATTTGCGGAACCCAAACTGGGTGTCATCAAGCAGGTTATTTCTCTCTATGTGGTCCGATAGCTGTTGGTTCATAGCTTTCTCCGTGATTTTGGCTAAAAAAGGGAGACTGGCTATAGGCCGATAATTTTTCAGCTCTTGTCTGTCCAGATTGACCTTTTTTAGTAGAGGCTTAATAAGTGTGTTTTTCAGGGCATCCGGGTAGAACCCGGAGCTCAGTATTGAGTTGCAGACATGGGTGATGACAGGAATAATGGTGTCTGCGACCGAGGTTAACACAGAGGTGGGGCAAGGGTCCAAGGCTGATCCTGATTTAACTGAGTTCAGTATGGTCCTAGTTTGGTCGGTGGTTAGGGGAGTAAAGCTCGTCAGAGGATTGCTCAGAGTGATCAGAGGAGGGGGGGTACTGGTGGTGCTTGATTCTGAAGTGAAAGTTTGGTAGATGTTATTTACCTTCTCAAAGAAAAACTCAGATAGAGCATCGCATAGTGATTGCGAGGGTGGAGGTGTTAAGTCTGGTGTGTTACCTGATAGTGTTTTAGCTATATTGTATAGCTGTTTACTGGAGTTTTTGGCTAGTTCTATATGTTTAGAGAAAAAGAGCTTTTTTGCTGCTGTTATCATGGATTTATAGGTGGCTAGGGCCTTTTTGTATACATCCTTACTTTCGCTATCATAATCTCGTCGCCAGTGTCTTTCCTTGTTCCTTGTTAGTTGTTTTTGTGTTTTTAATTCTTTAGTGTACCATTGGGCAGTTGGTGTATTCCTATTTTTAGAATGGGATTTAGTTGGTACTAATTCTGAGGTGGCGACCCTCAGCCATTCATGGAATTGATGTGTGGCAACACTGGGATCGTTGGATGGATCTGGTTTGAGTTTGGTTAGTAGTATGTTTAAGTTATCGTAATTTAAATCCTTCCAAGCTTTGAAAGGACCAGGCTTGAGATGAGGGGTCTTTTTGCTCAGCGAGTCTTTGATGGTCAAGCTAAAGAATATGGCCGAGTGGTCTGTCCATGTCATTGGGAGAATGTCGGTCACATGTAGATTTTCGATATTAGTGAAGATGCCGTCTAATGTATGTTCTGCTTGATGGGTCGGGGCGTTGACCAATTGCCTAAGACCTATTAATTCTAGGTCTGACGTGAGGGAGATGGTATCATTGTCGTAATGTTTATCGAGATAGAAATTAAAATCGCCCATAACCGTGGTGGACTCATCTGTGGCTATAGATTCAGTTATCGTCCCCAGGTTGGTTAGGAACGCTGCTCTGGACCCCGGAGGACGGTATAGGAGTATTCCCTTGAAACTGAAGGACGGAGAGAATTTTATTATAAAATGTAGGGCTTCGCATGACAAGGCCGGGATGGGGGAGGTACGAATTTCGAAATGATCTTTGATTATAATGGCCAGACCTCCACCTCTGTTTTTCACCCTGTCCTGCCTATGGACAGTGTAACCAGGTGGAACTGCCGTAACCAGGTCTGGGGTCGATGCCTCATCAGTCCATGTTTCGGTTACGTACAATGCATCGAGATTGTTATCAGTGATAAGGTCGGCGATCTCTTGGCAGTGTTTAGGCAAGGATCGCGCATTGATAAGGGCCATGGTGATATGATTTTCCTTAATGCTCTTAGTGGCAGGAGTAGTGATGGTACTGTTAATAAAGTGAATAAGGGTATTACAGTGAGGACAAATAAGGTTAATACCTGTGGGCATAAGTGCCGGGTCAATGATGATGCAGCAGGGGGCGGGCGAGGGGCGAAGTTCCAGCAAGGTGCTCCGCTGATAAGGTAAGGGACGAGCAGGGGTTATGGCCCTGGGCCCGGTCCCGGCGCGGACGGGCGCAGACGGGCTTGCCTCTGGCGCGCCTCCGGCGCGCCGTCGGCGCGCCCGCTGCGCTCGTCCGCTGCGCGGACGGGAAGCCTTCATTTTATATCCGACATGAGGAGGGTGGGAAGCGTCCTGCATCTCGAGCGCCACCCCTCCCTCACCCAAGATGGCCGAACCCTTCTCTCCAGGCGCCCCGGATACCAATGCACTCTGGGAGTCGGTTCGAGTGGCCAGGGATCCGAGAAGTTTTTAAATCAACTACAAATATAAATCCCTATATTACTAGAGGTATTAAAGCATGTGCAGCAAGTATTAAAATCGACTTCAATCACAGTAAAATACAATCGTGAAAAGTGCAGAGTGCAGAGTTAAAATATTAGCACAGCGCCCCCGGCTTCCGCCTCAGGGGAAAGACATCGGTTGAGTCAGCGAGGCAGCGCTGCTCACCAGTTTAAATAGTAGGGAGGGCGGGAAGCGTCCTGCATCTCGAGCGCCACCCCTCCCTCACCCAAGATGGCCGAACCCTTCTCTCCAGGCGCCCCGGATACCAATGCGCTCTGGGAGTCGGTTCGAGTGGCCAGGGATCCGAGAAGTTTTTAAATCAACTACAAATATAAATCCCTATATTACTAGAGGTATTAAAGCATGTGCAGCAAGTATTAAAATCGACTTCAATCACAGTAAAATACAATCGTGAAAAGTGCAGAGTGCAGAGTTAAAATATTAGCACAGCGCCCCCGGCTTCCGCCTCAGGGGAAAGACATCGGTTGAGTCAGCGAGGCAGCGCTGCTCACCAGTTTAAATAGTAGGGAGGGCGGGAAGCGTCCTGCATCTCGAGCGCCACCCCTCCCTCACCCAAGATGGCCGAACCCTTCTCTCCAGGCGCCCCGGATACCAATGCGCTCTGGGAGTCGGTTCGAGTGGCCAGGGATCCGAGAAGTTTTTAAATCAACTACAAATATAAATCCCTATATTACTAGAGGTATTAAAGCATGTGCAGCAAGTATTAAAATCGACTTCAATCACAGTAAAATACAATCGTGAAAAGTGCAGAGTGCAGAGTTAAAATATTAGCACAGCGCCCCCGGCTTCCGCCTCAGGGGAAAGACATCGGTTGAGTCAGCGAGGCAGCGCTGCTCACCAGTTTAAATAGTAGGGAGGGCGGGAAGCGTCCTGCATCTCGAGCGCCACCCCTCCCTCACCCAAGATGGCCGAACCCTTCTCTCCAGGCGCCCCGGATACCAATGCGCTCTGGGAGTCGGTTCGAGTGGCCAGGGATCCGAGAAGTTTTTAAATCAACTACAAATATAAATCCCTATATTACTAGAGGTATTAAAGCATGTGCAGCAAGTATTAAAATCGACTTCAATCACAGTAAAATACAATCGTGAAAAGTGCAGAGTGCAGAGTTAAAATATTAGCACAGCGCCCCCGGCTTCCGCCTCAGGGGAAAGACATCGGTTGAGTCAGCGAGGCAGCGCTGCTCACCAGTTTAAATAGTAGGGAGGGCGGGAAGCGTCCTGCATCTCGAGCGCCACCCCTCCCTCACCCAAGATGGCCGAACCCTTCTCTCCAGGCGCCCCGGATACCAATGCGCTCTGGGAGTCGGTTCGAGTGGCCAGGGATCCGAGAAGTTTTTAAATCAACTACAAATATAAATCCCTATATTACTAGAGGTATTAAAGCATGTGCAGCAAGTATTAAAATCGACTTCAATCACAGTAAAATACAATCGTGAAAAGTGCAGAGTGCAGAGTTAAAATATTAGCACAGCGCCCCCGGCTTCCGCCTCAGGGGAAAGACATCGGTTGAGTCAGCGAGGCAGCGCTGCTCACCAGTTTAAATAGTAGGGAGGGCGGGAAGCGTCCTGCATCTCGAGCGCCACCCCTCCCTCACCCAAGATGGCCGAACCCTTCTCTCCAGGCGCCCCGGATACCAATGCGCTCTGGGAGTCGGTTCGAGTGGCCAGGGATCCGAGAAGTTTTTAAATCAACTACAAATATAAATCCCTATATTACTAGAGGTATTAAAGCATGTGCAGCAAGTATTAAAATCGACTTCAATCACAGTAAAATACAATCGTGAAAAGTGCAGAGTGCAGAGTTAAAATATTAGCACAGCGCCCCCGGCTTCCGCCTCAGGGGAAAGACATCGGTTGAGTCACCTCCCACCTAAGAGACCTGTACTTGCTCCCCGTCAACAAGAGGATCACCTTCAAACTCCTCACCCACGCACACAAAGCACTCCACAACACCGGACCAGCCTACCTGAACGACAGACTCAATTTCTACACCCCCGCCCGTCAGCTCCGCTCCACCAGCCTCGCCCTTGCCACCGTCCCGCGCATACAAAGAACCACCTCCGGTGGCAGATCATTCTCCTTCCTAGCCGCCAAAACCTGGAACACCCTCCCCACTCATCTACGGCAGACCCAAGACCTGCTCATCTTCAGAAGGCTCCTCAAGTCCTGGCTCTTCGAGTAGTAGCAGCACCCCCCAGAGCGCCCTGAGACCCTCACTGGTAAGTAGTGCACTTTACAAGTTCATTGATTGATTGATTGATAGCATATCCCCAGGATTTTGCTAGTACCATCTCCTTCCCTGTACTGTCTCGCTTGGGATTCTCATGTTAAATAGTGAAGTTAGCTGTTTGCTTCTTCCTCGTATTCGGTGAGTTTCTCTTTTATTGATGCTAGTGTAGCAGGGGATCTCATGTCACAGAGTAGCGTTTCGAGTTCCCGCAGATCTTTTTCCAGCAAGTCAGGAATGGATTGCTTTTAGCACCCCAGTCTGTTTTGGGAATACGAGCCCCTCTTACCACAGCCTTGAAAGCCTTCCATAGTATCTGGGGGGAGCTGACTGAGCCCTCATTGACTGCAACATTTTCTGTGATGGCCTGGTGTATTTCAGCCTAGAATACCTGATCATGCAGTGCGCCGCTGCGTGTGGCGCCATGTAAAGCCGCAGTTTTTGGTCGAGCGAAGAGTGAGCTCTAGAAGCACTGGAACATGGCCAGACAGTGTCCGATGGTGACATGTCATGGCTGTTGCTGTTGACCATGTAGTCACGTCTCTGGTGGTCAGCCAGCAGTCTATACGCGACCAGGCTTCATGTGCTAATGTCACGCATGTTCCCTCCCTATGGGTCCCGTTTTTATATCTACATACATCATTTATGTTGAAATCTTGCATTAAAGCATGGAGTTGCTCCACTGCTTTAGGGTGGGGCCGCTGAGCAGCTCCCAATCTGTCTAGTTCAGGATCTAGGATTACATTAAAATCTCCCCCCCAGAATATAGCTCTGTGGCCCGTTTTCACTATTTGGTGCCAAATCTCAGTGTAAAGTTCTGGGTCATCTATGTTAGAGCCACATACACAAACCAGTATGAGAGATTTCTGTTGGAGTTGTTCTGCCGCTGTAACATGCTGCCACACAGTATCCTTTTTAATCTGAGTGAGCATCCTTGGGGTACCTTTCCTTATAAGCATTTCAGTGCCGCTGGCATAGTTGGAATTCAGGGACTATTGTACCTCTGCACACCAGCGTACCTCTAGGCGAGTGGAGGTGGGTGGGGTCAGGTGAATTTCCTGAAGGAAGCAGATATCTGTGTGGTGTCTATTGAGGTATGTAGGAAGGTGGATATCTGACTATGGTTACCCCCAAACTTTTTGCCTGGTGTTTAGCTGGTATTTGACTTAGTTGGCCTGGGATCCTGCTATTCAGGGCCCCAGGCTGATTGCTTTCTCCTTAAAATGGACTCCATGTACCTTAGGTGCATAACACAATTGGAATTGGTTCACCTTATAGGCCCCTGTAACAGTGTACCATAGGTACCCAGGGCATAGGTGTAGCCAAGGCCTGCCAGGGGCTGCAGCATGTATTGTGCCACCCCTGGCCTGGCCTCCATATTTGACACACCTGGCTGATCACTCAGCTGGGGTAAGTTGGTGTAATCACCTCTTACTTAGGTACAGTATGCCTGTGCCTAACCCTAAACTGGACACATATGTTCCTATCAGCCACTCCTATGGAATGCCTCATCAATCCTGGAGGCAGAGTGCTTGGAAATATGTGAGATGGTGCTCTAGCATGAGCTGAGCCTGTCTGCAGCTGTCGGGAACCACTCCCTAAGCTGTTCCGGGATATTGCCATACCATATACTCTTAAGTGCATTATAATCCTCGCGGTTATATGCTATCTTTGGTTTGGCTTTATCAAAACATGTCGAGTAAGGTGTCATACGAATTGGAATACTATCCCCTCGCCAGTTCTGGCGACGGGGATAGCATTCCACCCTTCTAGAGGGACACGACATGTGTGTAGCCTTAACCCTGGTTAAAGTTAAACAGAGCCTCAGCATCACAAAATGGATGCTGCCACCACAGACACATGTCTGACCTCCTGCTGCTGGGAGTCCTTCCAGCGAGGAGGGCCTGGACAAAGGGTTTCCTGCCTGGGGAGGTGCGAGCACCACCCCAGACAGGGTTTTGTGTATTGGGTAGGACAGGGCTGAATAGATTGAGACATGCCTGGGGCACACAAGGTGTCCCTGTGCATAAGCCAGCCCAAACCGGTTCTGGGGCTTTCCAGCCCCAGTCCTGGCGAGGAGCTGGACAAAGGAGAGGGGGTGTAACCACCCCCCTTCCTGGTCCCACCCATAGGGGAGGGACCTAGTAGGTGATCCACCCCCAGTTTGGGAATAAGAGGGGGAGCAGTGCCATTGCACAGCAGATCATCCAGAAATCAACTTTAAACAAGAAGAAGACTGGACTTCGACATTCTGCTGCACAGAAGACTGAAGAGAATCTCCCTTGTGGCCTAGGAGTGGCCACCCTGTGAACACAGGTACCAACCAGCAACTCGACGTCTGCTTTGCCGCCGCCTCCCGCCGGAGACCGAGCCCAGAGCCCGACAAGAACCAGACTCCCAGACCTCTCAGAGCCCGATCCACAGTCCCTGCGAAGAAGGGACCCGTGGAGGCACCGAGTGACGTGGGACCGGACCTCTTGAAAGACACTCGAAAAGCTGACTGCGCAGCTTCTGAGGCATCCTCGATGTTGTGCTTTGAGGATTGAGAACCCCCACCACCGAGCAGCCCTTGCACCGAAGATCAGCCCTCCAGCATCTCCACGATCTGCGTGGGGCCCTTTTGCTTTGTGCCACTCGACGCGCCATCCCGGCCACTAGCCACGTGGTCAGCGGCCATCTTGGCGACGAACCCGAAGATTTACACAGCAGGTCTGGTTGCTCCAGACCTACCCAAGCTCCTGTGAAAAGGAGCACCCGCTCTGACCTTGCTGGTCCGAGTGAACAGCATCTTTTAACTTCTGCGTGGCTTGCATTTGCCAAGGCCTGTTTGCTCCGATCAGGTCGCCGACACCGCCAACAGCGAGAAGCCTACGTGGGACAGCTCGTGATCGACTCCTGGACGTCCTCGACCCCGGGTATCCACGTGGCTGCAGAAAGAAGCTACCCGACAACGCCTGTTTGCACCCGACATCGCCTGGTTCCAATCTGGTTCCACGGTAGTCACTGGCTAGTGACTTTGAACACTGTCCCCTCTGCTTTCAGGTCTTCACATCTTCAGATCCACCCTTGGATCCACCGGAACTCTTCTCATCGAGCCGCCTGCAGCATCTTCAGCTCCAAGCACCATCGACCAGCGTGACGAAACCCGACACAACTTCGACCCTGTGCACCCGCTTCCTGTGGGTGAGGTAACTCAGCTCCGCCGGTGCTCCTGCACTGGTACACATCGCAAGGGCCTGTGTTTTAAGTTTCAGCTCCGTAGGTCACTCGGAAGGTTCCTAACTTTCTAACTTTGTGCTTTTTACGCACCATAGACTTTGTATTGAGAAGTGCGTGCACTTTGAACACTGCACCCGAGTCCCGTGGGCCTTTCCCGACTTAGTTAACTCCAGTCTCGAATAGCTCCAGCGATTCCCAAAGCCCTAGGCCTCTTCACTTTCCTCCTGGTATCTCTTATACCACTTTCTTAGTATATGGTTTAGGTGGCCCCTAGGGCTCATCCATATTGTGCAACTTTTGTGTATTTTAAACTGTCTTGTGATTTAACGCTTGTGCTTCTGTGCTCATAAAGAGTCCAGGGGATTTTATAGTTAATAAATCAATATATATTTTCAATATATATCTGTGTGGTGTCCCTTTCATTTGGTATTCAAGGGGGTTGTGTATGGTATAACAGCTGGCTTCACATGCCTTTCAGAGTTTAGCCTAAGACTGCTTTGTCCACGTTACCACTAGGATAACTGGTCTACAAGGTTGAATTACAACCATCATCATAAGGGTTGCTTGGCATGGTACAAAGTGATCACTAGAATTAGTGAGCATTATATACCAGGCCAACTTCTCACAAGGTATGTGAGGACAAGGCGAGCTTTCCTGGGGTTGTCGAGCCGTCTAACATCCCACGTTAGAAGCCTAAGTACTCTGGGTGCCATTGGTATGTTATGGGTATCTGGGTGCTGGTATGTAGGGGTCATTGTGAGCTCAGTCTGGTGCCTACCGTGTTACAGTAGGGCAGAAGTATGGGATCTGTCCTATAGACTGTCTGCTTCAGTGTCTTACCTATGTGTATTTGACAGGGCCTCCTCTAAAACATAGACAAAATCTAACACTCTCAAAACAGTAGAATAATGAAAGACCCCTCCCTCCCCCTCCATTCACCCTCCAATCCCTGAACTTGGTTTAGTAATCAATCCCCACCGCCTCCCCGGTCTGAATAGAAGAGCGTGGGACTCATTTCTGAGGGCGAAGAAGAGCCTCGCGTACACAACAGCCTTCCTCCAGCTTCGTGAAACAGTGGCTCACGCCTTGTGGATGGCTCCATCGGCTGTAGATCACATAAACTGTGTTGAGGAACCCTGAAGAGTGCTCTGCACAGGTCTTCCCCGCCACTTACAGTGCCGCTTTGTACTGCGGTGATTGAAGTGGATCAGAGAGGTTTGAGTTTAAAGTTCAGTCATTTTCATCCAGATTCCCATGATCCTGATCCCTTGGAGAGTGTCTAGACAACTTTGCAATCAGCAAATCAGGAAATTTGAGCGCTGCTTTGGCGTCAGTGAACTGATGAGCTCTGTCACAATGCGTTATGCGAAGTTTGGCTGGGTAGAAAGGAGCAGATTTTGTCACAGTTTTTAGAGTAATTTTTTAGCTGCTAAAAATTCCTTACGGGCAGTCTGAACTATAATTGTGAAGTCCGGGTAAAAGGAGTTATAAGAGGCCTTGCCCGTCCCGCCTCGGCTTCCGCTTCGGCCCGTCTCTGGTCTTTGCGAGACCCAACCTCATCAGGCCTGTTGCTCATCCTCAGCTTCAAAGCCCCTCGTGTGCTCTTTTTATGGTGGTCCGGCTTGTATGTTAGTATAGCATGTCGTCTCTCCCGGCACCAGTGTCGGGGGGTATTCAGTGGGTTCTCAATAGAATGGGGTGGGTAGCCGCAGCATCTATCTGCAAAACTGAGGGACATATTCTCAAGGAGCTATCGCGGTGTTAACATCACTTTATTGCTGCCATAGTAGTGATACATTTATCTCCCCATTTATAAGCCGGTGTTAACAGCCCACAGCACCAGTTCAACCACGATAGCAGTCACAAAAAACAACGACACAGATGACTCCTGCAACTATCGCTAATGAGATGCAGAGTAGGGGTTCCCGTGCCAGAAGCCGTGACAACACCACTCCACAACATTCACAAAGACCAGACAGAACTGCAATAAGAACACAAAACAGGCGATAAGGTGCGTTAGCACCTGGAAAATAACACCTGCTCTGACCTGGTGCAAAGTCGGACCACAGCCTGCAGCACAAAAGGGAGAACAGCCCACAGCCACATCGGAAGGGCAACAGATGCCATGGAGCCACTGGCCATGTGGCCCGGACACCCAAGTGGGCCACAACACCCACCGCCACCACCCCAGGACCCCAACCCCCACCCAGAACATCCCCCCAGAACACCACAGAAGCAGCGCAGACAAAGACAGGTGACCCCCAGGAAACGCACCAGCCTCACAGACCCAACACCTGACAATGTCATTCCCCACTACAGGCCCAAAAGGACAGCCATCCTACGCATCTTGACCAACAAGGCCCAACAGGCCGACTGAACAAACACAGCGGACAACCAATATCCCACCCCACCCCACACAAAGCTGCTGGCGGTGCTTCACCTGTTGGCCCCTGGTATCCCCCAACCAACATCCACAAGAGTCGGAGGAGTCACACAGCCAGCCACATCCAAGCACCTCACACCTGTCCTGGACATTACCACAGCCTGGTACTCCAGTCCCTATAAGTCCAACACAATGCGCAGTATCCGAATGGACACCAAGCAGGGACCATACACCATAGCTAGATGCATGCAAGTCTTGGGGGCAAACCACAGCACACATGTCATACCTGTGCCCCCTGCCGACACAGCACACAATAGCCGCAACAGAAAGCACATGTCTCAAATAAATGTGCAGGCAACAACAGAACACTGTGGAACCTCCTCCAATGTCGCCTCCAAATACCCAGCCAGTGTGCATGATTCCTCCATCCTACGACAGTCCATCAGCAACCAGCGTTCCCAGGATGGCACCAAGGGAAATGCACAGCCCCTTGGCAAGTTCCAAATGAACACCCCACTCACTGAAACTCCACAACCATGCAACTCGCAACCCTGGCAATGCACACGTCACAAATTCATAACCAACATGCAAAACAACATGCCCACCCACCAGACATGACAGAACCACTCACAATGGTAACTTAGGCAAGCCCTGCACATGAGCCATCTACGGCATGGCACCTCAGCCTCACACTAGCCAAATGTGGAGAGAGGTGGCAACCAGGCATGTGTGAAGGGGGCAGAAGAACCATGATTGGGAAAGTACACAATGCCAAGTGTGGGGGAGATGTGCTAGGCAGACCGCAGTATGCAGAACACACCCATATCCATGGCAACATACACCTATGGTGTATGTAGTGTAGTGAACAGTGGACGTAACCATGTCACCCCGGCCAGTGGGGGAGTACGCAGAAATGTTGTCTGTTACATCCCCCTCCCGTAAGCGCGTGTGGAGTGGGATGGCCCGGCGTACAGGCCGCTATCTTAATATTTTAGGAGACAGTTGTGCTCTTAAACCAGGAACTCAAAACCTAATTAGAACCTACAATTCAGCCTTGTTTGAGGATATAAAACCGTATCAAATATACGGAATAAGCCACAGACATAGGAAAATTAGAAATAAGCTGTTCCTTTAATTGTCGCTTTGACACATGACCTATGACACATTTGATTTGATCTGGTGTTTAAAACTCCATGGTATTTACCTCTGTTTTCTTTGCTATCTAGCACGTTGTGGATTTGAAAAAATGCAAATAAATTATTTAAAAGAATAAATAAGCTGCCCAGTTTAATTGCAAAACTGACCGAAATACTCATATATTCTTTAAAATACCGATATATTAATTGAAATACAGATATATATTCATTAAAATACCGATATATATTCATTAAAATACCGATATTTTCATTAAAATACAGATATATATTCATTGAAATACAGATATATTCATTGAAATACAGACTGTCGCTTCCAGTTGTCACCTTTCTGTAAATACTCTGTAGTATCCTTGCCCCATCCCCTTTCACTATGGAATGTTCTAACCATGATGCTCTGATGATGCTCTGTGGAATGTTAGCAGTCTGTGGGCTTAGGCTGGCAGTTGGCTTGGGGCTGAGCATCTTGCAGGATGTTCCTGTTGGGGTCCTATTGCTTTATAGCATCATATCTACTTATCTTATAATAAACCATCTAACTACATCAACTGTCTATGGACCTAATTACTACATACTCTTAAGTCCTTTACATCAGTGTTTTGAAGATGCTCATCTGAAGAGAAGCTATAAATACTTTTTTACAGCAGCCAAGTGTGAGGCCCTGTGCTTGAACTGTCTGACCCTTAAAAACATTCACGTCTGTGACATCTGAAATCCCAGGTCTTTACTGGTATAAGTGCTTGTTTGTGTGAAATGTAAGGAGGCGGCGGTTACGTCAGTGACCACCAGAGGGCGCTCCTCGCCTGCTGATGAAACCCACTGATCTGCACACTGTATGAAAGGGAGAAAGGTTTCCTTTTCCGGGTCACCGGCGGCAGAGACAGCACCAGCAGCAGTGGTGACATCACTTCCAGCCTCTCCTGGTGTGTCCAGCCTGCTGCAGAGAAGGAAGGAGCCCTATCTGGTGGGCAGTTACATCATCTTCAGACCCTCACAGACTCCCCTCAGGCCCCAGATCTGCCCCCAGGAGGAGGAGAGAGCCTGGACAGGTTTCTGCTCAGGTAGGAGAGCTGCTAACTCACTTCGCTGCAATTTATTATTCCAAGGATCAGACCCCTCACCCCATGGCATTCATGGTGAGGTCAGGAGAGCTCAGCTCTAACTGCTGCTGACCATGAGTGGGGAGCAGAATAGGTGAGGCCTGTCCAGGGGTGCAGAGGAGGAGAGGCCTGTCCAGGGGTGCAGAGGAGGAGAGGCCTGTCCAGGGGTGCAGAGGAGGAGAGGCCTGTCCAGGGGCGCAGAGAAAGAGAGGCCTGTCCAGGGGTGCAGAGGAGGTGAGGCCTGTCCAGGGGTGCAGAGGAGGAGAGGCCTGTCCAGGTGGGCAGAGGAGGTGAGGCCTGTCCAGGGGTGCAGAGGAGGTGAGACCTGTCCAGGGGTATAGAGGAGGTGAGGCTTAACCAGGGGTGCAGAGGAGGAGAGGTCTGTCCAGGGGTGCAGAGGAGGAGTGGTCTGTCCAGGGGTGCAGAGGAGGAGAGGCCTGTCGAGGGGAGCAGAGGAGGTGAGGCCTGTCCAGGGGTGCAGAGGAGGTGAGACCTGTCCAGGGGTATAGAGGAGGTGAGGCTTGACCAGGGGTGCAGAGGAGGAGAGGTCTGTCCAGGGGTGCAGAGGAGGAGTGGTCTGTCCAGGGGTGCAGAGGAGGTGAGGCCTGTCCAGGGGTGCAGAGGAGGAGAGGCCTGTCCAGGGGTACAGAGGAGGAGAGGTCTGTCCAGGGGTGCAGGGGAAGTGAAGCCTGTCCAGGGGTGCAGAGGAGGTGAGGTCCGTCCTGAGGGGTGCAGGGGAGATGCCTGTCCAGGGGGAGCAGAGTAGGCGAGGCCTGTCCGGGGTGCAGAGGAGGTGAAGCATGTCCTGTCCATGGGGTTAAGTGCAGGTGAGGCCTGTCCAGGAGTGCAGAGGAGGTGGTACCTATATATCGAAAAAGGGGATGCCTCTGATACCATAGATACCACAATTCATTTTTCTCAAAATGTCCTATTTATTGACACTGAGTTGCACTTGTGATTAAGCAATTAATCTTACACATTTATACATTGGTAAACACTTGAGGTTCGAACGTTTCTTAGTCGCCTCTCCTTGGTGGAAAACATATAACACATTCAAAATACTTATTTACATAGACATTTCTATACAAAACAAGACACAATAACAATACTTTATATGGACACAACTAAGAGTGAGTCAAAAGTCCTAATTTGACATTGTCGTGCTCCTAAAAAAATATATTTTCAAATTTTCTCTGGGATCCTATCCCCACTAAAGGTCCTACTTTAAATCAAAACATTCACTAGTTGGGAGTATAAATGCATCACCCCTCAAAAGTATCGATTATTAAAGTCCAAAAACTAAACCATGCCCCTTACACCTTTACAGGTGTACCTTGATGTCCTACAGATAATACACCTAGCCCTGTAAAAAATCTAGAACCTGTACTGCGATAGAAGGTCGAAACGCGTAGGCACAAGACGGGGGTCCGGAGAAGTGTATGCCCCACGATCCATTTTTTGCAAGGACATTTTGTGAGAGAATTATCTCACGATTCAGCATACACACACGAAAGGAAATCTCCGACCTCATACAAGATTTGTGGGTTCTGCTGCTAACAAATGTGTTTAACAGCATAGTTATAGATGGGCCTCCACCTTCCTGGAAGCATAGTGTAATTATTCTGATATACAAAAAAGGGGACTGGGGAAGCCCAAAGAACTATAGGCCGATCTCCTTATTGGACACAACTGCCAAACTTATGGGCTGGTTCCTTTTATTCAGGCTGGAAGAGTGGACCCAAGAAACATCTTAATGCAGGTGCAGTATGGCTTCCAGAGGGAAAAAGCCATTACAAACCAATGTCTAAACCTATCACTATGTATAGACAAATATACCAGATCGAAAGACGGGAAAATCTACATGGCTTTTATAGACTTATCAGCTGCCTTTGACTGCGTGAGCCATCAGAAACTTTGGTGTTTAATGGAGGAGACGTGAATTGATCCACTTATAATTAACTTTATCCGCCAACTATATGTAAATGCCACTTCATGTGTCTGGCAAAAATGGGAAATGAATCCGCCCCTTTAAGATCGCTAGTGGAGTTAAGCTGGGATGTGTCCTCGCCCCGTTTCTTTTTTTTCCAGCTATACAAACAGGGCTGAGGCAGCCCTCTTGGGCTCATCTCCGGACGTGCCCGTGTTTGACACCAACCCCCTACCAATGTTAGCTTATGCCGAGGATGCAGTGTTAATTGCAAGAACGGGGGTAGCTCTCCAATGGCTCATAACAACATATGCATCATTCATGGCTTCGCTGGACCTTAAAGTAAATGATACAAAATCTTCTGTCATTATAGCAGGGTCTGGCAAAGCTGATAAATCCCCACACTTCCATATGGACTGCCAGAAAACAGAAGTGGTAGAGTCCTTCCCATACCTGGGAGTCTTATTTGATAAAAATCAAACTTGGGAGAACCTGGGATCGGCAAGAGCACTAGGAATGGAAAGAAGTCTGAAAGCTATTAAGACCTTCTCCAAAAGTTAGACGCTGGCTCCCTTGACCCAATTAAAAACATTTCTCAGGCCAAGATGAAGGCAATAGCCACATAAGGGGCAGGAGTCTGGGGTATGGCACCTACCGGCTGTCTCCAAAAACTTGAAGATCATTTTTAAGTCCCTAGTGTCTATACCATCCACTTATTCAAATGATATCTTACATATAGAATTGGGGTTACCTTACATGTTACATACCATTAGACTAGCCCCAATTTAATACAAAACATATTTAAAGATTGTTTAAAATTGGACCATTACAATAAGATCAGATGGCTGAGTTATGTGGAATCAGAATTTATGGCAATTTGGTTGGGAGAATTATTTAAGGATTAAACGGCATGCAGGAAGATTTCAAAACAGAAATTAATTGAGATTTTTATGCGGAGGTGTTGGACAGGCCACATGACGGGCCGCTCTCCCCCGGCTCGACCAAGCCCGAGCCAGTCATACAAGCACCACACACCACCATTGCACGTCCTACGTCCCCTCAGGGACACCTGCCCTCGAGCATGATAACCTCGTGGGTCCGATCCACGGCCGACCCATGCGCCCAGCCCGGGCCGCCATCTTGGACACTTCGCCACGAGGCCGCCTGGCCCCCGATCGACCTCAACCCTGGGCCTAGCCCGGCCTCAGACATTCCGGCACCACCCTCCACCCAGGAGGTGAGCGAGCTACTTGGCCAGTCAATGGGAGAAAGAGGTGTCGATGGTTCTCCCCCGGCCAGTGCCGCTCGCCCATCGCCTCCCCGGGCGCTGGCTCCACCCCCCTGCTGGGTGTCTGGACTCCCTCATCCCGGACCTCCCGACCTCCAAGTGCGAGGGTCCGGACATCAAAGCACGCCAGCCCTATAACTGGGGCAGCTCCAGAACAGGAAGGCAGTTGTATCTTGGAGTCGAGAGACGAAAGAAGAACTCATCCTGGACGGACTACTGGCGCTGCCGTAGCTCTGTCCTGTGCACCATCATCCTGCCTGTTGGCGCTGCCACAGCCGTCGTAACCTTCATCCTTCACCGTCGTCCGGATCTGCTGGCGAGGCCGCGGACCGTTGTAACTGTCATCTGCATCGGGACCTGCTTGGCTTCTCCACGGCCCGTCGACCATCCTTCATCCATCTCGGGACCTGCTTGGCTCCTCCACGGCCCGATCAGCAACCACGCCGAGCTCGAGGATTGAGAGCTATTGAACTCATTGGTAACTAAGACTGTCCCGCTACCCTTTTCCTCAACCAGAGATCAGAACCGAGGGGACCCCTGAGTCCAGACCTCCTTGTATTATATCCACGTAACCTAAGAAGTGCATATAAAGTCTCGTTAACCTTCAATCTTGTGTGGTGTCCGTCTGTGGGGGGGAAGTTACTTATCTGTACAGTCGTTGGAGACGGCTCTCCCTGGAGACCTCTCCCCGTAATCTCGGCCGACCCTCCCGGTCCGTCTAACATTGGTGGCCAGCGGCGCGATCCGAATCACCGCATAACGTACAGAGAGTAGCTCACCCCACAACGAACAACAATGTCGACTAAAGAGAGCGGATCAACTGAGAAGTTCCAAATGGAAAAACTAGAGGAATACAGCCATCGAGAACTAAAGCAGTTCTGCATCGAACTAGGTATCGCTACCACCGGACTAAGTACCAAGGACGATTTTAAGCATGCCCTAGAATCTTGGGCAGAGACCGGGGATGTCGAAGCCCCGGAGCAAAGCACCGCGAAAAAGACCAACACGGCCCCTGAAGAGCAAAGAACGGGTCTCTCGCAAGACGAGATCCAAGAAAGAGAAAAAGCCCGACTACACGAACTTGAAATGGCCCGACTCAAGATGGACATAGAACTCAAATTGGCCGAGCAAAAAATAAACTTAGAACACCTTCGCCTCCGAGAAGAAAGAGAGGAGAAACAGAGGCAAAGGGAGCTCGAGGAAAAAAGACTAACGTACGAGCATGAGCGGAACCTAGCCGAGATCAACCTGCGCAAACAGAATAAAGAATTAGGGGTGCCCGACAGACCGTCCACCCCCGGGACCACGGACAAAAAAGTGCACATCCCCAAGGATGTAGTCCGAGAATATTTTCGAGAAGACGACATCCAGCAATGGTTTAAGGCATATGAAATCGCGATGACTGCGCACCGGATCGATAGAGCCGACTGGGGAGCCGGCCTATGGGGCAAATTCCTCAATGAGGGCCGCGATACTCTGTTACAGCTCCCAGACCACCAGATGACCTCCTACGACCATATGAAAGCGGCCCTCCTCACTCGCTATGGCCTCACGCCCGAGATGTACCGTCAGAGGTTCCGAGACTGCACACGCATTCCAGGTACAACTTGGGTGGACTATGTAACGTACTTTAGCCGAGCCTTCGAAGGCTGGATCAGAGGGAACAACGTCACGACCTACGAGCAGTTGTTCAATCTGATGGTATGGGAGCATCTGTCCAACAACTGCTTCATTGAACTACGCCAACACCTCCTCGACAGCAAGTTAACCGATCCCCGGCAGCTCGCAGCCGAAGCTGACCGGTGGGAGATCACCCGAGTGGGCCGGAATGGGTCCTACGAGCAGAACAGGAACAACAATGGTCACCACCGATCCAGAGGAGGAGGAGGGGGCCAAGGACGAGGAAGAGACAACACTCCGGCCGCCCCCACTACCAGCACCACCCCCCCGGCCAACCGGGGCAGCACCCCGGCGCGACCGGGATACAGAGCCAATGTTACATGTCACCGATGCCAACGAGTCGGCCACTATGCAAATGACCCAAGCTGCCCGCAGTATCAGAGCCCAAGACCCCGCCAGGTGGCCGCCGCGGCACTAGGGGAAGAACAGATCTCCGAGGAACAAGAAACAGACGAGCAAGAGTATCAAGAGTGGGAGCCAGCCGCCATGACTCTCGCGTGCTTAGGGGGAAGAGACATGGTCCCGCGGGTCCCCCTACCCGCTAACACCCAGAAGTACAGCCAATGGGTGAGCATCAATGGACAACGGGCCGAAGCCCTTCGAGACACCGGGGCCAGTGTGACAGCCGTCCGCTGTCATCTGGTGACCCCAGAACAATATCTACCGAACATTCTCTGCCCTGTACGATCAGCCGACAACTCGGAGAGTCTGTGTCGGATGGCCTGCGTCCCCTTTGAGTGGGGAGGGGTCTCCGGCATGTTGAAAGTAACGGTCCGAGACGACGCCCCCGTGGACTGCCTCCTCGGAAATGACCTGGAAAGCTCCCCGTGGGCAGCCGTGGAGCGAAAAGAACACTTGGGGATGTTGGGCGTCCCAGACTGGGCGTGCGTCACCACCCGGTCTATGGCCGCCCGTGCCAACCATCACCCGGAAGAACCAGAATGGCCGGCGCCTCCGCCTCCGGTCGCCCCCGCCGAGACCCCCGACCAGGACATCCCCCTCGAACCTGCTCAACCTTCCGACCTTGCTAATCTGGACCAGTGGGCTCAAGAAGGGGGGCCCACACAAGAACAATTTCGTCAGGAGCAGAAGACCTGTCCCTCCCTTGAGGGACTCCGACAACAAGCGCTCGCCCAAAGCGCAGGGGATACCTCCGGAACTCATTGGGTCTACTGGGACAATGACCTACTGTACAGCGAGCAACGAATCGCCGAGCTGGGGGCCAACCGAGTACTAGTGGTGCCACTCCGCTTTAGAGACTTCCTGCTAAATCTGGCCCACGAGGTCCCCCTGGCAGGGCACCTGGGACAAGATAAAACCTACAGCCGCCTAGTGACCCACTTCTTCTGGCCAAAAATGAGAAACGATGTGCACCAGCATTGCCGATCTTGCCCCACGTGCCAAGCCAGTGGGAAGAGCGGCCGCAAATTAAAGGCCCCCCTGCAACCCTTTCCCGTAGTCACGACCCCATTTGAGAGGGTCGGAATAGACATTGTGGGACCCCTAGACCCACGTACAAGACAAGGCCATCGCTTCATCCTAGTACTAGTGGACCACGCCACCCGCTACCCTGAGGCTATTCCTCTCCGGACCGTCACAGCCCCAGTGGTCGGCAGGGCCCTGATGGGGATCTTCTCCCGTGTGGGGTTCCCCCGAGAAGTCGTCAGTGACAGAGGCACGAACTTTATTTCCAAATATATGAAGTCCCTCTGGCAACAGTGTGGGGTCACCTACCGCTTCACGACCCCCTATCACCCCCAAGGAAACGGACTTGTTGAGCGGTTCAATCGCACACTAAAAGGGATGATCGGGGGATTGGAAGAACCCCTCCGTCGCCAGTGGGACGTGCTGCTGCCGTGCCTCCTCTTCGCCTACCGGGAGGTCCCACAGAAGTCCCTAGGCTTCAGCCCATTCGAGCTGCTCTATGGGCACCCAGTACGGGGGCCACTCAGCCTGATCAAAGAAGGCTGGGAGTTGCCTCCGGCCAAGAGTCCTCCAGATGTCTTCCGGTACCTCCTCACCCTCCGCAACCAGTCCCAGCGGTTCAGAGACCTAGCGAAAGCCAACCTAGAGGCCAGTCAAGAGGACATGAAGAGATGGTATGACCAGAACGCCTCATCTATTGAATTCGAGCCGGGGCAACAGGTCTGGGTAATGTCCCCCACAGAACCGTGCGCTCTCCAAGACAAATGGACGGGACCCTTCAAGGTAATCGAGCGCAAGGGACCCGCCACCTATCTGATCGATATGGAGTCCGCCCGGAATCCGCTCCGAGTCCTCCACACCAACAGACTGAAACCCCACTTTGCACGAACAGAACTCAGCCTCTTGATGGCCACAGACAACGGGGTTGAGGACGACTCCGAGCCTCTCCCTGACCTCTTGCGGACCCAGGAGCAAGACGGCTCCGTGGATGGGGTCCGACTCTCGGAGACCCTCACCCAGGAACAACGCCAAGAGTGCCAAGCCCTCCTATCACGATTTGCCAGCCTGTTCTCCCTCACCCCAGGTGTCACTTCCTGGTGTGTGCACGATGTGGACACCGGAGACAGCCCTCCTATCCGCCACCGGGCCTACCGCGTACCTGATCGGGTACGGGCCTGCATCCAGGCGGAAGTAACTAAGATGCTCACGCTCGGGGTCATCGAGCCCTCCGACAGTCCATGGGCCAGCCCGGTCGTACTGGTCCCCAAAGCAGCCGCCCCCGGAACCACACCCGAACTCCGGTTCTGTGTCGACTACCGGGGCCTGAATGAAGTCACCAGAACGGACGCACACCCCATCCCCCGGGCAGATGAACTGGTCGACCGAATGGGCGCTGCCCGCTACCTCAGCATCTTCGATCTAACGGCAGGCTATTGGCAGATCGGCCTCACACCCCGAGCACAAGAACGTTCTGCCTTCTCCACCCCCGATGGCCACTATCACTTCACGGTCATGCCCTTCGGCATGAAAAATGCCCCAGCGACTTTCCAACGGCTCGTCAATCAGGTCCTGGCGGGGCTCGAAGAGTTCAGCGCCGCCTACCTGGACGACATCGCTGTGTACAGCCACCACTGGACCGAGCACCTCCACCACCTCCAAGCAGTGTTGCAAGCCCTTCAGCGAGCTGGCCTCACGATCAAGGCCAGCAAATGTCAAATTGGACAAGGGTCAGTGACCTACCTCGGACACCAAGTGGGAAGCGGTCTAGTGGCCCCTCTTCAACTGAAAATTGCCGCCATCCAGAACTGGCAACCCCCTAACACTCAAACTGAGGTGCGAGCCTTCCTGGGCCTCACGGGCTACTACCGAAGGTTCGTGAAAGACTATGGTACCATCGTGGGGCCTCTCACCGAACTCACGTCGAAAAATCAGCCCAAGAAGGTGAACTGGACCCCAGAGTGTCAAGCGGCCTTCGAACAGCTAAAGGCCGCCATGTGTTCCGCTCCTGTACTCCAGGCCCCAGACTACAGCCGGGAGTTCGTCGTCCAGACGGACGCCTCCGACCAGGGCATTGGGGCGGTCCTGTCCCAGGTGAACACCGAAGGCCTTGATCAACCGGTGGCCTTCATCAGCCGGAGACTCCTACCACGGGAGCAACGCTGGAGCACCATAGAGAGGGAAGCCTTCGCTGTGGTATGGGCCCTCAAGAAGCTCCGACCCTACCTTTTTGGCACCCACTTCCGGGTGCAGACTGACCACCGACCCCTGCAGTGGTTGATGCATATGCGGGGGGAAAACCCAAAACTGCTACGCTGGTCCATCTCCTTGCAAGGTATGGACTTTACCGTTGAACACCGGCCTGGGTCTGACCACGCCAACGCGGATGGCCTGTCCCGGTTTTTCCGCCTCGACGAAGAGAGTCCCCAAGAGGATGGGTAACTCTCCCCGCCTTCAGCTGGGGGGGACGCATGTTGGACAGGCCACATGACGGGCCGCTCTCCCCCGGCTCGACCAAGCCCGAGCCAGTCATACAAGCACCACACACCACCATTGCACGTCCTACGTCCCCTCAGGGACACCTGCCCTCGAGCATGATAACCTCGTGGGTCCGATCCACGGCCGACCCATGCGCCCAGCCCGGGCCGCCATCTTGGACACTTCGCCACGAGGCCGCCTGGCCCCCGATCGACCTCAACCCTGGGCCTAGCCCGGCCTCAGACATTCCGGCACCACCCTCCACCCAGGAGGTGAGCGAGCTACTTGGCCAGTCAATGGGAGAAAGAGGTGTCGATGGTTCTCCCCCGGCCAGTGCCGCTCGCCCATCGCCTCCCCGGGCGCTGGCTCCACCCCCCTGCTGGGTGTCTGGACTCCCTCATCCCGGACCTCCCGACCTCCAAGTGCGAGGGTCCGGACATCAAAGCACGCCAGCCCTATAACTGGGGCAGCTCCAGAACAGGAAGGCAGTTGTATCTTGGAGTCGAGAGACGAAAGAAGAACTCATCCTGGACGGACTACTGGCGCTGCCGTAGCTCTGTCCTGTGCACCATCATCCTGCCTGTTGGCGCTGCCACAGCCGTCGTAACCTTCATCCTTCACCGTCGTCCGGATCTGCTGGCGAGGCCGCGGACCGTTGTAACTGTCATCTGCATCGGGACCTGCTTGGCTTCTCCACGGCCCGTCGACCATCCTTCATCCATCTCGGGACCTGCTTGGCTCCTCCACGGCCCGATCAGCAACCACGCCGAGCTCGAGGATTGAGAGCTATTGAACTCATTGGTAACTAAGACTGTCCCGCTACCCTTTTCCTCAACCAGAGATCAGAACCGAGGGGACCCCTGAGTCCAGACCTCCTTGTATTATATCCACGTAACCTAAGAAGTGCATATAAAGTCTCGTTAACCTTCAATCTTGTGTGGTGTCCGTCTGTGGGGGGGAAGTTACTTATCTGTACAGTCGTTGGAGACGGCTCTCCCTGGAGACCTCTCCCCGTAATCTCGGCCGACCCTCCCGGTCCGTCTAACAGGAGGGCTCATTATCTTCGCAGGGAAAGGAATTACAGAAAAAAGACGGTCCTTGCATATCATCTGATTTCCCCCAGGTCAGAGGGAGGATATTCCTATCTAGCACAAACCACTACGTGCTGGATAGGAACTATTGAGATTTTGTCTGACTCTCCTCCCCTTGATGTTAGGTTATACGGAGAGAAGATTCAAACACTCAGATTAATGCTGTGTCCCTGCGACAACCATTCCCCCAATCTGACCCGCACCTAGTCTTGTTTTGTGGGTTTTATAGGACAGGATGAGAAGACTTTATCCTTCCGATTTTAAGGCGCCACAATTTTAAACCATGCCAGGTGGGACGTTACTTCTTTAAATCTCTGCCTGATCCCGTTGTCTGTTTTTCGGTAGCCCCCTGTTTGTGGGCCTGTATGAAAAGGAGAAAGGCGCGAGGTTGGTTTTAACTAACAATTATATGCAGAAATGAGTAATTTGATGTTAGCTGACTGGATTCGGTCTATGAGGCACTTGATGCACTTTATGAGGTAAAATGTCCTGTAAAACTATTTGATGTTCTTTTTAAATAATTCTCTTGCTCTAGGATTTTAACTTGTTATGAACTGGGGCTGGTTGCTGATCAATGATTTAAATTGTGCTTTTATGATCTGTATTTAAGAGATTGAATAGAGATTTTATTGATTGATTTTTTACATGTGTGTCTCAGAGTCTCACCCCTCTGTGCTCCCTCTCCCTGCTGCTTAGAGCTGCTGCAGCAGTGTCCCTGTCATGGCAGTGAGGCGCTCATGGTAATCCAAGGCCCCGGAGCAGTGTCTGTCCTCAGCGCATGCGCAGCTGTTAATGCAAGTCCGTCTTTAACCCGCGCTCCGATGCGGGAAGCAGTGTCTGTCCTCAGCGCATGCGCAGCTGTTAATACAAGGCCCTCTTTAACCCGCACTCCATGGCGGAAGGAAGTGTCTGTCCCCAGTGCATGCGCAGCTGTTAATGCAAGTCCGTCTTTAACCCGCGCTCCGGTGCGGGAAGCAGTGTCTGTCTTCAGCTCATGCGCGGCTGTTAATACAAGGCCCTCTTTAACCCTCGCTCCGCGGCAGGAGGAAGTGTCTGTCCCCAGCGCATGCGCAGCTGTTAACCCATCAAGACCTCTTTAACCCGCGCTCTTAGTTCAGTCTTGGTGTTTTCTGTTTTTCTGAATGAAAGACAGTGTTGACGGTCCCAGTTGCGTCTTCTCTCGGTTGGACTCTGTAGGCTGCACTTCCCTGCGGGGCCGCTCAATGACACACTCTTACAGTTTTATGTGCTTCGCTATTCTCAGCGCATGCGCGGCCATAACGAGCAGACATCCTGCGCCTGCGCAGCTACAGATCATCAGAGCGTCTCTTGTCCCACGCGCGGTTTGTTGTCACACGGGACCCTCGGGTGTGTCCCCTCCAACCAGGCCGACACTGTCCCCCCTTCTCCCCGGCCATTCCCCCCGCGAACCCACAAGAGAGGTAAGGGGAGATAAGGCCTCGAGGCAGCAGTGGAAGCGGTGGAAGAGCAAGGGTGTGGTGTCTGTGGGGGGCGGGGCCTGTGGCAATGGGGCGGGGTCTGTGAGTTGGGGGTAGGGCCTGTGGGAGTGGTCAGTGGATGTGGGGGCGGGGTCAAAACAATACACCTACACAGCCTGGAGGCATTGACTGTTTTGTGTTCCTCACAGGAGACTAGTTTGTCCTTACGCTTCAACTGTGGAATGTGTTTTTTTGGAACCCTAATCGCTCCAACTTTAGTTTGTATCGTGTAATTTTTAGCGGATTTATACTCTGTAAATATGTTACCATAATATCTAATCCTATATACTTCGCTCTATTGTGAAGAGCTCTGACACCGCTGGGTAAAGAATGCGCTATAAAAAAATGCCTAAATAAATCCAATGCCCTGCGACCAGGCTGTTGGAGGCTCGTCGTGGCCTTGGGGCTCCCAGTCACACGTCCTCAGGTCTGTAGACTAAAGACTATTGCAGCTTGCAACTCAGAACTGGCAATTCCTTAAGCTCTGGCGGGCTGCTTTTGGAGGCTTCAAGCATGATTCTGAATGCCGTTATAGTCGCCGAATCTCAAGTTGGACATTCTTACCTTTGTCCTGGGCCACTACAATCACAAACTTTACCCACTTGCTGCCCGCATCTATAAAATATTTTTTTGACACAAGTGTGTCCACATGAGCATCTTTTAATTTGGCTGGTTTGCAGCAAATATTTTTTTTAACCCTTTGCGTGTGTGCGTCGGCCAACGGCCGTCGCAAATACTACCTCAGTAGTGCTGTGCACGTCTGTTGGCCGACACAGCCCCGCCCGCGCATTCGAAGGCCCACACCGCAGAGGAATTGCCGCCGCAGTAAACGGGTTAAAGCCATGCTCTTGTATTTACAATCAACAGAAGCTTGTGCAGTGAGGGCTGGTGCTGTTCCTGACCTCCCATTCATTTTGTGGAAGTACCTGGACCAGTCTTCAGCGCATTCCTTGCTCCCAAATGGTGCTTCTCAGGCCCTAGACTTTGCTGTGGTTCAGTGGGCTCCTAAATCAAGCTTTTGAACTCTTCATGAGTGCAAATAAGCCCATTCGAACCCGAAACCCACTGCTCGCACAGAACTTCAGCACGAGCCCCTGCCGCCTATCTCCTTGCACGGAAAGCATCAATCGATCTGGAAGACCAACAACGTAATCCTCCAGCCCGACCTTCTGCGATACCTGGCCTGCTCTTTGTGCCATGTCCACCACCGCCATCAACTCTCTCCTTACTCCCTGCGACCCTCTCCAATGCGAACGGGGCTCTTGGCTCAAAACTTGAGAAGGTAAACTTTCAGCTGAACTAATCTGGGGCTCTATCTAATTCGCGCTCCATCGTGATCAGCGTGAACTTTTGACTTTAACCTGGTCCAGCATGACCAGATTGCCTCGGTTGGCGCTTTATGTTTTTAGGTGCTGTATAGAAGTTTATATTTTAAAATTCATATCTCCGGTTATACTGATTGGATTTTTGTCTTTTGGGTTTCGATTTGTTGATGAAACTGAGCTCTATTGTTCTAACCTGGTGTTGATTTTGTGTGCTGTTTACGCTGTTTTACTGTTTGAAATGTTGCACAAATATTCACACATTGCCTCTAAATTAAGCCTGACTGCTCTGTACCAAGCTACCAGGGGGTTGACCACAGTTTAATTTGGGGTTTGCGTGTGCCTTATCCTGACTAGGATTGTCAAATTCTGAAAAGGAGCATACAGTTATAACTAGATTCTTTCATCAATTATACTCAAGCATGTAATTAAACCTTATTTCCTTTGCAAACTATACAAAATATTATAAGATCCAACAAATCATAAAATACAGCGCAGAGTCTTGAGATTTCTTTTTTTCAATGTATTCTTTATTTGTACTCAAATGCATCAGCCCAGCCAACGCGTTTCGCCAAAATGGACTTCATCAGGGTTGGAATAGTCTTTTATAGTAGCTCACCAAGGTGCTATTTCTGTAATCAGATGTAGTATAGATATATAGGCAATCACCGTATCAATCATGATTGATTTAATTCCTTCGATCCATATTGAAATAGTTTTATTGAAAAACACCAAGTCGCTTATTCTTATTAAGAGATGCAGTATCAATAAGCTGGTAATCACCATCGCATCCGGTCAGATAAAATCATGATAGGATTATTGCCTTTGATAAGTCCTGGCATGTAGTCTTGTTGGGTATGCAAAGCCATCTATCCGATCTGATAGACAGACGGTCTTGCATGCAACGGTGATTAGCTATATATCTATCCTACATCTGATTACAGAAATGCACCTTGGTGAGCTTCCTTGCGCCTGCTTCACTAATGATTGCTGCTCCTGTGTGGGCGTAGGGTAGGCTTCAGTGAGCTCTTACCCCTTATTTTTTTTAAAACTTTATTTTGCATTTAGGTACGAGTAAAAAAGTACACTAGGACAAGTAAAATCCTTTACAAGTACAGGTAGACATAATACACACTGCCAAGGGCTCAATCAATGCCGCAGAGTGATCACATGTTACATAAGCAAGCCCCTCAGCTGCTAACATATTTTCTGTTACAATCGTTCTTGACTCTGATTCACATAAACGGTGTTTACAATCATGGCATGGGAATACATCCTCTGTACCGACATCAAAAAAGGAGTTTAGCATCTGGTGTAGTTGATTATTGACATGTATCTCGGGACAGTCTAACCCACCCCTGTTGGGACTATGCCCTGTTCTTTCCAGGTAGGGGGGTCTTGCCGCTGCGCCTCTAGGTATGTTGTGAAAGTTCCCCAGATATCTCTGGGCCTGGAGGTGGGGGCGGACCGTAATTGCGTATAGGTCGCTGTGTGTGGAACAGGACGCCATGCTCTTCAGCCATCCCTTCACCGAGGGTGCTGTTCTGCCACCCCAATGAATGGATACTTCCCTTTTGGCCGGTAGTAAGCTGATGGCAACAAACCTGCGAATTGCCGGTGGGAAATGCTTTACATATCCCAACAGGGCAATCTCAAGCAAGGGGGTCATCGGTACCTTAGCCAAGCCACTCACTATCTTATGTATTCCTACCCATTATGAGTGTTTGCGTGGACAGGTCCAGGCGAGGTGGGCGAAGTCTGCATTTGGAGCGTTGCATCTTGCACAATGGTGCGGCCTGGCAGGGTCTATCCTGTGGAGTCTTGGGGGGGGAGGGGGTAATGTATATCCTACGAAGAAACTTAAAGTGTATTAGTTTGTGTCGGCCATTAAGGGAGACATTTTTCGTAACTGCACAGCAGGCAGCTCACTGTTTGTCTGTGATCGGATTACCCAAGTCGGTCTCCCAGGCAGTGCGTACTCTGTCTACGATTGCTGGGCATGCCTTATAGTGCTGTGATATTAGATGTACCCCTCTCTCGCTGCTTATCACTGTTATGAGTGGGGGGGAGGAGTAGGTTCCAGAAGGTAGTCCGGTAAAATAGCTCACAGGGCAGAACAGATTCGTAGAAGGACGTATCTGTCCATGAATGTGGCACCAGGGAACAAGGACTCGTATCCGGGATGAAAAATATGTCCATCTGGAAATAGATCGCCTATCTTAGCAATGTCAAATTTAGCGCATGTCTTCTGTATGAGCTTTTTGCTAGTTATAGGTATCCATTTAGGGGTCGGGAGTGGCAGATCAGAAGAATAAAGCAATGGTGTGTGTGTATGCAACGCAATTTCTCCCATGCCCAACTAGTGGTCGATGCGCGTTAGATATCTTTGGAGAAACCCTTCAGTAATATCACCGCTAAAATGTCCGGGAGGACTAAGTCAGACTCTGGTCGGAGGTATGGAATTCTGGCATCAGGGTGGTACCATGTCTATGCAAAACTGCACTGTGCAGCTAAATAGTACAGTTGTAAATCAGGGACCCCAAACCCACCTCTATCGCAGGGGAGTGTCAAAACCTGCCAGTTTACCCTGGCGTATCCGCCACCCCATACTAATCTTATTAAGTGTGATCGAAGGGTCGAAAAGAATTTATTTGTGAGAGGGATCGGGATGTTTTGAAATAGATATAAAAATGTAGGAAGCACAACCATCTTAATGAGGGAAACTCATCCAGCCATGGATAGTGGGAGCTTTAGCCATTTCTCTGTTTGAGTCTCTAATCTGGAAATAGCTGTCCGTAATTGCGGTGGATGATCTGCTCTGTTTCTAAGTGTATATGTATGGCCAGGTTGTTAACCGAGTCAGTATTCCATTCCAGGGGGCATTCCAAGTCCCACTTGTCTGTGCTGGCAGTGAGTGGAAAAATTACAGATTTGTTCCAATTGATTCCCAGTCGAGAATGTCTGCCAAAGGGCAGAATTTCCCGGATAAGGGGATCCAAATTAGTCTGGGGGTTGCGTACATATAAAATTGTGTCATCTGCATACAATGATACTAACAATGGGCCGGTGGTGAACTGTAAACACCTATGAAGGTCTTTTTGTTGGAAGTGCCTCATTAGTGGGTCCATGGCTAAAATGAACAACAGAGGCAACAATGGGCAGCCCTGTCTCTTGCTGCGTGAAAGTGAGAAGGGAGCCGTCAATGTACCATTTAGTTGGAGACGGCCAGCGGTTGACTGTATAGCAGGGCAGTCTTGGCAATGAAACCAAACGGCATCCCCATGCACTCCATGTTGGATAAAATAAAAGGCCATTCAAGGGAATCAAATGCCTTTTCTGTATCAAATAGGATTGCCGCAGCAGGGATTTCCGGGTTAATTCTATGCAGAGTGTTAAATAATGTACGTAGATTGAAGGCTGTCGAGCGATTGGGTATGACACCAGACAGGGCCGGGGAAATGATAGATACTATTGAGAGAGACAGGCAACATGCCAGAGCCTTTGCCATTATTTTGTAGTCTAGGTTTAAGAGTGATAACGGTCAATAGGAACCACATAGCAGGGGGTCCTTGCCAGGTTTGGGGAGAAGGGGGGCGTGGCTTGAGGCTCTGCGAAAATTGCCGCACTGTAGTGCAGCTGCGCCAGCCACCGGAAGAAATCTGCTAATATCCTTGCCCAGATATCGCACAGTAGCGACACTGCATGTGGGAGTGAACGGCTGAAGCCCTGCCGACACAGAGGAATTGTGTGGCATTGTGATCGGCACATGAAAAGACGGACACCGATCTGTCCTAAGGCCTGGGCTCCCCTGCTGGAAATGGCGGCCTGAGAAGACTGCCGGGACTCACGGAGGCAGATGGAGCCACGGAGGACTGTGCTCGCTGTTGAACAGGCGACAAGCCGAACCGTGAGTGCCCAGCGGTCGTTCGATTTTCTGGCAGGCTAGACGCTGGGAGGAGAGACTGCGGACGGCAAGACAGCAGAGGTGATGCTCGGCGGCGCTGGGGGAGGTGAGCCGGAAACGGCGATACGCAAGGTCCCGGCGCAGCAGGAGATCCTAGGCCGCTAACGGAGGTGGAGGCTGAGGTACGGGACAGTAACGGGCGCGCTCCTGGGACACTAACCCGCCACCTCTTATGACACACTTGCGGCTGCACCGGGGGTGGTCGCCCCCCCTCTCTGGCTAGAGGGGGATAAGTGAAGATCCAAAGGAGCGCACACAAACCGCCTAATATCGGACCCACATGAGCCACATGGACAGCGGCCTATACCGCTTGGAACTCGCTACACGGGAGAGATAGATAAGCTGCCTCCGAACATAGTAATTGAGGAGCACTATTGGCGCTAAACACGGGCAGCCTAGACAGTTGACCCTGCGTGACACAGTGCCTGAGTGGAGGGAGCACGGAAGTGCGGCAAAACGCTACTCGGACTCACGCGCACTTGCCGCCAGAAGCAGGCTGAACTGGGTGGAAGCGGATCTGTCAGGCACCTCATTTGGCGACCTACAGGGGGGCACACCGGGTGGCAGAAGTGCGCAGACAGCCAGGAACGTGTTGCGGGGGGAACTTGCAACACGCTTTGATCGAGCTCCACGAGACACCAGCAAACAGACATACCGGGTCCCCAGGGGATAGCGGACATAATCTGGGGGTGCACTGTACTGTTGAGGTCAATCACGCACACCGGTGGTGACCGACGGAGGGCGAAAGTAAGAGGCACTTAACAGTAAGCAAGAAGCGGACACTTATTCTGTTGCTGGAGTTCCCCCCCCACGGGTCTGCTCCAATGGGGAAGCCGGACAAGACACAGCCCACGCTTACTTTTGAACTGCGTAAGGGTGGACGCCAAGGGCACACTTCAGCACCGAACGTGGATCATGAGACGGCCGCACCACAGTCCTCCGCCCTTGAAAAAACTTTAGCTGCAATCCAAAATAGTCTGCAGTCTATCGATGGGAAAATCGAAGTCCTCACTGGAAGGATGGACCAATTCTCGTCGGAATTGGACAAGCACACAGTTCGTCAAATCGAGGCTGAACAGCGTATATCTGACACGGAGGACGGCTTGCAACAAATTGCGGACAAAACGGGCGAATTCGCCAAACTGTTAGAGGTCATGCAGGCACGGAGCGAGGACAGTGAAGCGAGATCCCGCAGGAATAAAATTCGCATAATAGGTCTGCCGGAATCCTCAAATGTAGGGAAACTGGAGGACTACGTCGAGACCCTACTGCAGGATTTATGCTATCCATAGGATGAGGACAAGAAGTCATGGCTCCTCTTGTGGAGTGCTCTAGCAGTGTGACATCCAAATACGCGAAGAGTGGTGTGGTGAGTGGATGATGTGCAACTTGATGCGTATGAAGTGCTCTCTGTAATAGAATCATATTGCCCTCTGCCTATGTTTAGGTTACAGTTCATTGCTCTTTACACATGAACATATGGGTTGATTAATGTAGACTGGTGTTTCAGTTCACAAGCAAGAAAAAGAGGCTTCATCGCAGATGACACGCCTGCTCCGACATGCATACTGAATCTAGATTGTCTGTATTAGGAACGCATTGAGCTGCAGTTGGCATTCCTACGCAGTCTGTGGGTGATGGGGTGCACGGAAAAACACAGCCTGGTGAATATATGCAATGGGGAATATTATTTGAAGCGCGCCGGCCCGTTGGGGTTGTAGGCGACATCCTGTGTAAATATATGTTGAAGTTATAAATATTCTGTGTACTGAACAATTTTGCTACTGAGGAGCTGCCGGCCACTGGTTGGTTGTAGGCGAGCGGCTGTGTAACCTATTTATTACTAATAAAGGTATTGAAGACTCAAAAAAAACAAAAAAAGGTTTTGGGGAGAAGAATGATGACTGCCTCACACAGGGTGGGAGGTATTATCTGCCTTTCCAAGGCTTCTGCATATACTTTAAGGAGATGGGGAATCAATAAATCTTCATAGGCCTTATAAAAATCAGCTGTGAAACCGTCGAGCCCCGGGACCGAGGAACTCTTCAGGGCAGAGATGCCTTAGAGATAGGCTCACCGAGAAAGTCCTGCATAAATAAATAGCTCTCGTGCTGGACCCTGTCTTGACCCAATCTAGTGGTGTATAATGTTTCAAAATAGGACATGAATTCCCCCTGGATATCCAGTGGGTCAGTGATCGGTTGTCCCGACGAAGTTCTCATCAGGGATGTATGCCTTACAATAGAGAGGTCACATCATCTGTGCTAGGACTCGTCCCGGCCGCTCACCTTTGCCGTATTTCCTGGCATTGTAGTATTTCCCCATAAAAAGGATCTGCCTCTCAGCGGTATCTTTGAATTCTGTGAGCAGAATATATACACTCATGTATGCTTTAAAACCCTCCCATAAAATTGCCACAGTGTCTACTGAACCAGTGTTAATGACGAATAGTCCTCTATCGCTTCTCGTAATTCCTGTCTAAAAACTTCATCATCTAATGCATGGCTGGGAAATCGCCACTGTTGTTCAAAACCCTCGGGTCGCGGGACCTTCAATGTTAATAATACAGGGGAGTGATTTAGGAAACAACTGAAAACTTTTCTTTTTCCTAAGTAATTGTCCCATCTTCCTTGGTTGTCCCCCTGTTTGAGCATTATTCGTGATCATAGCGCTGGGATGCCTCTGGGTAACCATGCGCTCTACAAATATAGCTAATAATAATAATAATAAGTGATCCGAATATGTGCGAGGAAGCGTCCGGATCACATGACACCAGCTGATAAGTTCTGGGGATGCCACCCAATAGTCGAGCCTCGTCCATGTGTTATGACTGCCAGTGCAGTGAGTATAGTCAGTGCTATGTGGGTTTTGCGTACGACCTATGTCACTTAAGGAGAAGCCCTCTATCGCTTCTCGTATGTGCGTCCAGCATCAGTCACCCTGGCAGCGGCGCCACACTCCAGTGTATTTCCGCCTGGCCTCCTGTACCATGATTGTAAAGTCTGGATATAGGGACAGCTTGGAGCCCTGCCAAACCATTTCGCCCCGTTCTTGTGCCAGGTGCTGGGCCGTGTCTCGATCCCTAAAGTTCATGACACGGGCAATGATGGGTCTGGGCGGGCATCCAGATTGGGCCTTGGACCTAGTGTTCTATGAGCGCGTCCTATCACAAAGCCCATAGTGAAGACTTCTCTACAAAACAAGTCTATCAGGATTGTTTCTACCACGGTGTCCATGCGACCAGCGGCTGTCGATTCCGGAACACCCAAAATGTGCATGTTATTTTGGCGACCGCGCGCCTCTAAGTCCTCTTTCTTGATCGCGACGTCTTTGAGGTAACGTTCCATTTGGCCGAGCCATTTCAAGGATTGAGCCGTTCCATCTCCTAGATCTGATGTATGCGAATCCACCACGTCGAGTTTTCTGTCGTGAACTTGGATCTTCGATCCCAGATCTGCCATGTGCTTATCTAGGGCATCAAAGCGCACATCTAAGGCTCTGAACCACGCTCTCATCTCTTGTAGCAGGGAACCTAATTGGTTGGTATCACCCTCTGGTGTTGTGTCTTTCTGGCCACCTTTTGCCATGTTGTCAGGGGTTCTTGGGCTACTTCGGTGACCTTTTCGAAGGGGAGAAGGCGCTGTTTGGGGTCTTTGCGGCCCATACCGCAGTTCCACCCGCCAAGTATTAATTAAGCCCAATGCCAGAGTCTTCTGGTTATGGGCGCAGAGCAGGTGCAAGTAGCTGGCGAAGAGAGATTAGGCAAGCAGAACTGATCAGCAAGGAATGGGCATCTAACCCATGTTTGTATTTTCCTGACAACAGGGGAGGTTTTGGGTATTTCACTATTGTCTCCCACAATGGAGCTTGTGGTGCAGCAGTGGTCCGGGCACAGTACTTCCACAGAGCAGGTTGTTTGAAGACAAGGCAATGTGCAGTCAGCAGTTAATGTTTCAAGTTTACTGCAGCATAAATTGGTGGCTGGGGCAGAGACATGGCTGAGGTTCGGATTCCGTTTTTCGCTCCGGGAGCAGCGCAGCCACGCAAGGAAGGGTTACAACAATGGAGCCCTACGGGGAAAAGGGGGAGAACAGCACAGGCCGCGGCCGAGCGAGTGCATATGCGGGGAGGAGATTCCCAAAGGAGCTTTGGAAATGCTGTACCAGGTGTCGACGAGGGAATGATCACAGGCACCGTCCCTGTGTGCCCCTGCGATCAACGCAGACATAAAAGTGCCGCGCTCGGACCACCGGAGGTCAAACGGACCTCCCGCCAGTACCGAGCGCCGCTTTGCCCAGAATGTGGCCGCTAAACGCTCCAGCCCATGGCCCGGTGACTCACAGCACCCCAGCTGCTGGCTCAGTCCCTCCGCCGCCGCACCCGGAGTCTCCTCATATCGCCGATGCCGCCATCTTGAAAGTCGTCCTTCCGTCTGGAGTCACCGATTTCTGCCGTTCCAGTTGTTTTCTCGCAGCACCGCAGGGAGACTTTTAATCAGGATCCCTTCCGCTGCATTTGGGTGTCTTCTCCCTGCCCGGTAGCCACGCTGGATAGCGGGAATTCACGTTGTTGCAACGACTGCTGGCAGAGCTTCAAAGCTGAGCAACCATCTTGGTTTCCGGCTTGGCCATGGCCCTGGCTCTCACCTCTTCTTCAGCCCTGGTGCCACTGTGCCTGCTGCACTAACAATATATGTGCCTATGTTCTCTGTCCTTGGAGTATTTTGCACTTTGACCCCTAACCTTCGGTGCACTGGGAGTTGGTTGCACTGGGCTGTTTACTTTCATGTACCCTGATGTGACTCCATCTGCCCTCATATGAACCATACATTAGATAAGACCCTTTCAACTCTGCGACCCGGAAGGGCCTCTCTGAAACCTGATATGCAGAGAATAGATATAAGAAAACAAAGCAAGAGAAAAAATGGGGATATAAAAAAGAGTGAATGTTGTAGAAAAACAAAGGTTATGAAGTGCGTGTGTGATTAGGGTGACCAGGTGCCCCGGATTTACCAGGACAACCCCGTTTTTTCAAATTTCAAGAAATTTGTCTTGTGTGCCTGTTTTCATAGAGGGCTAACTGAAAGAGGCACATTTTTATGTATTCCAAAGGAGGACTGGCTAGTTTCTGTTATCAGAAAGCAATTTAATTAGCAGGTATGAAACTCCCCAGGCCATCAAGGGCTCTAGAATGGGGGCTGAGCAGCCCCCCCTCCCAACGAGTACAAAGCCCCTTGGAGGTGGTGGTCCCTGGGGCTTAGGGTGTCACGAATTCACCCACCTGTACTCCGGTTATTCCTTCCTTGATGCTGCTATTACCCAACTCCTTCTGAACTCCACCGGAGAGGCAAGGATAAGATTCAGTTGCCGCCCTGATCGAACCCCGGGGGAGGGGGGAATAGGAACGAGAGAAAAGAGAAGACACACTGGATTCTTGTAGACCGACTCGACAATTCAGTCGTGTAGAATGTCTCTCGAGAAAGGCAAAGTGTTACTGGCCTTCAGTTTTCAGCTCGTGTATAATCTGATAAATGTACCCGATTAATCTGAACACCCTAAATCACTTCTTTAGGTCAAACATCTGCTTTGGAACTCTTAATTAGGTATACCTGAATTACCCTCGACCTTTTCTCAGAAGGATTCTTGAAACTAAAAGAAAGAATAAACAAAAAAAACACTACAGGTGCACTAATAATCTGTGATTGCTCAAATTATCTCCATAGTTACTGATTTCCTTTACAATATTTGCTCCGTAATTTCACATTAAATATATATAAATAATAATAACAATCGAGCTCTCTGTTCCCTTTCAGTCTTCTAATCAGACTCAAGGTATTTACACAAATGTCCGTTTTACTTTAACATTCTTCACTTACTCAATGTCCTTAAAGTCCTTGGATTGTTTCAGGAAGAGTTTCAAAACGTTCTCTTGATTTATAGAAGGTCAAGACGTCTGCCACAGTTTTCATAAAGTATCAATTCTTACTGGAATGTGTTCAAGCATGCTAACGCTTTACCATTCAGAGCGAGGTGTTGCTTGGCAACCCTTTGTTGATTCTCTTTTCTTTTCTCTTTTGCAGGAAATCGGAAACAGTGCCGGGAGAGGATTTGGAGCCGGAAATTCAGAAACAGGAAGGAACGTCTGAAATGTGCTCCGGGCAGCAAGAACACAGCCGAAGACACTGAGTGAAGACAGGGAAGGAAGCAGGGTGGAGCGCTGAAGAGCTTCGGATGATCTGCCACCCAGGTCCGGAGTCTGGTGAGTGTTTAGGCACGAAGCAAAGCATCGGGAACCAAGTGGGTGGGGTTTAAATAGCTTTGGGTCTCAGGTTTTCTCACTTGTGCAGGTGAAGGTGATTTGGGCCTTAGATCTTTCCCAAGTAATTCACGTGTACATGCCAAGACCGTTTACACATGCAGGAAATGCCTCCTGCCCCCACACACAAAAGGTCTTCGTATGTGACAGGGTTTTTCCGGATGCAAGGCGTGGAAAGATCTGACCAATCTTGGAGTATGTACATGTGTTTCTGTTTCCACGATCTTTCTGACGCATCATAACCCTTCCAGTCAATTAAATACTGTAATCGACCATGTATACGTTTTGCATCTATAATGCGATTTTCTTCATATGCAATATTGTCTCCAACTACAACAGGTGGAGGAGGGTTGTCTTTTCGTGTGGACGGATGTAATGACTGATATTTTCCTACTTTTCTGGTGTTTCAGCTAGTTTTTATTTTTAAAATTTTTATTTTTGGTGCAAAACAAAGATAGTATGTACAGTTTCATCAATCGCGTTATCACACAGTAAGCATTGGGTGAATGAAGTAATACAGTATACAGTAATGACAAAACGTATATCATCCACGTTAGTGCAAAGCATTTCAGGCCTTATCGGCGATATGATGAATAGGGATCTATATGTGTCGTAGAAATACAGTTTGCGATTTTGTGTTTTGTTGGCTACTATTCGTCTGAGTCTTGCCTTTTCGTCTTACAACAAACATAAAACAGGAAGAACAGCACACTTAGTCCGGCACGTACTTGAAGTAGTAGCTTGCGGCACTCGTAGCACAGTCCATCTGCAAAGAGAGCGGTGCATTGTATCAAAGCCCCCTAAGTCCCACACCCACCCTTACTACCTCCCGAGGCAGGTCCCACCCAGATCCATTGCATACTCCCAATATACATTTATACACCCCGTCAACGCTCCTCGTCACTCTCAGACCCTTCGATGTCATCCTCTTCCAGTGGTTCGCAGATATCCCCTCTATATGAGTTCCAGGGTTTCCACACCCCATTCCATTTGCGTGGGTTACCCCTCAATTTGTACACCGCCCTTTCAGTTAACATAAGCATGTCCATGTTGCGGAGCCATTGGGGCAGCGTGGGGAGGTCAGCCGAACCCCACTTCTGTGCTATGTCCCGTTTCGCTGTTACCATCCCCACCGTGACCCAGGTCCTCGCATAAAAGGTGAGGTCAGTCGGCTCCCATATGTTTAGCAGGCAGAGCCGCGAGTCTAGAGTGAGGGTGGTGTGAAGTGTCTGAGCCATTGTGCGCACTACCCGTTGCCAGTAACCGACAATCAGTGGACATTCCCACACCGTGTGAATGAAGGTCCCTTCTGCCCCGCAGCCCCTAAGGCAATATGGATGATCCGCCCTGTGCAGTTTATGAAGCAGTGTACGGGTGTAGTAGATTCTGTGTAGGATTTTCAGCTGCACTAGGCGGAATTTAGACGATATGCCTGCTTCACGTGGGGATGCCATGGCTGTGTTCCAGTCAGTTTCATCCAGGTCACCCACTTCCACCATCCATTTGTCCTTCAGTTTCCCCAGTGGATCAGGCATATTGTTAACCAGTTTGCGGTATGTCAGCGATGTCGCCCCCTCTTGCATGAAATCAGTAAGTAGACGATCCTCCAGAGGGGAGGATTCGGGCAGGGATGTGTCGGGTGGGATCGCTGCCTGCAGTGCGTGTCGGACCTGGATGTATCTATAGAGCTCTGTGTTCCCCAACTCGTATTGTTCTTGCAGAGTGGCAAAGGAGATCACTCCTTCCCTCGTCCACATGTCCCCCACCGTGGAGATGCCGATGCTGTCCCATTTTGTGAAGCCCTTAGAGCGCCGCAAATGGCCCAACGCCTTCGCGTCCCACAGGGGCGTAAGTTTCGTAATGATACCATCCCACTTCAACTTTGCCTGCGCCTTGTACCATATGCGGACTGTATGTTTTGTAGGCCCATTAAGTTTCGCCGCCACTCCACGGTGGTACAGTGGGGCCAGTAAACTGTTCGTACCCAGTTGCGCCCTGTCAGCCTTGAATGCTGGGTCGTCCTGCGGGGCATGTATCCACTGGTTAAGGATTTTGAGCTGGGCCGCCCAGTAGTACAGCTGCACGTTTGGGAGGGCGATTCCCCCGTCGTACCATCCCCTGTTTAGTTTGGCGTGGGAAATGCGGGCTGGCTGGTTGCCCCATAACAGGCCCGAAATCTGCGCCGTTACTTTCTGGAGGAAGCTATCCGGCACCAAGTACGGGGCGTTCTCCAGCACGTAGAGGAAACGCGGCAGAGCCATCATTTTAAATAGCGCTGCTCGGCCAAGGAGCGTTAGGGGGAGATCCTGCCAATGGCGCACGTCCCCTCGGAGCCGGGCCAAGGGAGGTTGCAGGTTGAGCCGTGCGAAATCCGCCTCATTCCGGGTGATATGAATCCCCAGGTATTTAAATGACGTATGCGCCAGTTCCAGTGGGCAGGAGTCCGGGAGAGGCGGGAGCGGCCCCCGCAGTTCAAAAATGATGGATTTGGCCCAGTTAATAGTGTAACCCGAGATTCGCCCATGAGCTGTACAGAGAGCCAGGAGGTTAGGGAGACTCTCTTCCAGGTCCGTAAGATAGATCAGCATGTCGTCCGCATAGAGGGATACTCTGTCCTCCCATAACGGGGTCCATTGTATTCCTTTCAGGAGTTGGGTGGAGCGTATCGTAACCGCCAGTGGTTCTAAAACTAATGCAAAGAGTAGGGGCGAAAGCGGGCAGCCCTGTCGTGTACCTCTGCCTAGGGAAAAGGTTCTTGAAATGTGGCCATTGGCCGTCACCTGCGCCACTGGGTCCCTGTACAGCATTCGTATCCAGGAAAGGAACACCGGGCCAAAACCCATACGGGCGAGCACTGCAAAAAGATAGTTCCATTCCACCATGTCGAACGCCATCTTGGCGTCCAAGGAGAGGATGGCAGCCGGTTCCTGCAGTAGTGGAACTCGCGCCAACACTCCATGTACCCTGCGGAGATTTAAGGCAGTGCTGCGATGTGGCATGAATCCGGATTGGTCCGGGTGGATCAGGTGGGACAGAGTCGGCAAGATCCTGTTCGCCAACACCTTGGCAATAATTTTGGCCTCCGGGTTCAAAAGGGAGATCGGTCTATACGATGAGCATTCGTTGGGGGGCTTACCTGGTTTCGGTATCGCCACAATAGTAGCCATCCGCTGATCTGGCGGCAGTGTACCCTGTGTTCTAGATTCCTCGTACATCTTTAGTAGGGGCGTGCTTAAGGATTCGGCCATGACTTCCAACCATTCAATGGGAATCCCGTTAGGGCCCATCGCCTTGCCTGGATGAAGGGCGCCTATAGCCAGCTGGATCTCCTCCACCGTAAGAGGCGCGTCTATATCCTCGGACATCTCTGGTGTCAGTTCCGGCAAGGGAACGTGCGCAAGAGCAGTCTGGACCTCCCCCTCCCCCACCACCATTTCTGGGTTGTAGACTGAGGCGAAATAATCGGCGAGGACTTCTACTATCTCGTCGGGGCGGGTGTGGTTGTTGCCCTGTGGGTCTGTAAGTTGTAGGATATTCTTCCCCCCCCCCCTGTCTCTTGTCCAACCACGCCAGCAATTTACTGGCCTTGTCCCCAATATCGTATACCCTGTGTTGTGTGGCCGCAATGTCCGACATCGTGACCTTGCGCATGTGATCTGTAAGGCGGTGCTGGTGAATCTGGAGTTCGTGGAGCGTGTCGTCTGTGGGGTTTGCCATATGGGCTGTGTTGGCCCTCTCGAGGCCTAACTCTATCCCAAGGGCCTCTTGCCTGTGCTCCTTTTTGTGATTTGCGATCACCGCTATGGCCTGACCCCTGAACACTGTCTTATACGCCTCCCACAGTATAGAGGGGGAGTCCACCGATGATCGGTTTTCTTCGAAATAGAGCCGTGTTGCTTTCTTCAGGTCCTTATTAATCCGAGGTACTTTGAGGTAGCCAGGGAAAATCGGGAATAATCTACGCCGTGCCATGGCCGTAGTGGTGAGTGTCAATGTGAGTGGTGAGTGGTCAGAGACCCCCCGTGGTTGTATGTCCGCTTCCGCTACAGTAAGGTGACCGTTAATCAAAGTAAAAAAGTAATCAATCCTGGACAGACTATTGTGCGTGGCCGAGTAGTACGTGTAATGTTGCTGAGTAGGGTGTAGAGCGCGCCATATGTCCACCAAACCCTGCGCAGTCAGGAATGTCTGGAGCCTGTTGGGCCCTTCTGCGTGCGTACGTGGGGGAAAGCGGTCCTCGGTGTTTGAAAGTGTCATGTTGAAGTCCCCACCTATGAGCAGTTCCCCCTCAGGGAGTGTCAGCAGGAATTTGCCCAAATCCGGCAAGGCCTCAGAGTGTAGTGCGGGTGGTATGTAGACAGAGACTACGGTAAAAAGCCTCCCCTCCCACTGGCCATGAACCGCCGCGAACCTGCCATGGTCATCCGTTGCAGTAGACTTTACAATAAATTTGGAAGATTTTTTCTGCAGAATGCCGGTGCCACGGGACCCCGAAGTGAACTCTGCATGTACTATCATATGATAGCCTCTCCTATCTAGGGCCTTCGTGGCCGCTCCCGACAAATGTGTCTCCTGTAGGAGAATAAGAGCCGGCCCCCGTCTCCTTATCCCCTGCAATACCAGCCCTCGCTTAATCTTATCCCCCAGGCCCCTCACGTTCCAGGACATGACAATTAGTGAGTTTTTCGTGGTTGGACTATCCATTGCAGTCATAGCGAGACTCCCAATCAGACCTCCCTGCGCCCCGAGTGGACCAGCAGTTTTCAGTTACGTAAGACATGCCTAGATACATAAGTGTGCTTAGAACATAAACTTGCAGGACCGAAAAGTCCCATAGAAGAAACTTACTCAACTCACCCCCCCTCCCTGCCCCCCTGCTATACGGACTCAAAACTGCCCGCCCCCCCAACTTAGCAGAGTGCATACCCCATCCCCAAAACAGTGTACTTGCGCGTTGGGGTGAGGGACTCTCCGCAGCCGGCAGTCTCTCATTCACACCCCCGGAGGCCCTTCACCCAGTGTCCAATGGCGGGAAGCGCTTCACAGTTTAAAAGTCTCAATACAGTAGCAAAAATGAAGGGTTCCCAAGTGGTCAGTGTTCCTCAACCTCTTCCCCGCCGCCTTCAGCTCCCAAAGAGTCACTGTTGTCCGGTCCCCCTCCGGAGGTCTGCGAGTCCCGTCGATGGCCTTCAGCCCGATCTTTTCTGGAGCAATTCGTCCGTCTGTGGTTCTGACCCGGTCTCCATCCCTCGAGCCATTCTTGCACGTTTTCCGGGCTGTCGAAGAACCAGGTTTTGTTCTCCGTTACCACCCGTAGTCTTGCGGGGAATAGCATTGAGTAAGGCAGTTCTCTGGACCTCAGTTCCTTTTTCACGTCTAAAAATGTGCGTCGCCGACGGGCGACTTCCGCGGTGTAGTCGGGGAAGATGGCAACGGTGGCGTTCTGGATCTTGAGGGGAGGGGAGGACCTGGCTGCCTGCAGGATTGCGTCCCGGTCACGGAAGTTAAACAAACGTGCCACTATGGGTCGCGGGGTAGCCCCCGGTTTCGGTTGGCCACCCGGGACTCGATGGGCCCTCTCCACCGAAAAGAAGTTGGACAGTCCCTTCGGCTTTAGTTCGTTAGTTATCAGGTTCTCTACGAAGAGATCCATCGCCTTCACGCCTTCCGTCTCCGGTACCCCTATAATACGGATGTTATTGCGCCTAGAACGCCCCTCCTGCTCATCCAGCTTCTCCCGGAGCAGTCTATTGTCCTGCGCCATCTTCCCCATTTCACGCTGGAGTTCTGCGACGTCTTCCACCAGTGATTTCGTGATCACTTCCATACTCTTGACCTTTTCCGACATTTTGTGGAGGTCCGCTCTAAGTAGGGTGACGTCCGTGGAGATTCCGCCAACGGTTGTTTGTAGCTGTGCCAATGCGACCATGACGTCGTCCAGTGTGGCCTTTTTCCCCCCTGGGGAGTCGGCCGTCTTAGCATTCTGCTCCTTCCCTGCCGGGGATCCGGTGGGCTTGTCGGAGGTGAATCGATCTATACGAGTCTGTGTGGCGCCACCCTTAGGGCCTTTCCCCGCCATGCCGCCGAGTGTCGTGCTCCTCGTGCCCCTACGCGCCAGGATGTGAGGATCAGTGTGGACCTCCTAGCCAGGCCAGTTCAGCAACAATCAGGTCGGGCGCGCTTCTCCAGGGCGCGAGGTGCTCCTTTAGTCGCCGAGTGTGTAGCGACTGTTCAGGTCACAAGATGGCAGGCGCCCACTCCGTTGTCGATGCCCAGGCTCTCGGCACTTTAGGTGACGACCTTCGAGACTATCAGGACTCCAGTGGCCCCCCCTGTAAGCACCGCTTCCTCGAGTCGTATAAGCCGCCTTCCCCGACTCCCCAGGGTGCAGTCGATCTATTGAGTCCACCGCCACACATGCACTTCCGGTCCAAGTTCTCCGGTCAGGACGCACTTCCGGCGGGGTGAGTATCCAGGGAAGGTCCCGGCTCTGGAGGTGGTAGCAGGCCGGTCGGAGGCTTCGACGTATCTCTGGCTACGAACGTCGGATTTTCTCGCTGCTTGTCGCTGCTCACTCCGCCCGGTCCTGGGATCCGGTACCCGCCTTTGGGGCTTGCAGTTGTGACGGATGTTTGTGTCGGATCGACGAAGAGGCCGCTTCAGCCGTGGAACTCGTCCCTTACGCTGCCGCCATGATCGGCTGCTAGCCACGCCCCCGTGTTTCAGCTAGTTAGCTATAAAGTAATTACTCATCACAGTCCCTTCCCAGAACGCCTAACAACAAAACACCACATTTAGATTACCTATCTGAGAAAGGAATAACATAAATACCTAAAGATACTATAGATCATAGCTCCGAGGGTATGTAAAGCAACGTCCTCCGATGAATCAGAATCAAATATCAAATCAGGTCAGCAACGTCTTCCGACGATCAACACGCACATACGCGAGCAACCCACCCTGGTGCAAATCAATATCAAATCAGCAACGTCTTCCGACGAATCAATATCAAATCAGCAATGTCTTCCGACTAATCAAATATCAAATCAAGTCAGCAACGTCTTCCGACGATCAATGTGCACTTACGCGAGCAACGCACCCTGGTGCGAATCAGCAACACCTTCCGGTGAAAATCGGTACATAGCTCTTACGCTATGTTGGGTTGGTCTACCAGCAATTTAGGTATTCCTGCTTAGGAGCCGATTTCCCTTCCGTATCTACAATTACTCATTAGAGGGGAACTAGCACATCCCTCTGTAGGAACTTGGTAAAAAAGAGGCCGACCTTCCTCCACAGAGAATAAGGACAAATTATATATTCTCCCATGTAGTCATCCCTAATCATGAGCAGCGCACCTTCCCATCATCAGTTACCTGTAAGAAGCGAATCACCCCTCCTTCTATACGACAGCACCTGGTTAAGAAGAACCCACACTCCCTCTTAGTGACAACAAACAAATGGAATTAATGCAAATTGGGGTCTTTTATCACACAATGATGAAAGGACATAGAAAGAAATGACTTATTAATATACATACACACATATAGAACCGGAAAATAAAGTAATAATTAGATAAAATTAGTCATACATGGAACACCTCCCCATATTATTAGACATCTGCAATCTGAAGACAGGTCCGTCTCTCTTTCCCTCTTCGGTTGGGTCAGGACTCTCTGTTCTACAAACACGACTGCACGTCTGCACCGTGATGCTTCACCAGACCGCCAAAACCACCAGACAGCGATCTCACCCTCACTTGGACCCGCTTTCACTAATATAGAATGTAGCTCTCTCTCGAAGCTTCTAGAAGAACCCGCCTACCGTTCTCATGAGATTCCTGTACCTTTCCGTAACAGGCACACAACAGCAGCTGGCCAAGCGTTTGTTATGGCTCCAGCGCGAAGAGAGCACATTTCTCCGATAAGAACCAGTGCTTGCTGATTCACTACTAGCGAACAACACATTGAAACTAAAACATTGCGTTTCACCTAAAGAGGCTTAGCAGGATGGTGTCAGAAAAGAACATGGCATCGCTCGAGCATAGGCCTTTAGGTCCGAAAAAGAACAAAAAGCAGCATATAAGGGGACATAAAGCTGTCCAAGTCTATAGGCAAGCCCTACCAACTAGGTGAAATAAAGGTCGGGAATGGACAAAACACCATACATGTTCGAATGACGGCAGCATATAATGAGATGGTGGTGGGCAACGATCATAACCGAGCCAAAAAAGCACCAATACCTCAGTCACTACAACGGATCATGTGGTTTGAGCAAAGATACACGAAAAACTAGGTGGATGGCATATTCCGAGGGCAAAGTTAATCTCATTGAAACTGGATTCAAAATGTTATTTATGGGAAAGGGGCCAATGAACCTAGGTTTTAGTTTCTTGGGGCCTTCAATCTGGATATTTCTGGTTGATAACCGGACGAGATCCACTACTTTATAGGGTGATGCTGGTGTTTTGTGTTTATCGACTGATAATTTGACCTTTTTGTTTATTGTTGGCTAAACTACGCTTGGCTTGTTCTTGAAATTCCTGCAATTCTGTTAATCTTTCAGTCACAGCAGGCATAAATCTGGAAGGATGGCAGGAATTAATCGTGGATGTAAGCCTGTTATAAAAAAGAAAGGGGAACAGCCTAAAGCTGCATGATAGCTATTGTTGTATGAAAACTCGGCCAATGGTAGGACCTCATCCCAATGAGCCGATATAATGAAGGTTAGGCACCGTAGACTTTGTTCAAGGTATTGATTAACTTTTTCTGTCTGGCCGTCAGTCTGTGGGTGAAAAGCAGAGGATAATGCTATTTCAATTCCTAAATGTTTGCACAACTGACTCCAGAATGTGAGAAGTTGGCCTGATATATAATGCTCACTAATTCTAGGGATCACTTTGTATCAGTCCAAACAACCCTTATGGTGATTGGTTGTAAGTCAACCTTATAGACCAGCTATCCTAGTAGCGTGGACAAGAGCAGTCTTTAGGCTAAACTCTGAATGGCATGTGAAGCCAGCTGTTTTACCACATATAACCTTTGAATACCAAATGAAAAGGCACCACACAAGTTGTTATGATAATAAACTGTCTATTTATTTATAACAAAATACCTCTGAACTCTTTATGAGGTCAGAGGCCTAAGCACATGACAATTACTAAAAAGAAATACGAGTATCCACAATAATTACACAAGTGCCTTAGGGGCACGACAAACCATATACTCAATACAATGGAATGCGAGGAAAAGAAGAACAGTGAGAGGATCCAGAGGCTAGAGGATCGCTGGGACTACGCTACCAACTGAAGAAAGTAGGAGCAGGAGGCCCACGGGACTCGCGTGCTGAGAGGAGACTCACAAGCGAGATGCATACCAACGTCTATGGATCTAACTGTTTAAAGAGTTACGGATTCCGGACGAACCCAACTAGTTAAGGGAAAAACAACAGTGGACCTGGACACTAGGATAGTGGACACAGACTTCAGCACCCAGATGCCTTAGTTACCTAACCCACGGACTGCGGGTGCATAGGGCTGAAAGTATGTTGGGTTTCTGTGTTGATCCCAATGGAGCCTGAAGTAAGAGTTGCTGGCAGGCGACCAGATGGAGGTGTCCGGAGTGATCCAAGGATGGATCGAGGAAGAAGAAGTCCTGTAAGGGAAGGGGACAGAGTCTCAGTCACTAGCCAGTGACTATGCCGGAACCAGGAGGGAACCAGATGCTGTCGCCTCGATCAGGATGAAGAGTGGACGCTTGACTCTGCAGCTGCGTGGACCAGGAGCTGTTCTCGGCGACCAGGCTGGGGGCACAAGCTGTCCCACGAAGTCTGCTGCTGTTGGCAGTGTTGGATCGTCGATCTGGTCAACAGGCCTTGGCAAATGCAAGCCACGCGGTGGAGCAAAGATGGCGTCTGGTGCGGACCAGGAGGGTTGGGGTACTTCTCCTTTGCAGGGAAGTAAGGGCCAGTCTGGGGGACCAGACCAGCGGTGTTGATTCGTTTGGGTCGTCGTCTCAGAGGTCACTAGCCAGCCGGCAAGTGACCAGCCAACCGGGTCAGCAGCAACCAGGCAAAAGGGCCCCACGCAGATCTCGTGGATGCTGGGGGGGCTGGTCTTCGGTGCAGGTGCTGCTTAGGTGCAGGGCTTCTCAAACCCTGATGCACTCACTCGAGGATCCCTCGGCGGTCGTGCTGGAAGCACAATGCAGGCTTGTGAAGATGGCCGGCTTCAAGTGTCTTGTCGCACCCACGGGTCCCAGCTGTGCTGTGAAGGCAGGTTGAGGTCAGAGAGGTCTGAAGATCCGGTTCTCGTCGAGCTGGGCAGTCTTGTTCCTGGAGGAAGGACGTTGCAGCAAACCGCAAAGATGCTTGATGGTGCCTGCGGAGCAGGATGGTCACTCCCCGACCATAGGGGAGATTCTTCCATCTTCTGAGGAGCAGAACGTCGAAGGGTCAAGAGTTTCTTCTTCTGAAGTTGTCAAGAGTAATCTAATTTCTAAGAGACCAGCTCCTACCTTTATCCGGCTAAAGGGGGCTGCACTACGACTAGTCCCTCCCCTGGGTGGGACCAGGAAGGGGGGTGGTTACACCCCCTTTCCTTTGTCAGGTTTCGCACCAGAGCTGGAGCAGGAGTGCCCCAGCGACTGGTTTGAACCAGTGTATGCACGGGACACCTTGTGTGCCCCAGGCATGTCTCATTCTATTCAGCCTGGTCCTCCCTAATACACAAAGTCCTGTCTGGGGTGGTGCTGGCACCTCCCCGGACAGGAAGCCCTTTGTCCAAGCCTCCCTCGCTGGAAGGACTCCCAGCAGCAGGAGGTCAGACTTGTGTCTGGTGGCAGCATCCATTTTGTGATGCTGAGGCTCTGGTTAAGTTTAACTGGGGTTCTGGTTCTGTACATGTCTTGACCCTCTAGAAGGGTGGAACGCTACCCCCGTCGCCAGAACTGGCGAGGGGGTAGTATTCCAATTCGTATGACACCTTACTCGATATGTTTTGATAATGCCATACCTAAGTTGGCAAATAACCGCGAGGATTATAATGCACTTAAGAGTATATGGTATAGCGTTATCATGGAAACAGCCTAAGGACATGGTTCCGAAAGCTGCAGACAGGCTCAGCTCATGCTAGAGCACAATCTCACATATTTCCAAGCACTCTGCCTCCAGGATTGATGAGGCCTACCATAGGAGTGACTTATAGGAATGTATGTGTCCATTTTAGGTTAGATATAGGTATACTATATCTATAGCAAAGGGTGATTACACCACCTTGCCCCAGCTGTACTACCAGCCAGTTGTGTCAGTTTTGGGATGGCCAGCCAGGGGTGGCATAATACATGCTGCAGCCCCTGGTAGGCCCTGGGTATACCTATGCCCTGGGTACTTAAGGTACACTGTACAGGGGCTGATAAGGTGACCCAGTATCCAATCAGATATGTACCTAGGGTACATGGAGTCCATTTTAACAGAGAGAGAAGGAAGCCTGGGGCCCTGAATAGCAGGATCCCAGGCCAACTATGTCGAAAACCAGCTAAACACTAGGCAAAAAAGTTGGGGGCAACCATAGTCAGGTATCCACCTTCCTACACAGAATTTTGAAACGAATTGAGGGCCCCTGTCGGAAATTATTTTACTGGGAAGGCCATGTAGTTTTACAATATGGTTTAAGAACACTTCACTAAATTCTGTAGCTGTTGGTAGTTTTTGTAAGGGAATAAAGTGCCCCATTTTAGACAAAATATCCACAACTACTAAAATTCCAGTGAAGTTATGGGATTTAGGCAAATCTGTGATGAAGTTCAAACTGATAGTATGCCAGGGAAGCGGATGTATGGGCAATGGTTGTAAAAGACCTTTAGGGGATGAATGGGAGGACTTTTGTCGTGCGCACACTGGGCAGGCTTTTATATATTGTTGGACGTCCAAGGGACAAGGGGGCGATGGTTGTTCACCTTCTTAATGGAGGGTGGAAGACCGGTATCAATGGCATGTAAAAGCCACTTTTGGAAGACACCCGAAAGAGTGATAGACATTTGTTTTGTGATAGGAGCATTGGAAGACAGAATCTTATTGAGAGCTTCAATGTCCAGTTTTCCCCAGTTCATAGTTGGTTTCCTGATGCTAGGTGCGGCTATAGGTGAGTTCACTGAGATCTCGAAACTCAAGCCGATCACAAAGTGATCAGACCAACATAAGGGAAGAGCTGGTAGGCTTTGAATGTTGGATAAACTGAAGAAAATAGGGTCCAGTAGGTGGCCGGCCACATGAATGGGACCGGAGTTGCAAAGTGCAATATTCAATGCTGCCAGATAAAAGTAGCGCTGTTAGTACATGCAGAGTCATCCAAGCGTAAGTTAAGGTCGCCCAAGATGGAGAAGTTGGCGGCATTTAAGAGAAAAGGGGTTATTAGGTCAGGAAAGGATGAAGCCCATGGACCGGATAGCCCAGGGGGACGATAAACTAGTATGCCTGAGAAGGTGAACGTAGGGGTCAGGGCAAGCTTAAATAAAGCTGCCTCACAGCTCGTAAATGGCAGGTCTTCAAATTTGCACATGTAGGACTTTTTATAAATTATAGCAATGCCACCACCTGTCTTGGAGTCCCTGTCTTTCCTGACTATAGCATAGTTAAACAGTAAAGCTGCAGCTACTTCAGGGCCAGAGCTCATAGCAATAGTAACTAGTAAATCCAGTATTTGTAAACCGCACAGCTACCTGGAGGCATCCCAGCGCTGGGGGCCATTGGGAAAATTAAGCGAGCTGCACGCGGCCGATCTGGGGCCATTGAGTAGGGGTTAGGCAGGACCCCTGCAGCGACTAGAGCGCCTCCCGGAGGGAGAGTGTAGCCGAACAAAATGGCCACCCGGGCAGGAACAGCTCCTCAAAGTACAAGTGCAGGAAAAAAATGAGTATAACACACTCAGTAAAGCAGAAAAATAATGCAACAGCAAGCAACAAAACTATAAGCATCCCTAAACCTAGAAAGGTAGAAAATGGTTATGGCAGCCACCAAACATGACTACCCCGTCTCCGTCCAGGAATTGTGGTAGCAAATCTATAGCCCTTTCGCTCAGTCACTCGTGCTTTCTCTCAAAGAAATAAATAAGGAATACACAGCGGACCTTTCAGGCAAGCGAAAACAGAGCTTTAGTACTTCTTAATACTCTTAAAGACAAAAACTTGGCTGCTTCTGTTTTTATTGTACAAACCATCTTTATGTTTTTTATATAGAATGTGCTGTATCTTTTTGACATCCCGGTCTGCAGCAGGACTTCCCCGATTGAGCAGAGTAAGTCTTTCAAGCCCCAGATCCAGAGCTGTAGGGGCAAATTAGCAGACTAGTTGTTTGGAATCGGACTATTTTATTTAGCGACTTATGTGTAGTCATCACAAACATTTCTCCTGCTTGGGGATTTTAATTATCGTGGAGAAGATGTTTTAGATATGGAAGTAGCAAAACTGTTATCAGACTTAAAGACTTGAGGACTGCAACATAATATTACAGGCCCTACTCACTCGGCGCGCCACAATCTTGGACTTAATCTTCACCACCTCTACTGCACTGACTTGTGAAGCCCAAGCCTTTGACGTGGACTGACCACTCATTACTCTTCACCACCTCTACTGCACGGACTTGTGAAGCCCATGCCTTTGACGTGGGCTGGCCACTCATTACTCTTCACCACCTCTACTGCACTGACTTGTGAAGCCCATGCCTTTGACGTGGACTGACCACTCATTAATCTTCACCACCTTTACTGCACTGACTTGTGAAGCCCATGCCTTTGACGTGGACTGACCACTCATTAATCTTCACCACCTCTACTGTAATGACTTGTGAAGCCCATGCCTTTGACGTGGACTGACCACTCATTACTCTTCACCACCTCTACTGCACTGACTTGTGAAGCCCATGCCTTTGACGTGGACTGACCACTCATTACTCTTCACCTCCTCTACTGCACTGACTTGTGAAGCCCATGCCTTGACGTGGACTGACCACTCATTACTCTTCACCTCCTCTACTGCACTGACTTGTGAAGCCCATGCCTTGACGTGGACTGACCACTCATTACTCTTCACCACCTCTACTGCACTGACTTGTGAAGCCCATGCATTTGACGTGGACTGACCACTCATTACTCTTCACCACCTCTACTGCACTGACTTGTAAAGCCCATGCCTTTGACGTGGACTGACCACTCATTACTCTTCACCACCTCTACTGCACTGACTTGTAAAGCCCATGCTTTTGACGTGGACTGACCACTCATTAATCTTCACCACCTCTACTGCACTGACTTGTGAAGCCCATGCCTTTGACGTGGACTGACCACTCATTAATCTTCACCACCTCTACGGCACTGACTTGTGAAGCCCATGCCTTTGACGTGGGCTGACCTCTCATTATTCTCGACCACCTCTACTGCACTGACTTGTGAAGCCCATGCCTTGACGTGGACTGACCACTCATTAATCTTCACCACCTCTACTGCACTGACTTGTGAAGCCCATGCCTTTGACGTGGACTGACCTCTCATTATTCTCGACCACCTCTACTGCACTGACTTGTGAAGCCCATGCCTTGACGTGGACTGACCACTCATTAATCTTCACCACCTCTACTGCACTGACTTGTGAAGCCCATGCCTTTGACGTGGACTGACCACTCATTAATCTTCACCACCTCTACTGCACTGACTTGTGAAGCCCATGCCTTTGACGTGGACTGACCACTCATTACTCTTCACCTCCTCTACTGCACTGACTTGTGAAGCCCATGCCTTTGACGTGGACTGACCACTCATTAATCTTCACCACCTCTACTGCACTGACTTGTGAAGCCCATGCCTTTGACGTGGACTGACCACACATTACTCTTCAGCACCTCTACTGCACTGACTTGTGAAGTCCATGCCTTTGACGTGGACTGACCACACATTACTCTTCAGCACCTCTACTGCACTGACTTGTGAAGCCCATGCCTTTGACGTGGACTGACCACTCATTAATCTTCACCACCTCTACTGCACTGACTTGTGAAGCCCATGCCTTTGACATGGACTGACCACTCATTACTCTTCAGCACCTCTACTGCACTGACTTGTGAAGCCCATGCCTTTGACGTGGACTGACCACTCATTACTCTTCACCACCTCTACTGCACTGACTTGTGAAGCCTATGCCTTGACGTGGACTGACCACTCATTAATCTTCACCACCTCTACTGCACTGACTTGTGAAGCCCATGCCTTTGACATGGACTGACCACTCATTACTCTTCAGCACCTCTACTGCACTGACTTGTGAAGCCCATGCCTTTGACGTGGACTGACCACTCATTACTCTTCACCACCTCTACTGCACTGACTTGTGAAGCCCATGCCTTTGACGTGGACTGACCACTCATTACTCTTCAGCACCTCTACTGCACTGACTTGTGAAGCCCATGCCTTTGACGTGGACTGACCACTCATTACTCTTCAGCACCTCTACTGCACTGTCTTGTGAAGCCCATGCCTTTGACATGGACTGACCTCTCATTACTCTTCACCACCTCTACTGCACTGACTTGTGAAGCCCATGCCTTTGACGTGGACTGACCACTCATTAATCTTCCCCACCTCTACTGCACTGACTTGTGAAGCCCATGCCTTTGACGTGGACTGACCACTCATTAATCTTCACCACCTCTACTGCACTGACTTGTGAAGCCCATGCCTTTGACGTGGACTGACCTATCATTACTCTTCACCACCTCTACTGCACTGACTTGTGAAGCCCATGCATTTGACGTGGACTGACCACTCATTACTCTTCACCACCTCTACTGCACTGACTTGTGAAGCCCATGCCTTTGACGTGGACTGACCTCTCATTAATCTTCACCACATCTACTGCACTGACTTGTGAAGGCCATGCCTTTGACGTGTACTGACCACTCATTAATCTTCACCACCTCTACTGCAGTGACTTGTGAAGCCCATGCCTTTGACGTGGGGTGACCACTCATTACTCTTCACCACCTCTACTGCACTGGCTTGTGAAGCCCATGCCTTTGACGTGGACTGACCACTCATTACTCTTCAGCACCTCTACTGCACTGACTTGTGAAGTCCATGCCTTTGACGTGGACTGACCACACATTACTCTTCAGCACCTCTACTGCACTGACTTGTGAAGCCCATGCCTTTGACGTGGACTGACCACTCATTAATCTTCACCACCTCTACTGCACTGACTTGTGAAGCCCATGCCTTTGACGTGGACTGACCTATCATTACTCTTCACCACCTCTACTGCACTGACTTGTGAAGCCCATGCATTTGACGTGGACTGACCACTCATTACTCTTCACCACCTCTACTGCACTGACTTGTGAAGCCCATGCCTTTGACGTGGACTGACCACTCATTAATCTTCACCACCTCTACTGCACTGACTTGTGAAGCCCATGCCTTGACGTGGACTGACCACTCATTAATCTTCACCACCTCTACTGCACTGACTTGTGAAGCCCATGCCTTTGACGTGGACTGACCACTCATTACTCTTCAGCACCTCTACTGCACTGACTTGTGAAGCCCATGCCTTGACGTGGACTGACCACTCATTACTCTTCACCACCTCTACTGCACTGACTTGTGAAGCCCATGCCTTTGACGTGGACTGACCACTCATTACTCTTCACCACCTCTACTGCACTGACTTGTGAAGCCCATGCCTTTGACGTGGACTGACCTCTCATTAATCTTCACCACATCTACTGCACTGACTTGTGAAGGCCATGCCTTTGACGTGTACTGACCACTCATTAATCTTCACCACCTCTACTGCAGTGACTTGTGAAGCCCATGCCTTTGACGTGGGGTGACCACTCATTACTCTTCACCACCTCTACTGCACTGGCTTGTGAAGCCCATGCCTTTGACGTGGACTGACCACTCATTACTCTTCAGCACCTCTACTGCACTGACTTGTGAAGTCCATGCCTTTGACGTGGACTGACCACACATTACTCTTCAGCACCTCTACTGCACTGACTTGTGAAGCCCATGCCTTTGACGTGGACTGACCACTCATTAATCTTCACCACCTCTACTGCACTGACTTGTGAAGCCCATGCCTTTGACGTGGACTGACCTATCATTACTCTTCACCACCTCTACTGCACTGACTTGTGAAGCCCATGCATTTGACGTGGACTGACCACTCATTACTCTTCACCACCTCTACTGCACTGACTTGTGAAGCCCATGCCTTTGACGTGGACTGACCACTCATTAATCTTCACCACCTCTACTGCACTGACTTGTGAAGCCCATGCCTTGACGTGGACTGACCACTCATTAATCTTCACCACCTCTACTGCACTGACTTGTGAAGCCCATGCCTTTGACGTGGACTGACCACTCATTACTCTTCAGCACCTCTACTGCACTGACTTGTGAAGCCCATGCCTTGACGTGGACTGACCACTCATTACTCTTCACCACCTCTACTGCACTGACTTGTGAAGCCCATGCCTTTGACGTGGACTGACCACTCATTACTCTTCACCACCTCTACTGCACTGACTTGTGAAGCCCATGCCTTTGACGTGGACTGACCACTCATTACTCTTCACCACCTCTACTGCACTGACTTGTGAAGCCTATGCCTTGACGTGGACTGACCACTCATTATTCTTCACCACCTCTACTGCACTGACTTGTGAAGCCCATGCCTTTGACGTGGACTGACCACTCATTACTCTTCAGCACCTCTACTGCACTGACTTGTGAAGCCCATGCCTTTGACGTGGACTGACCACTCATTACTCTTCACCACCTCTACTGCACTGACTTGTGAAGCCCATGCCTTTGACGTGGACTGACCACTCATTACTCTTCAGCACCTCTACTGCACTGACTTGTGAAGCCCATGCCTTTGACGTGGACTGACCACTCATTACTCTTCAGCACCTCTACTGCACTGTCTTGTGAAGCCCATGCCTTTGACATGGACTGACCTCTCATTACTCTTCACCACCTCTACTGCACTGACTTGTGAAGCCCATGCCTTTGACGTGGACTGACCACTCATTAATCTTCCCCACCTCTACTGCACTGACTTGTGAAGCCCATGCCTTTGACGTGGACTGACCACTCATTAATCTTCACCACCTCTACTGCACTGACTTGTGAAGCCCATGCCTTTGACGTGGACTGACCTATCATTACTCTTCACCACCTCTACTGCACTGACTTGTGAAGCCCATGCATTTGACGTGGACTGACCACTCATTACTCTTCACCACCTCTACTGCACTGACTTGTGAAGCCCATGCCTTTGACGTGGACTGACCTCTCATTAATCTTCACCACATCTACTGCACTGACTTGTGAAGGCCATGCCTTTGACGTGTACTGACCACTCATTAATCTTCACCACCTCTACTGCAGTGACTTGTGAAGCCCATGCCTTTGACGTGGACTGACCACACATTACTCTTCAGCACCTCTACTGCACTGACTTGTGAAGCCCATGCCTTTGACGTGGACTGACCACTCATTAATCTTCACCACCTCTACTGCACTGACTTGTGAAGCCCATGCCTTTGACGTGGACTGACCTATCATTACTCTTCACCACCTCTACTGCACTGACTTGTGAAGCCCATGCATTTGACGTGGACTGACCACTCATTACTCTTCACCACCTCTACTGCACTGACTTGTGAAGCCCATGCCTTTGACGTGGACTGACCACTCATTAATCTTCACCACCTCTACTGCACTGACTTGTGAAGCCCATGCCTTTGACATGGACTGACCACTCATTACTCTTCAGCACCTCTACTGCACTGACTTGTGAAGCCCATGCCTTTGACGTGGACTGACCACTCATTACTCTTCACCACCTCTACTGCACTGACTTGTGAAGCCTATGCCTTGACGTGGACTGACCACTCATTAATCTTCACCACCTCTACTGCACTGACTTGTGAAGCCCATGCCTTTGACATGGACTGACCACTCATTACTCTTCAGCACCTCTACTGCACTGACTTGTGAAGCCCATGCCTTTGACGTGGACTGACCACTCATTACTCTTCACCACCTCTACTGCACTGACTTGTGAAGCCCATGCCTTTGACGTGGACTGACCACTCATTACTCTTCAGCACCTCTACTGCACTGACTTGTGAAGCCCATGCCTTTGACGTGGACTGACCACTCATTACTCTTCAGCACCTCTACTGCACTGTCTTGTGAAGCCCATGCCTTTGACATGGACTGACCTCTCATTACTCTTCACCACCTCTACTGCACTGACTTGTGAAGCCCATGCCTTTGACGTGGACTGACCACTCATTAATCTTCCCCACCTCTACTGCACTGACTTGTGAAGCCCATGCCTTTGACGTGGACTGACCACTCATTAATCTTCACCACCTCTACTGCACTGACTTGTGAAGCCCATGCCTTTGACGTGGACTGACCTATCATTACTCTTCACCACCTCTACTGCACTGACTTGTGAAGCCCATGCATTTGACGTGGACTGACCACTCATTACTCTTCACCACCTCTACTGCACTGACTTGTGAAGCCCATGCCTTTGACGTGGACTGACCTCTCATTAATCTTCACCACATCTACTGCACTGACTTGTGAAGGCCATGCCTTTGACGTGTACTGACCACTCATTAATCTTCACCACCTCTACTGCAGTGACTTGTGAAGCCCATGCCTTTGACGTGGGGTGACCACTCATTACTCTTCACCACCTCTACTGCACTGGCTTGTGAAGCCCATGCCTTTGACGTGGACTGACCACTCATTACTCTTCAGCACCTCTACTGCACTGACTTGTGAAGTCCATGCCTTTGACGTGGACTGACCACTCATTACTCTTCAGCACCTCTACTGCACTGACTTGTGAAGTCCATGCCTTTGACGTGGACTGACCACACATTACTCTTCAGCACCTCTACTGCACTGACTTGTGAAGCCCATGCCTTTGACGTGGACTGACCACTCATTAATCTTCACCACCTCTACTGCACTGACTTGTGAAGCCCATGCCTTTGACATGGACTGACCACTCATTACTCTTCAGCACCTCTACTGCACTGACTTGTGAAGCCCATGCCTTTGACGTGGACTGACCACTCATTACTCTTCACCACCTCTACTGCACTGACTTGTGAAGCCTATGCCTTGACGTGGACTGACCACTCATTAATCTTCACCACCTCTACTGCACTGACTTGTGAAGCCCATGCCTTTGACATGGACTGACCACTCATTACTCTTCAGCACCTCTACTGCACTGACTTGTGAAGCCCATGCCTTTGACGTGGACTGACCACTCATTACTCTTCACCACCTCTACTGCACTGACTTGTGAAGCCCATGCCTTTGACGTGGACTGACCACTCATTACTCTTCAGCACCTCTACTGCACTGACTTGTGAAGCCCATGCCTTTGACGTGGACTGACCACTCATTACTCTTCAGCACCTCTACTGCACTGTCTTGTGAAGCCCATGCCTTTGACATGGACTGACCTCTCATTACTCTTCACCACCTCTACTGCACTGACTTGTGAAGCCCATGCCTTTGACGTGGACTGACCACTCATTAATCTTCCCCACCTCTACTGCACTGACTTGTGAAGCCCATGCCTTTGACGTGGACTGACCACTCATTAATCTTCACCACCTCTACTGCACTGACTTGTGAAGCCCATGCCTTTGACGTGGACTGACCTATCATTACTCTTCACCACCTCTACTGCACTGACTTGTGAAGCCCATGCATTTGACGTGGACTGACCACTCATTACTCTTCACCACCTCTACTGCACTGACTTGTGAAGCCCATGCCTTTGACGTGGACTGACCTCTCATTAATCTTCACCACATCTACTGCACTGACTTGTGAAGGCCATGCCTTTGACGTGTACTGACCACTCATTAATCTTCACCACCTCTACTGCAGTGACTTGTGAAGCCCATGCCTTTGACGTGGGGTGACCACTCATTACTCTTCACCACCTCTACTGCACTGGCTTGTGAAGCCCATGCCTTTGACGTGGACTGACCACTCATTACTCTCGACCACCTCTACTGCACTGACTTGTGAAGCCCATGCCTTTGACGTGGACTGACCACTCATTACTCTCGACCACCTCTACTGCACTGACTTGTGAAGCCCATGCCTTTGACGTGGACTGGCCACTCATTAATCTTCACCACCTCTACTGCACTGACTTGTAAAGCCCATGCCTTTGACGTGGACTGACCACTCATTAATCTTCACCACCTCTACTACACTGACTTGTGAAGCCCATGCCTTTGACGTGGACTGACCACTCATTAATCTTCACCACCTCTACTGCACTGACTTGTGAAGCCCATGCCTTTGACGTGGACTGACCTCTCATTACTCTTCACCACCTCTACGGCACTGACTTGTGAAGCCTATGCCTTGACGTGGACTGACCACTCATTAATCTTCACCACCTCTACTGCACTGACTTGTGAAGCCCATGCCTTTGACGTGGACTGACCACTCATTACTCTTCAGCACCTCTACTGCACTGACTTGTGAAGCCCATGCCTTGACGTGGACTGACCACTCATTACTCTTCACCACCTCTACTGCACTGACTTGTGAAGCCCATGCCTTTGACGTGGACTGACCACTCATTACTCTTCACCACCTCTACTGCACTGACTTGTGAAGCCCATGCCTTTGACGTGGACTGACCACTCATTACTCTTCACCACCTCTACTGCACTGACTTGTGAAGCCTATGCCTTGACGTGGACTGACCACTCATTATTCTTCACCACCTCTACTGCACTGACTTGTGAAGCCCATGCCTTTGACGTGGACTGACCACTCATTACTCTTCAGCACCTCTACTGCACTGACTTGTGAAGCCCATGCCTTTGACGTGGACTGACCACTCATTACTCTTCACCACCTCTACTGCACTGACTTGTGAAGCCCATGCCTTTGACGTGGACTGACCACTCATTACTCTTCAGCACCTCTACTGCACTGACTTGTGAAGCCCATGCCTTTGACGTGGACTGACCACTCATTACTCTTCAGCACCTCTACTGCACTGTCTTGTGAAGCCCATGCCTTTGACATGGACTGACCTCTCATTACTCTTCACCACCTCTACTGCACTGACTTGTGAAGCCCATGCCTTTGACGTGGACTGACCACTCATTAATCTTCCCCACCTCTACTGCACTGACTTGTGAAGCCCATGCCTTTGACGTGGACTGACCACTCATTAATCTTCACCACCTCTACTGCACTGACTTGTGAAGCCCATGCCTTTGACGTGGACTGACCTATCATTACTCTTCACCACCTCTACTGCACTGACTTGTGAAGCCCATGCATTTGACGTGGACTGACCACTCATTACTCTTCACCACCTCTACTGCACTGACTTGTGAAGCCCATGCCTTTGACGTGGACTGACCTCTCATTAATCTTCACCACATCTACTGCACTGACTTGTGAAGGCCATGCCTTTGACGTGTACTGACCACTCATTAATCTTCACCACCTCTACTGCAGTGACTTGTGAAGCCCATGCCTTTGACGTGGGGTGACCACTCATTACTCTTCACCACCTCTACTGCACTGACTTGTGAAGCCCATGCCTTTGACGTGGACTGACCACTCATTACTCTCGACCACCTCTACTGCACTGACTTGTGAAGCCCATGCCTTTGACGTGGACTGACCACTCATTACTCTCGACCACCTCTACTGCACTGACTTGTGAAGCCCATGCCTTTGACGTGGACTGACCACTCATTACTCTCGACCACCTCTACTGCACTGACTTGTGAAGCTCATGCCTTTGACGTGGACTGGCCACTCATTAATCTTCACCACCTCTACTGCACTGACTTGTAAAGCCCATACCTTTGACGTGGACTGACCACTCATTAATCTTCACCACCTCTACTACACTGACTTTTGAAGCCCATGCCTTTGACGTGGACTGACCACTCATTAATCTTCACCACCTCTACTGCACTGACTTGTGAAGCCCATGCCTTTGACGTGGACTGACCTCTCATTACTCTTCACCACCTCTACGGCACTGACTTGTGAAGCCCATGCCTTTGACGTGGACTGACCACTCATTAATCTTCACCACCTCTACTGCACTGACTTGTAAAGCCCATGCCTTTGAAGTGGACTGACCACTCATTAATCTTCACCACCTCTACGGCACTGACTTGTGAAGCCCATGCCTTTGACGTGGACTGACCACTCATTACTCTTCACCACCTCTACTGCACTGACTTGTAAAGCCCATGCCTTTGACGTGGACTGACCACTCTTTACTCTTCACCACCTCTACTGCACGGACTTGTGAACCCCATGCCTTGACGTGGACTGACCACTCATTAATCTTCACCACCTCTACTACACTGACTTGTGAAGCCCATGCCTTTGACGTGGACTGACCACTCATTAATCTTCACCACCTCTACTGCACTGACTTGTGAAGCCCATGCCTTTGACGTGGACTGACCACTCATTAATCTTCACCACCTCTACTGTAATGACTTGTGAAGCCAATGCCTTGACGTGGACTGACCACTCATTAATCTTCATCACCTCTACTGCACTGACTTGTGAAGCCCATGCCTTTGACGTGTACTGACCACTCATTAATCTTCACCACCTCTACTGCACTGACTTGTGAAGCCCATGCCTTTGACGTGGACTGACCACTCATTACTCTTCAGCACCTCTACTGCACTGTCTTGTGAAGCACATGCCTTTGACGTGGACTGACCACTCATTAATCTTCACCACCTCTACTGCACTGACTTGTGAAGCCCATGCCTTTGACGTGGACTGACCACTCATTAATTTTCACCACCTCTACTGCACTTTTAATTAATTATTAATTAATTGCAGGTTTATATAGCGCTAGGATCGACTCCCGGAGGAGTATCTCCGCGCTTCGACCGCTGCGAAACCCTTCCTGGCTTCCCTGAGAGATGGTCCCGTAATGGGTATCTCCAGGGTGAGACCAGGCATCCCCGGCGGTCTGGTGGGGCCGTTAGTGAAGATGAGGCAAGCTAATGCCCAGAGTTGCCGAGTGTGATCGCTGATCAGAGTGGGCACCGAGGCAAGAGAATTATCGAGTCCGCTGACCCTGGTCCAGAAACCTGCCGCGTCGGGAATCGAACCCTGGTCCCGGGCCGTCCTCTGCTCTCGGGTCTGCCGCCTCTAACCAGTGAGCCACACTACTTCACTGACTTGTGAAGCCCATGCCTTTGACATGGACTGACCACTCATTACTCTTCACCATCTCTACTGCACTGACTTGTGAAGCCCATGCCTTGACGTGGACTGACCACTCATTAATCGTCACCACCTCTACTACACTGACTTGTGAAGCCCATGCCTTGACGTGGACTGACCACTCATTAATCTTCACCACCTCTACTACACTGACTTGTGAAGCCCATGCCTTTGACGTGGACTGACCACTCATTAATCTTCACCACCTCTACTGCACTGACTTGTGAAGCCCATGCCTTTGACGTGGACTGACCACTCATTAATCTTCACCACCTCTACTGTAATGACTTGTGAAGCCAATGCCTTGACGTGGACTGACCACTCATTAATCTTCATCACCTCTACTGCACTGACTTGTGAAGCCCATGCCTTTGACGTGTACTGACCACTCATTAATCTTCACCACCTCTACTGCACTGACTTGTGAAGCCCATGCCTTTGACGTGGACTGACCACTCATTACTCTTCAGCACCTCTACTGCACTGTCTTGTGAAGCACATGCCTTTGACGTGGACTGACCACTCATTAATCTTCACCACCTCTACTGCACTGACTTGTGAAGCCCATGCCTTTGACGTGGACTGACCACTCATTAATTTTCACCACCTCTACTGCACTTTTAATTAATTATTAATTAATTGCAGGTTTATATAGCGCTAGGATCGACTCCCGGAGGAGTATCTCCGCGCTTCGACCGCTGCGAAACCCTTCCTGGCTTCCCTGAGAGATGGTCCCGTAATGGGTATCTCCAGGGTGAGACCAGGCATCCCCGGCGGTCTGGTGGGGCCGTTAGTGAAGATGAGGCAAGCTAATGCCCAGAGTTGCCGAGTGTGATCGCTGATCAGAGTGGGCACCGAGGCGAGAGAATTATCGAGTCCGCTGACCCTGGTCCAGAAACCTGCCGCGTCGGGAATCGAACCCTGGTCCCGGGCCGTCCTCTGCTCTCGGGTCTGCCGCCTCTAACCAGTGAGCCACACTACTTCACTGACTTGTGAAGCCCATGCCTTTGACATGGACTGACCACTCATTACTCTTCACCATCTCTACTGCACTGACTTGTGAAGCCCATGCCTTGACGTGGACTGACCACTCATTAATCGTCACCACCTCTACTACACTGACTTGTGAAGCCCATGCCTTGACGTGGACTGACCACTCATTAATCGTCACCACCTCTACTACACTGACTTGTGAAGCCCATGCCTTGACGTGGACTGACCACTCATTAATCTTCACCACCTCTACTGCAGTAACTTGTGAAGCCCATGCCTTGACGTGGACTAACCACTCATTAATCTTCACCACCTCTACTACACTGACTTGTGAAGCCCATGCCTTTGACGTGGACTGACCACTCATTACTCTTCACCACCTCTACTGCACTAACTTGTGAAGCCCATGCCTTTGACGTGGACTGACCTCTCATTATTCTCGACCACCTCTACTGCACTGACTTGTGAAGCCCATGCCTTTGACGTGGACTGACCACTCATTACTTTTCACCACCTCTACTGCACTAACTTGTGAAGCCCATGCCTTTGACGTGGACTGACCACTAATTACTCTTCACCACCTCTACTGCACTGACTTGTGAAGCCCATGCCTTTGACGTGGACTGACCACTCATTAATCTTCACCACCTCTACTGCACTGACTTGTGAAGCCCATGCCTTTTATGTGGACTGACCACTCATTAATCTTCACCACCTCTACTGCACTGACTTGTGAAGCCCATGCCTTTGACGTGGACTGACCTATCATTACTCTTCACCACCTCTACTGCACTGACTTGTGAAGCCCATGCCTTTGACGTGGACTGACCACTCATTACTCTTACCACCTCTACTGCACTGACTTGTGAAGCCCATGCCTATGACGTGGACTGACCTCTCATTAATCTTCACCACATCTACTGCACTGACTTGTGAAGCCCATGCCTTTGACGTGTACTGACCACTCATTAATCTTCCCCACCTCTACTGCACTGACTTGTGAAGCCCATGCCTTTGACGTGTACTGACCACTCATTAATCTTCACCACCTCTACTGCACTGACTTGTGAAGCCCATGCCTTTGACGTGGGGTGACCACTCATTACTCTTCACCACCTCTACTGCACTGACTTGTGAAGCCCATGCCTTTGACGTGGACTGACCACTCATTACTCTTCACCACCTCTACTGCACTAACTTGTGACGCCCATGCCTTTGACGTGGACTGACCTCTCCTTATTCTTGACCACCTCTACTGCACTGACTTGTGAAGCCCATGCCTTTGACGTGGACTGACCACTCATTACTCTTCAGCACCTCTACTGCACTGACTTGTGAAGCCCATGCCTTTGACGTGGACTGACCACTCATTACTCTCGACCACCTCTACTGCACTGACTTGTGAAGCCCATGCCTTTGACGTGGACTGACCTCTCATTACTCTTCACCACCTCTACTGCACTGACTTGTGAAGCCCATGCCTTTGACGTGGACTGACCACTCATTACTCTTCACCTCCTCTACTGCACTGACTTGTGAAGCCCACGCCTTTGACGTGGACTGACCACTCATTACTCTTCACCACCTCTACTGCACTGACTTGTGAAGCCCATGTCTTTGACGTGGACGACCACTCATTAATCTTCTCCACCTCTACTGCACTGACTTGTGAAGCCCATGCCTTTGACGTGGACTGACCTCTCATTAATCTTCACCACCTCTACTGCACTGACTTGTGAAGCCCATGCCTTGACGTGGACTGACCACTCATTAATCTTTTCCACCTCTACTGCACTGACTTGTGAAGCCCATGCCTTTGACGTGGACTGACCACTCATTACTCTCGACCACCTCTACTGCACTGACTTGTGAAGCCCATGCCTTGACGTGGACTGACCACTCATTAATCTTCACCACCTCTACTGCACTGACTTGTGAAGACCATGCCTTTGACGTGGACTGACCACTCATTAATCTTCACCACCTCTACTGCACTGACTTGTGAAGCCCATGCCTTTGACGTGGACTGACCACTCATTAATCTTCACCACCTCTACTGCACTGACTTGTGAAGCCCATGCCTTTGACGTGGACTGACCTCTCATTATTCTTGACCACCTCTACTGCACTGACTTGTGAAGCCCATGCCTTTGACGTGGACTGACCACTCATTACTCTTCAGCACCTCTACTGCACTGACTTGTGAAGCCCATGCCTTTGACGTGGACTGACCACTCATTACTCTCGACCACCTCTACTGCACTGACTTGTGAAGCCCATGCCTTTGACGTGGACTGACCTCTCATTACTCTTCACCACCTCTACTGCACTGACTTGTGAAGCCCATGCCTTTGACGTGGACTGACCACTCATTACTCTTCACCTCCTCTACTGCACTGACTTGTGAAGCCCATGCCTTTGACGTGGACTGACCACTCATTAATCTTCACCACCTCTACTGCACTGACTTGTGAAGCCCACGCCTTTGACGTGGACTGACCACTCATTACTATTCACCACCTCTACTGCACTGACTTGTGAAGCCCATGTCTTTGACGTGGACGACCACTCATTAATCTTCTCCACCTCTACTGCACTGACTTGTGAAGCCCATGCCTTGACGTGGACTGACCACTCATTAATCTTCACCACCTCTACTGCACTGACTTGTGAAGCCCATGCCTTTGACGTGGACTGACCACTCATTACTCTCGACCACCTCTACTGCACTGACTTGTGAAGCCCATGCCTTGACGTGGACTGACCACTCATTAATCTTCACCACCTCTACTGCACTGACTTGTGAAGCCCATGCCTTTGACGTGGATTGACCACTCATTACTCTCGACCACCTCTACTGCACTGACTTGTGAAGCCCATGCCTTTGACGTGGACTGACCACTCATTAATCTTCACCACCTCTACTGCACTGACTTGTGAAGCCCATGCCTTTGACGTGGACTGACCACTCATTAATCTTCACCACCTCTACTGCACTGACTTGTGAAGCCCATGCCTTTGACGTGGACTGACCACTCATTAATCTTCACCACCTCTACTGCACTGACTTGTAAAGCCCATGCCTTTGACGTGGACTGACCACTCATTAATCTTCACCACCTCTACTGCACTGACTTGTGAAGCCCATGCCCTTGACGTGGACTGACCACTCATTAATCTTCACCAGCTCTACTGCACTGACTTGTGAAGCCCATGCCTTTGACGTGGACTGACCACTCATTAATCTTCACCACCTCTACTGCACTGACTTGTGAAGCCCATACCTTTGACGTGGACTGACCACTCATTACTCTCGACCACCTCTACTGCACTGACTTGTGAAGCCCATGCCTTTGACGTGGACTGACCTCTCATTACTCTTCACCACCTCTACTGCACTGACTTGTGAAGCCCATGCCTTGACGTGGACTGACCACTCATTAATCTTCACCACCTCTACTACACTGACTTGTGAAGCCCATGCCTTGACGTGGACTGACCACTCATTAATCTTTCCACCTCTACTGCACTGACTTGTGAAGCCCATGCCTTGACGTGGACTGACCACTCATTAATCTTCACCACCTCTACTGCACTGACTTGTGAAGCACATGCCTTTGACGTGGACTGACCACTCATTAATCTTCACCACCTCTACTGCACTGACTTGTGAAGCCCATGCCTTTGACGTGGACTGACCACTCATTACTCTTCACCACCTCTACTCCACTGACTTGTGAAGCACATGCCTTTGACGTGGACTGACCACTCATTAATCTTCACCACCTCTACTGCACTGACTTGTGAAGCCCATGCCTTTGACGTGGACTGACCACTCATTAATTTTCACCACCTCTACTGCAGTAACTTGTGAAGCCCATGCCTTGACGTGGACTGACCACTCATTAATCTTCACCACCTCTACTACACTGACTTGTGAAGCCCATGCCTTTGACGTGGACTGACCACTCATTACTCTTCACCATCTCTACTGCACTGACTTGTGAAGCCCATGCCTTTGACGTGGACTGACCACTCATTAATCTTCACCACCTCTACTGCACTGACTTGTGAAGCCCATGCCTTTGACGTGGACTGACCTATCATTACTCTTCACCACCTCTACTGCACTGACTTGTGAAGCCCATGCATTTGACGTGGACTGACCACTCATTACTCTTCACCACCTCTACTGCACTGACTTGTGAAGCCCACGCCTTTGACGTGGACTGACCTCTCATTAATCTTCACCACATCTACTGCACTGACTTGTGAAGGCCATGCCTTTGACGTGGACTGACCACTCATTAATCTTCACCACCTCTACTGCAGTGACTTGTGAAGCCCATGCCTTTGACGTGGACTGACCTCTCATTAATCTTCACCACATCTACTGCACTGACTTGTGAAGCCCATGCATTTGACGTGGGGTGACCACTCATTACTCTTCACCACCTCTACTGCACTGGCTTGTGAAGCCCATGCCTTTGACGTGGACTGACCACTCATTACTCTTCACCACCTCTACTGCACTGGCTTGTGAAGCCCATGCCTTTGACGTGGACTGACCACTCATTACTCTTCACCACCTCTACTGCACTTACTTGTGAAGCCCATGCCTTTGACGTGGACTGACCACTCATTAATCTTCACCACCTTTACTGCACTGACTTGTGAAGCCCATGCCTTTGACGTGGACTGACCACTCATTACTCTCGACCACCTCTACTGCACTGACTTGTGAAGCCCATGCCTTTGACGTGGACTGACCACTCATTAATCTTCACCACCTTTACTGCACTGACTTGTGAAGCCCATGCATTTGACGTGGACTGACCACTCATTACTCTTCACCACCTCTACTGCACTGACTTGTGAAGCCCACGCCTTTGACGTGGACTGACCTCTCATTAATCTTCACCACATCTACTGCACTGACTTGTGAAGGCCATGCCTTTGACGTGGACTGACCACTCATTAATCTTCACCACCTCTACTGCAGTGACTTGTGAAGCCCATGCCTTTGACGTGGACTGACCTCTCATTAATCTTCACCACATCTACTGCACTGACTTGTGAAGCCCATGCATTTGACGTGGGGTGACCACTCATTACTCTTCACCACCTCTACTGCACTGGCTTGTGAAGCCCATGCCTTTGACGTGGACTGACCACTCATTACTCTTCACCACCTCTACTGCACTGGCTTGTGAAGCCCATGCCTTTGACGTGGACTGACCACTCATTACTCTTCACCACCTCTACTGCACTTACTTGTGAAGCCCATGCCTTTGACGTGGACTGACCACTCATTAATCTTCACCACCTTTACTGCACTGACTTGTGAAGCCCATGCCTTTGACGTGGACTGACCACTCATTACTCTCGACCACCTCTACTGCACTGACTTGTGAAGCCCATGCCTTTGACGTGGACTGACCACTCATTACTCTCGACCACCTCTACTGCACTGACTTGTGAAGCCCATGCCTTTGACGTGGACTGACCACTCATTACTCTCGACCACCTCTACTGCACTGACTTGTGAAGCCCATGCCTTTGACGTGGACTGACCACTCATTAATCTTCACCACCTCTACTGCACTGACTTGTGAAGCCCATGCCTTTGACGTGGACTGACCTCTGATTAATCTTCACCACCTCTACTGCACTGACTTGTAAAGCGCATGCCTTTGAAGTGGACTGACCACTCATTAATCTTCACCACCTCTACTGCACTGACTTGTAAAGCCCATGCCTTTGACGTGGACTGACCACTCATTAATCTTCACCACCTCTACTGCCCTGACTTGTAAAGCCCGTGCCTTTGACGTGGACTGACCACTCTTTACTCTTCACCACCTCTACTGCATGGACTTGTGAACCCCATGCCTTGACGTTGACTGACCACTCATTAATCTTCACCACCTCTACTACACTGACTTGTGAAGCCCATGCCTTTGACGTGGACTGACCACTCATTAATCTTCACCACCTCTACTGCACTGACTTGTGAAGCCCATGCCTTTGACGTGGACTGACCTCTCATTACTCTTCACCACCTCTACTGCACTGACTTGTGAAGCCCATGCCTTTGACGTGGACTGACCACTCATTAATCTACACCACCTCTACTGCACTGACTTGTAAAGCCCATGCCTTTGACGTGGACTGACCACTCATTAATCTTCACCGCCTCTACTACACTGACTTGTGAAGCCCATGCCTTTGACGTGGACTGACCCCTCATTAATCTTCACCACCTCTACTGCACTGACTTGTGAAGCCCATGCCTTTGACGTGGACTGACCTCTCATTACTCTTCACCACCTCTACGGCACTGACTTGTGAAGCCCATGCCTTTGACGTGGACTGACCTCTCATTATTCTCGACCACCTCTACTGCACTGACTTGTGAAGCCCATGCCTTTGACGTGGACTGACCACTCATTACTTTTCACCACCTCTACTGCACTAACTTGTGAAGCCCATGCCTTTGACGTGGACTGACCACTAATTACTCTTCACCACCTCTACTGCACTGACTTGTGAAGCCCATGCCTTTGACATGGACTGACCTCTCATTACTCTTCACCACCTCTACTGCACTGACTTGTGAAGCCCATGCCTTTTATGTGGACTGACCACTCATTACTCTTCACCACCTCTACTGCACTGACTTGTGAAGCCCATGCCTTTGACGTGGACTGACCACTCATTAATCTTCCCCACCTCTACTGCACTGACTTGTGAAGCCCATGCCTTTGACGTGGACTGACCACTCATTAATCTTCACCACCTCTACTGCACTGACTTGTGAAGCCCATGCCTTTGACGTGGACTGACCTATCATTACTCTTCACCACCTCTACTGCACTGACTTGTGAAGCCCATGCCTTTGACGTGGACTGACCACTCATTACTCTTACCACCTCTACTGCACTGACTTGTGAAGCCCATGCCTATGACGTGGACTGACCTCTCATTAATCTTCACCACATCTACTGCACTGACTTGTGAAGCCCATGCCTTTGACGTGTACTGACCACTCATTAATCTTCCCCACCTCTACTGCACTGACTTGTGAAGCCCATGCCTTTGACGTGTACTGACCACTCATTAATCTTCACCACCTCTACTGCACTGACTTGTGAAGCCCATGCCTTTGACGTGGGGTGACCACTCATTACTCTTCACCACCTCTACTGCACTGACTTGTGAAGCCCATGCCTTTGACGTGGACTGACCACTCATTACTCTTCACCACCTCTACTGCACTAACTTGTGACGCCCATGCCTTTGACGTGGACTGACCTCTCCTTATTCTTGACCACCTCTACTGCACTGACTTGTGAAGCCCATGCCTTTGACGTGGACTGACCACTCATTACTCTTCAGCACCTCTACTGCACTGACTTGTGAAGCCCATGCCTTTGACGTGGACTGACCACTCATTACTCTCGACCACCTCTACTGCACTGACTTGTGAAGCCCATGCCTTTGACGTGGACTGACCTCTCATTACTCTTCACCACCTCTACTGCACTGACTTGTGAAGCCCATGCCTTTGACGTGGACTGACCACTCATTACTCTTCACCTCCTCTACTGCACTGACTTGTGAAGCCCACGCCTTTGACGTGGACTGACCACTCATTACTCTTCACCACCTCTACTGCACTGACTTGTGAAACCCATGTCTTTGACGTGGACGACCACTCATTAATCTTCTCCACCTCTACTGCACTGACTTGTGAAGCCCATGCCTTTGACGTGGACTGACCTCTCATTAATCTTCACCACCTCTACTGCACTGACTTGTGAAGCCCATGCCTTGACGTGGACTGACCACTCATTAATCTTTTCCACCTCTACTGCACTGACTTGTGAAGCCCATGCCTTTGACGTGGACTGACCACTCATTACTCTCGACCACCTCTACTGCACTGACTTGTGAAGCCCATGCCTTGACGTGGACTGACCACTCATTAATCTTCACCACCTCTACTGCACTGACTTGTGAAGACCATGCCTTTGACGTGGACTGACCACTCATTAATCTTCACCACCTCTACTGCACTGACTTGTGAAGCCCATGCCTTTGACGTGGACTGACCACTCATTAATCTTCACCACCTCTACTGCACTGACTTGTGAAGCCCATGCCTTTGACGTGGACTGACCTCTCATTATTCTTGACCACCTCTACTGCACTGACTTGTGAAGCCCATGCCTTTGACGTGGACTGACCACTCATTACTCTTCAGCACCTCTACTGCACTGACTTGTGAAGCCCATGCCTTTGACGTGGACTGACCACTCATTACTCTCGACCACCTCTACTGCACTGACTTGTGAAGCCCATGCCTTTGACGTGGACTGACCTCTCATTACTCTTCACCACCTCTACTGCACTGACTTGTGAAGCCCATGCCTTTGACGTGGACTGACCACTCATTACTCTTCACCTCCTCTACTGCACTGACTTGTGAAGCCCATGCCTTTGACGTGGACTGACCACTCATTAATCTTCACCACCTCTACTGCACTGACTTGTGAAGCCCACGCCTTTGACGTGGACTGACCACTCATTACTATTCACCACCTCTACTGCACTGACTTGTGAAGCCCATGTCTTTGACGTGGACGACCACTCATTAATCTTCTACACCTCTACTGCACTGACTTGTGAAGCCCATGCCTTGACGTGGACTGACCACTCATTAATCTTCACCACCTCTACTGCACTGACTTGTGAATCCCATGCCTTTGACGTGGACTGACCACTCATTACTCTCGACCACCTCTACTGCACTGACTTGTGAAGCCCATGCCTTGACGTGGACTGACCACTCATTAATCTTCACCACCTCTACTGCACTGACTTGTGAAGCCCATGCCTTTGACGTGGATTGACCACTCATTACTCTCGACCACCTCTACTGCACTGACTTGTGAAGCCCATGCCTTTGACGTGGACTGACCACTCATTAATCTTCACCACCTCTACTGCACTGACTTGTGAAGCCCATGCCTTTGACGTGGACTGACCACTCATTAATCTTCACCACCTCTACTGCACTGACTTGTGAAGCCCATGCCTTTGACGTGGACTGACCACTCATTAATCTTCACCACCTCTACTGCACTGACTTGTAAAGCCCATGCCTTTGACGTGGACTGACCACTCATTAATCTTCACCACCTCTACTGCACTGACTTGTGAAGCCCATGCCCTTGACGTGGACTGACCACTCATTAATCTTCACCAGCTCTACTGCACTGACTTGTGAAGCCCATGCCTTTGACGTGGACTGACCACTCATTAATCTTCACCACCTCTACTGCACTGACTTGTGAAGCCCATACCTTTGACGTGGACTGACCACTCATTACTCTCGACCACCTCTACTGCACTGACTTGTGAAGCCCATGCCTTTGACGTGGACTGACCTCTCATTACTCTTCACCACCTCTACTGCACTGACTTGTGAAGCCCATGCCTTGACGTGGACTGACCACTCATTAATCTTCACCACCTCTACTACACTGACTTGTGAAGCCCATGCCTTGACGTGGACTGACCACTCATTAATCTTTCCACCTCTACTGCACTGACTTGTGAAGCCCATGCCTTGACGTGGACTGACCACTCATTAATCTTCACCACCTCTACTGCACTGACTTGTGAAGCACATGCCTTTGACGTGGACTGACCACTCATTAATCTTCACCACCTCTACTGCACTGACTTGTGAAGTCCATGCCTTTGACGTGGACTGACCACTCATTACTCTTCACCACCTCTACTCCACTGACTTGTGAAGCACATGCCTTTGACGTGGACTGACCACTCATTAATCTTCACCACCTCTACTGCACTGACTTGTGAAGCCCATGCCTTTGACGTGGACTGACCACTCATTAATTTTCACCACCTCTACTGCAGTAACTTGTGAAGCCCATGCCTTGACGTGGACTGACCACTCATTAATCTTCACCACCTCTACTACACTGACTTGTGAAGCCCATGCCTTTGACGTGGACTGACCACTCATTACTCTTCACCATCTCTACTGCACTGACTTGTGAAGCCCATGCCTTTGACGTGGACTGACCACTCATTAATCTTCACCACCTCTACTGCACTGACTTGTGAAGCCCATGCCTTTGACGTGGACTGACCTATCATTACTCTTCACCACCTCTACTGCACTGACTTGTGAAGCCCATGCATTTGACGTGGACTGACCACTCATTACTCTTCACCACCTCTACTGCACTGACTTGTGAAGCCCACGCCTTTGACGTGGACTGACCTCTCATTAATCTTCACCACATCTACTGCACTGACTTGTGAAGGCCATGCCTTTGACGTGGACTGACCACTCATTAATCTTCACCACCTCTACTGCAGTGACTTGTGAAGCCCATGCCTTTGACGTGGACTGACCTCTCATTAATCTTCACCACATCTACTGCACTGACTTGTGAAGCCCATGCATTTGACGTGGGGTGACCACTCATTACTCTTCACCACCTCTACTGCACTGGCTTGTGAAGCCCATGCCTTTGACGTGGACTGACCACTCATTACTCTTCACCACCTCTACTGCACTGGCTTGTGAAGCCCATGCCTTTGACGTGGACTGACCACTCATTACTCTTCACCACCTCTACTGCACTTACTTGTGAAGCCCATGCCTTTGACGTGGACTGACCACTCATTAATCTTCACCACCTTTACTGCACTGACTTGTGAAGCCCATGCCTTTGACGTGGACTGACCACTCATTACTCTCGACCACCTCTACTGCACTGACTTGTGAAGCCCATGCCTTTGACGTGGACTGACCACTCATTACTCTCGACCACCTCTACTGCACTGACTTGTGAAGCCCATGCCTTTGACGTGGACTGACCACTCATTACTCTCGACCACCTCTACTGCACTGACTTGTGAAGCCCATGCCTTTGACGTGGACTGACCACTCATTAATCTTCACCACCTCTACTGCACTGACTTGTGAAGCCCATGCCTTTGACGTGGACTGACCTCTGATTAATCTTCACCACCTCTACTGCACTGACTTGTAAAGCGCATGCCTTTGAAGTGGACTGACCACTCATTAATCTTCACCACCTCTACTGCACTGACTTGTAAAGCCCATGCCTTTGACGTGGACTGACCACTCATTAATCTTCACCACCTCTACTGCCCTGACTTGTAAAGCCCGTGCCTTTGACGTGGACTGACCACTCTTTACTCTTCACCACCTCTACTGCATGGACTTGTGAACCCCATGCCTTGACGTTGACTGACCACTAATTAATCTTCACCACCTCTACTACACTGACTTGTGAAGCCCATGCCTTTGACGTGGACTGACCACTCATTAATCTTCACCACCTCTACTGCACTGACTTGTGAAGCCCATGCCTTTGACGTGGACTGACCTCTCATTACTCTTCACCACCTCTACTGCACTGACTTGTGAAGCCCATGCCTTTGACGTGGACTGACCACTCATTAATCTACACCACCTCTACTGCACTGACTTGTAAAGCCCATGCCTTTGACGTGGACTGACCACTCATTAATCTTCACCGCCTCTACTACACTGACTTGTGAAGCCCATGCCTTTGACGTGGACTGACCCCTCATTAATCTTCACCACCTCTACTGCACTGACTTGTGAAGCCCATGCCTTTGACGTGGACTGACCTCTCATTACTCTTCACCACCTCTACGGCACTGACTTGTGAAGCCCATGCCTTTGACGTGGACTGACCACTCATTAATCTTCACCACCTCTACTGCACTGACTTGTAAAGCCCATGCCTTTGAAGTGGACTGACCACTCATTAATCTTTACCACCTCTACGGCACTGACTTGTGAAGCCCATGCCTTTGACGTGGACTGACCACTCATTACTCTTCACCACCTCTACTGCACTGACTGGTAAAGCCCATGCCTTTGACGTGGACTGACCACTCTTTACTCTTCACCACCTCTACTGCACGGACTTGTGAACCCCATGCCTTGACGTGGACTGACCACTCATTAATCTTCACCACCTCTACTACACTGACTTGTGAAGCCCATGCCTTTGACGTGGACTGACCACTCATTAATCTTCACCACCTCTACTGCACTGACTTGTGAAGCCCATGCCTTTGACGTAGACTGACCACTCATTACTCTTCACCACCTCTACTGCACTGACTTGTGAAGCCCATGCCTTGACGTGGACTGACCACTCATTACTCTTCACCACCTCTACTGCACTGACTTGTGAAGCCCATGCCTTTGATGTGGACTGACCACTCATTACTCTTCACCACCTCTACTGCACTGACTTGTGAAGCCCATGCCTTTGACATGGACTGACCTCTCATTACTCTTCACCACCTCTACTGCACTGACTTGTGAAGCCCATGCCTTTGATGTGGACTGACCACTCATTACTCTTCACCACCTCTACTGCACTGACTTGTGAAGCCCATGCCTTTGACGTGGACTGACCACTCATTAATCTTCACCACCTCTACTGCACTGACTTGTGAAGCCCATGCCTTTGACGTGGACTGACCACTCATTAATCTTCACCACCTCTACTGCACTGACTTGTGAAGCCCATGCCTTTGACGTGGACTGACCTATCATTACTCTTCACCACCTCTACTGCACTGACTTATGAAGCCCATGCCTTTGACGTGGACTGACCACTCATTACTCTTACCACCTCTACTGCACTGACTTGTGAAGCCCATGCCTATGACGTGGACTGACCTCTCATTAATCTTCACCACATCTACAGCACTGACTTGTGAAGCCCATGCCTTTGACGTGGACTGACCACTCATTAATCTTCACCACCTCTACTGCACTGACTTGTGAAGCCCATGCCTTTGACGTGGGGTGACCACTCATTACTCTTCACCACCTCTACTGAACTGACTTGTGAAGCCCATGCCTATGACGTGGACTGACCTCTCATTAATCTTCACCACATCTACTGCACTGACTTGTGAAGCCCATGCCTTTGACGTGTACTGACCACTCATTAATCTTCACCACCTCTACTGCACTGACTTGTGAAGCCCATGCCTTTGACGTGGGGTGACCACTCATTACTCTTCACCATCTCTACTGCACTGACTTGTGAAGCCCATGCCTTGACGTGGACTGACCACTCATTACTCTTCACCACCTCTACTGCACTGACTTGTGAAGCCCATGCCTTTGATGTGGACTGACTACTCATTAATCGTCACCACCTCTACTACACTGACTTGTGAAGCCCATGCCTTGACGTGGACTGACCACTCATTAATCGTCACCACCTCTACTACACTGACTTGTGAAGCCCATGCCTTGACGTGGACTGACCACTCATTAATCTTCACCACCTCTACTGCAGTAACTTGTGAAGCCCATGCCTTGACGTGGACTGACCACTCATTAATCTTCACCACCTCTACTACACTGACTTGTGAAGCCCATGCCTTTGACGTGGACTGACCACTCATTACTCTTCACCATCTCTACTACACTAACTTGTGAAGCCCATGCCTTTGACGTGGACTGACCACTCATTACTCTTCACCACCTCTACTGCACTAACTTGTGAAGCCCATGCCTTTGACGTGGACTGACCTCTCATTATTCTCGACCACCTCTACTGCACTGACTTGTGAAGCCCATGCCATTGACGTGGACTGACCACTCATTACTTTTCACCACCTCTACTGCACTAACTTGTGAAGCCCATGCCTTTGACGTGGACTGACCACTCATTACTCTTCACCACCTCTACTGCACTGACTTGTGAAGCCCATGCCTTTGACATGGACTGACCTCTCATTACTCTTCACCACCTCTACTGCACTGACTTGTGAAGCCCATGCCTTTGATGTGGACTGACCACTCATTACTCTTCACCACCTCTACTGCACTGACTTGTGAAGCCCATGCCTTTGACGTGGACTGACCACTCATTAATCTTCACCACCTCTACTGCACTGACTTGTGAAGCCCATGCCTTTGACGTGGACTGACCACTCATTAATCTTCACCACCTCTACTGCACTGACTTGTGAAGCCCATGCCTTTGACGTGGACTGACCACTCTTTACTCTTCACCACCTCTACTGCACGGACTTGTGAACCCCATGCCTTGACGTTGACTGACCACTCATTAATCTTCACCACCTCTACTACACTGACTTGTGAAGCCCATGCCTTTGACGTGGACTGACCACTCATTAATCTTCACCACCTCTACTGCACTGACTTGTGAAGCCCATGCCTTTGACGTGGACTGACCACTCATTACTCTTCACCACCTCTACTGCACTGACTTGTGAAGCCCATGCCTTTGATGTGGACTGACCTCTCATTACTCTTCACCACCTCTACTGCACTGACTTGTGAAGCCCATGCCTTTGACGTGGACTGACCACTCATTAATCTTCACCACCTCTACTACACTGACTTGTGAAGCCCATGCCTTTGACGTGGACTGACCACTCATTAATCTTCACCACCTCTACTGCACTGACTTGTGAAGCCCATGCCTTTGACGTGGACTGACCTCTCATTACTCTTCACCACCTCTACGGCACTGACTTGTGAAGCCCATGCCTTTGACGTGGACTGACCACTCATTAATCTTCACCACCTCTACTGCACTGACTTGTAAAGCCCATGCCTTTGAAGTGGACTGACCACTCATTAATCTTCACCACCTCTACGGCACTGACTTGTGAAGCCCATGCCTTTGACGTGGACTGACCACTCATTACTCTTCACCACCTCTACTGCACTGACTTGTAAAGCCCATGCCTTTGACGTGGACTGACCACTCTTTACTCTTCACCACCTCTACTGCACGGACTTGTGAACCCCATGCCTTGACGTGGACTGACCACTCATTAATCTTCACCACCTCTACTACACTGACTTGTGAAGCCCATGCCTTTGACGTGGACTGACCACTCATTAATCTTCACCACCTCTACTACACTGACTTGTGAAGCCCATGCCTTTGACGTGGACTGACCACTCATTACTCTTCACCATCTCTACTACACTAACTTGTGAAGCCCATGCCTTTGACGTGGACTGACCACTCATTACTCTTCACCACCTCTACTGCACTAACTTGTGAAGCCCATGCCTTTGACGTGGACTGACCTCTCATTATTCTCGACCACCTCTACTGCACTGACTTGTGAAGCCCATGCCATTGACGTGGACTGACCACTCATTACTTTTCACCACCTCTACTGCACTAACTTGTGAAGCCCATGCCTTTGACGTGGACTGACCACTCATTACTCTTCACCACCTCTACTGCACTGACTTGTGAAGCCCATGCCTTTGACATGGACTGACCTCTCATTACTCTTCACCACCTCTACTGCACTGACTTGTGAAGCCCATGCCTTTGATGTGGACTGACCACTCATTACTCTTCACCACCTCTACTGCACTGACTTGTGAAGCCCATGCCTTTGACGTGGACTGACCACTCATTAATCTTCACCACCTCTACTGCACTGACTTGTGAAGCCCATGCCTTTGACGTGGACTGACCACTCATTAATCTTCACCACCTCTACTGCACTGACTTGTGAAGCCCATGCCTTTGACGTGGACTGACCACTCTTTACTCTTCACCACCTCTACTGCACGGACTTGTGAACCCCATGCCTTGACGTTGACTGACCACTCATTAATCTTCACCACCTCTACTACACTGACTTGTGAAGCCCATGCCTTTGACGTGGACTGACCACTCATTAATCTTCACCACCTCTACTGCACTGACTTGTAAAGCCCATGCCTTTGACGTGGACTGACCACTCATTAATCTTCACCACCTCTACTGCACTGACTTGTGAAGCCCATGCCTTTGACGTGGACTGACCACTCATTACTCTTCACCACCTCTACTGCACTGACTTGTGAAGCCCATGCCTTTGATGTGGACTGACCTCTCATTACTCTTCACCACCTCTACTGCACTGACTTGTGAAGCCCATGCCTTTGACGTGGACTGACCACTCATTAATCTTCACCACCTCTACTACACTGACTTGTGAAGCCCATGCCTTTGACGTGGACTGACCACTCATTAATCTTCACCACCTCTACTGCACTGACTTGTGAAGCCCATGCCTTTGACGTGGACTGACCTCTCATTACTCTTCACCACCTCTACGGCACTGACTTGTGAAGCCCATGCCTTTGACGTGGACTGACCACTCATTAATCTTCACCACCTCTACTGCACTGACTTGTAAAGCCCATGCCTTTGAAGTGGACTGACCACTCATTAATCTTCACCACCTCTACGGCACTGACTTGTGAAGCCCATGCCTTTGACGTGGACTGACCACTCATTACTCTTCACCACCTCTACTGCACTGACTTGTAAAGCCCATGCCTTTGACGTGGACTGACCACTCTTTACTCTTCACCACCTCTACTGCACGGACTTGTGAACCCCATGCCTTGACGTGGACTGACCACTCATTAATCTTCACCACCTCTACTACACTGACTTGTGAAGCCCATGCCTTTGACGTGGACTGACCACTCATTAATCTTCACCACCTCTACTGTAATGACTTGTGAAGCCAATGCCTTGACGTGGACTGACCACTCATTAATCTTCATCACCTCTACTGCACTGACTTGTGAAGCCCATGCCTTTGACGTGTACTGACCACTCATTAATCTTCACCACCTCTACTGCACTGACTTGTGAAGCCCATGCCTTTGACGTGGACTGACCACTCATTACTCTTCACCACCTCTACTGCACTGACTTGTGAAGCCCATGCCTTTGACGTGGACTGACCACTCATTACTCTTCACCACCTCTACTGCACTCACTTGTGAAGCACATGCCTTTGACGTGGACTGACCACTCATTAATCTTCACCACCTCTACTGCACTGACTTGTGAAGCCCATGCCTTTGACGTGGACTGACCACTCATTAATTTTCACCACCTCTACTGCACTGACTTGTGAAGCCCATGCCTTTGACATGGACTGACCACTTATTACTCTTCACCATCTCTACTGCACTGACTTGTGAAGCCCATGCCTTGACGTGGACTGACCACTCATTAATCGTCACCACCTCTAATACACTGACTTGTGAAGCCCATGCCTTGATGTGGACTGACCACTCATTAATCGTCACCACCTCTACTACACTGACTTGTGAAGCCCATGCCTTGACGTGGACTGACCACTCATTAATCGTCACCACCTCTACTACACTGACTTGTGAAGCCCATGCCTTGACGTGGACTGACCACTCATTAATCTTCACCACCTCTACTGCAGTAACTTGTGAAGCCCATGCCTTGACGTGGACTGACCACTCATTAATCTTCACCACCTCTACTACACTGACTTGTGAAGCCCATGCCTTTGACGTGGACTGACCACTCATTACTCTTCACCATCTCTACTACACTAACTTGTGAAGCCCATGCCTTTGACGTGGACTGACCACTCATTACTCTTCACCACCTCTACTGCACTAACTTGTGAAGCCCATGCCTTTGACGTGGACTGACCACTCATTACTCTTCACCACCTCTACTGCACTGACTTGTGAAGCCCATGCCTTTGACATGGACTGACCTCTCATTACTCTTCACCACCTCTACTGCACTGACTTGTGAAGCCCATGCCTTTGATGTGGACTGACCACTCATTACTCTTCACCACCTCTACTGCACTGACTTGTGAAGCCCATGCCTTTGACGTGGACTGACCACTCATTAATCTTCACCACCTCTACTGCACTGACTTGTGAAGCCCATGCCTTTGACGTGGACTGACCACTCATTAATCTTCACCACCTCTACTGCACTGACTTGTGAAGCCCATGCCTTTGACGTGGACTGACCTATCATTACTCTTCACCACCTCTACTGCACTGACTTATGAAGCCCATGCCTTTGACGTGGACTGACCACTCATTACTCTTACCACCTCTACTGCACTGACTTGTGAAGCCCATGCCTATGACGTGGACTGACCTCTCATTAATCTTCACCACATCTACAGCACTGACTTGTGAAGCCCATGCCTTTGACGTGGACTGACCACTCATTAATCTTCACCACCTCTACTGCACTGACTTGTGAAGCCCATGCCTTTGACGTGGGGTGACCACTCATTACTCTTCACCACCTCTACTGAACTGACTTGTGAAGCCCATGCCTATGACGTGGACTGACCTCTCATTAATCTTCACCACATCTACTGCACTGACTTGTGAAGCCCATGCCTTTGACGTGTACTGACCACTCATTAATCTTCACCACCTCTACTGCACTGACTTGTGAAGCCCATGCCATTGACGTGGACTGACCACTCATTACTTTTCACCACCTCTACTGCACTGACTTGTGAAGCCCATGCCTTTGACGTGGGGTGACCACTCATTACTCTTCACCACCTCTACTGAACTGACTTGTGAAGCCCATGCCTATGACGTGGACTGACCTCTCATTAATCTTCACCACATCTACTGCACTGACTTGTGAAGCCCATGCCTTTGACGTGTACTGACCACTCATTAATCTTCACCACCTCTACTGCACTGACTTGTGAAGCCCATGCCTTTGACGTGGGGTGACCACTCATTACTCTTCACCACCTCTACTGCACTGACTTGTGAAGCCCATGCCTTTGAAGTGGACTGACCACTCATTACTCTTCACCACCTCTACTGCACTGACTTGTGAAGCCCATGCCTTTGATGTGGACTGACCACTCATTACTCTTCCCCACCTCTACTGCACTAACTTGTGAAGCCCATGCCTTTGACGTGGACTGACCACTCATTACTCTTCAGCACCTCTACTGCACTGACTTGTGAAGCCCATGCCTTTGACGTGGACTGACCACTCATTACTCTTCACCACCTCTACTGCACTAACTTGTGAAGCCCATGCCTTTGACGTGGACTGACCTCTCATTATTCTTGACCACCTCTACTGCACTGACTTGTGAAGCCCATGCCTTTGACGTGGACTGACCACTCATTACTCGTCAGCACCTCTACTGCACTGACTTGTGAAGCCCATGCCTTTGACGTGGACTGACCACTCATTACTCTCGACCACCTCTACTGCACTGACTTGTGAAGCCCATGCCTTTGACGTGGACTGACCTCTCATTACTCTTCACCACCTCTACTGCACTGACTTGTGAAGCCCATGCCTTTGACGTGGACTGACCACTCATTACTCTTCACCTCCTCTACTGCACTGACTTGTGAAGCCCACGCCTTTGACGTGGACTGACCACTCATTACTCTTCACCACCTCTACTGCACTGACTTGTGAAGCCCATGTCTTTGACGTGGACGACCACTCATTAATCTTCTCCACCTCTACTGCACTGACTTGTGAAGCCCATGCCTTTGACGTGGACTGACCTCTCATTAATCTTCACCACCTCTACTGTACTGACTTGTGAAGCCCATGCCTTGACGTGGACTGACCACTCATTAATCTTTTCCACCTCTACTGCACTGACTTGTGAAGCCCATGCCTTGACGTGGACTGACCACTCATTAATCTTCACCACCTCTACTGCACTGACTTGTGAAGCCCATGCCTTTGACGTGGACTGACCACTCATTACTCTTGACCACCTCTACTGCACTGACTTGTGAAGCCCATGCCTTGACGTGGACTGACCACTCATTAATCTTCACCACCTCTACTCCACTGACTTGTGAAGCCCATGCCTTTGACGTGGACTGACCACTCATTACTCTCGACCACCTCTACTGCACTGACTTGTGAAGCCCATGCCTTTGACGTGGACTGACCACTCATTAATCTTCACCACCTCTACTGCACTGACTTGTGAAGCCCATGCCTTTGACGTGGACTGACCACTCATTAATCTTCACCACCTCTACTGCACTGACTTGTGAAGCCCATGCCTTTGACGTGGACTGACCACTCATTAATCTTCACCACCTCTACTGCACTGACTTGTAAAGCCCATGCCTTTGACGTGGACTGACCACTCATTAATCTTCACCACCTCTACTGCACTGACTTGTGAAGCCCATGCCTTTGACGTGGACTGACCACTCATTAATCTTCACCACCTCTACTGCACTGACTTGTGAAGCCCATTCCTTTGACGTGGACTGACCACTCATTAATCTTCACCACCTCTGCTGCACTGACTTGTGAAGCCCATGCCTTTGACGTGGACTGACCACTCATTAATCTTCACCACCTCTACTGCACTGACTTGTGAAGTCCATGCCTTTGACGTGGACTGACCACTCATTAATCTTCACCACCTCTACTGCACTGACTTGTGAAGCCCATGCCTTTGACGTGGACTGACCACTCATTAATCTTCACCACCTCTACTGCACTGACTTGTGAAGTCCATGCCTTTGACGTGGACTGACCACTCATTAATCTCCACCACCTCTACTGCACTGACTTGTGAAGCCCATGCCTTTGACGTGGACTGACCTCTCATTAATCTTCACCACCTCTACTGCACTGACTTGTAAAGCGCATGCCTTTGAAGTGGACTGACCACTCATTAATCTTCACCACCTCTACTGCACTGACTTGTGAAGCTCGTGCCTTTGACGTGGACTGACCACTCATTAATCTTCACCACCTCTACTGCACTGACTTGTGAAGCCCATGCCTTTGACGTGGACTGACCACTCATTACTCTTCACCACCTCTACTGCACTGACTTGTGAAGCACATGCCTTTGACGTGGACTGACCACTCATTAATCTTCACCACCTCTACTGCACTGACTTGTGAAGCCCATGCCATTGACGTGGACTGACCACTCATTAATTTTCACCACCTCTACTGCACTGACTTGTGAAGCCCATGCCTTTGACGTGGACTGACCTCTCATTACTCTTCACCACCTCTACTGCACGGACTTGTGAACCCCATGCCTTTACGTGGACTGACCACTCATTAATCTTCACCACCTCTACTGCACTGACTTGTGAAGCACATGCCTTTGACGTGGACTGACCACTCATTAATCTTCACCACCTCTACTGCACTGACTTGTGAAGCCCATGCCTTTGACGTGGACTGACCACTCATTACTCTTCACCACCTCTACTGCACTGACTTGTGAAGCACATGCCTTTGACGTGGACTGACCACTCATTAATCTTCACCACCTCTACTGCACTGACTTGTGAAGCCCATGCCTTTGACGTGGACTGACCACTCATTAATTTTCACCACCTCTACTGCACTGACTTGTGAAGCCCATGCCTTTGACGTGGACTGACCACTCATTAATCTTCACCACCTCTACTGCACTGACTTGTGAAGCCCATGCCTTTGACGTGGACTGACCTCTCATTAATCTTCACCACCTCTACTGCACTGACTTGTGAAGCCCACGCCTTTGACGTGGACTGACCACTCATTACTCTTCCCCACCTCTACTGCACTGACTTGTGAAGCCCATGCCTTTGACGTGGACTGACCACTCATTACTCTTCACCACCTCTACTGCAGTAACTTGTGAAGCCCATGCCTTGACGTGGACTGACCACTCATTAATCTTCACCACCTCTACTACACTGACTTGTGAAGCCCATGCCTTTGACGTGGACTGACCACTCATTACTCTTCACCATCTCTACTACACTAACTTGTGAAGCCCATGCCTTTGACGTAGACTGACCAATCATTACTCTTCACCACCTCTACTGCACTAACTTGTGAAGCCCATGCCTTTGACGTGGACTGACCTCTCATTATTCTCGACCACCTCTACTGCACTGACTTGTGAAGCCCATGCCTTTGACGTGGACTGACCACTCATTACTCTTCACCACCTCTACTGCACTGACTTGTGAAGCCCATGCCTTTGACGTGGACTGACCACTCATTAATCTTCACCACCTCTACTGCACTGACTTGTGAAGCCCATGCCTTTGACGTGGACTGACCTCTCATTATTCTCGACCACCTCTACTGCACTGACTTGTGAAGCCCATGCCTTTGACGTGGACTGACCACTCATTACTCTTCAGCACCTCTACTGCACTGACTTGTGAAGCCCATGCCTTTGACGTGGACTGACCACTCATTACTCTTCAGCACCTCTACTGCACTGACTTGTGAAGCCCATGCCTTTGACGTGGACTGACCACTCATTACTCTTCACCACCTCTACTGCACTAACTTGTGAAGCCCATGCCTTTGACGTGGACTGACCTCTCATTATTCTTGACCACCTCTACTGCACTGACTTGTGAAGCCCATGCCTTTGACGTGGACTGACCACTCATTACTCTTCAGCACCTCTACTGCACTGACTTGTGAAGCCCATGCCTTTGACGTGGACTGACCACTCATTACTCTCGACCACCTCTACTGCACTGACTTGTGAAGCCCATGCCTTTGACGTGGACTGACCTCTCATTACTCTTCACCACCTCTACTGCACTGACTTGTGAAGCCCATGCCTTTGACGTGGACTGACCACTCATTACTCTTCACCTCCTCTACTGCACTGACTTGTGAAGCCCACGCCTTTGACGTGGACTGACCACTCATTACTCTTCACCACCTCTACGGCACTGACTTGTGAAGCCCATGTCTTTGACGTGGACGACCACTCATTAATCTTCTCCACCTCTACTGCACTGACTTGTGAAGCCCATGCCTTTGACGTGGACTGACCTCTCATTAATCTTCACCACCTCTACTGTACTGACTTGTGAAGCCCATGCCTTGACGTGGACTGTCCACTCATTAATCTTTTCCACCTCTACTGCACTGACTTGTGAAGCCCATGCCTTGACGTGGACTGACCACTCATTAATCTTCACCACCTCTACTGCACTGACTTGTGAAGCCCATGCCTTTGACGTGGACTGACCACTCATTACTCTCGACCACCTCTACTGCACTGACTTGTGAAGCCCATGCCTTGACGTGGACTGACCACTCATTAATTTTCACCACCTCTACTCCACTGACTTGTGAAGCCCATGCCTTTGACGTGGACTGACCACTCATTACTCTCGACCACCTCTACTGCACTGACTTGTGAAGCCCATGCCTTTGACGTGGACTGACCACTCATTAATCTTCACCACCTCTACTGCACTGACTTGTGAAGCCCATGCCTTTGACGTGGACTGACCACTCATTAATCTTCACCACCTCTACTGCACTGACTTGTGAAGCCCATGCCTTTGACGTGGACTGACCACTCATTAATCTTCACCACCTCTACTGCACTGACTTGTAAAGCCCATGCCTTTGACGTGGACTGACCACTCATTAATCTTCACCACCTCTACTGCACTGACTTGTGAAGCCCATGCCTTTGACGTAGTCTGACCACTCATTAATCTTCACCACCTCTACTGCACTGACTTGTGAAGCCCATTCCTTTGACGTGGACTGACCACTCATTAATCTTCACCACCTCTGCTGCACTGACTTGTGAAGCCCATGCCTTTGACGTGGACTGACCACTCATTAATCTTCACCACCTCTACTGCACTGACTTGTGAAGTCCATGCCTTTGACGTGGACTGACCACTCATTAATCTTCACCACCTCTACTGCACTGACTTGTGAAGCCCATGCCTTTGACGTGGACTGACCACTCATTAATCTTCACCACCTCTACTGCACTGACTTGTGAAGTCCATGCCTTTGAGGTGGACTGACCACTCATTAATCTCCACCACCTCTACTGCACTGACTTGTGAAGCCCATGCCTTTGACGTGGACTGACCTCTCATTAATCTTCACCACCTCTACTGCACTGACTTGTAAAGCGCATGCCTTTGAAGTGGACTGACCACTCATTAATCTTCACCACCTCTACTGCACTGACTTGTGAAGCTCGTGCCTTTGACGTGGACTGACCACTCATTAATCTTCACCACCTCTACTGCACTGACTTGTGAAGCCCATGCCTTTGACGTAGTCTGACCACTCATTAATCTTCACCACCTCTACTGCACTGACTTGTGAAGCCCATGCCTTTGACGTGGACTGACCACTCATTAATCTTCACCACCTCTACTGCACTGACTTGTGAAGCCCATGCCTTTGACGTGGACTGACCACTCATTAATCTTCACCACCTCTACTGCACTGACTTGTGAAGCCCATGCCTTTGACGTGGACTGACCACTCATTAATCTTCACCACCTCTACTGCACTGACTTGTAAAGCCCATGCCTTTGACGTGGACTGACCACTCATTAATCTTCACCACCTCTACTGCACTGACTTGTGAAGCCCATGCCTTTGACGTAGTCTGACCACTCATTAATCTTCACCACCTCTACTGCACTGACTTGTGAAGCCCATTCCTTTGACGTGGACTGACCACTCATTAATCTTCACCACCTCTGCTGCACTGACTTGTGAAGCCCATGCCTCTGACGTGGACTGACCACTCATTAATCTTCACCACCTCTACTGCACTGACTTGTGAAGTCCATGCCTTTGACGTGGACTGACCACTCATTAATCTTCACCACCTCTACTGCACTGACTTGTGAAGCCCATGCCTTTGACGTGGACTGACCACTCATTAATCTTCACCACCTCTACTGCACTGACTTGTGAAGTCCATGCCTTTGAGGTGGACTGACCACTCATTAATCTCCACCACCTCTACTGCACTGACTTGTGAAGCCCATGCCTTTGACGTGGACTGACCTCTCATTAATCTTCACCACCTCTACTGCACTGACTTGTAAAGCGCATGCCTTTGAAGTGGACTGACCACTCATTAATCTTCACCACCTCTACTGCACTGACTTGTGAAGCTCGTGCCTTTGACGTGGACTGACCACTCATTAATCTTCACCACCTCTACTGCACTGACTTGTGAAGCCCATGCCTTTGACGTGGACTGACCACTCATTACTCTTCACCACCTCTACTGCACTGACTTGTGAAGCACATGCCTTTGACGTGGACTGACCACTCATTAATCTTCACCACCTCTACTGCACTGACTTGTGAAGCCCATGCCTTTGACGTGGACTGACCACTCATTAATTTTCACCACCTCTACTGCACTGACTTGTGAAGCCCATGCCTTTGACGTGGACTGACCTCTCATTACTCTTCACCACCTCTACTGCACGGACTTGTGAACCCCATGCCTTTACGTGGACTGACCACTCATTAATCTTCACCACCTCTACTGCACTGACTTGTGAAGCACATGCCTTTGACGTGGACTGACCACTCATTAATCTTCACCACCTCTACTGCACTGACTTGTGAAGCCCATGCCTTTGACGTGGACTGACCACTCATTACTCTTCACCACCTCTACTGCACTGACTTGTGAAGCACATGCCTTTGACGTGGACTGACCACTCATTAATCTTCACCACCTCTACTGCACTGACTTGTGAAGCCCATGCCTTTGACGTGGACTGACCACTCATTAATTTTCACCACCTCTACTGCACTGACTTGTGAAGCCCATGCCTTTGACGTGGACTGACCACTCATTAATCTTCACCACCTCTACTGCACTGACTTGTGAAGCCCATGCCTTTGACGTGGACTGACCGCTCATTAATCTTCACCACCTCTACTGCACTGACTTGTGAAGCCCACGCCTTTGACGTGGACTGACCACTCATTACTCTTCCCCACCTCTACTGCACTGACTTGTGAAGCCCATGCCTTTGACGTGGACTGACCACTCATTACTCTTCACCACCTCTACTGCAGTAACTTGTGAAGCCCATGCCTTGACGTGGACTGACCACTCATTAATCTTCACCACCTCTACTACACTGACTTGTGAAGCCCATGCCTTTGACGTGGACTGACCACTCATTACTCTTCACCATCTCTACTACACTAACTTGTGAAGCCCATGCCTTTGACGTAGACTGACCAATCATTACTCTTCACCACCTCTACTGCACTAACTTGTGAAGCCCATGCCTTTGACGTGGACTGACCTCTCATTATTCTCGACCACCTCTACTGCACTGACTTGTGAAGCCCATGCCTTTGACGTGGACTGACCACTCATTACTCTTCAGCACCTCTACTGCACTGTCTTGTGAAGCCCATGCCTTTGACATGGACTGACCTATCATTACTCTTCACCACCTCTACTGCACTGACTTGTGAAGCCCATGCATTTGACGTGGACTGACCACTCATTACTCTTCACCACCTCTACTGCACTGACTTGTGAAGCCCATGCCTTTGACGTGGACTGACCACTCATTACTCTTCACCACCTCTACTGCACTAACTTGTGAAGCCCATGCCTTTGACGTGGACTGACCTCTCATTACTCTTCACCACCTCTACTGCACTGACTTGTGAAGCCCATGCCTTGACGTGGACTGACCACTCATTAATCTTCACCACCTCTACTGCACTAACTTGTGAAGCCCATGCCTTTGATGTGAACTGACCACTCATTACTCTTCACCACCTCTACTGCACTGACTTGTGAAGCCCATGCCTTTGACGTGGACTGACCACTCATTAATCTTCACCACCTCTACTGCACTGACTTGTGAAGCCCATGCCTTTGACGTGGACTGACCTATCATTACTCTTCACCACCTCTACTGCACTGACTTGTGAAGCCCATGCATTTGACGTGGACTGACCACTCATTACTCTTCACCACCTCTACTGCACTGACTTGTGAAGCCCATGCCTTTGACGTGGACTGACCACTCATTACTCTTCACCACCTCTACTGCACTGACTTGTGAAGCCCATGCCTTTGACGTGGACTGACCGCTCTTTACTCTTCACCACCTCTACTGCACGGACTTGTGAACCCCATGCCTTGACGTGGACTGACCACTCATTAATCTTCACCACCTCTTCTGCACTGACTTGTGAAGCCCATGCCTTTGACGTGGACTGACCACTCATTAATCTTCACCACCTCTACTGCTCTGACTTGTGAAGCCCATGCCTTTGACGTGGACTGACCACTCATTAATCTTCACCACCTCTACTGCACTGACTTGTGAAGCCCATTCCTTTGACGTGGACTGACCACTCATTAATCTTCACCACCTCTGCTGCACTGACTTGTGAAGCCCATGCCTTTGACGTGGACTGACCACTCATTAATCTTCACCACCTCTACTGCACTGACTTGTGAAGCCCATGCCTTTGACGTGGACTGACCTCTCATTAATCTTCACCACATCTACTGCACTGACTTGTGAAGCCCATGCCTTTGACGTGGACTGACCACTCATTACTCTTCACCACCTCTACTGCACTTACTTGTGAAGCCCATGCCTTTGACGTGGACTGACCACTCATTACTCTTCAGCACCTCTACTGCACTGACTTGTAAAGCCCATGCCTTTGACGTGGACTGACCACTCATTAATCTTCACCACCTTTACTGCACTGACTTGTGAAGCCCATGCCTTGACGTGGACTGACCACTCATTAATCTCCACCACCTCTACTGCACTGACTTGTGAAGCCCATGCCTTTGACGTGGACTCACCACTCATTAATCTTCCCCACCTCTACTGCACTGACTTGTGAAGCCCATGCCTTTGACCTGGACTGACCACTCATTAATCTTCACCACCTCTACTGCACTGACTTGTGAAGCCCATGCCTTTGACGTGGACTGACCACTCATTACTCTCGACCACCTCTACTGCACTGACTTGTGAAGCCCATGCCTTTGACGTGGACTGACCACTCATTAATCTTCACCACCTCTACTGCACTGACTTGTGAAGCCCATGCCTTTGACGTGGACTGACCTCTCATTAATCTTCACCACCTCTACTGCACTGACTTGTAAAGCGCATGCCTTTGAAGTGGACTGACCACTCATTAATCTTCACCACCTCTCCTGCACTGACTTCTAAAGCCCATGCCTTTGACGTGGACTGACCACTCATTAATCTTCACCACCTCTACTGCACTGACTTGTGAAGCCCATGCCTTTGACGTGGACTGACCTATCATTACTCTTCACCACCTCTACTGCACTGACTTGTGAAGCCCATGCCTTTGACGTGGACTGACCACTCATTACTCTTCACCACCTCTACTGCACTGACTTGTGAAGCCCATGCCTTTGACGTGGACTGACCTCTCATTAATCTTCACCACATCTACTGCACTGACTTGTGAAGGCCATGCCTTTGACGTGGACTGACCACTCATTAATCTTCACCACCTCTACTGCAGTGACTTGTGAAGCCCATGCCTTTGACGTGGACTGACCTCTCATTAATCTTCACCACATCTACTGCACTGACTTGTGAAGGCCATGCCTTTGACGTGGACTGACCACTCATTAATCTTCACCACCTCTACTACACTGACTTGTGAAGCCCATGCCTTTGACGTGGGGTGACCACTCATTACTCTTCACCACCTCTACTGCACTGGCTTGTGAAGCCCATGCCTTTGACGTGGACTGACCACTCATTAATCTTCACCACCTCTACTGCAGTGACTTGTGAAGCCCATGCCTTTGACGTGGACTGACCTCTCATTAATCTTCACCACATCTACTGCACTGACTTGTGAAGGCCATGCCTTTGACGTGGACTGACCACTCATTAATCTTCACCACCTCTACTACACTGACTTGTGAAGCCCATGCCTTTGACGTGGGGTGACCACTCATTACTCTTCACCACCTCTACTGCACTGGCTTGTGAAGCCCATGCCTTTGACGTGGACTGACCACTCATTACTCTTCACCACCTCTACTGCACTTACTTGTGAAGCCCATGCCTTTGACGTGGACTGACCACTCATTAATCTTCACCACCTTTACTGCACTGACTTGTGAAGCCCATGCCTTTGACCTGGACTGACCACTCATTAATCTTCACCACCTCTACTGCACTGACTTGTGAAGCCCATGCCTTTGACGTGGACTGACCACTCATTACTCTCGACCACCTCTACTGCACTGACTTGTGAAGCCCATGCCTTTGACGTGGACTGACCACTCATTAATCTTCACCACCTCTACTGCACTGACTTGTGAAGCCCATGCCTTTGACGTGGACTGACCTCTCATTAATCTTCACCACCTCTACTGCACTGACTTGTAAAGCGCATGCCTTTGAAGTGGACTGACCACTCATTAATCTTCACCACCTCTACTGCACTGACTTGTAAAGCCCATGCCTTTGACGTGGACTGACCACTCATTAATCTTCACCACCTCTACGGCACTGACTTGTGAAGCCCATGCCTTTGACGTGGACTGACCACTCATTAATCTTCACCACCTCTACTGCACTGACTTGTAAAGCCCATGCCTTTGAAGTGGACTGACCACTCATTAATCTTCACCACCTCTACGGCACTGACTTGTGAAGCCCATGCCTTTGACGTGGACTGACCACTCATTACTCTTCACCACCTCTACTGCACTGACTTGTAAAGCCCATGCCTTTGACGTGGACTGACCACTCTTTACTCTTCACCACCTCTACTGCACGGACTTGTGAACCCCATGCCTTGACGTGGACTGACCACTCATTAATCTTCACCACCTCTACTACACTGACTTGTGAAGCCCATGCCTTTGACGTGGACTGACCACTCATTAATCTTCACCACCTCTACTGTAATGACTTGTGAAGCCAATGCCTTGACGTGGACTGACCACTCATTAATCTTCATCACCTCTACTGCACTGACTTGTGAAGCCCATGCCTTTGACGTGTACTGACCACTCATTAATCTTCACCACCTCTACTGCACTGACTTGTGAAGCCCATGCCTTTGACGTGGACTGACCACTCATTACTCTTCACCACCTCTACTGCACTGACTTGTGAAGCCCATGCCTTTGACGTGGACTGACCACTCATTACTCTTCACCACCTCTACTGCACTCACTTGTGAAGCACATTCCTTTGACGTGGACTGACCACTCATTAATCTTCACCACCTCTACTGCACTGACTTGTGAAGCCCATGCCTTTGACGTGGACTGACCACTCATTAATTTTCACCACCTCTACTGCACTGACTTGTGAAGCCCATGCCTTTGACATGGACTGACCACTCATTACTCTTCACCATCTCTACTGCACTGACTTGTGAAGCCCATGCCTTGACGTGGACTGACCACTCATTAATCGTCACCACCTCTACTACACTGACTTGTGAAGCCCATGCCTTGATGTGGACTGACCACTCATTAATCGTCACCACCTCTACTACACTGACTTGTGAAGCCCATGCCTTGACGTGGACTGACCACTCATTAATCGTCACCACCTCTACTACACTGACTTGTGAAGCCCATGCCTTGACGTGGACTGACCACTCATTAATCTTCACCACCTCTACTGCAGTAACTTGTGAAGCCCATGCCTTGACGTGGACTGACCACTCATTAATCTTCACCACCTCTACTACACTGACTTGTGAAGACCATGCCTTTGACGTGGACTGACCACTCATTACTCTTCACCATCTCTACTACACTAACTTGTGAAGCCCATGCCTTTGACGTGGACTGACCACTCATTACTCTTCACCACCTCTACTGCACTAACTTGTGAAGCCCATGCCTTTGACGTGGACTGACCTCTCATTATTCTCGACCACCTCTACTGCACTGACTTGTGAAGCCCATGCCTTTGACGTGGACTGACCACTCATTACTTTTCACCACCTCTACTGCACTAACTTGTGAAGCCCATGCCTTTGACGTGGACTGACCACTCATTACTCTTCACCACCTCTACTGCACTGACTTGTGAAGCCCATGCCTTTGACATGGACTGACCTCTCATTACTCTTCACCACCTCTACTGCACTGACTTGTGAAGCCCATGCCTTTGATGTGGACTGACCACTCATTACTCTTCACCACCTCTACTGCACTGACTTGTGAAGCCCATGCCTTTGACGTGGACTGACCACTCATTAATCTTCACCACCTCTACTGCACTGACTTGTGAAGCCCATGCCTTTGACGTGGACTGACCTCTCATTATTCTCGAACACCTCTACTGCACTGACTTGTGAAGCCCATGCCTTTGACGTGGACTGACCACTCATTACTCTTCAGCACCTCTACTGCACTGACTTGTGAAGCCCATGCCTTTGACGTGGACTGACCACTCATTAATCTTCACCACCTCTACTGCACTGACTTGTGAAGCCCATGCCTTTGACGTGGACTGACCTATCATTACTCTTCACCACCTCTACTGCACTGACTTGTGAAGCCCATGCCTTTGACGTGGACTGACCACTCATTACTCTTACCACCTCTACTGCACTGACTTGTGAAGCCCATGCCTTTGACGTGGACTGACCACTCATTACTCTTCACCACCTCTACTGCACTGACTTGTGAAGCCCATGCCTTTGACGTGGACTGACCATTCATTACTCTTAACCACCTCTACTGCACTGACTTGTGAAGCCCATGCCTTGACGTGGACTGACCACTCATTAATCTTCACCACCTCTACTGCACTGACTTGTGAAGCCCATGCCTTGACGTGGACTGACCACTCATTACTCTTCAACCCCTCTACTGCACTAACTTGTGAAGCCCATGCCTTTGACGTGGACTGACCACTCATTACTCTTCACCACCTCTACTGCACTGACTTGTGAAGCCCATGCCTTTGACATGGACTGACCTCTCATTACTCTTCACCACCTCTACTGCACTGACTTGTGAAGCCCATGCCTTTGATGTGGACTGACCACTCATTACTCTTCACCACCTCTACTGCACTGACTTGTGAAGCCCATGCCTTTGACGTGGACTGACCACTCATTAATCTTCACCACCTCTACTGCACTGACTTGTGAAGCCCATGCCTTTGACGTGGACTGACCTCTCATTATTCTCGAACACCTCTACTGCACTGACTTGTGAAGCCCATGCCTTTGACGTGGACTGACCACTCATTACTCTTCAGCACCTCTACTGCACTGACTTGTGAAGCCCATGCCTTTGACGTGGACTGACCACTCATTAATCTTCACCACCTCTACTGCACTGACTTGTGAAGCCCATGCCTTTGACGTGGACTGACCTATCATTACTCTTCACCACCTCTACTGCACTGACTTGTGAAGCCCATGCCTTTGACGTGGACTGACCACTCATTACTCTTACCACCTCTACTGCACTGACTTGTGAAGCCCATGCCTTTGACGTGGACTGACCACTCATTACTCTTCACCACCTCTACTGCACTGACTTGTGAAGCCCATGCCTTTGACGTGGACTGACCATTCATTACTCTTAACCACCTCTACTGCACTGACTTGTGAAGCCCATGCCTTGACGTGGACTGACCACTCATTAATCTTCACCACCTCTACTGCACTGACTTGTGAAGCCCATGCCTTGACGTGGACTGACCACTCATTACTCTTCAACCCCTCTACTGCACTAACTTGTGAAGCCCATGCCTTTGACGTGGACTGACCACTCATTACTCTTCACCACCTCTACTGCACTGACTTGTGAAGCCCATGCCTTTGACATGGACTGACCTCTCATTACTCTTCACCACCTCTACTGCACTGACTTGTGAAGCCCATGCCTTTGATGTGGACTGACCACTCATTACTCTTCACCACCTCTACTGCACTGACTTGTGAAGCCCATGCCTTTGACGTGGACTGACCACTCATTAATCTTCACCACCTCTACTGCACTGACTTGTGAAGCCCATGCCTTTGACGTGGACTGACCTCTCATTATTCTCGAACACCTCTACTGCACTGACTTGTGAAGCCCATGCCTTTGACGTGGACTGACCACTCATTACTCTTCAGCACCTCTACTGCACTGACTTGTGAAGCCCATGCCTTTGACGTGGACTGACCACTCATTAATCTTCACCACCTCTACTGCACTGACTTGTGAAGCCCATGCCTTTGACGTGGACTGACCTATCATTACTCTTCACCACCTCTACTGCACTGACTTGTGAAGCCCATGCCTTTGACGTGGACTGACCACTCATTACTCTTACCACCTCTACTGCACTGACTTGTGAAGCCCATGCCTTTGACGTGGACTGACCACTCTTTACTCTTCACCACCTCTACTGCACGGACTTGTGAACCCCATGCCTTGACGTGGACTGACCACTCATTAATCTTCACCACCTCTTCTGCACTGACTTGTGAAGCCCATGCCTTTGACGTGGACTGACCACTCATTAATCTTCACCACCTCTACTGCACTGACTTGTGAAGCCCATGCCTTTGACGTGGACTGACCACTCATTAATCTTCACCACCTCTACTGCACTGACTTGTGAAGCCCATTCCTTTGACGTGGACTGACCACTCATTAATCTTCACCACCTCTGCTGCACTGACTTGTGAAGCCCATGCCTTTGACGTGGACTGACCACTCATTAATCTTCACCACCTCTACTGCACTGACTTGTGAAGCCCATGCCTTTGACGTGGACTGACCTCTCATTAATCTTCACCACATCTACTGCACTGACTTGTGAAGCCCATGCCTGTGACGTGGACTGACCACTCATTACTCTTCACCACCTCTACTGCACTTACTTGTGAAGCCCATGCCTTTGACGTGGACTGACCACTCATTACTCTTCAGCACCTCTACTGCACTGACTTGTAAAGCCCATGCCTTTGACGTGGACTGACCACTCATTAATCTTCACCACCTTTACTGCACTGACTTGTGAAGCCCATGCCTTGACGTGGACTGACCACTCATTAATCTCCACCACCTCTACTGCACTGACTTGTGAAGCCCATGCCTTTGACGTGGACTCACCACTCATTAATCTTCCCCACCTCTACTGCACTGACTTGTGAAGCCCATGCCTTTGACCTGGACTGACCACTCATTAATCTTCACCACCTCTACTGCACTGACTTGTGAAGCCCATGCCTTTGACGTGGACTGACCACTCATTACTCTCAACCACCTCTACTGCACTGACTTGTGAAGCCCATGCCTTTGACGTGGACTGACCACTCATTAATCTTCACCACCTCTACTGCACTGACTTGTGAAGCCCATGCCTTTGACGTGGACTGACCTCTCATTAATCTTCACCACCTCTACTGCACTGACTTGTAAAGCGCATGCCTTTGAAGTGGACTGACCACTCATTAATCTTCATCACATCTACTGCACTGACTTGTGAAGGCCATGCCTTTGACGTGGACTGACCACTCATTAATCTTCACCACCTCTACTGCAGTGACTTGTGAAGCCCATGCCTTTGACGTGGACTGACCTCTCATTAATCTTCACCACATCTACTGCACTGACTTGTGAAGGCCATGCCTTTGACGTGGACTGACCACTCATTAATCTTCACCACCTCTACTACACTGACTTGTGAAGCCCATGCCTTTGACGTGGGGTGACCACTCATTACTCTTCACCACCTCTACTGCACTGGCTTGTGAAGCCCATGCCTTTGACGTGGACTGACCACTCATTACTCTTCACCACCTCTACTGCACTTACTTGTGAAGCCCATGCCTTTGACGTGGACTGACCACTCATTAATCTTCACCACCTTTACTGCACTGACTTGTGAAGCCCATGCCTTTGACCTGGACTGACCACTCATTAATCTTCACCACCTCTACTGCACTGACTTGTGAAGCCCATGCCTTTGACGTGGACTGACCACTCATTACTCTCGACCACCTCTACTGCACTGACTTGTGAAGCCCATGCCTTTGACGTGGACTGACCACTCATTAATCTTCACCACCTCTACTGCACTGACTTGTGAAGCCCATGCCTTTGACGTGGACTGACCTCTCATTAATCTTCACCACCTCTACTGCACTGACTTGTAAAGCGCATGCCTTTGAAGTGGACTGACCACTCATTAATCTTCACCACCTCTACTGCACTGACTTGTAAAGCCCATGCCTTTGACGTGGACTGACCACTCATTAATCTTCACCACCTCTACGGCACTGACTTGTGAAGCCCATGCCTTTGACGTGGACTGACCACTCATTAATCTTCACCACCTCTACTGCACTGACTTGTAAAGCCCATGCCTTTGAAGTGGACTGACCACTCATTAATCTTCACCACCTCTACGGCACTGACTTGTGAAGCCCATGCCTTTGACGTGGACTGACCACTCATTACTCTTCACCACCTCTACTGCACTGACTTGTAAAGCCCATGCCTTTGATGTGAACTGACCACTCATTACTCTTCACCACCTCTACTGCACTGACTTGTGAAGCCCATGCCTTTGACGTGGACTGACCACTCATTAATCTTCACCACCTCTACTGCACTGACTTGTGAAGCCCATGCCTTTGACGTGGACTGACCTATCATTACTCTTCACCACCTCTACTGCACTGACTTGTGAAGCCCATGCATTTGACGTGGACTGACCACTCATTACTCTTCACCACCTCTACTGCACTGACTTGTGAAGCCCATGCCTTTGGCGTGGACTGACCACTCATTACTCTTCACCACCTCTACTGCACTGACTTGTGAAGCCCATGCCTTTGACGTGGACTGACCACTCTTTACTCTTCACCACCTCTACTGCACGGACTTGTGAACCCCATGCCTTGACGTGGACTGACCACTCATTAATCTTCACCACCTCTTCTGCACTGACTTGTGAAGCCCATGCCTTTGACGTGGACTGACCACTCATTAATCTTCACCACCTCTACTGCACTGACTTGTGAAGCCCATGCCTTTGACGTGGACTGACCACTCATTAATCTTCACCACCTCTACTGCACTGACTTGTGAAGCCCATTCCTTTGACGTGGACTGACCACTCATTAATCTTCACCACCTCTGCTGCACTGACTTGTGAAGCCCATGCCTTTGACGTGGACTGACCACTCATTAATCTTCACCACCTCTACTGCACTGACTTGTGAAGCCCATGCCTTTGACGTGGACTGACCTCTCATTAATCTTCACCACATCTACTGCACTGACTTGTGAAGCCCATGCCTTTGACGTGGACTGACCACTCATTACTCTTCACCACCTCTACTGCACTTACTTGTGAAGCCCATGCCTTTGACGTGGACTGACCACTCATTACTCTTCAGCACCTCTACTGCACTGACTTGTAAAGCCCATGCCTTTGACGTGGACTGACCACTCATTAATCTTCACCACCTTTACTGCACTGACTTGTGAAGCCCATGCCTTGACGTGGACTGACCACTCATTAATCTCCACCACCTCTACTGCACTGACTTGTGAAGCCCATGCCTTTGACGTGGACTCACCACTCATTAATCTTCCCCACCTCTACTGCACTGACTTGTGAAGCCCATGCCTTTGACCTGGACTGACCACTCATTAATCTTCACCACCTCTACTGCACTGACTTGTGAAGCCCATGCCTTTGACGTGGACTGACCACTCATTACTCTCGACCACCTCTACTGCACTGACTTGTGAAGCCCATGCCTTTGACGTGGACTGACCACTCATTAATCTTCACCACCTCTACTGCACTGACTTGTGAAGCCCATGCCTTTGACGTGGACTGACCTCTCATTAATCTTCACCACCTCTACTGCACTGACTTGTAAAGCGCATGCCTTTGAAGTGGACTGACCACTCATTAATCTTCACCACCTCTACTGCACTGACTTGTAAAGCCCATGCCTTTGACGTGGACTGACCACTCATTAATCTTCACCACCTCTACTGCACTGACTTGTGAAGCCCATGCCTTTGACGTGGACTGACCTATCATTACTCTTCACCACCTCTACTGCACTGACTTGTGAAGCCCATGCCTTTGACGTGGACTGACCACTCATTACTCTTCACCACCTCTACTGCACTGACTTGTGAAGCCCATGCCTTTGACGTGGACTGACCTCTCATTAATCTTCACCACATCTACTGCACTGACTTGTGAAGGCCATGCCTTTGACGTGGACTGACCACTCATTAATCTTCACCACCTCTACTGCAGTGACTTGTGAAGCCCATGCCTTTGACGTGGACTGACCTCTCATTAATCTTCACCACATCTACTGCACTGACTTGTGAAGGCCATGCCTTTGACGTGGACTGACCACTCATTAATCTTCACCACCTCTACTACACTGACTTGTGAAGCCCATGCCTTTGACGTGGGGGGACCACTCATTACTCTTCACCACCTCTACTGCACTGGCTTGTGAAGCCCATGCCTTTGACGTGGACTGACCACTCATTACTCTTCACCACCTCTACTGCACTTACTTGTGAAGCCCATGCCTTTGACGTGGACTGACCACTCATTAATCTTCACCACCTTTACTGCACTGACTTGTGAAGCCCATGCCTTTGACCTGGACTGACCACTCATTAATCTTCACCACCTCTACTGCACTGACTTGTGAAGCCCATGCCTTTGACGTGGACTGACCACTCATTACTCTCGACCACCTCTACTGCACTGACTTGTGAAGCCCATGCCTTTGACGTGGACTGACCACTCATTAATCTTCACCACCTCTACTGCACTGACTTGTGAAGCCCATGCCTTTGACGTGGACTGACCTCTCATTAATCTTCACCACCTCTACTGCACTGACTTGTAAAGCGCATGCCTTTGAAGTGGACTGACCACTCATTAATCTTCACCACCTCTACTGCACTGACTTGTAAAGCCCATGCCTTTGACGTGGACTGACCACTCATTAATCTTCACCACCTCTACGGCACTGACTTGTGAAGCCCATGCCTTTGACGTGGACTGACCACTCATTAATCTTCACCACCTCTACTGCACTGACTTGTGAAGCCCATGCCTTTGAAGTGGACTGACCACTCATTAATCTTCACCACCTCTACTGCACTAACTTGTGAAGCCCATGCCTTTGACGTGGACTGACCTCTCATTATTCTCGACCACCTCTACTGCACTGACTTGTGAAGCCCATGCCTTTGACGTGGACTGACCACTCTTTACTCTTCACCACCTCTACTGCACGGACTTGTGAACCCCATGCCTTGACGTGGACTGACCACTCATTAATCCTCACCACCTCTACTACACTGACTTGTGAAGCCCATGCCTTTGACGTGGACTGACCACTCATTAATCTTCACCACCTCTACTGTAATGACTTGTGAAGCCAATGCCTTGACGTGGACTGACCACTCTTTACTCTTCACCACCTCTACTGCACGGACTTGTGAACCCCATGCCTTGACGTGGACTGACCACTCATTAATCTTCACCACCTCTTCTGCACTGACTTGTGAAGCCCATGCCTTTGACGTGGACTGACCACTCATTACTCTTGACCACCTCTACTGCACTGACTTGTGAAGCCCATGCCTTTGACGTGGACTGACCACTCATTACTCTTCACCACCTCTACTGCACTGACTTGTGAAGCCCATTCCTTTGACGTGGACTGACCACTCATTAATCTTCACCACCTCTGCTGCACTGACTTGTGAAGCCCATGCCTTTGACGTGGACTGACCACTCATTAATCTTCACCACCTCTACTGCACTGACTTGTGAAGCCCATGCCTTTGACGTGGACTGACCTCTCATTAATCTTCACCACATCTACTGCACTGACTTGTGAAACCCATGCCTTTGACGTGGACTGACCACTCATTACTCTTCACCACCTCTACTGCACTTACTTGTGAAGCCCATGCCTTTGACGTGGACTGACCACTCATTACTCTTCAGCACCTCTACTGCACTGACTTGTAAAGCCCATGCCTTTGACGTGGACTGACCACTCATTAATCTTCACCACCTTTACTGCACTGACTTGTGAAGCCCATGCCTTGACGTGGACTGACCACTCATTAATCTCCACCACCTCTACTGCACTGACTTGTGAAGCCCATGCCTTTGACGTGGACTCACCACTCATTAATCTTCCCCACCTCTACTGCACTGACTTGTGAAGCCCATGCCTTTGACCTGGACTGACCACTCATTAATCTTCACCACCTCTACTGCACTGACTTGTGAAGCCCATGCCTTTGACGTGGACTGACCACTCATTACTCTCGACCACCTCTACTGCACTGACTTGTGAAGCCCATGCCTTTGAGGTGGACTGACCACTCATTAATCTTCACCACCTCTACTGCACTGACTTGTGAAGCCCATGCCTTTGACGTGGACTGACCTCTCATTAATCTTCACCACCTCTACTGCACTGACTTGTAAAGCGCATGCCTTTGAAGTGGACTGACCACTCATTAATCTTCACCACCTCTACTGCACTGACTTGTAAAGCCCATGCCTTTGACGTGGACTGACCACTCATTAATCTTCACCACCTCTACTGCACTGACTTGTGAAGCCCATGCCTTTGACGTGGACTGACCTATCATTACTCTTCACCACCTCTACTGCACTGACTTGTGAAGCCCATGCCTTTGACGTGGACTGACCACTCATTACTCTTCACCACCTCTACTGCACTGACTTGTGAAGCCCATGCCTTTGACGTGGACTGACCTCTCATTAATCTTCACCACATCTACTGCACTGACTTGTGAAGGCCATGCCTTTGACGTGGACTGACCACTCATTAATCTTCACCACCTCTACTGCAGTGACTTGTGAAGCCCATGCCTTTGACGTGGACTGACCTCTCATTAATCTTCACCACATCTACTGCACTGACTTGTGAAGGCCATGCCTTTGACGTGGACTGACCACTCATTAATCTTCACCACCTCTACTACACTGACTTGTGAAGCCCATGCCTTTGACGTGGGGTGACCACTCATTACTCTTCACCACCTCTACTGCACTGGCTTGTGAAGCCCATGCCTTTGACGTGGACTGACCACTCATTACTCTTCACCACCTCTACTGCACTTACTTGTGAAGCCCATGCCTTTGACGTGGACTGACCACTCATTACTCTTCACCACCTCTACTGCACTGGCTTGTGAAGCCCATGCCTTTGACGTGGACTGACCACTCATTACTCTTCACCACCTCTACTGCACTTACTTGTGAAGCCCATGCCTTTGACGTGGACTGACCACTCATTAATCTTCACCACCTTTACTGCACTGACTTGTGAAGCCCATGCCTTTGACCTGGACTGACCACTCATTAATCTTCACCACCTCTACTGCACTGACTTGTGAAGCCCATGCCTTTGACGTGGACTGACCACTCATTACTCTCGACCACCTCTACTGCACTGACTTGTGAAGCCCATGCCTTTGACGTGGACTGACCACTCATTAATCTTCACCACCTCTACTGCACTGACTTGTGAAGCCCATGCCTTTGACGTGGACTGACCTCTCATTAATCTTCACCACCTCTACTGCACTGACTTGTAAAGCGCATGCCTTTGAAGTGGACTGACCACTCATTAATCTTCACCACCTCTACTGCACTGACTTGTAAAGCCCATGCCTTTGACGTGGACTGACCACTCATTAATCTTCACCACCTCTACGGCACTGACTTGTGAAGCCCATGCCTTTGACGTGGACTGACCACTCATTAATCTTCACCACCTCTACTGCACTGACTTGTGAAGCCCATGCCTTTGAAGTGGACTGACCACTCATTAATCTTCACCACCTCTACTGCACTAACTTGTGAAGCCCATGCCTTTGACGTGGACTGACCTCTCATTATTCTCGACCACCTCTACTGCACTGACTTGTGAAGCCCATGCCTTTGACGTGGACTGACCACTCTTTACTCTTCACCACCTCTACTGCACGGACTTGTGAACCCCATGCCTTGACGTGGACTGACCACTCATTAATCTTCACCACCTCTACTACACTGACTTGTGAAGCCCATGCCTTTGACGTGGACTGACCACTCATTAATCTTCACCACCTCTACTGTAATGACTTGTGAAGCCAATGCCTTGACGTGGACTGACCACTCTTTACTCTTCACCACCTCTACTGCACGGACTTGTGAACCCCATGCCTTGACGTGGACTGACCACTCATTAATCTTCACCACCTCTTCTGCACTGACTTGTGAAGCCCATGCCTTTGACGTGGACTGACCACTCATTACTCTTGACCACCTCTACTGCACTGACTTGTGAAGCCCATGCCTTTGACGTGGACTGACCACTCATTACTCTTCACCACCTCTACTGCACTGACTTGTGAAGCCCATTCCTTTGACGTGGACTGACCACTCATTAATCTTCACCACCTCTGCTGCACTGACTTGTGAAGCCCATGCCTTTGACGTGGACTGACCACTCATTAATCTTCACCACCTCTACTGCACTGACTTGTGAAGCCCATGCCTTTGACGTGGACTGACCTCTCATTAATCTTCACCACATCTACTGCACTGACTTGTGAAACCCATGCCTTTGACGTGGACTGACCACTCATTACTCTTCACCACCTCTACTGCACTTACTTGTGAAGCCCATGCCTTTGACGTGGACTGACCACTCATTACTCTTCAGCACCTCTACTGCACTGACTTGTAAAGCCCATGCCTTTGACGTGGACTGACCACTCATTAATCTTCACCACCTTTACTGCACTGACTTGTGAAGCCCATGCCTTGACGTGGACTGACCACTCATTAATCTCCACCACCTCTACTGCACTGACTTGTGAAGCCCATGCCTTTGACGTGGACTCACCACTCATTAATCTTCCCCACCTCTACTGCACTGACTTGTGAAGCCCATGCCTTTGACCTGGACTGACCACTCATTAATCTTCACCACCTCTACTGCACTGACTTGTGAAGCCCATGCCTTTGACGTGGACTGACCACTCATTACTCTCGACCACCTCTACTGCACTGACTTGTGAAGCCCATGCCTTTGACGTGGACTGACCACTCATTAATCTTCACCACCTCTACTGCACTGACTTGTGAAGCCCATGCCTTTGACGTGGACTGACCTCTCATTAATCTTCACCACCTCTACTGCACTGACTTGTAAAGCGCATGCCTTTGAAGTGGACTGACCACTCATTAATCTTCACCACCTCTACTGCACTGACTTGTAAAGCCCATGCCTTTGACGTGGACTGACCACTCATTAATCTTCACCACCTCTACTGCACTGACTTGTGAAGCCCATGCCTTTGACGTGGACTGACCTATCATTACTCTTCACCACCTCTACTGCACTGACTTGTGAAGCCCATGCCTTTGACGTGGACTGACCACTCATTACTCTTCACCACCTCTACTGCACTGACTTGTGAAGCCCATGCCTTTGACGTGGACTGACCTCTCATTAATCTTCACCACATCTACTGCACTGACTTGTGAAGGCCATGCCTTTGACGTGGACTGACCACTCATTAATCTTCACCACCTCTACTGCAGTGACTTGTGAAGCCCATGCCTTTGACGTGGACTGACCTCTCATTAATCTTCACCACATCTACTGCACTGACTTGTGAAGGCCATGCCTTTGACGTGGACTGACCACTCATTAATCTTCACCACCTCTACTACACTGACTTGTGAAGCCCATGCCTTTGACGTGGGGTGACCACTCATTACTCTTCACCACCTCTACTGCACTGGCTTGTGAAGCCCATGCCTTTGACGTGGACTGACCACTCATTACTCTTCACCACCTCTACTGCACTTACTTGTGAAGCCCATGCCTTTGACGTGGACTGACCACTCATTAATCTTCACCACCTTTACTGCACTGACTTGTGAAGCCCATGCCTTTGACCTGGACTGACCACTCATTAATCTTCACCACCTCTACTGCACTGACTTGTGAAGCCCATGCCTTTGACGTGGACTGACCACTCATTACTCTCGACCACCTCTACTGCACTGACTTGTGAAGCCCATGCCTTTGACGTGGACTGACCACTCATTAATCTTCACCACCTCTACTGCACTGACTTGTGAAGCCCATGCCTTTGACGTGGACTGACCTCTCATTAATCTTCACCACCTCTACTGCACTGACTTGTAAAGCGCATGCCTTTGAAGTGGACTGACCACTCATTAATCTTCACCACCTCTACTGCACGGACTTGTGAACCCCATGCCTTGACGTTGACTGACCACTCATTAATCTTCACCACCTCTACTACACTGACTTGTGAAGCCCATGCCTTTGACGTGGACTGACCACTCATTAATCTTCACCACCTCTACTGCACTGACTTGTGAAGCCCATGCCTTTGACGTGGACTGACCTCTCATTACTCTTCACCACCTCTACTGCACTGACTTGTGAAGCCCATGCCTTTGACGTGGACTGACCACTCATTAATCTTCACCACCTCTACTGCACTGACTTGTAAAGCCCATGCCTTTGACGTGGACTGACCACTCATTAATCTTCACCACCTCTACTGCACTGACTTGTGAAGCCCATGCCTTTGACGTGGACTGACCGCTCATTAATCTTCACCACCTCTACTGCACTGACTTGTGAAGCCCACGCCTTTGACGTGGACTGACCACTCATTACTCTTCACCACCTCTACTGCACTGACTTGTGAAGCCCATGCCTTTGACGTGGACTGACCACTCATTACTCTTCACCACCTCTACTGCACTAACTTGTGAAGCCCATGCCTTTGACGTGGACTGACCTCTCATTACTCTTCACCACCTCTACTGCACTGACTTGTGAAGCCCGTGCCTTGACGTGGACTGACCACTCATTAATCTTCACCACCTCTACTGCACTAACTTGTGAAGCCCATGCCTTTGATGTGAACTGACCACTCATTACTCTTCACCACCTCTACTGCACTGACTTGTGAAGCCCATGCCTTTGACGTGGACTGACCACTCATTAATCTTCACCACCTCTACTGCACTGACTTGTGAAGCCCATGCCTTTGACGTGGACTGACCTATCATTACTCTTCACCACCTCTACTGCACTGACTTGTGAAGCCCATGCATTTGACGTGGACTGACCACTCATTACTCTTCACCACCTCTACTGCACTGACTTGTGAAGCCCATGCCTTTGACGTGGACTGACCACTCATTACTCTTCACCACCTCTACTGCACTGACTTGTGAAGCCCATGCCTTTGACGTGGACTGACCGCTCTTTACTCTTCACCACCTCTACTGCACGGACTTGTGAACCCCATGCCTTGACGTGGACTGACCACTCATTAATCTTCACCACCTCTTCTGCACTGACTTGTGAAGCCCATGCCTTTGACGTGGACTGACCACTCATTAATCTTCACCACCTCTACTGCTCTGACTTGTGAAGCCCATGCCTTTGACGTGGACTGACCACTCATTAATCTTCACCACCTCTACTGCACTGACTTGTGAAGCCCATTCCTTTGACGTGGACTGACCACTCATTAATCTTCACCACCTCTGCTGCACTGACTTGTGAAGCCCATGCCTTTGACGTGGACTGACCACTCATTAATCTTCACCACCTCTACTGCACTGACTTGTGAAGCCCATGCCTTTGACGTGGACTGACCTCTCATTAATCTTCACCACATCTACTGCACTGACTTGTGAAGCCCATGCCTTTGACGTGGACTGACCACTCATTACTCTTCACCACCTCTACTGCACTTACTTGTGAAGCCCATGCCTTTGACGTGGACTGACCACTCATTACTCTTCAGCACCTCTACTGCACTGACTTGTAAAGCCCATGCCTTTGACGTGGACTGACCACTCATTAATCTTCACCACCTTTACTGCACTGACTTGTGAAGCCCATGCCTTGACGTGGACTGACCACTCATTAATCTCCACCACCTCTACTGCACTGACTTGTGAAGCCCATGCCTTTGACGTGGACTCACCACTCATTAATCTTCCCCACCTCTACTGCACTGACTTGTGAAGCCCATGCCTTTGACCTGGACTGACCACTCATTAATCTTCACCACCTCTACTGCACTGACTTGTGAAGCCCATGCCTTTGACGTGGACTGACCACTCATTACTCTCGACCACCTCTACTGCACTGACTTGTGAAGCCCATGCCTTTGACGTGGACTGACCACTCATTAATCTTCACCACCTCTACTGCACTGACTTGTGAAGCCCATGCCTTTGACGTGGACTGACCTCTCATTAATCTTCACCACCTCTACTGCACTGACTTGTAAAGCGCATGCCTTTGAAGTGGACTGACCACTCATTAATCTTCACCACCTCTCCTGCACTGACTTCTAAAGCCCATGCCTTTGACGTGGACTGACCACTCATTAATCTTCACCACCTCTACTGCACTGACTTGTGAAGCCCATGCCTTTGACGTGGACTGACCTATCATTACTCTTCACCACCTCTACTGCACTGACTTGTGAAGCCCATGCCTTTGACGTGGACTGACCACTCATTACTCTTCACCACCTCTACTGCACTGACTTGTGAAGCCCATGCCTTTGACGTGGACTGACCTCTCATTAATCTTCACCACATCTACTGCACTGACTTGTGAAGGCCATGCCTTTGACGTGGACTGACCACTCATTAATCTTCACCACCTCTACTGCAGTGACTTGTGAAGCCCATGCCTTTGACGTGGACTGACCTCTCATTAATCTTCACCACATCTACTGCACTGACTTGTGAAGGCCATGCCTTTGACGTGGACTGACCACTCATTAATCTTCACCACCTCTACTACACTGACTTGTGAAGCCCATGCCTTTGACGTGGGGTGACCACTCATTACTCTTCACCACCTCTACTGCACTGGCTTGTGAAGCCCATGCCTTTGACGTGGACTGACCACTCATTAATCTTCACCACCTCTACTGCAGTGACTTGTGAAGCCCATGCCTTTGACGTGGACTGACCTCTCATTAATCTTCACCACATCTACTGCACTGACTTGTGAAGGCCATGCCTTTGACGTGGACTGACCACTCATTAATCTTCACCACCTCTACTACACTGACTTGTGAAGCCCATGCCTTTGACGTGGGGTGACCACTCATTACTCTTCACCACCTCTACTGCACTGGCTTGTGAAGCCCATGCCTTTGACGTGGACTGACCACTCATTACTCTTCACCACCTCTACTGCACTTACTTGTGAAGCCCATGCCTTTGACGTGGACTGACCACTCATTAATCTTCACCACCTTTACTGCACTGACTTGTGAAGCCCATGCCTTTGACCTGGACTGACCACTCATTAATCTTCACCACCTCTACTGCACTGACTTGTGAAGCCCATGCCTTTGACGTGGACTGACCACTCATTACTCTCGACCACCTCTACTGCACTGACTTGTGAAGCCCATGCCTTTGACGTGGACTGACCACTCATTAATCTTCACCACCTCTACTGCACTGACTTGTGAAGCCCATGCCTTTGACGTGGACTGACCTCTCATTAATCTTCACCACCTCTACTGCACTGACTTGTAAAGCGCATGCCTTTGAAGTGGACTGACCACTCATTAATCTTCACCACCTCTACTGCACTGACTTGTAAAGCCCATGCCTTTGACGTGGACTGACCACTCATTAATCTTCACCACCTCTACGGCACTGACTTGTGAAGCCCATGCCTTTGACGTGGACTGACCACTCATTAATCTTCACCACCTCTACTGCACTGACTTGTAAAGCCCATGCCTTTGAAGTGGACTGACCACTCATTAATCTTCACCACCTCTACGGCACTGACTTGTGAAGCCCATGCCTTTGACGTGGACTGACCACTCATTACTCTTCACCACCTCTACTGCACTGACTTGTAAAGCCCATGCCTTTGACGTGGACTGACCACTCTTTACTCTTCACCACCTCTACTGCACGGACTTGTGAACCCCATGCCTTGACGTGGACTGACCACTCATTAATCTTCACCACCTCTACTACACTGACTTGTGAAGCCCATGCCTTTGACGTGGACTGACCACTCATTAATCTTCACCACCTCTACTGTAATGACTTGTGAAGCCAATGCCTTGACGTGGACTGACCACTCATTAATCTTCATCACCTCTACTGCACTGACTTGTGAAGCCCATGCCTTTGACGTGTACTGACCACTCATTAATCTTCACCACCTCTACTGCACTGACTTGTGAAGCCCATGCCTTTGACGTGGACTGACCACTCATTACTCTTCACCACCTCTACTGCACTGACTTGTGAAGCCCATGCCTTTGACGTGGACTGACCACTCATTACTCTTCACCACCTCTACTGCACTCACTTGTGAAGCACATTCCTTTGACGTGGACTGACCACTCATTAATCTTCACCACCTCTACTGCACTGACTTGTGAAGCCCATGCCTTTGACGTGGACTGACCACTCATTAATTTTCACCACCTCTACTGCACTGACTTGTGAAGCCCATGCCTTTGACAATGACTGACCACTCATTACTCTTCACCATCTCTACTGCACTGACTTGTGAAGCCCATGCCTTGACGTGGACTGACCACTCATTAATCGTCACCACCTCTACTACACTGACTTGTGAAGCCCATGCCTTGATGTGGACTGACCACTCATTAATCGTCACCACCTCTACTACACTGACTTGTGAAGCCCATGCCTTGACGTGGACTGACCACTCATTAATCGTCACCACCTCTACTACACTGACTTGTGAAGCCCATGCCTTGACGTGGACTGACCACTCATTAATCTTCACCACCTCTACTGCAGTAACTTGTGAAGCCCATGCCTTGACGTGGACTGACCACTCATTAATCTTCACCACCTCTACTACACTGACTTGTGAAGACCATGCCTTTGACGTGGACTGACCACTCATTACTCTTCACCATCTCTACTACACTAACTTGTGAAGCCCATGCCTTTGACGTGGACTGACCACTCATTACTCTTCACCACCTCTACTGCACTAACTTGTGAAGCCCATGCCTTTGACGTGGACTGACCTCTCATTATTCTCGACCACCTCTACTGCACTGACTTGTGAAGCCCATGCCTTTGACGTGGACTGACCACTCATTACTTTTCACCACCTCTACTGCACTAACTTGTGAAGCCCATGCCTTTGACGTGGACTGACCACTCATTACTCTTCACCACCTCTACTGCACTGACTTGTGAAGCCCATGCCTTTGACATGGACTGACCTCTCATTACTCTTCACCACCTCTACTGCACTGACTTGTGAAGCCCATGCCTTTGATGTGGACTGACCACTCATTACTCTTCACCACCTCTACTGCACTGACTTGTGAAGCCCATGCCTTTGACGTGGACTGACCACTCATTAATCTTCACCACCTCTACTGCACTGACTTGTGAAGCCCATGCCTTTGACGTGGACTGACCTCTCATTATTCTCGAACACCTCTACTGCACTGACTTGTGAAGCCCATGCCTTTGACGTGGACTGACCACTCATTACTCTTCAGCACCTCTACTGCACTGACTTGTGAAGCCCATGCCTTTGACGTGGACTGACCACTCATTAATCTTCACCACCTCTACTGCACTGACTTGTGAAGCCCATGCCTTTGACGTGGACTGACCTATCATTACTCTTCACCACCTCTACTGCACTGACTTGTGAAGCCCATGCCTTTGACGTGGACTGACCACTCATTACTCTTACCACCTCTACTGCACTGACTTGTGAAGCCCATGCCTTTGACGTGGACTGACCACTCATTACTCTTCACCACCTCTACTGCACTGACTTGTGAAGCCCATGCCTTTGACGTGGACTGACCATTCATTACTCTTAACCACCTCTACTGCACTGACTTGTGAAGCCCATGCCTTGACGTGGACTGACCACTCATTAATCTTCACCACCTCTACTGCACTGACTTGTGAAGCCCATGCCTTGACGTGGACTGACCACTCATTACTCTTCAACCCCTCTACTGCACTAACTTGTGAAGCCCATGCCTTTGACGTGGACTGACCACTCATTACTCTTCACCACCTCTACTGCACTGACTTGTGAAGCCCATGCCTTTGACATGGACTGACCTCTCATTACTCTTCACCACCTCTACTGCACTGACTTGTGAAGCCCATGCCTTTGATGTGGACTGACCACTCATTACTCTTCACCACCTCTACTGCACTGACTTGTGAAGCCCATGCCTTTGACGTGGACTGACCACTCATTAATCTTCACCACCTCTACTGCACTGACTTGTGAAGCCCATGCCTTTGACGTGGACTGACCTCTCATTATTCTCGAACACCTCTACTGCACTGACTTGTGAAGCCCATGCCTTTGACGTGGACTGACCACTCATTACTCTTCAGCACCTCTACTGCACTGACTTGTGAAGCCCATGCCTTTGACGTGGACTGACCACTCATTAATCTTCACCACCTCTACTGCACTGACTTGTGAAGCCCATGCCTTTGACGTGGACTGACCTATCATTACTCTTCACCACCTCTACTGCACTGACTTGTGAAGCCCATGCCTTTGACGTGGACTGACCACTCATTACTCTTACCACCTCTACTGCACTGACTTGTGAAGCCCATGCCTTTGACGTGGACTGACCACTCTTTACTCTTCACCACCTCTACTGCACGGACTTGTGAACCCCATGCCTTGACGTGGACTGACCACTCATTAATCTTCACCACCTCTTCTGCACTGACTTGTGAAGCCCATGCCTTTGACGTGGACTGACCACTCATTAATCTTCACCACCTCTACTGCACTGACTTGTGAAGCCCATGCCTTTGACGTGGACTGACCACTCATTAATCTTCACCACCTCTACTGCACTGACTTGTGAAGCCCATTCCTTTGACGTGGACTGACCACTCATTAATCTTCACCACCTCTGCTGCACTGACTTGTGAAGCCCATGCCTTTGACGTGGACTGACCACTCATTAATCTTCACCACCTCTACTGCACTGACTTGTGAAGCCCATGCCTTTGACGTGGACTGACCTCTCATTAATCTTCACCACATCTACTGCACTGACTTGTGAAGCCCATGCCTTTGACGTGGACTGACCACTCATTACTCTTCACCACCTCTACTGCACTTACTTGTGAAGCCCATGCCTTTGACGTGGACTGACCACTCATTACTCTCGACCACCTCTACTGCACTGACTTGTGAAGCCCATGCCTTTGACGTGGACTGACCACTCATTAATCTTCACCACCTCTACTGCACTGACTTGTGAAGCCCATGCCTTTGACGTGGACTGACCTCTCATTAATCTTCACCACCTCTACTGCACTGACTTGTAAAGCGCATGCCTTTGAAGTGGACTGACCACTCATTAATCTTCACCACCTCTACTGCACTGACTTGTAAAGCCCATGCCTTTGACGTGGACTGACCACTCATTAATCTTCACCACCTCTACGGCACTGACTTGTGAAGCCCATGCCTTTGACGTGGACTGACCACTCATTAATCTTCACCACCTCTACTGCACTGACTTGTAAAGCCCATGCCTTTGAAGTGGACTGACCACTCATTAATCTTCACCACCTCTACGGCACTGACTTGTGAAGCCCATGCCTTTGACGTGGACTGACCACTCATTACTCTTCACCACCTCTACTGCACTGACTTGTAAAGCCCATGCCTTTGACGTGGACTGACCACTCTTTACTCTTCACCACCTCTACTGCACGGACTTGTGAACCCCATGCCTTGACGTGGACTGACCACTCATTAATCTTCACCACCTCTACTACACTGACTTGTGAAGCCCATGCCTTTGACGTGGACTGACCACTCATTAATCTTCACCACCTCTACTGTAATGACTTGTGAAGCCAATGCCTTGACGTGGACTGACCACTCATTAATCTTCATCACCTCTACTGCACTGACTTGTGAAGCCGATGCCTTTGACGTGTACTGACCACTCATTAATCTTCACCACCTCTACTGCACTGACTTGTGAAGCCCATGCCTTTGACGTGGACTGACCACTCATTACTCTTCACCACCTCTACTGCACTGACTTGTGAAGCCCATGCCTTTGACGTGGACTGACCACTCATTACTCTTCACCACCTCTACTGCACTCACTTGTGAAGCACATTCCTTTGACGTGGACTGACCACTCATTAATCTTCACCACCTCTACTGCACTGACTTGTGAAGCCCATGCCTTTGACGTGGACTGACCACTCATTAATTTTCACCACCTCTACTGCACTGACTTGTGAAGCCCATGCCTTTGACATGGACTGACCACTCATTACTCTTCACCATCTCTACTGCACTGACTTGTGAAGCCCATGCCTTGACGTGGACTGACCACTCATTAATCGTCACCACCTCTACTACACTGACTTGTGAAGCCCATGCCTTGATGTGGACTGACCACTCATTAATCGTCACCACCTCTACTACACTGACTTGTGAAGCCCATGCCTTGACGTGGACTGACCACTCATTAATCGTCACCACCTCTACTACACTGACTTGTGAAGCCCATGCCTTGACGTGGACTGACCACTCATTAATCTTCACCACCTCTACTGCAGTAACTTGTGAAGCCCATGCCTTGACGTGGACTGACCACTCATTAATCTTCACCACCTCTACTACACTGACTTGTGAAGACCATGCCTTTGACGTGGACTGACCACTCATTACTCTTCACCATCTCTACTACACTAACTTGTGAAGCCCATGCCTTTGACGTGGACTGACCACTCATTACTCTTCACCACCTCTACTGCACTAACTTGTGAAGCCCATGCCTTTGACGTGGACTGACCTCTCATTATTCTCGACCACCTCTACTGCACTGACTTGTGAAGCCCATGCCTTTGACGTGGACTGACCACTCATTACTTTTCACCACCTCTACTGCACTAACTTGTGAAGCCCATGCCTTTGACGTGGACTGACCACTCATTACTCTTCACCACCTCTACTGCACTGACTTGTGAAGCCCATGCCTTTGACATGGACTGACCTCTCATTACTCTTCACCACCTCTACTGCACTGACTTGTGAAGCCCATGCCTTTGATGTGGACTGACCACTCATTACTCTTCACCACCTCTACTGCACTGACTTGTGAAGCCCATGCCTTTGACGTGGACTGACCACTCATTAATCTTCACCACCTCTACTGCACTGACTTGTGAAGCCCATGCCTTTGACGTGGACTGACCTCTCATTATTCTCGAACACCTCTACTGCACTGACTTGTGAAGCCCATGCCTTTGACGTGGACTGACCACTCATTACTCTTCAGCACCTCTACTGCACTGACTTGTGAAGCCCATGCCTTTGACGTGGACTGACCACTCATTAATCTTCACCACCTCTACTGCACTGACTTGTGAAGCCCATGCCTTTGACGTGGACTGACCTATCATTACTCTTCACCACCTCTACTGCACTGACTTGTGAAGCCCATGCCTTTGACGTGGACTGACCACTCATTACTCTTACCACCTCTACTGCACTGACTTGTGAAGCCCATGCCTTTGACGTGGACTGACCACTCATTACTCTTCACCACCTCTACTGCACTGACTTGTGAAGCCCATGCCTTTGACGTGGACTGACCATTCATTACTCTTAACCACCTCTACTGCACTGACTTGTGAAGCCCATGCCTTGACGTGGACTGACCACTCATTAATCTTCACCACCTCTACTGCACTGACTTGTGAAGCCCATGCCTTGACGTGGACTGACCACTCATTACTCTTCAACCCCTCTACTGCACTAACTTGTGAAGCCCATGCCTTTGACGTGGACTGACCACTCATTACTCTTCACCACCTCTACTGCACTGACTTGTGAAGCCCATGCCTTTGACATGGACTGACCTCTCATTACTCTTCACCACCTCTACTGCACTGACTTGTGAAGCCCATGCCTTTGATGTGGACTGACCACTCATTACTCTTCACCACCTCTACTGCACTGACTTGTGAAGCCCATGCCTTTGACGTGGACTGACCACTCATTAATCTTCACCACCTCTACTGCACTGACTTGTGAAGCCCATGCCTTTGACGTGGACTGACCTCTCATTATTCTCGAACACCTCTACTGCACTGACTTGTGAAGCCCATGCCTTTGACGTGGACTGACCACTCATTACTCTTCAGCACCTCTACTGCACTGACTTGTGAAGCCCATGCCTTTGACGTGGACTGACCACTCATTAATCTTCACCACCTCTACTGCACTGACTTGTGAAGCCCATGCCTTTGACGTGGACTGACCTATCATTACTCTTCACCACCTCTACTGCACTGACTTGTGAAGCCCATGCCTTTGACGTGGACTGACCACTCATTACTCTTACCACCTCTACTGCACTGACTTGTGAAGCCCATGCCTTTGACGTGGACTGACCACTCTTTACTCTTCACCACCTCTACTGCACGGACTTGTGAACCCCATGCCTTGACGTGGACTGACCACTCATTAATCTTCACCACCTCTTCTGCACTGACTTGTGAAGCCCATGCCTTTGACGTGGACTGACCACTCATTAATCTTCACCACCTCTACTGCACTGACTTGTGAAGCCCATGCCTTTGACGTGGACTGACCACTCATTAATCTTCACCACCTCTACTGCACTGACTTGTGAAGCCCATTCCTTTGACGTGGACTGACCACTCATTAATCTTCACCACCTCTGCTGCACTGACTTGTGAAGCCCATGCCTTTGACGTGGACTGACCACTCATTAATCTTCACCACCTCTACTGCACTGACTTGTGAAGCCCATGCCTTTGACGTGGACTGACCTCTCATTAATCTTCACCACATCTACTGCACTGACTTGTGAAGCCCATGCCTTTGACGTGGACTGACCACTCATTACTCTTCACCACCTCTACTGCACTTACTTGTGAAGCCCATGCCTTTGACGTGGACTGACCACTCATTACTCTTCAGCACCTCTACTGAACTGACTTGTAAAGCCCATGCCTTTGACGTGGACTGACCACTCATTAATCTTCACCACCTTTACTGCACTGACTTGTGAAGCCCATGCCTTGACGTGGACTGACCACTCATTAATCTCCACCACCTCTACTGCACTGACTTGTGAAGCCCATGCCTTTGACGTGGACTCACCACTCATTAATCTTCCCCACCTCTACTGCACTGACTTGTGAAGCCCATGCCTTTGACCTGGACTGACCACTCATTAATCTTCACCACCTCTACTGCACTGACTTGTGAAGCCCATGCCTTTGACGTGGACTGACCACTCATTACTCTCAACCACCTCTACTGCACTGACTTGTGAAGCCCATGCCTTTGACGTGGACTGACCACTCATTAATCTTCACCACCTCTACTGCACTGACTTGTGAAGCCCATGCCTTTGACGTGGACTGACCTCTCATTAATCTTCACCACCTCTACTGCACTGACTTGTAAAGCGCATGCCTTTGAAGTGGACTGACCACTCATTAATCTTCACCACCTCTACTGCACTGACTTGTAAAGCCCATGCCTTTGACGTGGACTGACCACTCATTAATCTTCACCACCTCTACTGCACTGACTTGTGAAGCCCATGCCTTTGACGTGGACTGACCTATCATTACTCTTCACCACCTCTACTGCACTGACTTGTGAAGCCCATGCCTTTGACGTGGACTGACCACTCATTACTCTTCACCACCTCTACTGCACTGACTTGTGAAGCCCATGCCTTTGACGTGGACTGACCTCTCATTAATCTTCATCACATCTACTGCACTGACTTGTGAAGGCCATGCCTTTGACGTGGACTGACCACTCATTAATCTTCACCACCTCTACTGCAGTGACTTGTGAAGCCCATGCCTTTGACGTGGACTGACCTCTCATTAATCTTCACCACATCTACTGCACTGACTTGTGAAGGCCATGCCTTTGACGTGGACTGACCACTCATTAATCTTCACCACCTCTACTACACTGACTTGTGAAGCCCATGCCTTTGACGTGGGGTGACCACTCATTACTCTTCACCACCTCTACTGCACTGGCTTGTGAAGCCCATGCCTTTGACGTGGACTGACCACTCATTACTCTTCACCACCTCTACTGCACTTACTTGTGAAGCCCATGCCTTTGACGTGGACTGACCACTCATTAATCTTCACCACCTTTACTGCACTGACTTGTGAAGCCCATGCCTTTGACCTGGACTGACCACTCATTAATCTTCACCACCTCTACTGCACTGACTTGTGAAGCCCATGCCTTTGACGTGGACTGACCACTCATTACTCTCGACCACCTCTACTGCACTGACTTGTGAAGCCCATGCCTTTGACGTGGACTGACCACTCATTAATCTTCACCACCTCTACTGCACTGACTTGTGAAGCCCATGCCTTTGACGTGGACTGACCTCTCATTAATCTTCACCACCTCTACTGCACTGACTTGTAAAGCGCATGCCTTTGAAGTGGACTGACCACTCATTAATCTTCACCACCTCTACTGCACTGACTTGTAAAGCCCATGCCTTTGACGTGGACTGACCACTCATTAATCTTCACCACCTCTACGGCACTGACTTGTGAAGCCCATGCCTTTGACGTGGACTGACCACTCATTAATCTTCACCACCTCTACTGCACTGACTTGTAAAGCCCATGCCTTTGAAGTGGACTGACCACTCATTAATCTTCACCACCTCTACGGCACTGACTTGTGAAGCCCATGCCTTTGACGTGGACTGACCACTCATTACTCTTCACCACCTCTACTGCACTGACTTGTAAAGCCCATGCCTTTGATGTGAACTGACCACTCATTACTCTTCACCACCTCTACTGCACTGACTTGTGAAGCCCATGCCTTTGCCGTGGACTGACCACTCATTAATCTTCACCACCTCTACTGCACTGACTTGTGAAGCCCATGCCTTTGACGTGGACTGACCTATCATTACTCTTCACCACCTCTACTGCACTGACTTGTGAAGCCCATGCATTTGACGTGGACTGACCACTCATTACTCTTCACCACCTCTACTGCACTGACTTGTGAAGCCCATGCCTTTGGCGTGGACTGACCACTCATTACTCTTCACCACCTCTACTGCACTGACTTGTGAAGCCCATGCCTTTGACGTGGACTGACCACTCTTTACTCTTCACCACCTCTACTGCACGGACTTGTGAACCCCATGCCTTGACGTGGACTGACCACTCATTAATCTTCACCACCTCTTCTGCACTGACTTGTGAAGCCCATGCCTTTGACGTGGACTGACCACTCATTAATCTTCACCACCTCTACTGCACTGACTTGTGAAGCCCATGCCATTGACGTGGACTGACCACTCATTAATCTTCACCACCTCTACTGCACTGACTTGTGAAGCCCATTCCTTTGACGTGGACTGACCACTCATTAATCTTCACCACCTCTGCTGCACTGACTTGTGAAGCCCATGCCTTTGACGTGGACTGACCACTCATTAATCTTCACCACCTCTACTGCACTGACTTGTGAAGCCCATGCCTTTGACGTGGACTGACCTCTCATTAATCTTCACCACATCTACTGCACTGACTTGTGAAGCCCATGCCTTTGACGTGGACTGACCACTCATTACTCTTCACCACCTCTACTGCACTTACTTGTGAAGCCCATGCCTTTGACGTGGACTGACCACTCATTACTCTTCAGCACCTCTACTGCACTGACTTGTAAAGCCCATGCCTTTGACGTGGACTGACCACTCATTAATCTTCACCACCTTTACTGCACTGACTTGTGAAGCCCATGCCTTGACGTGGACTGACCACTCATTAATCTCCACCACCTCTACTGCACTGACTTGTGAAGCCCATGCCTTTGACGTGGACTCACCACTCATTAATCTTCCCCACCTCTACTGCACTGACTTGTGAAGCCCATGCCTTTGACCTGGACTGACCACTCATTAATCTTCACCACCTCTACTGCACTGACTTGTGAAGCCCATGCCTTTGACGTGGACTGACCACTCATTACTCTCGACCACCTCTACTGCACTGACTTGTGAAGCCCATGCCTTTGACGTGGACTGACCACTCATTAATCTTCACCACCTCTACTGCACTGACTTGTGAAGCCCATGCCTTTGACGTGGACTGACCTCTCATTAATCTTCACCACCTCTACTGCACTGACTTGTAAAGCGCATGCCTTTGAAGTGGACTGACCACTCATTAATCTTCACCACCTCTACTGCACTGACTTGTAAAGCCCATGCCTTTGACGTGGACTGACCACTCATTAATCTTCACCACCTCTACTGCACTGACTTGTGAAGCCCATGCCTTTGACGTGGACTGACCTATCATTACTCTTCACCACCTCTACTGCACTGACTTGTGAAGCCCATGCCTTTGACGTGGACTGACCACTCATTACTCTTCACCACCTCTACTGCACTGACTTGTGAAGCCCATGCCTTTGACGTGGACTGACCTCTCATTAATCTTCACCACATCTACTGCACTGACTTGTGAAGGCCATGCCTTTGACGTGGACTGACCACTCATTAATCTTCACCACCTCTACTGCAGTGACTTGTGAAGCCCATGCCTTTGACGTGGACTGACCTCTCATTAATCTTCACCACATCTACTGCACTGACTTGTGAAGGCCATGCCTTTGACGTGGACTGACCACTCATTAATCTTCACCACCTCTACTACACTGACTTGTGAAGCCCATGCCTTTGACGTGGGGGGACCACTCATTACTCTTCACCACCTCTACTGCACTGGCTTGTGAAGCCCATGCCTTTGACGTGGACTGACCACTCATTACTCTTCACCACCTCTACTGCACTTACTTGTGAAGCCCATGCCTTTGACGTGGACTGACCACTCATTAATCTTCACCACCTTTACTGCACTGACTTGTGAAGCCCATGCCTTTGACCTGGACTGACCACTCATTAATCTTCACCACCTCTACTGCACTGACTTGTGAAGCCCATGCCTTTGACGTGGACTGACCACTCATTACTCTCGACCACCTCTACTGCACTGACTTGTGAAGCCCATGCCTTTGACGTGGACTGACCACTCATTAATCTTCACCACCTCTACTGCACTGACTTGTGAAGCCCATGCCTTTGACGTGGACTGACCTCTCATTAATCTTCACCACCTCTACTGCACTGACTTGTAAAGCGCATGCCTTTGAAGTGGACTGACCACTCATTAATCTTCACCACCTCTACTGCACTGACTTGTAAAGCCCATGCCTTTGACGTGGACTGACCACTCATTAATCTTCACCACCTCTACGGCACTGACTTGTGAAGCCCATGCCTTTGACGTGGACTGACCACTCATTAATCTTCACCACCTCTACTGCACTGACTTGTGAAGCCCATGCCTTTGAAGTGGACTGACCACTCATTAATCTTCACCACCTCTACTGCACTAACTTGTGAAGCCCATGCCTTTGACGTGGACTGACCTCTCATTATTCTCGACCACCTCTACTGCACTGACTTGTGAAGCCCATGCCTTTGACGTGGACTGACCACTCTTTACTCTTCACCACCTCTACTGCACGGACTTGTGAACCCCATGCCTTGACGTGGACTGACCACTCATTAATCCTCACCACCTCTACTACACTGACTTGTGAAGCCCATGCCTTTGACGTGGACTGACCACTCATTAATCTTCACCACCTCTACTGTAATGACTTGTGAAGCCAATGCCTTGACGTGGACTGACCACTCTTTACTCTTCACCACCTCTACTGCACGGACTTGTGAACCCCATGCCTTGACGTGGACTGACCACTCATTAATCTTCACCACCTCTTCTGCACTGACTTGTGAAGCCCATGCCTTTGACGTGGACTGACCACTCATTACTCTTGACCACCTCTACTGCACTGACTTGTGAAGCCCATGCCTTTGACGTGGACTGACCACTCATTACTCTTCACCACCTCTACTGCACTGACTTGTGAAGCCCATTCCTTTGACGTGGACTGACCACTCATTAATCTTCACCACCTCTGCTGCACTGACTTGTGAAGCCCATGCCTTTGACGTGGACTGACCACTCATTAATCTTCACCACCTCTACTGCACTGACTTGTGAAGCCCATGCCTTTGACGTGGACTGACCTCTCATTAATCTTCACCACATCTACTGCACTGACTTGTGAAACCCATGCCTTTGACGTGGACTGACCACTCATTACTCTTCACCACCTCTACTGCACTTACTTGTGAAGCCCATGCCTTTGACGTGGACTGACCACTCATTACTCTTCAGCACCTCTACTGCACTGACTTGTAAAGCCCATGCCTTTGACGTGGACTGACCACTCATTAATCTTCACCACCTTTACTGCACTGACTTGTGAAGCCCATGCCTTGACGTGGACTGACCACTCATTAATCTCCACCACCTCTACTGCACTGACTTGTGAAGCCCATGCCTTTGACGTGGACTCACCACTCATTAATCTTCCCCACCTCTACTGCACTGACTTGTGAAGCCCATGCCTTTGACCTGGACTGACCACTCATTAATCTTCACCACCTCTACTGCACTGACTTGTGAAGCCCATGCCTTTGACGTGGACTGACCACTCATTACTCTCGACCACCTCTACTGCACTGACTTGTGAAGCCCATGCCTTTGAGGTGGACTGACCACTCATTAATCTTCACCACCTCTACTGCACTGACTTGTGAAGCCCATGCCTTTGACGTGGACTGACCTCTCATTAATCTTCACCACCTCTACTGCACTGACTTGTAAAGCGCATGCCTTTGAAGTGGACTGACCACTCATTAATCTTCACCACCTCTACTGCACTGACTTGTAAAGCCCATGCCTTTGACGTGGACTGACCACTCATTAATCTTCACCACCTCTACTGCACTGACTTGTGAAGCCCATGCCTTTGACGTGGACTGACCTATCATTACTCTTCACCACCTCTACTGCACTGACTTGTGAAGCCCATGCCTTTGACGTGGACTGACCACTCATTACTCTTCACCACCTCTACTGCACTGACTTGTGAAGCCCATGCCTTTGACGTGGACTGACCTCTCATTAATCTTCACCACATCTACTGCACTGACTTGTGAAGGCCATGCCTTTGACGTGGACTGACCACTCATTAATCTTCACCACCTCTACTGCAGTGACTTGTGAAGCCCATGCCTTTGACGTGGACTGACCTCTCATTAATCTTCACCACATCTACTGCACTGACTTGTGAAGGCCATGCCTTTGACGTGGACTGACCACTCATTAATCTTCACCACCTCTACTACACTGACTTGTGAAGCCCATGCCTTTGACGTGGGGTGACCACTCATTACTCTTCACCACCTCTACTGCACTGGCTTGTGAAGCCCATGCCTTTGACGTGGACTGACCACTCATTACTCTTCACCACCTCTACTGCACTTACTTGTGAAGCCCATGCCTTTGACGTGGACTGACCACTCATTACTCTTCACCACCTCTACTGCACTGGCTTGTGAAGCCCATGCCTTTGACGTGGACTGACCACTCATTACTCTTCACCACCTCTACTGCACTTACTTGTGAAGCCCATGCCTTTGACGTGGACTGACCACTCATTAATCTTCACCACCTTTACTGCACTGACTTGTGAAGCCCATGCCTTTGACCTGGACTGACCACTCATTAATCTTCACCACCTCTACTGCACTGACTTGTGAAGCCCATGCCTTTGACGTGGACTGACCACTCATTACTCTCGACCACCTCTACTGCACTGACTTGTGAAGCCCATGCCTTTGACGTGGACTGACCACTCATTAATCTTCACCACCTCTACTGCACTGACTTGTGAAGCCCATGCCTTTGACGTGGACTGACCTCTCATTAATCTTCACCACCTCTACTGCACTGACTTGTAAAGCGCATGCCTTTGAAGTGGACTGACCACTCATTAATCTTCACCACCTCTACTGCACTGACTTGTAAAGCCCATGCCATTGACGTGGACTGACCACTCATTAATCTTCACCACCTCTACGGCACTGACTTGTGAAGCCCATGCCTTTGACGTGGACTGACCACTCATTAATCTTCACCACCTCTACTGCACTGACTTGTGAAGCCCATGCCTTTGAAGTGGACTGACCACTCATTAATCTTCACCACCTCTACTGCACTAACTTGTGAAGCCCATGCCTTTGACGTGGACTGACCTCTCATTATTCTCGACCACCTCTACTGCACTGACTTGTGAAGCCCATGCCTTTGACGTGGACTGACCACTCTTTACTCTTCACCACCTCTACTGCACGGACTTGTGAACCCCATGCCTTGACGTGGACTGACCACTCATTAATCTTCACCACCTCTACTACACTGACTTGTGAAGCCCATGCCTTTGACGTGGACTGACCACTCATTAATCTTCACCACCTCTACTGTAATGACTTGTGAAGCCAATGCCTTGACGTGGACTGACCACTCTTTACTCTTCACCACCTCTACTGCACGGACTTGTGAACCCCATGCCTTGACGTGGACTGACCACTCATTAATCTTCACCACCTCTTCTGCACTGACTTGTGAAGCCCATGCCTTTGACGTGGACTGACCACTCATTACTCTTGACCACCTCTACTGCACTGACTTGTGAAGCCCATGCCTTTGACGTGGACTGACCACTCATTACTCTTCACCACCTCTACTGCACTGACTTGTGAAGCCCATTCCTTTGACGTGGACTGACCACTCATTAATCTTCACCACCTCTGCTGCACTGACTTGTGAAGCCCATGCCTTTGACGTGGACTGACCACTCATTAATCTTCACCACCTCTACTGCACTGACTTGTGAAGCCCATGCCTTTGACGTGGACTGACCTCTCATTAATCTTCACCACATCTACTGCACTGACTTGTGAAACCCATGCCTTTGACGTGGACTGACCACTCATTACTCTTCACCACCTCTACTGCACTTACTTGTGAAGCCCATGCCTTTGACGTGGACTGACCACTCATTACTCTTCAGCACCTCTACTGCACTGACTTGTAAAGCCCATGCCTTTGACGTGGACTGACCACTCATTAATCTTCACCACCTTTACTGCACTGACTTGTGAAGCCCATGCCTTGACGTGGACTGACCACTCATTAATCTCCACCACCTCTACTGCACTGACTTGTGAAGCCCATGCCTTTGACGTGGACTCACCACTCATTAATCTTCCCCACCTCTACTGCACTGACTTGTGAAGCCCATGCCTTTGACCTGGACTGACCACTCATTAATCTTCACCACCTCTACTGCACTGACTTGTGAAGCCCATGCCTTTGACGTGGACTGACCACTCATTACTCTCGACCACCTCTACTGCACTGACTTGTGAAGCCCATGCCTTTGACGTGGACTGACCACTCATTAATCTTCACCACCTCTACTGCACTGACTTGTGAAGCCCATGCCTTTGACGTGGACTGACCTCTCATTAATCTTCACCACCTCTACTGCACTGACTTGTAAAGCGCATGCCTTTGAAGTGGACTGACCACTCATTAATCTTCACCACCTCTACTGCACTGACTTGTAAAGCCCATGCCTTTGACGTGGACTGACCACTCATTAATCTTCACCACCTCTACTGCACTGACTTGTGAAGCCCATGCCTTTGACGTGGACTGACCTATCATTACTCTTCACCACCTCTACTGCACTGACTTGTGAAGCCCATGCCTTTGACGTGGACTGACCACTCATTACTCTTCACCACCTCTACTGCACTGACTTGTGAAGCCCATGCCTTTGACGTGGACTGACCTCTCATTAATCTTCACCACATCTACTGCACTGACTTGTGAAGGCCATGCCTTTGACGTGGACTGACCACTCATTAATCTTCACCACCTCTACTGCAGTGACTTGTGAAGCCCATGCCTTTGACGTGGACTGACCTCTCATTAATCTTCACCACATCTACTGCACTGACTTGTGAAGGCCATGCCTTTGACGTGGACTGACCACTCATTAATCTTCACCACCTCTACTACACTGACTTGTGAAGCCCATGCCTTTGACGTGGGGTGACCACTCATTACTCTTCACCACCTCTACTGCACTGGCTTGTGAAGCCCATGCCTTTGACGTGGACTGACCACTCATTACTCTTCACCACCTCTACTGCACTTACTTGTGAAGCCCATGCCTTTGACGTGGACTGACCACTCATTAATCTTCACCACCTTTACTGCACTGACTTGTGAAGCCCATGCCTTTGACCTGGACTGACCACTCATTAATCTTCACCACCTCTACTGCACTGACTTGTGAAGCCCATGCCTTTGACGTGGACTGACCACTCATTACTCTCGACCACCTCTACTGCACTGACTTGTGAAGCCCATGCCTTTGACGTGGACTGACCACTCATTAATCTTCACCACCTCTACTGCACTGACTTGTGAAGCCCATGCCTTTGACGTGGACTGACCTCTCATTAATCTTCACCACCTCTACTGCACTGACTTGTAAAGCGCATGCCTTTGAAGTGGACTGACCACTCATTAATCTTCACCACCTCTACTGCACGGACTTGTGAACCCCATGCCTTGACGTTGACTGACCACTCATTAATCTTCACCACCTCTACTACACTGACTTGTGAAGCCCATGCCTTTGACGTGGACTGACCACTCATTAATCTTCACCACCTCTACTGCACTGACTTGTGAAGCCCATGCCTTTGACGTGGACTGACCTCTCATTACTCTTCACCACCTCTACTGCACTGACTTGTGAAGCCCATGCCTTTGACGTGGACTGACCACTCATTAATCTTCACCACCTCTACTGCACTGACTTGTAAAGCCCATGCCTTTGACGTGGACTGACCACTCATTAATCTTCACCACCTCTACTACACTGACTTGTGAAGCCCATGCCTTTGATGTGGACTGACCACTCATTAATCTTCACCACCTCTACTGCACTGACTTGTGAAGCCCATGCCTTTGACGTGGACTGACCTCTCATTACTCTTCACCACCTCTACGGCACTGACTTGTGAAGCCCATGCCTTTGACGTGGACTGACCACTCATTAATCTTCACCACCTCTACTGCACTGACTTGTAAAGCCCATGCCTTTGAAGTGGACTGACCACTCATTAATCTTCACCACCTCTACGGCACTGACTTGTGAAGCCCATGCCTTTGACGTGGACTGACCACTCATTACTCTTCACCACCTCTACTGCACTGACTTGTAAAGCCCATGCCTTTGACGTGGACTGACCACTCTTTACTCTTCACCACCTCTACTGCACGGACTTGTGAACCCCATGCCTTGACGTGGACTGACCACTCATTAATCTTCACCACCTCTACTACACTGACTTGTGAAGCCCATGCCTTTGACGTGGACTGACCACTCATTAATCTTCACCACCTCTACTGTAATGACTTGTGAAGCCAATGCCTTGACGTGGACTGACCACTCATTAATCTTCATCACCTCTACTGCACTGACTTGTGAAGCCCATGCCTTTGACGTGTACTGACCACTCATTAATCTTCACCACCTCTACTGCACTGACTTGTGAAGCCCATGCCTTTGACGTGGACTGACCACTCATTACTCTTCACCACCTCTACTGCACTGACTTGTGAAGCCCATGCCTTTGACGTGGACTGACCACTCATTACTCTTCACCACCTCTACTGCACTCACTTGTGAAGCACATGCCTTTGACGTGGACTGACCACTCATTAATCTTCACCACCTCTACTGCACTGACTTGTGAAGCCCATGCCTTTGACGTGGACTGACCACTCATTAATTTTCACCACCTCTACTGCACTGACTTGTGAAGCCCATGCCTTTGACGTGGACTGACCTCTCATTATTCTCGACCACCTCTACTGCACTGACTTGTGAAGCCCATGCCTTTGACGTGGACTGACCACTCATTACTCTTCAGCACCTCTACTGCACTGACTTGTGAAGCCCATGCCTTTGACGTGGACTGACCACTCATTAATCTTCACCACCTCTACTGCACTGACTTGTGAAGCCCATGCCTTTGACGTGGACTGACCTATCATTACTCTTCACCACCTCTACTGCACTGACTTGTGAAGCCCATGCCTTTGACGTGGACTGACCACTCATTACTCTTACCACCTCTACTGCACTGACTTGTGAAGCCCATGCCTTTGACGTGGACTGACCACTCATTACTCTTCACCACCTCTACTGCACTGACTTGTGAAGCCCATGCCTTTGACGTGGACTGACCATTCATTACTCTTAACCACCTCTACTGCACTGACTTGTGAAGCCCATGCCTTGACGTGGACTGACCACTCATTAATCTTCACCACCTCTACTGCACTGACTTGTGAAGCCCATGCCTTGACGTGGACTGACCACTCATTACTCTTCACCACCTCTACTGCACTAACTTGTGAAGCCCATGCTTTGACGTGGACTGACCACTCATTACTCTTCAGCACCTCTACTGCACTGACTTGTGAAGCCCATGCCTTTGACGTGGACTGACCACTCATTACTCTTCACCACCTCTACTGCACTAACTTGTGAAGCCCATGACTTTGACGTGGACTGACCTCTCATTATTCTTGACCACCTCTACTGCACTGACTTGTGAAGCCCATGCCTTTGACGTGGACTGACCACTCATTACTCTCGACCACCTCTACTGCACTGACTTGTGAAGCCCATGCCTTTGACGTGGACTGACCTCTCATTACTCTTCACCACCTCTACTGCACTGACTTCTGAAGCCCATGCCTTTGACGTGGACTGACCACTCATTAATCTTCACCACCTCTACTGCACTTACTTGTGAAGCCCATGCCTGTGACGTGGACTGACCACTCATTACTCTTCACCTCCTCTACTGCACTGACTTGTGAAGCCCACGCCTTTGACGTGGACTGACCACTCATTACTCTTCACCACCTCTACTGCACTGACTTGTGAAGCCCATGTCTTTGACGTGGACGACCACTCATTAATCTTCTCCACCTCTACTGCACTGACTTGTGAAGCCCATGCCTTTGACGTGGACTGACCACTCATTACTCTCGACCACCTCTACTGCACTGACTTGTGAAGCCCATGCCTTGACGTGGACTGACCACTCATTAATCTTCACCACCTCTACTGCACTGACTTGTGAAGCCCATGCTTTTGACGTGGACTGACCACTCATTACTCTCGACCACCTCTACTGCACTGACTTGTGAAGCCCATGCCTTTGACGTGGACTGACCACTCATTAATCTTCACCACCTCTACTGCACTGACTTGTGAAGCCCATGCCTTTGACGTGGACTGACCACTCATTAATCTTCACCACCTCTACTGCACTGACTTGTGAAGCCCATGCCTTTGACGTGGACTGACCACTCATTAATCTTCACCACCTCTACTGCACTGACTTGTAAAGCCCATGCCTTTGACGTGGACTGACCACTCATTAATCTTCACCACCTCTACTGCACTGACTTGTGAAGCCCATGCCCTTGACGTGGACTGACCACTCATTAATCATCACCAGCTCTACTGCACTGACTTGTGAAGCCCATGCCTTTGACGTGGACTGACCACTCATTAATCTTCACCACCTCTACTGCACTGACTTGTGAAGCCCATGCCTTTGACGTGGACTGACCACTCATTACTCTCGACCACCTCTACTGCACTGACTTGTGAAGCCCATGCCTTTGACGTGGACTGACCTCTCATTACTCTTCACCACCTCTACTGCACTGACTTGTGAAGCCCATGCCTTGACGTGGACTGACCACTCATTAATCTTCACCACCTCTACTGCACTGACTTGTGAAGCCCATGCCTTGACGTGGACTGACCACTCATTAATCTTCACCACCTCTTCTGCACTGACTTGTGAAGCCCATGCCTTTGACATGGACTGACCACTCATTAATCTTCACCACCTCTACTGCACTGACTTGTGAAGCCCATGCCTTTGACGTGGACTGACCACTCATTACTCTCGACCACCTCTACTGCACTGACTTGTGAAGCCCATGCCTTTGACGTGGACTGACCTCTCATTACTCTTCACCACCTCTACTGCACTGACTTGTGAAGCCCATGCCTTTGACGTGGACTGACCACTCATTACTCTCGACCACCTCTACTGCACTGACTTGTGAAGCCCATGCCTTGATGTGGACTGACCACTCATTAATCTTCACCACCTCTACTGCACTGACTTGTGAAGCCCATGCCTTTGACGTGGACTGACCTCTCATTACTCTTCACCACCTCTACTGCACTGACTTGTGAAGCCCATGCCTTGACGTGGACTGACCACTCATTAATCTTCACCACCTCTACTGCACTGACTTGTGAAGCCCATGCCTTGACGTGGACTGACCACTCATTAATCTTCACCACCTCTACTGCACTAACTTGTGAAGCCCATGCCTTTGACGTGGACTGACCTCTCATTACTCTTCACCACCTCTACTGCACTGACTTGTGAAGCCCATGCCTTGACGTGGACTGACCACTCATTAATCTTCACCACCTCTACTGCACTGACTTGTGAAGCCCATGCCTTGACGTGGACTGACCACTCATTAATCTTCACCACCTCTACGGCACTGACTTGTGAAGCCCATGCCTTTGACGTGGACTGACCACTCATTACTCTTCACCACCTCTACTGCACTGACTTGTAAAGCCCATGCCTTTGACGTGGACTGACCACTCTTTACTCTTCACCACCTCTACTGCACGGACTTGTGAACCCCATGCCTTGACGTGGACTGACCTCTCATTATTCTCGACCACCTCTACTGCACTGACTTATGAAGCCCATGCCTTTGACGTGGACTGACCACTCATTACTCTTCAGCACCTCTACTGCACTGACTTGTGAAGCCCATGCCTTTGACGTGGACTGACCTCTCATTACTCTTCACCTCCTCTACTGCACTGACTTGTGAAGCCCATGCCTTTGACGTGGACTGACCACTCATTAATCTTCCCCACCTCTACTGCACTGACTTGTGAAGCCCATGCCTTTGACGTGGACTGACCACTCATTAATCTTCACCACCTCTACTGCACTGACTTTTGAAGCCCATGCCTTTGACGTGGACTGACCTATCATTACTCTTCACCACCTCTACTGCACTGACTTGTGAAGCCCATGCCTTTGATGTGGACTGACCACTCATTACTCTTCACCACCTCTACTGCACTGACTTGTGAAGCCCATGCCTTTGACGTGGACTGACCTCTCATTAATCTTCACCACATCTACTGCACTGACTTGTGAAGGCCATGCCTTTGACGTGGACTGACCACTCATTAATCTTCACCACCTCTACTGCACTGACTTGTGAAGCATGCCTTTGACGTGGGGTGACCTCTCATTACTCTTCACCACCTCTACTGCACTGATTTGTGAAGCCCATGCCTTTGACGTGGACTGACCACTCATTACTCTTCACCACCTCTACTGCACTGACTTGTGAAGCCCATGCCTTTGACGTGGACTGACCACTCATTAATCTTCACCACCTCTACTGCACTGACTTGTAAAGCCCATGCCTTTGAAGTGGACTGACCACTCATTAATCTTCACCACCTCTACGGCACTGACTTGTGAAGCCCATGCCTTTGACGTGGACTGACCACTCATTACTCTTCACCACCTCTACTGCACTGACTTGTAAAGCCCATGCCTTTGACGTGGACTGACCACTCTTTACTCTTCACCACCTCTACTTCACAGACTTGTGAACCCCATGCCTTGACGTGGACTGACCACTCATTAATCTTCACCACCTCTACTACACTGACTTGTGAAGCCCATGCCTTTGACGTGGATTGACCACTCATTAATCTTCACCACCTCTACTGTACTGACTTGTGAAGCCAATGCCTTGACGTGGACTGACCACTCATTAATCTTCATCACCTCTACTGCACTGACTTGTGAAGCCCATGCCTTTGACGTGGACTGACCACTCATTAATCTTCATCACCTCTACTGCACTGACTTGTGAAGCCCATGCCTTTGATGTGGACTGACCACTCATTAATCTTCACCACCTCTACTGCACTGACTTTTGAAGTCCGTGCCTTTGACGTGGACTGACCACTCATTAATCTTCACCACCTCTACTGCACTGACTTGTGAAGCCCATGCCTTTGACGTGGACTGACCACTCATTACTCTTCCCCACCTCTACTGCACTGACTTGTGAAGCACATGCCTTTGACGTGGACTGACCACTCATTCATCTTCACCACCTCTACTGCACTGACTTGTGAAGCCCATGCCTTTGACGTGGACTGACCACTCATTAATTTTCACCACCTCTACTGCAGTAACTTGTGAAGCCCATGCCTTGACGTGGACTGACCACTCATTAATCTTCACCACCTCTACTACACTGACTTGTGAAGCCCATGCCTTTGACGTGGACTGACCACTCATTACTCTTCACCATCTCTACTACACTAACTTGTGAAGCCCATGCCTTTGACGTGGACTGACCACTCATTACTCTTCACCACCTCTACTGCACTAACTTGTGAAGCCCATGCCTTTGACGTGGACTGACCTCTCATTATTCTCGACCACCTCTACTGCACTGACTTGTGAAGCCCATGCTTTTGACGTGGACTGACTACTCATTAATCTTCACCACCTCTACTGCACTGACGTGTGAAGCCCATGCCTTTGACGTGGACTGACCACTCATTAATCTTCACCACCTCTACTGCACTGACTTGTGAAGCCCATGCCTTTGACGTGGACTGACCTCTCATTAATCTTCACCACCTCTACTGCACTGACTTGTAAAGCGCATGCCTTTGAAGTGGACTGACCACTCATTAATCTTCACCACCTCTACTGCACTGACTTGTGAAGCTCGTGCCTTTGACGTGGACTGACCTCTCATTAATCTTCACCACCTCTACTGCACTGACTTGTGAAGCCCATGCCTTTGACGTGGACTGACCTCTCATTACTCTTCACCACCTCTACTGCACTGACTTGTGAAGCCCATGCCTTTGACGTGGACTGACCACTCATTAATCTTCAACACCTCTACTGCACTGACTTGTAAAGCCCATGCCTTTGACGTGGACTAACCACTCTTTACTCTTCACCACCTCTACTGCACGGACTTGTGAACCCCATGCCTTGACGTGGACTGACCACTCATTAATCTTCACCACCTCTACTACACTGACTTGTGAAGCCCATGCCTTTGACGTGGACTGACCACTCATTAATCTTCACCACCTCTACTGCACTGACTTGTGAAGCCCATGCCTTTGACGTGGACTGACCTCTCATTACTCTTCACCACCTCTACTGCACTGACATGTGAAGCCCATGCCTTTGACGTGGACTGACCACTCATTAATCTTCACCACCTCTACGGCACTGACTTGTGAAGCCCATGCCTTTGACGTGGACTGACCACTCATTAATCTTCACCACCTCTACTGCACTGACTTGTAAAGCCCATGCCTTTGAAGTGGACTGACCACTCATTAATCTTCACCACCTCTACGGCACTGACTTGTGAAGCCCATGCCTTTGACGTGGACTGACCACTCATTACTCTTCACCACCTCTACTGCACTGACTTGTGAAGCACATGCCTTTGACGTGGACTGACCACTCATTAATCTTCACCACCTCTACTGCACTGACTTGTGAAGCCCATGCCTTTGACGTGGACTGACCACTCATTAATTTTCACCACCTCTACTGCAGTAACTTGTGAAGCCCATGCCTTTGACGTGGACTGACCACTCATTACTCTTCACCACCTCTACTGCACTGACTTGTGAAGCACATGCCTTTGACGTGGACTGACCACTCATTAATCTTCACCACCTCTCCTGCACTGACTTGTGAAGCCCATGCCTTTGACGTGGACTGACCACTCATTAATCTTCACCACCTCTACTGCACTGACTTGTGAAGCCCATGCCTTTGACGTGGACTGACCTATCATTACTCTTCACCACCTCTACTGCACTGACTTGTGAAGCCCATGCCTTTGACGTTGACTGACCACTCATTAATCTTCACCACCTCTACTGCACTGACTTGTGATGCCCATGCCTTTGACGTGGACTGACCACTCATTACTCTTCACCACCGCTACTGCACTGACTTGTGAAGCACATGCCTTTGACGTGGACTGACCACTCATTAATCTTCACCACCTCTACTGCACTGACTTGTGAAGCCCATGCCTTTGACGTGGACTGACCACTCATTAATCTTCACCACCTCTACTGCACTGACTTGTGAAGCCCATGCCTTTGACGTGGACTGACCTCTCATTAATTTTCACCACCTCTACTGCAGTAACTTGTGAAGCCCATGCCTTTGACGTGGACTGACCACTCATTACTCTTCACCACCTCTACTGCACTGACTTGTGAAGCACATGCCTTTGACGTGGACTGACCACTCATTAATCTTCACCACCTCTCCTGCACTGACTTGTGAAGCCCATGCCTTTGACGTGGACTGACCACTCATTAATCTTCACCACCTCTACTGCACTGACTTGTGAAGCCCATGCCTTTGACGTGGACTGACCTATCATTACTCTTCACCACCTCTACTGCACTGACTTGTGAAGCCCATGCCTTTGACGTTGACTGACCACTCATTAATCTTCACCACCTCTACTGCACTGACTTGTGAAGCCCATGCCTTTGACGTTGACTGACCACTCATTAATCTTCACCACCTCTACTGCACTGACTTGTGAAGCCCATGCCTTTGACGTGGACTGACCTCTCATTACTCTTCACCACCTCTACTGCACTGACTTGTGAAGCCCATGCCTTTGACGTGGACTGACCACTCATTACTCTTCACCATCTCTACTACACTAACTTGTGAAGCCCATGCCTTTGACGTGGACTGACCACTCATTACTCTTCACCACCTCTACTGCACTAACTTGTGAAGCCCATGCCTTTGACGTGGACTGACCTCTCATTATTCTCGACCACCTCTACTGCACTGACTTGTGAAGCCCATGCCTTTGACGTGGACTGACCACTCATTACTCTTCAGCACCTCTACTGCACTGACTTGTGAAGCCCATGCCTTTGACGTGGACTGACCACTCATTACTCTCGACCACCTCTACTGCACTGACTTGTGAAGCCCATGCCTTTGACGTGGACTGACCACTCATTACTCTTCACCACCTCTACTGCACTGACTTGTGAAGCCCATGCCTTTGACGTGGACTGACCACTCATTAATCTTCACCACCTCTACTGCACTGTCTTGTGAAGCCCATGCCTTTGACATGGACTGACCTCTCATTACTCTTCACCACCTCTACTGCACTGACTTGTGAAGCCCATGCCTTTGACGTGGACTGACCACTCATTACTCTTCACCACCTCTACTGCACTGACTTGTGAAGCACATGCCTTTGACGTGGACTGACCACTCATTAATCTTCACCACCTCTACTGCACTGACTTGTGAAGCCCATGCCTTTGACGTGGACTGACCACTCATTAATTTTCACCACCTCTACTGCAGTAACTTGTGAAGCCCATGCCTTTGACGTGGACTGACCACTCATTACTCTTCACCACCTCTACTGCACTGACTTGTGAAGCCCATGCCTTTGACGTGGACTGACCTCTCGTTACTCTTCACCACCTCTACTGCACTGACTTGTGAAGCCCATGCCTTTGACGTGGACTGACCACTCATTAATCTTCACCACCTCTACTGCACTGACTTGTGAAGTCCATGCCTTTGACGTGGACTGACCACTCATTGATCTTCACCACCTCTACTGCACTGACTTGTGAAGCCCATGCCTTTGACGTGGACTGACCTCTCATTAATCTTCACCACCTCTACTGCACTGACTTGTGAAGCCCATGCCTTTGACGTGGACTGACCTCTCATTACTCTTCACCACCTCTACTGCACTGACTTGTGAAGCCCATGCCTTTGACGTGGACTGACCACTCATTAATCTTCACCACCTCTACTGCACTGACTTGTGAAGCCCATGCCTTTGACGTGGACTGACCACTCATTATTCTTCACCACCTCTACTGCACTGACTTGTAAAGCCCATGCCTTTGACGTGGACTGACCACTCTTTACTCTTCACCACCTCTACTGCACGGACTTGTGAACCCCATGCCTTTACGTGGACTGACCACTCATTAATCTTCACCACCTCTACTGCACTGACTTGTAAAGCCCATGCCTTTGAAGTGGACTGACCACTCATTAATTTTCACCACCTCTACGGCACTGACTTGTGAAGCCCATGCCTTTGACGTGGACTGACCACTCATTACTCTTCACCACCTCTACTGCACTGACTTGTAAAGCCCATGCCTTTGACGTGGACTGACCACTCTTTACTCTTCACCACCTCTACTGCACGGACTTGTGAACCCCATGCCTTGACGTGGACTGACCTCTCATTATTCTCCACCACCTCTACTGCACTGACTTGTGAAGCCCATGCCTTTGACGTGGACTGACCACTCATTACTCTTCAGCACCTCTACTGCACTGACTTGTGAAGCCCATGCCTTTGACGTGGACTGACCACTCATTAATCTTCACCACCTCTACTGCACTGACTTGTGAAGCTCGTGCCTTTGACGTGGACTGACCTCTCATTAATCTTCACCACCTCTACTGCACTGACTTGTGAAGCCCATGCCTTTGACGTGGACTGACCTCTCATTACTCTTCACCACCTCTACTGCACTGACTTGTGAAGCCCATGCCTTTGACGTGGACTGACCACTCATTAATCTTCACCACCTCTACTGCACTGACTTGTAAAGCCTATGCCTTTGACGTGGACTAACCACTCTTTACTCTTCACCACCTCTACTGCACGGACTTGTGAACCCCATGCCTTGACGTGGACTGACCACTCATTAATCTTCACCACCTCTACTACACTGACTTGTGAAGCCCATGCCTTTGACGTGGACTGACCACTCATTAATCTTCACCACCTCTACTGCACTGACTTGTGAAGCCCATGCCTTTGACGTGGACTGACCTCTCATTACTTTTCACCACCTCTACTGCACTGACATGTGAAGCCCATGCCTTTGACGTGGACTGACCACTCATTAATCTTCACCACCTCTACGGCACTGACTTGTGAAGCCCATGCCTTTGACGTGGACTGACCACTCATTAATCTTCACCACCTCTACTGCACTGACTTGTAAAGCCCATGCCTTTGAAGTGGACTGACCACTCATTAATCTTCACCACCTCTACGGCACTGACTTGTGAAGCCCATGCCTTTGACGTGGACTGACCACTCATTACTCTTCACCACCTCTACTGCACTGACTTGTGAAGCACATGCCTTTGACGTGGACTGACCACTCATTAATCTTCACCACCTCTACTGCACTGACTTGTGAAGCCCATGCCTTTGACGTGGACTGACCACTCATTAATTTTCACCACCTCTACTGCAGTAACTTGTGAAGCCCATGCCTTTGACGTGGACTGACCACTCATTACTCTTCACCACCTCTACTGCACTGACTTGTGAAGCACATGCCTTTGACGTGGACTGACCACTCATTAATCTTCACCACCTCTCCTGCACTGACTTGTGAAGCCCATGCCTTTGACGTGGACTGACCACTCATTAATCTTCACCACCTCTACTGCACTGACTTGTGAAGCCCATGCCTTTGACGTGGACTGACCTATCATTACTCTTCACCACCATTACTGCACTGACTTGTGAAGCCCATGCCTTTGACGTTGACTGACCACTCATTAATCTTCATCACCTCTACTGCACTGACTTGTGATGCCCATGCCTTTGACGTGGACTGACCACTCATTACTCTTCACCACCTCTACTGCACTGACTTGTGAAGCCCATGCCTTTGACGTGGACTGACCTCTCATTACTCTTCACCACCTCTACTGCACTGACTTGTGAAGCCCATGCCTTTGACGTGGACTGACCACTCATTACTCTTCACCATCTCTACTACACTAACTTGTGAAGCCCATGCCTTTGACGTGGACTGACCACTCATTACTCTTCACCACCTCTACTGCACTAACTTGTGAAGCCCATGCCTTTGACGTGGACTGACCTCTCATTATTCTCGACCACCTCTACTGCACTGACTTGTGAAGCCCATGCCTTTGACGTGGACTAACCACTCATTACTCTTCAGCACCTCTACTGCACTGACTTGTGAAGCCCATGCCTTTGACGTGGACTGACCACTCATTACTCTCGACCACCTCTACTGCACTGACTTGTGAAGCCCATGCCTTTGACGTGGACTGACCACTCATTACTCTTCACCACCTCTACTGCACTGACTTGTGAAGCCCATGCCTTTGACGTGGACTGACCACTCATTAATCTTCACCACCTCTACTGCACTGTCTTGTGAAGCCCATGCCTTTGACATGGACTGACCTCTCATTACTCTTCACCACCTCTACTGCACTGACTTGTGAAGCCCATGCCTTTGACGTGGACTGACCACTCATTACTCTTCACCACCTCTACTGCACTGACTTGTGAAGCACATGCCTTTGACGTGGACTGACCACTCATTAATCTTCACCACCTCTACTGCACTGACTTGTGAAGCCCATGCCTTTGACGTGGACTGACCACTCATTAATTTTCACCACCTCTACTGCAGTAACTTGTGAAGCCCATGCCTTTGACGTGGACTGACCACTCATTACTCTTCACCACCTCTACTGCACTGACTTGTGAAGCCCATGCCTTTGACGTGGACTGACCTCTCCTTACTCTTCACCACCTCTACTGCACTGACTTGTGAAGCCCATGCCTTTGACGTGGACTGACCACTCATTACTCTTCACCACCTCTACTGCACTGACTTGTGAAGCCCATGCCTTTGACGTGGACTGACCACTCATTAATCTTCACCACCTCTACTGCACTGACTTGTGAAGTCCATGCCTTTGACGTGGACTGACCACTCATTGATCTTCACCACCTCTACTGCACTGACTTGTGAAGCCCATGCCTTTGACGTGGACTGACCACTCATTACTCTTCACCACCTCTACTGCACTGACTTGTGAAGCCCATGCCTTTGACGTGGACTGACCACTCATTACTCTTCACCACCTCTACTGCACTGACTTGTGAAGCCCATGCCTTTGACGTGGACTGACCACTCATTACTCTTCACCACCTCTACTGCACTAACTTGTGAAGCCCATGCCTTTGACGTGGACTGACCTCTCATTATTCTCGACCACCTCTACTGCACTGACTTGTGAAGCCCATGCCTTTGACGTGGACTGACCACTCATTACTCTTCAGCACCTCTACTGCACTGTCTTGTGAAGCCCATGCCTTTGACGTGGACTGACCACTCATTACTCTCGACCACCTCTACTGCACTGACTTGTGAAGCCCATGCCTTTGACGTGGACTGACCACTCATTAATTTTCACCACCTCTACTGCACTGACTTGTGAAGCCCATGCCTTTGACATGGACTGACCACTCATTACTCTTCACCATCTCTACTGCACTGACTTGTGAAGCCCATGCCTTGACGTGGACTGACCACTCATTAATCTTCACCACCTCTACTGCAGTAACTTGTGAAGCCCATGCCTTGACGTGGACTGACCACTCATTAATCTTCACCACCTCTGCTACACTGACTTGTGAAGCCCATGCCTTTGACGTGGACTGACCACTCATTAATTTTCACCACCTCTACTGCACTGACTTGTGAAGCCCATGCCTTTGACATGGACTGACCACTCATTACTCTTCACCATCTGTACTGCACTGACTTGTGAAGCCCATGCCTTGACGTGGACTGACCACTCATTAATCTTCACCACCTCTACTGCAGTAACTTGTGAAGCCCATGCCTTGACGTGGACTGACCACTCATTACTCTTCACCACCTCTACTGCACTAACTTGTGAAGCCCATGCCTTTGACGTGGACTGACCTCTCATTATTCTCGACCACCTCTACTGCACTGACTTGTGAAGCCCATGCCTTTGACGTGGACTGACCACTCATTACTTTTCAGCACCTCTACTGCACTGACTTGTGAAGCCCATGCCTTTGACATGGACTGACCTCTCATTACTCTTCACCACCTCTACTGCACTGACTTGTGAAGCCCATGCCTTTGACGTGGACTGACCACTCATTAATCTTCACCACCTCTACTGCACTGACTTGTGAAGCCCATGCCTTTGATGTGGACTGACCACTCATTACTCTTCACCACCTCTACTGCACTGACTTGTGAAGCCCATGCCTTTGACGTGGACTGACCACTCATTAATCTTCCCCACCTCTACTGCACTGACTTGTGAAGCCCATGCCTTTGACGTGGACTGACCACTCATTAATCTTCACCACCTCTACTGCACTGACTTGTGAAGCCCATGCCTTTGACGTGGACTGACCTATCATTACTCTTCACCACCTCTACTGCACTGACTTGTGAAGCCCATGCCTTTGACGTGGACTGACCTCTCATTACTCTTCACCACCTCTACTGCACTGACTTGTGAAGCCCATGCCTTGACGTGGACTGACCACTCATTAATCTTCACCACCTCTACTGCACTGACTTGTGAAGCCCATGCCTTTGACATGAACTGACCTCTCATTACTCTTCACCACCTCTACTGCACTGACTTGTGAAGCCCATGCCTATGACGTGGACTGACCTCTCATTAATCTTCACCACATCTACTGCACTGACTTGTGACGGCCATGCCTATGACGTGGACTGACCTCTCATTAATCTTCACCACCTCTACTGCACTGACTTGTGAAGCCCATGCCTTTGACGTGGGGTGACCACTCATTACTCTTCACCACCTCTACTGCACTGACTTGTGAAGCCCATGCCTTTGACGTGGACTGACCACTCATTACTCTTCACCACCTCTACTGCACTGACTTGTGAAGCCCATGCCTTTGACGTGGACTGACCACTCATTAATCTTCACCACCTCTACTGCACTGACTTGTGAAGCCCATGCCTTTGATGTGGACTGACCACTTATTACTCTTCACCACCTCTACTGCACTAACTTGTGAAGCCCATGCCTTTGACTCGGACTGACCACTCATTACTCTTCAGCACCTCTACTGCACGGACTTGTGAAGCCCATGCCTTTGACGTGGACTGACCACTCATTACTCTTCACCACCTCTACTGCACTAACTTGTGAAGCCCATGCCTTTGACGTGGACTGACCTCTCATTATTCTTGACCACCTCTACTGCACTGACTTGTGAAGCCCATGCCTTTGACGTGGACTGACCACTCATTACTCTTCAGCACCTCTACTGCACTGACTTGTGAAGCCCATGCCTTTGACGTGGACTGGCCACTCATTACTCTCGACCACCTCTACTGAACTGACTTGTGAAGCCCATGCCTTTGACGTGGACTGACCTCTCATTACTCTTCACCACCTCTACTGCACTGACTTGTGAAGCCCATGCCTTTGACGTGGACTGACCACTCATTACTCTTCACCTCCTCTACTGCACTGACTTGTGAAGCCCACGCCTTTGACGTGGACTGACCACTCATTACTCTTCACCACCTCTACTGCACTGACTTGTGAAGCCCATGTCTTTGACGTGGACGACCACTCATTAATCTTCTCCACCTCTACTGCACTGACTTGTGAAGCCCATGCCTTTGACATGGACTGACCTCTCATTAATCTTCACCACCTCTACTGCACTGACTTGTGAAGCCCATGCCTTGACGTGGACTGACCACTCAGTAATCTTTTCCACCTCTACTGCACTGACTTGTGAAGCCCATGCCTTGACGTGGACTGACCACTCATTAATCTTCACCACCTCTACTGCACTGACTTGTGAAGCCCATGCCTTTGACGTGGACTGACCACTCATTACTCTCGACCACCTCTACTGCACTGACTTGTGAAGCCCATGCCTTGACGTGGACTGACCACTCATTAATCTTCACCACCTCTACTGCACTGACTTGTGAAGCCCATGCCTTTGACGTGGACTGACCACTCATTAATCTTCACCACCTCTACTGCACTGACTTGTGAAGCCCATGCCTTTGACGAGGACTGACCACTCATTAATCGTCACCACCTCTACTGCACTGACTTGTGAAGCCCATGCCTTTGACGTGGACTGACCACTCATTAATCTTCACCACCTCTACTGCACTGACTTGTAAAGCCCATGCCTTTGACGTGGACTGACCACTCATTAATCTTCACCACGTCTACTGCACTAACTTGTGAAGCCCATGCCTTTGACGTGGACTGACCACTCATTACTCTCGACCACCTCTACTGCACTGACTTGTGAAGCCCATGCCTTTGACGTGGACTGACCACTCATTAATCTTCACCACCTCTACTGCACTGACTTGTGAAGCCCATGCCTTTGACGTGGACTGACCACTCATTAATCTTCACCACCTCTACTGCACTGACTTGTGAAGCCCATGCCTTTGACGTGGACTGACCACTCATTACTCTCGACCACCTCTACTGCACTGACTTGTGAAGCCCATGCCTTTGACGTGGACTGACCTCTCATTACTCTTCACCACCTCTACTGCACTGACTTGTGAAGCCCATGCCTTGACGTGGACTGACCACTCATTAATCTTCACCACCTCTACTGCACTGACTTGTGAAGCCCATGCCTTGACGTGGACTGACCACTCATTAATCTTCACCACCTCTACTGCACTGACTTGTGAAGCCCATGCCTTGACGTGGACTGACCACTCATTACTCTTCACCACCTCTACTGCACTGACTTGTGAGGCCCATGCCTTTGACGTGGACTGACCACTCATTAATCTTCACTACCTCTACTGCACTAACGTGTGAAGCCCATGCCTTTGACATGGACTGACCACTCATTAATCTTCACCACCTCTACTGCACTGACTTGTGAAGCCCATGCCTTTGACGTGGACTGACCACTCATTAATCTTCACCACCTCTACTGCACTGACTTGTGAAGCCCATTCCTTTGACGTGGACTGACCACTCATTAATCTCCACCACCTCTGCTGCACTGACTTGTGAAGCCCATGCCTTTGACGTGGACTGACCACTCATTAATCTTCACCACCTCTACTGCACTGACTTGTGAAGTCAATGCCTTTGATGTGGACTGACCACTCATTAATCTTCACCACCTCTACTGCACTGACTTGTGAAGCCCATGCCTTTGACGTGGACTGACCACTCATTAATCTTCACCACCTCTACTGCACTGACTTGTGAAGCCCATGCCTTTGACGAGGACTGACCACTCATTAATCTCCACCACCTCTACTGCACTGACTTGTGAAGCCCATGCCTTTGACGTGGACTGACCACTCATTAATCTTCACCACCTCTACTGCACTGACTTGTAAAGCCCATGCCTTTGACGTGGACTGACCACTCTTTACTCTTCACCACCTCTACTGCACGGACTTGTGAACCCCATGCCTTTACGTGGACTGACCACTCATTAATCTTCACCACCTCTACTACACTGACTTGTGAAGCCCATGCCTTTGACGTGGACTGACCACTCATTAATCTTCACCACCTCTACTGCACTGACTTGTGAAGCCCATGCCTTTGACGTGGACTGACCTCTCATTACTCTTCACCACCTCTACTGCACTGACTTGTGAAGCCCATGCCTTTGACGTGGACTGACCACTCATTAATCTTCACCACCTCTACGGCACTGACTTGTGAAGCCCATGCCTTTGACGTGGACTGACCACTCATTAATCTTCACCACCTCTACTGCACTGACTTGTAAAGCCCATGCCTTTGAAGTGGACTGACCACTCATTAATCTTCACCACCTCTACGGCACTGACTTGTGAAGCCCATGCCTTTGACGTGGACTGACCACTCATTACTCTTCACCACCTCTACTGCACTGACTTGTAAAGCCCATGCCTTTGACGTGGACTGACCACTCTTTACTCTTCACCACCTCTACTGCACGGACTTGTGAACCCCATGCCTTGACGTGGACTGACCACTCATTAATCTTCACCACCTCTACTACACTGACTTGTGAAGCCCATGCCTTTGACGTGGACTGACCACTCATTAATCTTCACCACCTCTACTGTACTGACTTGTGAAGCCAATGCCTTGACGTGGACTGACCACTCATTAATCTTCATCACCTCTACTGCACTGACTTGTGAAGCCCATGCCTTTGACGTGGACTGACCACTCATTAATCTTCACCACCTCTACTGCACTGACTTGTGAAGCCCATGCCTTTGACGTGGACTGACCACTCATTACTCTTCACCACCTCTACTGCACTGACTTGTGAAGCCCATGCCTTTGACGTGGACTGACCACTCATTACTCTTCACCACCTCTACTGCACTGACTTGTGAAGCCCATGCCTTTGACGTGGACTGACCACTCATTACTCTTCACCATCTCTACTGCACTAACTTGTGAAGCCCATGCCTTTGACGTGGACTGACCACTCATTACTCTTCACCACCTCTACTGCACTAACTTGTGAAGCCCATGCCTTTGACGTGGACTGACCTCTCATTATTCTCGACCACCTCTACTGCACTGACTTGTGAAGCCCATGCCTTTGACGTGGACTGACCACTCATTACTCTTCAGCACCTCTACTGCACTGACTTGTGAAGCCCATGCCTTTGACATGGACTGACCTCTCATTACTCTTCACCACCTCTACTGCACTGACTTGTGAAGCCCATGCCTTTGATGTGGACTGACCACTCATTACTCTTCACCACCTCTACTGCACTGACTTGTGAAGCCCATGCCTTTGACGTGGACTGACCACTCATTAATCTTCCCCCTCCTCTACTGCACTGACTTGTGAAGCCCATGCCTTTGACGTGGACTGACCACTCATTAATCTTCACCACCTCTACTGCACTGACTTTTGAAGCCCATGCCTTTGACGTGGACTGACCTATCATTACTCTTCACCACCTCTACTGCACTGACTTGTGAAGCCCATGCCTTTGATGTGGACTGACCACTCATTACTCTTCACCACCTCTACTGCACTGACTTGTGAAGCCCATGCCTTTGACGTGGACTGACCTCTCATTAATCTTCACCACATCTACTGCACTGACTTGTGAAGGCCATGCCTTTGACGTGGACTGACCACTCATTAATCTTCACCACCTCTACTGCACTGACTTGTGAAGCCCATGCCTTTGACGTGGGGTGACCACTCATTACTCTTCACCACCTCTACTGCACTGATTTGTGAAGCCCATGCCTTTGACGTGGACTGACCACTCATTACTCTTCACCACCTCTACTGCACTGACTTGTGAAGCCCATGCCTTTGACGTGGACTGACCACTCATTAATCTTCACCACCTCTACTGCACTGACTTGTGAAGCCCATGCCTTTGACCTGGACTGACCACTCATTAATCTTCACCACCTCTACTGCACTGACTTGTGAAGCCCATGCCTTTGACGTGGACTGACCACTCATTACTCTCGACCACCTCTACTGCACTGACTTGTGAAGCCCATGCCTTTGACGTGGACTTACCACTCATTACTCTCGACCACCTCTACTGCACTGACTTGTGAAGCCCATGCCTTTGACGTGGACTGACCACTCATTACTCTCGACCACCTCTACTGCACTGACTTGTGAAGCCCATGCCTTTGACGTGGACTTACCACTCATTACTCTCGACCACCTCTACTGCACTGACTTGTGAAGCCCATGCCTTTGACGTGGACTGACCACACATTACTCTTCAGCACCTCTACTGCACTGACTTGTGAAGTCCATGCCTTTGACGTGGACTGACCACACATTACTCTTCAGCACCTCTACTGCACTGACTTGTGAAGCCCATGCCTTTGACGTGGACTGACCACTCATTAATCTTCACCACCTCTACTGCACTGACTTGTGAAGCCCATGCCTTTGACGTGGACTGACCACTCATTACTCTTCACCACCTCTACTGCACTAACTTGTGAAGCCCATGCCTTTGACGTGGACTGACCACTCATTATCTTCAGCACCTCTACTGCACTGACTTGTGAAGCCCATGCCTTTGACGTGGGCTGACCTCTCATTATTCTCGACCACCTCTACTGCACTGACTTGTGAAGCCCATGCCTTTGACGTGGACTGACCACTCATTACTCTTCAGCACCTCTACTGCACTAACTTGTGAAGCCCATGCCTTTGACGTGGACTGACCACTCATTACTCTCGACCACCTCTACTGCACTGACTTGTGAAGCCCATGCCTTTGACGTGGACTGACCACTCATTACTCTTCACCACCTCTACTGCACTGGCTTGTGAACCCCATGCCTTGACGTGGACTGACCTCTCATTAATCTTCACCACCTCTACTGCACTGACTTGTGAAGCCCTTGCCTTTGACCTGGACTGACCTCTCATTACTCTTCACCACCTCTACTGCACTGACTTGTGAAGCCCATGCCTTTGACGTGAACTGACCTCTCATTACTCTTCACCACCTCTACTGCACTGACTTGTGAAGCCCATGCCTTTGACGTGGACTGACCACTCATTACTCTTCACCTCCTCTACTGCACTGACTTGTGAAGCCCACGCCTTTGACGTGGACTGACCACTCATTACTCTTCACCACCTTTACTGCACTGACTTGTGAAGCCCATGTCTTTGACGTGGACTGACCACTTATTAATCTTCTCCACCTCTACTGCACTGACTTGTGAAGCCCATGCCTTGACGTGGACTGACCACTCATTAATCTTCACTACCTCTACTGCACTGACTTGTGAAGCCCATGCCTTTGACGTGGACTGACCACTCATTACTCTCGACCACCTCTACTGCACTGACTTGTGAAGCCCATGCCTTTGACGTGGACTGACCACTCATTAATCTTCACCACCTCTACTGCACTGACTTGTGAAGCCCATGCCTTTGACGTGGACTGACCTCTCATTAATCTTCACCACCTCTACTGCGCTGACTTGTGAAGCCCATGCCTTGACGTGGACTGACCACTCATTACTCTTCACCACCTCTACTGCACTGACTTGTGAAGCCCATGCCTTTGACGTGGACTGACCACTCATTAATCTTCACCACCTCTACTGCACTGACTTGTGAAGCCCATGCCTTTGACGTGGACTGACCTCTCATTATTCTTCACCACCTCTACTGCACTGACTTGTGAAGCCCATACCTTGACGTGGACTGACCACTCATTACTCTTCACCACCTCTACTGCACTGACTTGTGAAGCCCATGCCTTTGACGTGGACTGACCACTCATTAATCTTCACCACCTCTACTGCACTGACTTGTGAAGCCCATGCCTTTGACGTGGACTGACCACTCTTTAATCTTCACCACCTCTACTGCACTGACTTGTAAAGCCCATGCCTTTGACGTGGACTGACCACTCATTAATCTTCACCACCTCTACTGCACTGACTTGTGAAGCCCATGCCTTTGACGTGGACTGACCACTCATTAATCTTCACCAGCTCTACTGCACTGACTTGTGAAGCCCATGCCTTTGACGTGGACTGACCACTCATTAATCTTCACTACCTCTACTGCACTAACGTGTGAAGCCTATCCCTTTGACATGGACTGACCACTCATTAATCTTCACCACCTCTACTGCACTGACTTGTGAAGCCCATGCCTTTGACGTGGACTGACCATTAATTACTCTTCACCACCTCTACTGCACTGACTTATGAAGCCCATGCCTTTGACGTGGACTGACCACTCATTAATCTTCACCACCTCTACTGCACTGACTTGTGAAGCCCATGCCTATGACGTGGACTGACCTCTCATTAATCTTCACCACATCTACTGCACTGACTTGTGACGGCCATGCCTATGACGTGGACTGACCTCTCATTAATCTTCACCACCTCTACTGCACTGACTTGTGAAGCCCATGCCTTTGACGTGGGGTGACCACTCATTACTCTTCACCACCTCTACTGCACTGACTTGTGAAGCCCATGCCTTTGACGTGGACTGACCACTCATTACTCTTCACCACCTCTACTGCACTGACTTGTGAAGCCCATGCCTTTGACGTGGACTGACCACTCATTAATCTTCACCACCTCTACTGCACTGACTTGTGAAGCCCATGCCTTTGATGTGGACTGACCACTTATTACTCTTCACCACCTCTACTGCACTAACTTGTGAAGCCCATGCCTTTGACTCGGACTGACCACTCATTACTCTTCAGCACCTCTACTGCACGGACTTGTGAAGCCCATGCCTTTGACGTGGACTGACCACTCATTACTCTTCACCACCTCTACTGCACTAACTTGTGAAGCCCATGCCTTTGACGTGGACTGACCTCTCATTATTCTTGACCACCTCTACTGCACTAACTTGTGAAGCCCATGCCTTTGACGTGGACTGACCACTCATTACTCTTCAGCACCTCTACTGCACTGACTTGTGAAGCCCATGCCTTTGACGTGGACTGGCCACTCATTACTCTCGACCACCTCTACTGAACTGACTTGTGAAGCCCATGCCTTTGACGTGGACTGACCTCTCATTACTCTTCACCACCTCTACTGCACTGACTTGTGAAGCCCATGCCTTTGACGTGGACTGACCACTCATTACTCTTCACCTCCTCTACTGCACTGACTTGTGAAGCCCACGCCTTTGACGTGGACTGACCACTCATTACTCTTCACCACCTCTACTGCACTGACTTGTGAAGCCCATGTCTTTGACGTGGACGACCACTCATTAATCTTCTCCACCTCTACTGCACTGACTTGTGAAGCCCATGCCTTTGACATGGACTGACCTCTCATTAATCTTCACCACCTCTACTGCACTGACTTGTGAAGCCCATGCCTTGACGTGGACTGACCACTCAGTAATCTTTTCCACCTCTACTGCACTGACTTGTGAAGCCCATGCCTTGACGTGGACTGACCACTCATTAATCTTCACCACCTCTACTGCACTGACTTGTGAAGCCCATGCCTTTGACGTGGACTGACCACTCATTACTCTCGACCACCTCTACTGCACTGACTTGTGAAGCCCATGCCTTGACGTGGACTGACCACTCATTAATCTTCACCACCTCTACTGCACTGACTTGTGAAGCCCATGCCTTTGACGTGGACTGACCACTCATTAATCTTCACCACCTCTACTGCACTGACTTGTGAAGCCCATGCCTTTGACGTGGACTGACCACTCATTACTCTTCACCACCTCTACTGCACTGACTTGTAAAGCCCATGCCTTTGACGTGGACTGACCACTCATTAATCTTCACCACGTCTACTGCACTAACTTGTGAAGCCCATGCCTTTGACGTGGACTGACCACTCATTACTCTCGACCACCTCTACTGCACTGACTTGTGAAGCCCATGCCTTTGACGTGGACTGACCACTCATTAATCTTCACCACCTCTACTGCACTGACTTGTGAAGCCCATGCCTTTGACGTGGACTGACCACTCATTAATCTTCACCACCTCTACTGCACTGACTTGTGAAGCCCATGCCTTTGACGTGGACTGACCACTCATTACTCTCGACCACCTCTACTGCACTGACTTGTGAAGCCCATGCCTTTGACGTGGACTGACCTCTCATTACTCTTCACCACCTCTACTGCACTGACTTGTGAAGCCCATGCCTTGACGTGGACTGACCACTCATTAATCTTCACCGCCTCTACTGCACTGACTTGTGAAGCCCATGCCTTGACGTGGACTGACCACTCATTAATCTTCACCACCTCTACTGCACTGACTTGTGAAGCCCATGCCTTGACGTGGACTGACCACTCATTACTCTTCACCACCTCTACTGCACTGACTTGTGAGGCCCATGCCTTTGACGTGGACTGACCACTCATTAATCTTCACTACCTCTACTGCACTAACGTGTGAAGCCCATGCCTTTGACATGGACTGACCACTCATTAATCTTCACCACCTCTACTGCACTGACTTGTGAAGCCCATGCCTTTGACGTGGACTGACCACTCATTAATCTTCACCACCTCTACTGCACTGACTTGTGAAGCCCATTCCTTTGACGTGGACTGACCACTCATTAATCTCCACCACCTCTGCTGCACTGACTTGTGAAGCCCATGCCTTTGACGTGGACTGACCACTCATTAATCTTCACCACCTCTACTGCACTGACTTGTGAAGTCCATGCCTTTGATGTGGACTGACCACTCATTAATCTTCACCACCTCTACTGCACTGACTTGTGAAGCCCATGCCTTTGACGTGGACTGACCACTCATTAATCTTCACCACCTCTACTGCACTGACTTGTGAAGCCCATGCCTTTGACGAGGACTGACCACTCATTAATCTCCACCACCTCTACTGCACTGACTTGTGAAGCCCATGCCTTTGACGTGGACTGACCACTCATTAATCTTCACCACCTCTACTGCACTGACTTGTAAAGCCCATGCCTTTGACGTGGACTGACCACTCTTTACTCTTCACCACCTCTACTGCACGGACTTGTGAACCCCATGCCTTTACGTGGACTGACCACTCATTAATCTTCACCACCTCTACTACACTGACTTGTGAAGCCCATGCCTTTGACGTGGACTGACCACTCATTAATCTTCACCACCTCTACTGCACTGACTTGTGAAGCCCATGCCTTTGACGTGGACTGACCTCTCATTACTCTTCACCACCTCTACTGCACTGACTTGTGAAGCCCATGCCTTTGACGTGGACTGACCACTCATTAATCTTCACCACCTCTACTGCACTGACTTTTGAAGCCCATGCCTTTGACGTGGACTGACCTATCATTACTCTTCACCACCTCTACTGCACTGACTTGTGAAGCCCATGCCTTTGATGTGGACTGACCACTCATTACTCTTCACCACCTCTACTGCACTGACTTGTGAAGCCCATGCCTTTGACGTGGACTGACCACTCATTAATCTTCCCCCTCCTCTACTGCACTGACTTGTGAAGCCCGTGCCTTTGACGTGGACTGACCACTCATTAATCTTCACCACCTCTACTGCACTGACTTTTGAAGCCCATGCCTTTGACGTGGACTGACCTATCATTACTCTTCACCACCTCTACTGCACTGACTTGTGAAGCCCATGCCTTTGATGTGGACTGACCACTCATTACTCTTCACCACCTCTACTGCACTGACTTGTGAAGCCCATGCCTTTGACGTGGACTGACCTCTCATTAATCTTCACCACATCTACTGCACTGACTTGTGAAGGCCATGCCTTTGACGTGGACTGACCACTCATTAATCTTCACCACCTCTACTGCACTGACTTGTGAAGCCCATGCCTTTGACGTGGGGTGACCACTCATTACTCTTCACCACCTCTACTGCACTGATTTGTGAAGCCCATGCCTTTGACGTGGACTGACCACTCATTACTCTTCACCACCTCTACTGCACTGACTTGTGAAGCCCATGCCTTTGACGTGGACTGACCACTCATTAATCTTCACCACCTCTACTGCACTGACTTGTGAAGCCCATGCCTTTGACCTGGACTGACCACTCATTAATCTTCACCACCTCTACTGCACTGACTTGTGAAGCCCATGCCTTTGACGTGGACTGACCACTCATTACTCTCGACCACCTCTACTGCACTGACTTGTGAAGCCCATGCCTTTGACGTGGACTTACCACTCATTACTCTCGACCACCTCTACTGCACTGACTTGTGAAGCCCATGCCTTTGACGTGGACTGACCACTCATTACTCTCGACCACCTCTACTGCACTGACTTGTGAAGCCCATGCCTTTGACGTGGACTTACCACTCATTACTCTCGACCACCTCTACTGCACTGACTTGTGAAGCCCATGCCTTTGACGTGGACTGACCACACATTACTCTTCAGCACCTCTACTGCACTGACTTGTGAAGTCCATGCCTTTGACGTGGACTGACCACACATTACTCTTCAGCACCTCTACTGCACTGACTTGTGAAGCCCATGCCTTTGACGTGGACTGACCACTCATTAATCTTCACCACCTCTACTGCACTGACTTGTGAAGCCCATGCCTTTGACGTGGACTGACCACTCATTACTCTTCACCACCTCTACTGCACTAACTTGTGAAGCCCATGCCTTTGACGTGGACTGACCACTCATTATCTTCAGCACCTCTACTGCACTGACTTGTGAAGCCCATGCCTTTGACGTGGGCTGACCTCTCATTATTCTCGACCACCTCTACTGCACTGACTTGTGAAGCCCATGCCTTTGACGTGGACTGACCACTCATTACTCTTCAGCACCTCTACTGCACTAACTTGTGAAGCCCATGCCTTTGACGTGGACTGACCACTCATTACTCTCGACCACCTCTACTGCACTGACTTGTGAAGCCCATGCCTTTGACGTGGACTGACCACTCATTACTCTTCACCACCTCTACTGCACTGACTTGTGAAGCCCATGTCTTTGACGTGGACGACCACTCATTAATCTTCTCCACCTCTACTGCACTGACTTGTGAAGCCCATGCCTTTGACATGGACTGACCTCTCATTAATCTTCACCACCTCTACTGCACTGACTTGTGAAGCCCATGCCTTGACGTGGACTGACCACTCAGTAATCTTTTCCACCTCTACTGCACTGACTTGTGAAGCCCATGCCTTGACGTGGACTGACCACTCATTAATCTTCACCACCTCTACTGCACTGACTTGTGAAGCCCATGCCTTTGACGTGGACTGACCACTCATTACTCTCGACCACCTCTACTGCACTGACTTGTGAAGCCCATGCCTTGACGTGGACTGACCACTCATTAATCTTCACCACCTCTACTGCACTGACTTGTGAAGCCCATGCCTTTGACGTGGACTGACCACTCATTAATCTTCACCACCTCTACTGCACTGACTTGTGAAGCCCATGCCTTTGACGAGGACTGACCACTCATTAATCATCACCACCTCTACTGCACTGACTTGTGAAGCCCATGCCTTTGACGTGGACTGACCACTCATTAATCTTCACCACCTCTACTGCACTGACTTGTAAAGCCCATGCCTTTGACGTGGACTGACCACTCATTAATCTTCACCACGTCTACTGCACTAACTTGTGAAGCCCATGCCTTTGACGTGGACTGACCACTCATTACTCTCGACCACCTCTACTGCACTGACTTGTGAAGCCCATGCCTTTGACGTGGACTGACCACTCATTAATCTTCACCACCTCTACTGCACTGACTTGTGAAGCCCATGCCTTTGACGTGGACTGACCACTCATTAATCTTCACCACCTCTACTGCACTGACTTGTGAAGCCCATGCCTTTGACGTGGACTGACCACTCATTACTCTCGACCACCTCTACTGCACTGACTTGTGAAGCCCATGCCTTTGACGTGGACTGACCTCTCATTACTCTTCACCACCTCTACTGCACTGACTTGTGAAGCCCATGCCTTGACGTGGACTGACCACTCATTAATCTTCACCGCCTCTACTGCACTGACTTGTGAAGCCCATGCCTTGACGTGGACTGACCACTCATTAATCTTCACCACCTCTACTGCACTGACTTGTGAAGCCCATGCCTTGACGTGGACTGACCACTCATTACTCTTCACCACCTCTACTGCACTGACTTGTGAGGCCCATGCCTTTGACGTGGACTGACCACTCATTAATCTTCACTACCTCTACTGCACTAACGTGTGAAGCCCATGCCTTTGACATGGACTGACCACTCATTAATCTTCACCACCTCTACTGCACTGACTTGTGAAGCCCATGCCTTTGACGTGGACTGACCACTCATTAATCTTCACCACCTCTACTGCACTGACTTGTGAAGCCCATTCCTTTGACGTGGACTGACCACTCATTAATCTCCACCACCTCTGCTGCACTGACTTGTGAAGCCCATGCCTTTGACGTGGACTGACCACTCATTAATCTTCACCACCTCTACTGCACTGACTTGTGAAGTCCATGCCTTTGATGTGGACTGACCACTCATTAATCTTCACCACCTCTACTGCACTGACTTGTGAAGCCCATGCCTTTGACGTGGACTGACCACTCATTAATCTTCACCACCTCTACTGCACTGACTTGTGAAGCCCATGCCTTTGACGAGGACTGACCACTCATTAATCTCCACCACCTCTACTGCACTGACTTGTGAAGCCCATGCCTTTGACGTGGACTGACCACTCATTAATCTTCACCACCTCTACTGCACTGACTTGTAAAGCCCATGCCTTTGACGTGGACTGACCACTCTTTACTCTTCACCACCTCTACTGCACGGACTTGTGAACCCCATGCCTTTACGTGGACTGACCACTCATTAATCTTCACCACCTCTACTACACTGACTTGTGAAGCCCATGCCTTTGACGTGGACTGACCACTCATTAATCTTCACCACCTCTACTGCACTGACTTGTGAAGCCCATGCCTTTGACGTGGACTGACCTCTCATTACTCTTCACCACCTCTACTGCACTGACTTGTGAAGCCCATGCCTTTGACGTGGACTGACCACTCATTAATCTTCACCACCTCTACTGCACTGACTTTTGAAGCCCATGCCTTTGACGTGGACTGACCTATCATTACTCTTCACCACCTCTACTGCACTGACTTGTGAAGCCCATGCCTTTGATGTGGACTGACCACTCATTACTCTTCACCACCTCTACTGCACTGACTTGTGAAGCCCATGCCTTTGACGTGGACTGACCACTCATTAATCTTCCCCCTCCTCTACTGCACTGACTTGTGAAGCCCGTGCCTTTGACGTGGACTGACCACTCATTAATCTTCACCACCTCTACTGCACTGACTTTTGAAGCCCATGCCTTTGACGTGGACTGACCTATCATTACTCTTCACCACCTCTACTGCACTGACTTGTGAAGCCCATGCCTTTGATGTGGACTGACCACTCATTACTCTTCACCACCTCTACTGCACTGACTTGTGAAGCCCATGCCTTTGACGTGGACTGACCTCTCATTAATCTTCACCACATCTACTGCACTGACTTGTGAAGGCCATGCCTTTGACGTGGACTGACCACTCATTAATCTTCACCACCTCTACTGCACTGACTTGTGAAGCCCATGCCTTTGACGTGGGGTGACCACTCATTACTCTTCACCACCTCTACTGCACTGATTTGTGAAGCCCATGCCTTTGACGTGGACTGACCACTCATTACTCTTCACCACCTCTACTGCACTGACTTGTGAAGCCCATGCCTTTGACGTGGACTGACCACTCATTAATCTTCACCACCTCTACTGCACTGACTTGTGAAGCCCATGCCTTTGACCTGGACTGACCACTCATTAATCTTCACCACCTCTACTGCACTGACTTGTGAAGCCCATGCCTTTGACGTGGACTGACCACTCATTACTCTCGACCACCTCTACTGCACTGACTTGTGAAGCCCATGCCTTTGACGTGGACTTACCACTCATTACTCTCGACCACCTCTACTGCACTGACTTGTGAAGCCCATGCCTTTGACGTGGACTGACCACTCATTACTCTCGACCACCTCTACTGCACTGACTTGTGAAGCCCATGCCTTTGACGTGGACTTCCCACTCATTACTCTCGACCACCTCTACTGCACTGACTTGTGAAGCCCATGCCTTTGACGTGGACTGACCACACATTACTCTTCAGCACCTCTACTGCACTGACTTGTGAAGTCCATGCCTTTGACGTGGACTGACCACACATTACTCTTCAGCACCTCTACTGCACTGACTTGTGAAGCCCATGCCTTTGACGTGGACTGACCACTCATTAATCTTCACCACCTCTACTGCACTGACTTGTGAAGCCCATGCCTTTGACGTGGACTGACCACTCATTACTCTTCACCACCTCTACTGCACTAACTTGTGAAGCCCATGCCTTTGACGTGGACTGACCACTCATTATCTTCAGCACCTCTACTGCACTGACTTGTGAAGCCCATGCCTTTGACGTGGGCTGACCTCTCATTATTCTCGACCACCTCTACTGCACTGACTTGTGAAGCCCATGCCTTTGACGTGGACTGACCACTCATTACTCTTCAGCACCTCTACTGCACTAACTTGTGAAGCCCATGCCTTTGACGTGGACTGACCACTCATTACTCTCGACCACCTCTACTGCACTGACTTGTGAAGCCCATGCCTTTGACGTGGACTGACCACTCATTACTCTTCACCACCTCTACTGCACTGGCTTGTGAACCCCATGCCTTGACGTGGACTGACCTCTCATTAATCTTCACCACCTCTACTGCACTGACTTGTGAAGCCCATGCCTTTGACCTGGACTGACCTCTCATTACTCTTCACCACCTCTACTGCACTGACTTGTGAAGCCCATGCCTTTGACGTGAACTGACCTCTCATTACTCTTCACCACCTCTACTGCACTGACTTGTGAAGCCCATGCCTTTGACGTGGACTGACCACTCATTACTCTTCACCTCCTCTACTGCACTGACTTGTGAAGCCCACGCCTTTGACGTGGACTGACCACTCATTACTCTTCACCACCTTTACTGCACTGACTTGTGAAGCCCATGTCTTTGACGTGGACTGACCACTTATTAATCTTCTCCACCTCTACTGCACTGACTTGTGAAGCCCATGCCTTGACGTGGACTGACCACTCATTAATCTTCACTACCTCTACTGCACTGACTTGTGAAGCCCATGCCTTTGACGTGGACTGACCACTCATTACTCTCGACCACCTCTACTGCACTGACTTGTGAAGCCCATGCCTTTGACGTGGACTGACCACTCATTACTCTCGACCACCTCTACTGCACTGACTTGTGAAGCCCATGCCTTTGACGTGGACTGACCACTCATTAATCTTCACCACCTCTACTGCACTGACTTGTGAAGCCCATGCCTTTGACGTGGACTGACCTCTCATTAATCTTCACCACCTCTACTGCGCTGACTTGTGAAGCCCATGCCTTGACGTGGACTGACCACTCATTACTCTTCATCACCTCTACTGCACTGACTTGTGAAGCCCATGCCTTTGACGTGGACTGACCACTCATTAATCTTCACCACCTCTACTGCACTGACTTGTGAAGCCCATGCCTTTGACGTGGACTGACCTCTCATTATTCTTCACCACCTCTACTGCACTGACTTGTGAAGCCCATACCTTGACGTGGACTGACCACTCATTACTCTTCACCACCTCTACTGCACTGACTTGTGAAGCCCATGCCTTTGACGTGGACTGACCACTCATTAATCTTCACCACCTCTACTGCACTGACTTGTGAAGCCCATGCCTTTGACGTGGACTGACCACTCATTAATCTTCACCACCTCTACTGCACTGACTTGTAAAGCCCATGCCTTTGACGTGGACTGACCACTCATTAATCTTCACCACCTCTACTGCACTGACTTGTGAAGCCCATGCCTTTGACGTGGACTGACCACTCATTAATCTTCACCAGCTCTACTGCACTGACTTGTGAAGCCCATGCCTTTGACGTGGACTGACCACTCATTAATCTTCACTACCTCTACTGCACTAACGTGTGAAGCCTATGCCTTTGACATGGACTGACCACTCATTAATCTTCACCACCTCTACTGCACTGACTTGTGAAGCCCATGCCTTTGACGTGGACTGACCATTAATTACTCTTCACCACCTCTACTGCACTGACTTATGAACCCCATGCCTTTGACGTGGACTGACCACTCATTAATCTTCACCACCTCTACTGCACTGACTTGTGAAGCCCATGCCTTTGACGTGGACTGACCACTCATTAATCTTCACCACCTCTACTGCACTGACTTGTGAAGCCCATGCCTTTGACGTGGACTGACCACTCATTAATCTTCACCACCTCTACTGCACTGACTTGTGAAGCCCATGCCTTTGACGTGGACTGACCACTCATTAATCTTCACCACCTCTACTGCACTGACTTGTGAAGCCCATGCCTTTGACGTGGACTGACCACTCATTAATCTTCACCACCTCTACTGCACTGACTTGTGAAGCCCATGCCTTTGACGTGGACTGACCACTCATTAATCTCCACCACCTCTACTGCACTGACTTGTGAAGCCCATGCCTTTGACGTGGACTGACCTCTCATTACTCTTCACCACCTCTACTGCCCTGACTTGTGAAGCCCATGCCTTTGACGTGGACTGACCACTCATAAATCTTCACCACCTCTACTGCACTGACTTGTGAAGCCCATGCCTTTGACATGGACTGACCACTCATTACTCTTCACCATCTCTACTGCACTGACTTGTGAAGCCCATGCCTTGACGTGGACTGACCACTCATTAATCTTCACCACCTCTACTGCAGTAACTTGTGAAGCCCATGCCTTGACGTGGACTGACCACTCATTAATCTTCACCACCTCTGCTACACTGACTTGTGAAGCCCATGCCTTTGACGTGGACTGACCACTCATTAATTTTCACCACCTCTACTGCACTGACTTGTGAAGCCCATGCCTTTGACATGGACTGACCACTCATTACTCTTCACCATCTCTACTGCACTGACTTGTGAAGCCCATGCCTTGACGTGGACTGACCACTCATTAATCTTCACCACCTCTACTGCAGTAACTTGTGAAGCCCATGCCTTGACGTGGACTGACCACTCATTACTCTTCACCACCTCTACTGCACTAACTTGTGAAGCCCATGCCTTTGACGTGGACTGACCTCTCATTATTCTCGACCACCTCTACTGCACTGACTTGTGAAGCCCATGCCTTTGACGTGGACTGACCACTCATTACTTTTCAGCACCTCTACTGCACTGACTTGTGAAGCCCATGCCTTTGACATGGACTGACCTCTCATTACTCTTCACCACCTCTACTGCACTGACTTGTGAAGCCCATGCCTTTGATCTGGACTGACCACTCATTACTCTTCACCACCTCTACTGCACTGACTTGTGAAGCCCATGCCTTTGACGTGGACTGACCACTCATTAATCTTCCCCACCTCTACTGCACTGACTTGTGAAGCCCATGCCTTTGACGTGGACTGACCACTCATTAATCTTCACCACCTCTACTGCACTGACTTGTGAAGCCCATGCCTTTGACGTGGACTGACCTATCATTACTCTTCACCACCTCTACTGCACTGACTTGTGAAGCCCATGCCTTTGACGTGGACTGACCTCTCATTACTCTTCACCACCTCTACTGCACTGACTTGTGAAGCCCATGCCTTGACGTGGACTGACCACTCATTAATCTTCACCACCTCTACTGCACTGAATTGTGAAGCCCATGCCTTTGACATGGACTGACCTCTCATTACTCTTCACCACCTCTACTGCACTGACTTGTGAAGCCCATGCCTATGACGTGGACTGACCTCTCATTAATCTTCACCACATCTACTGCACTGACTTGTGACGGCCATGCCTATGACGTGGACTGACCTCTCATTAATCTTCACCACCTCTACTGCACTGACTTGTGAAGCCCATGCCTTTGACGTGGGGTGACCACTCATTACTCTTCACCACCTCTACTGCACTGACTTGTGAAGCCCATGCCTTTGACGTGGACTGACCACTCATTACTCTTCACCACCTCTACTGCACTGACTTGTGAAGCCCATGCCTTTGACGTGGACTGACCACTCATTAATCTTCACCACCTCTACTGCACTAACTTGTGAAGCCCATGCCTTTGACTCGGACTGACCACTCATTACTCTTCAGCACCTCTACTGCACGGACTTGTGAAGCCCATGCCTTTGACGTGGACTGACCACTCATTACTCTTCACCACCTCTACTGCACTAACTTGTGAAGCCCATGCCTTTGACGTGGACTGACCTCTCATTATTCTTGACCACCTCTACTGCACTGACTTGTGAAGCCCATGCCTTTGACGTGGACTGACCACTCATTACTCTTCAGCACCTCTACTGCACTGACTTGTGAAGCCCATGCCTTTGACGTGGACTGACCACTCATTACTCTCGGCCACCTCTACTGCACTGACTTGTGAAGCCCATGCCTTTGACGAGGACTGACCACTCATTAATCTCCACCACCTCTACTGCACTGACTTGTGAAGCCCATGCCTTTGACGTGGACTGACCACTCATTAATCTTCACCACCTCTACTGCACTGACTTGTAAAGCCCATGCCTTTGACGTGGACTGACCACTCTTTACTCTTCACCACCTCTACTGCACGGACTTGTGAACCCCATGCCTTTACGTGGACTGACCACTCATTAATCTTCACCACCTCTACTACACTGACTTGTGAAGCCCATGCCTTTGACGTGGACTGACCACTCATTAATCTTCACCACCTCTACTGCACTGACTTGTGAAGCCCATGCCTTTGACGTGGACTGACCTCTCATTACTCTTCACCACCTCTACTGCACTGACTTGTGAAGCCCATGCCTTTGACGTGGACTGACCACTCATTAATCTTCACCACCTCTACGGCACTGACTTGTGAAGCCCATGCCTTTGACGTGGACTGACCACTCATTAATCTTCACCACCTCTACTGCACTGACTTGTAAAGCCCATGCCTTTGAAGTGGACTGACCACTCATTAATCTTCACCACCTCTACGGCACTGACTTGTGAAGCCCATGCCTTTGACGTGGACTGACCACTCATTACTCTTCACCACCTCTACTGCACTGACTTGTAAAGCCCATGCCTTTGACGTGGACTGACCACTCTTTACTCTTCACCACCTCTACTGCACGGACTTGTGAACCCCATGCCTTGACGTGGACTGACCACTCATTAATCTTCACCACCTCTACTACACTGACTTGTGAAGCCCATGCCTTTGACGTGGACTGACCACTCATTAATCTTCACCACCTCTACTGTACTGACTTGTGAAGCCAATGCCTTGACGTGGACTGACCACTCATTAATCTTCATCACCTCTACTGCACTGACTTGTGAAGCCCATGCCTTTGACGTGGACTGACCACTCATTAATCTTCACCACCTCTACTGCACTGACTTGTGAAGCCCATGCCTTTGACGTGGACTGACCACTCATTACTCTTCACCACCTCTACTGCACTGACTTGTGAAGCCCATGCCTTTGACCTGGACTGACCACTCATTACTCTTCACCACCTCTACTGCACTGACTTGTGAAGCCCATGCCTTTGACGTGTACTGACCACTCATTACTCTTCACCATCTCTACTGCACTAACTTGTGAAGCCCATGCCTTTGACGTGGACTGACCACTCATTACTCTTCACCACCTCTACTGCACTAACTTGTGAAGCCCATGCCTTTGACGTGGACTGACCTCTCATTATTCTCGACCACCTCTACTGCACTGACTTGTGAAGCCCATGCCTTTGACGTGGACTGACCACTCATTACTCTTCAGCACCTCTACTGCACTGACTTGTGAAGCCCATGCCTTTGACATGGACTGACCTCTCATTACTCTTCACCACCTCTACTGCACTGACTTGTGAAGCCCATGCCTTTGACGTGGACTGACCACTCATTAATCTTCCCCCTCCTCTACTGCACTGACTTGTGAAGCCCGTGCCTTTGACGTGGACTGACCACTCATTAATCTTCACCACCTCTACTGCACTGACTTTTGAAGCCCATGCCTTTGACGTGGACTGACCTATCATTACTCTTCACCACCTCTACTGCACTGACTTGTGAAGCCCATGCCTTTGATGTGGACTGACCACTCATTACTCTTCACCACCTCTACTGCACTGACTTGTGAAGCCCATGCCTTTGACGTGGACTGACCTCTCATTAATCTTCACCACATCTACTGCACTGACTTGTGAAGGCCATGCCTTTGACGTGGACTGACCACTCATTAATCTTCACCACCTCTACTGCACTGACTTGTGAAGCCCATGCCTTTGACGTGGGGTGACCACTCATTACTCTTCACCACCTCTACTGCACTGATTTGTGAAGCCCATGCCTTTGACGTGGACTGACCACTCATTACTCTTCACCACCTCTACTGCACTGACTTGTGAAGCCCATGCCTTTGACGTGGACTGACCACTCATTAATCTTCACCACCTCTACTGCACTGACTTGTGAAGCCCATGCCTTTGACCTGGACTGACCACTCATTAATCTTCACCACCTCTACTGCACTGACTTGTGAAGCCCATGCCTTTGACGTGGACTGACCACTCATTACTCTCGACCACCTCTACTGCACTGACTTGTGAAGCCCATGCCTTTGACGTGGACTTACCACTCATTACTCTCGACCACCTCTACTGCACTGACTTGTGAAGCCCATGCCTTTGACGTGGACTGACCACTCATTACTCTCGACCACCTCTACTGCACTGACTTGTGAAGCCCATGCCTTTGACGTGGACTTACCACTCATTACTCTCGACCACCTCTACTGCACTGACTTGTGAAGCCCATGCCTTTGACGTGGACTGACCACACATTACTCTTCAGCACCTCTACTGCACTGACTTGTGAAGTCCATGCCTTTGACGTGGACTGACCACACATTACTCTTCAGCACCTCTACTGCACTGACTTGTGAAGCCCATGCCTTTGACGTGGACTGACCACTCATTAATCTTCACCACCTCTACTGCACTGACTTGTGAAGCCCATGCCTTTGACGTGGACTGACCACTCATTACTCTTCACCACCTCTACTGCACTAACTTGTGAAGCCCATGCCTTTGACGTGGACTGACCACTCATTATCTTCAGCACCTCTACTGCACTGACTTGTGAAGCCCATGCCTTTGACGTGGGCTGACCTCTCATTATTCTCGACCACCTCTACTGCACTGACTTGTGAAGCCCATGCCTTTGACGTGGACTGACCACTCATTACTCTTCAGCACCTCTACTGCACTAACTTGTGAAGCCCATGCCTTTGACGTGGACTGACCACTCATTACTCTCGACCACCTCTACTGCACTGACTTGTGAAGCCCATGCCTTTGACGTGGACTGACCACTCATTACTCTTCACCACCTCTACTGCACTGGCTTGTGAACCCCATGCCTTGACGTGGACTGACCTCTCATTAATCTTCACCACCTCTACTGCACTGACTTGTGAAGCCCATGCCTTTGACCTGGACTGACCTCTCATTACTCTTCACCACCTCTACTGCACTGACTTGTGAAGCCCATGCCTTTGACGTGAACTGACCTCTCATTACTCTTCACCACCTCTACTGCACTGACTTGTGAAGCCCATGCCTTTGACGTGGACTGACCACTCATTACTCTTCACCTCCTCTACTGCACTGACTTGTGAAGCCCACGCCTTTGACGTGGACTGACCACTCATTACTCTTCACCACCTTTACTGCACTGACTTGTGAAGCCCATGTCTTTGACGTGGACTGACCACTTATTAATCTTCTCCACCTCTACTGCACTGACTTGTGAAGCCCATGCCTTGACGTGGACTGACCACTCATTAATCTTCACTACCTCTACTGCACTGACTTGTGAAGCCCATGCCTTTGACGTGGACTGACCACTCATTACTCTCGACCACCTCTACTGCACTGACTTGTGAAGCCCATGCCTTTGACGTGGACTGACCACTCATTAATCTTCACCACCTCTACTGCACTGACTTGTGAAGCCCATGCCTTTGACGTGGACTGACCTCTCATTAATCTTCACCACCTCTACTGCGCTGACTTGTGAAGCCCATGCCTTGACGTGGACTGACCACTCATTACTCTTCATCACCTCTACTGCACTGACTTGTGAAGCCCATGCCTTTGACGTGGACTGACCACTCATTAATCTTCACCACCTCTACTGCACTGACTTGTGAAGCCCATGCCTTTGACGTGGACTGACCTCTCATTATTCTTCACCACCTCTACTGCACTGACTTGTGAAGCCCATACCTTGACGTGGACTGACCACTCATTACTCTTCACCACCTCTACTGCACTGACTTGTGAAGCCCATGCCTTTGACGTGGACTGACCACTCATTAATCTTCACCACCTCTACTGCACTGACTTGTGAAGCCCATGCCTTTGACGTGGACTGACCACTCATTAATCTTCACCACCTCTACTGCACTGACTTGTGAAGCCCATGCCTTTGACGTGGACTGACCACTCATTAATCTTCACCACCTCTACTGCACTGACTTGTGAAGCCCATGCCTTTGACGTGGACTGACCACTCATTAATCTTCACCACCTCTACTGCACTGACTTGTGAAGCCCATGCCTTTGACGTGGACTGACCACTCATTAATCTCCACCACCTCTACTGCACTGACTTGTGAAGCCCATGCCTTTGACGTGGACTGACCTCTCATTACTCTTCACCACCTCTACTGCCCTGACTTGTGAAGCCCATGCCTTTGACGTGGACTGACCACTCATAAATCTTCACCACCTCTACTGCACTGACTTGTGAAGCCCATGCCTTTGACATGGACTGACCACTCATTACTCTTCACCATCTCTACTGCACTGACTTGTGAAGCCCATGCCTTGACGTGGACTGACCACTCATTAATCTTCACCACCTCTACTGCAGTAACTTGTGAAGCCCATGCCTTGACGTGGACTGACCACTCATTAATCTTCACCACCTCTGCTACACTGACTTGTGAAGCCCATGCCTTTGACGTGGACTGACCACTCATTAATTTTCACCACCTCTACTGCACTGACTTGTGAAGCCCATGCCTTTGACATGGACTGACCACTCATTACTCTTCACCATCTCTACTGCACTGACTTGTGAAGCCCATGCCTTGACGTGGACTGACCACTCATTAATCTTCACCACCTCTACTGCAGTAACTTGTGAAGCCCATGCCTTGACGTGGACTGACCACTCATTACTCTTCACCACCTCTACTGCACTAACTTGTGAAGCCCATGCCTTTGACGTGGACTGACCTCTCATTATTCTCGACCACCTCTACTGCACTGACTTGTGAAGCCCATGCCTTTGACGTGGACTGACCACTCATTACTTTTCAGCACCTCTACTGCACTGACTTGTGAAGCCCATGCCTTTGACATGGACTGACCTCTCATTACTCTTCACCACCTCTACTGCACTGACTTGTGAAGCCCATGCCTTTGATCTGGACTGACCACTCATTACTCTTCACCACCTCTACTGCACTGACTTGTGAAGCCCATGCCTTTGACGTGGACTGACCACTCATTAATCTTCCCCACCTCTACTGCACTGACTTGTGAAGCCCATGCCTTTGACGTGGACTGACCACTCATTAATCTTCACCACCTCTACTGCACTGACTTGTGAAGCCCATGCCTTTGACGTGGACTGACCTATCATTACTCTTCACCACCTCTACTGCACTGACTTGTGAAGCCCATGCCTTTGACGTGGACTGACCTCTCATTACTCTTCACCACCTCTACTGCACTGACTTGTGAAGCCCATGCCTTGACGTGGACTGACCACTCATTAATCTTCACCACCTCTACTGCACTGACTTGTGAAGCCCATGCCTTTGACATGGACTGACCTCTCATTACTCTTCACCACCTCTACTGCACTGACTTGTGAAGCCCATGCCTATGACGTGGACTGACCTCTCATTAATCTTCACCACATCTACTGCACTGACTTGTGACGGCCATGCCTATGACGTGGACTGACCTCTCATTAATCTTCACCACCTCTACTGCACTGACTTGTGAAGCCCATGCCTTTGACGTGGGGTGACCACTCATTACTCTTCACCACCTCTACTGCACTGACTTGTGAAGCCCATGCCTTTGACGTGGACTGACCACTCATTACTCTTCACCACCTCTACTGCACTGACTTGTGAAGCCCATGCCTTTGACGTGGACTGACCACTCATTAATCTTCACCACCTCTACTGCACTGACTTGTGAAGCCCATACCTTTGATGTGGACTGACCACTCATTACTCTTCACCACCTCTACTGCACTAACTTGTGAAGCCCATGCCTTTGACTCGGACTGACCACTCATTACTCTTCAGCACCTCTACTGCACGGACTTGTGAAGCCCATGCCTTTGACGTGGACTGACCACTCATTACTCTTCACCACCTCTACTGCACTAACTTGTGAAGCCCATGCCTTTGACGTGGACTGACCTCTCATTATTCTTGACCACCTCTACTGCACTGACTTGTGAAGCCCATGCCTTTGACGTGGACTGACCACTCATTACTCTTCAGCACCTCTACTGCACTGACTTGTGAAGCCCATGCCTTTGACGTGGACTGACCACTCATTACTCTCGGCCACCTCTACTGCACTGACTTGTGAAGCCCATGCCTTTGACGTGGATTGACCTCTCATTACTCTTCACCACCTCTACTGCACTGACTTGTGAAGCCCATGCCTTTGACGTGGACTGACCACTCATTACTCTTCACCTCCTCTACTGCACTGACTTGTGAAGCCCACGCCTTTGACGTGGACTGACCACTCATTACTCTTCACCACCTCTACTGCACTGACTTGTGAAGCCCATGTCTTTGACGTGGACGACCACTCATTAATCTTCTCCACCTCTACTGCACTGACTTGCGAAGCCCATGCCTTGACGTGGACTGACCACTCATTAATCTTCACCACCTCTACTGCACTGACTTGTGAAGCTCATGCCTTTGACGTGGACTGACCACTCATTACTCTCGACCACCTCTACTGCACTGACTTGTGAAGCCCATGCCTTTGACGAGGACTGACCACTCATTAATCGTCACCACCTCTACTGCACTGACTTGTGAAGCCCATGCCTTTGACGTGGACTGACCACTCATTAATCTTCACCACCTCTACTGCACTGACTTGTAAAGCCCATGCCTTTGACGTGGACTGACCACTCATTAATCTTCACCACGTCTACTGCACTAACTTGTGAAGCCCATGCCTTTGACGTGGACTGACCACTCATTACTCTCGACCACCTCTACTGCACTGACTTGTGAAGCCCATGCCTTTGACGTGGACTGACCACTCATTAATCTTAACCACCTCTACTGCACTGACTTGTGAAGCCCATGCCTTTGACGTGGACTGACCACTCATTAATCTTCACCACCTCTACTGCACTGACTTGTGAAGCCCATGCCTTTGACGTGGACTGACCACTCATTACTCTCGACCACCTCTACTGCACTGACTTGTGAAGCCCATGCCTTTGACGTGGACTGACCTCTCATTACTCTTCACCACCTCTACTGCACTGACTTGTGAAGCCCATGCCTTGACGTGGACTGACCACTCATTAATCTTCACCACCTCTACTGCACTGACTTGTGAAGCCCATGCCTTGACGTGGACTGACCACTCATTAATCTTCACCACCTCTACTGCACTGACTTGTGAAGCCCATGCCTTGACGTGGACTGACCACTCATTACTCTTCACCACCTCTACTGCACTGACTTGTGAGGCCCATGCCTTTGACGTGGACTGACCACTCATTTATCTTCACTACCTCTACTGCACTAACGTGTGAAGCCCATGCCTTTGACATGGACTGACCACTCATTAATCTTCACCACCTCTACTGCACTGACTTGTGAAGCCCATGCCTTTGACGTGGACTGACCACTCATTAATCTTCACCACCTCTACTGCACTGACTTGTGAAGCCCATTCCTTTGACGTGGACTGACCACTCATTAATCTCCACCACCTCTGCTGCACTGACTTGTGAAGCCCATGCCTTTGACGTGGACTGACCACTCATTAATCTTCACCACCTCTACTGCACTGACTTGTGAAGTCCATGCCTTTGATGTGGACTGACCACTCATTAATCTTCACCACCTCTACTGCACTGACTTGTGAAGCCCATGCCTTTGACGTGGACTGACCACTCATTAATCTTCACCACCTCTACTGCACTGACTTGTGAAGTCCATGCCTTTGACGTGGACTGACCACTCATTAATCTCCACCACCTCTACTGCACTGACTTGTGAAGCCCATGCCTTTGACGTGGACTGACCTCTCATTAATCTTCACCACCTCTACTGCACTGACTTGTAAAGCGCATGCCTTTGAAGTGGACTGACCACTCATTAATCTTCACCACCTCTACTGCACTGACTTGTGAAGCTCGTGCCTTTGACGTGGACTGACCTCTCATTAATCTTCACCACCTCTACTGCACTGACTTGTGAAGCCCATGCCTTTGACGTGGACTGACCTCTCATTACTCTTCACCACCTCTACTGCACTGACTTGTGAAGCCCATGCCTTTGACGTGGACTGACCACTCATTAATCTTCACCACCTCTACTGCACTGACTTGTAAAGCCCATGCCTTTGACGTGGACTGACCACTCTTTACTCTTCACCACCTCTACTGCACGGACTTGTGAACCCCATGCCTTTACGTGGACTGACCACTCATTAATCTTCACCACCTCTACTACACTGACTTGTGAAGCCCATGCCTTTGACGTGGACTGACCACTCATTAATCTTCACCACCTCTACTGCACTGACTTGTGAAGCCCATGCCTTTGACGTGGACTGACCTCTTATTACTCTTCACCACCTCTACTGCACTGACTTGTGAAGCCCATGCCTTTGACGTGGACTGACCACTCATTAATCTTCACCACCTCTACGGCACTGACTTGTGAAGCCCATGCCTTTGACGTGGACTGACCACTCATTAATCTTCACCACCTCTACTGCAGTGACTTGTAAAGCCCATGCCTTTGAAGTGGACTGACCACTCATTAATCTTCACCACCTCTACGGCACTGACTTGTGAAGCCCATGCCTTTGACGTGGACTGACCACTCATTACTCTTCACCACCTCTACTGCACTGACTTGTAAAGCCCATGCCTTTGACGTGGACTGACCACTCTTTACTCTTCACCACCTCTACTGCACGGACTTGTGAACCCCATGCCTTGACGTGGACTGACCACTCATTAATCTTCACCACCTCTACTACACTGACTTGTGAAGCCCATGCCTTTGACGTGGACTGACCACTCATTAATCTTCACCACCTCTACTGTACTGACTTGTGAAGCCAATGCCTTGACGTGGACTGACCACTCATTAATCTTCATCACCTCTACTGCACTGACTTGTGAAGCCCATGCCTTTGACGTGGACTGACCACTCATTAATCTTCACCACCTCTACTGCACTGACTTGTGAAGCCCATGCCTTTGACGTGGACTGACCACTCATTACTCTTCACCACCTCTACTGCACTGACTTGTGAAGCCCATGCCTTTGACGTGGACTGACCACTCATTACTCTTCACCACCTCTACTGCACTGACTTGTGAAGCACATGCCTTTGACGTGGACTGACCACTCATTAATCTTCACCACCTCTACTGCACTGACTTGTGAAGCCCATGCCTTTGACGTGGACTGACCACTCATTAATTTTCACCACCTCTATTGCAGTAACTTGTGAAGCCCATGCCTTGACGTGGACTGACCACTCATTAATCTTCACCACCTCTACTACACTGACTTGTGAAGCCCATGCCTTTGACGTGGACTGACCACTCATTACTCTTCACCATCTCTACTGCACTAACTTGTGAAGCCCATGCCTTTGACGTGGACTGACCACTCATTACTCTTCACCACCTCTACTGCACTAACTTGTGAAGCCCATGCCTTTGACGTGGACTGACCTCTCATTATTCTCGACCACCTCTACTGCACTGACTTGTGAAGCCCATGCCTTTGACGTGGACTGACCACTCATTACTCTTCAGCACCTCTACTGCACTGACTTGTGAAGCCCATGCCTTTGACATGGACTGACCTCTCATTACTCTTCACCACCTCTACTGCACTGACTTGTGAAGCCCATGCCTTTGATGTGGACTGACCACTCATTACTCTTCACCACCTCTACTGCACTGACTTGTGAAGCCCATGCCTTTGACGTGGACTGACCACTCATTAATCTTCCCCACCTCTACTGCACTGACTTGTGAAGCCCATGCCTTTGACGTGGACTGACTACTCATTAATCTTCACCACCTCTACTGCACTGACTTTTGAAGCCCATGCCTTTGACGTGGACTGACCTATCATTACTCTTCACCACCTCTACTGCACTGACTTGTGAAGCCCATGCCTTTGATGTGGACTGACCACTCATTACTCTTCACCACCTCTACTGCACTGACTTGTGAAGCCCATGCCTTTGACGTGGACTGACCTCTCATTAATCTTCACAACATCTACTGCACTGACTTGTGAAGGCCATGCCTTTGACGTGGACTGACCACTCATTAATCTTCACCACCTCTACTGCACTGACTTGTGAAGCCCATGCCTTTGACGTGGGGTGACCACTCATTACTCTTCACCACCTCTACTGCACTGATTTGTGAAGCCCATGCCTTTGACGTGGACTGACCACTCATTACTCTTCACCACCTCTACTGCACTGACTTGTGAAGCCCATGCCTTTGACGTGGACTGACCACTCATTAATCTTCACCACCTCTACTGCACTGACTTGTGAAGCCCATGCCTTTGACCTGGACTGACCACTCATTAATCTTCACCACCTCTACTGCACTGACTTGTGAAGCCCATGCCTTTGACGTGGACTGACCACTCATTACTCTCGACCACCTCTACTGCACTGACTTGTGAGGCCCATGCCTTTGACGTGGACTGACCACTCATTACTCTCGACCACCTCTACTGCACTGACTTGTGAAGCCCATGCCTTTGACGTGGACTGACCACTCATTAATCTTCACCACCTCTACTGCACTGACTTGTGAAGCCCATGCCTTTGACGTGGACTGACCTCTCATTAATCTTCACCACCTCTACTGCGCTGACTTGTGAAGCCCATGCCTTGACGTGGACTGACCACTCATTACTCTTCACCACCTCTACTGCACTGACTTGTGAAGCCCATGCCTTTGACGTGGACTGACCACTCATTAATCTTCACCACCTCTACTGCACTGACTTGTGAAGCCCATGCCTTTGACGTGGACTGACCTCTCATTATTCTTCACCACCTCTACTGCACTGACTTGTGAAGCCCATACCTTGACGTGGACTGACCACTCATTACTCTTCACCACCTCTACTGCACTGACTTGTGAAGCCCATGCCTTTGACGTGGACTGACCACTCATTACTCTTCACCACCTCTACTGCACTGACTTGTGAAGCACATGCCTTTGACGTGGACTGACCACTCATTAATCTTCACCACCTCTACTGCACTGACTTGTGAAGCCCATGCCTTTGACGTGGACTGACCACTCATTAATTTTCACCACCTCTATTGCAGTAACTTGTGAAGCCCATGCCTTGACGTGGACTGACCACTCATTAATCTTCACCACCTCTACTACACTGACTTGTGAAGCCCATGCCTTTGACGTGGACTGACCACTCATTACTCTTCACCATCTCTACTGCACTAACTTGTGAAGCCCATGCCTTTGACGTGGACTGACCACTCATTACTCTTCACCACCTCTACTGCACTAACTTGTGAAGCCCATGCCTTTGACGTGGACTGACCTCTCATTATTCTCGACCACCTCTACTGCACTGACTTGTGAAGCCCATGCCTTTGACGTGGACTGACCACTCATTACTCTTCAGCACCTCTACTGCACTGACTTGTGAAGCCCATGCCTTTGACATGGACTGACCTCTCATTACTCTTCACCACCTCTACTGCACTGACTTGTGAAGCCCATGCCTTTGATGTGGACTGACCACTCATTACTCTTCACCACCTCTACTGCACTGACTTGTGAAGCCCATGCCTTTGACGTGGACTGACCACTCATTAATCTTCCCCACCTCTACTGCACTGACTTGTGAAGCCCATGCCTTTGACGTGGACTGACTACTCATTAATCTTCACCACCTCTACTGCACTGACTTTTGAAGCCCATGCCTTTGACGTGGACTGACCTATCATTACTCTTCACCACCTCTACTGCACTGACTTGTGAAGCCCATGCCTTTGATGTGGACTGACCACTCATTACTCTTCACCACCTCTACTGCACTGACTTGTGAAGCCCATGCCTTTGACGTGGACTGACCTCTCATTAATCTTCACAACATCTACTGCACTGACTTGTGAAGGCCATGCCTTTGACGTGGACTGACCACTCATTAATCTTCACCACCTCTACTGCACTGACTTGTGAAGCCCATGCCTTTGACGTGGGGTGACCACTCATTACTCTTCACCACCTCTACTGCACTGATTTGTGAAGCCCATGCCTTTGACGTGGACTGACCACTCATTACTCTTCACCACCTCTACTGCACTGACTTGTGAAGCCCATGCCTTTGACGTGGACTGACCACTCATTAATCTTCACCACCTCTACTGCACTGACTTGTGAAGCCCATGCCTTTGACCTGGACTGACCACTCATTAATCTTCACCACCTCTACTGCACTGACTTGTGAAGCCCATGCCTTTGACGTGGACTGACCACTCATTACTCTCGACCACCTCTACTGCACTGACTTGTGAAGCCCATGCCTTTGACGTGGACTGACCACTCATTACTCTCGACCACCTCTACTGCACTGACTTGTGAAGCCCATGCCTTTGACGTGGACTGACCACTCATTAATCTTCACCACCTCTACTGCACTGACTTGTGAAGCCCATGCCTTTGACGTGGACTGACCTCTCATTAATCTTCACCACCTCTACTGCGCTGACTTGTGAAGCCCATGCCTTGACATGGACTGACCACTCATTACTCTTCACCACCTCTACTGCACTGACTTGTGAAGCCCATGCCTTTGACGTGGACTGACCACTCATTAATCTTCACCACCTCTACTGCACTGACTTGTGAAGCCCATGCCTTTGACGTGGACTGACCTCTCATTATTCTTCACCACCTCTACTGCACTGACTTGTGAAGCCCATACCTTGACGTGGACTGACCACTCATTACTCTTCACCACCTCTACTGCACTGACTTGTGAAGCCCATGCCTTTGACGTGGACTGACCACTCATTAATCTTCACCACCTCTACTGCACTGACTTGTGAAGCCCATGCCTTTGACGTGGACTGACCACTCATTAATCTTCACCACCTCTACTGCACTGACTTGTAAAGCCCATGCCTTTGACGTGGACTGACCACTCATTAATCTTCACCACCTCTACTGCACTGACTTGTGAAGCCCATGCCTTTGACGTGGACTGACCACTCATTAATCTTCACCAGCTCTACTGCACTGACTTGTGAAGCCCATGCCTTTGACGTGGACTGACCACTCATTAATCTTCACTACCTCTACTGCACTAACGTGTGAAGCCCATGCCTTTGACATGGACTGACCACTCATTAATCTTCACCACCTCTACTGCACTGACTTGTGAAGCCCATGCCTTTGACGTGGACTGACCATTAATTACTCTTCACCACCTCTACTGCACTGACTTATGAAGCCCATGCCTTTGACGTGGACTGACCACTCATTAATCTTCACCACCTCTACTGCACTGACTTGTGAAGCCCATGCCTTTGACGTGGACTGACCACTCATTAATCTTCACCACCTCTACTGCACTGACTTGTGAAGCCCATGCCTTTGACGTGGACTGACCACTCATTAATCTTCACCACCTCTACTGCACTGACTTGTGAAGCCCATGCCTTTGACGTGGACTGACCACTCATTAATCTTCACCACCTCTACTGCACTGACTTGTGAAGCCCATGCCTTTGACGTGGACTGACCACTCATTAATCTTCACCACCTCTACTGTACTGACTTGTGAAGCCCATGCCTTTGACGTGGACTGACCACTCATTAATCTCCACCACCTCTACTGCACTGACTTGTGAAGCCCATGCCTTTGACGTGGACTGACCTCTCATTACTCTTCACCACCTCTACTGCCCTGACTTGTGAAGCCCATGCCTTTGACGTGGACTGACCACTCATAAATCTTCACCACCTCTACTGCACTGACTTGTGAAGCCCATGCCTTTGACATGGACTGACCACTCATTACTCTTCACCATCTCTACTGCACTGACTTGTGAAGCCCATGCCTTGACGTGGACTGACCACTCATTAATCTTCACCACCTCTACTGCAGTAACTTGTGAAGCCCATGCCTTGACGTGGACTGACCACTCATTAATCTTCATCACCTCTGCTACACTGACTTGTGAAGCCCATGCCTTTGACGTGGACTGACCACTCATTAATTTTCACCACCTCTACTGCACTGACTTGTGAAGCCCATGCCTTTGACATGGACTGACCACTCATTACTCTTCACCATCTCTACTGCACTGACTTGTGAAGCCCATGCCTTGACGTGGACTGACCACTCATTAATCTTCACCACCTCTACTGCAGTAACTTGTGAAGCCCATGCCTTGACGTGGACTGGCCACTCATTACTCTTCACCACCTCTACTGCACTAACTTGTGAAGCCCATGCCTTTGACGTGGACTGACCTCTCATTATTCTCGACCACCTCTACTGCACTGACTTGTGAAGCCCATGCCTTTGACGTGGACTGACCACTCATTACTTTTCAGCACCTCTACTGCACTGACTTGTGAAGCCCATGCCTTTGACATGGACTGACCTCTCATTACTCTTCACCACCTCTACTGCACTGACTTGTGAAGCCCATGCCTTTGATGTGGACTGACCACTCATTACTCTTCACCACCTCTACTGCACTGACTTGTGAAGCCCATGCCTTTGACGTGGACTGACCACTCATTAATCTTCCCCACCTCTACTGCACTGACTTGTGAAGCCCATGCCTTTGACGTGGACTGACCACTCATTAATCTTCACCACCTCTACTGCACTGACTTGTGAAGCCCATGCCTTTGACGTGGACTGACCTATCATTACTCTTCACCACCTCTACTGCACTGACTTGTGAAGCCCATGCCTTTGACGTGGACTGACCTCTCATTACTCTTCACCACCTCTACTGCACTGACTTGTGAAGCCCATGCCTTGACGTGGACTGACCACTCATTAATCTTCACCACCTCTACTGCACTGACTTGTGAAGCCCATGCCTTTGACATGGACTGACCTCTCATTACTCTTCACCACCTCTACTGCACTGACTTGTGAAGCCCATGCCTATGACGTGGACTGACCTCTCATTAATCTTCACCACATCTACTGCACTGACTTGTGACGGCCATGCCTATGACGTGGACTGACCTCTCATTAATCTTCACCACCTCTACTGCATTGACTTGTGAAGCCCATGCCTTTGACGTGGGGTGACCACTCATTACTCTTCACCACCTCTACTGCACTGACTTGTGAAGCCCATGCCTTTGACGTGGACTGACCACTCATTACTCTTCACCACCTCTACTGCACTGACTTGTGAAGCCCATGCCTTTGACGTGGACTGACCACTCATTAATCTTCACCACCTCTACTGCACTGACTTGTGAAGCCCATGCCTTTGATGTGGACTGACCACTCATTACTCTTCACCACCTCTACTGCACTAACTTGTGAAGCCCATGCCTTTGACTCGGACTGACCACTCATTACTCTTCAGCACCTCTACTGCACGGTCTTGTGAAGCCCATGCCTTTGACGTGGACTGACCACTCATTACTCTTCACCACCTCTACTGCACTAACTTGTGAAGCCCATGCCTTTGACGTGGACTGACCTCTCATTATTCTTGACCACCTCTACTGCACTGACTTGTGAAGCCCATGCCTTTGACGTGGACTGACCACTCATTACTCTTCAGCACCTCTACTGCACTGACTTGTGAAGCCCATGCCTTTGACGTGGACTGACCACTCATTACTCTCGACCACCTCTACTGCACTGACTTGTGAAGCCCATGCCTTTGGCGTGGACTGACCACTCATTACTCTTCACCACCTCTACTGCACTGACTTGTGAAGCCCATGCCTTTGACGTGGACTGACCACTCTTTACTCTTCACCACCTCTACTGCACGGACTTGTGAACCCCATGCCTTGACGTGGACTGACCACTCATTAATCTTCACCACCTCTTCTGCACTGACTTGTGAAGCCCATGCCTTTGACGTGGACTGACCACTCATTAATCTTCACCACCTCTACTGCACTGACTTGTGAAGCCCATGCCTTTGACGTGGACTGACCACTCATTAATCTTCACCACCTCTACTGCACTGACTTGTGAAGCCCATTCCTTTGACGTGGACTGACCACTCATTAATCTTCACCACCTCTGCTGCACTGACTTGTGAAGCCCATGCCTTTGACGTGGACTGACCACTCATTAATCTTCACCACCTCTACTGCACTGACTTGTGAAGCCCATGCCTTTGACGTGGACTGACCTCTCATTAATCTTCACCACATCTACTGCACTGACTTGTGAAGCCCATGCCTTTGACGTGGACTGACCACTCATTACTCTTCACCACCTCTACTGCACTTACTTGTGAAGCCCATGCCTTTGACGTGGACTGACCACTCATTACTCTTCAGCACCTCTACTGCACTGACTTGTAAAGCCCATGCCTTTGACGTGGACTGACCACTCATTAATCTTCACCACCTTTACTGCACTGACTTGTGAAGCCCATGCCTTGACGTGGACTGACCACTCATTAATCTCCACCACCTCTACTGCACTGACTTGTGAAGCCCATGCCTTTGACGTGGACTCACCACTCATTAATCTTCCCCACCTCTACTGCACTGACTTGTGAAGCCCATGCCTTTGACCTGGACTGACCACTCATTAATCTTCACCACCTCTACTGCACTGACTTGTGAAGCCCATGCCTTTGACGTGGACTGACCACTCATTACTCTCGACCACCTCTACTGCACTGACTTGTGAAGCCCATGCCTTTGACGTGGACTGACCACTCATTAATCTTCACCACCTCTACTGCACTGACTTGTGAAGCCCATGCCTTTGACGTGGACTGACCTCTCATTAATCTTCACCACCTCTACTGCACTGACTTGTAAAGCGCATGCCTTTGAAGTGGACTGACCACTCATTAATCTTCACCACCTCTACTGCACTGACTTGTAAAGCCCATGCCTTTGACGTGGACTGACCACTCATTAATCTTCACCACCTCTACTGCACTGACTTGTGAAGCCCATGCCTTTGACGTGGACTGACCTATCATTACTCTTCACCACCTCTACTGCACTGACTTGTGAAGCCCATGCCTTTGACGTGGACTGACCACTCATTACTCTTCACCACCTCTACTGCACTGAATTGTGAAGCCCATGCCTTTGACGTGGACTGACCTCTCATTAATCTTCATCACATCTACTGCACTGACTTGTGAAGGCCATGCCTTTGACGTGGACTGACCACTCATTAATCTTCACCACCTCTACTGCAGTGACTTGTGAAGCCCATGCCTTTGACGTGGACTGACCTCTCATTAATCTTCACCACATCTACTGCACTGACTTGTGAAGGCCATGCCTTTGACGTGGACTGACCACTCATTAATCTTCACCACCTCTACTACACTGACTTGTGAAGCCCATGCCTTTGACGTGGGGTGACCACTCATTACTCTTCACCACCTCTACTGCACTGGCTTGTGAAGCCCATGCCTTTGACGTGGACTGACCACTCAGTACTCTTCACCACCTCTACTGCACTTACTTGTGAAGCCCATGCCTTTGACGTGGACTGACCACTCATTAATCTTCACCACCTTTACTGCACTGACTTGTGAAGCCCATGCCTTTGACCTGGACTGACCACTCATTAATCTTCACCACCTCTACTGCACTGACTTGTGAAGCCCATGCCTTTGACGTGGACTGACCACTCATTACTCTCGACCACCTCTACTGCACTGACTTGTGAAGCCCATGCCTTTGACGTGGACTGACCACTCATTAATCTTCACCACCTCTACTGCACTGACTTGTGAAGCCCATGCCTTTGACGTGGACTGACCTCTCATTAATCTTCACCACCTCTACTGCACTGACTTGTAAAGCGCATGCCTTTGAAGTGGACTGACCACTCATTAATCTTCACCACCTCTACTGCACTGACTTGTAAAGCCCATGCCTTTGACGTGGACTGACCACTCATTAATCTTCACCACCTCTACGGCACTGACTTGTGAAGCCCATGCCTTTGACGTGGACTGACCACTCATTAATCTTCACCACCTCTACTGCACTGACTTGTAAAGCCCATGCCTTTGAAGTGGACTGACCACTCATTAATCTTCACCACCTCTACGGCACTGACTTGTGAAGCCCATGCCTTTGACGTGGACTGACCACTCATTACTCTTCACCACCTCTACTGCACTGACTTGTAAAGCCCATGCCTTTGATGTGAACTGACCACTCATTACTCTTCACCACCTCTACTGCACTGACTTGTGAAGCCCATGCCTTTGACGTGGACTGACCACTCATTAATCTTCACCACCTCTACTGCACTGACTTGTGAAGCCCATGCCTTTGACGTGGACTGACCTATCATTACTCTTCACCACCTCTACTGCACTGACTTGTGAAGCCCATGCATTTGACGTGGACTGACCACTCATTACTCTTCACCACCTCTTCTGCACTGACTTGTGAAGCCCATGCCTTTGACGTGGACTGACCACTCATTAATCTTCACCACCTCTACTGCACTGACTTGTGAAGCCCATGCCTTTGACGTGGACTGACCTCTCATTAATCTTCACCACATCTACTGCACTGACTTGTGAAGCCCATGCCTTTGACGTGGACTGACCACTCATTACTCTTCACCACCTCTACTGCACTTACTTGTGAAGCCCATGCCTTTGACGTGGACTGACCACTCATTACTCTTCAGCACCTCTACTGCACTGACTTGTAAAGCCCATGCCTTTGACGTGGACTGACGACTCATTAATCTTCACCACCTTTACTGCACTGACTTGTGAAGCCCATGCCTTGACGTGGACTGACCACTCATTAATCTCCACCACCTCTACTGCACTGACTTGTGAAGCCCATGCCTTTGACGTGGACTCACCACTCATTAATCTTCCCCACCTCTACTGCACTGACTTGTGAAGCCCATGCCTTTGACCTGGACTGACCACTCATTAATCTTCACCACCTCTACTGCACTGACTTGTGAAGCCCATGCCTTTGACGTGGACTGACCACTCATTACTCTCGACCACCTCTACTGCACTGACTTGTGAAGCCCATGCCTTTGACGTGGACTGACCACTCATTAATCTTCACCACCTCTACTGCACTGACTTGTGAAGCCCATGCCTTTGACGTGGACTGACCTCTCATTAATCTTCACCACCTCTACTGCACTGACTTGTAAAGCGCATGCCTTTGAAGTGGACTGACCACTCATTAATCTTCACCACCTCTACTGCACTGACTTGTAAAGCCCATGCCTTTGACGTGGACTGACCACTCATTAATCTTCACCACCTCTACTGCACTGACTTGTGAAGCCCATGCCTTTGACGTGGACTGACCTATCATTACTCTTCACCACCTCTACTGCACTGACTTGTGAAGCCCATGCCTTTGACGTGGACTGACCACTCATTACTCTTCACCACCTCTACTGCACTGACTTGTGAAGCCCATGCCTTTGACGTGGACTGACCTCTCATTAATCTTCACCACATCTACTGCACTGACTTGTGAAGGCCATGCCTTTGACGTGGACTGACCACTCATTAATCTTCACCACCTCTACTGCAGTGACTTGTGAAGCCCATGCCTTTGACGTGGACTGACCTCTCATTAATCTTCACCACATCTACTGCACTGACTTGTGAAGGCCATGCCTTTGACGTGGACTGACCACTCATTAATCTTCACCACCTCTACTACACTGACTTGTGAAGCCCATGCCTTTGACGTGGGGTGACCACTCATTACTCTTCACCACCTCTACTGCACTGGCTTGTGAAGCCCATGCCTTTGACGTGGACTGACCACTCATTACTCTTCACCACCTCTACTGCACTTACTTGTGAAGCCCATGCCTTTGACGTGGACTGACCACTCATTAATCTTCACCACCTTTACTGCACTGACTTGTGAAGCCCATGCCTTTGACCTGGACTGACCACTCATTAATCTTCACCACCTCTACTGCACTGACTTGTGAAGCCCATGCCTTTGACGTGGACTGACCACTCATTACTCTCGACCACCTCTACTGCACTGACTTGTGAAGCCCATGCCTTTGACGTGGACTGACCACTCATTAATCTTCACCACCTCTACTGCACTGACTTGTGAAGCCCATGCCTTTGACGTGGACTGACCTCTCATTAATCTTCACCACCTCTACTGCACTGACTTGTGAAGCCCATGCATTTGACGTGGACTGACCACTCATTACTCTTCACCACCTCTACTGCACTGACTTGTGAAGCCCATGCCTTTGGCATGGACTGACCACTCATTACTCTTCACCACCTCTACTGCACTGACTTGTGAAGCCCATGCCTTTGACGTGGACTGACCACTCTTTACTCTTCACCACCTCTACTGCACGGACTTGTGAACCCCATGCCTTGACGTGGACTGACCACTCATTAATCTTCACCACCTCTTCTGCACTGACTTGTGAAGCCCATGCCTTTGACGTGGACTGACCACTCATTAATCTTCACCACCTCTACTGCACTGACTTGTGAAGCCCATGCCTTTGACGTGGACTGACCACTCATTAATCTTCACCACCTCTACTGCACTGACTTGTGAAGCCCATTCCTTTGACGTGGACTGACCACTCATTAATCTTCACCACCTCTGCTGCACTGACTTGTGAAGCCCATGCCTTTGACGTGGACTGACCACTCATTAATCTTCACCACCTCTACTGCACTGACTTGTGAAGCCCATGCCTTTGACGTGGACTGACCTCTCATTAATCTTCACCACATCTACTGCACTGACTTGTGAAGCCCATGCCTTTGACGTGGACTGACCACTCATTACTCTTCACCACCTCTACTGCACTTACTTGTGAAGCCCATGCCTTTGACGTGGACTGACCACTCATTACTCTTCAGCACCTCTACTGCACTGACTTGTAAAGCCCATGCCTTTGACGTGGACTGACGACTCATTAATCTTCACCACCTTTACTGCACTGACTTGTGAAGCCCATGCCTTGACGTGGACTGACCACTCATTAATCTCCACCACCTCTACTGCACTGACTTGTGAAGCCCATGCCTTTGACGTGGACTCACCACTCATTAATCTTCCCCACCTCTACTGCACTGACTTGTGAAGCCCATGCCTTTGACCTGGACTGACCACTCATTAATCTTCACCACCTCTACTGCACTGACTTGTGAAGCCCATGCCTTTGACGTGGACTGACCACTCATTACTCTCGACCACCTCTACTGCACTGACTTGTGAAGCCCATGCCTTTGACGTGGACTGACCACTCATTAATCTTCACCACCTCTACTGCACTGACTTGTGAAGCCCATGCCTTTGACGTGGACTGACCTCTCATTAATCTTCACCACCTCTACTGCACTGACTTGTAAAGCGCATGCCTTTGAAGTGGACTGACCACTCATTAATCTTCACCACCTCTACTGCACTGACTTGTAAAGCCCATGCCTTTGACGTGGACTGACCACTCATTAATCTTCACCACCTCTACTGCACTGACTTGTGAAGCCCATGCCTTTGACGTGGACTGACCTATCATTACTCTTCACCACCTCTACTGCACTGACTTGTGAAGCCCATGCCTTTGACGTGGACTGACCACTCATTACTCTTCACCACCTCTACTGCACTGACTTGTGAAGCCCATGCCTTTGACGTGGACTGACCTCTCATTAATCTTCACCACATCTACTGCACTGACTTGTGAAGGCCATGCCTTTGACGTGGACTGACCACTCATTAATCTTCACCACCTCTACTGCAGTGACTTGTGAAGCCCATGCCTTTGACGTGGACTGACCTCTCATTAATCTTCACCACATCTACTGCACTGACTTGTGAAGGCCATGCCTTTGACGTGGACTGACCACTCATTAATCTTCACCACCTCTACTACACTGACTTGTGAAGCCCATGCCTTTGACGTGGGGTGACCACTCATTACTCTTCACCACCTCTACTGCACTGGCTTGTGAAGCCCATGCCTTTGACGTGGACTGACCACTCATTACTCTTCACCACCTCTACTGCACTTACTTGTGAAGCCCATGCCTTTGACGTGGACTGACCACTCATTAATCTTCACCACCTTTACTGCACTGACTTGTGAAGCCCATGCCTTTGACCTGGACTGACCACTCATTAATCTTCACCACCTCTACTGCACTGACTTGTGAAGCCCATGCCTTTGACGTGGACTGACCACTCATTACTCTCGACCACCTCTACTGCACTGACTTGTGAAGCCCATGCCTTTGACGTGGACTGACCACTCATTAATCTTCACCACCTCTACTGCACTGACTTGTGAAGCCCATGCCTTTGACGTGGACTGACCTCTCATTAATCTTCACCACCTCTACTGCACTGACTTGTAAAGCGCATGCCTTTGAAGTGGACTGACCACTCATTAATCTTCACCACCTCTACTGCACTGACTTGTAAAGCCCATGCCTTTGACGTGGACTGACCACTCATTAATCTTCACCACCTCTACGGCACTGACTTGTGAAGCCCATGCCTTTGACGTGGACTGACCACTCATTAATCTTCACCACCTCTACTGCACTGACTTGTGAAGCCCATGCCTTTGAAGTGGACTGACCACTCATTAATCTTCACCACCTCTACTGCACTAACTTGTGAAGCCCATGCCTTTGACGTGGACTGACCTCTCATTATTCTCGACCACCTCTACTGCACTGACTTGTGAAGCCCATGCCTTTGACGTGGACTGACCACTCTTTACTCTTCACCACCTCTACTGCACGGACTTGTGAACCCCATGCCTTGACGTGGACTGACCACTCATTAATCTTCACCACCTCTACTACACTGACTTGTGAAGCCCATGCCTTTGACGTGGACTGACCACTCATTAATCTTCACCACCTCTACTGTAATGACTTGTGAAGCCAATGCCTTGACGTGGACTGACCACTCTTTACTCTTCACCACCTCTACTGCACGGACTTGTGAACCCCATGCCTTGACGTGGACTGACCACTCATTAATCTTCACCACCTCTTCTGCACTGACTTGTGAAGCCCATGCCTTTGACGTGGACTGACCCCTCATTACTCTTGACCACCTCTACTGCACTGACTTGTGAAGCCCATGCCTTTGACGTGGACTGACCACTCATTACTCTTCACCACCTCTACTGCACTGACTTGTGAAGCCCATTCCTTTGACGTGGACTGACCACTCATTAATCTTCACCACCTCTGCTGCACTGACTTGTGAAGCCCATGCCTTTGACGTGGACTGACCACTCATTAATCTTCACCACCTCTACTGCACTGACTTGTGAAGCCCATGCCTTTGACGTGGACTGACCTCTCATTAATCTTCACCACATCTACTGCACTGACTTGTGAAACCCATGCCTTTGACGTGGACTGACCACTCATTACTCTTCACCACCTCTACTGCACTTACTTGTGAAGCCCATGCCTTTGACGTGGACTGACCACTCATTACTCTTCAGCACCTCTACTGCACTGACTTGTAAAGCCCATGCCTTTGACGTGGACTGACCACTCATTAATCTTCACCACCTTTACTGCACTGACTTGTGAAGCCCATGCCTTGACGTGGACTGACCACTCATTAATCTCCACCACCTCTACTGCACTGACTTGTGAAGCCCATGCCTTTGACGTGGACTCACCACTCATTAATCTTCCCCACCTCTACTGCACTGACTTGTGAAGCCCATGCCTTTGACCTGGACTGACCACTCAATAATCTTCACCACCTCTACTGCACTGACTTGTGAAGCCCATGCCTTTGACGTGGACTGACCACTCATTACTCTCGACCACCTCTACTGCACTGACTTGTGAAGCCCATGCCTTTGACGTGGACTGACCACTCATTAATCTTCACCACCTCTACTGCACTGACTTGTGAAGCCCATGCCTTTGACGTGGACTGACCTCTCATTAATCTTCACCACCTCTACTGCACTGACTTGTAAAGCGCATGCCTTTGAAGTGGACTGACCACTCATTAATCTTCACCACCTCTACTGCACTGACTTGTAAAGCCCATGCCTTTGACGTGGACTGACCACTCATTAATCTTCACCACCTCTACTGCACTGACTTGTGAAGCCCATGCCTTTGACGTGGACTGACCTATCATTACTCTTCACCACCTCTACTGCACTGACTTGTGAAGCCCATGCCTTTGACGTGGACTGACCACTCATTACTCTTCACCACCTCTACTGCACTGACTTGTGAAGCCCATGCCTTTGACGTGGACTGACCTCTCATTAATCTTCACCACATCTACTGCACTGACTTGTGAAGGCCATGCCTTTGACGTGGACTGACCACTCATTAATCTTCACCACCTCTACTGCAGTGACTTGTGAAGCCCATGCCTTTGACGTGGACTGACCTCTCATTAATCTTCACCACATCTACTGCACTGACTTGCTAAGGCCATGCCTTTGACGTGGACTGACCACTCATTAATCTTCACCACCTCTACTACACTGACTTGTGAAGCCCATGCCTTTGACGTGGGGTGACCACTCATTACTCTTCACCACCTCTACTGCACTGGCTTGTGAAGCCCATGCCTTTGACGTGGACTGACCACTCATTACTCTTCACCACCTCTACTGCACTTACTTGTGAAGCCCATGCCTTTGACGTGGACTGACCACTCATTAATCTTCACCACCTTTACTGCACTGACTTGTGAAGCCCATGCCTTTGACCTGGACTGACCACTCATTAATCTTCACCACCTCTACTGCACTGACTTGTGAAGCCCATGCCTTTGACGTGGACTGACCACTCATTACTCTCGACCACCTCTACTGCACTGACTTGTGAAGCCCATGCCTTTGACGTGGACTGACCACTCATTAATCTTCACCACCTCTACTGCACTGACTTGTGAAGCCCATGCCTTTGACGTGGACTGACCTCTCATTAATCTTCACCACCTCTACTGCACTGACTTGTAAAGCGCATGCCTTTGAAGTGGACTGACCACTCATTAATCTTCACCACCTCTACTGCACGGACTTGTGAACCCCATGCCTTGACGTTGACTGACCACTCATTAATCTTCACCACCTCTACTACACTGACTTGTGAAGCCCATGCCTTTGACGTGGACTGACCACTCATTAATCTTCACCACCTCTACTGCACTGACTTGTGAAGCCCATGCCTTTGACGTGGACTGACCTCTCATTACTCTTCACCACCTCTACTGCACTGACTTGTGAAGCCCATGCCTTTGACGTGGACTGACCACTCATTAATCTTCACCACCTCTACTGCACTGACTTGTAAAGCCCATGCCTTTGACGTGGACTGACCACTCATTAATCTTCACCACCTCTACTACACTGACTTGTGAAGCCCATGCCTTTGACGTGGACTGACCACTCATTAATCTTCACCACCTCTACTGCACTGACTTGTGAAGCCCATGCCTTTGACGTGGACTGACCTCTCATTACTCTTCACCACCTCTACGGCACTGACTTGTGAAGCCCATGCCTTTGACGTGGACTGACCACTCATTAATCTTCACCACCTCTACTGCACTGACTTGTAAAGCCCATGCCTTTGAAGTGGACTGACCACTCATTAATCTTCACCACCTCTACGGCACTGACTTGTGAAGCCCATGCCTTTGACGTGGACTGACCACTCATTACTCTTCACCACCTCTACTGCACTGACTTGTAAAGCCCATGCCTTTGACGTGGACTGACCACTCTTTACTCTTCACCACCTCTACTGCACGGACTTGTGAACCCCATGCCTTGACGTGGACTGACCACTCATTAATCTTCACCACCTCTACTACACTGACTTGTGAAGCCCATGCCTTTGACGTGGACTGACCACTCATTAATCTTCACCACCTCTACTGTAATGACTTGTGAAGCCAATGCCTTGACGTGGACTGACCACTCATTAATCTTCATCACCTCTACTGCACTGACTTGTGAAGCCCATGCCTTTGACGTGTACTGACCACTCATTAATCTTCACCACCTCTACTGCACTGACTTGTGAAGCCCATGCCTTTGACGTGGACTGACCACTCATTACTCTTCACCACCTCTACTGCACTGACTTGTGAAGCCCATGCCTTTGACGTGGACTGACCACTCATTACTCTTCACCACCTCTACTGCACTCACTTGTGAAGCACATGCCTTTGACGTGGACTGACCACTCATTAATCTTCACCACCTCTACTGCACTGACTTGTGAAGCCCATGCCTTTGACGTGGACTGACCACTCATTAATTTTCACCACCTCTACTGCACGGACTTGTGAAGCCAATGCCTTTGACGTGGACTGACCTCTCATTATTCTCGACCACCTCTACTGCACTGACTTGTGAAGCCCATGCCTTTGACGTGGACTGACCACTCATTACTCTTCAGCACCTCTACTGCACTGACTTGTGAAGCCCATGCCTTTGACGTAGACTGACCACTCATTAATCTTCACCACCTCTACTGCACTGACTTGTGAAGCCCATGCCTTTGACGTGGACTGACCTATCATTACTCTTCACCACCTCTACTGCACTGACTTGTGAAGCCCATGCCTTTGACGTGGACTGACCACTCATTACTCTTACCACCTCTACTGCACTGACTTGTGAAGCCCATGCCTTTGACGTGGACTGACCACTCATTACTCTTCACCACCTCTACTGCACTGACTTGTGAAGCCCATGCCTTTGACGTGGACTGACCATTCATTACTCTTAACCACCTCTACTGCACTGACTTGTGAAGCCCATGCCTTGACGTGGACTGACCACTCATTAATCTTCACCACCTCTACTGCACTGACTTGTGAAGCCCATGCCTTGACGTGGACTGACCACTCATTACTCTTCACCACCTCTACTGCACTAACTTGTGAAGCCCATGCTTTGACGTGGACTGACCACTCATTACTCTTCAGCACCTCTACTGCACTGACTTGTGAAGCCCATGCCTTTGACGTGGACTGACCACTCATTACTCTTCACCACCTCTACTGCACTAACTTGTGAAGCCCATGACTTTGACGTGGACTGACCTCTCATTATTCTTGACCACCTCTACTGCACTGACTTGTGAAGCCCATGCCTTTGACGTGGACTGACCACTCATTACTCTCGACCACCTCTACTGCACTGACTTGTGAAGCCCATGCCTTTGACGTGGACTGACCTCTCATTACTCTTCACCACCTCTACTGCACTGACTTCTGAAGCCCATGCCTTTGACGTGGACTGACCACTCATTAATCTTCACCACCTCTACTGCACTTACTTGTGAAGCCCATGCCTGTGACGTGGACTGACCACTCATTACTCTTCACCTCCTCTACTGCACTGACTTGTGAAGCCCACGCCTTTGACGTGGACTGACCACTCATTACTCTTCACCACCTCTACTGCACTGACTTGTGAAGCCCATGTCTTTGACGTGGACGACCACTCATTAATCTTCTCCACCTCTACTGCACTGACTTGTGAAGCCCATGCCTTTGACGTGGACTGACCACTCATTACTCTCGACCACCTCTACTGCACTGACTTGTGAAGCCCATGCCTTGACGTGGACTGACCACTCATTAATCTTCACCACCTCTACTGCACTGACTTGTGAAGCCCATGCCTTTGACGTGGACTGACCACTCATTACTCTCGACCACCTCTACTGCACTGACTTGTGAAGCCCATGCCTTTGACGTGGACTGACCACTCATTAATCTTCACCACCTCTACTGCACTGACTTGTGAAGCCCATGCCTTTGACGTGGACTGACCACTCATTAATCTTCACCACCTCTACTGCACTGACTTGTGAAGCCCATGCCTTTGACGTGGACTGACCACTCATTAATCTTCACCACCTCTACTGCACTGACTTGTAAAGCCCATGCCTTTGACGTGGACTGACCACTCATTAATCTTCACCACCTCTACTGCACTGACTTGTGAAGCCCATGCCCTTGACGTGGACTGACCACTCATTAATCTTCACCAGCTCTACTGCACTGACTTGTGAAGCCCATGCCTTTGACGTGGATTGACCACTCATTAATCTTCACCACCTCTACTGCACTGACTTGTGAAGCCCATGCCTTTGACGTGGACTGACCACTCATTACTCTCGACCACCTCTACTGCACTGACTTGTGAAGCCCATGCCTTTGACGTGGACTGACCTCTCATTACTCTTCACCACCTCTACTGCACTGACTTGTGAAGCCCATGCCTTGACGTGGACTGACCACTCATTAATCTTCACCACCTCTACTGCACTGACTTGTGAAGCCCATGCCTTGACGTGGACTGACCACTCATTAATCTTCACCACCTCTTCTGCACTGACTTGTGAAGCCCATGCCTTTGACATGGACTGACCACTCATTAATCTTCACCACCTCTACTGCACTGACTTGTGAAGCCCATGCCTTTGACGTGGACTGACCACTCATTACTCTCGACCACCTCTACTGCACTGACTTGTGAAGCCCATGCCTTTGACGTGGACTGACCTCTCATTACTCTTCACCACCTCTACTGCACTGACTTGTGAAGCCCATGCCTTTGACGTGGACTGACCACTCATTACTCTCGACCACCTCTACTGCACTGACTTGTGAAGCCCATGCCTTGACGTGGACTGACCACTCATTAATCTTCACCACCTCTACTGCACTGACTTGTGAAGCCCATGCCTTTGACGTGGACTGACCTCTCATTACTCTTCACCACCTCTACTGCACTGACTTGTGAAGCCCATGCCTTGACGTGGACGGACCACTCATTAATCTTCACCACCTCTACTGCACTGACTTGTGAAGCCCATGCCTTGACGTGGACTGACCACTCATTAATCTTCACCACCTCTACTGCGCTGACTTGTGAAGCCCATGCCTTTGACGTGGACTGACCTCTCATTACTCTTCACCACCTCTACTGCACTGACTTGTGAAGCCCATGCCTTGACGTGGACTGACCACTCATTAATCTTCACCACCTCTACTGCACTGACTTGTGAAGCCCATGCCTTGACGTGGACTGACCACTCATTAATCTCCACCACCTCTACTGCACTGACTCGTGAAGCCCATGCCTTTGACGTGGACTGACCTCTCATTAATCTTCACCACCTCTACTGCACTGACTTGTAAAGCGCATGCCTTTGAAGTGGACTGACCACTCATTAATCTTCACCACCTCTACTGCACTGACTTGTGAAGCTCGTGCCTTTGACGTGGACTGACCTCTCATTAATCTTCACCACCTCTACTGCACTGACTTGTGAAGCCCATGCCTTTGACGTGGACTGACCTCTCATTACTCTTCACCACCTCTACTGCACTGACTTGTGAAGCCCATGCCTTTGACGTGGACTGACCACTCATTAATCTTCACCACCTCTACTGCACTGACTTGTGAAGCCCATGCCTTTGACGTGGACTGACCACTCATTAATCTTCACCACCTCTACTGCACTGACTTGTAAAGCCCATGCCTTTGACGTGGACTGACCACTCTTTACTCTTCACCACCTCTACTGCACGGACTTGTGAACCCCATGCCTTTACGTGGACTGACCACTCATTAATCTTCACCACCTCTACTGCACTGACTTGTAAAGCCCATGCCTTTGAAGTGGACTGACCACTCATTAATGTTCACCACCTCTACGGCACTGACTTGTGAAGCCCATGCCTTTGACGTGGACTGACCACTCATTACTCTTCACCACCTCTACTGCACTGACTTGTAAAGCCCATGCCTTTGACGTGGACTGACCACTCTTTACTCTTCACCACCTCTACTGCACGGACTTGTGAACCCCATGCCTTGACGTGGACTGACCTCTCATTATTCTCGACCACCTCTACTGCACTGACTTGTGAAGCCCATGCCTTTGACGTGGACTGACCACTCATTACTCTTCAGCACCTCTACTGCACTGACTTGTGAAGCCCATGCCTTTGACGTGGACTGACCTCTCATTACTCTTCACCTCCTCTACTGCACTGACTTGTGAAGCCCATGCCTTTGACGTGGACTGACCACTCATTAATCTTCCCCACCTCTACTGCACTGACTTGTGAAGCCCATGCCTTTGACGTGGACTGACCACTCATTAATCTTCACCACCTCTACTGCACTGACTTTTGAAGCCCATGCCTTTGACGTGGACTGACCTATCATTACTCTTCACCACCTCTACTGCACTGACTTGTGAAGCCCATGCCTTTGATGTGGACTGACCACTCATTACTCTTCACCACCTCTACTGCACTGACTTGTGAAGCCCATGCCTTTGACGTGGACTGACCTCTCATTAATCTTCACCACATCTACTGCACTGACTTGTGAAGGCCATGCCTTTGACGTGGACTGACCACTCATTAATCTTCACCACCTCTACTGCACTGACTTGTGAAGCATGCCTTTGACGTGGGGTGACCTCTCATTACTCTTCACCACCTCTACTGCACTGATTTGTGAAGCCCATGCCTTTGACGTGGACTGACCACTCATTACTCTTCACCACCTCTACTGCACTGACTTGTGAAGCCCATGCCTTTGACGTGGACTGACCACTCATTAATCTTCACCACCTCTACTGCACTGACTTGTAAAGCCCATGCCTTTGAAGTGGACTGACCACTCATTAATCTTCACCACCTCTACGGCACTGACTTGTGAAGCCCATGCCTTTGACGTGGACTGACCACTCATTACTCTTCACCACCTCTACTGCACTGACTTGTAAAGCCCATGCCTTTGACGTGGACTGACCACTCTTTACTCTTCACCACCTCTACTTCACGGACTTGTGAACCCCATGCCTTGACGTGGACTGACCACTCATTACTCTTCACCACCTCTACTGCACTGACTTGTAAAGCCCATGCCTTTGACATGGACTGACCACTCATTAATCTTCACCACCTCTACTGCACTGACTTGTGAAGCCCATGCCTTTGACGTGGACTGACCACTCATTACTCTCGACCACCTCTACTGCACTGACTTGTGAAGCCCATGCCTTTGACGTGGACTGACCTCTCATTACTCTTCACCACCTCTACTGCACTGACTTGTGAAGCCCATGCCTTTGACGTGGACTGACCACTCATTACTCTCGACCACCTCTACTGCACTGACTTGTGAAGCCCATGCCTTGACGTGGACTGACCACTCATTAATCTTCACCACCTCTACTGCACTGACTTGTGAAGCCCATGCCTTTGACGTGGACTGACCTCTCATTACTCTTCACCACCTCTACTGCACTGACTTGTGAAGCCCATGCCTTGACGTGGACTGACCACTCATTAATCTTCACCACCTCTACTGCACTGACTTGTGAAGCCCATGCCTTGACGTGGACTGACCACTCATTAATCTTCACCACCTCTACTGCGCTGACTTGTGAAGCCCATGCCTTTGACGTGGACTGACCTCTCATTACTCTTCACCACCTCTACTGCACTGACTTGTGAAGCCCATGCCTTGACGTGGACTGACCACTCATTAATCTTCACCACCTCTACTGCACTGACTTGTGAAGCCCATGCCTTGACGTGGACTGACCACTCATTAATCTCCACCACCTCTACTGCACTGACTCGTGAAGCCCATGCCTTTGACGTGGACTGACCTCTCATTAATCTTCACCACCTCTACTGCACTGACTTGTAAAGCGCATGCCTTTGAAGTGGACTGACCACTCATTAATCTTCACCACCTCTACTGCACTGACTTGTGAAGCTCGTGCCTTTGACGTGGACTGACCTCTCATTAATCTTCACCACCTCTACTGCACTGACTTGTGAAGCCCATGCCTTTGACGTGGACTGACCTCTCATTACTCTTCACCACCTCTACTGCACTGACTTGTGAAGCCCATGCCTTTGACGTGGACTGACCACTCATTAATCTTCACCACCTCTACTGCACTGACTTGTGAAGCCCATGCCTTTGACGTGGACTGACCACTCATTAATCTTCACCACCTCTACTGCACTGACTTGTAAAGCCCATGCCTTTGACGTGGACTGACCACTCTTTACTCTTCACCACCTCTACTGCACGGACTTGTGAACCCCATGCCTTTACGTGGACTGACCACTCATTAATCTTCACCACCTCTACTGCACTGACTTGTAAAGCCCATGCCTTTGAAGTGGACTGACCACTCATTAATGTTCACCACCTCTACGGCACTGACTTGTGAAGCCCATGCCTTTGACGTGGACTGACCACTCATTACTCTTCACCACCTCTACTGCACTGACTTGTAAAGCCCATGCCTTTGACGTGGACTGACCACTCTTTACTCTTCACCACCTCTACTGCACGGACTTGTGAACCCCATGCCTTGACGTGGACTGACCTCTCATTATTCTCGACCACCTCTACTGCACTGACTTGTGAAGCCCATGCCTTTGACGTGGACTGACCACTCATTACTCTTCAGCACCTCTACTGCACTGACTTGTGAAGCCCATGCCTTTGACGTGGACTGACCTCTCATTACTCTTCACCTCCTCTACTGCACTGACTTGTGAAGCCCATGCCTTTGACGTGGACTGACCACTCATTAATCTTCCCCACCTCTACTGCACTGACTTGTGAAGCCCATGCCTTTGACGTGGACTGACCACTCATTAATCTTCACCACCTCTACTGCACTGACTTTTGAAGCCCATGCCTTTGACGTGGACTGACCTATCATTACTCTTCACCACCTCTACTGCACTGACTTGTGAAGCCCATGCCTTTGATGTGGACTGACCACTCATTACTCTTCACCACCTCTACTGCACTGACTTGTGAAGCCCATGCCTTTGACGTGGACTGACCTCTCATTAATCTTCACCACATCTACTGCACTGACTTGTGAAGGCCATGCCTTTGACGTGGACTGACCACTCATTAATCTTCACCACCTCTACTGCACTGACTTGTGAAGCATGCCTTTGACGTGGGGTGACCTCTCATTACTCTTCACCACCTCTACTGCACTGATTTGTGAAGCCCATGCCTTTGACGTGGACTGACCACTCATTACTCTTCACCACCTCTACTGCACTGACTTGTGAAGCCCATGCCTTTGACGTGGACTGACCACTCATTAATCTTCACCACCTCTACTGCACTGACTTGTAAAGCCCATGCCTTTGAAGTGGACTGACCACTCATTAATCTTCACCACCTCTACGGCACTGACTTGTGAAGCCCATGCCTTTGACGTGGACTGACCACTCATTACTCTTCACCACCTCTACTGCACTGACTTGTAAAGCCCATGCCTTTGACGTGGACTGACCACTCTTTACTCTTCACCACCTCTACTTCACGGACTTGTGAACCCCATGCCTTGACGTGGACTGACCACTCATTAATCTTCACCACCTCTACTACACTGACTTGTGAAGCCCATGCCTTTGACGTGGATTGACCACTCATTAATCTTCACCACCTCTACTGTAATGACTTGTGAAGCCAATGCCTTGACGTGGACTGACCACTCATTAATCTTCATCACCTCTACTGCACTGACTTGTGAAGCCCATGCCTTTGACGTGGACTGACCACTCATTAATCTTCATCACCTCTACTGCACTGACTTGTGAAGCCCATGCCTTTGATGTGGACTGACCACTCATTAATCTTCACCACCTCTACTGCACTGACTTGTGAAGTCCGTGCCTTTGACGTGGACTGACCACTCATTAATCTTCACCACCTCTACTGCACTGACTTGTGAAGCCCATGCCTTTGACGTGGACTGACCACTCATTACTCTTCACCACCTCTACTGCACTGACTTGTGAAGCACATGCCTTTGACGTGGACTGACCACTCATTCATCTTCACCACCTCTACTGCACTGACTTGTGAAGCCCATGCCTTTGACGTGGACTGACCACTCATTAATTTTCACCACCTCTACTGCAGTAACTTGTGAAGCCCATGCCTTGACGTGGACTGACCACTCATTAATCTTCACCACCTCTACTACACTGACTTGTGAAGCCCATGCCTTTGACGTGGACTGACCACTCATTACTCTTCACCATCTCTACTACACTAACTTGTGAAGCCCATGCCTTTGACGTGGACTGACCACTCATTACTCTTCACCACCTCTACTGCACTAACTTGTGAAGCCCATGCCTTTGACGTGGACTGACCTCTCATTATTCTCGACCACCTCTACTGCACTGACTTGTGAAGCCCATGCTTTTGACGTGGACTGACTACTCATTAATCTTCACCACCTCTACTGCACTGACTTGTGAAGCCCATGCCTTTGACGTGGACTGACCACTCATTAATCTTCACCACCTCTACTGCACTGACTTGTGAAGCCCATGCCTTTGACGTGGACTGACCTCTCATTAATCTTCACCACCTCTACTGCACTGACTTGTAAAGCGCATGCCTTTGAAGTGGACTGACCACTCATTAATCTTCACCACCTCTACTGCACTGACTTGTGAAGCTCGTGCCTTTGACGTGGACTGACCTCTCATTAATCTTCACCACCTCTACTGCACTGACTTGTGAAGCCCATGCCTTTGACGTGGACTGACCTCTCATTACTCTTCACCACCTCTACTGCACTGACTTGTGAAGCCCCTGCCTTTGACGTGGACTGACCACTCATTAATCTTCACCACCTCTACTGCACTGACTTGTAAAGCCCATGCCTTTGACGTGGACTAACCACTCTTTACTCTTCACCACCTCTACTGCACGGACTTGTGAACCCCATGCCTTTGACGTGGACTGACCTCTCATTATTCTCGACCACCTCTACTGCACTGACTTGTGAAGCCCATGCTTTTGACGTGGACTGACTACTCATTAATCTTCACCACCTCTACTGCACTGACTTGTGAAGCCCATGCCTTTGACGTGGACTGACCACTCATTAATCTTCACCACCTCTACTGCACTGACTTGTGAAGCCCATGCCTTTGACGTGGACTGACCTCTCATTAATCTTCACCACCTCTACTGCACTGACTTGTAAAGCGCATGCCTTTGAAGTGGACTGACCACTCATTAATCTTCACCACCTCTACTGCACTGACTTGTGAAGCTCGTGCCTTTGACGTGGACTGACCTCTCATTAATCTTCACCACCTCTACTGCACTGACTTGTGAAGCGCATGCCTTTGACGTGGACTGACCTCTCATTACTCTTCACCACCTCTACTGCACTGACTTGTGAAGCCCATGACTTTGACGTGGACTGACCACTCATTAATCTTCACCACCTCTACTGCACTGACTTGTAAAGCCCATGCCTTTGACGTGGACTAACCACTCTTTACTCTTCACCACCTCTACTGCACGGACTTGTGAACCCCATGCCTTGACGTGGACTGACCACTCATTAATCTTCACCACCTCTACTACACTGACTTGTGAAGCCCATGCCTTTGACGTGGACTGACCACTCATTAATCTTCACCACCTCTACTGCACTGACTTGTGAAGCCCATGCCTTTGACGTGGACTGACCTCTCATTACTCTTCACCACCTCTACTGCACTGACATGTGAAGCCCATGCCTTTGACGTGGACTGACCACTCATTAATCTTCACCACCTCTACGGCACTGACTTGTGAAGCCCATGCCTTTGACGTGGACTGACCACTCATTAATCTTCACCACCTCTACTGCACTGACTTGTAAAGCCCATGCCTTTGAAGTGGACTGACCACTCATTAATCTTCACCACCGCTACGGCACTGACTTGTGAAGCCCATGCCTTTGACGTGGACTGACCACTCATTACTCTTCACCACCTCTACTGCATTGACTTGTGAAGCACATGCCTTTGACGTGGACTGACCACTCATTAATCTTCACCACCTCTACTGCACTGACTTGTGAAGCCTATGCCTTTGACGTGGACTGACCACTCATTAATTTTCACCACCTCTACTGCAGTAACTTGTGAAGCCCATGCCTTTGACGTGGACTGACCACTCATTACTCTTCACCACCTCTACTGCACTGACTTGTGAAGCACATGCCTTTGACGTGGACTGACCACTCATTAATCTTCACCACCTCTCCTGCACTGACTTGTGAAGCCCATGCCTTTGACGTGGACTGACCACTCATTAATCTTCACCACCTCTACTGCACTGACTTGTGAAGCCCATGCCTTTGACGTGGACTGACCTATCATTACTCTTCACCACCTCTACTGCACTGACTTGTGAAGCCCATGCCTTTGACGTTGACTGACCACTCATTAATCTTCACCACCTCTACTGCACTGACTTGTGAAGCCCATGCCTTTGACGTGGACTGACCACTCATTACTCTTCACCACCTCTACTGCACTGACTTGTGAAGCCCATGCCTTTGACGTGGACTGACCTCTCATTACTCTTCACCACCTCTACTGCACTGACTTGTGAAGCCCATGCCTTTGACGTGGACTGACCACTCATTACTCTTCACCATCTCTACTACACTAACTTGTGAAGCCCATGCCTTTGACGTGGACTGACCACTCATTACTCTTCACCACCTCTACTGCACTAACTTGTGAAGCCCATGCCTTTGACGTGGACTGACCTCTCATTATTCTCGACCACCTCTACTGCACTGACTTGTGAAGCCCATGCCTTTGACGTGGACTGACCACTCATTACTCTTCAGCACCTCTACTGCACTGACTTGTGAAGCCCATGCCTTTGACGTGGACTGACCACTCATTACTCTCGACCACCTCTACTGCACTGACTTGTGAAGCCCATGCCTTTGACGTGGACTGACCACTCATTACTCTTCACCACCTCTACTGCACTGACTTGTGAAGCCCATGCCTTTGACGTGGACTGACCACTCATTAATCTTCACCACCTCTACTGCACTGTCTTGTGAAGCCCATGCCTTTGACATGGACTGACCTCTCATTACTCTTCACCACCTCTACTGCACTGACTTGTGAAGCCCATGCCTTTGACGTGGACTGACCACTCATTACTCTTCACCACCTCTACTGCACTGACTTGTGAAGCACATGCCTTTGACGTGGACTGACCACTCATTAATCTTCACCACCTCTACTGCACTGACTTGTGAAGCCCATGCCTTTGACGTGGACTGACCACTCATTAATTTTCACCACCTCTACTGCAGTAACTTGTGAAGCCCATGCCTTTGACGTGGACTGACCACTCATTACTCTTCACCACCTCTACTGCACTGACTTGTGAAGCCCATGCCTTTGACGTGGACTGACCTCTCATTACTCTTCACCACCTCTACTGCACTGACTTGTGAAGCCCATGCCTTTGACGTGGACTGACCACTCATTACTCTTCACCACCTCTACTGCACTGACTTGTGAAGCCCATGCCTTTGACGTGGACTGACCACTCATTAATCTTCACCACCTCTACTGCACTGACTTGTGAAGTCCATGCCTTTGACGTGGACTGACCACTCATTAATCTTCACCACCTCTACTGCACTGACTTGTGAAGCCCATGCCTTTGACGTGGACTGACCACTCATTACTCTTCACCACCTCTACTGCACTGACTTGTGAAGCCCATGCCTTTGACGTGGACTGACCACTCATTACTCTTCACCACCTCTACTGCACTGACTTGTGAAGCCCATGCCTTTGACGTGGACTGACCACTCATTACTCTTCACCACCTCTACTGCACTAACTTGTGAAGCCCATGCCTTTGACGTGGACTGACCTCTCATTATTCTCGACCACCTCTACTGCACTGACTTGTGAAGCCCATGCCTTTGACGTGGACTGACCACTCATTACTCTTCAGCACCTCTACTGCACTGTCTTGTGAAGCCCATGCCTTTGACGTGGACTGACCACTCATTACTCTCGACCACCTCTACTGCACTGACTTGTGAAGCCCATGCCTTTGACGTGGACTGACCACTCATTAATCTTCACCACCTCTACTGCACTGACTTGTGAAGCCCATGCCTTTGACGTGGACTGACCTATCATTACTCTTCACCACCTCTACTGCACTGACTTGTGAAGCCCATACCTTTGACGTGGACTGACCACTCATTACTCTTCACCACCTCTACTGCACTGACTTGTGAAGCCCATGCCTTTGACGTGGACTGACCTCTCATTAATCTTCACCACATCTACTGCACTGACTTGTGAAGGCCATGCCTTTGACGTGGACTGACCACTCATTAATCTTCACCACCTCTACTACACTAACTTGTGAAGCCCATGCCTTTGACGTGGACTGACCTCTCATTACTCTTCACCACCTCTACTGCACTGACTTGTGAAGCCCATGCCTTTGACGTGGACTGACCTCTCATTACTCTTCACCACCTCTACTGCACTTACTTGTGAAGCCCATGCCTTTGACGTGGACTGACCACTCATTAATCTTCACCACCTTTACTGCACTGACTTGTGAAGCCCATGCCTTTGACGTGGACTGACCACTCATTACTCTCGACCACCTCTACTGCACTGACTTGTGAAGCCCATGCCTTTGACGTGGACTGACCACTCATTAATCTTCACCACCTCTACTGCACTGACTTGTGAAGCCCATGCCTTTGACGTGGACTGACCACTCATTCGACCACCTCTACTGCACTGACTTGTGAAGCCCATGCCTTTGACGTGGACTGACCACTCATTACTCTCGACCACCTCTACTGCACTGACTTGTGAAGCCCATGCCTTTGACGTGGACTGACCACTCATTACTCTCGACCACCTCTACTGCACTGACTTGTGAAGCCCATGCCTTTGACGTGGACTGACCACTCATTACTCTCGACCACCTCTACTGCACTGACTTGTGAAGCCCATGCCTTTGACGTGGACTGACCACTCATTAATCTTCACCACCTCTACTGCACTGACTTGTGAAGCCCATGCCTTTAACGTGGACTGACCTCTCATTAATCTTCACCACCTCTACTGCACTGACTTGTAAAGCGCATGCCTTTGAAGTGGACTGACCACTCATTAATCTTCACCACCTCTACTGCACTGACTTGTAAAGCCCATAGCTTTGACGTGGACTGACCACTCATTAATCTTCACCACCTCTACTACACTGACTTGTGAAGCCCATGCCTTTGACGTGGACTGACCACTCATTAATCTTCACCACCTCTACTGCACTGACTTGTGAAGCCCATGCCTTTGACGTGGACTGACCTCTCATTACTCTTCACCACCTCTACTGCACTGACTTGTGAAGCCCATGCCTTTGACGTGGACTGACCACTCATTAATCTTCACCACCTCTACGGCACTGACTTGTGAAACCCATGCCTTTGACGTGGACTGACCACTCATTAATCTTCACCACCTCTACGGCACTGACTTGTGAAGCCCATGCCTTTGACGTGGACTGACCACTCATTGATCTTCACCACCTCTACTACACTGACTTGTGAAGCCCATGCCTTTGACGTGGACTGACCACTCATTAATCTTCACCTCCTCTACTGCACTGACTTGTGAAGCCCATGCCTTTGACGTGGACTGACCACTCATTAATCTTCACCACCTCTACGGCACTGACTTGTGAAGCCCATGCCTTTGACGTGGACTGACCACTCATTACTCTTCACCACCTCTACTGCACTGACTTGTAAAGCCCATGCCTTTGACGTGGACTGACCACTCTTTACTCTTCACCACCTCTACTGCACGGACTTGTGAACTCCATGCCTTGACGTGGACTGACCACTCATTAATCTTCACCACCTCTACTACACTGACTTGTGAAGCCCATGCCTTTGACGTGGACTGACCACTCATTAATCTTCACCACCTCTACTGTAATGACTTGTGAAGCCAATGCCTTGACGTGGACTGACCACTCATTAATCTTCATCACCTCTACTGCACTGACTTGTGAAGCCCATGCCTTTGACGTGTACTGACCACTCATTAATCTTCACCACCTCTACTGCACTGACTTGTGAAGCCCATGCCTTTGACGTGGACTGACCACTCATTACTCTTCACCACCTCTACTGCACTGACTTGTGAAGCCCATGCCTTTGACGTGGACTGACCACTCATTACTCTTCACCACCTCTACTGCACTGACTTGTGAAGCACATGCCTTTGACGTGGACTGACCACTCATTACTCTTCACCTCCTCTACTGCACTGACTTGTGAAGCCCATGCCTTTGACGTGGACTGACCACTCATTAATTTTCACCACCTCTACTGCACTGACTTGTGAAGCCCATGCCTTTGACATGGACTGACCACTCATTACTCTTCACCATCTCTACTGCACTGACTTGTGAAGCCCATGCCTTGACGTGGACTGACCACTCATTAATCTTCACCACCTCTACTGCAGTAACTTGTGAAGCCCATGCCTTGACGTGGACTGACCACTCATTAATCTTCACCACCTCTGCTACACTGACTTGTGAAGCCCATGCCTTTGACGTGGACTGACCACTCATTAATTTTCACCACCTCTACTGCACTGACTTGTGAAGCCCATGCCTTTGACATGGACTGACCACTCATTACTCTTCACCATCTCTACTGCACTGACTTGTGAACCCCATGCCTTGACGTGGACTGACCACTCATTAATCTTCACCACCTCTACTGCAGTAACTTGTGAAGCCCATGCCTTGACGTGGACTGACCACTCATTACTCTTCACCACCTCTACTGCACTAACTTGTGAAGCCCATGCCTTTGACGAGGACTGACCTCTCATTATTCTCGACCACCTCTACTGCACTGACTTGTGAAGCCCATGCCTTTGACGTGGACTGACCACTCATTACTTTTCAGCACCTCTACTGCACTGACTTGTGAAGCCCATGCCTTTGACATGGACTGACCTCTCATTACTCTTCACCACCTCTACTGCACTGACTTGTGAAGCCCATGCCTTTGATGTGGACTGACCACTCATTACTCTTCACCACCTCTACTGCACTGACTTGTGAAGCCCATGCCTTTGACGTGGACTGACCACTCATTAATCTTCCCCACCTCTACTGCACTGACTTGTGAAGCCCATGCCTTTGACGTGGACTGACCACTCATTAATCTTCACCACCTCTACTGCACTGACTTGTGAAGCCCATGCCTTTGACGTGGACTGACCTATCATTACTCTTCACCACCTCTACTGCACTGACTTGTGAAGCCCATGCCTTTGACGTGGACTGACCTCTCATTACTCTTCACCACCTCTACTGCACTGACTTGTGAAGCCCATGCCTTGACGTGGACTGACCACTCATTAATCTTCACCACCTCTACTGCACTGACTTGTGAAGCCCATGCCTTTGACATGAACTGACCTCTCATTACTCTTCACCACCTCTACTGCACTGACTTGTGAAGCCCATGCCTATGACGTGGACTGACCTCTCATTAATCTTCACCACATCTACTGCACTGACTTGTGACGGCCATGCCTATGACGTGGACTGACCTCTCATTAATCTTCACCACCTCTACTGCACTGACTTGTGAAGCCCATGCCTTTGACGTGGGGTGACCACTCATTACTCTTCACCACCTCTACTGCACTGACTTGTGAAGCCCATGCCTTTGACGTGGACTGACCACTCATTACTCTTCACCACCTCTACTGCACTGACTTGTGAAGCCCATGCCTTTGACGTGGACTGACCACTCATTAATCTTCACCACCTCTACTGCACTGACTTGTGAAGCCCATGCCTTTGACTCGGACTGACCACTCATTACTCTTCAGCACCTCTACTGCACGGACTTGTGAAGCCCATGCCTTTGACGTGGACTGACCACTCATTACTCTTCACCACCTCTACTGCACTAACTTGTGAAGCCCATGCCTTTGACGTGGACTGACCTCTCATTATTCTTGACCACCTCTACTGCACTGACTTGTGAAGCCCATGCCTTTGACGTGGACTGACCACTCATTACTCTTCAGCACCTCTACTGCACTGACTTGTGAAGCCCATGCCTTTGACGTGGACTGACCACTCATTACTCTCGACCACCTCTACTGCACTGACTTGTGAAGCCCATGCCTTTGACGTGGACTGACCTCTCATTACTCTTCACCACCTCTACTGCACTGACTTGTGAAGCCCATGCCTTTGACGTGGACTGACCACTCATTACTCTTCACCTCCTCTACTGCACTGACTTGTGAAGCCCACGCCTTTGACGTGGACTGACCACTCATTACTCTTCACCACCTCTACTGCACTGACTTGTGAAGCCCATGTCTTTGACGTGGACGACCACTCATTAATCTTCTCCACCTCTACTGCACTGACTTGTGAAGCCCATGCCTTTGACATGGACTGACCTCTCATTAATCTTCACCACCTCTACTGCACTGACTTGTGAAGCCCATGCCTTGACGTGGACTGACCACTCAGTAATCTTTTCCACCTCTACTGCACTGACTTGTGAAGCCCATGCCTTGACGTGGACTGACCACTCATTAATCTTCACCACCTCTACTGCACTGACTTGTGAAGCCCATGCCTTTGACGTGGACTGACCACTCATTACTCTCGACCACTTCTACTGCACTGACTTGTGAAGCCCATGCCTTGACGTGGACTGACCACTCATTAATCTTCACCACCTCTACTGCACTGACTTGTGAAGCCCATGCCTTTGACGTGGACTGACCACTCATTAATCTTCACCACCTCTACTGCACTGACTTGTGAAGCCCATGCCTTTGACGTGGACTGACCACTCATTACTCTTCACCACCTCTACTGCACTGACTTGTGAAGCCCATGCCTTTGACGTGGACTGACCACTCATTACTCTTCACCACCTCTACTGCACTGACTTGTGAAGCACATGCCTTTGACGTGGACTGACCACTCATTAATCTTCACCACCTCTACTGCACTGACTTGTGAAGCCCATGCCTTTGACGTGGACTGACCACTCATTAATTTTCACCACCTCTACTGCAGTAACTTGTGAAGCCCATGCCTTGACGTGGACTGACCACTCATTATTCTTCACCACCTCTACTACACTGACTTGTGAAGCCCATGCCTTTGACGTGGACTGACCACTCATTACTCTTCACCATCTCTACTGCACTAACTTGTGAAGCCCATGCCTTTGACGTGGACTGACCACTCATTACTCTTCACCACCTCTACTGCACTAACTTGTGAAGCCCATGCCTTTGACGTGGACTGACCTCTCATTATTCTCGACCACCTCTACTGCACTGACTTGTGAAGCCCATGCCTTTGACGTGGACTGACCACTCATTACTCTTCAGCACCTCTACTGCACTGACTTGTGAAGCCCATGCCTTTGACATGGACTGACCTCTCATTACTCTTCACCACCTCTACTGCACTGACTTGTGAAGCCCATGCCTTTGATGTGGACTGACCACTCATTACTCTTCACCACCTCTACTGCACTAACTTGTGAAGCCCATGCCTTTGACGTGGACTGACCTCTCATTATTCTTGACCACCTCTACTGCACTGACTTGTGAAGCCCATGCCTTTGACGTGGACTGACCACTCATTACTCTTCAGCACCTCTACTGCACTGACTTGTGAAGCCCATGCCTTTGACGTGGACTGACCACTCATTACTCTCGACCACCTCTACTGCACTGACTTGTGAAGCCCATGCCTTTGACATGGACTGACCTCTCATTACTCTTCACCACCTCTACTGCACTGACTTGTGAAGCCCATGCCTTTGACGTGGACTGACCACTCATTACTCTTCACCTCCTCTACTGCACTGACTTGTGAAGCCCACGCCTTTGACGTGGACTGACCACTCATTACTCTTCACCACCTCTACTGCACTGACTTGTGAAGCCCATGTCTTTGACGTGGACGACCACTCATTAATCTTCTCCACCTCTACTGCACTGACTTGTGAAGCCCATGCCTTTGACATGGACTGACCTCTCATTAATCTTCACCACCTCTACTGCACTGACTTGTGAAGCCCATGCCTTGACGTGGACTGACCACTCAGTAATCTTTTCCACCTCTACTGCACTGACTTGTGAAGCCCATGCCTTGACGTGGACTGACCACTCATTAATCTTCACCACCTCTACTGCACTGACTTGTGAAGCCCATGCCTTTGACGTGGACTGACCACTCATTACTCTCGACCACCTCTACTGCACTGACTTGTGAAGCCCATGCCTTGATGTGGACTGACCACTCATTAATCTTCACCACCTCTACTGCACTGACTTGTGAAGCCCATGCCTTTGACGTGGACTGACCACTCATTAATCTTCACCACCTCTACTGCACTGACTTGTGAAGCCCATGCCTTTGACGTGGACTGACCACTCATTACTCTTCACCACCTCTACTGCACTGACTTGTGAAGCCCATGCCTTTGACGTGGACTGACCACTCATTACTCTTCACCACCTCTACTGCACTGACTTGTGAAGCACATGCCTTTGACGTGGACTGACCACTCATTAATCTTCACCACCTCTACTGCACTGACTTGTGAAGCCCATGCCTTTGACGTGGACTGACCACTCATTAATTTTCACCACCTCTACTGCAGTAACTTGTGAAGCCCATGCCTTGACGTGGACTGACCACTCATTATTCTTCACCACCTCTACTACACTGACTTGTGAAGCCCATGCCTTTGACGTGGACTGACCACTCATTACTCTTCACCATCTCTACTGCACTAACTTGTGAAGCCCATGCCTTTGACGTGGACTGACCACTCATTACTCTTCACCACCTCTACTGCACTAACTTGTGAAGCCCATGCCTTTGACGTGGACTGACCTCTCATTATTCTCGACCACCTCTACTGCACTGACTTGTGAAGCCCATGCCTTTGACGTGGACTGACCACTCATTACTCTTCAGCACCTCTACTGCACTGACTTGTGAAGCCCATGCCTTTGACATGGACTGACCTCTCATTACTCTTCACCACCTCTACTGCACTGACTTGTGAAGCCCATGCCTTTGATGTGGACTGACCACTCATTACTCTTCACCACCTCTACTGCACTGACTTGTGAAGGCCATGCCTTTGACGTGGACTGACCACTCATTAATCTTCCCCCTCCTCTACTGCACTGACTTGTGAAGCCCATGCCTTTGACGTGGACTGACCACTCATTAATCTTCACCACCTCTACTGCACTGACTTTTGAAGCCCATGCCTTTGACGTGGACTGACCTATCATTACTCTTCACCACCTCTACTGCACTGACTTGTGAAGCCCATGCCTTTGATGTGGACTGACCACTCATTACTCTTCACCACCTCTACTGCACTGACTTGTGAAGCCCATGCCTTTGACGTGGACTGACCTCTCATTAATCTTCACCACATCTACTGCACTGACTTGTGAAGGCCATGCCTTTGACGTGGACTGACCACTCATTAATCTTCACCACCTCTACTGCACTGACTTGTGAAGCCCATGCCTTTGACGTGGGGTGACCACTCATTACTCTTCACCACCTCTACTGCACTGATTTGTGAAGCCCATGCCTTTGACGTGGACTGACCACTCATTACTCTTCACCACCTCTACTGCACTGACTTGTGAAGCCCATGCCTTTGACGTGGACTGACCACTCATTAATCTTCACCACCTCTACTGCACTGACTTGTGAAGCCCATGCCTTTGACCTGGACTGACCACTCATTAATCTCCACCACCTCTACTGCACTGACTTGTGAAGCCCATGCCTTTGACGTGGACTGACCACTCATTACTCTCGACCACCTCTACTGCACTGACTTGTGAAGCCCATGCCTTTGACGTGGACTTACCACTCATTACTCTCGACCACCTCTACTGCACTGACTTGTGAAGCCCATGCCTTTGACGTGGACTGACCACTCATTACTCTCGACCACCTCTACTGCACTGACTTGTGAAGCCCATGCCTTTGACGTGGACTTACCACTCATTACTCTCGACCACCTCTACTGCACTGACTTGTGAAGCCCATGCCTTTGACGTGGACTGACCACACATTACTCTTCAGCACCTCTACTGCACTGACTTGTGAAGTCCATGCCTTTGACGTGGACTGACCACACATTACTCTTCAGCACCTCTACTGCACTGACTTGTGAAGCCCATGCCTTTGACGTGGACTGACCACTCATTAATCTTCACCACCTCTACTGCACTGACTTGTGAAGCCCATGCCTTTGACGTGGACTGACCACTCATTACTCTTCACCACCTCTACTGCACTAACTTGTGAAGCCCATGCCTTTGACGTGGACTGACCACTCATTACTCTTCAGCACCTCTACTGCACTGACTTGTGAAGCCCATGCCTTTGACGTGGGCTGACCTCTCATTATTCTCGACCACCTCTACTGCACTGACTTGTGAAGCCCATGCCTTTGACGTGGACTGACCACTCATTACTCTTCAGCACCTCTACTGCACTAACTTGTGAAGCCCATGCCTTTGACGTGGACTGACCACTCATTACTCTCGACCACCTCTACTGCACTGACTTGTGAAGCCCATGCCTTTGACGTGGACTGACCACTCATTACTCTTCACCACCTCTACTGCACTGGCTTGTGAACCCCATGCCTTGACGTGGACTGACCTCTCATTAATCTTCACCACCTCTACTGCACTGACTTGTGAAGCCCATGCCTTTGACCTGGACTGACCTCTCATTACTCTTCACCACCTCTACTGCACTGACTTGTGAAGCCCATGCCTTTGACGTGGACTGACCTCTCATTACTCTTCACCACCTCTACTGCACTGACTTGTGAAGCCCATGCCTTTGACGTGGACTGACCACTCATTACTCTTCACCTCCTCTACTGCACTGACTTGTGAAGCCCACGCCTTTGACGTGGACTGACCACTCATTACTCTTCACCACCTTTACTGCACTGACTTGTGAAGCCCATGTCTTTGACGTGGACTGACCACTTATTAATCTTCTCCACCTCTACTGCACTGACTTGTGAAGCCCATGCCTTGACGTGGACTGACCACTCATTAATCTTCAATACCTCTACTGCACTGACTTGTGAAGCCCATGCCTTTGACGTGGACTGACCACTCATTACTCTCGACCACCTCTACTGCACTGACTTGTGAAGCCCATGCCTTTGACGTGGACTGACCACTCATTACTCTCGACCACCTCTACTGCACTGACTTGTGAAGCCCATGCCTTTGACGTGGACTGACCACTCATTAATCTTCACCACCTCTACTGCACTGACTTGTGAAGCCCATGCCTTTGACGTGGACTGACCTCTCATTAATCTTCACCACCTCTACTGCGCTGACTTGTGAAGCCCATGCCTTGACGTGGACTGACCACTCATTACTCTTCACCACCTCTACTGCACTGACTTGTGAAGCCCATGCCTTTGACGTGGACTGACCACTCATTAATCTTCACCACCTCTACTGCACTGACTTGTGAAGCCCATGCCTTTGACGTGGACTGACCTCTCATTATTCTTCACCACCTCTACTGCACTGACTTGTGAAGCCCATACCTTGACGTGGACTGACCACTCATTACTCTTCACCACCTCTACTGCACTGACTTGTGAAGCCCATGCCTTTGACGTGGACTGACCACTAATTAATCTTCACCACCTCTACTGCACTGACTTTTGAAGCCCATGCCTTTGACGTGGACTGACCACTCATTAATCTTCACCACCTCTACTGCACTGACTTGTAAAGCCCATGCCTTTGACGTGGACTGACCACTCAATAATCTTCACCACCTCTACTGCACTGACTTGTGAAGCCCATGCCTTTGACGTGGACTGACCACTCATTAATCTTCACCAGCTCTACTGCACTGACTTGTGAAGCCCATGCCTTTGACGTGGACTGACCACTCATTAATCTTCACTACCTCTACTGCACTAACGTGTGAAGCCCATGCCTTTGACATGGACTGACCACTCATTAATCTTCACCACCTCTACTGCACTGACTTGTGAAGCCCATGCCTTTGACGTGGACTGACCATTAATTACTCTTCACCACCTCTACTGCACTGACTTATGAAGCCCATGCCTTTGACGTGGACTGACCACTCATTAATCTTCACCACCTCTACTGCACTGACTTGTGAAGCCCATGCCTTTGACGTGGACTGACCACTCATTAATCTTCACCACCTCTACTGCACTGACTTGTGAAGCCCATGCCTTTGACGTGGACTGACCACTCATTAATCTTCACCACCTCTACTGCACTGACTTGTGAAGCCCATGCCTTTGACGTGGACTGACCACTCATTAATCTTCACCACCTCTACTGCACTGACTTGTGAAGCCCATGCCTTTGACGTGGACTGACCACTCATTAATCTTCACCACCTCTACTGCACTGACTTGTGAAGCCCATGCCTTTGACGTGGACTGACCACTCATTAATCTCCACCACCTCTACTGCACTGACTTGTGAAGCCCATGCCTTTGACGTGGACTGACCTCTCATTACTCTTCACCACCTCTACTGCCCTGACTTGTGAAGCCCATGCCTTTGACGTGGACTGACCACTCATAAATCTTCACCACCTCTACTGCACTGACTTGTGAAGCCCATGCCTTTGACGTGGACTGACCACTCATTAATCTTCACCACCTCTACTACACTGACTTGTGAAGCCCATGCCTTTGACGTGGACTGACCTCTCATTACTCTTCACCACCTCTACTGCCCTGACTTGTGAAGCCCATGCCTTTGACGTGGACTGACCACTCATAAATCTTCACCACCTCTACTGCACTGACTTGTGAAGCCCATGCCTTTGACGTGGACTGACCACTCATTGATCTTCACCACCTCTACTACACTGACTTGTGAAGCCCATGCCTTTGACGTGGACTGACCACTCATTAATCTTCACCTCCTCTACTGCACTGACTTGTGAAGCCCATGCCTTTGACGTGGACTGACCACTCATTAATCTTCACCACCTCTACGGCACTGACTTGTGAAGCCCATGCCTTTGACGTGGACTGACCACTCATTACTCTTCACCACCTCTACTGCACTGACTTGTAAAGCCCATGCCTTTGACGTGGACTGACCACTCTTTACTCTTCACCACCTCTACTGCACGGACTTGTGAACTCCATGCCTTGACGTGGACTGACCACTCATTAATCTTCACCACCTCTACTACACTGACTTGTGAAGCCCATGCCTTTGACGTGGACTGACCACTCATTAATCTTCACCACCTCTACTGTAATGACTTGTGAAGCCAATGCCTTGACGTGGACTGACCACTCATTAATCTTCATCACCTCTACTGCACTGACTTGTGAAGCCCATGCCTTTGACGTGTACTGACCACTCATTAATCTTCACCACCTCTACTGCACTGACTTGTGAAGCCCATGCCTTTGACGTGGACTGACCACTCATTACTCTTCACCACCTCTACTGCACTGACTTGTGAAGCCCATGCCTTTGACGTGGACTGACCACTCATTACTCTTCACCACCTCTACTGCACTGACTTGTGAAGCACATGCCTTTGACGTGGACTGACCACTCATTACTCTTCACCACCTCTACTGCACTGACTTGTGAAGCCCATGCCTTTGACGTGGACTGACCACTCATTAATTTTCACCACCTCTACTGCACTGACTTGTGAAGCCCATGCCTTTGACATGGACTGACCACTCATTACTCTTCACCATCTCTACTGCACTGACTTGTGAAGCCCATGCCTTGACGTGGACTGACCACTCATTAATCTTCACCACCTCTACTGCAGTAACTTGTGAAGCCCATGCCTTGACGTGGACTGACCACTCATTAATCTTCACCACCTCTGCTACACTGACTTGTGAAGCCCATGCCTTTGACGTGGACTGACCACTCATTAATTTTCACCACCTCTACTGCACTGACTTGTGAAGCCCATGCCTTTGACATGGACTGACCACTCATTACTCTTCACCATCTCTACTGCACTGACTTGTGAAGCCCATGCCTTGACGTGGACTGACCACTCATTAATCTTCACCACCTCTACTGCAGTAACTTGTGAAGCCCATGCCTTGACGTGGACTGACCACTCATTACTCTTCACCACCTCTACTGCACTAACTTGTGAAGCCCATGCCTTTGACGTGGACTGACCTCTCATTATTCTCGACCACCTCTACTGCACTGACTTGTGAAGCCCATGCCTTTGACGTGGACTGACCACTCATTACTTTTCAGCACCTCTACTGCACTGACTTGTGAAGCCCATGCCTTTGACATGGACTGACCTCTCATTACTCTTCACCACCTCTACTGCACTGACTTGTGAAGCCCATGCCTTTGATGTGGACTGACCACTCATTACTCTTCACCACCTCTACTGCACTGACTTGTGAAGCCCATGCCTTTGACGTGGACTGACCACTCATTAATCTTCCCCACCTCTACTGCACTGACTTGTGAAGCCCATGCCTTTGATGTGGACTGACCACTCATTAATCTTCACCACCTCTACTGCACTGACTTGTGAAGCCCATGCCTTTGACGTGGACTGACCTATCATTACTCTTCACCACCTCTACTGCACTGACTTGTGAAGCCCATGCCTTTGACGTGGACTGACCTCTCATTACTCTTCACCACCTCTACTGCACTGACTTGTGAAGCCCATGCCTTGACGTGGACTGACCACTCATTAATCTTCACCACCTCTACTGCACTGACTTGTGAAGCCCATGCCTTTGACATGAACTGACCTCTCATTACTCTTCACCACCTCTACTGCACTGACTTGTGAAGCCCATGCCTATGACGTGGACTGACCTCTCATTAATCTTCACCACATCTACTGCACTGACTTGTGACGGCCATGCCTATGACGTGGACTGACCTCTCATTAATCATCACCACCTCTACTGCACTGACTTGTGAAGCCCATGCCTTTGACGTGGGGTGACCACTCATTACTCTTCACCACCTCTACTGCACTGACTTGTGAAGCCCATGCCTTTGACGTGGACTGACCACTCATTACTCTTCACCACCTCTACTGCACTGACTTGTGAAGCCCATGCCTTTGACGTGGACTGACCACTCATTAATCTTCACCACCTCTACTGCACTGACTTGTGAAGCCCATGCCTTTGATGTGGACTGACCACTCATTACTCTTCACCACCTCTACTGCACTAACTTGTGAAGCCCATGCCTTTGACTCGGACTGACCACTCATTACTCTTCAGCACCTCTACTGCACGGACTTGTGAAGCCCATGCCTTTGACGTGGACTGACCACTCATTACTCTTCACCACCTCTACTGCACTAACTTGTGAAGCCCATGCCTTTGACGTGGACTGACCTCTCATTATTCTTGACCACCTCTACTGCACTGACTTGTGAAGCCCATGCCTTTGGCGTGGACTGACCACTCATTACTCTTCAGCACCTCTACTGCACTGACTTGTGAAGCCCATGCCTTTGACGTGGACTGACCACTCATTACTCTCGACCACCTCTACTGCACTGACTTGTGAAGCCCATGCCTTTGACATGGACTGACCTCTCATTACTCTTCACCACCTCTACTGCACTGACTTGTGAAGCCCATGCCTTTGACGTGGACTGACCACTCATTACTCTTCACCTCCTCTACTGCACTGACTTGTGAAGCCCACGCCTTTGACGTGGACTGACCACTCATTACTCTTCACCACCTCTACTGCACTGACTTGTGAAGCCCATGTCTTTGACGTGGACGACCACTCATTAATCTTCTCCACCTCTACTGCACTGACTTGTGAAGCCCATGCCTTTGACATGGACTGACCTCTCATTAATCTTCACCACCTCTACTGCACTGACTTGTGAAGCCCATGCCTTGACGTGGACTGACCACTCAGTAATCTTTTCCACCTCTACTGCACTGACTTGTGAAGCCCATGCCTTGACGTGGACTGACCACTCATTAATCTTCACCACCTCTACTGCACTGACTTGTGAAGCCCATGCCTTTGACGTGGACTGACCACTCATTACTCTCGACCACCTCTACTGCACTGACTTGTGAAGCCCATGCCTTGACGTGGACTGACCACTCATTAATCTTCACCACCTCTACTGCACTGACTTGTGAAGCCCATGCCTTTGACGTGGACTGACCACTCATTAATCTTCACCACCTCTACTGCACTGACTTGTGAAGCCCATGCCTTTGACGTGGACTGACCACTCATTACTCTTCACCACCTCTACTGCACTGACTTGTGAAGCCCATGCCTTTGACGTGGACTGACCACTCATTACTCTTCACCACCTCTACTGCACTGACTTGTGAAGCACATGCCTTTGACGTGGACTGACCACTCATTAATCTTCACCACCTCTACTGCACTGACTTGTGAAGCCCATGCCTTTGACGTGGACTGACCACTCATTAATTTTCACCACCTCTACTGCAGTAACTTGTGAAGCCCATGCCTTGACGTGGACTGACCACTCATTATTCTTCACCACCTCTACTACACTGACTTGTGAAGCCCATGCCTTTGACGTGGACTGACCACTCATTACTCTTCACCATCTCTACTGCACTAACTTGTGAAGCCCATGCCTTTGACGTGGACTGACCACTCATTACTCTTCACCACCTCTACTGCACTAACTTGTGAAGCCCATGCCTTTGACGTGGACTGACCTCTCATTATTCTCGACCACCTCTACTGCACTGACTTGTGAAGCCCATGCCTTTGACGTGGACTGACCACTCATTACTCTTCAGCACCTCTACTGCACTGACTTGTGAAGCCCATGCCTTTGACATGGACTGACCTCTCATTACTCTTCACCACCTCTACTGCACTGACTTGTGAAGCCCATGCCTTTGATGTGGACTGACCACTCATTACTCTTCACCACCTCTACTGCACTGACTTGTGAAGCCCATGCCTTTGACGTGGACTGACCACTCATTAATCTTCCCCCTCCTCTACTGCACTGACTTGTGAAGCCCATGCCTTTGACGTGGACTGACCACTTATTAATCTTCACCACCTCTACTGCACTGACTTTTGAAGCCCATGCCTTTGACGTGGACTGACCTATCATTACTCTTCACCACCTCTACTGCACTGACTTGTGAAGCCCATGCCTTTGATGTGGACTGACCACTCATTACTCTTCACCACCTTTACTGCACTGACTTGTGAAGCCCATGCCTTTGACGTGGACTGACCTCTCATTAATCTTCACCACATCTACTGCACTGACTTGTGAAGGCCATGCCTTTGACGTGGACTGACCACTCATTAATCTTCACCACCTCTACTGCACTGACTTGTGAAGCCCATGCCTTTGACGTGGGGTGACCACTCATTACTCTTCACCACCTCTACTGCACTGATTTGTGAAGCCCATGCCTTTGACGTGGACTGACCACTCATTACTCTTCACCACCTCTACTGCACTGACTTGTGAAGCCCATGCCTTTGACGTGGACTGACCACTCATTAATCTTCACCACCTCTACTGCACTGACTTGTGAAGCCCATGCCTTTGACCTGGACTGACCACTCATTAATCTTCACCACCTCTACTGCACTGACTTGTGAAGCCCATGCCTTTGACGTGGACTGACCACTCATTACTCTCGACCACCTCTACTGCACTGACTTGTGAAGCCCATGCCTTTGACGTGGACTTACCACTCATTACTCTCGACCACCTCTACTGCACTGACTTGTGAAGCCCATGCCTTTGACGTGGACTGACCACTCATTACTCTCGACCACCTCTACTGCACTGACTTGTGAAGCCCATGCCTTTGACGTGGACTTACCACTCATTACTCTCGACCACCTCTACTGCACTGACTTGTGAAGCCCATGCCTTTGACGTGGACTGACCACACATTACTCTTCAGCACCTCTACTGCACTGACTTGTGAAGTCCATGCCTTTGACGTGGACTGACCACACATTACTCTTCAGCACCTCTACTGCACTGACTTGTGAAGCCCATGCCTTTGACGTGGACTGACCACTCATTAATCTTCACCACCTCTACTGCACTGACTTATGAAGCCCATGCCTTTGACGTGGACTGACCACTCATTACTCTTCACCACCTCTACTGCACTAACTTGTGAAGCCCATGCCTTTGACGTGGACTGACCACTCATTACTCTTCAGCACCTCTACTGCACTGACTTGTGAAGCCCATGCCTTTGACGTGGGCTGACCTCTCATTATTCTCGACCACCTCTACTGCACTGACTTGTGAAGCCCATGCCTTTGACGTGGACTGACCACTCATTACTCTTCAGCACCTCTACTGCACTAACTTGTGAAGCCCATGCCTTTGACGTGGACTGACCACTCATTACTCTCGACCACCTCTACTGCACTGACTTGTGAAGCCCATGCCTTTGACGTGGACTGACCACTCATTACTCTTCACCACCTCTACTGCACTGGCTTGTGAACCCCATGCCTTGACGTGGACTGACCTCTCATTAATCTTCACCACCTCTACTGCACTGACTTGTGAAGCCCATGCCTTTGACCTGGACTGACCTCTCATTACTCTTCACCACCTCTACTGCACTGACTTGTGAAGCCCATGCCTTTGACGTGGACTGACCTCTCATTACTCTTCACCACCTCTACTGCACTGACTTGTGAAGCCCATGCCTTTGACGTGGACTGACCACTCATTACTCTTCACCTCCTCTACTGCACTGACTTGTGAAGCCCACGCCTTTGACGTGGACTGACCACTCATTACTCTTCACCACCTTTACTGCACTGACTTGTGAAGCCCATGTCTTTGACGTGGACTGACCACTTATTAATCTTCTCCACCTCTACCGCACTGACTTGTGAAGCCCATGCCTTGACGTGGACTGACCACTCATTAATCTTCACTACCTCTACTGCACTGACTTGTGAAGCCCATGCCTTTGACGTGGACTGACCACTCATTACTCTCGACCACCTCTACTGCACTGACTTGTGAAGCCCATGCCTTTGACATGGACTGACCACTCATTACTCTCGACCACCTCTACTGCACTGACTTGTGAAGCCCATGCCTTTGACGTGGACTGACCACTCATTAATCTTCACCACCTCTACTGCACTGACTTGTGAAGCCCATGCCTTTGACGTGGACTGACCTATCATTAATCTTCACCACCTCTACTGCGCTGACTTGTGAAGCCCATGCCTTGACGTGGACTGACCACTCATTACTCTTCACCACCTCTACTGCACTGACTTGTGAAGCCCATGCCTTTGACGTGGACTGACCACTCATTAATCTTCACCACCTCTACTGCACTGACTTGTGAAGCCCATGCCTTTGACGTGGACTGACCTCTCATTATTCTTCACCACCTCTACTGCACTGACTTGTGAAGCCCATACCTTGACGTGGACTGACCACTCATTACTCTTCACCACCTCTACTGCACTGACTTGTGAAGCCCATGCCTTTGACGTGGACTGACCACTCATTAATCTTCACCACCTCTACTGCACTGACTTGTGAAGCCCATGCCTTTGACGTGGACTGACCACTCATTAATCTTCACCACCTCTACTGCACTGACTTGTAAAGCCCATGCCTTTGACGTGGACTGACCACTCATTAATCTTCACCACCTCTACTGCACTGACTTGTGAAGCCCATGCCTTTGACGTGGACTGACCACTCATTAATCTTCACCAGCTCTACTGCACTGACTTGTGAAGCCCATGCCTTTGACGTGGACTGACCACTCATTAATCTTCACTACCTCTACTGCACTAACGTGTGAAGCCCATGCCTTTGACATGGACTGACCACTCATTAATCTTCACCACCTCTACTGCACTGACTTGTGAAGCCCATGCCTTTGACGTGGACTGACCATTAATTACTCTTCACCACCTCTACTGCACTGACTTATGAAGCCCATGCCTTTGACGTGGACTGACCACTCATTAATCTTCACCACCTCTACTGCACTGACTTGTGAAGCCCATGCCTTTGACGTGGACTGACCACTCATTAATCTTCACCACCTCTACTGCACTGACTTGTGAAGCCCATGCCTTTGACGTGGACTGACCACTCATTAATCTTCACCACCTCTACTGCACTGACTTGTGAAGCCCATGCCTTTGACGTGGACTGACCACTCATTAATCTTCACCACCTCTACTGCACTGACTTGTGAAGCCCATGCCTTTGACGTGGACTGACCACTCATTAATCTTCACCACCTCTACTGCACTGACTTGTGAAGCCCATGCCTTTGACGTGGACTGACCACTCATTAATCTCCACCACCTCTACTGCACTGACTTGTGAAGCCCATGCCTTTGACGTGGACTGACCTCTCATTACTCTTCACCACCTCTACTGCCCTGACTTGTGAAGCCCATGCCTTTGACGTGGACTGACCACTCATAAATCTTCACCACCTCTACTGCACTGACTTGTGAAGCCCATGCCTTTGACATGGACTGACCACTCATTACTCTTCACCATCTCTACTGCACTGACTTGTGAAGCCCATGCCTTGACGTGGACTGACCACTCATTAATCTTCACCACCTCTACTGCAGTAACTTGTGAAGCCCATGCCTTGACGTGGACTGACCACTCATTAATCTTCACCACCTCTGCTACTCTGACTTGTGAAGCCCATGCCTTTGACGTGGACTGACCACTCATTAATTTTCACCACCTCTACTGCACTGACTTGTGAAGCCCATGCCTTTGACATGGACTGACCACTCATTACTCTTCACCATCTCTACTGCACTGACTTGTGAAGCCCATGCCTTGACGTGGACTGACCACTCATTAATCTTCACCACCTCTACTGCAGTAACTTGTGAAGCCCATGCCTTGACGTGGACTGACCACTCATTACTCTTCACCACCTCTACTGCACTAACTTGTGAAGCCCATGCCTTTGACGTGGACTGACCTCTCATTATTCTCGACCACCTCTACTGCACTGACTTGTGAAGCCCATGCGTTTGACGTGGACTGACCACTCATTACTTTTCAGCACCTCTACTGCACTGACTTGTGAAGCCCATGCCTTTGACATGGACTGACCTCTCATTACTCTTCACCACCTCTACTGCACTGACTTGTGAAGCCCATGCCTTTGATGTGGACTGACCACTCATTACTCTTCACCACCTCTACTGCACTGACTTGTGAAGCCCATGCCTTTGACGTGGACTGACCACTCATTAATCTTCCCCACCTCTACTGCACTGACTTGTGAAGCCCATGCCTTCGACGTGGACTGACCACTCATTAATCTTCACCACCTCTACTGCACTGACTTGTGAAGCCCATGCCTATGACGTGGACTGACCTCTCATTAATCTTCACCACATCTACTGCACTGACTTGTGACGGCCATGCCTATGACGTGGACTGACCTCTCATTAATCTTCACCACCTCTACTGCACTGACTTGTGACGGCCATGCCTATGACGTGGACTGACCTCTCATTAATCTTCACCACCTCTACTGCACTGACTTGTGAAGCCCATGCCTTTGACGTGGGGTGACCACTCATTACTCTTCACCACCTCTACTGCACTGACTTGTGAAGCCCATGCCTTTGACGTGGACTGACCTATCATTACTCTTCACCACCTCTACTGCACTGACTTGTGAAGCCCATGCCTTTGACGTGGACTGACCTCTCATTACTCTTCACCACCTCTACTGCACTGACTTGTGAAGCCCATGCCTTGACGTGGACTGACCACTCATTAATCTTCACCACCTCTACTGCACTGACTTGTGAAGCCCATGCCTTTGACATGGACTGACCTCTCATTACTCTTCACCACCTCTACTGCACTGACTTGTGAAGCCCATGCCTATGACGTGGACTGACCTCTCATTAATCTTCACCACATCTACTGCACTGACTTGTGACGGCCATGCCTATGACGTGGACTGACCTCTCATTAATCTTCACCACCTCTACTGCACTGACTTGTGAAGCCCATGCCTTTGACGTGGGGTGACCACTCATTACTCTTCACCACCTCTACTGCACTGACTTGTGAAGCCCATGCCTTTGACGTGGACTGACCACTCATTACTCTTCACCACCTCTACTGCACTGACTTGTGAAGCCCATGCCTTTGACGTGGACTGACCACTCATTAATCTTCACCACCTCTACTGCACTGACTTGTGAAGCCCATGCCTTTGATGTGGACTGACCACTCATTACTCTTCACCACCTCTACTGCACTAACTTGTGAAGCCCATGCCTTTGACTCGGACTGACCACTCATTACTCTTCAGCACCTCTACTGCACGGACTTGTGAAGCCCATGCCTTTGACGTGGACTGACCACTCATTACTCTTCACCACCTCTACTGCACTAACTTGTGAAGCCCATGCCTTTGACGTGGACTGACCTCTCATTATTCTTGACCACCTCTACTGCACTGACTTGTGAAGCCCATGCCTTTGACGTGGACTGACCACTCATTACTCTTCAGCACCTCTACTGCACTGACTTGTGAAGCCCATGCCTTTGACGTGGACTGACCACTCATTACTCTCGACCACCTCTACTGCACTGACTTGTGAAGCCCATGCCTTTGACGTGGACTGACCTCTCATTACTCTTCACCACCTCTACTGCACTGACTTGTGAAGCCCATGCCTTTGACGTGGACTGACCACTCATTACTCTTCACCTCCTCTACTGCACTGACTTGTGAAGCCCACGCCTTTGACGTGGACTGACCACTCATTACTCTTCACCACCTCTACTGCACTGACTTGTGAAGCCCATGTCTTTGACGTGGACGACCACTCATTAATCTTCTCCACCTCTACTGCACTGACTTGTGAAGCCCATGCCTTTGACATGGACTGACCTCTCATTAATCTTCACCACCTCTACTGCACTGACTTGTGAAGCCCATGCCTTGACGTGGACTGACCACTCAGTAATCTATTCCACCTCTACTGCACTGACTTGTGAAGCCCATGCCTTGACGTGGACTGACCACTCATTAATCTTCACCACCTCTACTGCACTGACTTGTGAAGCCCATGCCTTTGACGTGGACTGACCACTCATTACTCTCGACCACCTCTACTGCACTGACTTGTGAAGCCCATGCCTTGACGTGGACTGACCACTCATTAATCTTCACCACCTCTACTGCACTGACTTGTGAAGCCCATGCCTTTGACGTGGACTGACCACTCATTAATCTTCACCACCTCTACTGCACTGACTTGTGAAGCCCATGCCTTTGACGAGGACTGACCACTCATTAATCGTCACCACCTCTACTGCACTGACTTGTGAAGCCCATGCCTTTGACGTGGACTGACCACTCATTAATCTTCACCACCTCTACTGCACTGACTTGTAAAGCCCATGCCTTTGACGTGGACTGACCACTCATTAATCTTCACCACGTCTACTGCACTAACTTGTGAAGCCCATGCCTTTGACGTGGACTGACCACTCATTACTCTCGACCACCTCTACTGCACTGACTTGTGAAGCCCATGCCTTTGACGTGGACTGACCACTCATTAATCTTCACCACCTCTACTGCACTGACTTGTGAAGCCCATGCCTTTGACGTGGACTGACCACTCATTAATCTTCACCACCTCTACTGCACTGACTTGTGAAGCCCATGCCTTTGACGTGGACTGACCACTCATTACTCTCGACCACCTCTACTGCACTGACTTGTGAAGCCCATGCCTTTGACGTGGACTGACCTCTCATTACTCTTCACCACCTCTACTGCACTGACTTGTGAAGCCCATGCCTTGACGTGGACTGACCACTCATTAATCTTCACCACCTCTACTGCACTGACTTGTGAAGCCCATGCCTTGACGTGGACTGACCACTCATTAATCTTCACCACCTCTACTGCACTGACTTGTGAAGCCCATGCCTTGACGTGGACTGACCACTCATTACTCTTCACCACCTCTACTGCACTGACTTGTGAGGCCCATGCCTTTGACGTGGACTGACCACTCATTAATCTTCACTACCTCTACTGCACAAACGTGTGAAGCCCATGCCTTTGACATGGACTGACCACTCATTAATCTTCACCACCTCTACTGCACTGACTTGTGAAGCCCATGCCTTTGACGTGGACTGACCACTCATTAATCTTCACCACCTCTACTGCACTGACTTGTGAAGCCCATTCCTTTGACGTGGACTGACCACTCATTAATCTCCACCACCTCTGCTGCACTGACTTGTGAAGCCCATGCCTTTGACGTGGACTGACCACTCATTAATCTTCACCACCTCTACTGCACTGACTTGTGAAGTCCATGCCTTTGACGTGGACTGACCACTCATTAATCTTCACCACCTCTACTGCACTGACTTGTGAAGCCCATGCCTTGACGTGGACTGACCACTAATTAATCTTCACCACCTCTACTGCACTGACTTGTGAAGCCCATGCCTTGACGTGGACTGACCACTCATTACTCTTCACCACCTCTACTGCACTGACTTGTGAGGCCCATGCCTTTGACGTGGACTGACCACTCATTAATCTTCACTACCTCTACTGCACTAACGTGTGAAGCCCATGCCTTTGACATGGACTGACCACTCATTAATCTTCACCACCTCTACTGCACTGACTTGTGAAGCCCATGCCTTTGACGTGGACTGACCACTCATTAATCTTCACCACCTCTACTGCACTGATTTGTGAAGCCCATTCCTTTGACGTGGACTGACCACTCATTAATCTCCACCACCTCTGCTGCACTGACTTGTGAAGCCCATGCCTTTGACGTGGACTGACCACTCATTAATCTTCACCACCTCTACTGCACTGACTTGTGAAGTCCATGCCTTTGATGTGGACTGACCACTCATTAATCTTCACCACCTCTACTGCACTGACTTGTGAAGCCCATGCCTTTGACGTGGACTGACCACTCATTAATCTTCACCACCTCTACTGCACTGACTTGTGAAGTCCATGCCTTTGACGTGGACTGACCACTCATTAATCTCCACCACCTCTACTGCACTGACTTGTGAAGCCCATGCCTTTGACGTGGACTGACCTCTCATTAATCTTCACCACCTCTACTGCACTGACTTGTAAAGCGCATGCCTTTGAAGTGGACTGACCACTCATTAATCTTCACCACCTCTACTGCACTGACTTGTGAAGCTCGTGCCTTTGACGTGGACTGACCTCTCATTAATCTTCACCACCTCTACTGCACTGACTTGTGAAGCCCATGCCTTTGACGTGGACTGACCTCTCATTACTCTTCACCACCTCTACTGCACTGACTTGTGAACCCCATGCCTTTACGTGGACTGACCACTCATTAATCTTCACCACCTCTACTACACTGACTTGTGAAGCCCATGCCTTTGACGTGGACTGACCACTCATTAATCTTCACCACCTCTACTGCACTGACTTGTGAAGCCCATGCCTTTGACGTGGACTGACCTCTCATTACTCTTCACCACCTCTACTGCACTGACTTGTGAAGCCCATGCCTTTGACGTGGACTGACCACTCATTAATCTTCACCATCTCTACGGCACTGACTTGTGAAGCCCATGCCTTTGACGTGGACTGACCACTCATTAATCTTCACCACCTCTACTGCACTGACTTGTAAAGCCCATGCCTTTGAAGTGGACTGACCACTCATTAATCTTCACCACCTCTACGGCACTGACTTGTGAAGCCCATGCCTTTGACGTGGACTGACCACTCATTACTCTTCACCACCTCTACTGCACTGACTTGTAAAGCCCATGCCTTTGACGTGGACTGACCACTCTTTACTCTTCACCACCTCTACTGCACGGACTTGTGAACCCCATGCCTTGACGTGGACTGACCACTCATTAATCTTCACCACCTCTACTACACTGACTTGTGAAGCCCATGCCTTTGACGTGGACTGACCACTCATTAATCTTCACCACCTCTACTGTACTGACTTGTGAAGCCAATGCCTTGACGTGGACTGACCACTCATTAATCTTCATCACCTCTACTGCACTGACTTGTGAAGCCCATGCCTTTGACGTGGACTGACCACTCATTAATCTTCACCACCTCTACTGCACTGACTTGTGAAGCCCATGCCTTAGACGTGGACTGACCACTCATTACTCTTCACCACCTCTACTGCACTGACTTGTGAAGCCCATGCCTTTGACGTGGACTGACCACTCATTACTCTTCACCACCTCTACTGCACTGACTTGTGAAGCACATGCCTTTGACGTGGACTGACCACTCATTAATCTTCACCACCTCTACTGCACTGACTTGTGAAGCCCATGCCTTTGACGTGGACTGACCACTCATTAATTTTCACCACCTCTACTGCAGTAACTTGTGAAGCCCATGCCTTGACGTGGAGTGACCACTCATTAATCTTCACCACCTCTACTACACTGACTTGTGAAGCCCATGCCTTTGACGTGGACTGACCACTCATTACTCTTCACCATCTCTACTGCACTAACTTGTGAAGCCCATGCCTTTGACGTGGACTGACCACTCATTACTCTTCACCACCTCTACTGCACTAACTTGTGAAGCCCATGCCTTTGACGTGGACTGACCTCTCATTATTCTCGACCACCTCTACTGCACTGACTTGTGAAGCCCATGCCTTTGACGTGGACTGACCACTCATTACTCTTCAGCACCTCTACTGCACTGACTTGTGAAGCCCATGCCTTTGACATGGACTGACCTCTCATTACTCTTCACCACCTCTACTGCACTGACTTGTGAAGCCCATGCCTTTGATGTGGACTGACCACTCATTACTCTTCACCACCTCTACTGCACTGACTTGTGAAGCCCATGCCTTTGACGTGGACTGACCACTCATTAATCTTCCCCACCTCTACTGCACTGACTTGTGAAGCCCATGCCTTTGATGTGGACTGACCACTGATTAATCTTCACCACCTCTACTGCACTGACTTTTGAAGCCCATGCCTTTGACGTGGACTGACCTATCATTACTCTTCACCACCTCTACTGCACTGACTTGTGAAGCCCATGCCTTTGATGTGGACTGACCACTCATTACTCTTCACCACCTCTACTGCACTGACTTGTGAAGCCCATGCCTTTGACGTGGACTGACCTCTCATTAATCTTCACCACATCTACTGCACTGACTTGTGAAGGCCATGCCTTTGACGTGGACTGACCACTCATTAATCTTCACCACCTCTACTGCACTGACTTGTGAAGCCCATGCCTTTGACGTGGGGTGACCACTCATTACTCTTCACCACCTCTACTGCACTGATTTGTGAAGCCCATGCCTTTGACGTGGACTGACCACTCATTACTCTTCACCACCTCTACTGCACTGACTTGTGAAGCCCATGCCTTTGACGTGGACTGACCACTCATTAATCTTCACCACCTCTACTGCACTGACTTGTGAAGCCCATGCCTTTGACCTGGACTGACCACTCATTAATCTTCACCACCTCTACTGCACTGACTTGTGAAGCCCATGCCTTTGACGTGGACTGACCACTCATTACTCTCGACCACCTCTACTGCACTGACTTGTGAAGCCCATGCCTTTGACGTGGACTGACCTCTCATTATTCTTCACCACCTCTACTGCACTGACTTGTGAAGCCCATGCCTTTGACGTGGACTGACCTCTCATTATTCTCGACCACCTCTACTGCACTGACTTGTGAAGCCCATGCCTTTGACGTGGACTTACCACTCATTACTCTCGACCACCTCTACTGCACTGACTTGTGAAGCCCATGCCTTTGACGTGGACTGACCACTCATTACTCTCGACCACCTCTACTGCACTGACTTGTGAAGCCCATGCCTTTGACGTGGACTTACCACTCATTACTCTCGACCACCTCTACTGCACTGACTTGTGAAGCCCATGCCTTTGACGTGGACTGACCACACATTACTCTTCAGCACCTCTACTGCACTGACTTCTGAAGTCCATGCCTTTGACGTGGACTGACCACACATTACTCTTCAGCACCTCTACTGCACTGACTTGTGAAGCCCATGCCTTTGACGTGGACTGACCACTCATTAATCTTCACCACCTCTACTGCACTGACTTGTGAAGCCCATGCCTTTGAAGTGGACTGACCACTCATTACTCTTCACCACCTCTACTGCACTAACTTGTGAAGCCCATGCCTTTGACATGGACTGACCACTCATTACTCTTCAGCACCTCTACTGCACTGACTTGTGAAGCCCATGCCTTTGACGTGGGCTGACCTCTCATTATTCTCGACCACCTCTACTGCACTGACTTGTGAAGGCCATGCCTTTGACGTGGACTGACCACTCATTACTCTTCAGCACCTCTACTGCACTAACTTGTGAAGCCCATGCCTATGACGTGGACTGACCACTCATTACTCTCGACCACCTCTACTGCACTGACTTGTGAAGCCCATGCCTTTGACGTGGACTGACCACTCATTACTCTTCACCACCTCTACTGCACTGGCTTGTGAACCCCATGCCTTGACGTGGACTGACCTCTCATTAATCTTCACCACCTCTACTGCACTGACTTGTGAAGCCCATGCCTTTGACCTGGACTGACCTCTCATTACTCTTCACCACCTCTACTGCACTGACTTGTGAAGCCCATGCCTTTGACGTGGACTGACCTCTCATTACTCTTCACCAGCTCTACTGCACTGACTTGTGAAGCCCATGCCTTTGACGTGGACTGACCACTCATTACTCTTCACCTCCTCTACTGCACTGACTTGTGAAGCCCACGCCTTTGACGTGGACTGACCACTCATTACTCTTCACCACCTTTGCTGCACTGACTTGTGAAGCCCATGTCTTTGACGTGGACTGACCACTTATTAATCTTCTCCACCTCTACTGCACTGACTTGTGAAGCGCATGCCTTGACGTGGACTGACCACTCATTAATCTTCACCACCTCTACTGCACTGACTTGTGAAGCCCATGCCTTTGACGTGGACTGACCACTCATTACTCTTCACCACCTCTACTGCACTAACTTGTGAAGCCCATGCCTTTGACGTGGACTGACCTCTCATTATTCTTGACCACCTCTACTGCACTGACTTGTGAAGCCCATGCCTTTGACGTGGACTGACCACTCATTACTCTTCAGCACCTCTACTGCACTGACTTGTGAAGCCCATGCCTTTGACGTGGACTGACCACTCATTACTCTCGACCACCTCTACTGCACTGACTTGTGAAGCCCATGCCTTTGACGTGGACTGACCTCTCATTACTCTTCACCACCTCTACTGCACTGACTTGTGAAGCCCATGCCTTTGACGTGGACTGACCACTCATTACTCTTCACCTCCTCTACTGCACTGACTTGTGAAGCCCACGCCTTTGACGTGGACTGACCACTCATTACTCTTCACCACCTCTACTGCACTGACTTGTGAAGCCCATGTCTTTGACGTGGACGACCACTCATTAATCTTCTCCACCTCTACTGCACTGACTTGTGAAGCCCATGCCTTTGACATGGACTGACCTCTCATTAATCTTCACCACCTCTACTGCACTGACTTGTGAAGCCCATGCCTTGACGTGGACTGACCACTCAGTAATCTTTTCCACCTCTACTGCACTGACTTGTGAAGCCCATGCCTTGACGTGGACTGACCACTCATTAATCTTCACCACCTCTACTGCACTGACTTGTGAAGCCCATGCCTTTGACGTGGACTGACCACTCATTACTCTCGACCACCTCTACTGCACTGACTTGTGAAGCCCATGCCTTGACGTGGACTGACCACTCATTAATCTTCACCACCTCTACTGCACTGACTTGTGAAGCCCATGCCTTTGACGTGGACTGACCACTCATTAATCTTCACCACCTCTACTGCACTGACTTGTGAAGCCCATGCCTTTGACGAGGACTGACCACTCATTAATCGTCACCACCTCTACTGCACTGACTTGTGAAGCCCATGCCTTTGACGTGGACTGACCACTCATTAATCTTCACCACCTCTACTGCACTGACTTGTGAAGCCCATGCCTTTGACGTGGACTGACCACTCATTACTCTTCACCACCTCTACTGCACTGACTTGTGAAGCACATGCCTTTGACGTGGACTGACCACTCATTAATCTTCACCACCTCTACTGCACTGACTTGTGAAGCCCATGCCTTTGACGTGGACTGACCACTCATTAATTTTCACCACCTCTACTGCAGTAACTTGTGAAGCCCATGCCTTGACGTGGAGTGACCACTCATTAATGTTCACCACCTCTACTACACTGACTTGTGAAGCCCATGCCTTTGACGTGGACTGACCACTCATTACTCTTCACCATCTCTACTGCACTAACTTGTGAAGCCCATGCCTTTGACGTGGACTGACCACTCATTACTCTTCACCACCTCTACTGCACTAACTTGTGAAGCCCATGCCTTTGACGTGGACTGACCTCTCATTATTCTCGACCACCTCTACTGCACTGACTTATGAAGCCCATGCCTTTGACGTGGACTGACCACTCATTACTCTTCAGCACCTCTACTGCACTGACTTGTGAAGCCCATGCCTTTGACATGGACTGACCTCTCATTACTCTTCACCACCTCTACTGCACTGACTTGTGAAGCCCATGCCTTTGATGTGGACTGACCACTCATTACTCTTCACCACCTCTACTGCACTGACTTGTGAAGCCCATGCCTTTGACGTGGACTGACCACTCATTAATCTTCCCCACCTCTACTGCACTGACTTGTGAAGCCCATGCCTTTGACGTGGACTGACCACTGATTAATCTTCACCACCTCTACTGCACTGACTTTTGAAGCCCATGCCTTTGACGTGGACTGACCTATCATTACTCTTCACCACCTCTACTGCACTGACTTGTGAAGCCCATGCCTTTGATGTGGACTGACCACTCATTACTCTTCACCACCTCTACTGCACTGACTTGTGAAGCCCATGCCTTTGACGTGGACTGACCTCTCATTAATCTTCACCACATCTACTGCACTGACTTGTGAAGGCCATGCCTTTGACGTGGACTGACCACTCATTAATCTTCACCACCTCTACTGCACTGACTTGTGAAGCCCATGCCTTTGACGTGGGGTGACCACTCATTACTCTTCACCACCTCTACTGCACTGATTTGTGAAGCCCATGCCTTTGACGTGGACTGACCACTCATTACTCTTCACCACCTCTACTGCACTGACTTGTGAAGCCCATGCCTTTGACGTGGACTGACCACTCATTAATCTTCACCACCTCTACTGCACTGACTTGTGAAGCCCATGCCTTTGACCTGGACTGACCACTCATTAATCTTCACCACCTCTACTGCACTGACTTGTGAAGCCCATGCCTTTGACGTGGACTGACCACTCATTACTCTCGACCACCTCTACTGCACTGACTTGTGAAGCCCATGCCTTTGACGTGGACTGACCTCTCATTATTCTTCACCACCTCTACTGCACTGACTTGTGAAGCCCATGCCTTTGACGTGGACTGACCTCTCATTATTCTCGACCACCTCTACTGCACTGACTTGTGAAGCCCATGCCTTTGACGTGGACTTACCACTCATTACTCTCGACCACCTCTACTGCACTGACTTGTGAAGCCCATGCCTTTGACGTGGACTGACCACTCATTACTCTCGACCACCTCTACTGCACTGACTTGTGAAGCCCATGCCTTTGACGTGGACTTACCACTCATTACTCTCGACCACCTCTACTGCACTGACTTGTGAAGCCCATGCCTTTGACGTGGACTGACCACACATTACTCTTCAGCACCTCTACTGCACTGACTTGTGAAGTCCATGCCTTTGACGTGGACTGACCACACATTACTCTTCAGCACCTCTACTGCACTGACTTGTGAAGCCCATGCCTTTGACGTGGACTGACCACTCATTAATCTTCACCACCTCTACTGCACTGACTTGTGAAGCCCATGCCTTTGACGTGGACTGACCACTCATTACTCTTCACCACCTCTACTGCACTAACTTGTGAAGCCCATGCCTTTGACGTGGACTGACCACTCATTACTCTTCAGCACCTCTACTGCACTGACTTGTGAAGCCCATGCCTTTGACGTGGGCTGACCTCTCATTATTCTCGACCACCTCTACTGCACTGACTTGTGAAGCCCATGCCTTTGACGTGGACTGACCACTCATTACTCTTCAGCACCTCTACTGCACTAACTTGTGAAGCCCATGCCTATGACGTGGACTGACCACTCATTACTCTCGACCACCTCTACTGCACTGACTTGTGAAGCCCATGCCTTTGTCGTGGACTGACCACTCATTACTCTTCACCACCTCTACTGCACTGGCTTGTGAACCCCATGCCTTGACGTGGACTGACCTCTCATTAATCTTCACCACCTCTACTGCACTGACTTGTGAAGCCCATGCCTTTGACCTGGACTGACCTCTCATTACTCTTCACCACCTCTACTGCACTGACTTGTGAAGCCCATGCCTTTGACGAAGGACTGACCTCTCATTACTCTTCACCACCTCTACTGCACTGACTTGTGAAGCCCATGCCTTTGACGTGGACTGACCACTCATTACTCTTCACCTCCTCTACTGCACTGACTTGTGAAGCCCACGCCTTTGACGTGGACTGACCACTCATTACTCTTCACCACCTTTACTGCACTGACTTGTGAAGCCCATGTCTTTGACGTGGACTGACCACTTATTAATCTTCTCCACCTCTACTGCACTGACTTGTGAAGCCCATGCCTTGACGTGGACTGACCACTCATTAATCTTCACCACCTCTACTGCACTGACTTGTGAAGCCCATGCCTTTGACGTGGACTGACCACTCATTACTCTTCACCACCTCTACTGCACTAACTTGTGAAGCCCATGCCTTTGACGTGGACTGACCTCTCATTATTCTTGACCACCTCTACTGCACTGACTTGTGAAGCCCATGCCTTTGACGTGGACTGACCACTCATTACTCTTCAGCACCTCTACTGCACTGACTTGTGAAGCCCATGCCTTTGACGTGGACTGACCACTCATTACTCTCGACCACCTCTACTGCACTGACTTGTGAAGCCCATGCCTTTGACGTGGACTGACCTCTCATTACTCTTCACCACCTCTACTGCACTGACTTGTGAAGCCCATGCCTTTGACGTGGACTGACCACTCATTACTCTTCACCTCCTCTACTGCACTGACTTGTGAAGCCCACGCCTTTGACGTGGACTGACCACTCATTACTCTTCACCACCTCTACTGCACTGACTTGTGAAGCCCATGTCTTTGACGTGGACGACCACTCATTAATCTTCTCCACCTCTACTGCACTGACTTGTGAAGCCCATGCCTTTGACATGGACTGACCTCTCATTAATCTTCACCACCTCTACTGCACTGACTTGTGAAGCCCATGCCTTGACGTGGACTGACCACTCAGTAATCTTTTCCACCTCTACTGCACTGACTTGTGAAGCCCATGCCTTGACGTGGACTGACCACTCATTAATCTTCACCACCTCTACTGCACTGACTTGTGAAGCCCATGCCTTTGACGTGGACTGACCACTCATTACTCTCGACCACCTCTACTGCACTGACTTGTGAAGCCCATGCCTTGACGTGGACTGACCACTCATTAATCTTCACCACCTCTACTGCACTGACTTGTGAAGCCCATGCCTTTGACGTGGACTGACCACTCATTAATCTTCACCACCTCTACTGCACTGACTTGTGAAGCCCATGCCTTTGACGAGGACTGACCACTCATTAATCGTCACCACCTCTACTGCACTGACTTGTGAAGCCCATGCCTTTGACGTGGACTGACCACTCATTAATCTTCACCACCTCTACTGCACTGACTTGTAAAGCCCATGCCTTTGACGTGGACTGACCACTCATTAATCTTCACCACGTCTACTGCACTAACTTGTGAAGCCCATGCCTTTGACATGGACTGACCACTCATTACTCTCGACCACCTCTACTGCACTGACTTGTGAAGCCCATGCCTTTGACGCGGACTGACCACTCATTAATCTTCACCACCTCTACTGCACTGACTTGTGAAGCCCATGCCTTTGACGTGGACTGTCCACTCATTAATCTTCACCACCTCTACTGCACTGACTTGTGAAGCCCATGCCTTTGACGTGGACTGACCACTCATTACTCTCGACCACCTCTACTGCACTGACTTGTGAAGCCCATGCCTTTGACGTGGACTGACCTCTCATTACTCTTCACCACCTCTACTGCACTGACTTGTGAAGCCCATGCCTTGACGTGGACTGACCACTCATTAATCTTCACCACCTCTACTGCACTGACTTGTGAAGCCCATGCCTTGACGTGGACTGACCACTCATTAATCTTCACCACCTCTACTGCACTGACTTGTGAAGCCCATGCCTTGACGTGGACTGACCACTCATTACTCTTCACCACCTCTACTGCACTGACTTGTGAGGCCCATGCCTTTGACGTGGACTGACCACTCATTAATCTTCACTACCTCTACTGCACTAACGTGTGAAGCCCATGCCTTTGACATGGACTGACCACTCATTAATCTTCACCACCTCTACTGCACTGACTTGTGAAGCCCATGCCTTTGACGTGGACTGACCACTCATTAATCTTCACCACCTCTACTGCACTGACTTGTGAAGCCCATTCCTTTGACGTGGACTGACCACTCATTAATCTCCACCACCTCTGCTGCACTGACTTGTGAAGCCCATGCCTTTGACGTGGACTGACCACTCATTAATCTTCACCACCTCTACTGCACTGACTTGTGAAGTCCATGCCTTTGATGTGGACTGACCACTCATTAATCTTCACCACCTCTACTGCACTGACTTGTGAAGCCCATGCCTTTGACGTGGACTGACCACTCATTAATCTTCACCACCTCTACTGCACTGACTTGTGAAGTCCATGCCTCTGACGTGGACTGACCACTCATTAATCTCCACCACCTCTACTGCACTGACTTGTGAAGCCCATGCCTTTGACGTGGACTGACCTCTCATTAATCTTCACCACCTCTACTGCACTGACTTGTAAAGCGCATGCCTTTGAAGTAGACTGACCACTCATTAATCTTCACCACCTCTACTGCACTGACTTGTGAAGCTCGTGCCTTTGACGTGGACTGACCTCTCATTAATCTTCACCACCTCTACTGCACTGACTTGTGAAGCCCATGCCTTTGATGTGGACTGACCTCTCATTACTCTTCACCACCTCTACTGCACTGACTTGTGAAGCCCATGCCTTTGACGTGGACTGACCACTCATTAATCTTCACCACCTCTACTGCACTGACTTGTAAAGCCCATGCCTTTGACGTGGACTGACCACTCTTTACTCTTCACCACCTCTACTGCACGGACTTGTGAACCCCATGCCTTTACGTGGACTGACCACTCATTAATCTTCACCACCTCTACTACACTGACTTGTGAAGCCCATGCCTTTGACGTGGACTGACCACTCATTAATCTTCACCACCTCTACTGCACTGACTTGTGAAGCCCATGCCTTTGACGTGGACTGACCTCTCATTACTCTTCACCACCTCTACTGCACTGACTTGTGAAGCCCATGCCTTTGACGTGGACTGACCACTCATTAATCTTCACCACCTCTACGGCACTGACTTGTGAAGCCCATGCCTTTGACGTGGACTGACCACTCATTAATCTTCACCACCTCTACTGCACTGACTTGTAAAGCCCATGCCTTTGAAGTGGACTGACCACTCATTAATCTTCACCACCTCTACGGCACTGACTTGTGAAGCCCATGCCTTTGACGTGGACTGACCACTCATTACTCTTCACCACCTCTACTGCACTGACTTGTAAAGCCCATGCCTTTGACGTGGACTGACCACTCTTTACTCTTCACCACCTCTACTGCACGGACTTGTGAACCCCATGCCTTGACGTGGACTGACCACTCATTAATCTTCACCACCTCTACTACACTGACTTGTGAAGCCCATGCCTTTGACGTGGACTGACCACTCATTAATCTTCACCACCTCTACTGTACTGACTTGTGAAGCCAATGCCTTGACGTGGACTGACCACTCATTAATCTTCATCACCTCTACTGCACTGACTTGTGAAGCCCATGCCTTTGACGTGGACTGACCACTCATTAATCTTCACCACCTCTACTGCACTGACTTGTGAAGCCCATGCCTTTGACATGGACTGACCACTCATTACTCTTCACCACCTCTACTGCACTGACTTGTGAAGCCCATGCCTTTGACGTGGACTGACCACTCATTACTCTTCACCACCTCTACTGCACTGACTTGTGAAGCACATGCCTTTGACGTGGACTGACCACTCATTAATCTTCACCACCTCTACTGCACTGACTTGTGAAGCCCATGCCTTTGACGTGGACTGACCACTCATTAATTTTCACCACCTCTACTGCAGTAACTTGTGAAGCCCATGCCTTGACGTGGACTGACCACTCATTAATCTTCACCACCTCTACTACACTGACTTGTGAAGCCCATGCCTTTGACGTGGACTGACCACTCATTACTCTTCACCATCTCTACTGCACTGACTTGTGAAGCCCATGCCTTTGACATGGACTGACCTCTCATTACTCTTCACCACCTCTACTGCACTGACTTGTGAAGCCCATGCCTTTGACGTGGACTGACCACTCATTACTCTTCACCACCTCTACTGCACTGACTTGTGAAGCCCATGCCTTTGACGTGGACTGACCTATCATTACTCTTCACCACCTCTACTGCACTGACTTGTGAAGCCCATGCCTTTGACGTGGACTGACCTCTCATTACTCTTCACCACCTCTACTGCACTGACTTGTGAAGCCCATGCCTTGACGTGGACTGACCACTCATTAATCTTCACCACCTCTACTGCACTGACTTGTGAAGCCCATGCCTTTGACATGGACTGACCTCTCATTACTCTTCACCACCTCTACTGCACTGACTTGTGAAGCCCATGCCTATGACGTGGACTGACCTCTCATTAATCTTCACCACATCTACTGCACTGACTTGTGACGGCCATGCCTATGACGTGGACTGACCTCTCATTAATCTTCACCACCTCTACTGCACTGACTTGTGAAGCCCATGCCTTTGACGTGGGGTGACCACTCATTACTCTTCACCACCTCTACTGCACTGACTTGTGAAGCCCATGCCTTTGACGTGGACTGACCACTCATTACTCTTCACCACCTCTACTGCACTGACTTGTGAAGCCCATGCCTTTGACGTGGACTGACCACTCATTAATCTTCACCACCTCTACTGCACTGACTTGTGAAGCCCATGCCTTTGATGTGGACTGACCACTCATTACTCTTCACCACCTCTACTGCACTAACTTGTGAAGCCCATGCCTTTGACTCGGACTGACCACTCATTACTCTTCAGCACCTCTACTGCACGGACTTGTGAAGCCCATGCCTTTGACGTGGACTGACCACTCATTACTCTTCACCACCTCTACTGCACTAACTTGTGAAGCCCATGCCTTTGACGTGGACTGACCTCTCATTATTCTTGACCACCTCTACTGCACTGACTTGTGAAGCCCATGCCTTTGACGTGGACTGACCACTCATTACTCTTCAGCACCTCTACTGCACTGACTTGTGAAGCCCATGCCTTTGACGTGGACTGACCACTCATTACTCTCGACCACCTCTACTGCACTGACTTGTGAAGCCCATGCCTTTGACGTGGACTGACCTCTCATTACTCTTCACCACCTCTACTGCACTGACTTGTGAAGCCCATGCCTTTGACGTGGACTGACCACTCATTACTCTTCACCTCCTCTACTGCACTGACTTGTGAAGCCCACGCCTTTGACGTGGACTGACCACTCATTACTCTTCACCACCTCTACTGCACTGACTTGTGAAGCCCATGTCTTTGACGTGGACGACCACTCATTAATCTTCTCCACCTCTACTGCACTGACTTGTGAAGCCCATGCCTTTGACATGGACTGACCTCTCATTAATCTTCACCACCTCTACTGCACTGACTTGTGAAGCCCATGCCTTGACGTGGACTGACCACTCAGTAATCTATTCCACCTCTACTGCACTGACTTGTGAAGCCCATGCCTTGACGTGGACTGACCACTCATTAATCTTCACCACCTCTACTGCACTGACTTGTGAAGCCCATGCCTTTGACGTGGACTGACCACTCATTACTCTCGACCACCTCTACTGCACTGACTTGTGAAGCCCATGCCTTGACGTGGACTGACCACTCATTAATCTTCACCACCTCTACTGCACTGACTTGTGAAGCCCATGCCTTTGACGTGGACTGACCACTCATTAATCTTCACCACCTCTACTGCACTGACTTGTGAAGCCCATGCCTTTGACGAGGACTGACCACTCATTAATCGTCACCACCTCTACTGCACTGACTTGTGAAGCCCATGCCTTTGACGTGGACTGACCACTCATTAATCTTCACCACCTCTACTGCACTGACTTGTAAAGCCCATGCCTTTGACGTGGACTGACCACTCATTAATCTTCACCACGTCTACTGCACTAACTTGTGAAGCCCATGCCTTTGACGTGGACTGACCACTCATTACTCTCGACCACCTCTACTGCACTGACTTGTGAAGCCCATGCCTTTGACGTGGACTGACCACTCATTAATCTTCACCACCTCTACTGCACTGACTTGTGAAGCCTATGCCTTTGACGTGGACTGACCACTCATTAATCTTCACCACCTCTACTGCACTGACTTGTGAAGCCCATGCCTTTGACGTGGACTGACCACTCATTACTCTCGACCACCTCTACTGCACTGACTTGTGAAGCCCATGCCTTTGACGTGGACTGACCTCTCATTACTCTTCACCACCTCTACTGCACTGACTTGTGAAGCCCATGCCTTGACGTGGACTGACCACTCATTAATCTTCACCACCTCTACTGCACTGACTTGTGAAGCCCATGCCTTGACGTGGACTGACCACTCATTAATCTTCACCACCTCTACTGCACTGACTTGTGAAGCCCATGCCTTGACGTGGACTGACCACTCATTACTCTTCACCACCTCTACTGCACTGACTTGTGAGGCCCATGCCTTTGACGTGGACTGACCACTCATTAATCTTCACTACCTCTACTGCACAAACGTGTGAAGCCCATGCCTTTGACATGGACTGACCACTCATTAATCTTCACCACCTCTACTGCACTGACTTGTGAAGCCCATGCCTTTGACGTGGACTGACCACTCATTAATCTTCACCACCTCTACTGCACTGACTTGTGAAGCCCATTCCTTTGACGTGGACTGACCACTCATTAATCTCCACCACCTCTGCTGCACTGACTTGTGAAGCCCATGCCTTTGACGTGGACTGACCACTCATTAATCTTCACCACCTCTACTGCACTGACTTGTGAAGTCCATGCCTTTGACGTGGACTGACCACTCATTAATCTTCACCACCTCTACTGCACTGACTTGTGAAGCCCATGCCTTGACGTGGACTGACCACTAATTAATCTTCACCACCTCTACTGCACTGACTTGTGAAGCCCATGCCTTGACGTGGACTGACCACTCATTACTCTTCACCACCTCTACTGCACTGACTTGTGAGGCCCATGCCTTTGACGTGGACTGACCACTCATTAATCTTCACTACCTCTACTGCACTAACGTGTGAAGCCCATGCCTTTGACATGGACTGACCACTCATTAATCTTCACCACCTCTACTGCACTGACTTGTGAAGCCCATGCCTTTGACGTGGACTGACCACTCATTAATCTTCACCACCTCTACTGCACTGATTTGTGAAGCCCATTCCTTTGACGTGGACTGACCACTCATTAATCTCCACCACCTCTGCTGCACTGACTTGTGAAGCCCATGCCTTTGACGTGGACTGACCACTCATTAATCTTCACCACCTCTACTGCACTGACTTGTGAAGTCCATGCCTTTGATGTGGACTGACCACTCATTAATCTTCACCACCTCTACTGCACTGACTTGTGAAGCCCATGCCTTTGACGTGGACTGACCACTCATTAATCTTCACCACCTCTACTGCACTGACTTGTGAAGTCCATGCCTTTGACGTGGACTGACCACTCATTAATCTCCACCACCTCTACTGCACTGACTTGTGAAGCCCATGCCTTTGACGTGGACTGACCTCTCATTAATCTTCACCACCTCTACTGCACTGACTTGTAAAGCGCATGCCTTTGAAGTGGACTGACCACTCATTAATCTTCACCACCTCTACTGCACTGACTTGTGAAGCTCGTGCCTTTGACGTGGACTGACCTCTCATTAATCTTCACCACCTCTACTGCACTGACTTGTGAAGCCCATGCCTTTGACGTGGACTGACCTCTCATTACTCTTCACCACCTCTACTGCACTGACTTGTGAACCCCATGCCTTTACGTGGACTGACCACTCATTAATCTTCACCACCTCTACTACACTGACTTGTGAAGCCCATGCCTTTGACGTGGACTGACCACTCATTAATCTTCACCACCTCTACTGCACTGACTTGTGAAGCCCATGCCTTTGACGTGGACTGACCTCTCATTACTCTTCACCACCTCTACTGCACTGACTTGTGAAGCCCATGCCTTTGACGTGGACTGACCACTCATTAATCTTCACCATCTCTACGGCACTGACTTGTGAAGCCCATGCCTTTGACGTGGACTGACCACTCATTAATCTTCACCACCTCTACTGCACTGACTTGTAAAGCCCATGCCTTTGAAGTGGACTGACCACTCATTAATCTTCACCACCTCTACGGCACTGACTTGTGAAGCCCATGCCTTTGACGTGGACTGACCACTCATTACTCTTCACCACCTCTACTGCACTGACTTGTAAAGCCCATGCCTTTGACGTGGACTGACCACTCTTTACTCTTCACCACCTCTACTGCACGGACTTGTGAACCCCATGCCTTGACGTGGACTGACCACTCATTAATCTTCACCACCTCTACTACACTGACTTGTGAAGCCCATGCCTTTGACGTGGACTGACCACTCATTAATCTTCACCACCTCTACTGTACTGACTTGTGAAGCCAATGCCTTGACGTGGACTGACCACTCATTAATCTTCATCACCTCTACTGCACTGACTTGTGAAGCCCATGCCTTTGACGTGGATTGACCACTCATTAATCTTCACCACCTCTACTGCACTGACTTGTGAAGCCCATGCCTTAGACGTGGACTGACCACTCATTACTCTTCACCACCTCTACTGCACTGACTTGTGAAGCCCATGCCTTTGACGTGGACTGACCACTCATTACTCTTCACCACCTCTACTGCACTGACTTGTGAAGCACATGCCTTTGACGTGGACTGACCACTCATTAATCTTCACCACCTCTACTGCACTGACTTGTGAAGCCCATGCCTTTGACGTGGACTGACCACTCATTAATTTTCACCACCTCTACTGCAGTAACTTGTGAAGCCCATGCCTTGACGTGGAGTGACCACTCATTAATCTTCACCACCTCTACTACACTGACTTGTGAAGCCCATGCCTTTGACGTGGACTGACCACTCATTACTCTTCACCATCTCTACTGCACTAACTTGTGAAGCCCATGCCTTTGACGTGGACTGACCACTCATTACTCTTCACCACCTCTACTGCACTAACTTGTGAAGCCCATGCCTTTGACGTGGACTGACCTCTCATTATTCTCGACCACCTCTACTGCACTGACTTGTGAAGCCCATGCCTTTGACGTGGACTGACCACTCATTACTCTTCAGCACCTCTACTGCACTGACTTGTGAAGCCCATGCCTTTGACATGGACTGACCTCTCATTACTCTTCACCACCTCTACTGCACTGACTTGTGAAGCCCATGCCTTTGATGTGGACTGACCACTCATTACTCTTCACCACCTCTACTGCACTGACTTGTGAAGCCCATGCCTTTGACGTGGACTGACCACTCATTAATCTTCCCCACCTCTACTGCACTGACTTGTGAAGCCCATGCCTTTGATGTGGACTGACCACTGATTAATCTTCACCACCTCTACTGCACTGACTTTTGAAGCCCATGCCTTTGACGTGGACTGACCTATCATTACTCTTCACCACCTCTACTGCACTGACTTGTGAAGCCCATGCCTTTGATGTGGACTGACCACTCATTACTCTTCACCACCTCTACTGCACTGACTTGTGAAGCCCATGCCTTTGACGTGGACTGACCTCTCATTAATCTTCACCACATCTACTGCACTGACTTGTGAAGGCCATGCCTTTGACGTGGACTGACCACTCATTAATCTTCACCACCTCTACTGCACTGACTTGTGAAGCCCATGCCTTTGACGTGGGGTGACCACTCATTACTCTTCACCACCTCTACTGCACTGATTTGTGAAGCCCATGCCTTTGACGTGGACTGACCACTCATTACTCTTCACCACCTCTACTGCACTGACTTGTGAAGCCCATGCCTTTGACGTGGACTGACCACTCATTAATCTTCACCACCTCTACTGCACTGACTTGTGAAGCCCATGCCTTTGACCTGGACTGACCACTCATTAATCTTCACCACCTCTACTGCACTGACTTGTGAAGCCCATGCCTTTGACGTGGACTGACCACTCATTACTCTCGACCACCTCTACTGCACTGACTTGTGAAGCCCATGCCTTTGACGTGGACTGACCTCTCATTATTCTTCACCACCTCTACTGCACTGACTTGTGAAGCCCATGCCTTTGACGTGGACTGACCTCTCATTATTCTCGACCACCTCTACTGCACTGACTTGTGAAGCCCATGCCTTTGACGTGGACTGACCACTCATTACTCTCGACCACCTCTACTGCACTGACTTGTGAAGCCCATGCCTTTGACGTGGACTGACCACTCATTACTCTCGACCACCTCTACTGCACTGACTTGTGAAGCCCATGCCTTTGACGTGGACTTACCACTCATTACTCTCGACCACCTCTACTGCACTGACTTGTGAAGCCCATGCCTTTGACGTGGACTGACCACACATTACTCTTCAGCACCTCTACTGCACTGACTTCTGAAGTCCATGCCTTTGACGTGGACTGACCACACATTACTCTTCAGCACCTCTACTGCACTGACTTGTGAAGCCCATGCCTTTGACGTGGACTGACCACTCATTAATCTTCACCACCTCTACTGCACTGACTTGTGAAGCCCATGCCTTTGAAGTGGACTGACCACTCATTACTCTTCACCACCTCTACTGCACTAACTTGTGAAGCCCATGCCTTTGACGTGGACTGACCACTCATTACTCTTCAGCACCTCTACTGCACTGACTTGTGAAGCCCATGCCTTTGACGTGGGCTGACCTCTCATTATTCTCGACCACCTCTACTGCACTGACTTGTGAAGGCCATGCCTTTGACGTGGACTGACCACTCATTACTCTTCAGCACCTCTACTGCACTAACTTGTGAAGCCCATGCCTATGACGTGGACTGACCACTCATTACTCTCGACCACCTCTACTGCACTGACTTGTGAAGCCCATGCCTTTGACGTGGACTGACCACTCATTACTCTTCACCACCTCTACTGCACTGGCTTGTGAACCCCATGCCTTGACGTGGACTGACCTCTCATTAATCTTCACCACCTCTACTGCACTGACTTGTGAAGCCCATGCCTTTGACCTGGACTGACCTCTCATTACTCTTCACCACCTCTACTGCACTGACTTGTGAAGCCCATGCCTTTGACGTGGACTGACCTCTCATTACTCTTCACCACCTCTACTGCACTGACTTGTGAAGCCCATGCCTTTGACGTGGACTGACCACTCATTACTCTTCACCTCCTCTACTGCACTGACTTGTGAAGCCCACGCCTTTGACGTGGACTGACCACTCATTACTCTTCACCACCTTTGCTGCACTGACTTGTGAAGCCCATGTCTTTGACGTGGACTGACCACTTATTAATCTTCTCCACCTCTACTGCACTGACTTGTGAAGCGCATGCCTTGACGTGGACTGACCACTCATTAATCTTCACCACCTCTACTGCACTGACTTGTGAAGCCCATGCCTTTGACGTGGACTGACCACTCATTACTCTTCACCACCTCTACTGCACTAACTTGTGAAGCCCATGCCTTTGACGTGGACTGACCTCTCATTATTCTTGACCACCTCTACTGCACTGACTTGTGAAGCCCATGCCTTTGACGTGGACTGACCACTCATTACTCTTCAGCACCTCTACTGCACTGACTTGTGAAGCCCATGCCTTTGACGTGGACTGACCACTCATTACTCTCGACCACCTCTACTGCACTGACTTGTGAAGCCCATGCCTTTGACGTGGACTGACCTCTCATTACTCTTCACCACCTCTACTGCACTGACTTGTGAAGCCCATGCCTTTGACGTGGACTGACCACTCATTACTCTTCACCTCCTCTACTGCACTGACTTGTGAAGCCCACGCCTTTGACGTGGACTGACCACTCATTACTCTTCACCACCTCTACTGCACTGACTTGTGAAGCCCATGTCTTTGACGTGGACGACCACTCATTAATCTTCTCCACCTCTACTGCACTGACTTGTGAAGCCCATGCCTTTGACATGGACTGACCTCTCATTAATCTTCACCACCTCTACTGCACTGACTTGTGAAGCCCATGCCTTGACGTGGACTGACCACTCAGTAATCTTTTCCACCTCTACTGCACTGACTTGTGAAGCCCATGCCTTGACGTGGACTGACCACTCATTAATCTTCACCACCTCTACTGCACTGACTTGTGAAGCCCATGCCTTTGACGTGGACTGACCACTCATTACTCTCGACCACCTCTACTGCACTGACTTGTGAAGCCCATGCCTTGACGTGGACTGACCACTCATTAATCTTCACCACCTCTACTGCACTGACTTGTGAAGCCCATGCCTTTGACGTGGACTGACCACTCATTAATCTTCACCACCTCTACTGCACTGACTTGTGAAGCCCATGCCTTTGACGAGGACTGACCACTCATTAATCGTCACCACCTCTACTGCACTGACTTGTGAAGCCCATGCCTTTGACGTGGACTGACCACTCATTAATCTTCACCACCTCTACTGCACTGACTTGTGAAGCCCATGCCTTTGACGTGGACTGACCACTCATTACTCTTCACCACCTCTACTGCACTGACTTGTGAAGCACATGCCTTTGACGTGGACTGACCACTCATTAATCTTCACCACCTCTACTGCACTGACTTGTGAAGCCCATGCCTTTGACGTGGACTGACCACTCATTAATTTTCACCACCTCTACTGCAGTAACTTGTGAAGCCCATGCCTTGACGTGGAGTGACCACTCATTAATGTTCACCACCTCTACTACACTGACTTGTGAAGCCCATGCCTTTGACGTGGACTGACCACTCATTACTCTTCACCATCTCTACTGCACTAACTTGTGAAGCCCATGCCTTTGACGTGGACTGACCACTCATTACTCTTCACCACCTCTACTGCACTAACTTGTGAAGCCCATGCCTTTGACGTGGACTGACCTCTCATTATTCTCGACCACCTCTACTGCACTGACTTGTGAAGCCCATGCCTTTGACGTGGACTGACCACTCATTACTCTTCAGCACCTCTACTGCACTGACTTGTGAAGCCCATGCCTTTGACATGGACTGACCTCTCATTACTCTTCACCACCTCTACTGCACTGACTTGTGAAGCCCATGCCTTTGATGTGGACTGACCACTCATTACTCTTCACCACCTCTACTGCACTGACTTGTGAAGCCCATGCCTTTGACGTGGACTGACCACTCATTAATCTTCCCCACCTCTACTGCACTGACTTGTGAAGCCCATGCCTTTGACGTGGACTGACCACTGAATAATCTTCACCACCTCTACTGCACTGACTTTTGAAGCCCATGCCTTTGACGTGGACTGACCTATCATTACTCTTCACCACCTCTACTGCACTGACTTGTGAAGCCCATGCCTTTGATGTGGACTGACCACTCATTACTCTTCACCACCTCTACTGCACTGACTTGTGAAGCCCATGCCTTTGACGTGGACTGACCTCTCATTAATCTTCACCACATCTACTGCACTGACTTGTGAAGGCCATGCCTTTGACGTGGACTGACCACTCATTAATCTTCACCACCTCTACTGCACTGACTTGTGAAGCCCATGCCTTTGACGTGGGGTGACCACTCATTACTCTTCACCACCTCTACTGCACTGATTTGTGAAGCCCATGCCTTTGACGTGGACTGACCACTCATTACTCTTCACCACCTCTACTGCACTGACTTGTGAAGCCCATGCCTTTGACGTGGACTGACCACTCATTAATCTTCACCACCTCTACTGCACTGACTTGTGAAGCCCATGCCTTTGACCTGGACTGACCACTCATTAATCTTCACCACCTCTACTGCACTGACTTGTGAAGCCCATGCCTTTGACGTGGACTGACCACTCATTACTCTCGACCACCTCTACTGCACTGACTTGTGAAGCCCATGCCTTTGACGTGGACTGACCTCTCATTATTCTTCACCACCTCTACTGCACTGACTTGTGAAGCCCATGCCTTTGACGTGGACTGACCTCTCATTATTCTCGACCACCTCTACTGCACTGACTTGTGAAGCCCATGCCTTTGACGTGGACTTACCACTCATTACTCTCGACCACCTCTACTGCACTGACTTGTGAAGCCCATGCCTTTGACGTGGACTGACCACTCATTACTCTCGACCACCTCTACTGCACTGACTTGTGAAGCCCATGCCTTTGACGTGGACTTACCACTCATTACTCTCGACCACCTCTACTGCACTGACTTGTGAAGCCCATGCCTTTGACGTGGACTGACCACACATTACTCTTCAGCACCTCTACTGCACTGACTTGTGAAGTCCATGCCTTTGACGTGGACTGACCACACATTACTCTTCAGCACCTCTACTGCACTGACTTGTGAAGCCCATGCCTTTGACGTGGACTGACCACTCATTAATCTTCACCACCTCTACTGCACTGACTTGTGAAGCCCATGCCTTTGACGTGGACTGACCACTCATTACTCTTCACCACCTCTACTGCACTAACTTGTGAAGCCCATGCCTTTGACGTGGACTGACCACTCATTACTCTTCAGCACCTCTACTGCACTGACTTGTGAAGCCCATGCCTTTGACGTGGGCTGACCTCTCATTATTCTCGACCACCTCTACTGCACTGACTTGTGAAGCCCATGCCTTTGACGTGGACTGACCACTCATTACTCTTCAGCACCTCTACTGCACTAACTTGTGAAGCCCATGCCTATGACGTGGACTGACCACTCATTACTCTCGACCACCTCTACTGCACTGACTTGTGAAGCCCATGCCTTTGTCGTGGACTGACCACTCATTACTCTTCACCACCTCTACTGCACTGGCTTGTGAACCCCATGCCTTGACGTGGACTGACCTCTCATTAATCTTCACCACCTCTACTGCACTGACTTGTGAAGCCCATGCCTTTGACCTGGACTGACCTCTCATTACTCTTCACCACCTCTACTGCACTGACTTGTGAAGCCCATGCCTTTGACGTGGACTGACCTCTCATTACTCTTCACCACCTCTACTGCACTGACTTGTGAAGCCCATGCCTTTGACGTGGACTGACCACTCATTACTCTTCACCTCCTCTACTGCACTGACTTGTGAAGCCCACGCCTTTGACGTGGACTGACCACTCATTACTCTTCACCACCTTTACTGCACTGACTTGTGAAGCCCATGTCTTTGACGTGGACTGACCACTTATTAATCTTCTCCACCTCTACTGCACTGACTTGTGAAGCCCATGCCTTGACGTGGACTGACCACTCATTAATCTTCACCACCTCTACTGCACTGACTTGTGAAGCCCATGCCTTTGACGTGGACTGACCACTCATTACTCTTCACCACCTCTACTGCACTAACTTGTGAAGCCCATGCCTTTGACGTGGACTGACCTCTCATTATTCTTGACCACCTCTACTGCACTGACTTGTGAAGCCCATGCCTTTGACGTGGACTGACCACTCATTACTCTTCAGCACCTCTACTGCACTGACTTGTGAAGCCCATGCCTTTGACGTGGACTGACCACTCATTACTCTCGACCACCTCTACTGCACTGACTTGTGAAGCCCATGCCTTTGACGTGGACTGACCTCTCATTACTCTTCACCACCTCTACTGCACTGACTTGTGAAGCCCATGCCTTTGACGTGGACTGACCACTCATTACTCTTCACCTCCTCTACTGCACTGACTTGTGAAGCCCACGCCTTTGACGTGGACTGACCACTCATTACTCTTCACCACCTCTACTGCACTGACTTGTGAAGCCCATGTCTTTGACGTGGACGACCACTCATTAATCTTCTCCACCTCTACTGCACTGACTTGTGAAGCCCATGCCTTTGACATGGACTGACCTCTCATTAATCTTCACCACCTCTACTGCACTGACTTGTGAAGCCCATGCCTTGACGTGGACTGACCACTCAGTAATCTTTTCCACCTCTACTGCACTGACTTGTGAAGCCCATGCCTTGACGTGGACTGACCACTCATTAATCTTCACCACCTCTACTGCACTGACTTGTGAAGCCCATGCCTTTGACGTGGACTGACCACTCATTACTCTCGACCACCTCTACTGCACTGACTTGTGAAGCCCATGCCTTGACGTGGACTGACCACTCATTAATCTTCACCACCTCTACTGCACTGACTTGTGAAGCCCATGCCTTTGACGTGGACTGACCACTCATTAATCTTCACCACCTCTACTGCACTGACTTGTGAAGCCCATGCCTTTGACGAGGACTGACCACTCATTAATCGTCACCACCTCTACTGCACTGACTTGTGAAGCCCATGCCTTTGACGTGGACTGACCACTCATTAATCTTCACCACCTCTACTGCACTGACTTGTAAAGCCCATGCCTTTGACGTGGACTGACCACTCATTAATCTTCACCACGTCTACTGCACTAACTTGTGAAGCCCATGCCTTTGACATGGACTGACCACTCATTACTCTCGACCACCTCTACTGCACTGACTTGTGAAGCCCATGCCTTTGACGCGGACTGACCACTCATTAATCTTCACCACCTCTACTGCACTGACTTGTGAAGCCCATGCCTTTGACGTGGACTGTCCACTCATTAATCTTCACCACCTCTACTGCACTGACTTGTGAAGCCCATGCCTTTGACGTGGACTGACCACTCATTACTCTCGACCACCTCTACTGCACTGACTTGTGAAGCCCATGCCTTTGACGTGGACTGACCTCTCATTACTCTTCACCACCTCTACTGCACTGACTTGTGAAGCCCATGCCTTGACGTGGACTGACCACTCATTAATCTTCACCACCTCTACTGCACTGACTTGTGAAGCCCATGCCTTGACGTGGACTGACCACTCATTAATCTTCACCACCTCTACTGCACTGACTTGTGAAGCCCATGCCTTGACGTGGACTGACCACTCATTACTCTTCACCACCTCTACTGCACTGACTTGTGAGGCCCATGCCTTTGACGTGGACTGACCACTCATTAATCTTCACTACCTCTACTGCACTAACGTGTGAAGCCCATGCCTTTGACATGGACTGACCACTCATTAATCTTCACCACCTCTACTGCACTGACTTGTGAAGCCCATGCCTTTGACGTGGACTGACCACTCATTAATCTTCACCACCTCTACTGCACTGACTTGTGAAGCCCATTCCTTTGACGTGGACTGACCACTCATTAATCTCCACCACCTCTGCTGCACTGACTTGTGAAGCCCATGCCTTTGACGTGGACTGACCACTCATTAATCTTCACCACCTCTACTGCACTGACTTGTGAAGTCCATGCCTTTGATGTGGACTGACCACTCATTAATCTTCACCACCTCTACTGCACTGACTTGTGAAGCCCATGCCTTTGACGTGGACTGACCACTCATTAATCTTCACCACCTCTACTGCACTGACTTGTGAAGTCCATGCCTCTGACGTGGACTGACCACTCATTAATCTCCACCACCTCTACTGCACTGACTTGTGAAGCCCATGCCTTTGACGTGGACTGACCTCTCATTAATCTTCACCACCTCTACTGCACTGACTTGTAAAGCGCATGCCTTTGAAGTAGACTGACCACTCATTAATCTTCACCACCTCTACTGCACTGACTTGTGAAGCTCGTGCCTTTGACGTGGACTGACCTCTCATTAATCTTCACCACCTCTACTGCACTGACTTGTGAAGCCCATGCCTTTGATGTGGACTGACCTCTCATTACTCTTCACCACCTCTACTGCACTGACTTGTGAAGCCCATGCCTTTGACGTGGACTGACCACTCATTAATCTTCACCACCTCTACTGCACTGACTTGTAAAGCCCATGCCTTTGACGTGGACTGACCACTCTTTACTCTTCACCACCTCTACTGCACGGACTTGTGAACCCCATGCCTTTACGTGGACTGACCACTCATTAATCTTCACCACCTCTACTACACTGACTTGTGAAGCCCATGCCTTTGACGTGGACTGACCACTCATTAATCTTCACCACCTCTACTGCACTGACTTGTGAAGCCCATGCCTTTGACGTGGACTGACCTCTCATTACTCTTCACCACCTCTACTGCACTGACTTGTGAAGCCCATGCCTTTGACGTGGACTGACCACTCATTAATCTTCACCACCTCTACGGCACTGACTTGTGAAGCCCATGCCTTTGACGTGGACTGACCACTCATTAATCTTCACCACCTCTACTGCACTGACTTGTAAAGCCCATGCCTTTGAAGTGGACTGACCACTCATTAATCTTCACCACCTCTACGGCACTGACTTGTGAAGCCCATGCCTTTGACGTGGACTGACCACTCATTACTCTTCACCACCTCTACTGCACTGACTTGTAAAGCCCATGCCTTTGACGTGGACTGACCACTCTTTACTCTTCACCACCTCTACTGCACGGACTTGTGAACCCCATGCCTTGACGTGGACTGACCACTCATTAATCTTCACCACCTCTACTACACTGACTTGTGAAGCCCATGCCTTTGACGTGGACTGACCACTCATTAATCTTCACCACCTCTACTGTACTGACTTGTGAAGCCAATGCCTTGACGTGGACTGACCACTCATTAATCTTCATCACCTCTACTGCACTGACTTGTGAAGCCCATGCCTTTGACGTGGACTGACCACTCATTAATCTTCACCACCTCTACTGCACTGACTTGTGAAGCCCATGCCTTTGACATGGACTGACCACTCATTACTCTTCACCACCTCTACTGCACTGACTTGTGAAGCCCATGCCTTTGACGTGGACTGACCACTCATTACTCTTCACCACCTCTACTGCACTGACTTGTGAAGCACATGCCTTTGACGTGGACTGACCACTCATTAATCTTCACCACCTCTACTGCACTGACTTGTGAAGCCCATGCCTTTGACGTGGACTGACCACTCATTAATTTTCACCACCTCTACTGCAGTAACTTGTGAAGCCCATGCCTTGACGTGGACTGACCACTCATTAATCTTCACCACCTCTACTACACTGACTTGTGAAGCCCATGCCTTTGACGTGGACTGACCACTCATTACTCTTCACCATCTCTACTGCACTAACTTGTGAAGCCCATGCCTTTGACGTGGACTGACCACTCATTACTCTTCACCACCTCTACTGCACTAACTTGTGAAGCCCATGCCTTTGACGTGGACTGACCTCTCATTATTCTCGACCACCTCTACTGCACTGACTTGTGAAGCCCATGCCTTTGACGTGGACTGACCACTCATTACTCTTCAGCACCTCTACTGCACTGACTTGTGAAGCCCATGCCTTTGACATGGACTGACCTCTCATTACTCTTCACCACCTCTACTGCACTGACTTGTGAAGCCCATGCCTTTGACGTGGACTGACCACTCATTACTCTTCACCACCTCTACTGCTCTGACTTGTGAAGCCCATGCCTTTGATGTGGACTGACCACTCATTACTCTTCACCACCTCTACTGCACTGACTTGTGAAGCCCATGCCTTTGACGTGGACTGACCACTCATTAATCTTCCCCACCTCTACTGCACTGACTTGTGAAGCCCATGCCTTTGACGTGGACTGACCACTCATTAATCTTCACCACCTCTACTGCACTGACTTTTGAAGCCCATGCCTTTGACGTGGACTGACCTATCATTACTCTTCACCACCTCTACTGCACTGACTTGTGAAGCCCATGCCTTTGATGTGGACTGACCACTCATTACTCTTCACCACCTCTACTGCACTGACTTGTGAAGCCCATGCCTTTGACGTGGACTGACCTCTCATTAATCTTCACCACATCTACTGCACTGACTTGTGAAGGCCATGCCTTTGACGTGGACTGACCACTCATTAATCTTCACCACCTCTACTGCACTGACTTGTGAAGCCCATGCCTTTGACGTGGGGTGACCACTCATTACTCTTCACCACCTCTACTGCACTGATTTGTGAAGCCCATGCCTTTGACGTGGACTGACCACTCATTACTCTTCACCACCTCTACTGCACTGACTTGTGAAGCCCATGCCTTTGACGTGGACTGACCACTCATTAATCTTCACCACCTCTACTGCACTGACTTGTGAAGCCCATGCCTTTGACCTGGACTGACCACTCATTAATCTTCACCACCTCTACTGCACTGACTTGTGAAGCCCATGCCTTTGACGTGGGGTGACCACTCATTACTCTTCACCACCTCTACTGCACTGATTTGTGAAGCCCATGCCTTTGACGTGGACTGACCACTCATTACTCTTCACCACCTCTACTGCACTGACTTGTGAAGCCCATGCCTTTGACGTGGACTGACCACTCATTAATCTTCACCACCTCTACTGCACTGACTTGTGAAGCCCATGCCTTTGACCTGGACTGACCACTCATTAATCTTCACCACCTCTACTGCACTGACTTGTGAAGCCCATGCCTTTGACGTGGACTGACCACTCATTACTCTCGACCACCTCTACTGCACTGACTTGTGAAGCCCATGCCTTTGACGTGGACTGACCACTCATTACTCTTCACCACCTCTACTGCACTGACTTGTGAAGCCCATGCCTTTGACGTGGGGTGACCACTCATTACTCTTCACCACCTCTACTGCACTGATTTGTGAAGCCCATGCCTTTGACGTGGACTGACCACTCATTACTCTTCACCACCTCTACTGCACTGACTTGTGAAGCCCATGCCTTTGACGTGGACTGACCACTCATTAATCTTCACCACCTCTACTGCACTGACTTGTGAAGCCCATGCCTTTGACCTGGACTGACCACTCATTAATCTTCACCACCTCTACTGCACTGACTTGTGAAGCCCATGCCTTTGACGTGGACTGACCACTCATTACTCTCGACCACCTCTACTGCACTGACTTGTGAAGCCCATGCCTTTGACGTGGACTTACCACTCATTACTCTCGACCACCTCTACTGCACTGACTTGTGAAGCCCATGCCTTTGACGTGGACTGACCACTCATTACTCTCGACCACCTCTACTGCACTGACTTGTGAAGCCCATGCCTTTGACGTGGACTTACCACTCATTACTCTCGACCACCTCTACTGCACTGACTTGTGAAGCCCATGCCTTTGACGTGGACTGACCACACATTACTCTTCAGCACCTCTACTGCACTGACTTGTGAAGTCCATGCCTTTGACGTGGACTGACCACACATTACTCTTCAGCACCTCTACTGCACTGACTTGTGAAGCCCATGCCTTTGACGTGGACTGACCACTCATTAATCTTCACCACCTCTACTGCACTGACTTGTGAAGCCCATGCTGTCATATGGATACTTCATTACATATATTGCGTTAAGTTAGCATGAATGCATTACATGTTTAAACAGCCTTTTTTCCTTCGGCTTCAGTTTTGCACACGACACATACTTGTTGTTGTCGCCTTCACCCTAGAAGCGGTGAGGTGGTTTATTTGAGAATAATATGTTATTTCTATGCTATCAGCTTTGCCTGGTACACTTGGTACAACTGTCTGCACACTGAGAGCTGCACACTCTGAAATTAACCTAACACAAGGTTGCTGGGAGGCTTGATCCTCGCACCACATTAGACATAACACAAATAATGTTGATGCCAACATTTTGGGCTCTACGCGGGTTTAAGATAGAGTTACACGGAATGAACGTAGACACTTGGTGCTGCGCATGAAGAGAGCTGGTAGCGGTTGATGTGAACTGCTCCTACTGACATTGAGAGGTATGGGGCCGCCCTGCTAAAACCCGGATGAGACCTTCTTAGATATAATATAATATGCTAGATAGGGTGCGCGAAATATAGGTGATACAGATTTCTATAGAAATTGCATTATAACATGCTAGCACCTTTTGCTTATTATGGATTAGTGACTATGCTGCTGACTCTGATTTTTATAATCTGCATTTTGGTATTATACAAGATACTGCGTTTGAGAACTTTGCATTGAATAATAAATATTTCAAACTTGCACTTGTGTTCTTTGACTCTCAGTTTTGGTTTGAAATGATTATAAAACGAAAGAGTGTTCATGTGTTCCACGACTCCTGAGGTATTCTAAAGATCATGTTATGGTTTGTCTAATACATGGATCATTCCATAATGATCCATGAGACACTGTAGCTAGCTAGGTAACGAGATTTCTGACACTGCGATGAGTTTTTGGATCATCCTAACTCACTGAGGTTCTAGATCTCTATGCACAGTTCTGTGGGAGAACGGAAACCCTGCTACATGGCGCCCAACGGATTGGTTGGCCGTATTTCATGACACTCGAGTAGTATATCATTCATACCTTGACACCTTCATTTCCGTTTCCGGTAAACGGCGGTGTCGGAAAACCTACCTATTTTGAAATAGGTCTTTTTCAAGCTTGAATTCTTCTACAAAAGGTTTCTTTGAATCACTACCCAGTTGTGCTACAAAGTGTTCTTTGTCTAATTTTTCTTCTTCCTGTGCTATCATGGCAGTGGAAATAGCGCAGCATAGCCGCGTCGCGGTTCGCGACCACTTGCGGGGTTATAATGTACCCGCGGAAGGCTTAGCTGTGGTTCTAGTAGTGAGTGCGGAACATGCGTACCCGTACGAATTGTTTTATTCCTGGGTGACATTTCCGGAAATAGACGCTAATTCGGGTGTCTACCATTCATACACTGCCACGGATGTACCGGCGGCTTATGCTCCGTACAGGGCACTGGAAGTACCTATAGACGCTTGGCAGCACGGAGTTTGGTTTGGTGGCGCCCTACCCCATTCTTTAACGGCTCCGAGGTTAGGTCCCTTATCCATTCCGGGCACAAATTGGCCCGCTTTGGGTGGATTTACTCCTCATCCTAATCGCACCACTTGTAACGTGGGTGACCTGCGGCGTCTTCATGAGGTCGCAGTTGGTGTGATTAGAGCGCTTGTTCATTACATTGGTCGTAATATTCATGGCGCAGCCCCCGCAGGGGCGCAGCTTCGAGCAGACCAGGCTGGCTTGAAAATAAGTCCGGTCTTGGTGAATTCCGTTATGGGCAGAAAGCCAGACAATAAGGATGATTTTCCTTACTGGCTTGCCGAGAAATTCGACCAGCTGGAAGCTGTGTTTCCTAATACGACTCCGGGTGAAAAACACCGGATTCTTACGCTTAGTTTACCAAAAGATTTAGCCCCGGAACTTGTTGACTGTGAGACATGGGGTAAGACTTTTGCAGCGGTTTACTCGAGGTGCTTTGGCACACCGTCAGTGTCGAACCTGTCTGCGATCCTCAAACGTGTTCAGGATGATCACGGACCTGAGTCGGCGGTTGAGTTGGGTATGCGCCTGAGCGGTTCATTTGAGACAGTTTGCGGTATTATCCTTGCCAATGTAAAAGGGGATGCAGTGAACTTTCAAGTGGCCAATGGTCTGGCGTTAATTCCTGATGCCGAGAAACCCCGTCAGCTGGCAAGAATAATTGTGGCGGCTTATAAAATGGTTGGCCGCAATTCTAAGGGTGCGAAGGTTTTTCTTGAAAAAGAAAAGAAGCAACCCCAGGGGCAGTCTTCGGAAACAGGTGGACAGCCCAGGTCCAAGAAACAAAATTGGCCTAAAAAGCAGAATCAGGGTAAGCAACAACAACAACAGACACAGGTCTCGAGTCCGGCGCCTTCACAACCTGCGCAGTCAGAGCGAGTTTATGAATTGCGCGATCGCGCTACGATTAAAACACCTGATAGATATCAGGCATCTGACCAACGCTCTCCTCGTTCCTTTCAGGACTCATCGGCTCCGTCAACCGGTGGTGGAGGGGGCGGCAGGGGCAGGGGTGGTCAGCACGGACGTGGCCAGCCCCGCACGCGAAGTGAAGGGGATCAGCGGGACGACTCTACGCCTAAGAGACCGCAGTTTGCCAAGAAGAAAGTCGCTGCCTTAACGGCGCATCGATATGCCCCAGATAGTGAGAACGCGGCTTCGGAATCTGACGTGGGCTCTGACCTTGCTGGACAGCGCGGCGGAGATTACCATAGTGAGAGAGGCCCTCCGTCCACTGTTGAAGGTGACAGCGACTGAGACTTTAATTGTGATTGAAACAGCTGATACGCATGTTACTCCCCCTGAAAGACTTTTTGAAATTGTCCTGTTAATTGAAGGTGACATGCAGCGAACTGTAAAAGGGGTATTTTGGGAGAATCTTTCGGATACGTATGACATTTTGCTTTCGGAGGATGACTGGCCCCCACCTTTTGTTCTCGCAGCTCCGCGAGGGGAGGAGGTAATCCTCCCCAGTTTCGCGCACACTGTACCGAGAGTGGAAGCGCTGCATTTTGCAGAAGAGTGGGCTCTGGCGCTTGCGCCGGCTGTGTACCGAAATCAGTGTGGCTGGGATAAATTGTCCCCTAGCCATGAGATTCCTTTACGGTCAAAGCCTCAGCCACAACCCCAGTATCCCATACGGCGTGAAGCTAAGGCTTCAGTCGCGGCTATCCTTGAACAATTGGAATATCAAGGTGTAATTGAAACATGTGTGTCACCAATGAATAATCCCCTTTTTACTGTTAACAAGCCAGACGGCTCGTATCGTCTGGTGTTGGATTACCGGCATTTGAACTCGCATTGCCGTAACTGTGCAGTACAGAATACTCACAGCTCTGCCCTAGTGAATAGTCTTGAGCGTAAACGGTTCAAAACCACGCTTGACATTTCCAATGGTTTTTATGCACATAGATTAGATGGTCTAAGTTCCCAATGGACCAGTTTTACGTGCGGCGGTGTACAAAAAATGTTTAAACGACTCCCAATGGGATATAAAAATAGTCCTGGAGTGTTTTCCGCCCGCATAGTCTCTCTTTTGGAGAGTTTCGATCCAGTTGCATGTTCGTATGTGGATGACATTTATCTCACAGACGACGAGCTTTGGGTGCATCTGTGTCGAGTAAATAGCATCATTTGTAACTTTGCAGACATGGGTTACAAGTTTAACTTTGCGAAGTCACACATTGCGGAGTACACAGTGTTGTTTCTGGGTTATGAACTTAACCATGAAGGAAAGGGATTGGCTCCTCACTTCCTGGAGAAGTGCGCGCAGTTGCGCTCTCCGACAACTCTGAAAAAATTACAGTCTATACTGGGTTTTTTAAATTTCGGGAGGACATACATTCCGGAATATGCCCAGCGTATCAAGCCTTTATATGCCTTGGTACAACCATCTTTTTCCAAATCATGCTGGCTGCCTGAGCATTCAGCCATTCTGCAGTCTTTGCAGGCTGATTTGCTCACTTCTGACTACTTACAGACCCGTGATAACCAGGCCAACCTGGTGATAAGAATTATCCCTGGGACGGTGGGTTTCACGTACCTGACTTTTAACGAGGGGGATACTGTACCTATTGCTTACAAGTCGCACTTGTACACTTCGGCTGAACTGCGTTTTTCCACTGTGGCGAAAGTGTTAACGGCTGTGCAGATGGCAATTCTTAAAGAACGTGCCCTGTCGCAGGGAAAGCGCATGTTGGTTGTTACCCCGTGTCCTGCCTTGGAGGCGGTCACGAAAGCCAGTGTACCTAATTCTAAAGCTTTGCACCCTCGGTGGATTCAGTGGGCTACTTCCTTGACATCTCAGGATGTCACGTTTATTTTTGACGCCGCTTTACGGTCGCAGGAGTATTTACAGTATGAATTTGTTCATCCTGCTCCTTTAGCAATGCGGCCGTTGGAGGATTTCCACTGTATCATTTACACGGATGGTTCGGCGCAGGTTGCGCATGGCTCTAAACATGCCTACGTTTCCGCTTGCGCCATTGTGGTCGGTGCAATGGTGAACGATGTGTTCGAGTCCAGTGTCGTGCACACGCAGACACTTGGGGACTGCACTGCACAATTAGCAGAGCTCCGTGCTCTGATGCTTGCATTGGAGTACGCAGATCCTAGTGTGACAACTTTAATCGTAAGTGATTCTTACTACTGTGTCCAGTCTTACAATGAGAACTTGTTCTTTTGGATTCAGAATGATTTTCGTGATTCCAAAGGTAGCACAATAAAACATAAAATGATCTGGGTCCGAGTAGCGGAACTTAAAGAAAAGCTACCGCTCGTGTTTGTGATTCATACTCTCGGCCACCAGCGCGTGGGAGTCCACGCTGTTGGCAACTCGCTTGCTGATGAAGCAGCGAAATCAGCGGTATCTAAATACTTAGTTGCAGCAGTCACGAGGTCCAAAAGCAAAATAGATGATGACATCTTGGCGGCTGTTGCTGCCACAGCGAAGGGAGGTAAATATCCTGCGGGATTCCCTTCGAAATACACATACCACTTAAGTCCCGATAAGGTTCCTTATGTGAAAATTCCTGAAGTTGGAGAGCGTCTAGTTCCCAACTCGGATCGCAGAGCTTCTCTGATTACAGCGGCTCATGAAGGTGTGGCGTCTGCGCATGCGGGCGTCTCAGCCACTGTATCTCAGCTACAACAGAGATTCTGGTGGCGGGGACTGTACAAACAGACGCGCGATTATGTCCTTATGTGTGACATTTGTCAGCAGATTAAGCCTTCTACTGCTGCGCGTCCGCCTCAGACACAGTTGTACATCTCTAATAAACCACTTGGATGTGTTTATTTGGATCACTGCGGTCCTTTCTCTTCTGATACTGCGTATAAATACATCTTAGTAGCAGTTGACTCATGCACACGCTTTGTGTGGTTATGGCCGCATCGCAGCGCTGATTCACGGACTGTCATTAAGGATTTGCGTGTCTTTGTGGGAATCTTTGCTTGTGGTGCTTTCCATTCGGACCAGGGTCCGGCTTTCGCCTCTAAGGCGCATAAGGATGCTATGGTTTCATTGGGAGTACAGGTGAAGTTTTCAAGCCCCTACAGGCCTGAGGGCAATTCTGTGGTAGAAAGAATGAACCGCGACTTAAAGCAATCTTTGACAGCCCGAGTTATAGGCACTGGTAGAAACTGGCTGACCCACCTCTATGGCGTGCAGCGTGCGCTTAATAATCTCCCTAGAAGGTCTCTGGGTGGGCGGACCCCATACGAAATGCTCTTTGGTATCAAGATGTACGTCCCTGACCTTGATGGTGCAGACTGCGAGGCCCAGGCCGCGGCCTTTGACGTAGATGAACATTGCAATGTTTTACAGGATCTACAAAAGACCAGAGACAGTCTTGCAAAGGAACACTTGCCCTCCACGTCGGATGATGCGTTGCAGATCCCGGTAGTTGGCTGGCTACCCCAAGTTGGAGAACTGGTTCGAGAGAAGATCGATAACAAAAAGGAGTTTGGTCCCTCATATCGAGCGCCGGTTCGGGTCCTTGGAGTGAAGGGCACAAGAACAGTCATTTTACCACCACTTCCAGGTCGTAAAGAAAACAGATTTATTTCTATTGACAATGTCAAGACACACAGGGTGGCCGATTCTTCATAGCATGACACCGGCTGTATCCTGTCCTTCCATGGTGAGGAACTCTGTGCTGGCTATTACATCTGGTGCAGATCAGGAGGTGTCCCTCGAGATGCCTGCTATGTCAAATCCTTTATTAAATACTATTCCTATTACTAACATTGATGAGCTGACCTATGCAGAACCTGCTGAGTTATCTATGTCCGATATACAAGCTCGTTTGGCTAACCAGTCCAGATTCTCTTTTGACTCTGATTCGGAACTTTCAAAGAAACCATCGTCTATTGCAAAATATGCCACGTTGTTTAAAAAACATTTTTTAGTTCCGCCTTGGACATACATTTGGCTGATACTATTTTCATTTTATCTTTTTATGTCAATTGGTTTTGTGTTTTATTTTTTCCGCCTGATTGATGGCCATTATGTGAAAGAAAGAACAGGAATTCGGTACCTTAATGGAACATTGGCCCCTCACTCCTCCTCACATTCAGCACACAGACTAAGGAGAGACTTGAAAACAGTAGAAATTACTGCTTGGCCTGTCCTTGATGGGATTGTGTGGGATGCGGTTAGGTTTCAGATACATGGCCCCACAGAAGTTATTAATGTTCCTAATGTGCTTAGAGTAAACATGGGAGATGTGATTAAGCAAAATATTCGTTCTGATGATTGGGATCTTCAGGCCGTAGAAGCATTGTTCTCTGATTTGAAATATTATGCGGCCTTTGATGATGAGGATTTGTATTTAGATTCTGTCAATTATGGTGATTTGTTTTGTTACCAACATTACGGAAATCATTTCTTGCACAAGACAAGTTCCAGGCGGGTTCCTGTGAATTACACTCAGTGGGAACATTGCCCTACTCCTTTACAGGGTAGCTCAAGTACGTTTCTGGGAAAATACTCTTACTTTACAGATTTTAATCAATCAAATCCTGAGTCATTTTATTTTAAAGTGAAACAGAAATTCATGCCAAAAGTTAGATTAACTGACACAAAATTGTTGTATTCAAAGTCCTTTCTAGAAAGGTTATCTGTGGATGGCTATGAGTTATGGAAGGATGCTATTGACCTTAAATCGGTTTGGGGTACCAAAGATTGGCAGGTACAAGGCACTGAGGCTTTGCATCGTGCATGTCTCATCCCGAATCACATGTTGTTTTTAAATTCGACTATTTCCCAGACAACATGTTTTGGATTGGCTACATCTAAAAAATTAAATAGCCCTACTATCCCTGATTTGGAAGAATATTCAGGTTGGAGTAATTTCACTACATTGTCCATAAGTGAGATACAGGCACTTTTGCAGAATTCCTCCTTTAATATTTCCAGTTTTGATCCAGATGGGTGGCTTTTATGGCAAAGAAGCTCTGATTCTTGCCAACGTCGTTTTTTGGGTTTGTCTGAAGGTTTTACACGCATCAGGCCAGATCCCAGGTTTGACTCAGATCACACTGTTACAACTTATTCAGTAGGCAAATTGTGTCAGAACTGGTTACAACATTCCACTTTAACTGCAGTAAAACTGCATATGTCCCAGTTGAATGAGAACATAGAGTTAAATGATTTTATAAAAGGCCCGACTATGGGTAGGTCTAAACGCTTTATTTATGCTATTTACAATGAAATTTGGAAATTTTCACAAGTCGAAGCAGCTAAACGCCTGAGGGCTATTGATCAAGCCAATTTGGAAAAAGTGCTTGCAGTGGTCGATAATAGTATTAACACGCTTTCTTCCAGAATTTACACATTGGATAATATTGTTTCTTCTGTTGTTGATATTGTACATGATGAAGTGTCCACGTTATACCATGGTCAAAATCAATTGCGTTCTGTAATGCAGTTTGCCTGGACTCTACAGACAATTAAGGCTGGTCGAGTTCCCTGGACCTCATTGAACGTTTCATCACTTTTTGCCCCTTTTAATCTTACTGATAAACAGCGCATGCTTTCAATGCGTGATGCATCATTTTCTATGTTGCATATTGAGAAGCTAGAATCCTTGCCTTTTTCTGTTGCTGAAACCACTACTGCCACGTGGCTTATTCATGGTTTAATTACATTGCCATTTCCTTTATATAAATTTACTAACTGTATGCGATATATTGCTATAGGACGATATGAACCACTAGGCAATGCATTCCTACATGAGACATGGTCATTACCATACACATACAGATGTCTGAAAGATGGGAAAGAAGTGAATCTTAATGGTGAGGAATGCACACAGTCACCTGACCATTCATTAATATGCAGACACATTCAGTTACACGGTTCTTGTAATCAGGACCGCCCAAATTTAGCATGTGTTTTAAAAGGCACGCCAGTTCCAGCAGTGGTTCCCACATTCACATTGTTAGCTAATGGAAGTTATTTACTTTTAAACAACGAATTATGTTGTGGTTTATTAATTGGTGTGGCATATGTGGTAACTGTATCAGAGCGTGTAGTGTGCTGCAAGAATGTTCTATACCCACCCACGCATGGTTCTTCAGATGTCTCCATCTGGCCACGGATTCTAACCTTGGAAGCAAAATTCAATGGTTTAAGCAGAATAAGGGCCCTTTTGTCTCAAAAACAAGTGACCCTGAGTTCGGCCCGGGAAACTTATGTCCTTCACATAGCCAACACCCGCACAGAGGTGCAGGCGCTTTTAAATACTGATTTGCCGTTTCATTTCTGCGAGCTGGTACACCAGATTTTTAATGCTTCTTCAATGACCGGCCTTGCACATTTTTTCAAGTTAGTCAGCAGTGGCCTCGTGACTACGTTTGAAAATGTTTTTAGTATCATTCCCACGTTTTTCCACACTATTTTTTCGAGCTTGTTTGGTGGACTACCTGTGTTACTGGCTGTAGCCGCAGGCATTCTGTTGGTGTTTTTCTTCATAAAACATGGATGCCCATCCTGCACAAGACGCCGTTCAACGCCTCCTGACACTGTGCCGTAATCGGATGCTCAATTACTATGGAACATTGCCGCTTGCAGCATTAAGCACGGCCTATAGATTGTCATTTCGGTTCACCGACTTCACGTGTGTCCAACCTGTGTTTCACTGCCTGAGCTGCGAGTTCGATTGGGCCATTGATTTGTGCCTGTGCTTGAGGACTGCTCCTGACGTCGATTTTGATCAGCTAATGCGTCCCGTGGTGGCTCATGAGTTGATCTGTTCTGGCGAGAGAGTTATGGCCTTGGCAGCAATAAATGGAGTTCTGGGCCAATGGGAGATCTCTGCAGCGGCGGATGCCTTTCTGACACACAGCGATCTGGTGAACCCACCGAGTTGTCCTCTGACGTTACAGGAGGATCCGATGCTGGAGGAGCACGTATGTTCTTTCCCATTGCTGAATTGGATTGCTGAACTATTTTCGGATGATGGCAGTGATTTCATACTGGAGGCTGTTGCAACTTTCTTTGCATATACTTTCCACTCATGACATGCCTGAAGGAGTGATTTGTTGTGAAAAATGCCTTTCCCCTCGTTGACTTGGATTGATGAACTGTGTTCAGCTGATGGAGAGTTCAAGCACGTGATGTCGCTGAAGATAACGTCAACATGGCACATGACTTTGGATATCGGATAAGTGCCTTGAAACATTTTTTTCTCTCTTACAGACATTTGGATTGATGCAGCCTGGTCCTACGTTTCATAATTTTGAGGCCTGGCGAATGACTTTTAGTTCGAAGGTTTTGTTTTTAATTTTTAGATTTGAGGCCACTGTAGGCATTCGTACATATACATTCACACATATTTTTTTAGCTTATTTTAGCTCAAGATTATTGAACTTTGCTTTCAATCTTTGTATCTGGTTTATTATTGCCTTTTCCCTTATGTTTGACGGTGCTCGGACCAATGGGGGGGTGTCATATGGATACTTCATTACATATATTGCGTTAAGTTAGCATGAGTGCATTACATGTTTAAACAGCCTTTTTTCCTTCGGCTTCAGTTTTGCACACGACACATACTTGTTGTTGTCGCCTTCACCCTAGAAGCGGTGAGGTGGTTTATTTGAGAATAATATGTTATTTCTATGCTATCAGCTTTGCCTGGTACACTTGGTACAACTGTCTGCACACTGAGAGCTGCACACTCTGAAATTAACCTAACACAAGGTTGCTGGGAGGCTTGATCCTCGCACCACATTAGACATAACACAAATAATGTTGATGCCAACATTTTGGGCTCTACGCGGGTTTAAGATAGAGTTACACGGAATAAACGTAGACACTTGGTGCTGCGCATGAAGAGAGCTGGTAGCGGTTGATGTGAACTGCTCCTACTGACATTGAGAGGTATGGGGCCGCCCTGCTAAAACCCGGATGAGACCTTCTTAGATATAATATAATATGCTAGATAGGGTGCGCGAAATATAGGTGATACAGATTTCTATAGAAATTGCATTATAACATGCTAGCACCTTTTGCTTATTATGGATTAGTGACTATGCTGCTGACTCTGATTTTTATAATCTGCATTTTGGTATTATACAAGATACTGCGTTTGAGAACTTTGCATTGAATAATAAATATTTCAAACTTGCACTTGTGTTCTTTGACTCTCAGTTTTGGTTTGAAATGATTATAAAACGAAAGAGTGTTCATGTGTTCCACGACTCCTGAGGTATTCTAAAGATCATGTTCTGGTTTGTCTAATACATGGATCATTCCATAATGATCCATGAGACACTGTAGCTAGCTAGGTAACGAGATTTCTGACACTGAGATTAGTTTTTGGATCATCCTAACTCACTGAGGTTCTAGATCTCTATGCACAGTTCTGTGGGAGAACGGAAACCCTGCTACAATGCCTTTGACGTGGACTGACCACTCATTACTCTTCACCACCTCTACTGCACTAACTTGTGAAGCCCATGCCTTTGACGTGGACTGACCACTCATTACTCTTCAGCACCTCTACTGCACTGACTTGTGAAGCCCATGCCTTTGACGTGGGCTGACCTCTCATTATTCTCGACCACCTCTACTGCACTGACTTGTGAAGCCCATGCCTTTGACGTGGACTGACCACTCATTACTCTTCAGCACCTCTACTGCACTAACTTGTGAAGCCCATGCCTTTGACGTGGACTGACCACTCATTACTCTCGACCACCTCTACTGCACTGACTTGTGAAGCCCATACCTTTGACGTGGACTGACCACTCATTACTCTTCACCACCTCTACTGCACTGGCTTGTGAACCCCATGCCTTGACGTGGACTGACCTCTCATTAATCTTCACCACCTCTACTGCACTGACTTGTGAAGCCCATGCCTTTGACCTGGACTGACCTCTCATTACTCTTCACCACCTCTACTGCACTGACTTGTGAAGCCCATGCCTTTGACGTGGACTGACCTCTCATTACTCTTCACCACCTCTACTGCACTGACTTGTGAAGCCCATGCCTTTGACGTGGACTGACCACTCATTACTCTTCACCTCCTCTACTGCACTGACTTGTGAAGCCCACGCCTTTGACGTGGACTGACCACTCATTACTCTTCACCACCTTTACTGCACTGACTTGTGAAGCCCATGTCTTTGACGTGGACTGACCACTTATTAATCTTCTCCACCTCTACTGCACTGACTTGTGAAGCCCATGCCTTGACGTGGACTGACCACTCATTAATCTTCACCACCTCTACTGCACTGACTTGTGAAGCCCATGCCTTTGACGTGGACTGACCACTCATTACTCTCGACCACCTCTACTGCACTGACTTGTGAAGCCCATGCCTTTGACGTGGACTGACCACTCATTACTCTCGACCACCTCTACTGCACTGACTTGTGAAGCCCATGCCTTTGACGTGGACTGACCACTCATTAATCTTCACCACCTCTACTGCACTGACTTGTGAAGCCCATGCCTTTGACGTGGACTGACCTCTCATTAATCTTCACCACCTCTACTGCGCTGACTTGTGAAGCCCATGCCTTGACGTGGACTGACCACTCATTACTCTTCACCACCTCTACTGCACTGACTTGTGAAGCCCATGCCTTTGACGTGGACTGACCACTCATTAATCTTCACCACCTCTACTGCACTGACTTGTGAAGCCCATGCCTTTGACGTGGACTGACCTCTCATTATTCTTCACCACCTCTACTGCACTGACTTGTGAAGCCCATACCTTGACGTGGACTGACCACTCATTACTCTTCACCACCTCTACTGCACTGACTTGTGAAGCCCATGCCTTTGACGTGGACTGACCACTCATTAATCTTCACCACCTCTACTGCACTGACTTGTGAAGCCCATGCCTTTGACGTGGACTGACCACTCATTAATCTTCACCACCTCTACTGCACTGACTTGTAAAGCCCATGCCTTTGACGTGGACTGACCACTCATTAATCTTCACCACCTCTACTGCACTGACTTGTGAAGCCCATGCCTTTGACGTGGACTGACCACTCATTAATCTTCACCAGCTCTACTGCACTGACTTGTGAAGCCCATGCCTTTGACGTGGACTGACCACTCATTAATCTTCACTACCTCTACTGCACTAACGTGTGAAGCCCATGCCTTTGACATGGACTGACCACTCATTAATCTTCACCACCTCTACTGCACTGACTTGTGAAGCCCATGCCTTTGACGTGGACTGACCATTAATTACTCTTCACCACCTCTACTGCACTGACTTATGAAGCCCATGCCTTTGACGTGGACTGACCACTCATTAATCTTCACCACCTCTACTGCACTGACTTGTGAAGCCCATGCCTTTGACGTGGACTGACCACTCATTAATCTTCACCACCTCTACTGCACTGACTTGTGAAGCCCATGCCTTTGACGTGGACTGACCACTCATTAATCTTCACCACCTCTACTGCACTGACTTGTGAAGCCCATGCCTTTGACGTGGACTGACCACTCATTAATCTTCACCACCTCTACTGCACTGACTTGTGAAGCCCATGCCTTTGACGTGGACTGACCACTCATTAATCTTCACCACCTCTACTGCACTGACTTGTGAAGCCCATGCCTTTGACGTGGACTGACCACTCATTAATCTCCACCACCTCTACTGCACTGACTTGTGAAGCCCATGCCTTTGACGTGGACTGACCTCTCATTACTCTTCACCACCTCTACTGTCCTGACTTGTGAAGCCCATGCCTTTGACGTGGACTGACCACTCATAAATCTTCACCACCTCTACTGCACTGACTTGTGAAGCCCATGCCTTTGACGTGGACTGACCTCTCGTTACTCTTCACCACCTCTACTGCACTGACTTGTGAAGCCCATGCCTTTGACGTGGACTGACCATTAATTACTCTTCACCACCTCTACTGCACTGACTTATGAAGCCCATGCCTTCGACGTGGACTGACCACTCATTAATCTTCACCACCTCTACTGCACTGACTTGTGAAGCCCATGCCTTTGACGTGGACTGACCACTCATTAATCTTCACCACCTCTACTGCACTGACTTGTGAAGCCCATGCCTTTGACGTGGACTGACCACTCATTAATCTTCACCACCTCTACTGCACTGACTTGTGAAGCCCATGCCTTTGACGTGGACTGACCACTCATTAATCTTCACCACCTCTACTGCACTGACTTGTGAAGCCCATGCCTTTGACGTGGACTGACCACTCATTAATCTTCACCACCTCTACTGCACTGACTTGTGAAGCCCATGCCTTTGACGTGGACTGACCACTCATTAATCTCCACCACCTCTACTGCACTGACTTGTGAAGCCCATGCCTTTGACGTGGACTGACCTCTCATTACTCTTCACCACCTCTACTGCCCTGACTTGTGAAGCCCATGCCTTTGACGTGGACTGACCACTCATAAATCTTCACCACCTCTACTGCACTGACTTGTGAATCCCATGCCTTTGACGTGGACTGACCTCTCGTTACTCTTCACCACCTCTACTGCACTGACTTGTGAAGCCCATGCCTTTGACGTGGACTGACCTCTCATTAATCTTCACCACCTCTACTGCACTGACTTGTAAAGCCCATGCTTTTGACGTGGACTGACCACTCATTAATCTTCACCACCTCTACTGCACTGACTTGTGAAGCCCATGCCTTTGACGTGGACTGACCACTCATTAATCTTCACCACCTCTACTGCACTGACTTGTGAAGCCCATGCCTTTGACATGGACTGACCTCTCATTAATCTTCACCACCTCTACTGCACTGACTTGTAAAGCGCATGCCTTTGAAGTGGACTGACCACTCATTAATCTTCACCACCTCTACTGCACTGACTTGTGAAGCCCATGCCTTTGACGTGGGCTGGCCACTCATTAATCTTCACCACCTCTACTGCACTGACTTGTAAAGCCCATGCCTTTGAAGTGGACTGACCACTCATTAATCTTCACCACCTCTACGGCACTGACTTGTGAAGCCCATGCCTTTGACGTGGACTGACCACTCATTACTCTTCACCACCTCTACTGCACTGACTTGTGAAGCCCAAGCCTTTGACGTGGACTGACCTCTCATTATTCTCGACCACCTCTACTGCACTGACTTGTGAAGCCCATGCCTTTGACGTGGACTGACCACTCATTACTCTTCAGCACCTCTACTGCACTGACTTGTGAAGCCCATGCCTTTGACATGGACTGACCTCTCATTACTCTTCACCACCTCTACTGCACTGACTTGTGAAGCCCATGCCTTTGATGTGGACTGACCACTCATTACTCTTCACCACCTCTACTGCACTGACTTGTGAAGCTAATGCCTTTGACGTGGACTGACCCCTCATTAATCTTCCCCACCTCTACTGCACTGACTTGTGAAGCCCATGCCTTTGACGTGGACTGACCACTCATTACTCTTCACCACCTCTACTGCACTGGCTTGTGAACCCCATGCCTTGACGTGGACTGACCTCTCATTAATCTTCACCACCTCTACTGCACTGACTTGTGAAGCCCATGCCTTTGACCTGGACTGACCTCTCATTACTCTTCACCACCTCTACTGCACTGACTTGTGAAGCCCATGCCTTTGACGTGGACTGACCTCTCATTACTCTTCACCACCTCTACTGCACTGACTTGTGAAGCCCATGCCTTTGACGTGGACTGACCACTCATTACTCTTCACCTCCTCTACTGCACTGACTTGTGAAGCCCACGCCTTTGACGTGGACTGACCACTCATTACTCTTCACCACCTTTACTGCACTGACTTGTGAAGCCCATGTCTTTGACGTGGACTGACCACTTATTAATCTTCTCCACCTCTACTGCACTGACTTGTGAAGCCCATGCCTTGACGTGGACTGACCACTCATTAATCTTCACCACCTCTACTGCACTGACTTGTGAAGCCCATGCCTTTGACGTGGACTGACCACTCATTACTCTTCACCACCTCTACTGCACTAACTTGTGAAGCCCATGCCTTTGACGTGGACTGACCTCTCATTATTCTTGACCACCTCTACTGCACTGACTTGTGAAGCCCATGCCTTTGACGTGGACTGACCACTCATTACTCTTCAGCACCTCTACTGCACTGACTTGTGAAGCCCATGCCTTTGACGTGGACTGACCACTCATTACTCTCGACCACCTCTACTGCACTGACTTGTGAAGCCCATGCCTTTGACGTGGACTGACCTCTCATTACTCTTCACCACCTCTACTGCACTGACTTGTGAAGCCCATGCCTTTGACGTGGACTGACCACTCATTACTCTTCACCTCCTCTACTGCACTGACTTGTGAAGCCCACGCCTTTGACGTGGACTGACCACTCATTACTCTTCACCACCTCTACTGCACTGACTTGTGAAGCCCATGTCTTTGACGTGGACGACCACTCATTAATCTTCTCCACCTCTACTGCACTGACTTGTGAAGCCCATGCCTTTGACATGGACTGACCTCTCATTAATCTTCACCACCTCTACTGCACTGACTTGTGAAGCCCATGCCTTGACGTGGACTGACCACTCAGTAATCTTTTCCACCTCTACTGCACTGACTTGTGAAGCCCATGCCTTGACGTGGACTGACCACTCATTAATCTTCACCACCTCTACTGCACTGACTTGTGAAGCCCATGCCTTTGACGTGGACTGACCACTCATTACTCTCGACCACCTCTACTGCACTGACTTGTGAAGCCCATGCCTTGACGTGGACTGACCACTCATTAATCTTCACCACCTCTACTGCACTGACTTGTGAAGCCCATGCCTTTGACGTGGACTGACCACTCATTAATCTTCACCACCTCTACTGCACTGACTTGTGAAGCCCATGCCTTTGACGAGGACTGACCACTCATTAATCGTCACCACCTCTACTGCACTGACTTGTGAAGCCCATGCCTTTGACGTGGACTGACCACTCATTAATCTTCACCACCTCTACTGCACTGACTTGTAAAGCCCATGCCTTTGACGTGGACTGACCACTCATTAATCTTCACCACGTCTACTGCACTAACTTGTGAAGCCCATGCCTTTGACATGGACTGACCACTCATTACTCTCGACCACCTCTACTGCACTGACTTGTGAAGCCCATGCCTTTGACGTGGACTGACCACTCATTAATCTTCACCACCTCTACTGCACTGACTTGTGAAGCCCATGCCTTTGACGTGGACTGTCCACTCATTAATCTTCACCACCTCTACTGCACTGACTTGTGAAGCCCATGCCTTTGACGTGGACTGACCACTCATTACTCTCGACCACCTCTACTGCACTGACTTGTGAAGCCCATGCCTTTGACGTGGACTGACCTCTCATTACTCTTCACCACCTCTACTGCACTGACTTGTGAAGCCCATGCCTTGACGTGGACTGACCACTCATTAATCTTCACCACCTCTACTGCACTGACTTGTGAAGCCCATGCCTTGACGTGGACTGACCACTCATTAATCTTCACCACCTCTACTGCACTGACTTGTGAAGCCCATGCCTTGACGTGGACTGACCACTCATTACTCTTCACCACCTCTACTGCACTGACTTGTGAGGCCCATGCCTTTGACGTGGACTGACCACTCATTAATCTTCACTACCTCTACTGCACTAACGTGTGAAGCCCATGCCTTTGACATGGACTGACCACTCATTAATCTTCACCACCTCTACTGCACTGACTTGTGAAGCCCATGCCTTTGACGTGGACTGACCACTCATTAATCTTCACCACCTCTACTGCACTGACTTGTGAAGCCCATTCCTTTGACGTGGACTGACCACTCATTAATCTCCACCACCTCTGCTGCACTGACTTGTGAAGCCCATGCCTTTGACGTGGACTGACCACTCATTAATCTTCACCACCTCTACTGCACTGACTTGTGAAGTCCATGCCTTTGATGTGGACTGACCACTCATTAATCTTCACCACCTCTACTGCACTGACTTGTGAAGCCCATGCCTTTGACGTGGACTGACCACTCATTAATCTTCACCACCTCTACTGCACTGACTTGTGAAGTCCATGCCTTTGACGTGGACTGACCACTCATTAATCTCCACCACCTCTACTGCACTGACTTGTGAAGCCCATGCCTTTGACGTGGACTGACCTCTCATTAATCTTCACCACCTCTACTGCACTGACTTGTAAAGCGCATGCCTTTGAAGTGGACTGACCACTCATTAATCTTCACCACCTCTACTGCACTGACTTGTGAAGCTCGTGCCTTTGACGTGGACTGACCTCTCATTAATCTTCACCACCTCTACTGCACTGACTTGTGAAGCCCATGCCTTTGACGTGGACTGACCTCTCATTACTCTTCACCACCTCTACTGCACTGACTTGTGAAGCCCATGCCTTTGACGTGGACTGACCACTCATTAATCTTCACCACCTCTACGGCACTGACTTGTGAAGCCCATGCCTTTGACGTGGACTGACCACTCATTAATCTTCACCACCTCTACTGCACTGACTTGTAAAGCCCATGCCTTTGAAGTGGACTGACCACTCATTAATCTTCACCACCTCTACGGCACTGACTTGTGAAGCCCATGCCTTTGACGTGGACTGACCACTCATTACTCTTCACCACCTCTACTGCACTGACTTGTAAAGCCCATGCCTTTGACGTGGACTGACCACTCTTTACTCTTCACCACCTCTACTGCACGGACTTGTGAACCCCATGCCTTGACGTGGACTGACCACTCATTAATCTTCACCACCTCTACTACACTGACTTGTGAAGCCCATGCCTTTGACGTGGACTGACCACTCATTAATCTTCACCACCTCTACTGTACTGACTTGTGAAGCCAATGCCTTGACGTGGACTGACCACTCATTAATCTTCATCACCTCTACTGCACTGACTTGTGAAGCCCATGCCTTTGACGTGGACTGACCACTCATTAATCTTCACCACCTCTACTGCACTGACTTGTGAAGCCCATGCCTTTGACGTGGACTGACCACTCATTACTCTTCACCACCTCTACTGCACTGACTTGTGAAGCCCATGCCTTTGACGTGGACTGACCACTCATTACTCTTCACCACCTCTACTGCACTGACTTGTGAAGCACATGCCTTTGACGTGGACTGACCACTCATTAATCTTCACCACCTCTACTGCACTGACTTGTGAAGCCCATGCCTTTGACGTGGACTGACCACTCATTAATTTTCACCACCTCTACTGCAGTAACTTGTGAAGCCCATGCCTTGACGTGGACTGACCACTCATTAATCTTCACCACCTCTACTACACTGACTTGTGAAGCCCATGCCTTTGACGTGGACTGACCACTCATTACTCTTCACCATCTCTACTGCACTAACTTGTGAAGCCCATGCCTTTGACGTGGACTGACCACTCATTACTCTTCACCACCTCTACTGCACTAACTTGTGAAGCCCATGCCTTTGACGTGGACTGACCTCTCATTATTCTCGACCACCTCTACTGCACTGACTTGTGAAGCCCATGCCTTTGACGTGGACTGACCACTCATTACTCTTCACCACCTCTACTGCACTGACTTGTGAAGCCCATGCCTTTGACATGGACTGACCTCTCATTACTCTTCACCACCTCTACTGCACTGACTTGTGAAGCCCATGCCTTTGATGTGGACTGACCACTCATTACTCTTCACCACCTCTACTGCACTGACTTGTGAAGCCCATGCCTTTGACGTGGACTGACCACTCATTAATCTTCCCTACCTTTACTGCACTGACTTGTGAAGCCCATGCCTTTGACGTGGACTGACCACTCATTAATCTTCACCACCTCTACTGCACTGACTTTTGAAGCCCATGCCTTTGACGTGGACTGACCTATCATTACTCTTCACCACCTCTACTGCACTGACTTGTGAAGCCCATGCCTTTGATGTGGACTGACCACTCATTACTCTTCACCACCTCTACTGCACTGACTTGTGAAGCCCATGCCTTTGACGTGGACTGACCTCTCATTAATCTTCACCACATCTACTGCACTGACTTGTGAAGGCCATGCCTTTGACGTGGACTGACCACTCATTAATCTTCACCACCTCTACTGCACTGACTTGTGAAGCCCATGCCTTTGACGTGGGGTGACCACTCATTACTCTTCACCACCGCTACTGCACTGATTTGTGAAGCCCATGCCTTTGACGTGGACTGACCACTCATTACTCTTCACCACCTCTACTGCACTGACTTGTGAAGCCCATGCCTTTGACGTGGACTGACCACTCATTAATCTTCACCACCTCTACTGCACTGACTTGTGAAGCCCATGCCTTTGACCTGGACTGACCACTCATTAATCTTCACCACCTCTACTGCACTGACTTGTGAAGCCCATGCCTTTGACGTGGACTGACCACTCATTACTCTCGACCACCTCTACTGCACTGACTTGTGAAGCCCATGCCTTTGACGTGGACTTACCACTCATTATTCTTGACCACCTCTACTGCACTGACTTGTGAAGCCCATGCCTTTGACGTGGACTGACCACTCATTACTCTTCAGCACCTCTACTGCACTGACTTGTGAAGCCCATGCCTTTGACGTGGACTGACCACTCATTACTCTCGACCACCTCTACTGCACTGACTTGTGAAGCCCATGCCTTTGACGTGGACTGACCTCTCATTACTCTTCACCACCTCTACTGCACTGACTTGTGAAGCCCATGCCTTTGACGTGGACTGACCACTCATTACTCTTCACCTCCTCTACTGCACTGACTTGTGAAGCCCACGCCTTTGACGTGGACTGACCACTCATTACTCTTCACCACCTCTACTGCACTGACTTGTGAAGCCCATGTCTTTGACGTGGACGACCACTCATTAATCTTCTCCACCTCTACTGCACTGACTTGTGAAGCCCATGCCTTTGACATGGACTGACCTCTCATTAATCTTCACCACCTCTACTGCACTGACTTGTGAAGCCCATGCCTTGACGTGGACTGACCACTCAGTAATCTTTTCCACCTCTACTGCACTGACTTGTGAAGCCCATGCCTTGACGTGGACTGACCACTCATTAATCTTCACCACCTCTACTGCACTGACTTGTGAAGCCCATGCCTTTGACGTGGACTGACCACTCATTACTCTCGACCACCTCTACTGCACTGACTTGTGAAGCCCATGCCTTGACGTGGACTGACCACTCATTAATCTTCACCACCTCTACTGCACTGACTTGTGAAGCCCATGCCTTTGACGTGGACTGACCACTCATTAATCTTCACCACCTCTACTGCACTGACTTGTGAAGCCCATGCCTTTGACGAGGACTGACCACTCATTAATCGTCACCACCTCTACTGCACTGACTTGTGAAGCCCATGCCTTTGACGTGGACTGACCACTCATTAATCTTCACCACCTCTACTGCACTGACTTGTAAAGCCCATGCCTTTGACGTGGACTGACCACTCATTAATCTTCACCACGTCTACTGCACTAACTTGTGAAGCCCATGCCTTTGACATGGACTGACCACTCATTACTCTCGACCACCTCTACTGCACTGACTTGTGAAGCCCATGCCTTTGACGTGGACTGACCACTCATTAATCTTCACCACCTCTACTGCACTGACTTGTGAAGCCCATGCCTTTGACGTGGACTGTCCACTCATTAATCTTCACCACCTCTACTGCACTGACTTGTGAAGCCCATGCCTTTGACGTGGACTGACCACTCATTACTCTCGACCACCTCTACTGCACTGACTTGTGAAGCCCATGCCTTTGACGTGGACTGACCTCTCATTACTCTTCACCACCTCTACTGCACTGACTTGTGAAGCCCATGCCTTGACGTGGACTGACCACTCATTAATCTTCACCACCTCTACTGCACTGACTTGTGAAGCCCATGCCTTGACGTGGACTGACCACTCATTAATCTTCACCACCTCTACTGCACTGACTTGTGAAGCCCATGCCTTGACGTGGACTGACCACTCATTACTCTTCACCACCTCTACTGCACTGACTTGTGAGGCCCATGCCTTTGACGTGGACTGACCACTCATTAATCTTCACTACCTCTACTGCACTAACGTGTGAAGCCCATGCCTTTGACATGGACTGACCACTCATTAATCTTCACCACCTCTACTGCACTGACTTGTGAAGCCCATGCCTTTGACGTGGACTGACCACTCATTAATCTTCACCACCTCTACTGCACTGACTTGTGAAGCCCATTCCTTTGACGTGGACTGACCACTCATTAATCTCCACCACCTCTGCTGCACTGACTTGTGAAGCCCATGCCTTTGACGTGGACTGACCACTCATTAATCTTCACCACCTCTACTGCACTGACTTGTGAAGTCCATGCCTTTGATGTGGACTGACCACTCATTAATCTTCACCACCTCTACTGCACTGACTTGTGAAGCCCATGCCTTTGACGTGGACTGACCACTCATTAATCTTCACCACCTCTACTGCACTGACTTGTGAAGTCCATGCCTTTGACGTGGACTGACCACTCATTAATCTCCACCACCTCTACTGCACTGACTTGTGAAGCCCATGCCTTTGACGTGGACTGACCTCTCATTAATCTTCACCACCTCTACTGCACTGACTTGTAAAGCGCATGCCTTTGAAGTGGACTGACCACTCATTAATCTTCACCACCTCTACTGCACTGACTTGTGAAGCTCGTGCCTTTGACGTGGACTGACCTCTCATTAATCTTCACCACCTCTACTGCACTGACTTGTGAAGCCCATGCCTTTGACGTGGACTGACCTCTCATTACTCTTCACCACCTCTACTGCACTGACTTGTGAAGCCCATGCCTTTGACGTGGACTGACCACTCATTAATCTTCACCACCTCTACGGCACTGACTTGTGAAGCCCATGCCTTTGACGTGGACTGACCACTCATTAATCTTCACCACCTCTACTGCACTGACTTGTAAAGCCCATGCCTTTGAAGTGGACTGACCACTCATTAATCTTCACCACCTCTACGGCACTGACTTGTGAAGCCCATGCCTTTGACGTGGACTGACCACTCATTACTCTTCACCACCTCTACTGCACTGACTTGTAAAGCCCATGCCTTTGACGTGGACTGACCACTCTTTACTCTTCACCACCTCTACTGCACGGACTTGTGAACCCCATGCCTTGACGTGGACTGACCACTCATTAATCTTCACCACCTCTACTACACTGACTTGTGAAGCCCATGCCTTTGACGTGGACTGACCACTCATTAATCTTCACCACCTCTACTGTACTGACTTGTGAAGCCAATGCCTTGACGTGGACTGACCACTCATTAATCTTCATCACCTCTACTGCACTGACTTGTGAAGCCCATGCCTTTGACGTGGACTGACCACTCATTAATCTTCACCACCTCTACTGCACTGACTTGTGAAGCCCATGCCTTTGACGTGGACTGACCACTCATTACTCTTCACCACCTCTACTGCACTGACTTGTGAAGCCCATGCCTTTGACGTGGACTGACCACTCATTACTCTTCACCACCTCTACTGCACTGACTTGTGAAGCACATGCCTTTGACGTGGACTGACCACTCATTAATCTTCACCACCTCTACTGCACTGACTTGTGAAGCCCATGCCTTTGACGTGGACTGACCACTCATTAATTTTCACCACCTCTACTGCAGTAACTTGTGAAGCCCATGCCTTGACGTGGACTGACCACTCATTAATCTTCACCACCTCTACTACACTGACTTGTGAAGCCCATGCCTTTGACGTGGACTGACCACTCATTACTCTTCACCATCTCTACTGCACTAACTTGTGAAGCCCATGCCTTTGACGTGGACTGACCACTCATTACTCTTCACCACCTCTACTGCACTAACTTGTGAAGCCCATGCCTTTGACGTGGACTGACCTCTCATTATTCTCGACCACCTCTACTGCACTGACTTGTGAAGCCCATGCCTTTGACGTGGACTGACCACTCATTACTCTTCACCACCTCTACTGCACTGACTTGTGAAGCCCATGCCTTTGACATGGACTGACCTCTCATTACTCTTCACCACCTCTACTGCACTGACTTGTGAAGCCCATGCCTTTGATGTGGACTGACCACTCATTACTCTTCACCACCTCTACTGCACTGACTTGTGAAGCCCATGCCTTTGACGTGGACTGACCACTCATTAATCTTCCCTACCTTTACTGCACTGACTTGTGAAGCCCATGCCTTTGACGTGGACTGACCACTCATTAATCTTCACCACCTCTACTGCACTGACTTTTGAAGCCCATGCCTTTGACGTGGACTGACCTATCATTACTCTTCACCACCTCTACTGCACTGACTTGTGAAGCCCATGCCTTTGATGTGGACTGACCACTCATTACTCTTCACCACCTCTACTGCACTGACTTGTGAAGCCCATGCCTTTGACGTGGACTGACCTCTCATTAATCTTCACCACATCTACTGCACTGACTTGTGAAGGCCATGCCTTTGACGTGGACTGACCACTCATTAATCTTCACCACCTCTACTGCACTGACTTGTGAAGCCCATGCCTTTGACGTGGGGTGACCACTCATTACTCTTCACCACCGCTACTGCACTGATTTGTGAAGCCCATGCCTTTGACGTGGACTGACCACTCATTACTCTTCACCACCTCTACTGCACTGACTTGTGAAGCCCATGCCTTTGACGTGGACTGACCACTCATTAATCTTCACCACCTCTACTGCACTGACTTGTGAAGCCCATGCCTTTGACCTGGACTGACCACTCATTAATCTTCACCACCTCTACTGCACTGACTTGTGAAGCCCATGCCTTTGACGTGGACTGACCACTCATTACTCTCGACCACCTCTACTGCACTGACTTGTGAAGCCCATGCCTTTGACGTGGACTTACCACTCATTACTCTCGACCACCTCTACTGCACTGACTTGTGAAGCCCATGCCTTTGACGTGGACTGACCACTCATTACTCTCGACCACCTCTACTGCACTGACTTGTGAAGCCCATGCCTTTGACGTGGACTTACCACTCATTACTCTCGACCACCTCTACTGCACTGACTTGTGAAGCCCATGCCTTTGACGTGGACTGACCACACATTACTCTTCAGCACCTCTACTGCACTGACTTGTGAAGTCCATGCCTTTGACGTGGACTGACCACACATTACTCTTCAGCACCTCTACTGCACTGACTTGTGAAGCCCATGCCTTTGACGTGGACTGACCACTCATTAATCTTCACCACCTCTACTGCACTGACTTGTGAAGCCCATGCCTTTGACGTGGACTGACCACTCATTACTCTTCACCACCTCTACTGCACTAACTTGTGAAGCCCATGCCTTTGACGTGGACTGACCACTCATTACTCTTCAGCACCTCTACTGCACTGACTTGTGAAGCCCATGCCTTTGACGTGGGCTGACCTCTCATTATTCTCGACCACCTCTACTGCACTGACTTGTGAAGCCCATGCCTTTGACGTGGACTGACCACTCATTACTCTTCAGCACCTCTACTGCACTAACTTGTGAAGCCCATGCCTTTGACGTGGACTGACCACTCATTACTCTCGACCACCTCTACTGCACTGACTTGTGAAGCCCATGCCTTTGACGTGGACTGACCACTCATTACTCTTCACCACCTCTACTGCACTGGCTTGTGAACCCCATGCCTTGACGTGGACTGACCTCTCATTAATCTTCACCACCTCTACTGCACTGACTTGTGAAGCCCATGCCTTTGACCTGGACTGACCTCTCATTACTCTTCACCACCTCTACTGCACTGACTTGTGAAGCCCATGCCTTTGACGTGGACTGACCTCTCATTACTCTTCACCACCTCTACTGCACTGACTTGTGAAGCCCATGCCTTTGACGTGGACTGACCACTCATTAATCTTCACCACCTCTACCGCACTGACTTGTGAAGCCCATGCCTTTGACGTGGACTGACCACTCATTAATCTTCACCACCTCTACTGCACTGACTTGTGAAGCCCATGCCTTTGACGTGGACTGACCACTCATTAATCTTCACCACCTCTACTGCACTGACTTGTGAAGCCCATGCCTTTGACGTGGACTGACCACTCATTAATCTCCACCACCTCTACTGCACTGACTTGTGAAGCCCATGCCTTTGACGTGGACTGACCTCTCATTACTCTTCACCACCTCTACTGCCCTGACTTGTGAAGCCCATGCCTTTGACGTGGACTGACCACTCATAAATCTTCACCACCTCTACTGCACTGACTTGTGAAGCCCATGCCTTTGACGTGGACTGACCTCTCGTTACTCTTCACCACCTCTACTGCACTGACTTGTGAAGCCCATGCCTTTGACGTGGACTGACCTCTCATTAATCTTCACCACCTCTACTGCACTGACTTGTAAAGCCCATGCTTTTGACGTGGACTGACCACTCATTAATCTTCACCACCTCTACTGCACTGACTTGTGAAGCCCATGCCTTTGACGTGGACTGACCACTCATTAATCTTCACCACCTCTACTGCACTGACTTGTGAAGCCCATGCCTTTGACATGGACTGACCTCTCATTAATCTTCACCACCTCTACTGCACTGACTTGTAAAGCGCATGCCTTTGAAGTGGACTGACCACTCATTAATCTTCACCACCTCTACTGCACTGACTTGTGAAGCCCATGCCTTTGACGTGGGCTGGCCACTCATTAATCTTCACCACCTCTACTGCACTGACTTGTAAAGCCCATGCCTTTGAAGTGGACTGACCACTCATTAATCTTCACCACCTCTACGGCACTGACTTGTGAAGCCCATGCCTTTGACGTGGACTGACCACTCATTACTCTTCACCACCTCTACTGCACTGACTTGTGAAGCCCAAGCCTTTGACGTGGACTGACCTCTCATTATTCTCGACCACCTCTACTGCACTGACTTGTGAAGCCCATGCCTTTGACGTGGACTGACCACTCATTACTCTTCAGCACCTCTACTGCACTGACTTGTGAAGCCCATGCCTTTGACATGGACTGACCTCTCATTACTCTTCACCACCTCTACTGCACTGACTTGTGAAGCCCATGCCTTTGATGTGGACTGACCACTCATTACTCTTCACCACCTCTACTGCACTGACTTGTGAAGCTAATGCCTTTGACGTGGACTGACCCCTCATTAATCTTCCCCACCTCTACTGCACTGACTTGTGAAGCCCATGCCTTTGACGTGGACTGACCACTCATTAATCTTCACCACCTCTACTGCACTGACTTGTGAAGCCCATGCCTTTGACGTGGACTGACCACTCATTAATCTTCACCACCTCTACTGCACTGACTTGTGAAGCCCATGCCTTTGACGTGGACTGACCACTCATTACTCTTCACCACCTCTACTGCACTGACTTATGAAGCCCATGCCTTTGACGTGGACTGACCACTCATTAATCTTCACCACCTTTACTGCACTGACTTGTGAAGCCAATGCCTTTGACCTGGACTGACCACTCATTAATCTTCACCACCTCTACTGCACTGACTTGTGAAGCCCATGCCTTTGACGTGGATTGACCACTCATTACTCTCGACCACCTCTACTGCACTGACTTGTGAAGCCCATGCCTTTGACGTGGACTGACCACTCATTACTCTCGACCACCTCTACTGCACTGACTTGTGAAGCCCATGCCTTTGACGTGGACTGACCACTCATTACTCTCGACCACCTCTACTGCACTGACTTGTGAAGCCCATGCCTTTGACGTGGACTGACCACACATTACTCTTCAGCACCTCTACTGCACTGACTTGTGAAGCCCATGCCTTGACATGGACTGACCACTCATTAATCTTCACCACGTCTCCTGCACTGACTTGTGAAGCCCATGCCTTTGACGTGGACTGACCACACATTACTCTTCAGCACCTCTACTGCACTGACTTGTGAAGCCCATGCCTTGACGTGGACTGACCACTCATTAATCTTCACCACCTCTACTACACTAACTTGTGAAGCCCATGCCTTTGACATGGACTGACCACTCATTACTCTCGACCACCTCTACTGCACTGACTTGTGAACCCCATGCCTTGACGTGGACTGACCTCTCATTACTCTTCAACACCTCTACTGCACTGACTTGTGAAGCCCATGCCTTTGACGTGGACTGACCTCTCATTACTCTTCACCACCTCTATTGCACTGACTTGTGAAGCCCATGCCTTTGACGTGGACTGACCACTCATTACTCTTCACCTCCTCTACTGCACTGACTTGTGAAGCCCACGCCTTTGACTTGGACTGACCACTCATTACTCTCGACCACCTCTACTGCACTGACTTGTGAAGCCCATGCCTTTGACGTGGACTGACCACTCATTACTCTCGACCACCTCTACTGCACTGACTTGTGAAGCCCATGCCTTTGACGTGGACTGACCACTCATTACTCTCGACCACCTCTACTGCACTGACTTGTGAAGCCCATGCCTTTGACGTGGACTGACCACACATTACTCTTCAGCACCTCTACTGCACTGACTTGTGAAGTCCATGCCTTTGACGTGGACTGACCACACATTACTCTTCAGCACCTCTACTGCACTGACTTGTGAAGCCCATGCCTTTGACGTGGACTGACCACTCATTAATCTTCACCACCTCTACTGCACTGACTTGTGAAGCCCATGCCTTTGACGTGGACTGACCACTCATTAATCTTCACCACCTCTACTGCACTGACTTGTGAAGCCCATGCCTTTGACGTGGACTGACCACTCATTACTCTTCACCACCTCTACTGCACTAACTTGTGAAGCCCATGCCTTTGACGTGGACTGACCTCTCATTATTCTCGACCACCTCTACTGCACTGACTTGTGAAGCCCATGCCTTTGACGTGGACTGACCACTCATTACTCTTCACCACCTCTACTGCACTAACTTGTGAAGCCCATGCCTTTGACGTGGACTGACCTCTCATTAATCTTCACCACCTCTACTGCACTGACTTGTGAAGCCCATGCCTTTGACGTGGACTGACCACTCATTACTCTTCAGCACCTCTACCGCACTGACTTGTGAAGCCCATGCCTTTGACGTGGACTGACCACTCATTGCTCTTCACCACCTCTACTGCACTAACTTGTGAAGCCCATGCCTTTGACGTGGACTGACCTCTCATTATTCTCGACCACCTCTACTGCACTGACTTGTGAAGCCCATGCCTTTGACGTGGACTGACCACTCATTACTCTTCAGCACCTCTACTGCACTGACTAGTGAAGCCCATGCCTTTGACGTGGACTGACCTCTCATTACTCTTCACCACCTCTACTGCACTGACTTGTGAAGCCCATGCCTTTTACGTGGACTGACCACTCATTACTCTCGACCACCTCTACTGCACTGACTTGTGAAGCCCATGCCTTTGACGTGGACTGACCACTCATTACTCTCAACCACCTCTACTGCACTGACTTGTGAAGCCCATGCCTTTGACGTGGACTGACCACTCTTTACTCTCGACCACCTCTACTGCACTGACTTGTGAAGCCCATTCCTTTGACGTGGACTGACCACTCATTAATCTTCACCACCTCTACTGCACTGACTTGTGAAGCCCATGCCTTTGACGTGGACTGACCACTCATTAATCTTCACCAGCTCTAATGCACTGACTTGTGAAGCCCATGCCTTGACGTGGACTGACCTATCATTAATCTTCACCACCTCTACTGCACTGACTTGTGAAGCCCATGCCTTTGACGTGGACTGACCACTCATTACTCTCGACCACCTCTACTGCACTGACTTGTGAAGCCCATGCCTTTGACGTGGACTGACCACTCATTAATCTTCACCACCTCTACTGCACTGACTTGTGAAGCCCATGCCTTTGACGTGGACTGACTTCTCATTAATCTTCACCACCTCTACTGCACTGACTTGTGAAGCTCGTGCCTTTGACGTGGACTGACCTCTCATTAATCTTCACCACCTCTACTGCACTGACTTGTGAAGCCCATGCCTTTGACGTGGACTGACCACTCATTACTCTTCACCACCTCTACTGCACTAACTTGTGAAGCCCATGCCTTTGACGTGGACTGACCTCTCATTAATCTTCACCACCTCTACCGCACTGACTTGTGAAGTCCATGCCTTTGACGTGGACTGACCACACATTACTCTTCAGCACCTCTACTGCACTGACTTGTGAAGCCCATGCCTGTGACGTGGACTGACCACTCATTAATCTTCACCACCTCTACTGCACTGACTTGTGAAGCCCATGCCTTTGACGTGGACTGACCACTCATTACTCTTCACCACCTCTACTACACTGACTTGTGAAGCCCATGCCTTTGACGTGGACTGACCACTCATTACTCTTCACCATCTCTACTGCACTAACTTGTGAAGCCCATGCCTTTGACGTGGACTGACCACTCATTACTCTTCACCACCTCTACTGCACTAACTTGTGAAACCCATGCCTTTGACGTGGACTGACCTCTCATTATTCTCGACCACCTCTACTGCACTGACTTGTGAAGCCCATGCCTTTGACGTGGACTGACCACTCATTACTCTTCACCACCTCTACTGCACTGACTTGTGAAGCCCATGCCTTTGACATGGACTGACCTCTCATTACTCTTCACCACCTCTACTGCACTGACTTGTGAAGCCCATGCCTTTGATGTGGACTGACCACTCATTACTCTTCACCACCTCTACTGCACTGACTTGTGAAGCCCATGCCTTTGACGTGGACTGACCACTCATTAATCTTCCCCACCTCTACTGCACTGACTTGTGAAGCCCATGCCTTTGACGTGGACTGACCACTCATTAATCTTCACCACCTCTACTGCACTGACTTTTGAAGCCCATGCCTTTGACGTGGACTGACCTATCATTACTCTTCACCACCTCTACTGCACTGACTTGTGAAGCCCATGCCTTTGATGTGGACTGACCACTCATTACTCTTCACCACCTCTACTGCACTGACTTGTGAAGCCCATGCCTTTGACGTGGACTGACCTCTCATTAATCTTCACAACATCTACTGCACTGACTTGTGAAGGCCATGCCTTTGACGTGGACTGACCACTCATTAATCTTCACCACCTCTACTGCACTGACTTGTGAAGCCCATGCCTTTGACGTGGGGTGACCACTCATTACTCTTCACCACCGCTACTGCACTGATTTGTGAAGCCCATGCCTTTGACGTGGACTGACCACTCATTACTCTTCACCACCTCTACTGCACTGACTTGTGAAGCCCATGCCTTTGACGTGGACTGACCACTCATTAATCTTCACCACCTCTACTGCACTGACTTGTGAAGCCCATGCCTTTGACCTGGACTGACCACTCATTAATCTTCACCACCTCTACTGCACTGACTTGTGAAGCCCATGCCTTTGACGTGGACTGACCACTCATTACTCTCGACCACCTCTACTGCACTGACTTGTGAAGCCCATGCCTTTGACGTGGACTTACCACTCATTACTCTCGACCACCTCTACTGCACTGACTTGTGAAGCCCATGCCTTTGACGTGGACTGACCACTCATTACTCTCGACCACCTCTACTGCACTGACTTGTGAAGCCCATGCCTTTGACGTGGACTTACCACTCATTACTCTCGACCACCTCTACTGCACTGACTTGTGAAGCCCATGCCTTTGACGTGGACTGACCACACATTACTCTTCAGCACCTCTACTGCACTGACTTGTGAAGTCCATGCCTTTGACGTGGACTGACCACACATTACTCTTCAGCACCTCTACTGCACTGACTTGTGAAGCCCATGCCTTTGACGTGGACTGACCACTCATTAATCTTCACCACCTCTACTGCACTGACTTGTGAAGCCCATGCCTTTGACGTGGACTGACCACTCATTACTCTTCACCACCTCTACTGCACTAACTTGTGAAGCCCATGCCTTTGACGTGGACTGACCACTCATTACTCTTCAGCACCTCTACTGCACTGACTTGTGAAGCCCATGCCTTTGACGTGGGCTGACCTCTCATTATTCTCGACCACCTCTACTGCACTGACTTGTGAAGCCCATGCCTTTGACGTGGACTGACCACTCATTACTCTTCAGCACCTCTACTGCACTAACTTGTGAAGCCCATGCCTTTGACGTGGACTGACCACTCATTACTCTCGACCACCTCTACTGCACTGACTTGTGAAGCCCATGCCTTTGACGTGGACTGACCACTCATTACTCTTCACCACCTCTACTGCACTGGCTTGTGAACCCCATGCCTTGACGTGGACTGACCTCTCATTAATCTTCACCACCTCTACTGCACTGACTTGTGAAGCCCATGCCTTTGACCTGGACTGACCTCTCATTACTCTTCACCACCTCTACTGCACTGACTTGTGAAGCCCATGCCTTTGACGTGGACTGACCTCTCATTACTCTTCACCACCTCTACTGCACTGACTTGTGAAGCCCATGCCTTTGACGTGGACTGACCACTCATTACTCTTCACCTCCTCTACTGCACTGACTTGTGAAGCCCACGCCTTTGACGTGGACTGACCACTCATTACTCTTCACCACCTTTACTGCACTGACTTGTGAAGCCCATGTCTTTGACGTGGACTGACCACTTATTAATCTTCTCCACCTCTACTGCACTGACTTGTGAAGCCCATGCCTTGACGTGGACTGACCACTCATTAATCTTCAACACCTCTACTGCACTGACTTGTGAAGCCCATGCCTTTGACGTGGACTGACCACTCATTACTCTCGACCACCTCTACTGCACTGACTTGTGAAGCCCATGCCTTTGACGTGGACTGACCACTCATTACTCTCGACCACCTCTACTGCACTGACTTGTGAAGCCCATGCCTTTGACGTGGACTGACCACTCATTAATCTTCACCACCTCTACTGCACTGACTTGTGAAGCCCATGCCTTTGACGTGGACTGACCTCTCATTAATCTTCACCACCTCTACTGCGCTGACTTGTGAAGCCCATGCCTTGACGTGGACTGACCACTCATTACTCTTCACCACCTCTACTGCACTGACTTGTGAAGCCCATGCCTTTGACGTGGACTGACCACTCATTAATCTTCACCACCTCTACTGCACTGACTTGTGAAGCCCATGCCTTTGACGTGGACTGACCTCTCATTATTCTTCACCACCTCTACTGCACTGACTTGTGAAGCCCATACCTTGACGTGGACTGACCACTCATTACTCTTCACCACCTCTACTGCACTGACTTGTGAAGCCCATGACTTTGACGTGGACTGACCACTCATTAATATTCACCACCTCTACTGCACTGACTTGTGAAGCCCATGCCTTTGACGTGGACTGACCACTCATTAATCTTCACCACCTCTACTGCACTGACTTGTAAAGCCCATGCCTTTGACGTGGACTGACCACTCATTAATCTTCACCACCTCTACTGCACTGACTTGTGAAGCCCATGCCTTTGACGTGGACTGACCACTCATTAATCTTCACCAGCTCTACTGCACTGACTTGTGAAGCCCATGCCTTTGACGTGGACTGACCACTCATTAATCTTCACTACCTCTACTGCACTAACGTGTGAAGCCCATGCCTTTGACATGGACTGACCACTCATTAATCTTCACCACCTCTACTGCACTGACTTGTGAAGCCCATGCCTTTGACGTGGACTGACCATTAATTACTCTTCACCACCTCTACTGCACTGACTTATGAAGCTCATGCCTTTGACGTGGACTGACCACTCATTAATCTTCACCACCTCTACTGCACTGACTTGTGAAGCCCATGCCTTTGACGTGGACTGACCACTCATTAATCTTCACCACCTCTACTGCACTGACTTGTGAAGCCCATGCCTTTGACGTGGACTGACCACTCATTAATCTTCACCACCTCTACTGCACTGACTTGTGAAGCCCATGCCTTTGACGTGGACTGACCACTCATTAATCTTCACCACCTCTACTGCACTGACTTGTGAAGCCCATGCCTTTGACGTGGACTGACCACTCATTAATCTTCACCACCTCTACTGCACTGATTTGTGAAGCCCATGCCTTTGACGTGGACTGACCACTCATTAATCTCCACCACCTCTACTGCACTGACTTGTGAAGCCCATGCCTTTGACGTGGACTGACCTCTCATTACTCTTCACCACCTCTACTGCCCTGACTTGTGAAGCCCATGCCTTTGACGTGGACTGACCACTCATAAATCTTCACCACCTCTACTGCACTGACTTGTGAAGCCCATGCCTTTGACGTGGACTGACCTCTCGTTACTCTTCACCACCTCTACTGCACTGACTTGTGAAGCCCATGCCTTTGACGTGGACTGACCATTAATTACTCTTCACCACCTCTACTGCACTGACTTATGAAGCCCATGCCTTTGACGTGGACTGACCACTCATTAATCTTCACCACCTCTACTGCACTGACTTGTGAAGCCCATGCCTTTGACGTGGACTGACCACTCATTAATCTTCACCACCTCTACTGCACTGACTTGTGAAGCCCATGCCTTTGACGTGGACTGACCACTCATTAATCTTCACCACCTCTACTGCACTGACTTGTGAAGCCCATGCCTTTGACGTGGACTGACCACTCATTAATCTTCACCACCTCTACTGCACTGACTTGTGAAGCCCATGCCTTTGACGTGGACTGACCACTCATTAATCTTCACCACCTCTACTGCACTGACTTGTGAAGCCCATGCCTTTGACGTGGACTGACCACTCATTAATCTCCACCACCTCTACTGCACTGACTTGTGAAGCCCATGCCTTTGACGTGGACTGACCTCTCATTACTCTTCACCACCTCTACTGCCCTGACTTGTGAAGCCCATGCCTTTGACGTGGACTGACCACTCATAAATCTTCACCACCTCTACTGCACTGACTTGTGAAGCCCATGCCTTTGACGTGGACTGACCTCTCGTTACTCTTCACCACCTCTACTGCACTGACTTGTGAAGCCCATGCCTTTGACGTGGACTGACCTCTCATTAATCTTCACCACCTCTACTGCACTGACTTGTAAAGCCCATGCTTTTGACGTGGACTGACCACTCATTAATCTTCACCACCTCTACTGCACTGACTTGTGAAGCCCATGCCTTTGACGTGGACTGACCACTCATTAATCTTCACCACCTCTACTGCACTGACTTGTGAAGCCCATGCCTTTGACATGGACTGACCTCTCATTAATCTTCACCACCTCTACTGCACTGACTTGTAAAGCGCATGCCTTTGAAGTGGACTGACCACTCATTAATCTTCACCACCTCTACTGCACTGACTTGTGAAGCCCATGCCTTTGACGTGGGCTGGCCACTCATTAATCTTCACCACCTCTACTGCACTGACTTGTAAAGCCCATGCCTTTGAAGTGGACTGACCACTCATTAATCTTCACCACCTCTACGGCACTGACTTGTGAAGCCCATGCCTTTGACGTGGACTGACCACTCATTACTCTTCACCACCTCTACTGCACTGACTTGTGAAGCCCAAGCCTTTGACGTGGACTGACCTCTCATTATTCTCGACCACCTCTACTGCACTGACTTGTGAAGCCCATGCCTTTGACGTGGACTGACCACTCATTACTCTTCAGCACCTCTACTGCACTGACTTGTGAAGCCCATGCCTTTGACATGGACTGACCTCTCATTACTCTTCACCACCTCTACTGCACTGACTTGTGAAGCCCATGCCTTTGATGTGGACTGACCACTCATTACTCTTCACCACCTCTACTGCACTGACTTGTGAAGCTAATGCCTTTGACGTGGACTGACCCCTCATTAATCTTCCCCACCTCTACTGCACTGACTTGTGAAGCCCATGCCTTTGACGTGGACTGACCACTCATTAATCTTCACCACCTCTACTGCACTGACTTGTGAAGCCCATGCCTTTGACGTGGACTGACCACTCATTAATCTTCACCACCTCTACTGCACTGACTTGTGAAGCCCATGCCTTTGACGTGGACTGACCACTCATTACTCTTCACCACCTCTACTGCACTGACTTGTGAAGCCCATGCCTTTGACGTGGACTGACCACTCATTAATCTTCACCACCTTTACTGCACTGACTTGTGAAGCCAATGCCTTTGACCTGGACTGACCACTCATTAATCTTCACCACCTCTACTGCACTGACTTGTGAAGCCCATGCCTTTGACGTGGATTGACCACTCATTACTCTCGACCACCTCTACTGCACTGACTTGTGAAGCCCATGCCTTTGACGTGGACTGACCACTCATTACTCTCGACCACCTCTACTGCACTGACTTGTGAAGCCCATGCCTTTGACGTGGACTGACCACTCATTACTCTCGACCACCTCTACTGCACTGACGTGTGAAGCCCATGCCTTTGACGTGGACTGACCACACATTACTCTTCAGCACCTCTACTGCACTGACTTGTGAAGCCCATGCCTTGACATGGACTGACCACTCATTAATCTTCACCACGTCTCCTGCACTGACTTGTGAAGCCCATGCCTTTGACGTGGACTGACCACACATTACTCTTCAGCACCTCTACTGCACTGACTTGTGAAGCCCATGCCTTGACGTGGACTGACCACTCATTAATCTTCACCACCTCTACTACACTAACTTGTGAAGCCCATGCCTTTGACATGGACTGACCACTCATTACTCTCGACCACCTCTACTGCACTGACTTGTGAAGTCCATGCCTTTGACGTGGACTGACCACACATTACTCTTCAGCACCTCTACTGCACTGACTTGTGAAGCCCATGCCTTTGACGTGGACTGACCACTCATTAATCTTCACCACCTCTACTGCACTGACTTGTGAAGCCCATGCCTTTGACGTGGACTGACCACTCATTAATCTTCACCACCTCTACTGCACTGACTTGTGAAGCCCATGCCTTTGACGTGGACTGACCACTCATTACTCTTCACCACCTCTACTGCACTAACTTGTGAAGCCCATGCCTTTGACGTGGACTGACCACTCATTACTCTTCAGCACCTCTACTGCACTGACTTGTGAAGCCCATGCCTTTGACGTGGACTGACCACTCATTACTCTTCACCACCTCTACTGCACTAACTTGTGAAGCCCATGCCTTTGACGTGGACTGACCTCTCATTATTCTCGACCACCTCTACTGCACTGACTTGTGAAGCCCATGCCTTTGACGTGGACTGACCACTCATTACTCTTCAGCACCTCTACTGCACTGACTTGTGAAGCCCATGCCTTTGACATGGACTGACCTCTCATTAATCGTCACCACCTCTACTACACTGACTTGTGAACCCCATGCCTTGACGTGGACTGACCTCTCATTACTCTTCAGCACCTCTACTGCACTGACTTGTGAAGCCCATGCCTTTGACGTGGACTGACCTCTCATTACTCTTCACCACCTCTATTGCACTGACTTGTGAAGCCCATGCCTTTGACGTGGACTGACCACTCATTACTCTTCACCTCCTCTACTGCACTGACTTGTGAAGCCCACGCCTTTGACTTGGACTGACCACTCATTACTCTCGACCACCTCTACTGCACTGACTTGTGAAGCCCATGCCTTTGACGTGGACTGACCACTCATTACTCTCGACCACCTCTACTGCACTGACTTGTGAAGCCCATGCCTTTGACGTGGACTGACCACTCATTACTCTCGACCACCTCTACTGCACTGACTTGTGAAGCCCATGCCTTTGACGTGGACTGACCACACATTACTCTTCAGCACCTCTACTGCACTGACTTGTGAAGTCCATGCCTTTGACGTGGACTGACCACACATTACTCTTCAGCACCTCTACTGCACTGACTTGTGAAGCCCATGCCTTTGACGTGGACTGACCACTCATTAATCTTCACCACCTCTACTGCACTGACTTGTGAAGCCCATGCCTTTGACGTGGACTGACCACTCATTAATCTTCACCACCTCTACTGCACTGACTTGTGAAGCCCATGCCTTTGACGTGGACTGACCACTCATTACTCTTCACCACCTCTACTGCACTAACTTGTGAAGCCCATGCCTTTGACGTGGACTGACCTCTCATTATTCTCGACCACCTCTACTGCACTGACTTGTGAAGCCCATGCCTTTGACGTGGACTGACCACTCATTACTCTTCACCACCTCTACTGCACTAACTTGTGAAGCCCATGCCTTTGACGTGGACTGACCTCTCATTAATCTTCACCACCTCTACTGCACTGACTTGTGAAGCCCATGCCTTTGACGTGGACTGACCACTCATTACTCTTCAGAACCTCTACCGCACTGACTTGTGAAGCCCATGCCTTTGACGTGGACTGACCACTCATTGCTCTTCACCACCTCTACTGCACTAACTTGTGAAGCCCATGCCTTTGACGTGGACTGACCTCTCATTATTCTCGACCACCTCTACTGCACTGACTTGTGAAGCCCATGCCTTTGACGTGGACTGACCACTCATTACTCTTCAGCACCTCTACTGCACTGACTAGTGAAGCCCATGCCTTTGACGTGGACTGACCTCTCATTACTCTTCACCACCTCTACTGCACTGACTTGTGAAGCCCATGCCTTTTACGTGGACTGACCACTCATTACTCTCGACCACCTCTACTGCACTGACTTGTGAAGCCCATGCCTTTGACGTGGACTGACCACTCATTACTCTCAACCACCTCTACTGCACTGACTTGTGAAGCCCATGCCTTTGACGTGGACTGACCACTCTTTACTCTCGACCACCTCTACTGCACTGACTTGTGAAGCCCATTCCTTTGACGTGGACTGACCACTCATTAATCTTCACCACCTCTACTGCACTGACTTGTGAAGCCCATGCCTTTGACGTGGACTGACCACTCATTAATCTTCACCAGCTCTAATACACTGACTTGTGAAGCCCATGCCTTGACGTGGACTGACCTATCATTAATCTTCACCACCTCTACTGCACTGACTTGTGAAGCCCATGCCTTTGACGTGGACTGACCACTCATTACTCTCGACCACCTCTACTGCACTGACTTGTGAAGCCCATGCCTTTGACGTGGACTGACCACTCATTAATCTTCACCACCTCTACTGCACTGACTTGTGAAGCCCATGCCTTTGACGTGGACTGACTTCTCATTAATCTTCACCACCTCTACTGCACTGACTTGTGAAGCTCGTGCCTTTGACGTGGACTGACCTCTCATTAATCTTCACCACCTCTACTGCACTGACTTGTGAAGCCCATGCCTTTGACGTGGACTGACCACTCATTACTCTTCACCACCTCTACTGCACTAACTTGTGAAGCCCATGCCTTTGACGTGGACTGACCTCTCATTAATCTTCACCACCTCTACCGCACTGACTTGTGAAGTCCATGCCTTTGACGTGGACTGACCACACATTACTCTTCAGCACCTCTACTGCACTGACTTGTGAAGCCCATGCCTTTGACGTGGACTGACCACTCATTAATCTTCACCACCTCTACTGCACTGACTTGTGAAGCCCATGCCTTTGACGTGGACTGACCACTCATTACTCTTCACCACCTCTACTGCACTAACTTGTGAAGCCCATGCCTTTGACGTGGACTGACCACTCATTACTCTTCAGCACCTCTACTGCACTAACTTGTGAAGCCCATGCCTTTGACGTGGACTGACCACTCATTACTCTCGACCACCTCTACTGCACTGACTTGTGAAGCCCATGCCTTTGACGTGGGCTGACCTCTCATTATTCTCGACCACCTCTACTGCACTGACTTGTGAAGCCCATGCCTTTGACGTGGACTGACCACTCATTACTCTTCAGCACCTCTACTGCACTAACTTGTGAAGCCCATGCCTTTGACGTGGACTGACCACTCATTACTCTCGACCACCTCTACTGCACTGACTTGTGAAGCCCATGCCTTTGACGTGGACTGACCACTCATTACTCTTCACCACCTCTACTGCACTGACTTGTGAAGCCCATGCCTTTGACGTGGACTGACCTCTCATTAATCTTCACCACCTCTACTGCACTGACTTGTGAAGCCCATGCCTTTGACCTGGACTGACCTCTCATTACTCTTCACCACCTCTACTGCACTGACTTGTGAAGCCCATGCCTTTGACGTGGACTGACCTCTCATTACTCTTCACCACCTCTACTGCACTGACTTGTGAAGCCCATGCCTTTGACGTGGACTGACCACTCATTACTCTTCACCTCCTCTACTGCACTGACTTGTGAAGCCCACGCCTTTGACGTGGACTGACCACTCATTACTCTTCACCACCTTTACTGCACTGACTTGTGAAGCCCATGTCTTTGACGTGGACTGACCACTTATTAATCTTCTCCACCTCTACTGCACTGACTTGTGAAGCCCATGCCTTGACGTGGACTGACCACTCATTAATCTTCACCACCTCTACTGCACTGACTTGTGAAGCCCATGCCTTTGACGTGGACTGACCACTCATTACTCTCGACCACCTCTACTGCACTGACTTGTGAAGCCCATGCCTTTGACGTGGACTGACCACTCATTACTTTTGACCACCTCTACTGCACTGACTTGTGAAGCCCATGCCTTTGACGTGGACTGACTACTCATTACTCTTCACCTCCTCTACTGCACTGACTTGTGAAGCCCACGCCTTTGACGTGGACTGACCACTCATTACTCTTCACCACCTTTACTGCACTGACTTGTGAAGCCCATGTCTTTGAAGTGGACTGACCACTTATTAATCTTCTCCACCTCTACTGCACTGACTTGTGAAGCCCATGCCTTGACGTGGACTGACCACTCATTAATCTTCACCACCTCTACTGCACTGACTTGTGAAGCCCATGCCTTTGACGTGGACTGACCACTCATTACTCTCGACCACCTCTACTGCACTGACTTGTGAAGCCCATGCCTTTGACGTGGACTGACCACTCATTACTCTCGACCACCTCTACTGCACTGACTTGTGAAGCCCATGCCTTTGACGTGGACTGACCACTCATTAATCTTCACCACCTCTACTGCGCTGACTTGTGAAGCCCATGCCTTAACGTGGACTGACCACTCATTACTCTTCACCACCTCTACTGCACTGACTTGTGAAGCCCATGCCTTTGACGTGGACTGACCACTCATTAATCTTCACCACCTCTACTGCACTGACTTGTGAAGCCCATGCCTTTGACGTGGACTGACCTCTCATTATTCTTCACCAACTCTACTGCACTGACTTGTGAAGCCCATACCTTGACGTGGACTGACCACTCATTACTCTTCACCACCTCTACTGCACTGACTTGTGAAGCCCATGCCTTTGACGTGGACTGACCACTCATTAATCTTCACCACCTCTACTGCACTGACTTGTGAAGCCCATGCCTTTGACGTGGACTGACCACTCATTAATCTTCACCACCTCTACTGCACTGACTTGTAAAGCCCATGCCTTTGACGTGGACTGACCACTCATTAATCTTCACCACCTCTACTGCACTGACTTGTGAAGCCCATGCCTTTGACGTGGACTGACCACTCATTAATCTTCACCAGCTCTACTGCACTGACTTGTGAAGCCCATGCCTTTGACGTGGACTGACCACTCATTAATCTTCACTACCTCTACTGCACTAACGTGTGAAGCCCATGCCTTTTACATGGACTGACCACTCATTAATCTTCACCACCTCTACTGCACTGACTTGTGAAGCCCATGCCTTTGACGTGGACTGACCATTAATTACTCTTCACCACCTCTACTGCACTGACTTATGAAGCCCATGCCTTTGACGTGGACTGACCACTCATTAATCTTCACCACCTCTACTGCACTGACTTGTGAAGCCCATGCCTTTGACGTGGACTGACCACTCATTAATCTTCACCACCTCTACTGCACTGACTTGTGAAGCCCATGCCTTTGACGTGGACTGACCACTCATTAATCTTCACCACCTCTACTGCACTGACTTGTGAAGCCCATGCCTTTGACGTGGACTGACCACTCATTAATCTTCACCACCTCTACTGCACTGACTTGTGAAGCCCATGCCTTTGACGTGGACTGACCTCTCATTACTCTTCACCACCTCTACTGCCCTGACTTGTGAAGCCCATGCCTTTGACGTGGACTGACCACTCATAAATCTTCACCACCTCTACTGCACTGACTTGTGAAGCCCATGCCTTTGACGTGGACTGACCTCTCGTTACTCTTCACCACCTCTACTGCACTGACTTGTGAAGCCCATGCCTTTGACGTGGACTGACCTCTCATTAATCTTCACCACCTCTACTGCACTGACTTGTAAAGCCCATGCTTTTGACGTGGACTGACCACTCATTAATCTTCACCACCTCTACTGCACTGACTTGTGAAGCCCATGCCTTTGACGTGGACTGACCACTCATTAATCTTCACCACCTCTACTGCACTGACTTGTGAAGCCCATGCCTTTGACATGGACTGACCTCTCATTAATCTTCACCACCTCTACTGCACTGACTTGTAAAGCGCATGCCTTTGAAGTGGACTGACCACTCATTAATATTCACCACCTCTACTGCACTGACTTGTGAAGCCCATGCCTTTGACGTGGGCTGGCCACTCATTAATCTTCACCACCTCTACTGCACTGACTTGTAAAGCCCATGCCTTTGAAGTGAACTGACCACTCATTAATCTTCACCACCTCTACGGCACTGACTTGTGAAGCCCATGCCTTTGACGTGGACTGACCACTCATTACTCTTCACCACCTCTACTGCACTGACTTGTGAAGCCCAAGCCTTTGACGTGGACTGACCTCTCATTATTCTCGACCACCTCTACTGCACTGACTTGTGAAGCCCATGCCTTTGACGTGGACTGACCACTCATTACTCTTCAGCACCTCTACTGCACTGACTTGTGAAGCCCATGCCTTTGACATGGACTGACCTCTCATTACTCTTCGCCACCTCTACTGCACTGACTTGTGAAGCCCATGCCTTTGATGTGGACTGACCACTCATTACTCTTCACCACCTCTACTGCACTGACTTGTGAAGCTAATGCCTTTGACGTGGACTGACCCCTCATTAATCTTCCCCACCTCTACTGCACTGACTTGTGAAGCCCATGCCTTTGACGTGGACTGACCACTCATTAATCTTCAATACCTCTACTGCACTGACTTGTGAAGCCCATGCCTTTGACGTGGACTGACCTATCATTACTCTTCACCACCTCTACTGCACTGACTTGTGAAGCCCCTGCCTTTGACGTTGACTGACCTCGTATTAATCTTCACCACATCTACTGCACTGACTTGTGACGGCCATGCCTTTGACGTGGACTGACCACTCATTAATCTTCACCACCTCTACTGCACTGACTTGTGAAGCCCATGCCTTTGACGTGGGGTGACCACTCATTACTCTTCACCACCTCTACTGCACTGACTTGTGAAGCCCATGCCTTTGACGTGGACTGACCACTCATTACTCTTCACCACCTCTACTGCACTGACTTGTGAAGCCCATGCCTTTGACGTGGACTGACCACTCATTAATCTTCACCACCTTTACTGCACTGACTTGTGAAGCCAATGCCTTTGACCTGGACTGACCACTCATTAATCTTCACCACCTCTACTGCACTGACTTGTGAAGCCCATGCCTTTGACGTGGACTGACCACTCATTACTCTCGACCACCTCTACTGCACTGACTTGTGAAGCCCATGCCTTTGACGTGGACTGACCACTCATTACTCTCGACCACCTCTACTGCACTGACTTGTGAAGCACATGCCTTTGACGTGGACTGACCACTCATTACTCTCGACCACCTCTACTGCACTGACTTGTGAAGCCCATGCCTTTGACGTGGACTGACCACACATTACTCTTCAGCACCTCTACTGCACTGACTTGTGAAGCCCATGCCTTGACATGGACTGACCACTCATTAATCTTCACCACGTCTCCTGCACTGACTTGTGAAGCCCATGCCTTTGACGTGGACTGACCACACATTACTCTTCAGCACCTCTACTGCACTGACTTGTGAAGCCCATGCCTTGACGTGGACTGACCACTCATTAATCTTCACCACCTCTACTGCACTAACTTGTGAAGCCCATGCCTTTGACGTGGACTGAACACTCATTACTCTTCACGACCTCTACTGCTCTGACTTGTGAAGCCCATGCCTTTGACATGGACTGACCACTCATTACTCTCGACCACCTCTACTGCACTGACTTGTGAAGTCCATGCCTTTGACGTGGACTGACCACACATTACTCTTCAGCACCTCTACTGCACTGACTTGTGAAGCCCATGCCTTTGACGTGGACTGACCACTCATTAATCTTCACCACCTCTACTGCACTGACTTGTGAAGCCCATGCCTTTGACGTGGACTGGCCACTCATTAATCTTCACCACCTCTACTGCACTGACTTGTGAAGCCCATGCCTTTGACGTGGACTGACCACTCATTACTCTTCACCACCTCTACTGCACTAACTTGTGAAGCCCATGCCTTTGACGTGGACTGACCACTCATTACTCTTCAGCACCTCTACTGCACTGACTTGTGAAGCCCATGCCTTTGACGTGGACTGACCACTCATTACTCTTTACCACCTCTACTGCACTAACTTGTGAAGCCCATGCCTTTGACGTGGACTGACCTCTCATTATTCTCGACCACCTCTACTGCACTGACTTGTGAAGCCCATGCCTTTGACGTGGACTGACCACTCATTACTCTTCAGCACCTCTACTGCACTGACTTGTGAAGCCCATGCCTTTGACATGGACTGACCTCTCATTAATCGTCACCACCTCTACTACACTGACTTGTGAACCCCATGCCTTGACGTGGACTGACCTCTCATTACTCTTCAGCACCTCTACTGCACTGACTTGTGAAGCCCATGCCTTTGACGTGGACTGACCTCTCATTACTCTTCACCACCTCTATTGCACTGACTTGTGAAGCCCATGCCTTTGACGTGGACTGACCACTCATTACTCTTCACCTCCTCTACTGCACTGACTTGTGAAGCCCACGCCTTTGACTTGGACTGACCACTCATTACTCTCGACCACCTCTACTGCACTGACTTGTGAAGCCCATGCCTTTGACGTGGACTGACCACTCATTACTCTCGACCACCTCTACTGCACTGACTTGTGAAGCCCATGCCTTTGACGTGGACTGACCACTCATTACTCTCGACCACCTCTACTGCACTGACTTGTGAAGCCCATGCCTTTGACGTGGACTGACCACACATTACTCTTCAGCACCTCTACTGCACTGACTTGTGAAGTCCATGCCTTTGACGTGGACTGACCACACATTACTCTTCAGCACCTCTACTGCACTGACTTGTGAAGCCCATGCCTTTGACGTGGACTGACCACTCATTAATCTTCACCACCTCTACTGCACTGACTTGTGAAGCCCATGCCTTTGACGTGGACTGACCACTCATTAATCTTCACCACCTCTACTGCACTGACTTGTGAAGCCCATGCCTTTGACGTGGACTGACCACTCATTACTCTTCACCACCTCTACTGCACTAACTTGTGAAGCCCATGCCTTTGACGTGGACTGACCACTCATTACTCTTCAGCACCTCTACTGCACTGACTTGTGAAGCCCATGCCTTTGACGTGGACTGACCACTCATTACTCTTCACCACCTCTACTGCACTAACTTGTGAAGCCCATGCCTTTGACGTGGACTGACCTCTCATTATTCTCGACCACCTCTACTGCACTGACTTGTGAAGCCCATGCCTTTGACGTGGACTGACCACTCATTACTCTTCACCACCTCTACTGCACTAACTTGTGAAGCCCATGCCTTTGACGTGGACTGACCTCTCATTAATCTTCACCACCTCTACTGCACTGACTTGTGAAGCCCATGCCTTTGATGTGGACTGACCACTCATTACTCTTCAGCACCTCTACCGCACTGACTTGTGAAGCCCATGCCTTTGACGTGGACTGACCACTCATTACTCTTCACCACCTCTACTGCACTAACTTGTGAAGCCCATGCCTTTGACGTGGACTGACCTCTCATTATTCTCGACCACCTCTACTGCACTGACTTGTGAAGCCTATGCCTTTGACGTGGACTGACCACTCATTACTCTTCAGCACCTCTACTGCACTGACTAGTGAAGCCCATGCCTTTGACGTGGACTGACCTCTCATTACTCTTCACCACCTCTACTGCACTGACTTGTGAAGCCCATGCCTTTGACGTGGACTGACCACTCATTACTCTCGACCACCTCTACTGCACTGACTTGTGAAGCCCATGCCTTTGACGTGGACTGACCACTCATTACTCTCAACCACCTCTACTGCACTGACTTGTGAAGCCCATGCCTTTGACGTGGACTGACCACTCTTTACTCTCGACCACCTCTACTGCACTGACTTGTGAAGCCCATTCCTTTGACGTGGACTGACCACTCATTAATCTTCACCACCTCTACTGCACTGACTTGTGAAGCCCATGCCTTTGACGTGGAGTGACCACTCATTAATCTTCACCAGCTCTAATGCACTGACTTGTGAAGCCCATGCCTTGACGTGGACTGACCTATCATTAATCTTCACCACCTCTACTGCACTGACTTGTGAAGCCCATGCCTTTGACGTGGACTGACCACTCATTACTCTCGACCACCTCTACTGCACTGACTTGTGAAGCCCATGCCTTTGACGTGGACTGACCACTCATTAATCTTCACCACCTCTACTGCACTGACTTGTGAAGCCCATTCCTTTGACGTGGACTGACCACTCATTAATCTTCACCACCTCTACTGCACTGACTTGTGAAGCCCATGCCTTTGACGTGGACTGACCACTCATTAATCTTCACCAGCTCTAATGCACTGACTTGTGAAGCCCATGCCTTGACGTGGACTGACCTATCATTAATCTTCACCACCTCTACTGCACTGACTTGTGAAGCCCATGCCTTTGACGTGGACTGACCACTCATTACTCTCGACCACCTCTACTGCACTGACTTGTGAAGCCCATGCCTTTGACGTGGACTGACCACTCATTAATCTTCACCACCTCTACTGCACTGACTTGTGAAGCCCATGCCTTTGACGTGGACTGACTTCTCATTAATCTTCACCACCTCTACTGCACTGACTTGTGAAGCTCGTGCCTTTGACGTGGACTGACCTCTCATTAATCTTCACCACCTCTACTGCACTGACCTGTGAAGCCCATGCCTTTGACGTGGACTGATCTCTCATTACTCTTCACCACCTCTACTGCACTGACTTGTAAAGCCCATGCCTTTGACGTGGACTGACCACTCTTTACTCTTCACCACCTCTACTGCACGGACTTGTGAACCCCATGCCTTGACGTGGACTGACCACTCATTAATCTTCACCACCTCTACTACACTGACTTGTGAAGCCCATGCCTTTGACGTGGACTGACCACTCATTAATCTTCACCACCTCTACTGCACTGACTTGTGAAGCCCATGCCTTTGATGTGGACTGACCTCTCATTACTCTTCACCACCTCTACTGCACTGACTTGTGAAGCCCATGCCTTTGACGTGGACTGACCACTCATTAATCTTCACCACCTCTACTGCACTGACTTGTAAAGCCCAAGCCTTTGAAGTGGACTGACCACTCATTAATCTTCACCACCTCTACGGCACTGACTTGTGAAGCCCATGCCTTTGACGTGGACTGACCACTCATTACTATTCACCACCTCTACTGCACTGACTTGTAAAGCCCATGCCTTTGACGTGGGCTGACCACTCTTTACTCTTCACCACCTCTACTGCACGGACTTGTGAACCCCCTTCCTTGACGTGGACTGACCACTCATTAATCTTCACCACCTCTACTACACTGACTTGTGAAGCCCATGCCTTTGACGTGGACTGACCACTCATTAATCTTCACCACCTCTACTGTACTGACTTGTGAAGCCAATGCCTTGACGTGGACTGACCACTCATTAATCTTCATCACCTCTACTGCACTGACTTGTGAAGCCCATGCCTTTGACGTGGACTGACCACTCATTAATCTTCACCACCTCTACTGCACTGACTTGTGAAGCCCATGCCTTTGACGTGGACTGACCACTCATTACTCTTCACCACCTCTACTGCACTGACTTGTGAAGCCCATGCCTTTGACGTGGACTGACCACTCATTACTCTTCACCACCTCTACTGCACTGACTTGTGAAGCACATGCCTTTGATGTGGACTGACCACTCATTAATCTTCACCACCTCTACTGCACTAACTTGTGAAGCCCATGCCTTTGACGTGGACTGACCACTCATTACTCTTCAGCACCTCTACTGCACTGACTTGTGAAGCCCATGCCTTTGACGTGGACTGACCACTCATTACTCTTCACCACCTCTACTGCACTAACTTGTGAAGCCCATGCCTTTGACGTGGACTGACCTCTCATTATTCTCGACCACCTCTACTGCACTGACTTGTGAAGCCCATGCCTTTGACGTGGACTGACCACTCATTACTCTTCACCACCTCTACTGCACTAACTTGTGAAGCCCATGCCTTTGACGTGGACTGACCTCTCATTAATCTTCACCACCTCTACTGCACTGACTTGTGAAGCCCATGCCTTTGACGTGGACTGACCACTCATTACTCTTCAGCACCTCTACCGCACTGACTTGTGAAGCCCATGCCTTTGACGTGGACTGACCACTCATTACTCTTCACCACCTCTACTGCACTAACTTGTGAAGCCCATGCCTTTGACGTGGACTGACCTCTCATTATTCTCGACCACCTCTACTGCACTGACTTGTGAAGCCCATGCCTTTGACGTGGACTGACCACTCATTACTCTTCAGCACCTCTACTGCACTGACTAGTGAAGCCCATGCCTTTGACGTGGACTGACCTCTCATTACTCTTCACCACCTCTACTGCACTGACTTGTGAAGCCCATGCCTTTGACGTGGACTGACCACTCATTACTCTCGACCACCTCTACTGCACTGACTTGTGAAGCCCATGCCTTTGACGTGGACTGACCACTCATTACTCTCAACCACCTCAACTGCACTGATTTGTGAAGCCCATGCCTTTGACGTGGACTGACCACTCTTTACTCTCGACCACCTCTACTGCACTGACTTGTGAAGCCCATTCCTTTGACGTGGACTGACCACTCATTAATCTTCACCACCTCTACTGCACTGACTTGTGAAGCCCATGCCTTTGACGTGGACTGACCACTCATTACTCTCGACCACCTCTACTGCACTGACTTGTGAAGCCCATGCCTTTGACGTGGACTGACCACTCATTACTCTTCACCACCTCTACTGCACTAACTTGTGAAGCCCATGCCTTTGACGTGGACTGACCACTCATTACTCTTCAGCACCTCTACTGCACTGACTTGTGAAGCCCATGCCTTTGACGTGGACTGACCACTCATTACTCTTTACCACCTCTACTGCACTAACTTGTGAAGCCCATGCCTTTGACGTGGACTGACCTCTCATTATTCTCGACCACCTCTACTGCACTGACTTGTGAAGCCCATGCCTTTGACGTGGACTGACCACTCATTACTCTTCAGCACCTCTACTGCACTGACTTGTGAAGCCCATGCCTTTGACATGGACTGACCTCTCATTAATCGTCACCACCTCTACTACACTGACTTGTGAACCCCATGCCTTGACGTGGACTGACCTCTCATTACTCTTCAGCACCTCTACTGCACTGACTTGTGAAGCCCATGCCTTTGACGTGGACTGACCTCTCATTACTCTTCACCACCTCTATTGCACTGACTTGTGAAGCCCATGCCTTTGACGTGGACTGACCACTCATTACTCTTCACCTCCTCTACTGCACTGACTTGTGAAGCCCACGCCTTTGACTTGGACTGACCACTCATTACTCTCGACCACCTCTACTGCACTGACTTGTGAAGCCCATGCCTTTGACGTGGACTGACCACTCATTACTCTCGACCACCTCTACTGCACTGACTTGTGAAGCCCATGCCTTTGACGTGGACTGACCACTCATTACTCTCGACCACCTCTACTGCACTGACTTGTGAAGCCCATGCCTTTGACGTGGACTGACCACACATTACTCTTCAGCACCTCTACTGCACTGACTTGTGAAGTCCATGCCTTTGACGTGGACTGACCACACATTACTCTTCAGCACCTCTACTGCACTGACTTGTGAAGCCCATGCCTTTGACGTGGACTGACCACTCATTAATCTTCACCACCTCTACTGCACTGACTTGTGAAGCCCATGCCTTTGACGTGGACTGACCACTCATTAATCTTCACCACCTCTACTGCACTGACTTGTGAAGCCCATGCCTTTGACGTGGACTGACCACTCATTACTCTTCACCACCTCTACTGCACTAACTTGTGAAGCCCATGCCTTTGACGTGGACTGACCACTCATTACTCTTCAGCACCTCTACTGCACTGACTTGTGAAGCCCATGCCTTTGACGTGGACTGACCACTCATTACTCTTCACCACCTCTACTGCACTAACTTGTGAAGCCCATGCCTTTGACGTGGACTGACCTCTCATTATTCTCGACCACCTCTACTGCACTGACTTGTGAAGCCCATGCCTTTGACGTGGACTGACCACTCATTACTCTTCACCACCTCTACTGCACTAACTTGTGAAGCCCATGCCTTTGACGTGGACTGACCTCTCATTAATCTTCACCACCTCTACTGCACTGACTTGTGAAGCCCATGCCTTTGATGTGGACTGACCACTCATTACTCTTCAGCACCTCTACCGCACTGACTTGTGAAGCCCATGCCTTTGACGTGGACTGACCACTCATTACTCTTCACCACCTCTACTGCACTAACTTGTGAAGCCCATGCCTTTGACGTGGACTGACCTCTCATTATTCTCGACCACCTCTACTGCACTGACTTGTGAAGCCTATGCCTTTGACGTGGACTGACCACTCATTACTCTTCAGCACCTCTACTGCACTGACTAGTGAAGCCCATGCCTTTGACGTGGACTGACCTCTCATTACTCTTCACCACCTCTACTGCACTGACTTGTGAAGCCCATGCCTTTGACGTGGACTGACCACTCATTACTCTCGACCACCTCTACTGCACTGACTTGTGAAGCCCATGCCTTTGACGTGGACTGACCACTCATTACTCTCAACCACCTCTACTGCACTGACTTGTGAAGCCCATGCCTTTGACGTGGACTGACCACTCTTTACTCTCGACCACCTCTACTGCACTGACTTGTGAAGCCCATTCCTTTGACGTGGACTGACCACTCATTAATCTTCACCACCTCTACTGCACTGACTTGTGAAGCCCATGCCTTTGACGTGGAGTGACCACTCATTAATCTTCACCAGCTCTAATGCACTGACTTGTGAAGCCCATGCCTTGACGTGGACTGACCTATCATTAATCTTCACCACCTCTACTGCACTGACTTGTGAAGCCCATGCCTTTGACGTGGACTGACCACTCATTACTCTCGACCACCTCTACTGCACTGACTTGTGAAGCCCATGCCTTTGACGTGGACTGACCACTCATTAATCTTCACCACCTCTACTGCACTGACTTGTGAAGCCCATTCCTTTGACGTGGACTGACCACTCATTAATCTTCACCACCTCTACTGCACTGACTTGTGAAGCCCATGCCTTTGACGTGGACTGACCACTCATTAATCTTCACCAGCTCTAATGCACTGACTTGTGAAGCCCATGCCTTGACGTGGACTGACCTATCATTAATCTTCACCACCTCTACTGCACTGACTTGTGAAGCCCATGCCTTTGACGTGGACTGACCACTCATTACTCTCGACCACCTCTACTGCACTGACTTGTGAAGCCCATGCCTTTGACGTGGACTGACCACTCATTAATCTTCACCACCTCTACTGCACTGACTTGTGAAGCCCATGCCTTTGACGTGGACTGACTTCTCATTAATCTTCACCACCTCTACTGCACTGACTTGTGAAGCTCGTGCCTTTGACGTGGACTGACCTCTCATTAATCTTCACCACCTCTACTGCACTGACCTGTGAAGCCCATGCCTTTGACGTGGACTGATCTCTCATTACTCTTCACCACCTCTACTGCACTGACTTGTAAAGCCCATGCCTTTGACGTGGACTGACCACTCTTTACTCTTCACCACCTCTACTGCACGGACTTGTGAACCCCATGCCTTGACGTGGACTGACCACTCATTAATCTTCACCACCTCTACTACACTGACTTGTGAAGCCCATGCCTTTGACGTGGACTGACCACTCATTAATCTTCACCACCTCTACTGCACTGACTTGTGAAGCCCATGCCTTTGATGTGGACTGACCTCTCATTACTCTTCACCACCTCTACTGCACTGACTTGTGAAGCCCATGCCTTTGACGTGGACTGACCACTCATTAATCTTCACCACCTCTACTGCACTGACTTGTAAAGCCCAAGCCTTTGAAGTGGACTGACCACTCATTAATCTTCACCACCTCTACGGCACTGACTTGTGAAGCCCATGCCTTTGACGTGGACTGACCACTCATTACTATTCACCACCTCTACTGCACTGACTTGTAAAGCCCATGCCTTTGACGTGGGCTGACCACTCTTTACTCTTCACCACCTCTACTGCACGGACTTGTGAACCCCCTTCCTTGACGTGGACTGACCACTCATTAATCTTCACCACCTCTACTACACTGACTTGTGAAGCCCATGCCTTTGACGTGGACTGACCACTCATTAATCTTCACCACCTCTACTGTACTGACTTGTGAAGCCAATGCCTTGACGTGGACTGACCACTCATTAATCTTCATCACCTCTACTGCACTGACTTGTGAAGCCCATGCCTTTGACGTGGACTGACCACTCATTAATCTTCACCACCTCTACTGCACTGACTTGTGAAGCCCATGCCTTTGACGTGGACTGACCACTCATTACTCTTCACCACCTCTACTGCACTGACTTGTGAAGCCCATGCCTTTGACGTGGACTGACCACTCATTACTCTTCACCACCTCTACTGCACTGACTTGTGAAGCACATGCCTTTGATGTGGACTGACCACTCATTAATCTTCACCACCTCTACTGCACTAACTTGTGAAGCCCATGCCTTTGACGTGGACTGACCACTCATTACTCTTCAGCACCTCTACTGCACTGACTTGTGAAGCCCATGCCTTTGACGTGGACTGACCACTCATTACTCTTCACCACCTCTACTGCACTAACTTGTGAAGCCCATGCCTTTGACGTGGACTGACCTCTCATTATTCTCGACCACCTCTACTGCACTGACTTGTGAAGCCCATGCCTTTGACGTGGACTGACCACTCATTACTCTTCACCACCTCTACTGCACTAACTTGTGAAGCCCATGCCTTTGACGTGGACTGACCTCTCATTAATCTTCACCACCTCTACTGCACTGACTTGTGAAGCCCATGCCTTTGACGTGGACTGACCACTCATTACTCTTCAGCACCTCTACCGCACTGACTTGTGAAGCCCATGCCTTTGACGTGGACTGACCACTCATTACTCTTCACCACCTCTACTGCACTAACTTGTGAAGCCCATGCCTTTGACGTGGACTGACCTCTCATTATTCTCGACCACCTCTACTGCACTGACTTGTGAAGCCCATGCCTTTGACGTGGACTGACCACTCATTACTCTTCAGCACCTCTACTGCACTGACTAGTGAAGCCCATGCCTTTGACGTGGACTGACCTCTCATTACTCTTCACCACCTCTACTGCACTGACTTGTGAAGCCCATGCCTTTGACGTGGACTGACCACTCATTACTCTCGACCACCTCTACTGCACTGACTTGTGAAGCCCATGCCTTTGACGTGGACTGACCACTCATTACTCTCAACCACCTCAACTGCACTGATTTGTGAAGCCCATGCCTTTGACGTGGACTGACCACTCTTTACTCTCGACCACCTCTACTGCACTGACTTGTGAAGCCCATTCCTTTGACGTGGACTGACCACTCATTAATCTTCACCACCTCTACTGCACTGACTTGTGAAGCCCATGCCTTTGACGTGGACTGACCACTCGTTAATCTTCACCAGCTCTAATGCACTGACTTGTGAAGCCCATGCCTTGACGTGGACTGACCTATCATTAATCTTCACCACCTCTACTGCACTGACTTGTGAAGCCCATGCCTTTGACGTGGACTGACCACTCATTACTCTCGACCACCTCTACTGCACTGACTTGTGAAGCCCATGCCTTTGACGTGGACTGACCACTCATTAATCTTCACCACCTCTACTGCACTGACTTGTGAAGCCCATGCCTTTGACGTGGACTGACTTCTCATTAATCTTCACCACCTCTACTGCACTGACTTGTGAAGCTCGTGCCTTTGACGTGGACTGACCTCTCATTAATCTTCACCACCTCTACTGCACTGACTTGTGAAGCCCATGCCTTTGACGTGGACTGATCTCTCATTACTCTTCACCACCTCTACTGCACTGACTTGTAAAGCCCATGCCTTTGACGTGGACTGACCACTCTTTACTCTTCACCACCTCTACTGCACGGACTTGTGAACCCCATGCCTTGACGTGGACTGACCACTCATTAATCTTCACCACCTCTACTACACTGACTTGTGAAGCCCATGCCTTTGACGTGGACTGACCACTCATTAATCTTCACCACCTCTACTGCACTGACTTGTGAAGCCCATGCCTTTGACGTGGACTGACCTCTCATTACTCTTCACCACCTCTACTGCACTGACTTGTGAAGCCCATGCCTTTGACGTGGACTGACCACTCATTAATCTTCACCACCTCTACTGCACTGACTTGTAAAGCCCATGCCTTTGAAGTGGACTGACCACTCATTAATCTTCACCACCTCTACGGCACTGACTTGTGAAGCCCATGCCTTTGACGTGGACTGACCACTCATTACTATTCACCACCTCTACTGCACTGACTTGTAAAGCCCATGCCTTTGACGTGGGCTGACCACTCTTTACTCTTCACCACCTCTACTGCACGGACTTGTGAACCCCCTTCCTTGACGTGGACTGACCACTCATTAATCTTCACCACCTCTACTACACTGACTTGTGAAGCCCATGCCTTTGACGTGGACTGACCACTCATTAATCTTCACCACCTCTACTGTACTGACTTGTGAAGCCAATGCCTTGACGTGGACTGACCACTCATTAATCTTCATCACCTCTACTGCACTGACTTGTGAAGCCCATGCCTTTGACGTGGACTGACCACTCATTAATCTTCACCACCTCTACTGCACTGACTTGTGAAGCCCATGCCTTTGACGTGGACTGACCACTCATTACTCTTCACCACCTCTACTGCACTGACTTGTGAAGCCCATGCCTTTGACGTGGACTGACCACTCATTACTCTTCACCACCTCTACTGCACTGACTTGTGAAGCACATGCCTTTGACGTGGACTGACCACTCATTAATCTTCACCACCTCTACTGCACTGACTTGTGAAGCCCATGCCTTTGACGTGGACTGACCACTCATTAATTTTCACCACCTCTACTGCACTAACTTGTGAAGCCCATGCCTTTGACGTGGACTGACCACTCATTACTCTTCACCACCTCTACTGCACTAACTTGTGAAGCCCATGCCTTTGACGTGGACTGACCTCTCATTATTCTCGACCACCTCTACTGCACTGACTTTTGAAGCCCATGCCTTTGACGTGGACTGACCACTCATTACTCTTCAGCACCTCTACTGCACTGACTTGTGAACCCCATGCCTTTGACATGGACTGACCTCTCATTACTCTTCACCACCTCTACTGCACTGACTTGTGAAGCCCATGCCTTTGATGTGGACTGACCACTCATTACTCTTCACCACCTCTACTGCACTGACTTGTGAAGCCCATGCCTTTGACGTGGACTGACCACTCATTGATCTTCACCACCTCTACTGCACTGACTTGTGAAGCCCATGCCTTTGACGTGGACTGACCTCTCATTACTCTTCACCACCTCTACTGCACTGACTTGTGAAGCCCATGCCTTTGACGTGGACTGACCACTCATTACTCTTCAGCACCTCTACTGCACTAACTTGTGAAGCCCATGCCTTTGACGTGGACTGACCACTCATTAATCTTCCCCACCTCTACTGCACTGACTTGTGAAGCCCATGCCTTTGACGTGGACTGACCACTCATTAATCTTCACCACCTCTACTGCACTGACTTGTGAAGCCCATGCCTTTGACGTGGACTGACCTCTCATTACTCTTCACCACCTCTACTGCACTGACTTGAGAAGCCCATGCCTTTGACGTGGACTGACCACTCATTACTCTTCAGCACCTCTACTGCACTAACTTGTGAAGCCCATGCCTTTGACGTGGACTGACCACTCATTATTCTTCCCCACCTCTACTGCACTGACTTGTGAAGCCCATGCCTTTGACGTGGACTGACCACTCATTACTCTTCACCACCTCTACTGCACTGACTTGTGAAGCCCATGCCTTTGACGTGGACTGACCACTCATTAATCTTCACCACCTCTACTGCACTGACTTTTGAAGCCCATGCCTTTGACGTGGACTGACCTATCATTACTCTTCACCGTCTCTACTGCACTGACTTGTGAAGCCCATGCCTTTGACGTGGACTGACCACTCATTAATCTTCCCCACCTCTACTGCACTGACTTGTGAAGCCCATGCCTTTGACGTGGACTGACCACTCATTAATCTTCCCCACCTCTCATGCCTTTGACGTGGACTGACCTCTCATTACTCTTCACCACCTCTACTGCACTGACTTGTGAAGCCCATGCCTTTGACGTGGACTGACCACTCATTACTCTTCACCACCTCTACTGCACTGACTTGTGAAGCCCATGCCTTTGACGTGGACTGACCACTCATTAATCTTCACCACCTCTACTGCACTGACTTTTGAAGCCCATGCCTTTGACGTGGACTGACCTATCATTACTCTTCACCGTCTCTACTGCACTGACTTGTGAAGCCCATGCCTTTGACGTGGACTGACCACTCATTAATCTTCCCCACCTCTACTGCACTGACTTGTGAAGCCCATGCCTTTGACGTGGACTGACCACTCATTAATCTTCCCCACCTCTACTGCACTGACTTGTGAAGCCCATGCCTTTGACGTGGACTGACCACTCATTAATCTTCACCACCTCTACTGCACTGACTTTTGAAGCCCATGCCTTTGACATGGACTGACCACTCATTACTCTTCAGCACCTCTACTGCACTGACTTGTGAAGCCCATGCCTTTGACGTGGACTGACCTATCATTACTCTTCACCACCTCTACTGCACTGACTTGTGAAGCCCATGCCTTTGACGTGGACTGACCACTCATTACTCTTCACCACCTCTACTGCACTGACTTGTGAAGCCCATGCCTTTGATGTGGACTGACCACTCATTACTCTTCACCACCTCTACTGCACTGACTTGTGAAGCCCATGCCTTTGACGTGGACTGACCTCTCATTAATCTTCACCACATCTACTGCACTGACTTGTGAAGGCCATGCCTTTGACGTGGACTGACCACTCATTAATCTTCACCACCTCTACTGCACTGACTTGTGAAGCCCATGCCTTTGACCTGGACTGACCACTCATTAATCTTCACCACCTCTACTGCACTGACTTGTGAAGCCCATGCCTTTGACGTGGACTGACCTCTCATTACTCTTCACCACCTCTACTGCACTGACTTGTGAAGCCCATGCCTTTGACGTGGACTGACCACTCATTACTCTTCACCACCTTTACTGCACTGACTTGTGAAGCCCATGTCTTTGACGTGGACTGACCACTCATTAATCTTCTCCACCTCTACTGCACTGACTTGTGAAGCCCATGCCTTGACGTGGACTGACCACTCATTAATCTTCACCACCTCTACTGCACTGACTTGTGAAGCCCATGCCTTTGACGTGGACTGACCACTCATTACTCTCGACCACCTCTACTGCACTGACTTGTGAAGCCCATGCCTTTGACGTGGACTGACCACTCATTACTCTCGACCACCTCTACTGCACTGACTTGTGAAGCCCATGCCTTTGACGTGGACTGACCACTCATTAATCTTCACCACCTCTACTGCACTGACTTGTGAAGCCCATGCCTTTGACGTGGACTGACCTCTCATTAATCTTCACCACCTCTACTGCGCTGACTTGTGAAGCCCATGCCTTGACGTGGACTGACCACTCATTACTCTTCACCACCTCTACTGCACTGACTTGTGAAGCCCATGCCTTTGACGTGGACTGACCACTCATTAATCTTCACCACCTCTACTGCACTGACTTGTGAAGCCCATGCCTTTGACGTGGACTGACCTCTCATTATTCTTCACCACCTCTACTGCGCTGACTTGTGAAGCCCATACCTTGACGTGGACTGACCACTCATTACTCTTCACCACCTCTACTGCACTGACTTGTGAAGCCCATGCCTTTGACGTGGACTGACCACTCATTAATCTTCACCACCTCTACTGCACTGACTTGTGAAGCCCATGCCTTTGACGTGGACTGACCACTCATTAATCTTCACCACCTCTACTGCACTGACTTGTAAAGCCCATGCCTTTGACGTGGACTGACCACTCATTACTCTTCACCACCTCTACTGCACTGACTTGTGAAGCCCATGCCTTTGACGTGGACTGACCACTCATTACTCTTCACCACCTCTACTGCACTGACTTGTGAAGCCCAAGCCTTTGACGTGGACTGACCTCTCATTATTCTCGACCACCTCTACTGCACTGACTTGTGAAGCCCATGCCTTTGACGTGGACTGACCACTCATTACTCTTCAGCACCTCTACTGCACTGACTTGTGAAGCCCATGCCTTTGACATGGACTGACCTCTCATTACTCTTCGCCACCTCTACTGCACTGACTTGTGAAGCCCATGCCTTTGATGTGGACTGACCACTCATTACTCTTCACCACCTCTACTGCACTGACTTGTGAAGCTAATGCCTTTGACGTGGACTGACCCCTCATTAATCTTTCCCACCTCTACTGCACTGACTTGTGAAGCCCATGCCTTTGACGTGGACTGACCACTCATTAATCTTCAATACCTCTACTGCACTGACTTGTGAAGCCCATGCCTTTGACGTGGACTGACCTATCATTACTCTTCACCACCTCTACTGCACTGACTTGTGAAGCCCCTGCCTTTGACGTTGACTGACCTCTCATTAATCTTCACCACATCTACTGCACTGACTTGTGACGGCCATGCCTTTGACGTGGACTGACCACTCATTAATCTTCACCACCTCTACTGCACTGACTTGTGAAGCCCATGCCTTTGACGTGGGGTGACCACTCATTACTCTTCACCACCTCTACTGCACTGACTTGTGAAGCCCATGCCTTTGACGTGGACTGACCACTCATTACTCTTCACCACCTCTACTGCACTGACTTGTGAAGCCCATGCCTTTGACGTGGACTGACCACTCATTAATCTTCACCACCTTTACTGCACTGACTTGTGAAGCCAATACCTTTGACCTGGACTGACCACTCATTAATCTTCACCACCTCTACTGCACTGACTTGTGAAGCCCATGCCTTTGACGTGGACTGACCACTCATTACTCTCGACCACCTCTACTGCACTGACTTGTGAAGCCCATGCCTTTGACGTGGACTGACCACTCATTACTCTCGACCACCTCTACTGCACTGACTTGTGAAGCACATGCCTTTGACGTGGACTGACCACTCATTACTCTCGACCAACTCTACTGCACTGACTTGTGAAGCCCATGCCTTTGACGTGGACTGACCACACATTACTCTTCAGCACCTCTACTGCACTGACTTGTGAAGCCCATGCCTTGACATGGACTGACCACTCATTAATCTTCACCACGTCTCCTGCACTGACTTGTGAAGCCCATGCCTTTGACGTGGACTGACCACACATTACTCTTCAGCACCTCTACTGCACTGACTTGTGAAGCCCATGCCTTGACGTGGACTGACCACTCATTAATCTTCACCACCTCTACTGCACTAACTTGTGAAGCCCATGCCTTTGACGTGGACTGACCACTCATTACTCTTCACGACCTCTACTGCTCTGACTTGTGAAGCCCATGCCTTTGACATGGACTGACCACTCATTACTCTCGACCACCTCTACTGCACTGACTTGTGAAGTCCATGCCTTTGACGTGGACTGACCACACATTACTCTTCAGCACCTCTACTGCACTGACTTGTGAAGCCCATGCCTTTGACGTGGACTGACCACTCATTAATCTTCACCACCTCTACTGCACTGACTTGTGAAGCCCATGCCTTTGACGTGGACTGACCACTCATTAATCTTCACCACCTCTACTGCACTGACTTGTGAAGCCCATGCCTTTGACGTGGACTGACCACTCATTACTCTGCACCACCTCTACTGCACTAACTTGTGAAGCCCATGCCTTTGACGTGGACTGACCACTCATTACTCTTCAGCACCTCTACTGCACTGACTTGTGAAGCCCATGCCTTTGACGTGGACTGACCACTCATTACTCTTCACCACCTCTACTGCACTAACTTGTGAAGCCCATGCCTTTGACGTGGACTGACCTCTCATTATTCTCGACCACCTCTACTGCACTGACTTGTGAAGCCCATGCCTTTGACGTGGACTGACCACTCATTACTCTTCAGCACCTCTACTGCACTGACTTGTGAAGCCCATGCCTTTGACATGGACTGACCTCTCATTAATCGTCACCACCTCTACTACACTGACTTGTGAACCCCATGCCTTGACGTGGACTGACCTCTCATTACTCTTCAGCACCTCTACTGCACTGACTTGTGAAGCCCATGCCTTTGACGTGGACTGACCTCTCATTACTCTTCACCACCTCTATTGCACTGACTTGTGAAGCCCATGCCTTTGACGTGGACTGACCACTCATTACTCTTCACCTCCTCTACTGCACTGACTTGTGAAGCCCACGCCTTTGACTTGGACTGACCACTCATTACTCTCGACCACCTCTACTGCACTGACTTGTGAAGCCCATGCCTTTGACGTGGACTGACCACTCATTACTCTCGACCACCTCTACTGCACTGACTTGTGAAGCCCATGCCTTTGACGTGGACTGACCACTCATTACTCTCGACCACCTCTACTGCACTGACTTGTGAAGCCCATGCCTTTGACGTGGACTGACCACACATTACTCTTCAGCACCTCTACTGCACTGACTTGTGAAGTCCATGCCTTTGACGTGGACTGACCACACATTACTCTTCAGCACCTCTACTGCACTGACTTGTGAAGCCCATGCCTTTGACGTGGACTGACCACTCATTAATCTTCACCACCTCTACTGCACTGACTTGTGAAGCCCATGCCTTTGACGTGGACTGACCACTCATTAATCTTCACCACCTCTACTGCACTGACTTGTGAAGCCCATGCCTTTGACGTGGACTGACCACTCATTACTCTTCACCACCTCTACTGCACTAACTTGTGAAGCCCATGCCTTTGACGTGGACTGACCACTCATTACTCTTCAGCACCTCTACTGCACTGACTTGTGAAGCCCATGCCTTTGACGTGGACTGACCACTCATTACTCTTCACCACCTCTACTGCACTAACTTGTGAAGCCCATGCCTTTGACGTGGACTGACCTCTCATTATTCTCGACCACCTCTACTGCACTGACTTGTGAAGCCCATGCCTTTGACGTGGACTGACCACTCATTACTCTTCACCACCTCTACTGCACTAACTTGTGAAGCCCATGCCTTTGACGTGGACTGACCTCTCATTAATCTTCACCACCTCTACTGCACTGACTTGTGAAGCCCATGCCTTTGACGTGGACTGACCACTCATTACTCTTCAGCACCTCTACCGCACTGACTTGTGAAGCCCATGCCTTTGACGTGGACTGACCACTCATTACTCTTCACCACCTCTACTGCACTAACTTGTGAAGCCCATGCCTTTGACGTGGACTGACCTCTCATTATTCTCGACCACCTCTACTGCACTGACTTGTGAAGCCCATGCCTTTGACGTGGACTGACCACTCATTACTCTTCAGCACCTCTACTGCACTGACTAGTGAAGCCCATGCCTTTGACGTGGACTGACCTCTCATTACTCTTCACCACCTCTACTGCACTGACTTGTGAAGCCCATGCCTTTGACGTGGACTGACCACTCATTACTCTCGACCACCTCTACTGCACTGACTTGTGAAGCCCATGCCTTTGACGTGGACTGACCACTCATTAATCTTCACCACCTCTACTGCACTGACTTGTGAAGCCCATGCCTTTGACGTGGACTGACCACTCATTAATCTTCACCAGCTCTAATGCACTGACTTGTGAAGCCCATGCCTTGACGTGGACTGACCTATCATTAATCTTCACCACCTCTACTGCACTGACTTGTGAAGCCCATGCCTTTGACGTGGACTGACCACTCATTACTCTCGACCACCTCTACTGCACTGACTTGTGAAGCCCATGCCTTTGACGTGGACTGACCACTCATTAATCTTCACTACCTCTACTGCACTGACTTGTGAAGCCCATGCCTTTGACGTGGACTGACTTCTCATTAATCTTCACCACCTCTACTGCACTGACTTGTGAAGCTCGTGCCTTTGACATGGACTGACCTCTCATTAATCTTCACCACCTCTACTGCACTGACTTGTGAAGCCCATGCCTTTGACGTGGACTGATCTCTCATTACTCTTCACCACCTCTACTGCACTGACTTGTAAAGCCCATGCCTTTGACGTGGACTGACCACTCTTTACTCTTCACCACCTCTACTGCACGGACTTGTGAACCCCATGCCTTGACGTGGACTGACCACTCATTAATCTTCACCACCTCTACTACACTGACTTGTGAAGCCCATGCCTTTGACGTGGACTGACCACTCATTAATCTTCACCACCTCTACTGCACTGACTTGTGAAGCCCATGCCTTTGACGTGGACTGACCTCTCATTACTCTTCACCACCTCTACTGCACTGACTTGTGAAGCCCATGCCTTTGACGTGGACTGACCACTCATTAATCTTCACCACCTCTACTGCACTGACTTGTAAAGCCCATGCCTTTGAAGTGGACTGACCACTCATTAATCTTCACCACCTCTACGGCACTGACTTGTGAAGCCCATGCCTTTGACGTGGACTGACCACTCATTACTATTCACCACCTCTACTGCACTGACTTGTAAAGCCCATGCCTTTGACGTGGGCTGACCACTCTTTACTCTTCACCACCTCTACTGCACGGACTTGTGAACCCCCTTCCTTGACGTGGACTGACCACTCATTAATCTTCACCACCTCTACTACACTGACTTGTGAAGCCCATGCCTTTGACGTGGACTGACCACTCATTAATCTTCACCACCTCTACTGTACTGACTTGTGAAGCCAATGCCTTGACGTGGACTGACCACTCATTAATCTTCATCACCTCTACTGCACTGACTTGTGAAGCCCATGCCTTTGACGTGGACTGACCACTCATTAATCTTCACCACCTCTACTGCACTGACTTGTGAAGCCCATGCCTTTGACGTGGACTGACCACTCATTAATCTTCACCACCTCTACTGCACTGACTTGTGAAGCCCATGCCTTTGACGTGGACTGACCACTCATTAATTTTCACCACCTCTACTGCACTAACTTGTGAAGCCCATGCCTTTGACGTGGACTGACCACTCATTACTCTTCACCACCTCTACTGCACTAACTTGTGAAGCCCATGCCTTTGACGTGGACTGACCTCTCATTATTCTCGACCACCTCTACTGCACTGACTTTTGAAGCCCATGCCTTTGACGTGGACTGACCACTCATTACTCTTCAGCACCTCTACTGCACTGACTTGTGAACCCCATGCCTTTGACATGGACTGACCTCTCATTACTCTTCACCACCTCTACTGCACTGACTTGTGAAGCCCATGCCTTTGATGTGGACTGACCACTCATTACTCTTCACCACCTCTACTGCACTGACTTGTGAAGCCCATGCCTTTGACGTGGACTGACCACTCATTAATCTTCACCACCTCTACTGCACTGACTTGTGAAGCCCATGCCTTTGACGTGGACTGACCTCTCATTACTCTTCACCACCTCTACTGCACTGACTTGTGAAGCCCATGCCTTTGACGTGGACTGACCACTCATTACTCTTCAGCACCTCTACTGCACTAACTTGTGAAGCCCATGCCTTTGACGTGGACTGACCACTCATTAATCTTCCCCACCTCTACTGCACTGACTTGTGAAGCCCATGCCTTTGACGTGGACTGACCACTCATTAATCTTCACCACCTCTACTGCACTGACTTGTGAAGCCCATGCCTTTGACGTGGACTGACCTCTCATTACTCTTCACCACCTCTACTGCACTGACTTGTGAAGCCCATGCCTTTGACGTGGACTGACCACTCATTACTCTTCAGCACCTCTACTGCACTAACTTGTGAAGCCCATGCCTTTGACGTGAACTGACCACTCATTATTCTTCCCCACCTCTACTGCACTGACTTGTGAAGCCCATGCCTTTGACGTGGACTGACCACTCATTACTCTTCACCACCTCTACTGCACTGACTTGTGAAGCCCATGCCTTTGACGTGGACTGACCACTCATTAATCTTCACCACCTCTACTGCACTGACTTTTGAAGCCCATGCCTTTGACGTGGACTGACCTATCATTACTCTTCACCGTCTCTACTGCACTGACTTGTGAAGCCCATGCCTTTGACGTGGACTGACCACTCATTAATCTTCCCCACCTCTACTGCACTGACTTGTGAAGCCCATGCCTTTGACGTGGACTGACCACTCATTAATCTTCCCCACCTCTACTGCACTGACTTGTGAAGCCCATGCCTTTGACGTGGACTGACCACTCATTAATCTTCACCACCTCTACTGCACTGACTTTTGAAGCCCATGCCTTTGACATGGACTGACCACTCATTACTCTTCAGCGCCTCTACTGCACTGACTTGTGAAGCCCATGCCTTTGACGTGGACTGACCTATCATTACTCTTCACCACCTCTACTGCACTGACTTGTGAAGCCCATGCCTTTGACGTGGACTGACCACTCATTACTCTTCACCACCTCTACTGCACTGACTTGTGAAGCCCATGCCTTTGATGTGGACTGACCAATCATTACTCTTCACCACCTCTACTGCACTGACTTGTGAAGCCCATGCCTTTGACGTGGACTGACCTCTCATTAATCTTCACCACATCTACTGCACTGACTTGTGAAGGCCATGCCTTTGACGTGGACTGACCACTCATTAATCTTCACCACCTCTACTGCACTGACTTGTGAAGCCCATGCCTTTGACGTGGACTGACCACTCATTACTCTCGACCACCTCTACTGCACTGACTTGTGAAGCCCATGCCTTTGACGTGGGGTGACCACTCATTACTCTTCACCACCTCTACTGCACTGAGTTGTGAAGCCCATGCCTTTGACGTGGACTGACCACTCATTACTCTTCACCACCTCTACTGCACTGACTTGTGAAGCCCATGCCTTTGACGTGGACTGACCACTCATTAATCTTCACCACCTTTACTGCACTGACTTGTGAAGCCCATGCCTTTGACCTGGACTGACCACTCATTAATCTTCACCACCTCTACTGCACTGACTTGTGAAGCCCATGCCTTTGACGTGGACTGACCTCTCATTACTCTTCACCACCTCTACTGCACTGACTTGTGAAGCCCATGCCTTTGACGTGGACTGACCACTCATTACTCTTCACCACCTTTACTGCACTGACTTGTGAAGCCCATGTCTTTGACGTGGACTGACCACTCATTAATCTTCTCCACCTCTACTGCACTGACTTGTGAAGCCCATGCCTTGACGTGGACTGACCACTCATTAATCTTCACCACCTCTACTGCACTGACTTGTGAAGCCCATGCCTTTGACGTGGACTGACCACTCATTACTCTCGACCACCTCTACTGCACTGACTTGTGAAGCCCATGCCTTTGACGTGGACTGACCACTCATTACTCTCGACCACCTCTACTGCACTGACTTGTGAAGCCCATGCCTTTGACGTGGACTGACCACTCATTAATCTTCACCACCTCTACTGCACTGACTTGTGAAGCCCATGCCTTTGACGTGGACTGACCTCTCATTAATCTTCACCACCTCTACTGCGCTGACTTGTGAAGCCCATGCCTTGATGTGGACTGACCACTCATTACTCTTCACCACCTCTACTGCACTGACTTGTGAAGCCCATGCCTTTGACGTGGACTGACCACTCATTAATCTTCACCACCTCTACTGCACTGACTTGTGAAGCCCATGCCTTTGACGTGGACTGACCTCTCATTATTCTTCACCACCTCTACTGCGCTGACTTGTGAAGCCCATACCTTGACGTGGACTGACCACTCATTACTCTTCACCACCTCTACTGCACTGACTTGTGAAGCCCATGCCTTTGACGTGGACTGACCACTCATTAATCTTCACCACCTCTACTGCACTGACTTGTGAAGCCCATGCCTTTGACGTGGACTGACCACTCATTAATCTTCACCACCTCTACTGCACTGACTTGTAAAGCCCATGCCTTTGACGTGGACTGACCACTCATTAATCTTCACCACCTCTACTGCACTGACTTGTGAAGCCTATGCCTTTGACGTGGACTGACCACTCATTAATCTTCACCAGCTCTACTGCACTGACTTGTGAAGCCCATGCCTTTGACGTGGACTGACCACTCATTAATCTTCACTACCTCTACTGCACTAACGTGTGAAGCCCATGCCTTTGACATGGACTGACCACTCATTAATCTTCACCACCTCTACTGCACTGACTTGTGAAGCCCATGCCTTTGACGTGGACTGACCTCTCATTAATCTTCACCACATCTACTGCACTGACTTGTGAAGGCCATGCCTTTGACGTGGACTGACCACTCATTAATCTTCACCACCTCTACTGCACTGACTTGTGAAGCCCATGCCTTTGACGTGGACTGACCACTCATTACTCTCGACCACCTCTACTGCACTGACTTGTGAAGCCCATGCCTTTGACGTGGGGTGACCACTCATTACTCTTCACCACCTCTACTGCACTGAGTTGTGAAGCCCATGCCTTTGACGTGGACTGACCACTCATTACTCTTCACCACCTCTACTGCACTGACTTGTGAAGCCCATGCCTTTGACGTGGACTGACCACTCATTAATCTTCACCACCTTTACTGCACTGACTTGTGAAGCCCATGCCTTTGACCTGGACTGACCACTCATTAATCTTCACCACCTCTACTGCACTGACTTGTGAAGCCCATGCCTTTGACGTGGACTGACCTCTCATTACTCTTCACCACCTCTACTGCACTGACTTGTGAAGCCCATGCCTTTGACGTGGACTGACCACTCATTACTCTTCACCACCTTTACTGCACTGACTTGTGAAGCCCATGTCTTTGACGTGGACTGACCACTCATTAATCTTCTCCACCTCTACTGCACTGACTTGTGAAGCCCATGCCTTGACGTGGACTGACCACTCATTAATCTTCACCACCTCTACTGCACTGACTTGTGAAGCCCATGCCTTTGACGTGGACTGACCACTCATTACTCTCGACCACCTCTACTGCACTGACTTGTGAAGCCCATGCCTTTGACGTGGACTGACCACTCATTACTCTCGACCACCTCTACTGCACTGACTTGTGAAGCCCATGCCTTTGACGTGGACTGACCACTCATTAATCTTCACCACCTCTACTGCACTGACTTGTGAAGCCCATGCCTTTGACGTGGACTGACCTCTCATTAATCTTCACCACCTCTACTGCGCTGACTTGTGAAGCCCATGCCTTGACGTGGACTGACCACTCATTACTCTTCACCACCTCTACTGCACTGACTTGTGAAGCCCATGCCTTTGACGTGGACTGACCACTCATTAATCTTCACGACCTCTACTGCACTGACTTGTGAAGCCCATGCCTTTGACGTGGACTGACCTCTCATTATTCTTCACCACCTCTACTGCGCTGACTTGTGAAGCCCATACCTTGACGTGGACTGACCACTCATTACTCTTCACCACCTCTACTGCACTGACTTGTGAAGCCCATGCCTTTGACGTGGACTGACCACTCATTAATCTTCACCACCTCTACTGCACTGACATGTGAAGCCCATGCCTTTGACGTGGACTGACCACTCATTAATCTTCACCACCTCTACTGCACTGACTTGTAAAGCCCATGCCTTTGACGTGGACTGACCACTCATTAATCTTCACCACCTCTACTGCACTGACTTGTGAAGCCCATGCCTTTGACGTGGACTGACCACTCATTAATCTTCACCAGCTCTACTGCACTGACTTGTGAAGCCCATGCCTTTGACGTGGACTGACCACTCATTAATCTTCACTACCTCTACTGCACTAACGTGTGAAGCCCATGCCTTTGACATGGACTGACCACTCATTAATCTTCACCACCTCTACTGCACTGACTTGTGAAGCCCATGCCTTTGACGTGGACTGACCACTCATTAATCTTCACCACCTCTACTGCACTGACTTGTGAAGCCCATGCCTTTGACGTGGACTGACCACTCATTAATCTTCACCACCTCTACTGCACTGACTTGTGAAGCCCATGCCTTTGACGTGGACTGACCACTCATTAATCTTCACCACCTCTACTGCACTGACTTGTGAAGCCCATGCCTTTGACGTGGACTGACCACTCATTAATCTTCACCACCTCTACTGCACTGACTTGTGAAGCCCATGCCTTTGACGTGGACTGACCACTCATTAATCTCCACCACCTCTACTGCACTGACTTGTGAAGCCCATGCCTTTGACCTGGACTGACCTCTCATTACTCTTCACCACCTCTACTGCCCTGACTTGTGAAGCCCATGCCTTTGACGTGGACTGACCACTCATTAATCTTCACCACCTCTACTGCACTGACTTGTGAAGCCCATGCCTTTGACGTGGACTGACCTCTCGTTACTCTTCACCACCTCTACTGCACTGACTTGTGAAGCCCATGCCTTTGACGTGGACTGACCTCTCATTAATCTTCACCACCTCTACTGCACTGACTTGTAAAGCCCATGCTTTTGACGTGGACTGACCACTCATTAATCTTCACCACCTCTACTGCACTGACTTGTGAAGCCCATGCCTTTGACGTGGACTGACCACTCATTAATCTTCACCACCTCTACTGCACTGACTTGTGAAGCCCATGCCTTTGACATGGACTGACCTCTCATTAATCTTCACCACCTCTACTGCACTGACTTGTAAAGCGCATGCCTTTGAAGTGGACTGACCACTCATTAATCTTCACCACCTCTACTGCACTGACTTGTGAAGCTCGTGCCTTTGACGTGGACTGACCTCTCATTAATCTTCACCACCTCTACTGCACTGACTTGTGAAGCCCATGCCTTTGACGTGGACTGACCTCTCATTACTCTTCACCACCTCTACTGCACTGACTTGTGAAGCCCATGCCTTTGACGTGGACTGACCACTCATTAATCTTCACCACCTCTACTGCACTGACTTGTAAAGCCCATGCCTTTGACGTGGACTGACCACTCTTTACTCTTCACCACCTCTACTGCACGGACTTGTGAACCCCATGCCTTGACGTGGACTGACCACTCATTAATCTTCACCACCTCTACTACACTGACTTGTGAAGCCCATGCCTTTGACGTGGGCTGACCACTCATTAATCTTCACCACCTCTACTGACTTGTGAAGCCCATGCCTTTGACGTGGACTGACCTCTCATTACTCTTCACAACCTCTACTGCACTGACTTGTGAAGCCCATGCCTTTGACGTGGACTGACCACTCATTAATCGAAACCACCTCTACGGCACTGACTTGTGAAGCCCATGCCTTTGACGTGGACTGGCCACTCATTAATCTTCACCACCTCTACTGCACTGACTTGTAAAGCCCATGCCTTTGAAGTGGACTGACCACTCATTAATCTTCACCACCTCTACGGCACTGACTTGTGAAGCCCATGCCTTTGACGTGGACTGACCACTCATTACTCTTCACCACCTCTACTGCACTGACTTGTGAAGCCCAAGCCTTTGACGTGGACTGACCTCTCATTATTCTCGACCACCTCTACTGCACTGACTTGTGAAGCCCATGCCTTTGACGTGGACTGACCACTCATTACTCTTCAGCACCTCTACTGCACTGACTTGTGAAGCCCATGCCTTTGACATGGACTGACCTCTCATTACCCTTCACCACCTCTACTGCACTGACTTGTGAAGCCCATGCCTTTGATGTGGACTGACCACTCATTACTCTTCACCACCTCTACTGCACTGACTTGTGAAGCCCATGCCTTTGACGTGGACTGACCCCTCATTAATCTTCCCCACCTCTACTGCACTGACTTGTGAAGCCCATGCCTTTGACGTGGACTGACCACTCATTAATCTTCACCACCTCTACTGCACTGACTTGTGAAGCCCATGCCTTTGACGTGGACTGACCTATCATTACTCTTCACCACCTCTACTGCACTGACTTGTGAAGCCCATGCCTTTGACGTGGACTGACCACTCATTACTCTTCACCACCTCTACTGCACTGACTTGTGAAGCCCCTGCCTTTGACGTTGACTGACCTCTCATTAATCTTCACCACATCTACTACACTGACTTGTGACGGCCATGCCTTTGACGTGGACTGACCACTCATTAATCTTCACCACCTCTACTGCACTGACTTGTGAAGCCCATGCCTTTGACGTGGGGTGACCACTCATTACTCTTCACCACCTCTACTGCACTGACTTGTGAAGCCCATGCCTTTGACGTGGACTGACCACTCATTACTCTTCACAACCTCTACTGCACTGACTTGTGAAGCCCATGCCTTTGACGTGGACTGACCACTCATTAATCGAAACCACCTCTACGGCACTGACTTGTGAAGCCCATGCCTTTGACGTGGACTGACCACTCATTACTCTTCACCTCCTCTACTGCACTGACTTGTGAAGCCCATGCCTTTGACGTGGACTGACCACTCATTACTCTTCACCACCTCTACTGCACTGACTTGTGAAGCCCATGCCTTTGACGTGGACTGACCACTCATTAATCTTCACCACCTTTACTGCACTGACTTGTGAAGCCAATGCCTTTGACCTGGACTGACCACTCATTACTCTCGACCACCTCTACTGCACTGACTTGTGAAGCCCATGCCTTTGACGTGGACTGACCACTCATTACTCTTCACCACCTTTACTGCACTGACTTGTGAAGCCAATGCCTTTGACGTGGACTGACCACTCATTACTCTCAACCACCTCTACTGCACTGACTTGTGAAGCCCATGCCTTTGACGTGGACTGACCACTCATTACTCTCGAACACCTCTACTGCACTGACTTGTGAAGCCCATGCCTTTGACGTGGACTGACCACTCATTACTCTTCACCACCTCTACTGCACTGACTTGTGAAGCCCATGCCTTTGACGTGGACTGACCACTCATTACTCTCGACCACCTCTACTGCACTGACTTGTGAAGCCCATGCATTTGACGTGGACTGACCACTCATTACTCTCGACCACCTCTACTGCACTGACTTGTGAAGCCCATGCCTTTGACGTGGACTGACCACTCATTACTCTTCACCACCTCTACTGCACTGACTTGTGAAGCCCATGCCTTTGACGTGGACTGACCACTCATTACTCTGCACCACCTCTACTGCACTGACTTGTGAAGCCCATGCCTTTGACGTGGACTGACCACTCATTACTCTCGACCACCTCTACTGCACTGACTTGTGAAGCCCATGCCTTTGACGTGGACTGACCACTCATTACTCTCGACCACCTCTACTGCACTGACTTGTGAAGCCCATGCCTTTGACGTGGACTGACCACTCATTACTCTCGACCACCTCTACTGCACTGACTTGTGAAGCCCATGCCTTTGACGTGGACTGACCACTCATTACTCTTCACCACCTCTACTGCACTGACTTGTGAAGCCCATGCCTTTGACGTGGACTGACCACTCATTACTCTCGACCACCTCTACTGCACTGACTTGTGAAGCCCATGCCTTTGACGTGGACTGACCACTCATTACTCTCGACCACCTCTACTCCACTGACTTGTGAAGCCAATGCCTTTGACGTGGACTGACCACTCATTACTCTTCACCACCTCTACTACACTGACTTGTGAAGCCCATGCCTTTGACGTGGGCTGACCACTCATTAATCTTCACCACCTCTACTGACTTGTGAAGCCCATGCCTTTGACGTGGACTGACCTCTCATTACTCTTCACAACCTCTACTGCACTGACTTGTGAAGCCCATGCCTTTGACGTGGACTGACCACTCATTAATCGAAACCACCTCTACGGCACTGACTTGTGAAGCCCATGCCTTTGACGTGGACTGGCCACTCATTAATCTTCACCACCTCTACTGCACTGACTTGTAAAGCCCATGCCTTTGAAGTGGACTGACCACTCATTAATCTTCACCACCTCTACGGCACTGACTTGTGAAGCCCATGCCTTTGACGTGGACTGACCACTCATTACTCTTCACCACCTCTACTGCACTGACTTGTGAAGCCCAAGCCTTTGACGTGGACTGACCTCTCATTATTCTCGACCACCTCTACTGCACTGACTTGTGAAGCCCATGCCTTTGACGTGGACTGACCACTCATTACTCTTCAGCACCTCTACTGCACTGACTTGTGAAGCCCATGCCTTTGACATGGACTGACCTCTCATTACCCTTCACCACCTCTACTGCACTGACTTGTGAAGCCCATGCCTTTGATGTGGACTGACCACTCATTACTCTTCACCACCTCTACTGCACTGACTTGTGAAGCCCATGCCTTTGACGTGGACTGACCCCTCATTAATCTTCCCCACCTCTACTGCACTGACTTGTGAAGCCCATGCCTTTGACGTGGACTGACCACTCATTAATCTTCGCCACCTCTACTGCACTGACTTGTGAAGCCCATGCCTTTGACGTGGACTGACCTATCATTACTCTTCACCACCTCTACTGCACTGACTTGTGAAGCCCATGCCTTTGACGTGGACTGACCACTCATTACTCTTCACCACCTCTACTGCACTGACTTGTGAAGCCCCTGCCTTTGACGTTGACTGACCTCTCATTAATCTTCACCACATCTACTACACTGACTTGTGACGGCCATGCCTTTGACGTGGACTGACCACTCATTAATCTTCACCACCTCTACTGCACTGACTTGTGAAGCCCATGCCTTTGACGTGGGGTGACCACTCATTACTCTTCACCACCTCTACTGCACTGACTTGTGAAGCCCATGCCTTTGACGTGGACTGACCACTCATTACTCTTCACAACCTCTACTGCACTGACTTGTGAAGCCCATGCCTTTGACGTGGACTGACCACTCATTAATCGAAACCACCTCTACGGCACTGACTTGTGAAGCCCATGCCTTTGACGTGGACTGACCACTCATTACTCTTCACCTCCTCTACTGCACTGACTTGTGAAGCCCATGCCTTTGACGTGGACTGACCACTCATTACTCTTCACCACCTCTACTGCACTGACTTGTGAAGCCCATGCCTTTGACGTGGACTGACCACTCATTAATCTTCACCACCTTTACTGCACTGACTTGTGAAGCCAATGCCTTTGACCTGGACTGACCACTCATTACTCTCGACCACCTCTACTGCACTGACTTGTGAAGCCCATGCCTTTGACGTGGACTGACCACTCATTACTCTTCACCACCTTTACTGCACTGACTTGTGAAGCCAATGCCTTTGACGTGGACTGACCACTCATTACTCTCGACCACCTCTACTGCACTGACTTGTGAAGCCCATGCCTTTGACGTGGACTGACCACTCATTACTCTCGAACACCTCTACTGCACTGACTTGTGAAGCCCATGCCTTTGACGTGGACTGACCACTCATTACTCTTCACCACCTCTACTGCACTGACTTGTGAAGCCCATGCCTTTGACGTGGACTGACCACTCATTACTCTCGACCACCTCTACTGCACTGACTTGTGAAGCCCATGCATTTGACGTGGACTGACCACTCATTACTCTCGACCACCTCTACTGCACTGACTTGTGAAGCCCATGCCTTTGACGTGGACTGACCACTCATTACTCTTCACCACCTCTACTGCACTGACTTGTGAAGCCCATGCCTTTGACGTGGACTGACCACTCATTACTCTGCACCACCTCTACTGCACTGACTTGTGAAGCCCATGCCTTTGACGTGGACTGACCACTCATTACTCTCGACCACCTCTACTGCACTGACTTGTGAAGCCCATGCCTTTGACGTGGACTGACCACTCATTACTCTCGACCACCTCTACTGCACTGACTTGTGAAGCCCATGCCTTTGACGTGGACTGACCACTCATTACTCTCGACCACCTCTACTGCACTGACTTGTGAAGCCCATGCCTTTGACGTGGACTGACCACTCATTACTCTTCACCACCTCTACTGCACTGACTTGTGAAGCCCATGCCTTTGACGTGGACTGACCACTCATTACTCTCGACCACCTCTACTGCACTGACTTGTGAAGCCCATGCCTTTGACGTGGACTGACCACTCATTACTCTCGACCACCTCTACTCCACTGACTTGTGAAGCCAATGCCTTTGACGTGGACTGACCACTCATTACTCTCGACCACCTCTACTGCACTGACTTGTGAAGCCCATGCCTTTGACGTGGACTGACCACTCATTACTCTTCACCTCCTCTACTGCACTGACTTGTGAAGCCCATGCCTTTGACGTGGACTGACCACTCATTACTCTTCACCACCTCTACTGCACTGACTTGTGAAGCCCATGCCTTGACGTGGACTGACCACTCATTACTCTTCACCACCTCTACTGCACTGACTTGTGAAGCCCATGCCTTTGACGTGGACTGACCACTTATTACTCTTCAGCACCTCTACTGCACTGACTTGTGAAGCCCATGCCTTTGACGTGGACTGACCACTCATTACTCTTCAGCACCTCTACTGCACTGACTTGTGAAGCCCATGCCTTGACGTAGACTGACCACTCAATACTCTCCACCACCTCTACTGCACTGACTTGTGAAGCCCATGCCTTTGACGTGGACTGACCACTCATTACTCTCGACCACCTCTACTGCACTGACTTGTGAAGCCCATGCCTTTGACGTGGACTGACCTCTCATTACTCTTCACCACCTCTATTGCACTGACTTGTGAAGCCCATGCCTTTGACGTGGACTGACCACTCATTACTCTTCACCTCCTCTACTGCACTGACTTGTGAAGCCCACGCCTTTGACTTGGACTGACCACTCATTACTCTCGACCACCTCTACTGCACTGACTTGTGAAGCCCATGCCTTTGACGTGGACTGACCACTCATTACTCTCGACCACCTCTACTGCACTGACTTGTGAAGCCCATGCCTTTGACGGGGACTGACCACTCATTACTCTCGACCAACTCTACTGCACTGACTTGTGAAGCCCATGCCTTTGACGTGGACTGACCACACATTACTCTTCAGCACCTCTACTGCACTGACTTGTGAAGTCCATGCCTTTGACGTGGACTGACCACACATTTCTCTTCACCACCTCTACTGCACTGACTTGTGAAGCCCATGCCTTTGACGTGGACTGACCACTCATTACTCTTCACCACCTCTACTGCACTAACTTGTGAAGCCCATGCCTTTGACGTGGACTGACCACTCATTACTCTTCAGCACCGCTACTGCACTGACTTGTGAAGCCCATGCCTTTGACGTGGACTGACCACTCATTACTCTTCACCACCTCTACTGCACTAACTTGTGAAGCCCATGCATTTGACGTGGACTGACCTCTCATTATTCTCGACCACCTCTACTGCACTGACTTGTGAAGCCCATGCCTTTGACGTGGACTGACCACTCATTAATCTTCACCACCTCTACTGCACTGACTTGTAAAGCCCATGCCTTTGACGTGGACTGACCACACTTTACTCTTCACCACCTCTACTGCACGGACTTGTGAACCCCATGCCTTGACGTGGACTGACCACTCATTAATCTTCACCACCTCTGCTACACTGACTTGTGAAGCCCATGCCTTTGACGTGGACTGACCACTCATTACTCTCGACCACCTCTACTGCACTGACTTGTGAAGCCCATGCCTTTGACGTGGACTGACCACTCATTACTCTTCACCTCCTCTACTGCACTGACTTGTGAAGCCCACGCCCTTGACGTGGACTGACCACTCATTACTCTTCACCACCTCTACTGCACTGACTTGTGAAGCCCATGCATTTGACGTGGACTGACCACTCATTACTCTTCACCACCTCTACTGCACTGACTTGTGAAGCCCATGCCTTTGACGTGGACTGACCTCTCATTAATCTTCACCACATCTACTGCACTGACTTGTGAAGGCCATGCCTTTGACGTGGACTGACCACTCATTAATCTTCACCACCTCTACTGCAGTGACTTGTGAAGCCCATGCCTTTGACGTGGACTGACCTCTCATTACTCTTCACCACCTCTACTGCACTGACTTGTGAAGCCCATGCCTTTGACGTGGACTGACCACTCATTACTCTCGACCACCTCTACTGCACTGACTTGTGAAGCCCATGCCTTTGACGTGGACTGACCACTCATTAATCTTCACCAGCTCTACTGCACTGACTTGTAAAGCCCATGCCTTGACGTGGACTGACCTATCATTAATCTTCACCACCTCTACTGCACTGACTTGTGAAGCCCATGCCTTTGACGTGGACTGACCACTCATTACTCTCGACCACCTCTACTGCACTGACTTGTGAAGCCCATGCCTTTGACGTGGACTGACCACTCATTAATCTTCACCACCTCTACTGCACTGACTTGTGAAGCCCATGCCTTTGACGTGGACTGACTTCTCATTAATATTCACCACCTCTACTGCACTGACTTGTAAAGCGCATGCCTTTGAAGTGGACTGACCACTCATTAATCTTCACCACCTCTACTGCACTGACTTGTGAAGCCCATGCCTTTGACGTGGACTGACCTCTCATTACTCTTCACCACCTCTATTGCACTGACTTGTGAAGCCCATGCCTTTGACGTGGACTGACCACTCATTACTCTTCACCTCCTCTACTGCACTGACTTGTGAAGCCCACGCCTTTGACGTGGACTGACCACTCATTACTCTTCACCACCTCTACTGCACTGACTTGTGAAGCCCATGCCTTTGACGTGGACTGACCACTCATTGCTCTCGACCACCTCTACTGCACTGACTTGTGAAGCCCATGCCTTTGACGTGGACTGACCACTCATTAATCTTCACCAGCTCTACTGCACTGACTTGTGAAGCCCATGCCTTGACGTGGACTGACCTATCATTAATCTTCACCACCTCTACTGCACGGACTTGTGAAGCCCATGCCTTTGACGTGGACTGACCACTCATTACTCTTCACCACCTCTACTGCACTGACTTGTGAAGCCCATGCCTTTGACGTGGACTGACCACTCATTACTCTTCACCACCTCTACTGCACTGACTTGTGAAGCCCATGCCTTTGACGTGGACTGATCTCTCATTACTCTTCACCACCTCTACTGCACTGACTTGTGAAGCCCATGCCTTTGACGTGGACTGACCACTCATTAATCTTCACCACCTCTACTGCACTGACTTGTGAAGCCCATGCCTTTGACGTGGACTGACTTCTCATTAATATTCACCACCTCTACTGCACTGACTTGTAAAGCGCATGCCTTTGAAGTGGACTGACCACTCATTAATCTTCACCACCTCTACTGCACTGACTTGTGAAGCCCATGCCTTTGACGTGGACTGACCTCTCATTACTCTTCACCACCTCTATTGCACTGACTTGTGAAGCCCATGCCTTTGACGTGGACTGACCACTCATTACTCTTCACCTCCTCTACTGCACTGACTTGTGAAGCCCACGCCTTTGACGTGGACTGACCACTCATTACTCTTCACCACCTCTACTGCACTGACTTGTGAAGCCCATGCCTTTGACGTGGACTGACCACTCATTGCTCTCGACCACCTCTACTGCACTAACTTGTGAAGCCCATGCCTTGACGTGGACTGACCTCTTGTTAATCTTCACCACCTCTACTGCACTGACTTGTGAAGCCCATGCCTTTGACGTGGACTGACCACTCATTAATCTTCACCACCTCTACTGCACTAACTTGTGAAGCCCATGCCTTGACGTGGACTGACCTCTTGTTAATCTTCACCACCTCTACTGCACTGACTTGTGAAGCCCATGTCTTTGATGTGGACTGACCACTCATTACTCTTCAGCACCTCTACTGCACTGACTTGTGAAGCCCATGCCTTTGACGTGGACTGACCACTCATTAATCTTCACCAGCTCTACTGCACTGACTTGTGAAGCCCATGCCTTGACGTGGACTGACCACTCATTACTCTTCACCACCTCTACTGCACTGACTTGTGAAGCCCATGCCTTTGACGTGGACTGACCACTCATTACTCTTCAGCACCTCTACTGCACTGACTTGTGAAGCCCATGCCTTTGACGTGGACTGACCACTCATTACTCTTCAGCACCTCTACTGCACTGACTTGTGAAGCCCATGCCTTGCCGTAGACTGACCACTCAATACTCTCCACCACCTCTACTGCACTGACTTGTGAAGCCCATGCCTTTGACGTGGACTGACCACTCATTACTCTCGACCACCTCTACTGCACTGACTTGTGAAGCCCATGCCTTTGACGTGGACTGACCTCTCATTACTCTTCACCACCTCTATTGCACTGACTTGTGAAGCCCATGCCTTTGACGTGGACTGACCACTCATTACTCTTCACCTCCTCTACTGCACTGACTTGTGAAGCCCACGCCTTTGACTTGGACTGACCACTCATTACTCTCGACCACCTCTACTGCACTGACTTGTGAAGCCCATGCCTTTGACGTGGACTGACCACTCATTACTCTCGACCACCTCTACTGCACTGACTTGTGAAGCCCATGCCTTTGACGGGGACTGACCACTCATTACTCTCGACCAACTCTACTGCACTGACTTGTGAAGCCCATGCCTTTGACGTGGACTGACCACACATTACTCTTCAGCACCTCTACTGCACTGACTTGTGAAGTCCATGCCTTTGACGTGGACTGACCACACATTTCTCTTCACCACCTCTACTGCACTGACTTGTGAAGCCCATGCCTTTGACGTGGACTGACCACTCATTACTCTTCACCACCTCTACTGCACTAACTTGTGAAGCCCATGCCTTTGACGTGGACTGACCACTCATTACTCTTCAGCACCGCTACTGCACTGACTTGTGAAGCCCATGCCTTTGACGTGGACTGACCACTCATTACTCTTCACCACCTCTACTGCACTAACTTGTGAAGCCCATGCATTTGACGTGGACTGACCTCTCATTATTCTCGACCACCTCTACTGCACTGACTTGTGAAGCCCATGCCTTTGACGTGGACTGACCACTCATTAATCTTCACCACCTCTACTGCACTGACTTGTAAAGCCCATGCCTTTGACGTGGACTGACCACTCTTTACTCTTCACCACCTCTACTGCACGGACTTGTGAACCCCATGCCTTGACGTGGACTGACCACTCATTAATCTTCACCACCTCTGCTACACTGACTTGTGAAGCCCATGCCTTTGACGTGGACTGACCACTCATTACTCTCGACCACCTCTACTGCACTGACTTGTGAAGCCCATGCCTTTGACGTGGACTGACCACTCATTACTCTTCACCTCCTCTACTGCACTGACTTGTGAAGCCCACGCCTTTGACGTGGACTGACCACTCATTACTCTTCACCACCTCTACTGCACTGACTTGTGAAGCCCATGCATTTGACGTGGACTGACCACTCATTACTCTTCACCACCTCTACTGCACTGACTTGTGAAGCCCATGCCTTTGACGTGGACTGACCTCTCATTAATCTTCACCACATCTACTGCACTGACTTGTGAAGGCCATGCCTTTGACGTGGACTGACCACTCATTAATCTTCACCACCTCTACTGCAGTGACTTGTGAAGCCCATGCCTTTGACGTGGACTGACCTCTCATTACTCTTCACCACCTCTACTGCACTGACTTGTGAAGCCCATGCCTTTGACGTGGACTGACCACTCATTACTCTCGACCACCTCTACTGCACTGACTTGTGAAGCCCATGCCTTTGACGTGGACTGACCACTCATTAATCTTCACCAGCTCTACTGCACTGACTTGTGAAGCCCATGCCTTGACGTGGACTGACCTATCATTAATCTTCACCACCTCTACTGCACTGACTTGTGAAGCCCATGCCTTTGACGTGGACTGACCACTCATTACTCTCGACCACCTCTACTGCACTGACTTGTGAAGCCCATGCCTTTGACGTGGACTGACCACTCATTAATCTTCACCACCTCTACTGCACTGACTTGTGAAGCCCATGCCTTTGACGTGGACTGACTTCTCATTAATATTCACCACCTCTACTGCACTGACTTGTAAAGCGCATGCCTTTGAAGTGGACTGACCACTCATTAATCTTCACCACCTCTACTGCACTGACTTGTGAAGCCCATGCCTTTGACGTGGACTGACCTCTCATTACTCTTCACCACCTCTATTGCACTGACTTGTGAAGCCCATGCCTTTGACGTGGACTGACCACTCATTACTCTTCACCTCCTCTACTGCACTGACTTGTGAAGCCCACGCCTTTGACGTGGACTGACCACTCATTACTCTTCACCACCTCTACTGCACTGACTTGTGAAGCCCATGCCTTTGACGTGGACTGACCACTCATTGCTCTCGACCACCTCTACTGCACTGACTTGTGAAGCCCATGCCTTTGACGTGGACTGACCACTCATTAATCTTCACCAGCTCTACTGCACTGACTTGTGAAGCCCATGCCTTGACGTGGACTGACCTATCATTAATCTTCACCACCTCTACTGCACGGACTTGTGAAGCCCATGCCTTTGACGTGGACTGACCACTCATTACTCTTCACCACCTCTACTGCACTGACTTGTGAAGCCCATGCCTTTGACGTGGACTGACCACTCATTACTCTTCACCACCTCTACTGCACTGACTTGTGAAGCCCATGCCTTTGACGTGTACTGATCTCTCATTACTCTTCACCACCTCTACTGCACTGACTTGTGAAGCCCATGCCTTTGACGTGGACTGACCACTCATTAATCTTCACCACCTCTACTGCACTGACTTGTGAAGCCCATGCCTTTGACGTGGACTGACTTCTCATTAATATTCACCACCTCTACTGCACTGACTTGTAAAGCGCATGCCTTTGAAGTGGACTGACCACTCATTAATCTTCACCACCTCTACTGCACTGACTTGTGAAGCCCATGCCTTTGACGTGGACTGACCTCTCATTACTCTTCACCACCTCTATTGCACTGACTTGTGAAGCCCATGCCTTTGACGTGGACTGACCACTCATTACTCTTCACCTCCTCTACTGCACTGACTTGTGAAGCCCACGCCTTTGACGTGGACTGACCACTCATTACTCTTCACCACCTCTACTGCACTGACTTGTGAAGCCCATGCCTTTGACGTGGACTGACCACTCATTGCTCTCGACCACCTCTACTGCACTAACTTGTGAAGCCCATGCCTTGACGTGGACTGACCTCTTGTAAATCTTCACCACCTCTACTGCACTGACTTGTGAAGCCCATGCCTTTGACGTGGACTGACCACTCATTAATCTTCACCACCTCTACTGCACTAACTTGTGAAGCCCATGCCTTGACGTGGACTGACCTCTTGTTAATCTTCACCACCTCTACTGCACTGACTTGTGAAGCCCATGCCTTTGATGTGGACTGACCACTCATTACTCTTCAGCACCTCTACTGCACTGACTTGTGAAGCCCATGCCTTTGACGTGGACTGACCACTCATTAATCTTCACCAGCTCTACTGCACTGACTTGTGAAGCCCATGCCTTGATGTGGACTGACCTATCATTAATCTTCACCACCTCTACTGCACGGACTTGTGAAGCCCATGCCTTTGACGTGGACTGACCACTCATTACTCTTCACCACCTCTACTGCACTGACTTGTGAAGCCCATGCCTTTGACGTGGACTGACCACTCATTACTCTTCACCACCTCTACTGCACTGACTTGTGAAGCCCATGCCTTTGACGTGGACTGATCTCTCATTACTCTTCACCACCTCTACTGCACTGACTTGTGAAGCCCATGCCTTTGACGTGGACTGACCACTCATTAATCTTCACCACCTCTACTGCACTGACTTGTAAAGCCCATGCCTTTGACGTGGACTGACCACTCTTTACTCTTCACCACCTCTACTGCACGGACTTGTGAACCCCATGCCTTGACGTGGACTGACCACTCATTAATCTTCACCACCTCTACTACACTGACTTGTGAAGCCCATGCCTTTGACGTGGACTGACCACTCATTAATCTTCACCACCTCTACTGCACTGACTTGTGAAGCCCATGCCTTTGACGTGGACTGACCTCTCATTACTCTTCACCACCTCTACTGCACTGACTTGTGAAGCCCATGCCTTTGACGTGGACTGACCACTCATTAATCTTCACCACCTCTACGGCACTGACTTGTGAAGCCCATGCCTTTGACGCGGACTGACCACTCATTAATCTTCACCACCTCTACTGCACTGACTTGTAAAGCCCATGCCTTTGAAGTGGACTGACCACTCATTAATCTTCACCACCTCTACGGCACTGACTTGTGAAGCCCATGCCTTTGACGTGGACTGACCACTCATTACTATTCACCACCTCTACTGCACTGACTTGTAAAGCCCATGCCTTTGACGTGGGCTGACCACTCTTTACTCTTCACCACCTCTACTGCACGGACTTGTGAACCCCCTTCCTTGACGTGGACTGACCACTCATTAATCTTCACCACCTCTACTACACTGACTTGTGAAGCCCATGCCTTTGACGTGGACTGACCACTCATTAATCTTCACCACCTCTACTGTACTGACTTGTGAAGCCAATGCCTTGACGTGGACTGACCACTCATTAATCTTCATCACCTCTACTGCACTGACTTGTGAAGCCCATGCCTTTGACGTGGACTGACCACTCATTAATCTTCACCACCTCTACTGCACTGACTTGTGAAGCCCATGCCTTTGACGTGGACTGACCACTCATTACTCTTCACCACCTCTACTGCACTGACTTGTGAAGCCCATGCCTTTGACGTGGACTGACCACTCATTACTCTTCACCACCTCTACTGCACTGACTTGTGAAGCACATGCCTTTGACGTGGACTGACCACTCATTAATCTTCACCACCTCTACTGCACTGACTTGTGAAGCCCATGCCTTTGACGTGGACTGACCACTCATTAATTTTCACCACCTCTACTGCACTAACTTGTGAAGCCCATGCCTTTGACGTGGACTGACCACTCATTACTCTTCACCACCTCTACTGCACTAACTTGTGAAGCCCATGTCTTTGACGTGGACTGCCCTCTCATTATTCTCGACCACCTCTACTGCACTAACTTTTGAAGCCCATGCCTTTGACGTGGACTGACCACTCATTACTCTTCAGCACCTCTACTGCACTGACTTGTGAACCCCATGCCTTTGACATGGACTGACCTCTCATTACTCTTCACCACCTCTACTGCACTGACTTGTGAAGCCCATGCCTTTGATGTGGACTGACCACTCATTAATCTTCACCACCTCTACTGCACTGACTTGTGAAGCCCATGCCTTTGACGTGGACTGACCACTCATTATTCTTCACCACCGCTACTGCACTGACTTGTGAAGCCCATGCCTTGACGTGGACTGACCACTCATTACTCTTTACCACCTCTACTGCACTAACTTGTGAAGCCCATGCCTTTGATGTGAACTGACCTCTCATTATTCTTGACCACCTCTACTGCACTGACTTGTGAAGCCCATGCCTTTGACGTGGACTGACCACTCATTACTCTTCACCACCTCTACTGCACTGACTTGTGAAGCCCATGCCTTGACGTTGACTGACCACTCATTAATCTTCACCACCTCTACTGCACTGACTTGTGAAGCCCATGCCTTTGACGTGGACTGACCACTCATTAATCTTCCCCACCTCTACTGTACTGACTTGTGAAGCCCATGCCTTTGACGTGGACTGACCACTCATTAATCTTCACCACCTCTACTGCACTGACTTGTGAAGCCCATGCCTTTGACGTGGACTGACCTATCATTACTCTTCACCACCTCTACTGCACTGACTTGTGAAGCCCATGCCTTTGACGTGGACTGACCACTCATTACTCTTCACCACCTCTACTGCACTGACTTGTGAAGCCCATGCCTTTGACGTGGACTGACCTCTCATTAATCTTCACCACATCTACTGCACTGACTTGTGAAGGCCATGCCTTTGACGTGGACTGACCACTCATTAATCTTCACCACATCTACTGCACTGACTTGTGAAGCCCATGCCTTCGACGTGGGGTGACCACTCATTACTCTTCACCACCTCTACTGCACTGACTTGTGAAACCCATGCCTTTGACGTGGACTGACCACTCATTACTCTTCACCACCTCTACTGCACTGACTTGTGAAGCCCATGCCTTTGACGTGGACTGACCACTCATTAATCTTCACCACCTTTACTGCACTGACTTGTGAAGCCCATGCCTTTGACCTGGACTGACCACTCATTAATCTTCACCACCTCTACTGCACTGACTTGTGAAGCCCATGCCTTTGACGTGGACTGACCACTCATTACTCTCGACCACCTCTACTGCACTGACTTGTGAAGCCCATGCCTTTGACGTGGACTGACCACTCATTACTCTCGACCACCTCTACTGCACTGACTTGTGAAGCCCATGCCTTTGACGTGGACTGACCACTCATTACTCTCGACCACCTCTACTGCACTGACTTGTGAAGCCCATGCCTTTGACGTGGACTGACCACACATTACTCTTCAGCACCTCTACTGCACTGACTTGTGAAGTCCATGCCTTTGACGTGGACTGACCACACATTACTCTTCAGCACCTCTACTGCACTGACTTGTGAAGCCCATGCCTTTGACGTGGACTGACCACTCAATAATCTTCACCACCTCTACTGCACTGACTTGTGAAGCCTATGCCTTTGACGTGGACTGACCACTCATTAATCTTCACCACCTCTACTGCACTGACTTGTGAAGCCCATGCCTTTGACGTGGACTGACCACTCATTACTCTTCACCACCTCTACTGCACTAACTTGTGAAGCCCATGCCTTTGACGTGGACTGACCACTCATTACTCTTCACCACCTCTACTGCACTAACTTGTGAAGCCCATGCCTTTGACGTGGACTGACCTCTCATTATTCTCGACCACCTCTACTGCACTGACTTGTGAAGCCCATGCCTTTGACGTGGACTGACCACTCATTACTCTTCAGCACCTCTACTGCACTGACTTGTGAAGCCCATGCCTTTGACGTGGACTGACCACTCATTACTCTCGACCACCTCTACTGCACTGACTTGTGAAGCCCATGCCTTTGACGTGGACTGACCTCTCATTACTCTTCACCACCTCTACTGCACTGACTTGTGAAGCCCATGCCTTTGACGTGGACTGACCACTCATTACTCTTCACCTCCTCTACTGCACTGACTTGTGAAGCCCACGCCTTTGACGTGGACTGACCACTCATTACTCTTCACCACCTCTACTGCACTGACTTGTGAAGCCCATGCCTTTGACGTGGACTGACCACTCATTACTCTCGACCACCTCTACTGCACTGACTTGTGAAGCCCATGCCTTTGACGTGGACTGACCACTCATTAATCTTCACCACCTCTACTGCACTGACTTGTGAAGCCCATGCCTTGACGTGGACTGACCTATCATTAATCTTCACCACCTCTACTGCACTGACTTGTGAAGCCCATGCCTTTGACGTGGACTGACCACTCATTACTCTCGACCACCTCTACTGCACTGACTTGTGAAGCCCATGCATTTGACGTGGACTGACCACTCATTACTCTCGACCACCTCTACTGCACTGATTTGTGAAGCCCATGCCTTTGACGTGGACTGACCACTCATTAATCTTCACCACCTCTACTGCACTGACTTGTGAAGCCCATGCCTTTGACGTGGACTGACCACTCATTAATCTTCACCACCTCTACTGCACTGACTTGTGAAGCCCATGCCTTTGACGTGGACTGACCACTCATTAATCTTCACCACCTCTACTGCACTGACTTGTAAAGCCCATGCCTTTGACGTGGACTGACCACTCATTAATCTTCACCACCTCTACTGCACTGACTTGTGAAGCCCATGCCCTTGACGTGGACTGACCACTCATTAATCTTCACCAGCTCTACTGCACTGACTTGTGAAGCCCATGCCTTTGACGTGGACTGACCACTCATTACTCTCGACCACCTCTACTGCACTGACTTGTGAAGCCCATGCCTTTGACGTGGACTGACCACTCATTACTCTCGACCACCTCTACTGCACTGACTTGTGAAGCCCATGCCTTTGACGTGGACTGACCACTCATTAATCTTCACCACCTCTACTGCACTGACTTGTGAAGCCCATGCCTTTGACGTGGACTGACCACTCATTAATCTTCACCACCTCTACTGCACTGACTTGTGAAGCCCATGCCCTTGACGTGGACTGACCACTCATTAATCTTCACCACCTCTACTGCACTGACTTGTAAAGCCTATGCCTTTGACGTGGACTGACCACTCATTAATCTTCACCACCTCTACTGCACTGACTTGTGAAGCCCATGCCCTTGACGTGGACTGACCACTCATTAATCTTCACCAGCTCTACTGCACTGACTTGTGAAGCCCATGCCTTTGACGTGGACTGACCACTCATTAATCTTCACCACCTCTACTGCACTGACTTGTGAAGCCCATGCCTTTGACGTGGACTGATCACTCATTACTCTCGACCACCTCTACTGCACTGACTTGTGAAGCCCATGCCTTGACGTGGACTGACCACTCATTAATCTTCACCACCTCTACTGCACTGACTTGTGAAGCCCATGCCTTTGACGTGGACTGACCACTCATTAATCTTCACCACCACTACTGCACTGACTTGTGAAGCCCATGCCTTTGACGTGGACTGACCACTCATTAATCTTCACCACCTCCACTGCACTGACTTGTGAAGCCCATGCCTTTGACGTGGACTGACCACTCATTAATCTTCACCACCTCTACTGCACTGACTTGTGAAGCCCATGCCTTTGACGTGGACTGGCCACTCATTAATCTTCACCACCTCTTCTGCACTGACTTGTGAAGCCCATGCCTTTGACGTGGACTGACCACTCATTAATCTTCACCACCTCTACTGTACTGACTTGTGAAGCCCATGCCTTTGACGTGGACTGACCACTCATTAATCTTCACCACCTCTACTGCACTGACTTGTGAAGCCCATGCCTTTGACGTGGACTGACCACTCATTACTCTTCACCACCTCTACTGCACTGACTTGTGAAGCCCATGCCTTTGACGTGGACTGACCACTCATTAATCTTCACCACCTCTACTGCACTAACGTGTGAAGCCCATGCCTTGACGTGGACTGACCACTCATTAATCTTCACTACCTCTACTGCACTAACGTGTGAAGCCCATGCCTTTGACGTGGACTGACCACTCATTACTCTTCTTTCAAATACCTAAAGCTGGGTTGCCTGACCTCTTCCAGCACGGTCGCTCCCCCCATGCTCCCTGATCCCAGCTCCTGTTGACGATCTGGCCGGCTGGTGGCACTGCTTCGAGACTACAGAGCTGTAACTGCTTATTTAAATTAATTTAGCCTCACGCTGGGTTTATTTAATTAATTTAGCCTCGCGCTGTGTTTATTTATTTATTTCTGCCTCGCGCTGCATTTATTTAATTAATTCTGCCTCGCGCTGTGTTTATTTATTTAATTCTGCCTTGCGCTGTGTTTATTTATTTATTTCTGCCTTGCGCTGTGTTTATTGAATACATTTAGCCTTTAGCCCCCGGTGCCCTTTGACCCTCCATCTTGTTGTGTGTTCCCTGGCCCGCCCCTCCTCCCTGCTACCGCCTCCCAGCTGCTGCCCCTCCCACCCACGAACAGAGTGCTCCCTACCTCCTCTGACGCGCTGTGATCACCTGGACCTCTTCCAGCACGGTCGCTCCCCCCATGCTCCCTGATCCCAGCTCCTGTTGACGATCTGGCCGGCTGGTGGCACTGCTTCGAGACTACAGAGCTGTAACTGCTTATTTAAATTAATTTAGCCTCGCGCTGGGTTTATTTAATTAATTTAGCCTCGCGCTGGGTTTATTTATTTAATTTAGCCTCGCGCTGTGTTTATTTATTTATTTCTGCCTCGCGCTGCATTTATTTAATAAATTCTGCCTCGCGCTGTGTTTATTTATTTAATTCTGCCTTGCGCTGTGTTTATTTATTTATTTCTGCCTCGCGCTGTGTTTATTGAATACATTTAGCCTTTAGCCCCCGGTGCCCTTTGACCCTCCATCTTGTTGTGTGTTCCCTGGCCCGCCCCTCCTCCCTGCTACCGCCTCCCAGCTGCTGCCCCTCCCACGCTCCGCCCCATCCCCTCTCCATTTATGGACAGATGCACCCACGCGCAGCGTCCACGCGCTACGGTCACTCCGAAGGTGCGCCAAAGGTAAGCCCGTTTCCGCCCGTCCGCGCCTGGACCGCGCCCAGCGCTAGACCCCCTGCCCCTCACGGCACCCAGCCTTCCCGCATTACCTACGATGCCGCCTCCCTCCTAGCCCTTAACCCCGGTCGCACCCCCAACTGCGTCCAAGCCGCTCCTGGACGCACCCATGGACCTTTCTCTTGCTACTCCTGCAAATTCAGCGGCACCGACAACATCTCCGCTACGACCACACCACAGATTCCCGACCCCAACCACCTACAATGCATCCTTCTCAACACCCGATCGGTCCACAGGCACGCCATTGACCTATGGAATCTACTAGACACCATTTCTCCGGACATCGCCTTCCTTACGGAAACATGGATGAACGCTTCCTCCGCACCAGACATCACCATTGCCATCCCTGAAGACTATAAGATTACTCGCAAAGACCGTACCAGCCACACAGGAGGAGGACTCGCTATCGTCCATAAGAAATCAATCCGCATCTCAACCAGCTCTGACGCCAACCTCGTCAACTCCGAACACCTTCACTTCCAGATCCACATCGACCCCAAAACAACACTCAGAGGCACTCTCCTCTACAGACCACCAGGACCCCGCGCTAAATTCAGTGAAGACATCACGGACTTCATCACTCCTCACGCGCTCCCCTCCAAAGAATACATCCTTCTGGGAGACCTCAACTTTCACCTTGAAAGGATCAACGACCGCAACACCGCCACCCTCGTGGACAACCTCGGCAACCTCGGACTTAAACAACTAGTCACTTCCTCCACCCACATCGCAGGTCACACACTCGACCCCATCTTCACATCCAGCAATCATGTCTCCTTCAGCCACACCACGGACCTCCTCTGGACTGACCACAGCTGCGTTCACTTCACCTACAACAAACCAAAACCCAACATCCACCTCCAACCTACCCTGCAAAGAAACTGGAACAAAATCACCACGGACCAAATCTCCGCATCGCTCCTTCGAAACTCCCCAGCCCTCTCTTCTAAGGCCAACGAAGCCGCCGCCAACCTCACCCTATGGTTATCCAACACCGCCGACACCTTAGCACCACTGAAAAAACGTCAAAGCAAACCTGGCAGCAAGAAGACCTCATGGTTCAACGATGATCTTAAGAAATCCAAGAAACTCTGCCGCTCCCTTGAAAAGGCCTGGAAAAAAGACCCATCCACCAGCACCAAGGACGCCTTCAAAAGCGCCACCCGCACTCACCACCAACTGATCCGAAAAGCCAAGAAAATAGCATTCAAGGATCGACTTGACAACAACGCCCACAACAGCAAGGAACTTTTCAACATCGTCAAGGAATTTTCCAACCCCTCGGCCAACTCCAACGACATCACCCCCTCTCAAACCCTCTGCGACTCCCTAGCCTCTTTTTTCCACAACAAGATTGCAGACATCCACAACAGCTTTGACAACCAACCCGGAATCCAACCCACCCTACCATCTGCTGACCATCTTCCCCCCGTAAACACCCTTAACGCCTGGAACCCAATCTCCACTGAGGAAACCATCCGCCTGATGAATTCCATCCATTCTGGATCCCCCACAGACCCATGCCCTCACCACATCTTTAACAAAGCAGACTCCGCCATAGCACCGCACCTCCGAGACATCATCAACCGCTCCTTCAACTCCGCTACCTTCCCAGAAGACTGGAAACACGCTGAACTCACCGCCCTTCTGAAAAAACCAACAGCGGACCCCACCAAACTCAAAAACTACCGCCCCATCTCGCTTCTTCCTTTCCCGGCCAAAGTCATCGAGAAAGCCGTCAACAACCAGCTCGCCGCCTTCCTCGAAGCCAACAAATCCCTCGACCCCTCACAATCTGGCTTCCGAGCAAAACACAGCACTGAGACCGCCCTCATCGCAGCAACAGACGACATTCGAACTCTACTGGACAATGGAGACACAGTCGCCCTCATCCTCCTCGACCTCTCTGCAGCATTCGACACAGTCTGCCACAGCACCCTTCTACAACGCCTCAATAACATCGGAATCCAAGGAAAAGCACTTGAATGGATCACCTCGTTCCTCACCGGAAGAACCCAGAGAGTCCGCCTTCCTCCATTCAAGTCCGAGGCCTCTGAAGTCATCTGCGGCGTACCTCAAGGATCCTCACTCAGTCCCACCCTCTTCAACGTATACATGAGCCCCCTCGCGGCCATCGCCCGCCAACACAACCTCAACATCATCTCTTACGCGGATGACACTCAACTGATCCTTTCTCTCACCAAGGACCCCAGCACCGCCAAAACTAACCTACACGAAGGAATGAAAGAAGTCGCCGAATGGATGAAACAAAGCCGTCTGAAACTGAACTCAGACAAAACAGAAGTCCTCATCTTAGGTACATCCCCCTCTGCCTGGGACGACTCCTGGTGGCCGGAAGCCCTCGGAAAAGCACCCATCCCGACAGACCACGCACGGAACCTAGGCGTCATCCTGGATTCTTCACTCTCAATGAACAGACAAGTCAGCGCCGTATCCTCTTCCTGCTTCAACATTCTTCGCATGCTCAGAAAAACATTTCGCTGGATCCCCTCCGAAACAAGGAAAACAGTCACCCACGCTCTGATCACGAGCCGACTGGACTACGGAAACACCCTCTACGCAGGTACCACCGCTAAACTCCAGAAGAAACTCCAACGAATCCAAAACGCCTCAGCCAGGCTCATATTAGACATCCCACGCAACGAACACATCTCTGGTCACCTTAAAGACCTCCACTGGCTACCCGTCAATAAGAGGATCACTTTCCGACTGCTTACCCACGCACACAAATCACTCTACGACATCGGACCAGATTGCCTCAACTCTCGACTGTCCTTCTACACCCCCTCCCGCCAACTACGTTCTTCCAGTCAAGCCTTCGCCACTGTACCTCGCATCAACAAGACCACCATGGGAGGCAGATCCTTTTCATACCTGGCTGCTAAAACATGGAACTCACTCCCCGCTTACCTTCGCCTCACCCAGAACCACCTAGCGTTCAGAAAGCAGCTTAAAACGTGGATATTTGACAAATAATCCTCCCCCCCCTTCCTAAGCGCCTTGAAACCCTCTGGGTATGTAGTGCGCTATACAAATTTTATGACTTGACTTGACTTGACTGAGAAACAAGATCTGAGCAAAAGAGTCTCTTGTCAATGGCAGCGCATTACTCCTATCGCTGAAAAATTGAATTTCTCTGTAACCTCAAAGGAACACAACATAAACCACACCTTAGCAGACTACTGTACAGCTTTAAATTCTGCCTTTGATAACATTGCTCCTTTTAGAACGTATTTTAATAATAAACACAGGACTCGCGCCCTTTGGTATCCTACAGAGCTGAGCCCGGAAAAGTCACTATGTAAAAATCTAGAGTGGCATTTAACTACCAACCCTTGCGACAGAGACCAGACACCTTTATTGCGCTCTTTTTTTAGGTGCTAGATTGTTGGCTACTGTGAGGCATTTCACCAATTGTCTCAGTAATCAAAAATGGGAATGGACACTTGTATCTACAATAACCATTGGTTATTACTTGGCAACCCTCATAGACGCTATGATTTCGTTGTTGCGGTGTATCTTTTATCCGCCCCTTCTCTAGCGCCATGGCATAGTCATCGGGTTGACAAGTGACGTGCTATATGCCAGCCTCACCCGAGGCAACCTCTGGCAAGTGTAGAAGTGTCCAGAGATGATTAGGACTGTTCCAGAGGAGTTGACGGCAGTGCCAACAAGTGGGTATAAAAAACTGTGTCGCATCAGCAAAACCAAATTTATTATAAGAAGATGCACACTGTTAGTTAAAAAGAAAAAATAGTGGTATGTTCGGTAACCGAGTTACAGGACTACCATATAACTCTATTGAAAGGTCAACATGTTTCAGCTCTATATGGCCCGCAGGGGTCTGTAGAGCTTTCGTCAGGACAAACAGAAAAAGGGGTTTATACTCACACCATTAGTGCAGTGTTCAAAAAGGGGGGGCATGAGATTCTCATACTGAGATTCCTGTTAATTGGAAAGAATACAATGAGCATAAGTAATTCAAATGACACATTAATTGGCAGCATATAGCATATGTACAGAAATTCCTGTAAATAGTTCTATAGTCCATCTCAGGCCACTCCTGTGATGACCTGAGATGGACAGTCCTGGAGATGCTCCACGATAAGAACAACAATGCTGAACAGATCCTCTTTGAAAGGGAGCAGCGATGTCTAAATAGACTCAAGACCCACATCTCAGGGATGAATGATACGATTCCCTGGCACCAGTTTTACTAATGTTAACTTTAGAGATATACATTTGCCTCTGTTATCACACACCAGCTAATACAAACTCTGTGCCCCCTTGTATACACTTCGCCGGTGGGCAATGTATTATTACTAACACTAACACACCTATTGGGCCATACCTTTACTGTCTAGTCACTTTAGCGCTAAGTTAGAACTTCCTTGGAGCCAATAGCCACCCCTAACACTTCTACAACGTGACTGATGAGGGACACAATAGAGTATGCCTTCTCTTTTCGACAACTACCCTGTTCTGGCCTTATAGACAGACGAGATATTCAATCTACAGTCGTTTTGTCTTATCGTTTAATTAAACTTGACTGAGAGCTTATTCATACGGTTCACCGCCGATAATATCGAGTGAAATTAGACATGGATATCTTTATTATTTGATGCGCTTTGTAATACTCTGTGAATAAGCATCAATACGAGAGATCGTCCTTTTTCTATTTTTGAATTTCCTCCGTCATTACTCAAACGACAAATCACCCCTCGCCACATCTCACGCTGTTAAAAGCGGAAGAGAGAGGTACTGCCCCCTTTCCAGGTGCAGAGTCAGCACCGGCATTCATTACATCACTCCATGAGGGTAAGAATGGCGCCGAGTTTAGTTGTTCTGCCGCGTTTATGAAAAATATTATTTCTTTTCACACGGCTCGTATGCTTTGATTTCTAGCAAACGCCTTATGAAACGCAGCTCTGTGTCCACCTGATGTCGTGAGATTAACCGATAATTAAGGTATTTTGGCCAGATTTCTGTAATTTCCTTTATTATAATCTGGGTATTTCTCCCGTATATATAAGCGCTCACGCCCATACTGTATAAACTATTCAGTGGGTCGCCCTTTTTGCTTATAGTGAAGGAGTCACACGCACAGGGGTGTAGAACTTACTACTATTCTTAACACACTAGAATGAGGCAGACCCGAAACTGTGCTTGCGTTATTAAGGAACACTCTTTTGACGCATATTGATGTCTCTTCCAGCCAGTGTTAGAGACTGACTCCATGTTTTTTACCACTCGTAAACAAAATCTCTTTACACCATTTGAGACTTAGTCACCTTCATGCAAATACTATGATGTGAACTCATTTTAATTGTATTTTAACTCACCATTCTCTAGTTCCCCCGCTCCTCTAATCCAGTTCTTTTTTCGTTTATGTGCCCATAGTGGAGAGCACACACACACATTCTATTAAATGATAAAAATATTCATTTATTTTAGAACTATTTACAGGAATTTCTGTACATATGCTATATGCTGCCAATTAATGTGTCATTTGAATTACTTATGCTCACTGTATTCTTTCCAATTAACAGGAATCTCAGTATGAGAATCTCATACCCCCCCTTTTTGAACACTGCACTCATGGTGTGAGTATAAACCCCTTTTTCTGTTTGTCCTGACGAAAGCTCTACAGACCCCTGCGGGCCATATAGAGCTGAAACATGTTGACCTTTCAATAGAGTTATATGGTAGTCCTGTAACTCGGTTACCGAATATAGCACTATTTTTTCTTTTTAACCAACAGTGTGCATCTTCTTATAATAAATTTGGTTTTGCTGATGCGACACAGTTTTTTATACCCACTTGTTGGCACTGCCGTCAACTCCTCTGGAACAGTCCTAATCATCTCTGGACACTTCTACACTTGCCAGAGGTTGCCTCGGGTGAGGCTGGCATATAGCACGTCACTTGTCAACCCGATGACTATGCCATGGCGCTAGAGAAGGGGCGGATAAAAGATACACCGCAACAACGAAATCATAGCGTCTATGAGGGTTGCCAAGTAATAACCAATGGTTATTGTAGATACAAGTGTCCATTCCCATTTTTGATTACTGAGGTATCTATTCAGGGGAACTGAATGGACGTTATTTCCTCTTCCCTTTTTTGATAAGAATTTCACCAATTGTTCCTTAACGCTGAGTCCTATAACTAATGTCAATCGACTGGGAGATGCGTCTGGTTAACTGAATAAAGTCCAGAAGGTCTTGGGTTCTTGTTGTTAAAAGGAAAGGATGTTTTATGGGATACAGCCATGGATTGTGGTATGCAGGTTGTATTTTATGTACTGCCTTGGTATGCAGAGTATAAAGCTGACAATGCTAAAACTAGTGCCCATCCTGGAATAAAAGAAGACACACCTAAAAATAGCTTATCCTAAAAACCCACCTTCCAAAAACAAGATACCAAACAAAAGGAAAAGCTGAGCTGCTGCAGGCGATGTCCCTAGTGTCTGATTACTGGTGTTTGTTTAGGTTTACAGGAGTCCAGAGGTTACAGAGCAAACCTTGTCTATGCATGCAGTGTATTTTTCATTCATTATTGTCGTATTTATAAAATCCACTCATCGCGTGCCAGAAGGGAGATGTATTTGGCTACAGATGTTTATATAGCGCCAGACTAGATCAGGTCTGTGTCTCCTGCTCCACAGCTTGTACCCGTAAAAGTGCATCAATGTCTCCTTCCCTTGGAAGAAAATCCACTTGTATTCCAGTTTAAGCATATTTATTCTCATGGAATCACTTTCAAAACCCACTGTTCCTCAAATAAATTCAAATTCAGTCTACCCCAATACATTTTTGGGGTTCTCCCTTCAACAGGGGGTGCTCGTGAGGAATCTCTGTTGTATGTTGTGTGTGGAAAATAGTGACATAAGAATTAACCTGCAATGCAATCTATCCTACAGATACATAAATGAATAGTTTACTACATGTCCTGGTAGAGCCTAACTGCAAGTCTGTGTTTGTGTTATACCAGGGTCTTCACCTTTTCAATAGTGAGAGCTACTTCTGATCGAGGAGAATCATCCTGATCTACTGCCTTTATCACGTGGCTTCGCTAAGGGTAGATGAATGCCAAGCAACCTAATTTCTGCCCTAGAGCGCCCAGTCCTGCTGCAGTGAGCACATAGCATTTGTATTACTGGGTTAGGAAAGGTTTACCTGTAGGGCGCCTAAGCCTTTGTAGCACTGTTAGGTTTACCTGCGGGACCCCAAGCATTTATGGTACTGGTAGGAACGGTGTATCTGTGGGGTCCCCAGGGACGCATTATGTTAATTTTATTCTTATTAACAAATCACATTTGAGAGGTGAGTTTTTCACTGATGGTTGTGGTCTCTTTGTCATGCAATACATGGGATGGCATTGTTCTCTCTAAGTGCGTGAGAAGACAGAAGACTTCTATTATCTGGTGAGTTGCCCTCCTGTTCATTGGCTGCTGTCCAGATCCTGGCCCTGCTTTAACAATTCAAGATTAATGTTCAGTAGTGGCAGTCATAGTATAAGGACTATGTGCAAGACCTGCTGTATAGTTTTCGCTGTCCTTGGAAATATACCTGCGCTGATTGCAGTGTTCGATTTATAAAAAATTGCACACAGAGTACCCCTTAGAGGGGTCCCCTAAAATCTACCAATCCTTAGTGTGGTCACCGACTGGCCTGAGCCAGCCTGTTACCACCAGAGTGTGTTCTGACCTCAGGGAGAGTGCCTGTGCACTGCGAGGTCGATAACAATGCCTTTCCTGGGTGGAGGTGTTCACTCCTCCCCTGGTCAGGAAGAGCCATCTGTGGCAGGGATTTTCAAAGGCCTTGCCGCCTTGGTAATGCGACCCCAGCCTCTCCTGTTAGAGGAAGCAAGCGATCTTCCTGTCCTCACCCCGTTTTAGGCGCAAGGACAGGTGGAAACCTTAGATACAACAGGAGGTGTGCCCCCCGCTCCCTCTGTCAACTCCACCCCTCAGGTGCTGGAGGCGAGGTGAAGTACACTTTGTAGTGCCCACCGTCTTGAAGATGATGGGACTTATCCAATCAGGGCTAGGACTATGTCCCCTTCGCGCAGGAGGTGGGCATGATAGAGGGTATAGACACCCCAGGAAAGGGCCCATTAGCCTCTACCTGTCACTCCCTTGTAACACCCTTAAATCAAGATTTAGGTGGTATCCCCAGACCCTGAATTTCAGTTCTTGGCGACCTAAGGGCACTGCAGCCTTCTCTGCTGGTGAGGATCTGTAGAGAACTATTGTCTTGGTCCGAGTCCTACTGGCCTGTCTGCATCCCTGGATGATCCAGAACCAAAAGGGAAGGTGTTTTGCAGCCCAGCGACCTCCAGAACCTTGGGAGGACTACCTGCCTTCGATAAAGGGCAATCTAGTTTTGTGTAGTGGGATTTTGCCAGGGAGTGTCAGGACAAGCCAAGCTATGTTACTCACTCTATATTTGCAGACTTTGCGTTTTTGGTCTAATCACTCTCACTAAGGTGCACCGTATTTTCGGTGTCAACACCATCGATTGAGCACTTGTTCAATAAAAAGAGATTTACAAAGTACCTGTGTCTTGGCAAGATAAGCAGTGTGCTGGTCATTTATTCAATCGAGTCTGTTGTTGAGCTCTGAGTTCAAGCTGCCCTTTAATGTAAACAGGGTCATTGATTTGGCAGTATCAGTATCTGTAGTTAAATTAGACAAAAATGAGTTCTAATTGCCACCTCCCTGGCACCCTGAATGGCCTCAACCCAATCGCCATCGCCAAGCTTTCCTAGATCCCTCTCCCGCACAGCTCTCCGCGTCCCCAAGTGATCCAGGGAATTGTAGATCAACTTCCTATACATGGTTGAGATTGCTTTTTCGGTCCGGGATTAGTTAGCAGCAGGTCCTCCAGTGGGGATGCATCAGGCAACTGCCCCCCTTCCCGGATGTGACTGCAGAGCGTGGTCACCTGCAAATGTCAGAACTGTTTTTAGTCGCCTAATTCATACTTTTGTAGTAGGATCGTGAAGGACACAAGCGCCTGTCCCCTCCACACATCGCCCGGCCGCTCTAAGCTAATCAATCCCCATTTTGTGAAGACCTGCAATACTCCAGCTGCACCTAAGAGATCACCATCATACAGTGGAGTAATTTCAGCCAGCTTACCTTCTCGGCCTAAATACGTGGTAGCCTCTCTCCACACCCTTACCACTGTTTGGGTATGAGTAGGTAGGGTGCACTCATACTTTCTTCGATACAGCACCGGGGTGGGGTAACCTCTCTTGCCCATGGCCAATCTATCTACCCGGTAAGCAGGATCCTCACAGTCCGCAAAAACCCAGTTGTTGACTGCCACCAGCTGCGTGACCCAGTAATACTTGTGAATGCTCCGGACCGCCAGTCCATCTTAATCAACTCCCCTCTGCAACTTACTCAGCGTGACGTGCCACCATCCCACAACAGGAGCCGAAGTTCTCAGACTACCTTTTGAAAAAAAATGTCTGGTGGGATCTTAAAGGACATTTTTTGCACAATGTACAGAAGGCCCTGGAGGGTCATCACTTTAAATAGGGCCACCCAGCCCAGTAAGGAGAGCGGGAGCGCCCGCAAGTTTTGGGCATCCCATCAAAGTCCCTAATTTCGGAAGTATGTTCCTGCCTGTGCTCTCTTGTAATGAACACAACCAAATATTTAAAGCCATGTAATGTCTCGCGAACTGCGCACCTAGAGTGCAGCCGCAGGGTCACTGCCACCAGCAGGAATGTTAAGGGCTTCTTCCAGTTGATATTATATCCTGAATAATCTCCAAGTATCTGAAAACTGTGTAGGATTCGTTCACTTGAGAAGGCTGGCTACGTGTCATATAACAAAATGTCTGAGTAGACGGAGATTCTCACATCCCACTTCTAATCAACTGGAATACCCCATATGAGATGTCCTGGTGAACCCAAACATGTGTGAAGAGCATAGGAGACAAGGAACATCAGCGCATGCTCTCTAGAGGGGCCACATACAAGAGCTTAACAGCAGCGCCACTGGTTCAGCAAAGGAATCCCCTATTGCATATGGTACTCCATTAAGGTGTCGGAGATTTAAGCGCGTTCCCTGGTGTGGTATAAAGCCCGATTGATCAGGATGATCCACTGTTGCAATTACTGTCCGCAGGCAGATCGCCAGGGTGTTCGCAAGGACCTTAGTCTCAATATTCAGCGGGGAGATAGATCTATAAGACCCACACTCAGTTGCTGGTTCGTCCTTTTTGGGATGACCGCCACCTTAGACGTTCTTTGGTCCTCCGGGAGACACCCTTATTTTCAGGCAGTCTGAAACCTCCTCTGGAGGCACTCCCTGATTTTATTCATCATGCTTTTATATAATTCTAACGGGAGCTCATCGGGCCCCGTCGCTTGCCCTGTTTGCAAGGTTCCTGTTGTCTTATTTATTTAGTCTACTATCAGGTCTTGGTCTAGTGCGTCTCGGTCCTCATTCGTTAGCATTGGCAGGGTCAGGTCTTTCAGGAAGGCTCCCAGCATTTCCGTCCCCTTGTTGTCAGTGTCCTCAAGGATCCAGTTCCGTCCTTTGTCATGTCTCTCTAACCATGTAAGCAACTCATTGGCTTTATCAACGACATCATAGAAACAGCTGGGTAGCCAGCGCATGGGTGCCCGCTATTTTCCATTACTGCTCTTAATGTGTGCTGCTTCAGTTGATGGTGTAATGGGAGAGAAACTGATTCCCCACTTGCCAGGCGTGCCTCCAGGAAAGCATATTCCTTGTCCTGAGCCTCGCACCTCAATTTACCTTCCTTCGGCATTCTCCCAATCAAGGCTTGTGTCTGGCCTCGAATCACTGCCTTAAATTCACCCTATAGCATGCAAGCTGATTCAACAGGCCGCCCGTTCTCCTTAAAATAGAAGTCTGCTCGATCTCTCATACGAGCTTTGAACGTCTTGTCTTTTAAATATCACGGATCAACCCTTGGGGGTAGGATGAAGTCCACAACCGGTCCATCGAGTTGCACCTCCACCAGCGAATGGTCTGAGATTCCCCCTGCTATGTGTGTAGCAGCTCTAAAATCAACTTTATGGACAGTCTGGGTGAAAAGATAGTGCAGCCATGCCAGACTACCATGTGTGTAGACAGGTGCGTCCGGTTCTGATACCCTCTTCACCTCTAGGGGCATTTAGGAGTATCATGAATATAGTATAGGTGCAGTTCTGTCACTCCAGTCACCCCAATGCATATATGCTCTGTCGTAAGCGTCTTATCCTTCCACAGGATGAGTCAGTCTTGTCTGGGTCTCTTTCCTGTTTCCCTGCAGCTTGTTGTGGAGCGCTTTTGTCCTGGATATAGTGCTGCATTCAGTAGGGCACCCACTTTCTTTTCTTTACAGTTGCCTGAAGATCAGCAGTCCCAAGGTAGCAGTCACACCTGGCCTGTCTGTAAGTGCAGCCCCCTCTGGAGGCCTGACCATCAGCAATTGAGCCCACATTGTGGCCGGCTGGACCACAGGCATAAGCTTAGGCAGGGTGTTCGACACTGGAGTAGTTGTAGTCCCTCATGGGCCTCTGACACAGAGTAGTCAGAAATTCAGAAGCTATAAGCCCAACACATTCTCTCCAGGAAGTCAGTAGATTCAGACCCTGTTGTGTTAGGAATTTGGCAAATGGAACCTTGAACACGCTGTTGGCAGCACACATTCTTCCAACTGGGCCTCAACAATCACTTTGTTGTAGAGTTTTATTTTTTGCCTTGAACTGTTGGGAGAGCCTTGGCGGGGCGGGGGGGGGGGGGGGGGGGGGGGGGGGAAGTCCCCCAGACTAGCTGGTCCTAATGGATGGCTTTCCGGCCCGCCCTACAGATAACGAGGATGTGTCGGACCTTGCTTCTTCCAGGAGAGCCTTGTCCTCCCTTCCCTTTCTTACCAGACAGGCAGGCTTCTAGGCAGACTCCTAGGCTCTTCAGGACAGGTACACAGCTTCTCCATTAAGTAATGCAGCCTGCAGGTGATGTCCCCTCAACTTAGATAGGCTGACACCATCCCTGGTGTCAAAGCAGGCACCTGAGTACTTTGTAGCGCACTTAATTCCTTGGTAACAGAGGACTTTGAACTCGGGTATAAAAGAGGGACAGATGGTCCCACTTGTATACACAACTGGCAGGCAGGAGATGCTGTTTACTCTGTCGCACTCTCACATTGCATTTATTCTACGCGCACCAACACCCTTAACACCCAGGCATAGAAATGGAGCATTACATGGGTGTGTCAGTAGGAAGCCACTACACTGACCATGATGCAACGATCTCATCAGGCTATTGATCCTTACAACAGGGTGCATTGCCACCACCGCTCTAGCTGTTAAACCCATGACAGTCCTCTGCCTTAAATAAGGGCACACTTGGTGTGACCCTCCAGGTCACAGGACCGGTCCAAGACCTCTCATAGTCCCTTGTTAGAAGTTGCACAATACTGGGGTGGCAGAAAAATCTCATGTAATTGTTTTGTGGTAGATTTATCCCAGTAACATGCAGTTCGAGGCATGTGGGCCGCTAAATTCATATCTTGTGCATAGATCGCCGCCTAGTGTTGGGTCCGGATGATTGCACCTTGTTGTCCTGGAAGAGTCTTTTGTGTATCGCGAGATAGGTGGCTCCTCCCTTGGACTACAGTGCGCATGGGCATCCTCTCCATCCTCAGATTGTTTTTTTCCGCCATTGGGTTCGGATGTGTTCCGTGACTCGTGTTCTGAACCTAAGGAAAAACGTTAGTTTCTACAGGCCAAAAGGCCTTTGAAGCGTCGGTATTGTTCTTTGTTTGGGGCTGAGTTATATTGTCCGGTTCCCGGATACCTAAGCACGTGTGCTTTTGATTAACTTTTTAGGCCCGACCGAAGTTCTGACATCGGCGATGAAAACTGGGACCCCGTTCAAATGTTGTCCACTTTGTGACTCAAAGTACCCTTCATCAGACGTGCACCCGGTGTGCAGCGATTGTCTATCTCCAGACCACGACGAGGAGAGTTGCCGGGCCTGTGCGAAATTCCGGTCAGAAGGGGCGCTTGCTCTTCGACGTGAGGCGAGACCACCGGCACGAGAGGCGTCAGAAGCGGAGAATATCTTCGAGGCTGGGGACGACAAGGGCGTCCAAGAGGAGGAACCGGAACAACTCTCCGATCCGGCCTCCTATCAAGACTCTTACTACGGAGAGGTAGAAAATGTAGAAGACAATGAAGACGTCGAGGTAAGAGACGTCGTTATGGATATCGGAGTCTCGGAGGGCGACTCGAGTGATGAACAAGAACCTACTGACGTGTCGGGGGTCGAAAGTGACACTGTCTGGTCAAAAGTTCAGGTCGAAGCATCACCGCAAGGCCTTAGCCAAGATCTTTTTACTCATTCTACAGCCCCGCTATCTTGCCCGGCTAAGAATATATCAGAGTCATCGGTGGTTGCGCCTTCGAAAACGAAACTGAAACTGACTAAGGACAAATCGAAACTGAAACTGGTTCCTCCAGGATTCGTTTCTCAAAGCCTCTATCCTCCGGATTGTACTAAGGCTCAGAGTGTCATTGACCTTTCGAGGTCACAAAAGGGCGCCAACCCGAAGATCGGCATGCCCAAGAGGGTGTCGAAAGCCGAAAGAGACGGATCGTCGTCATCTAAGGCAACCCTGAGGGGCGTGAACACTGAAGACGGACTTGAGCCGCAGCAGCCCCTCAGTCCGGAGGCATACAAGGATATGCTGGTGAAGCTTCTCGACGAGAAGGAGAAAATGGCTGCGTTGGAACGTGACGCATCAAGCCACCGCCATTTTGGGGCACAAGGCGCCCCAACTAGATCGAAGTTGGAGACGGCCGCAAAGAAGGTCAAACAGACATCGGGGCACCCACCGATAGTATTTGGGTTGCCTCCGACCGCAAGACCCAAGATGTCTAAGCCAGCGCAGAGCGCCGCATCAAGCCACCGCCATTTTGGGGCACAAGGCGCCCCAACTAGATCGAAGTTGGAGACGGCCGCAAAGAAGGTCAAACAGACATCGGGGCACCCACCGATAGTATTTGGGTTGCCTCCGACCGCAAGACCCAAGATGTCTAAGCCAGCGCAGAGCGCCGACCCTGCGAAAACGATGTCCAGCTTTAAGGAACGGTACTCCACTCCTGAAAGCGCTAGTCTTACCCAACCCCCCTCTGAGGGGTCGAAGGGTTTGTACATTGACTCTGCAACCGGAAGACTCACCCTCGTGAAACGGAAGATCTTACCGGAAAAGGGGATGGAATCATATCGAATTCCGCTCAAAAAGAAACAAGACTCTGCTGCCTCGCCAGTACTTTTCGAGCCTGTAAGGCCTTACGAGCAGGCCTTTACGCATTCCCCCGCACGCACAGACGATGGTGGGGGTGATGGACAAAATGATGAACAATTTAATTACCCTGATGCATCTCAAGATGTGGGCGACGACCAAGGCACGTCGGACACACATCACTTCCAAGTGAAGACAGCACCCACGGAGGATACTGCGGCCTTCAACGCCCTTATTGAAAGGGCGGCGTTGAATCACGATGTGGTCATGCATGCAGACCCGATTGAAGAGGACTTCTTGTTTGACACTTTCGCTACATCGGAAAGATCAGTGAAGACACTACCGATGCTCAAGGGTGTCCTCAAGCATGCCACTGACATTTTCAAGGACACAACCAGAGCAAGAGTGGTGAACCCCCGTATTGAGAGGAAATACAGGCCTGCCCCTGTGGACCCTACGTACATAAAGGGTCAACTGCCGTTGGACTCGCTGGTGGTGTCCAATGCCCGGAAGAGGGCGAACTCGCAGACGAGTGGTGATGCTCCTCCCCCCGACAAAGAGTCTAAAGTGCTAGAGGCTTCTGGGAAGCGGGTTGCTGCGCAAGCGGATACTATTTGGAGGATAGCTAATACACAGGCCCTACTGGCCAGATATGACAGGGCACACTATGACACTCTAGAGCAACTATTACAACACTTGCCTGACGAGTATAAGGATGGGGCGGACATGTTGATTCGGGAAGGGAAACTGATTTCAAATGCGTCCATCAAGTGTGCGCTAGATGCAGCAGACACTGCAGCCAGGGCTATCAACACTAGTGTAATGTTGAGGAGACAGGCGTGGTTGAGGATTTCAGGTTTTAAGCCAGAAATACAAACAAGTCTACTGAATCACCCCATAAACCCAGATTCCCTATTTGGGCCTGACGTTGATACCATCCTTGAAAAAATAAAGAAAGATAATGAGACGGCTAAGTCTATAGGGAGCTTTACAGTCTCAGCAGTTCAGGGGTGGTTCCTTTCGTCGCTCAAATAACAGAGGAACCTCGAGGGGGCAAACGTCTCAGCAGACACAGTTCAATAAAGGCGCTACACAGAACACCTTCAAGAACAACAGGGGTGGATACCGTGGTAACAGCACCAAGGGCAGAGGACGCGGTAACAATAACGCCAGGTCCTCAGCAAATAACAAACAGTGACGTCTTGTCACTGCCCCCGGACCACATAACACCGGTCGGGGGGCGACTTCAACAGTTCCTGCCAGTCTGGGAAGGCATTACCACAGACAGGTGGGTGAGAAAACTTATCCAGTTCGGGTATTGTTTAGAACTGACATCCACTCCACCCGACATACCACCAAGACACCATCCTATGTCCGCAGAGCACATACTCTTATTACAGCAGGAGGTGTAAAAGGGGGCCATAGAGCTCGTGCCTTTAGAGGAGCACGGAACAGGGGTGTACTCTCTCTATTTCTTAGTCCCGAAGAAGGACGGGTCTCTCAGACCCATTTTAGACCTGAGACCCCTGAACCTGTACATCCTCTCAGAGCATTTTCATATGCTGACTCTGCAGCAGGTTCTGCCCCTGCTCAGTCAAGGGGATTTTCTGGCAACCTTGGATCTGAAGGATGCATATTTCCATATACCTATACATCAGGCACACAGGAAATACCTCAGGTTCACTATACAGAACAAACACTACCAGTTCAAGGTACTGCCTTTCGGAGTGACCACTGCTCCCCGAGTTTTCACCAAGTGCTTGGCGACGGTGGCGGCACACCTTCGGAGGCAACACATTCAAGTCTACCCCGACCTGGACGACTGGCTTGTGCAAGCAAAGTCGCCCGAACAGTGTGTCGACCACGTGTCACGTACAATTCATCTTCTGCACAGCTTGGGATTTTCTCTAAACTATCCCAAGTCGCCTCTGCAGCTGTGGCGATTACCAGGAAGAAAGGGCTGCCATCCAGTTATGCGAGGATAACGGGGAGGAGACAAACAACTACAACTCCCAGACTGCCTGCGGGAGACTCGTTTGTACTAAGCCCCTCCTTCCCCAGAGAAGGGTGCTTGTCAATTGTTTGTGCAGTGCGAGTCGGAGGATAGGCGGAAGGTGTTCCCCGCCGGATCCCAGCGAGAAGAATTGCAGCATCTAGGAGAGTACTGTTGTACAGCGCCAGAGGGAGAAAACGGAGAACTCCAAACGGACCTTTGTATCAAGTAAGAAGGAGCGCGGGCTCGCCTCCTTCCTTGTTGGAGATTTGAAATACTTGGATTACTGTAGGCGCAGCGCCTAGCAGAGAAGCCACGGAGTTTCGCTTAACGCATCTAGCGTTAGGGAAAACCGTGAGAAATACAGTTTGCATTATTGCGCGCGTGCAGTCATCAACGCGTGCAGTGTACAGGCTGGTAGACTTGAGGAGGACTAAGGATTTAGCGCGGCCGCGCATGTAGAGTCCTGATTAGAGTCCGAGTATTGATTGAGCAGCGATAAAGCCGGATCGGATATCTGTGACAATTTTGAACTGCCTTGTGGGACGTGTAGTCCTAGTTGTGCAACTAACAACGAAAAGAGAGAAGCCTTAGCAGTATTGGCGCTCAGCCTTTTGTTTTGTTTATCTTTAGTTTAATTGCGGAGGAGTCACTCTCCTATGACATTGGGAATATATCCTCTTTGGTGAAGGACACGCGCAAGGGAAAGGGAGAGGCAGTGTTTCCTTTTCTTAAGGCCCTGTATGCAGAAAGTGTGGTGAGTGGAGTCATCATCCCCCTTATTGGCATAGTGAAGTATCGTATACACGTGAGAAGTAATCGTGTGTTTGTTTCGCCTTTAGATACTGGAAAGGTGTCACGGAGCTGTCCCCTAGACCCAGTCCATTCCAAAGAGGGAGAAACGAAGATAGAAAGATCGCATTCCCGTTCTCCTCCAAGGCTTCTTCTCTCCTTTTTTCCCTTCTATGCACAAAGTCAGACAGAGGTATATAGTTTCCCTGTTGGGGGGCGTGTATCGAGGGGAATAGAGGATCTAGCATCTGATATCGTCTCTGCTGGGAAAAGACAGAAGGTTAGTGGCGTAAATGTTCCTTGTGCTACTGCCGATCTTGACAGATTGACAAGCCCAAGTAACAAGACCCAGCCTGGACGATGAATGTGGAAAGTGTACTAAATTCTGTAGTGGAAAGCCTTGCGGCGCTACAACAGGAAGTTACCACGTCTCGTACCGAGAGTCAGGTCCTATATAAGGAACTAGGGGTTCTTAGAAAGGAGATGTCCGAAATGTCCATGAGAGGGGGCAAAGGGGCTTCGTATATCAAACCAGCCACTTTACAACCTCCATCTTCCACCGTGTCTCCTGGGTCACAGGGAGCTGAAGGGGGTGGGTTCACGGTGTCATCTCCCTCCACACCCTCCTCTTCTGATGCAGTTCCCACTGTCCATGTCATACAAAATACCGGGATCCCACTTGCCCCTCCAGAAAGTTTCTATGGGGACCCCCGTAAATTTGAAACGTTCTTAAACCAATGTAGATTGCATTTTTTGTGCAAGCAGGGGGTGTTCCAAGAGGATACAACAAAGACAGCGTTTATGATGTCATACATGGGAGGTAATGCAGCGAGTTGGACAATACCCTTATTGGAAAGAAATGATCCTGTGTTACACGATTTTGATGATTTTTGTTTGGAACTGCGACGTTTGTTCGACAGAAAACTCCATATGTTGTCTCTGGATAGAGAGCTGTTAACCCTACGGCAAGGGTCTCAAGATTTGCTATCATATATAACTTCCTTCAATCGACTTGTGGTCGAAACAGAGTGGCCTACGGCAAAGAGAATATCTATTTTTTATCAAGGGCTCCGAGGGGAGCTAAAGGACGTCCTGGCTCAAGTGGTACAACTTCCCACCTCTTGTGAAGAATTGATCGACTTAACTGTTCAATTGGACCATCGCCTATTGGAACGAAGGGGTGATAGAGGCAGAGGAGACGGTCGCTTCTTCTTACCACGTCTTCGAGGTACTATGGAAGATCATCCTAAGATGCCAGAGGGAGTTGAACCCATGCAAATAGGAGGGCTTCGGGGACCCCTTTCAAAGGAAGAGAAAGACAAACAAAGAAGACTGAAACAGTGTCTATACTGCGGAAAGGGTGGTCATTTTGTGAAAGATTGTCGAGCCAGAAGCGCGTTTCCTGGAAGATCAGCGGCTCCCCCTTCTCAGGCTGTCATACAAACGGGAAGACCGGCGGAAAATTAACATGCCCAAATCAGGAGGAGGTCGCTGCCTTGGGTTGTTCACCATTAAAGATCTCACCTACACTTGCAAATACATTACATCCTGCAGTGGCTCACATGAATTTAAAAGTAACTTTATGGGTCAATACCCGTGACGCTATGGAGATTGATGCTCTGCTAGATTCCGGAGCCACTGGTAACTATATCGACCAAGAATACGCCATGAAGATTGGGATCGTATGCGAGAAAAAGGATAAACCGGAGCTGGTCAAAGCAGTGGATGGAACGGTTTTGTCATCTGGCCCCGTTTCTTACCATACCCAAGCATTGTTGATGCAGACAAATCAAAATCATCAGGAGATGATCCAATTCGACTTGATTGATGCCCCCCAGTTCCGTTTAATATTGGGGATGCCGTGGCTGACTCTTCACGATCCTCAAGTTAGTTGGGCAGCACGTACCATTACCTTGTCCTCTGCGTTTTGTAAGGCCAATTGCAGACAGGACGTGTCTGTTAAGGAAGAACAATCAGCTACGCCTTCAGTCTGTCTGGCTTCTGGATGTTCCATAGGACCATACTGTTGTGCCACCGCTCTTCCTGATGAGTACCAGGAGTTCAGTTCCTTGTTCGACAAACAAAAGGCTACTGATTTGCCTCCACATCGCGTCTACGATTGTAGAATTGACCTTGTTCCTGGTGCTGATATTCCCTGTAGCCGAGTTTATGCTCTCACTGAAAAAGAGTCAGTGTATTTGCGGAATTACCTCGATGACAATTTGGCTACGGGGTTCATTCGTCATTCTACCTCGCCAGCTTCCTCGCCGATGTTTTTTATTCCTAAGAAGGACTGCGAGGAATTGAGACCATGCATCGACTACAGGGCCATTAATCGAATGAAAATCAAGAACCGGTATCCACTACCGCTTATACCTGTACTCTTGGATCAATTGAAAGGGGCTCGATTCTTCACTAAACTCGATCTCAGAGGAGCGTACCATCTTGTTAGAGTAAAGAGTGGAGATGAGTGGAAGACCGCGTTTAGGACAAAATTTGGATTGTTCGAGTACCTTGTGATGCCGTTTGGGCTCTGCAACGCCCCTGCAGCGTTCCAATATTTCATGGATGAAGTACTACGCGGGTGTCTGGAGACATTCTGCATCGTGTACATAGATGATATTTTGATCTATTCATCTACACTTCACGAACATGTGGATCATGTAAAGGTGGTGTTGGGGCGATTACAGCAGAATTCCTTGTATGCCAAGCTAGAAAAATGTCTTTTTCGTGTGAAGGAAGTGGCCTTCCTTGGTTATATCATCTCGGCCCAGGGCTTCCAAATGGATTCCAGTAAAGTGGAGGCTATTCTCGGATGGAGTACACCCAAGAACGTGAAGGCGGTACAAAGTTTCCTTGGTTTCGCCAACTACTACCGCCGGTTCATAAAGGATTTCTCCAAGATCATTCAGCCGATATCCAGTCTACTGAGGAAGAACACTGTGTTTGGATGGACCCTTGAAGCGGAAAGATCATTTCAATATCTCAAGGAACAGTTTACACAGGCTCCTATTCTACGCCACCCTGATTCGCAGTTGCCTTTTGTCTTGGAGACTGATGCCTCCCTGTATGCTATCGGTGGGATATTATCACAACGCCACCCCGAAACAGGCCAGTTGCATCCCGTGGCCTATTTCTCAAGAAAACTTTCTCCTTGCGAAACAAATTATTCTGTCACGGATAAGGAGCTTCTTGCAATCAAGAGGGCATGTGAGGAGTGGCGCCATTATCTGCTGGGAGCAATGCACACTGTTGAAATCTATACCGACCACAGAAACTTGCTATTTTTGAAAACAGCCAAGGCCCTTACTCCCAGGCAGTTGAGGTGGACTCTGTTCTTCTCGGACTTTGATTTTGTTATTAAATATAAACCAGGACCACAAAATGGTAAGGCTGACGCCCTATCTCGAATCAGGGAGACGGCTGAACAGAAAACAGAGAGTGAAGAGGAACCTCCACTTATTCTCCAAGAGTCCAGCCACCCCTCTCCTTTCATCGCCTTGGTGTCAACTCCTGAATTCTTGGATGATGTCCGAGTGGCTCTTGCAGATATGGATATACCGGAATGGGTGAAAGAGGATCCTGAGCATCGCACAGTGAAAGATGATCTTGCCTATCAGGGATTAGCCATCTATGTCCCTACTGAACCCTTGCAACGGAAGGTGTTGCACTGGATCCATGATTCACCTTTAGGTGGCCATTTAGGTATCTACAAAACTATTGCAGGTGTGGAACGTAGCTTTTGGTGGCCAAAATTGAGAGCAACAGTAAGACACTATGTGATGAACTGTGCCGTTTGTATACAGGGGAAGGCAGTGCATGTTAAGCCGGTTGGCCTTCTCAGACCTCTCCCGATTCCTCCGAAGCCTTGGCATACGGTGTCGATGGACTTTATTGTTGAAATGCCACCCTGTGAGGGTAAGACTGTGATCTTAGTGGTCGTAGACCATTTGACAAAAATGGGACATTTCATTCCTCTCAACGGCCTGCCTACTTCTGTTGAATTGGCGCAGGTGTTCTTGCAACACGTCGTCCGTGCCCATGGGATACCTTGTGTGCTCATCACCGATAGAGGCACTCAATTCACCTCTCGCTTCTGGAAGGCCCTCTGTCAGACCATGGATGTTGATGCGCGACTCTCGTCATCTTATCACCCCCAGACGGACGGCAAAACAGAGCGCCTGAATCAGACGTTAGAACAATACCTTCGCTGCTTTGCCTTGCAAAACGATACTGAATGGACTACTTTGATCTGGATGGCTGAATTTGCTTACAACAATGCCATTCATTCCACCTTGGGCTGTTCACCTTTTTTTTGTCTTTTTGGTTTTCACCCTAATGCACTACCCTTTGAGGTTCCTGTTCACTCCCCGGTGCCCAGTATACATGAACACCATGCACATTTGAGAGCAGTACTAGTGGGGGTGCGACATAGCTTAGTGGACGCGCAGTCTTCTCAGAAACGTTATGCTGACAATAGAAGGTCTTCTGCTCCTGCATATGCAGTGGGGGATAGGGTGTGGCTTTCCACAAAAAACTTACATCTGAAAGGAGAGAACAAGTTGAAGCCTAGATATGTGGGGCCTTATTGCATAGAGAAAATCATTAACCCTGTGGCGGTGCGGTTGACCCTCCCTGATACTTGGAGGATTCATCCCGTCTTTCACGTTTCCTTGCTCCAACCCTGTCCCGTGAGTACTAGGCTGTCTGATAAACCCCTTCCAGTGGATGTTGATGGGCATGAAGAGTATGAGGTCCAGTCAATCCTTGACTCCCGTATGGTGCGAGGGCGGATTCAGTACTTGGTCGAGTGGAAAGGGTATGGCCCTGAGGAGCGGTCCTGGGAACCAGTGGGTTATCTCCATTGTCCTGAGTTGGTTGCGCGTTTTCATGACTTGTATCCTGGTAAGCCTGGGCGACCGCCGGGACGGCTGTCCTCGGGAGGGGGTTCTGTGGCGATTACCAGGAAGAAAGGGCTGCCTTCCAGTTATGCGAGGATAACGGGGAGGAGACAAACAACTACAACTCCCAGACTGCCTTGGGGGAGACTCGTTTGTACTAAGCCCCTCCTTCCCCAGAGAAGGTTGCTTGTCAATTGTTTGTGCAGTGCGAGTCGGAGGATAGGCGGAAGGTGTTCCCCGCCGGATCCCAGCGAGAAGAATTGCAGCATCTAGGAGAGTACTGTTGTACAGCGCCAGAGGGAGAAAACGGAGAACTCCAAACGGACCTTTGTATCAAGTAAGAAGGAGCGCGGGCTCGCCTCCTTCCTTGTTGGAGATTTGAAATACTTGGATTACTGTAGGCGCAGCGCCTAGCAGAGTAGCCACGGAGTTTCGCTTAACGCATCTAGCGTTAGGGAAAACCGTGAGAAATACAGTTTGCATTATTGCGCGCGTGCAGTCATCAACGCGTGCAGTGTACAGGCTGGTAGACTTGAGGAGGACTAAGGATTTAGCGCGGCCGCGCATGTAGAGTCCTGATTAGAGTCCGAGTATTGATTGAGCAGCGATAAAGCCGGATCGGATATCTGTGACAATTTTGAACTGCCTTGTGGGACGTGTAGTCCTAGTTGTGCAACTAACAACGAAAAGAGAGAAGCCTTAGCAGTATTGGCGCTCAGCCTTTTGTTTTGTTTATCTTTAGTTTAATTGCGGAGGAGTCACTCTCCTATGACATTGGGAATATATCCTCTTTGGTGAAGGACACGCGCAAGGGAAAGGGAGAGGCAGTGTTTCCTTTTCTTAAGGCCCTGTATGCAGAAAGTGTGGTGAGTGGAGTCATCATCCCCCTTATTGGCATAGTGAAGTATCGTATACACGTGAGAAGTAATCGTGTGTTTGTTTCGCCTTTAGATACTGGAAAGGTGTCACGGAGCTGTCCCCTAGACCCAGTCCATTCCAAAGAGGGAGAAACGAAGATAGAAAGATCGCATTCCCGTTCTCCTCCAAGGCTTCTTCTCTCCTTTTTTCCCTTCTATGCACGAAGCCAGACAGAGGTATATAGTTTCCCTGTTGGGGGGCGTGTATCGAGGGGAATAGAGGATCTAGCATCTGATATCGTCTCTGCTGGGAAAAGACAGAAGGTTAGTGGTGTAAATGTTCCTTGTGCTACTGCCGATCTTGACAGCAGCCCGCTCAAGTGCAACAGTACTTGGGAACGACACTGGACACTGACAGCGTCAGCCCAGCCAACTCAGGTGCGGATCAACAGCATGCAAATGCTGATTCGCAGATTCAGACCTCAGCACTCACTTCAAGCGCGGGTGTTTTTGCAGTTGATAGGCATGATGGCCTCCTGCATATTCATAGTCCCACACGCGAGACTGCACATGCGTCCGATCCAAGAGTGTCTAGCACGGCAGTGGAACCAGGCTCAAGGACATTTGAAAGACCTAGTGTTGGTGACCGGTCGTGCATACAACTCTCTGCATTGGTGGAGCCCACACAACCATTGCAAGGGACGACCATTCCAGGAGCCTGTACCACAAATAGTGCTCACGACGGACGCATCCCTCCTGGGATGGGGGGCGTATCTCCTTCATTACACAGTGCAGGGACTATGGTCGGACCAACAGAAGAAGATGCATATCAACCTGTTGGAACTGATGGCGATCTTCATGGCGATGAAGGCTTTCAAGATGCATCTGTGCAACAAGGTCGTGTTGATCCGGACGGACAACATGACGGCAATGTATTACATTCAGAATCAGGGAGGCACTCACTCTCCACAGTTGTCTCACCTGGCTCAGAGCATGTGGAAGTGGGCCATTCAGAGGAACATTTTCCTCATGGCGGAGAACCTCCCGGGACAGGACAACCAGATGACGGATCTGCTCAGCAGGCACAGCCATCAGGTGCACGAGTGGGAGATTCATCCCTCGGTACTGCAGCCGTTCTTCCAGCAGTGGGGCCAACCAGAGATAGACCTGTTCGCCACAAACGAGAACGCAAAATGCCCAAGCTTCGCCGCCAGGTTCCCACACCCACGGTCTCAGGGCAATGCGATATGGATGAACTGGTCAGGCAGATTTGCGTACGCTTTTCCGTCAGCTCCTCTCATACCTCTGGTGGCGCAGAAACTGAGACAACACTCGATGACCCTCATCCTGGTTGCTCCAACGTGGGTGAGGCAAGCATGGTACACCACGTTCCTAGAACTTTCCGTGGTGCCTCATCAAAGACTGCGTCTTACACCCAGTCTTCTCACCCAGAGCCATGGCGAGGTTCAGCACCCAGATCCGCAACAGTTAAACCTTGCAATATGGCTCCTGAAGTCATAGAATTTGGGTATCTGAATCTGCCCCCTGATTGTATGGACATCATTAAGGAGGCGAGGAGGCCTACGACTCGAGCATGCTATGCCGCCAAATGAAAACGTTTTGTCATTTATTGTTCCAACCATGACATTAACCCGGTAGATGCATCCACGCAGAACATCATTTGTTACCTGTTACACTTGTACAGATGCAATCTGGCGTACAGCTCCATCCGTATACATTTGGTGGAAATAGCGGCTTACTTGCAGAACAGACAACACCTGTCACTGTTCAGAGTTCCTGCCATAAAGGCTTTCATGGAAGGACTCAAAAGAGTCATTCCTCCCAGAAGACCACCTTCTCCAGTCTGGAACCTTAACTTAGTTCTGACCAGACTAATGGGACCTCCTTTCGAGCCCCTCCACTCTTGTGAGATTCAGTTCTTAACGTGGAAGGTGGCTTTCTTAATAGCGATTACGTCACTAAGACGGGTTAGCGAGCTGCAAGTCCTAACCGTTCAGGAACCTTTTATTCAAGTTCATGCGAATAGGGTAGTTCTACGCACCAACCCTAAATTCATGCCCAAGGTAGTCTCTCAGTTCCATATCAATCAGACCATAGAGCTACCGGTTTTCTTCCCTAATCCAGACTCAGTTGCAGAATGATCACTGCACATGCTAGACGTGAAAAGAGCTCTCCTGTATTACATAGACAGGACAAAGGATTTTAGGAAGACTAAACAACTCTTTGTAGCTTTCTCACCACAGCGCAAAGGCAAACCCATTTCCAAGGCAGGAATAGCCAGATGGATTGTGAAGTGCATTCAGATTTGTTATCAGAAAGCTAAACGCACACTGACAGTCCCCCCGAGAGCGCATTCAACACGCAAGCTAGGGGCATCCATGGCTTTCCTGGGGAACATTCCATTAGAGGACAAATGCAGAGCAGCCACATGGAATAACATACATACATTTACAAAACACTACTGTGTAGATGTGCATTCCAAGCAGCAAGCTTCTGTAGGACAGGCTGTTCTGAAGTCTCTTTTACAGGCTGCTGCAGCTGGCTCGGGCAACCACCGCAAGGGGAGAAACTGCTATCCATTCTATGCACAAGATATGAATTTAGCGGCCCACATGCCTCGAACGGAATATGCTACTTACCAGTATGCATCTGTTCTTGGCATGTAGGGCCGCTAACATTCATATCGCCCTCCCATCCTCCCCGGTGCCTGTCGCAGCTGTAGCAGTCAGAATTATTTGCAAGCATGGGCATCAATTATGATATTTAAAACTCCATCCCTGCCACAATGGCGAAAAACAATCTGAGGATGGAGAGGATGCCCATGCGCACTGTAGTCCAGGGGAGGAGCCACCTATCTCGTGATACTCAAAAGACTCTTCCAGGACAACAAGGTGCAATCATCCGGACCCAACACTAGGCGGCGGTCTATGCACAAGATATGAATGTTAGCGGCCCTACATGCCAAGAACAGATGCATACTGGTAAGTAGCATATTCCATTACCAGTTTGACGCAATTGACTGGGGAGTTGCCACTTCTGCCTGTTAAACCGCATGCCATTCATTATTTCACAATGTTTTGGGGCTTTTATTTACCACTTGATTTAAGCAGGTGGTAGATATATGCATGTGGTTGGTTGGGGGGCGATGGGTGAAGCAGGGGAGGGAAGGGTAAAGAAATGTCTAACAAAGGGAAGAATTGTGTGTTTCCCCCAGTTAGTAAAAAAACAGCATAAGTCTTGGCTGCTTCTGCTGCACCCACAGTCTTGTGGGTCTTTTCAGTCTAATTTTCCTGTCTGGACAAAAATGGTGTCCTGTTTTTCTGCACCCGTTACATCCAGGTGCAGCAAAACCTAACAAAGGATAATCAGGTGGAATAAAATGACCACATGAAAGTACGCCTTAATTTCATTGCCCTCGATTCATACTCTGGACCATAGTTGAGGGATATGTCTAGGCATAATCCTCGCAATATACAATAGATTTGTGTGCGGCAGAGGCCAAACTCAAAAGTCAGGATACTAGATACAAGTAGGTGGTAACTCAGGGCAGGGGAAAAATGCCTGTTGTCCATGGAGGGGAAATTCCCGTCCCAGAAATCCAGATTAAAAATTAATTAATAGTATCCTTTTTAGGTCTCGCTATTCGATGCGCACGCATCGAGCTTGCGAGGATATAGGGCCTTAACCAGAGTTTAACCAAAAAGCTAATTTGATACAGTGCACGTGGCTTTCAGGCGTGGCCTAAAGCACGTGCACAGCATCAAATCGGCTTTTTGTGTAAACATCTGTTACTTAGCTCCGCCAGCAGCTCTTCCCGCTCCGCCCCTTGCTCTCCGCCCCCTTTCTCCCCAGCCGCCAGCACCTCCCCTCATCCGTTCCCCAGCAGCATCTGTTCCCCAGCCTGCCGAGAGCAGCTCTTCCCGCTCCGCCCTCTCCCCACTCTCTCTCCCCTCACGACGCTCCTCCCGCTCCGCTCCGCCCCCCCACTCTCTCTCCCAGCACACCTCCCCCTCTAGCATACAGCACGGAATTCAGGCATCAGCTGGACATGTGGAAAATTTCCCAGATTCTTATAGCGCAACTTGTAGAGATTGCATAAACTGCTCGACACTATTTTGTTCTGTGATGTTGAGATCACTCACACTGACACATAGATCTTGGTCTACTCTTAGTCGATCAGCCTATAATCCACTTTACAGCAACACATCGCCCATAACAAGGATGCTCTGCCAGCAGCTCTTCCCCCTCCCGACTCTCTCTCCCAGCACACCACCCCCCGCTCCGCCCCTTGCTCTCCGCCCCCTGCCTCCCCAGCCGCCAGCACTCCACACTGTCACAGCCTGCCGAGAGCAGCTCTTCCCGCTCCGCACTCTCCCCACTCTCTCTCCCCTCACAACGCTCTTCCCGCTCCGCCCCCTCCCCACTCTCTCTCCCAGCACACCTCCCCCTCCAGCATACAGCACGGAATTCAGGCATCAGCTGGACATGCGGAAAATTTCCCAGATTCTTATAGCGCAACTTGTAGAGATTGCATAAACTGCTCGGTAAAGAAAGAAAGTTACACACTATTTTGTTCTGTGATGTTGAGATCACTCACACTGACACATATTTATTTATTATTTATTTATGGGCTTATTACGCGCCGGCATCACACCCGAAGGTGTATCTCCGCGCGGTGCTGTAAGGTGGGCAGGTAGAAGAACTCCTCCTAGAATAGTACAGTCTTTAGGCGTTTCCTGAAAGCTGAGTGACTCTGACATTCTCTAAGGGAGAGGGGGAGGTTGTTCCATAGACGAGGACCCATGATGGAGAGGGCACGGCCTCCCTGTCTGGTCTTATAATGTCTAGGAACCTGAAGCAACTGTTGGTTGGAGGACCTGAGGGTGCGGGAAGGACGGTGATAAACAAATTTGTCTGCCAAGTCATGTGGTCCCAGATTGTGTAAACTTTTGTGTATCACACAGCTGATCTTGAATTCTACCCGTTTCCGGATAGGGAGCCAATGAAGGGCCTTAAGGAGGGGGAGGGACGGTGTTCTGGGGGGGGGGTGTTGGTCACCAGCCGTGCTGCGGTGTTCTGCACCACCTGTAGTTTATTGAGCACTCCCTCATTGGCAGCTAGGAGTAAGCCATTACAATAGTCCAGGCGACTCAAAACGAGGGCCTGGACCAGGGTCTTCCGGGTATCGTCGGGTAGAAGGGGGAACACCTTCCGAAGGAGGCCAATAATGTGGAAGCAGGACCCTGCAGTGGTGCTGGCATGGTGAGAAAGGGTGAGGTCCTGGTCTAGACGAACCCCCAGGTTCTTTACTACCTGTTTGGGGGGCGGGGCCTGTCCCAAGCTAGAAGGCCACCAATCTGGGGTCCAGAGGATTCTCGCCTCCCCGAATAACATGACCTCAGACTTTCCCACGTTGCATTGTAGAAAGTTCTTGGCCATCCAGCTGGCGATTGCAGTCATGCCGTTAGAGAAAGCTTGTCTAATCTCAGGAGTAAAGGTCTTAAAAGTAAACAGCAGCTGCGTGTCGTCAGCGTAGGAGATAGGCATAAACCCAAAGGACCTTGTCATGTTGGCCAGAGAGGAGACATATACGTTAAACAACGTAGGGCTAAGACATGAGCCCTGCGGGACTCCTCTGATGATGTTAGCCGAGGTGGATCTAAAGGAGCCCATGTTCACCTTCTGAGTCCGCTCTGAGAGAAAGCTGGTAAACCATGCCAGGGCAGATTTGTCGATGCCTATCTCCTTTAATCTGGTAAGGAGAATGGCGTGGGATATGGTGTCGAATGCTGCGGACAAGTCCAGCAGCACCAACACCACAGACAGCCCTCCGTCCAGGGAGATGCGTATGGCATCCGTAACGGAGAGGAGGGCGGTCTCAGTACTATGCCTAGGCCTGAACCCGGACTGAGAATGGTCTAAGCTGCCAGTCTGCTCAATGAAGGTTGAGAGATGGTGATTGACGTGCTTCTCCGTCAGTTTTCCGATGAATGGCAGAAGGGAGATAGGCCTCAGGTTGGTCATGTCTGACCAAGGGATGGCGGTATTCTTCCTGATAGGCTTGACTATGGCCTCCTTCCACACCCGGGGGACCAGTCCCTCAGACAGGGAGCGATTGATCACCGTCCGAATGCAGGGGCTAAGGACACTCCCAATGAGGTGCATGACACGGGCAGGTACGAGGTCTACCGGGCTGCCTGACTTAATGGTCCCAATCAGAGAGTTGACCTGATCTAAGGTGATCTCAGGAATGAATGATAGTGAGGCTGGAGCAACACAGGCTTTTCCAGGCTGAGAACTGGAAAAGGGGGCATTTTCATCCACGGATGTGCTTGATTGGGAGATTTTTTGGTAAATGGCATCAATTTTATCCGAGAAGAAACCGGCCGTGTCATCGCACAGTTTTTGTGTTAGCACTTCTGCACTGTCGCAAGCGACAGGCTTGGTAAATGTGCAGAGCACCTGGTACAACATTTTGGGGTCGTTGCCGGCCCCAGAGAGTTGGGAGATAATATGGGACTTACGGGCAGCTCTAATGTTTTTATGATAGAGTCTCATTGCTGAGCTATACCTATCTCTATCAACAGTGCTGCGCGAGAGTCTCCAGGACATAGACCTTGGTCTACTCTTAGTCGATCAGCCTATAATCCACTTTACGAATCAGAAAAGGGGGTGGTGATGAATAGAGTGTCTGAATTAAGCAGACCACTCTTACCCAGTCCAAAGATCAGGGCTTGATCCATCACCGTTATTTAGCTCACTGCACCATCCCAGCTCAGAACCTGGCTATATGCAAATTAGTCTGTCCCTGGCCCAGTGCATCATGGGAACAGGGCAGACCAAACTACCAAACCAATTCTTCACCAGAAAGGAGACAAGCTTCCAGGGACCAGTTTCTGGCATTTCAGCCGTCGTCGGCCCGGCTTGCTTGAATCCTGATGGTGCAGTGAGCAAGGGACTCATGTCTGAGTATACCCTGCCACACCTATAGTGGCCAAAAACGATTCAGAAAAGGGGGTGGTGATGAACAGAGTGTCTGAATTAAGCAGACCACTCTTACCCAGTCCAAAGATCAGGGCTTGATCCATCACCGTTATTTAGCTCACTGCACCATCCCAGCTCAGAACCTGGCTATATGCAAATTAGTCTGTCCCTGGCCCAGTGCATCATGGGAACAGGGCAGACCAAACTACCAAGCCAATTCTTCACCAGAAAGGAGACAAGCTTCCGGGGACCAGTTTCTGGCATTTCAGCCGCTGTCGGCCCGGCTTGCTTGAATCCTGATGGTGCAGTGAGCAAGGGACTCATGTCTGAGTATACCCTGCCACACCTATAGTGGCCAAAAACGATTCAGAAAAGGGGGTGATGATGAACAGAGTGTCTGAATCAAGCAGACCACTCTTACCCAGTCCAAAGATCAGGGCTTGATCCATCACCGTTATTTAGCTCACTGCACCATCCCAGCTTAGAACCTGGCTATATGCAAATTAGTCTGTCCCTGGCCCAGTGCATCATGGGAACAGGGCAGACCAAACTACCAAGCCAATTCTTCACCAGAAAGGAGACAAGCTTCCGGGGACCAGTTTCTGGCATGTCAGCCGTCGTTGGCCCGGCTTGCTTGAATCCTGATGGTGCAGTGAGCAAGGGACTCATGTCTGAGTATACCCTGCCACACCTATAGTGGCCAAAAACGATTCAGAAAAGGGGGTGGTGATGAACAGAGTGTCTGAATTAAGCAGACCACTCTTACCCAGTCCAAAGATCAGGGCTTGATCCATCACCGTTATTTAGCTCACTGCACCATCCCAGCTCAGAACCTGGCTATATGCAAATTAGTCTGTCCCTGGCCCAGTGCATCATGGGAACAGGGCAGACCAAACTACCAAGCCAATTCTTCACCAGAAAGGAGACAAGCTTCCGGGGACCAGTTTCTGGCATTTCAGCCGTCGTCGGCCCGGCTTGCTTCAATCCCGATGGTGCAGTGAGCAAGGGACTCATGTCTGAGTATACCCTGCCACACCTATAGTGGCCAAAAACGATTCAGAAAAGGGGGTGGTGATGAACAGAGTGTCTGAATTAAGCAGACCACTCTTACCCAGTCCAAAGATCAGGGCTTGATCCATCACCGTTATTTAGCTCACTGCACCATCCCAGCTCAGAACCTGGCTATATGCAAATTAGTCTGTCCCTGGCCCAGTGCATCATGGGAACAGGGCAGACCAAACTACCAAGCCAATTCTTCACCAGAAAGGAGACAAGCTTCCGGGTACCAGTTTCTGGCATTTCAGCCGTCGTCGGCCCGGCTTGCTTGAATCCTGATGGTGCAGTGAGCAAGGGAATCATGTCTGAGTATACCCTACCACACCTATAGTGGCCAAAAACGATTCAGAAAAGGGGGTGGTGATGAACAGAGTGTCTGAATTAAGCAGACCACTCTTACCCAGTCCAAAGATCAGGGCTTGATCCATCACCGTTATTTAGCTCACTGCACCATCCCAGCTCAGAACCTGGCTATATGCAAATTAGTCTGTCCCTGGCCCAGTGCATCATGGGAACAGGGCAGACCAAACTACCAAGCCAATTCTTCACCAGAAAGGAGACAAGCTTCCGGGGACCAGTTTCTGGCATTTCAGCCGTCGTTTGCCCGGCTTGCTTGAATCCTGATGGTGCAGTGAGCAAGGGACTCATGTCTGAGTATACCCTGCCACACCTGTAGTGGCCAAAAACGATTCAGAAAAGGGGGTGGTGATGAACAGAGTGTCTGAATTAAGCAGACCACTCTTACCCTGTCCAAAGATCAGGGCTTGATCCATCACCGTTATTTAGCTCGCTGCACCATCCCAGCTCAGAACCTGGCTATATGCAAATTAGTCTGTCCCTGGCTTAGTGCATCATGGGAACAGGGCAGACCAAACTACCAAGCCAATTCTTCACCAGAAAGGAGACAAGCTTCCGGGGACCAGTTTCTGGCATTTCAGCCGTCGTCGGCCCAGCTTGCTTGAATCCTGATGGTGCAGTGAGCAAGGGACTCATGTCTGAGTATACCCTGCCACACCTATAGTGGCCAAAAACGTTTCAGAAAAGGGGGTGGTGATGAACAGAGTGTCTGAATTAAGCAGACCACTCTTACCCAGTCCAAAGATCAGGGCTTGATCCATCACCGTTATTTAGCTCACTGCACCATCCCAGCTCAGAACCTGGCTATATGCAAATTAGTCTGTCCCTGGCCCAGTGCATCATGGGAACAGGGCAGACCAAACTACCAAGCCAATTCTTCACCAGAAAGGAGACAAGCTTCCGGGGGCCAGTTTCTGGCATTTCAGCCGTCGTCGGCCCGGCTTGCTTGAATCCTGATGGTGCAGTGAGCAAGGGACTCATGTCTGAGTATACCCTGCCACACCTATAGTGGCCAAAAACGATTCAGAAAAGGGGGTGGTGATGAACAGAGTGTCTGAATTAAGCAGACCACTCTTACCCAGTCCAAAGATCAGGGCTTGATCCATCACCGTTATTTATCTCACTGCACCATCCCAGCTCAGAACCTGGCTAAATGCAAATTAGTCTGTCCCCGGCCCAGTGCATCATGGGAACAGGGCAGACCAAACTACCAAGCCAATTCTTCACCAGAAAGGAGACAAGCTTCCGGGGACCAGTTTCTGGCATTTCAGCCGTCGTCGGCCCGGCTTGCTTGAATCCTGATGGTGCAGTGAGCAAGGGACTCATGTCTGAGCATACCCTGCCACACCTATAGTGGCCAAAAACGATTCAGAAAAGGGGGTGGTGATGAACAGAGTGTCTGAATTAAGCAGACCACTCTTACCCAGTCCAAAGATCAGGGCTTGATCCATCACCGTTATTTAGCTCACTGCACCATCCCAGCTCAGAACCTGGCTATATGCAAATTAGTCTGTCCCTGGCCCAGTGCATCATGGGAACAGGGCAGACCAAACTACCAAGCCAATTCTTCACCAGAAAGGAGACAAGCTTCCGGGGACCAGTTTCTGGCATTTCAGCTGTCGTCGGCCCGGCTTGCTTGAATCCTGATGGTGCAGTGAGCAAGGGACTCATGTCTGAGTATAACCTGCCACACCTATAGTGGCCAAAAACGATTCAGAAAAGGGGGTGGTGATGAACAGAGAGTCTGAATTAAGCAGACCACTTTTACCCAGTCCAAAGATCAGGGCTTGATCCATCACCGTTATTTAGCTCACTGCACCATCCCAGCTCCGAACCTGGCTATATGCAAATTAGTCTGTCTCTGGCCCAGTGCATCATGGGAACAGGGCAGACCAAACTACCAAGCCAATTCTTCACCAGAAAGGAGACAAGCTTCCGGGGACCAGTTTCTGGCATTTCAGCCGTCGTCGGCCCGGCTTGCTTGAATCCTGATGGTGCAGTGAGCAAGGGACTCGTGTCTGAGTATACCCTGCCACACCTATAGTGGCCAAAAACGATTCAGAAAAGGGGGTGGTGATGAACAGAGTGTCTGAATTAAGCAGACCACTCTTACCCAGTCCAAATATCAGGGCTTGATCCAACACCGTTATTTAGCTCACTGCACCATCCCAGCTCAGAACCTGGCTATATGCAAATTAGTCTGTCCCTGGCCCTGTGCATCATGGGAACAGGGCAGACCAAACTACCAAGCCAATTCTTCACAAGAAAGGAGACAAGCTTCCGGGGACCAGTTTCTGGCATTTCCCCGGAAGCTTGTTTCCTTCCCAGTGAAAGAATTGGCTTGGTAGTTTGGTTTGCCCTGTTCCCATCATGCACTGGGACAGGAACAGACTAATTTGCATATAGCCAGGTTCTGAGCTGGGATGGTGCAGTGAGCTAAAAAACGGTGTTCGATCTAGCCCTGATCTCTTGACTGGGTGAGAGTATTCTGCTTAATTCAGAGACTCTGTCCATCACCACCCCTTGTTGTTTAATTATTTTGTCCACCATAAGCGTGGAAGGGTATACTCAGATGTGAGTCCCTTGCTCATTGCACCATCAGGATTCAAGCAAGCCGGGCCGAAGACAGCTGTAATGCCAGAAACCGGTCCCCAGAAGCTTGTTTCCTTCCCAGTGAAAGAATTGGCTTGGTAGTTTGGTTTGCCCTGTTCCCATCATGCACTGGGACAGGAACAGACTAATTTGCATATAGCCAGGTTCTGAGCTGGGATGGTGCAGTGAGCTAAAAAACGGTGTTGGATCTAGCCCTGATCTCTTGACTGGGTGAGAGTATTCTGCTTAATTCAGAGACTCTGTCCATCACCACCCCTTGTTGTTTTATTATTTTGTCCACCATAAGCGTGGAAGGGTATCCTCAGATGTGAGTCCCTTGCTCATTGCACCATCAGGATTCAAGCAAGCCGGGCCGAAGACGGCTGTAATGCCAGAAACCGGTCCCCGGAAGCTTGTTTCCTTCCCAGTGAAAGAATTGGCTTGGTAGTTTGGTTTGCCCTGTTCCCATCATGCACTGGGACAGGAACAGACTAATTTGCATATAGCCAGGTTCTGAACTGGGATGGTGCAGTGAGCTAAAAAACGGTGTTGGATCTAGCCCCGATCTCTTGACTGGGTGAGAGTATTCTGCTTAATTCAGAGACTCTGTCCATCACCACCCCTTGTTGTTTAATTATTTTGTCCACCATAAGCGTGGAAGGGTATACTCAGATGTGAGTCCCTTGCTCATTGCACCATCAGGATTCAAGCAAGCCGGGCCGAAGACGGCTGTAATGCCAGAAACCGGTCCCCGGAAGCTTGTTTTCTTCCCAGTGAAAGAATTGGCTTGGTAGTTTGGTTTGCCCTGTTCCCATCATGCACTGGCACTGGAACAGACTAATTTGCATATAGCCAGGTTCTGAGCTGGGATGTTGCAGTGAGCTAAAAAACGGTGTTGGATCTAGCCCTGATCTCTTGACTGGGTGAGAGTATTCTGCTTAATTCAGAGACTCTGTCCATCACCACTCCTTGTTGTTTAATTATTTTGTCCACCATAAGCGTGGAAGGGTATACTCAGATGTGAGTCCCTTGCTCATTGCACCATCAGGATTCAAGCAAGCCGGGCCGAAGACGGCTGTAATGCCAAAAACCGGTCCCCGGAAGCTTGTTTCCTTCCCAGTGAAAGAATTGGCTTGGTAGTTTGGTTTGCCCTGTTCCCATCATGCACTGGGACAGGAACAGACTAATTTGCATATAGCCAGGTTCTGAGCTGGGATGGTGCAGTGAGCTAAAAAACGGTGTTGGATCTAGCCATGATCTCTTGACTAGGTGAGAGTATTCTGCTTAATTCAGATACTCTGTCCATCACCACCCCTTGTTGTTTAATTATTTTGTCCACCATAAGCGGGGAAGGGTATACTCAGATGTGAGTCCCTTGCTCATTGCACCATCAGGATTCAAGCAAGCCGGGCCGAAGACGGCTGTAATGCCAGAAACCGGTCCCCGGAAGCTTGTTTCCTTCCCAGTGAAAGAATTGGCTTGGTAGTTTGGTTTGCCCTGTTCCCATCATGCACTGGGACAGGAACAGACTAATTTGCATATAGCCAGGTTCTGAGCTGGGATGGTGCAGTGAGCTAAAAAACGGTGTTGGATCTAGCCCTGATCTCTTGACTGGGTGAGAGTATTCTGCTTAATTCAGAGACTCTGTCCATCACCACCCCTTGTTGTTTAATTATAATCCACTTTACAGCAACACATCGCCCATAACAAGGTTGCTCTGCCAGCAGCTCTTCCCGCTCCGCCACTTGCTCTCCTCCACCTGCCTCCCCAGCCGCCAGTACCTCCCCTCATCCGTTCCCCAGCAGCATCTGTTCCCCGGCCTGCCGAGAGCAGCTCTTCCCGCTCCGCCCTCTCCCCACTCTCTCTTCCCGCCCACTCCCTTTCCCTCACTTCCCTCTCACTCTCTCCTCACTCCTCTCTCCTCTCTCACCCTCTCCCTCCCTCTCTCCTCTCTCCTCTCCCCCTCTTTCTCCTCTCTCCCTCCCTTTACCTTCCCTCCGCACTAATTTTTCTCCTTCTCCCCATCTCCCCCTCTGCCTGCTCTCCTCTCTCCCTCCCTCCCCCCTCTGTCCTTCGCTCTCGTCCTCCCCCTCTCTTCTAAACCCTCCCTCACTCCCTCTACCCTCTCTCCCTTTCCCTCTCTCCCTTTCCCACTCTCCCATTACCTCACTTCCCTTTCCCTCTCTCTCTTTCCCTCTCTTACCTCTCCTCACTCCTCACTCCCCATCTCTGTCTCTCTCTCCTCTCTCCCCCCCTCTCTCTCCCCTCCGTCCTTCGCTCTCACCCCCCCCCCCCCCTCTATTTGCTAAAATAATCACAAATCTAAAAACAAAATTAATACTTTTATTTAGAAGGGAAAAAAACTTTACAAAAAAAAAAAACCTTTTCCACACCAAAAACTCGAAACTATCCTATGGCGAGACCTATTGCATTTCCAATGCTTGTTTAAATATCTGTTTGGTGCCAGTGCATATGACTTTAATTTCTGCCTTTGGGATTCAATGTTACAAGTCCATAGGGTGCATATATCCTTTGTGAGCTTAATAAAATGTTGAAAATTCTATAATTCCTCACTCCTACATCCAAGTACTCTCAGGCTACCATTCTACACTCTGCTCTGTCTGAAAAACAGCTCAACATTGTCAAAATTCTGCAACTCTGCATTGATTTGGCTTGTAAATTATATTTTTGGGAAATTTCCTTGTATTAACTATTTAATTTTAATACTATAGGTGATTGAAATTACTGACGAAGAAAGCAAGATTTAGCACCAGGCACCATGAAGTCAGTGCCATAGGAAGGATTATTTTGAAAAACTGAAGGACATCCAGCCTTCTACGTTTAAACAATTTCCAAAATCTCGATGTGGCGAGGAAGTGGGAGCTGAGGAAAGTACTATACTGTAAGTGAAGTCTCTAATTTAGTATTTCATTAACCAAGAGCAAAGCCATATCTGTGCACAGAATAACGTTCATCTAAAACATCATGTAATTCCAGAGAGGAAGCACACACTGCATAAAAGAAAGTTATAACAAAAGGTATCTTCTGCATACCATCAAGGAAAAAAGACGCTGAGAGAAGACTCCGAAGCTGACACTTTAACAACCGAAAGATTGGAAAATCACCTTTGTTCAACAACCGTTTTTAACCAGTTACACAAGTTTGAGACTATCTGCCTATGGTAGAAAACCACGACCCACTCTGCTCACTATTGCGAAAACCTTAAAAATTCACCACCTTATTGTGTTCATAACCATCTCAGATTGTTTCCTTTTTATTGTGTACTGTTCTGTAATTCTATGTAAATTGCCTCAACATTAGCTGCTGTGCGTGAGGAGTATGTAAAACTGTTCAAGATAAGAATGGATTAAATGAGCACAGTTGCGCTATAGGTAATGTAAATAAATCCTCGTCTTCAGAACTACAAATCTTAACCTTACACCAAACAAAGAAAGGGTAAGAGGAACTGATGTTCTGCAACTGGTGATCCACAATAGTACTGTGCATTTCAAACACCATCAGTTACTGCCATTATGTCAGTGCAAAAAGGTAATTATCAGTTTAATTATTAAATATCAGACTAACACCTTATCACTGCATTGTTAAGAACCTATACAAATAGATTTGAGAAAGTCTCCAGTCACAAAAGAAGTTGGTGCCGGATAGGCTATAACCTAAAGACTATTATCGGCTAGAAACATTTCGACAGGTGTTACAGGGCTGCTTCGAGACATATTTTGCTCAATTCAAGTGTTAAGAAGATTACACACAATTTCTTTTAGAGATAAATGCTGAACATTATCTAAACAAGCCTGACTCTAAAATCGGGTTAACTCTTACTGTGGCATGTAAGCAAGAGAAAACTAATCGTAGAGATATTAACTCTAGGAATACACCTTATAAAAACACAGACTGTGAGAACAAATTCATTGTTAAAAACCGCCTCAATCAAGGCAAAATAACCTAAGTTGGGGAAAAAAGTTACATGTGCCAAAAAAGATACAGCCATAAATCTTATCTCACAGAATTTGACAGAATGAACACTGGGGGAAACCACACTCAGTGCAAAGTATGCCAAAAAAGTTTCAAGCGTAAATCTTATCTCACTGAGCATATGAGAATCCACACTGGGGAAAACCACTCTCCGTGCAAAGTATGCCAAAAAAGCTTCAGGCGTAAATCTTATCTCACTGAGCATATGAGAATCCACACTGGGGAAAAACCTTATCAGTGCTCTGAATGCCAGAAAAGTTTTAGTTTCAAAGCGACTCTAGATGAACATGCATTAACCCACTCTGTGGAAAAACCTTACCAGTGCGCTGAATGCCAAAAAAGTTTCTGCCGTAAATCTAAACTTACTAAACATATGAGATTCCACTCTGGCGAAAAACCTTACCAGTGCGCTGAATGCCAAAAAAGTTTCTGCCGTAAATCTAAACTTACTAAACATATGAGATTCCACTCTGGCGAAAAACCTTACCAGTATTCTGAATGCCAGAAAAGGTTTTGTAACAAACCAAGCCTTTCTCAACATGCATTAACCCACTCTGTGGAAAAACCTTATCAGTGCGCTGAATGCCAGAAATGTTTCAGGCGTAAATCTCATCTCACTGAACATGTGAGAATCCACACTGGGGAAAAGCCTTATCAGTGCTCTGAATGCCAGAAATGTTTCAGTGAAAAAATCCGTCTCACTCGGCATATAAGAATCCATACTGGGGAAAACCCTTATCAGTGCTCTGAATGCCCAAAACATTTCAACCAAAAATCACTTCTAACTGCACATTTGAGATTCCACACTGGCGAAAAACTTCACCAGTGCTCTGAATGCCCAAAACATTTCAACCGTAAATCACATCTAACTGCACATTTGAGATTCCACACTGGGGAAAAACCTTATCAGTGCTCTCATTGCCAGAAAAGGTTTTGTTACAAACAAAGCCTTTCTCGACATGCAATAACCCACTCTGTGGAACAACCATTTCAGTGCTCTGAATGCCAGAAATGTTTCAGTGACAAAGGAGGACTCACTCTACATACAAGGACCCACACTGGGGAAAAACCTTATCAGTGCCCTGAATGCCAGAAATGTTTCAGGCGTAAATCTCATCTCACTGAACATGTGAGAATCCACACTGGGGAAAAACCTTATCAGTGCCCTGAATGCCAGAAATGTTTCAGTGACAAACGCTTTCTCACTGTGCATATAAAAACCCACACAGGGGGACATCCTTATCAGTGCTCTGAATGTCAGAAATGTTTCCTAAACAAAATCAGTCTCACTCAGCATATAAGAATCCATACTCGGGAAAAACCTTATCAGTGCTCTGAATGTCAGAAATGTTTCATAAACAGATTCGATCTCACTAAGCATATAAGAACCCACACTGGGGAAAAACCTTATCAGTGCTCTGAATGCCACAAATGTTTCAGTCAAAAAGGCCATCTCACTCAGCATATAAGAAGCCACACTGGGGAAAAACCTTATCAGTGCTCTGAATGCCACAAATGTTTCAGTGGAAAAATCAGTCTCACTCAGCATATAAGAACCCACACTGGGGAAAAACCTTATCAGTGCTCTGAATGCCACAAATGTTTCAGTGGAAAAAGCAGTCTCACTCAGCATATAAGAAGCCACACTGGGGAAAAACCTTATCAGTGCTCTGAATGCCACAAATGTTTCAGTGGAAAAATCAGTCTCACTCATCATATAAGAATCCACACTGGAGAAAAGCCTTATCAGTGCTCCGAATGCCTAAAATGTTTCAGCCAAAAATCTCATCTCACTGAACATGTAGGAATCCACACTGGGGAAAAAAAATTATCAGTGCTCTAAACGTCAGAAAAGATTCCGAGGTAGAGATGGTTACAAGCGCCATACGAAAACACACTGTCAAAATAATTCAGTGCTCCAAGTGCCAGAAAAGCATCAATTTTAAACGCAATCTCACTCTACATGAGCAGACGCACAGAGGGGGAAAACATTACCTATGCTGTGAATGCCAGAAATAGCTATTTGATAGGCAGAGCCTCAATAACCATAAGCGACTCCATACTAATGAAAAACCTTATGAGTGCCCTGAATGCCAGAAAAGCTGCAGAGAAAAACGATATCTCACCATGAGAAGCTCCACACTGGAGAAAATCCTTATGCCTTAAAAGCTTGTATCTGAAAGACAGAGTTATGCTTCATGAGAGATCCCACTCTAGGGAAAAACCTTATGAGTGCTCGAAATGCAATCAAGGTGCTCACTAGAAGAGTGAACATCATGTATGTGTGTTCTGAATGTCAGATAAGGTTTAGTCTTGAATACAATGTCACTTCACAAGAGAGAATTCCCACTGGACTAAAGCCTAATACAGGAGGGGAAAGCCAGAAATGTTTTACTCAGAAAGGAGATCTCACTAAACATGAGAAATACATCCATATGAGGTGAACAGTAAGGTGTATCTTGAGTTGCAGAAAAGCTTCTAACAACCTGACTTTACATGAGAGAGCACATATTGTAGTTGCAATAGGATTCATCAAGAAACTCTTGCGGGATAACTTAGTCTGCCCGCATGCAACCTCCAAAGAAATTTCAGGCCTGGAATTTTTTTAAATTGCAACCGAATCCACAATTTGAGTATCTGAAAGTTACAAAACTCTTAAGGTCTTTACTTGACACGGAGAAGTGTTAGTGCTTGCAAAAATCAACTAATTGCCCAACAAATCACAATATTAATGTCTTAAATTTTACTCCACCCAAAACGTTTCTACTCACCCTTGTTTCTTAACATATGACATCTATATTTTCATGGTAAGATTAAGCCTATGCGGTGTTCCTCAATGAAGAACTCCGCAAAGTGACAAAAAAACACTGGCGGTCTACGCAGATTTCCGCAAGCATCGGAGTGCGTAAGGGTCATGCCGTTCGTGGTGATTTTGATCTCCTGGTGTTTGTCCTGCCCTATAAAAATAATTGCGAAAGGCACCATGTGCAGCACAAGAGGATGCAGCGGCTTCGACTCAAGTGGCAGCTTTGTGAATGCGAAGGAAGGTTTCTCAATGCGAGTGGTGTGACCGGCCACGACCACTTGCATTGAGAAATCCGACGACCCGCTTTGAGAAATCTCGCCAGGTGGTTGATTTTGCTTGCCTACTAGACCATGGCAAGCGCGAGCAAGGAAAAATCTCATCAGGAGGTGGATTTTCTTCGCTCCAGCACATAACGTTGAAGAGTGTGAGCGTTGAAAAAAACCTTGCTACGCTCCACGTAGCAGAGTTTTTAGGAACTACGTGAGCTCCGTGGAGTATGGAAAACTCCGCCTGCGGAGTTCACCACCCAAAATGAGATAATATACAACAGCAGGAAAACATAACAAACCAGTTACTTGCCTTTGGTAACGCTCTTTCTGGTCGCTACTCCTTTACCTGCAGATTCCTCACCTTGTGAATATTCCCCACACACCAGACTGGGTCCTCCAACTTTAAAGCAGAGTAGGAGACAACATGCAGCTCAGTGTCGACGTCAATCTGCTACAGAAGTGACAAGCGGAGACTCAAAGAGGCACTTCCCAGGCGCACTGTGAACAACTACAGAGGCCTATGAGTTCATTATCTCACAGGTCTGTATCACATATGCAGGCCCTGGGCAGATATTAATTCACCATTTTTACCATGATTAGAATTCAGATGAGGCCTTTTCATTTCTCAAAATTCTAATTGTGTTCTCATCAGCAAGTGTATATATAAATCGTTGAGTGATGACTGCGCAGTGCTCAAGATGAAAGTGATATGATGATAAAACAGTCCGATCCGCATTTTGTACACAGAAACGGGGCTGTAAATACTTTTGTACAATACAAGTTAAGCAATGGCGATTCTTAGAAGACATAATTTATATGAAATAGTCCCTGTATAGTTAATGTTTCGACCGTTCCAGTTAATTACCATGGTCTCATCAGGACGGTAGACCACCGCCTCTCCAATATGCTCTTCAACTATATTCAATACAACCCAGTAGAGATTCTTCTGTATCTCGGGGCACCGTACCTGGGAGGAAGTCAAATTCAACTAAGCGGTTCCAGCTCCTGTTCGTCGGACCAAACAACTGCAGCCAGTGAATCCTCGGTTCGCTGTCAAACAAGTTTAAGTGACTCTTCCTGATGAGACCATCGTCATTGACTGTCTTGTCTGTGAGAAGCTGCACCAGCCCTCCTGTGATGGTGGGCCGGAAAACCTTGACCGCTGATGGTGATGAAGTAGCAGCTTAATTTCCAGAAAGGCATGTTGGCCATCAGTTGTTGGATGGCCAACAATTGCATTAATAACTCTGCAAAAACAGAGGTTATGATATTCAGCAAATTACTGCCAAATTGGTCTTCTTCATGGTGGCCATCTTCTTTGGTGCCCCTTCCACTGCCAGTCACCAAAGTCAGAAATGTGGGCGTCATATTTGACGACAGACTATCCTTTGTGCCTCATTTTTTTATTTTTTTTATTTGTTATTTTCAAACACCCACAACAAATAGGAGGGTGGACAATTGCCTCTACATGGGGCCCGACCATTAGGAAGAAGGAGATAGTGACATTGTTACACAATCAAGGTTATCCAACGATCCCAACTCAACCCCAGACACAGATACACCTCAATACCAGTATTGCCACAGTGTCAAAAGTTCCTATAATTCTCCATGCTACTGTGATTAATGTCTTCTGCATCAAAGCCTCATCCTACTCTTCCTCAGATGCCCACCCCAAAATCGACCTCCCCCTCACCCCCCTGCCGGCGCTACTGTCTTAAGGCTAAGTGGGATCAAATGGTGAGTCATATTGTACGGGTTCCCCAGGTGACCTCATTTTAACATTATTAAGCATCCTGACTACTATGGAAGCCGGGAATCGCCTCACGTTCTGCACCTCAATATCAAGATACCTAGTCTACTGGTCTCCCTCAGCCATTAATGCGCTCGCCTCTGAGTCAGTTTCTAGATCTGTCGCTTTCAGCTCTGTCACAACGGCCTCCCAGGCTCGCGCCGCCTCTAATGCCTTGTGATTATGGGATTTATGGGCTTGCTGTAATCGAACTGAGCTCTCGCTGTTTGCCCACTTAAGGAATGCAGATTTCCACCTTATATAGCTAGGACCCGCCGCTGCTTTCCAGTGGGATGTAATTTCTCGTTTAGCAAGCACCAATTCCAAGTCTATGAATTTGCTAGTTAACTTTGTTTTGCTAGTATGCGGAAAACAATGTAGCAGGCAAGTCCCCCCATTCGGAGCAATCTGTTGGCCCGTTATATTACAGAGTAAAGCGGTTATCTCTTCCCAATATGTCCAATCTACAACGGAGCAAAGAGCCGTATTAACATGGAAATATTAGTTGATTTTAGCCGGCGTAAGATATGCCCTGTGCAATATAAAAAATCGAATCAGCTGGAATCTAGCATTCCTGGTGCCCTTCCATGCTCTTTTAAGTATCTGCGACCAGGCTGCTTCAGGTATCTTTTTAGCTAAATCCACCGCCCACTGCTCACGTAACCTCTGCTGCGGTGCCAATCCCTCTCCCAGCATACGTTTATATCAACAAGTGACCGCCTTATACGTGTCCGCCGCCATCACTACACATTGACACGCCTCGCTCGTTGGCGGTTCCGAAAGGCCAGTCCCCAGTGCTTCTGGATGGCGGCAACCAAGGCTGCATGCAAGAAGAATTGACCCTGCGGGAATCCAAAGGTGTCCTGTAATGCGCCATAAGGTAATAGTAAACCATCTCCATATAGATCGCCCACCATCTGGAGTCCCAGTGTTTCCCACTCCGCGAGGAGCATGGCATGGCACATGGCATGTGCACGGCCCTGCCATGTGGCAGGGCCGTGCACATGCCCAACGGTATTTCCGGGGCGTAAGGTCGCTGTACCCCAACTCTGCTGTGGTAGCGTTTCCAGCAATGTCTCAGGACACATTCTGCAGATGACAAATCGGTAGCCCGTAACCTTTTCTGCAGTACCACAAACGATAGAACATGCCGCGGAACAACTGGCTCTCGCTCCGGCCCTCGAAACTCCTGCGCCACCGCCTGGGTGAGGTGTTGTAACTGTGCAGCTAAATAATATAATTCAAAATCAGGGCTAGCTAGGCCTCCCTCAGCTCTTAGGCGGATCACTCGGCGCCTCCCTATTCCCCAAATAAAGCCCCCAACCATAGAGCAGAGTTGCCGTAATAGTGCGACGGGTATACGTATAGGCAAGGTCCGGAAGAAATATAAAAGCCGAGGGAGCGCCACCATTTTCAACAATACTACTCTGCCTACTACCAACAGTGGCAGAGTCCCTCAGAAATGCATGCTGCCCTTAAGCCCCCCGTAACGCTCTACCTATGTTACCTTCAAGCAGATCTTCCTGCCTATGATAAACATGCGTCCCCAAACACGCTCCGGCCGCCGGAAACACACATGTCTTCGCCCAATTACTCGCAGGCCAGAGATATCCCCAAATTGGCTGAGCAAGGAATGCGCTCCCTCCAATGCGCCTCCCGCATCTCTCAAAAACAGCTGCAGATCTTCTGCATATAATGAGATATAATGTGACTGACCACAGAGCCTCAAGCTCCGGAACCCCCTCCCCATCCTGGCCCTCGCCGCTAACGGTACCATCGCTAGGGCAAAGAGCAGCGGGGAGAACGGGCACCCCTGTCTAGTACCACGCCCTACTGGGTACGAAGAGGATACAATTCTGCCAACCCTCACTCTGGCGCTTGCCGACGAATATAATATTTCAGTCCAGCGTGTATATCCCTCGCCAAGCCAGAAGGCTTTCATGACTGAGAATAGGTAGGGCCAGTCCAAGCTGTCAAATGCCTTAGCAATGTCCAGCGAGAGGACAACTGCGTGCCCCTCCACTCCATTGTCCCCATCTAGTATCCGTATTAGTCTGCGTATGTTGCCAGCAGTATTGCGAGTCGGATTGAAGCCGGCCTGGTCCGAGTGTACCAGCCGCATCATTAAGGGAAGAAGTCTCGTAGCTAATACATGACTCAGTATTTTATAGTCCGTGGTGAGCATAGATAGAGTTCGGTACGCGGACGAGTCGGTCGGGGTCTTCCCTAATTTAAGGAGGGGAATGATGATGGCCTCCCTGGTGGAGGTCGGCAACACACCCCCCTGCCTGGCCTCTTTATATACCGTCAACAGTCTGAGGGCCAGGAGGTCGACATATGCTAAATAGAATTCTATGGGCAACCAATCGCTGCCCGGAGTTTTGTTGCGCGCCAATTGTTTAATAGCCCAACGAATTTCAGTGAGTGTGATGTCCCGACCAAGGGACTCCGCCTCTTCCGCCTTGACGGTAGGCAGTTCGAGGTCCTCCAAAGATGCCTGCACATCCATCTCCCCTGTTTGTAAGCAACTGGTATATAAGTCTGCGTAGAAGGACCTAAACCGATCATTTATTTGATGTTGTGTATATTACAGTCGTCCCGACGATGAAGTCAATGCCAATATGGGCACACACCTAGGGGTGAGATCGGCCAATCATGCCAATAGCTTACCCACCTTATCCCGTTCAGCATGTGCGCGGGCTAAGTAAGCTCTGTTGTCGAAGCGCCATAAGCGCTCCACGACCACTGCTATTGTTTCTCTCCGGGCCTGGAGCGTGTCCCGGTCCTCGGTGCCACCAGAGTGGGCTCTTTCACCCTCCCTAAGGTCCTGTTCCTTAGTTTCAATTTCTTGCAGGAATAGCTTCCGCACACCCACCCATTTATTAATACAAATCCAGTGAATCACTACTTTAAAAGCGTCCCATTCCAGGGCAGTCGTTGAGGCCGAGCCTTCATTTTCCACAAAATACCGCTCAATACCCACAACCAGTTCAGTATGGAAGGCTGGGTCTTCCAGCAACACCACGTGCAGCTTCCAGGTCGGAACTATACGGCGCTCCGCAACCCAACAGAAGCTCACCAATAATGGATTATGGTCTGAGATGGTGCGCGATAAATATTCGCTACCAAGCGCCATGGTCGCCAATCCGGGGCTGCATAAGACCGCATCAAGCCGAACATGCAAGTCATGCAAAGCCGAGAAATACGAATAATCCCTATCATCCGGGTGCTGCACTCGCCAAACATCCACAAAGCCGCAGTGATTCTGCCACTGAGCTCTGCTTTTCGCCAATGTATGAATCGGGGCGGTGGGTTGCGGAGGGTACGATCTGTCCATAGCCACATCCACAATAGAGTTAAAATCCCCACCCATCAGATCCAGGTTCGTAAAATAGTCAGCTAGGGTGACAGATAAGCTCTCCAAGAAGGGCGCCTGCTCCACATTAGGGGCATAAATGCTGCAAAGTTTCACCTTCCGCCCATAGAGGCTTCCGAGGACCGCAGCATAGCGGCCCTCAGGATCTACCAGGTGGTCAATCATTTGGAAGGGGACCCCAGCCCTAATCGAAATCAGCACCCCTTGCGCAAAAGCTGAGTAAGTAGTGTAATAAAGTTGCCCTCGCCATCTGCGCTGCAGCGCCAGCCCTTCTGCTCTAGTCAGGTGTGTTTCTTGCAGGAAGGCTATCTGCGCGCCTCTACGTACTAAATAGGAGTGGACTTTATACCTGCGCTGCATGGAGTGCAATCCCCGCACATTCCAAGTCACACATTTCACATCAGGTAACGGACCCATAGAATCGACTTAAAAAACACAGAAACCTCACATTACACCTCCCCCATATAAATCATTTCTTTCCCCCAACAATCCCACCCCACCCTCAACACCGCCCTCCCCCCCAAGAACAGGCACTAACGTAGTGAATCCCATCCAAACTAGCCCAACGTATGCCTCAACCGGTATCAAGGCCTTCTAACTGGGCACCATCCGGTGGGGGCTGGAAAGAGCCTAGCACACAATCAGTAGTTAGTCAGCGCCACACCCAGCCTCCGCCCCTAGAACCCCCCACTATTCCCTCCCACTCAGCTCCCCCCAAGCATAGTTCCACACATCGCGTTAACCTAAGCTACAGTCCATACTGTCCACCCTGAGTGAAGCCCGGGTTCTCCTTTAGTTTAGTGCCAGTAAGACCCCTAAGGGGTGCACTGCATTTGCAATACCCCCCTCGTTTTCACTCCACACTAGACCATAGCAGGCCCCCCTCCCCGTACAATACACAGTCTACTCATCCATCAGGCCGTCCGCCGTTCTCGATGTAACCAGTGGTAAGTACACACTGTCTGATGCTGAAGTGTCCGCCTCTGACGCATCCTTATCGTTCTCCAGGTCCGAACCTCTCGGAGAAGTCAGCAACAGTTCGTCAGAGATCGCTGATACCGCCGCCAACGCCCCTTTGTGTTCCAGCTCAGTTTGTGAGGTCGATGGTTTCCACAGATCTCGCCGCCGGCGTCTTATACGCTGTGATCTTCGGGGTAGCAAATCCTCAGCCATTGCCCTTGCCTCGCGTTCCGGTCCATCCCTCCCAGCACAATAGGATTCTAGCCAAGTCCACGCGTCCTCCGGCGCTTCATGAAAACTCGTTTTCCCATCCAGTATTATGCGAACCTTGGCCGGGAATAACAGGGAATATTGTATTCCCTCTGTGCGCAGTTCTTTTTCCACAGCTTGGAAGGTCGCGCGGGGCCGTTGAGTCTCAAATGAATAATCCGGGAATAGGGTGACCTTGCTATTGCCGACCTGATAGGGTCCATCTGTGCGTGCCTTTTGAAGAAGCAAGTCTCTGTCTCTAAAATGTAGCAGGCGTGCCACCACCGGTCTAGGAGGTCGTCCCTGCAGTGGGGCTCTAGCAGGGACGCGGGGCGCACGTTCAAGAGTGTTGAAGGCAGATAAGCCCTCAGGTGCCACCTCCGTTTGCAGCCAATCCTCCAGATATCTCACCATGTCTGACCCCTTTGTTTTCTCAGGCAGACCCACCACACAAATGTTGTTGCGCCTATTTTTTCCTTCTGCATCCTCCGTGCGCTTCTCCAGCACTGCTATCCGGTCTAAGGCGCTCGTCATCGTTGCAGCATCTGTGCAGATGCTACCTCTTGGATCACATCTTCCACATGTTTCACCCGGTCTGATAGTTTCGAGTGGTCCGCCCGCAGTAGGCTCAGCCCAGTCGCCACTTGTGCAATGTCCTGCTGCAGGGCTGTTTGCGAGTTAGCGATGGCGGATAGTATCTTATCCAGCTGTTGCTGCAGTCCAGGCTCCTGTGCCAGGTCGTGCGCATCTTGTTTAGCTTGAGATGGGGACTCTGCGTCAGAGGACTGGGGATCTTCATCTCTCCTCCCTCGGGGCTTGCCCATGGTGTCAGCAGGCCTAGTTCAGAGGAAGGGCCCGTGGACCCCAAACGCACCGCACTCGTCGGGCAGGTACGGGGCCAAGCCTCAGTCCGGCAGGTCCTCCAGGGCTCTGAGCAGGTGTTCAGTTCATCTTCCGCTGAGTCGCCTCTATCAGCACTTCAATCCAGTGCCTACCGTGCATCACGCCAACTGTGTAGGCCCAGACATGGCAGCCAGGTCAGGATTGTGTGTCTCAACACACTCGTGAGCCAGGTGGTCACCCCGCAGCTCAATGCAGGGTAGCGCCGGGCCCACGCCAGTACTCATGCATCTCAGCATCCCCGCAGTACTGTGCAGGTAGTGCCCTTCTTCCCAGCTCCCGGTAGGGCCGCTCCTTCATTGGGCCCGCTGCGACCTCAAGCCCACGCCGCTCAGTGCCAGCCAATATCCCTGGGCAGTTGGCCTCCCATCTATCCACTACGCGGCTCCATCCACGTGCAGGCAGCCCCCCGTAGGTCCTGGGCAGAGCAACCGAGCGCTCCGCAATAGTCAGCCAGTGTTTCATGGCACCTGGCTCAGCCCTCGCGTTTCCAGGCCGCTAGCCGCACCTCAGGGCCAAATGCGTGTGCCTCCGCCATCCAGAGCTCCAGCGGCCGTCTCACCTCGCTCTCCGGTTCAGCCCCTTGAGCCCCACAGGCCTCAGCGAGCCCCGGATCACAGTCTCTCCTCCAACGGCCTCCGGTCCGCGATGCAGGACAAGAGCGGGTCAAGGCCCCACCCTCCGCGAGCTCCGGATCACGGCCTCCTTTCCAATGGCCTCCGGTCCGCAGTGCAGGGCAAGGGCGGATCAGGGCCCCACTCTCCCGCCTCCCGGGCACCCCCGGCCCGCTCGACGCAATCACCGGTGCTCCGGCTGAAACCTCCAGTCAGCGCAGGTCGGCCTCCGCAGCGGCTCCACCAAAGAGAAGCCCCCACCAGTAGTACTCCTCTTCCAGGACCGCTCCGCTCCTTTGGCACCGGGCTCAGTGACTCACTGCCCATTTAGCCTCGGGGCCCCAGCCGATGTAGTCTCCTCTCAGTCCGTCCGCCGCAAAGGGTAGCGCGCTCCGCAGTGCAGTCTCAGCAGCCACCCACAACACTCACGGCGCTTCGCAGCTCCTCTCAACACCGAGGAGCCACCATTTTGAGTGAGCTGATCGCGGCAAGCGCAGTTCCGGAATCCCCTCACAGGTATCGGGCTGCGCCGTCGGGTGAGTCCAAATCGCCCAGGGCCTGCTCTTCTCTGTCGCGTCGCCCCCCGGTGGTGCCTGGGGGGGGCCCTAGGGGGTCATTTAACAGGATTACAGCAGGTGTTCGCGGGCAGAGCTCAGCGCTCACACCGCTGCCTGCATCGGCATCCAAGCCACACCCCCGTCCTTTGTCCCTCATGCCAACGCTGTGGTTTCATCATCATTCCATAAATTGTGAATGATAAAAAAGCTCTTACCTTTCCTACCTCTTGGGACTTGAAAGACACCAGTAAGCACCTTAGTTATGCCCACCATTGACTATTGCAATGGGATCCTTAATAATGCTCAGAGCAAAGTCCTCCATAAACTCCAAGTGGTTCAAAACTCAGCAGCCAAAAATACAAATCCATCTCACATATACTTCACCAGTATCATTGGCTCCCCGTGAAAAATCGAATTAAGTTTAAAGCTCTCTGTATTGCATACAAAGCTTCACGCAACTCAGGACCTCTGTTTGCTTACATTCCAAATTGGGCCTTACGCTCTTCCACAGCAATCCTGCTAAATGTCCCTCGTACTAAGACAGCATCATGGGGTCCAGCGATTCACTGTTGCTACAGCGAAACTTTGGAACTCCCTAAGCCATCCAGTCCTCACTTGCTTTCAGAAAAATGACAAAAACATGGCTGTTTACTCAATAAGCTACTCTGTAGTCTGGTTCATGCTCGTTGTCCCCAGCGCCGAGACACCTTCAGGTATTTGCGCGCTTTACAAATCAAATCAAATAAATAAATAAGATCAGTAACTTGTTCATTTTGTGCCAGCCAGGGATGGTGCATCAATTGAGAAAGAGGGCAGATAATGAACAACATTAAGAAATAAAGAAAACTGGGTGGGTGCCAGTGCACAGCTTGGCGAACACCTTAATTGATAGGAAATCGTTCAGTCACCTGGCCCTGGGTTCTCCAGCGAACGTGGGCATAATTACTCTCATGTAGACGGGTCAATAGGCTCAAGAGCCTCCTGGTATGGCCCATATCACCCAAAACCTGCCATAGCCTGCTTTGTGGAACCAGGTCAAAAGCAGATTTAAGGTCAATGAAGGCAACATACAAGTTGCCCTGCCGGCCACAACGATCTTCCAATAGAATAAAAGGAAGCGGAAACCTGATGAATCGTGGATATCTTCTTCCGAAAGCCTGTCTGAAAGGGGGATACAATGGCTTTAGCTGCAGTCCATTCCTCAATCCTGCTCAAGACCAATTGGGGAGAAATGCTCTTCACACAGTTGATCAAGCTGATCAGCCTGTAATTGGCTGGATGGAATCTATCTCCGTTCTTGTATATCGGTACCACGTCCGCTTACTTCCAAGAGTCTGGTACTGGGGCACCACTGATAATGGCATTAGTTAAGAAAAGGTTATACCAAGACAATTTATCTGTTTGTAGCAGAAGGATATAAGCTGGAATGCTGTCTAATCCTGAAGCTCTACCTCTGGTTATTGCATCCAGAGCTGAGGATGTTGGCCAGGTCAAGGAAAGGGCCAGGTGCAGCTATAGAGTTGTCTGTTTACACAGTCCCCAGCACAGTGTCTGACTCATTAAAAGGAGTTACTGAATAAAGATTGGAGAAATGATCAACCCAGGTCTGGGGAGAAATGTTATTTTGCAGAGGTGAAGCAGAGACCTCTCCCCTCCACTTTACAAGTGCCCAAAACCTGGTGGAGTTCTTACGAGAGCAAGGCAATTTGAGTTCCTGTCGTCTTTCTTCCTCCCATTCTTTCTTAGCCCGAGCCTGGACCTTTTGTACCTCTCTCCACCCAGACTGATTTCTGAGATGTCCTTTGTGCAAAGTGCCTTACCCCGATATCTACGTGAAAGTCTGAATTCCTTATTAAACCAATTGTTTACTTTATGAAAATGCTGTTTGTGGCCGTTAATAGGGCCTATAAGGTAGGACAATATTTTCTTGAACTTGTTGTGGAAGCAGTCATTGGCATGCCACACTCTTAGTTCTTGCAAATCGATTTCCCGAAGGTAGTGATAGATTGATCTTCACCTCGCCAGATGACCAAAATATCGTTGATACACACATATAACTGCAATCCCAATTGGCACAGACAAACCATGGGAACAAAAGAAGTGATTGGGATAGGACGGGGCCTAAACACTATTGTCCCTTGTCCATGTAGGATAGTCCCAAATCTCCATTGGTTGCAATAGGAACAAGGCAGTTGTCCCTTCTCAGACGGAGGGGGCGCCATTAGACTTGACCTTTTCCACGTGAGCGAATTTTCAGGGTGTGTGTTGAAGTGCCACAGGCCACCTAACATACAAGAGAATACATATGGCTAACCATATAGAACTATGGCTCCTGATAACCAGGTGCCTTAGAATATGTGCGAGGGACACTGCCTGTTCTTTTCTATATTTTCATATATGGTTTTTTTATTGTACTCTCATAAGCTCAGAAGAAGATCAGCACCACCAGATACCTGTAACGGACTGTCCGTTGGAAATGGTCCAAACACCCTACACTTATCCATACAAGATTGGCCACTCTGATTCAGGTGCACTGACCTCTCTATACCCTTAGACATAATGGGATTGACCGCTTCCAACAGGATACATGTGCAGTACAAGGTACATGGTTTACACACCCATCACTCATTTCTACTATGGGCAATCTGGTTTTCGGGTGTGTGCTTATTTTCCTAATGGGTCTTCTGCCATTGGGTATACAGCTCTGGCCCTTTAAAAACACATGCCAGTACATCGTGGAATTTGCATTTAACTTCGATGAAGGCCCATCTTTAGTGATTTTATTCCACATGAAGAAGCGGCTGTGTGTGACAGAGGCAAGAAAGCTGTCACCATTTAGTGCTCGTTCATTCAGATTCATGCTGCCGGCATGGGACTACATTTCCCAAGTACTCGTAGTCACGTGACTGCATCAGAGTAATGCGATTATACAACCTGAGTGAGTAGCCACACACCAAATTCGGCTTTAGCTAGCTCTGGATCCTCTATTCGAGCAACAGCAATTACTCTGGACACCTTCCTCCATCTGCTGTGGTGTAACGGAATGCTGGCTCCCCGTATACATCGTATACAAGTATGGGTCTCTGACCCTAAGTTTGTTATATCTTTAATTTTTTCTGCACCAAGGCAGCGTGTTCCCTTTATACAGGAAAGGGCCCCTAACCTACCTTTTTGTTGTTTAACTTGAATCTTTTGTGCATTGAGCGTGTCTTTTCTTTTTTTCCTTTTTATGAAAACGTACAGAATGCTGCATTCATGTTAAGGATATGGAAGTGTCAAAGCACACTCTCTCATGTCGTAGGAAAGTTCTCAGTGCACATGTGGCAGGTGTTGTGTCTTGAAAACAAAGCACGCTGCCCCCATGCAGAGGTCAACTATTTTAAGCCCATTTCCTCCACTGCATCGCAGCTTTGTTATTGCAGTGCACATCAAATACTTCCGCAGTTTTCAACTTGAAGAATGCTGCATCTATGTTTAAACTAGGCAGTGTTATCATGTGCCTTACTGCTGCATATTTTAATGGGGCAGTTGCTTCTGAAATCTAAGCACGCTGTACTTGTGTGTTAGGCCAACTAGCTCTAAGAGTCTTTTTTTCCCCCATAACACCACATGTTTCCTTTGGAAGTTACTGCACCAGGTTCTGCCTTTGTTCACCCTGCGCTGACGCAACACACGCCTGTTATGAGGAACGAGCCATCAAAAAAATTGATACACAAACTACAAGGCAGACACACGACTGCCTCCACGGTCTTGGCGTGTCTCCCCCTAGTATTTAACACCATTACGCTGTCCGCTTGTCTCAATTAACCTTAGTGACATCTAAATACATGCTCGGGAACGTATTAGGGACTTCACAACCATACGAAAATACCTCAGTCACTATTGCAGACACCGCCTATGAGTATATGGACAGTTTTTAATCTACATGGGCACACTTTTTCTTTACACTTGTTCTGAAATGCCTAGACCTGTTACAGCCTTCCAGAAGACTTATTTTCTTACCATGCTCACCTTCCTATAATTCTTTATTAGGGCGCAGAGTCACCCTGAGCCGGATGCCACGGTGAGTTGAGGCACATTTCCCGACGTCAGCGGATTAACCTTTCTACAGTATATTATTATTGTAGTGAATCTTGTTGTCTATAAATTATTTTATTTCCCACCCATACTAAGAATAACAGACATTGACTATACAGTATATGGTTGTGTCCTGTTTGGACGGGTTTGTATGTCCTGGACTGAATAGCTTTGACATGTAACGCTAGCACAGTTGCTCAAATGTTTGACCTAGATTTTTTCAAACCATTCTTATATTTCCTATGTATGTATTCTTTTAGGTACCACCAGTGAATTCACCACTCTATGTAGATTAATATGATCACTGGATGGTTTTGTATATAAAAACCCTTCTTTATACTTATATTGGTTCGTACACCATGTTTAGGTCTCGCCTGAGCCAGGCTGCATGCGTTGTTCTGCAAGGCTTTTAGTAAGGGCTTTAAACTCTTAACACATGCTTGTGTGTGTGCCTATTTATCCTTGCTGTCTCTGTTTATCACCTTCCCCTTTTCTGCCTTTCCCTCTCTTGCTTTGGGACCATTTCAATGTTTAACAAAAAGCTGTAAAACCTGCTGACCGATCTTTGTTCTTTTAATAAAGCGTTTTTTTTATCACCCTGTGCCTGGAAGCTGTGGCAGATTGGAGTACGACAAACCCCTGAAAAATGGACCTTGTCTGCCGGTTTCTAAGCATTAACCAAGGAGAAATGTATTGTATGATAGGTTGGAGAGATGAACTGACCAGTCAGAGATCCCATGGCAGCTCTGTGGAGACTCAAATTCACGAGCTCCTTCTTGCCAGGAGTTATGGGAACCAAATCATGCATGCCATGCCCTCTGACCTTTTGCAGGCGACATAGTTAATTTTAAATTCCCCCTTGCACACAAAAATTCAGAATTCCTAAGAATCCATTCTTTTGAGGTCTGTAGCGTCGGGTCGGTCTTCTATATCTATGCGTTTTAATACAAAATAATGAAAGCGCCTAGATTTTTGCACCATATATGTCAAGGTAGTTAACGAGAACGCTGCGTACCCCATTGCATCTGTTCCCTGCGGCACGTGCATCATTTCAGAAATCCGACCCAGAGCTGGAGGCTCCCGCTGCATTCCTGTGCTTTGGAGCCTGGTTCATCGAATTGTTGCCTTCTGAAACATTTAACCCCGTTTGTCCAAAATGCCTTCAGTATTGATATAGTGCCTATTTATTCCTTTAAATTTACTTCCCAGTTTGCCCAGTAACATTTTTTTTTTTGGCAGGAGGTATGTTTTTGATCATTCAAATGTAACTCCTGTAGAGGCACGCATTTCCACAGAGGATATCGCATTCACAGTGTATCATTCCTGCCACATGGGAGATGGATGTGTGCCGGAACGTTTTTCTAAATCATCCAATTTTATTTTGTATATTTAGAAAGCTTTTTTCCTATCCTTGTGCTTTCGAACATGTATTGTATACAAAATACAAGCCTTGACTGAGCCAATAGACTCTTCGATCGATATTGTTTGCTGTGTTTTTCTCTGCCAGGCGCACAACATATAGATTGTTCATAGACTTTCTGTAGTACGCTTCATTCTGGGCAGATCAACTCTAAGCCCCACTCTACTTCTATCCTTGTGTTAGTGCAGCCCGATGTAAATAGTAATTTTAATGTATTGGCATTTATATAACACTTACTGCCCCTGACGAACATTGAGGCGCTTTTTCGATGAGTAGCACGCTACTCCAGAATCCAAAAATGGTTAGTGATGAATTAGTATAGGGAAATATAAAATTAATTTGAGAGCTGGACATGTTGGTCTGTTAGTTCGGTTGAAAAAGATGGTGGAGGGATAGAAGAGGGAAGGGTTCGCATTTATATAGCGCTTGCTACCCCTGATGAAGTGTTGAAGCGCTTTTCGGCAAGTAGCATGCTACTCCATAACCCAAAAAGATGAATAGATAGATCAATTATGGTGGGTAGGTTGTTTTATTGTATACACACAACTGTACGAAAATTAATAAAATTCCATTGTAAAGTTGTATCCAAGAGGCTAGTATAGTCTCTGATAATAATGTATACAATACTGATACGTTTTAAGTTGGCTTGCCATCAAGACTGATGCCCCGTAATGTTGATGCAAAGTTATCTGTGCTGGAGTATCTTAGACTCTTGTTGAATTGTAACATCCACCTTGTAGGTACTGCTATTTGTATCAGGTCCACGTTGTAGGCAGACACAAACACCTAAATTGTGCACTATTTATATTAAGCATAATGTAGGTCAGCAGATGACAGTAACCACTGTACAAGCTGTATTAGGTGCTTAGAAGTAGAGTGACATAGAGGGCAATAAACACTCCACTAAATCTTTTTTTATTGTTAACGGTGCTCATAAGACCATACAATGCAATACCATGTACAAATAGCCCATTGGGGAACAGTTCAGGCATCATCTGGGGATTACACATCCCAGAAACACAAGTGTCTTTCATGAATACAAATTAACTACTCCTCCAAGGACTGCACTTGATACAGGCGAAAAGGCAAACAAGCAGTCAGGAGGTGCATTGATTTTAATCCCCCCACCTGACAGGATGGTGACAGACCCAACCACCTGCAGGGAAAACGTGCCACCTCATTTAATAGCTGCCAGACGCTTTACTATGTAAACAGACTGGTGGTTTACAACTGTGCCTACGTTGGGGCACTACATGTTTTTTCCAGCATAGTCTGGTGTACTCCCCCTGTGTGAGATGATAGCACCCACTGAAAACTGCACCATTGTGTAGTCTGGGACAGTGCACCTACCATGTTATTCTGAACTGGGCCTTTAAATACGGTACTATTTTGTGTGCCTATTTAAGTGCAAGTATCATACAGTGGGTGGCTGAGTGAAGGGAACAAATCAAGTGACTTCTGTGTTCAATTCACAATTTAAGTAACAGCCACAGTAGAGAAATGCGCCAATTAATGTGCTGTAAAGTCAACGGCGTTTCGATCCTCAATGGTTTGGGATCATCATCAGGACATGGTTGTCATGGTTTGTAGTGCTGCGGGGCAAAAAGAACAAATCAGGGGGGCGAAAGGAAGAAGGAATGCGTCAAAGTTTAGGATGTCAGGGGGAAGCCACCCACTGTATGATACTTGCACTCTTGTTTTTATTGCGCTGCTCACGCTGTCTACCCCACCACTTGCGTCACCACTGTTCACTCACACACTTATGAGCACCAAGTATGTATATGGTTGTCACTTAAATTGTCTTAATACAGTGCTGCTTTAACTGTACGAATATGATGATACCCTTCCAAATATAATAGGATTAACTACACAAGACCAATTGAATACCAGTCTCCTTTGTTCTAGCTCTTGTAATGTTTTATACATACATATGTAATACTCTACCAAATATTACCTGTTGGGATATTGTTAGCTGCTCTACTTCCTTACCCTGATCCCGACTAGGTCTATGGGTTATACTCCTGTATTGCTTTACTAGCTTTTAAATAAAGGCATTTTTTAATGCACCCCATTTTACTTTCAGATTCACAAATGTCCCCTTCGGTTACTACCTCCTGTTACTGTTTTTCAGCCCACATATGGTTTCAAAGCTCAATACATACCTTAACAATGTATTAAATATTCAGAAAGGAAACTATTAACATTCCCCTTCCAAATTCTGAATTGTTAAATGGGCTTAGTACAAATCAAAAAGGGGTTTAGCATTTGCAAACTCTGTGAATTACTGAACCAGTGGATTTTTTTAACAATAAAACATGAGGCCATTTTTCTCAATTACCTCCAAATTAAGTTTGCTAATAATGTTAGTTGAATGATAACCGGTGCACATACCTATTTAGTGTTAGTGTTGCTTCAGATCAAATAAAAACCATCACACACAACTCTTGCACAATACTTACAGACAGAATTTCTGACATCCAGCTTTAATGTTTTGTTAAATATATTTGCAAATGTTGTCACTTAAACAGGAAAGCAGCTAAAGCAGCCTCTGGACATAAAATAGAAAGTAATCGTAATCTTTAGATACATTTTCTGAGTTTCAGGAACAATGTGTGTCTTCTGGGTTTACTCTAAACCACTATAATAAACATATTCAATGCTTTTAGATTTGATCTGTTTGTACTGGTTTCTATTGCAGACAATAATCTAGATTTAGACCAAGGATCAAATTCACCCATGGCTTTTAAAATCTATTTATCAATGATCTCTATTAGTGTTATCGCAACTAAAACTGTAATAGAACTTATCTGAGAGATGGACCTTCATCAAGTATTATGCTCAGTCAATTTATTGAACAAACTATGAAGTTAAAATCTGAATAGATTAGATCCACAAGCATTGCCGGACCACTGTATTTTACATCAATAGATTACTTATCAGCACATTTTCTCTAAGTACAATTCAGTCGTCTTCTATTTTTAGCGGAGCTCGAGCTGGGTCTGTTAGAACTCTTTTAAAATATGACATTTAAATGTCCAAAAAATCAGGAATTTTAGTTTCAAGTCTGGTCAAACCTTATTGAATGCTCCGCCAAAAGATGCCCTTCTGTTCCTATATTTTATTGCGCACCATGATTCAGAAATGGCATTTCTTTGCTTTCGGAGGTAAAATTCTAAACATATTTATTGTTGTTGCCAGTCGAAACATCACTATTTGGGAAGATAACAACAAGTGGTCTTATGATGCTTGCTGGAATGGGAAGTGTTTAATCAAAAAGTGTATGGAATTCAAGTTTAGGAGACCATTTTACAAAAGTGTATGGATTTTGTATATATTTCAAATTGTTGATCTCCAAAATGGCCTAATTCAATACATTGAATTGAAATTCAGGTTTATCATTTGAATCCTATTGTTGGAAAATATGTGATTTTGAACCCCATGAGGCGGTTCCTTTCCAGAAAGCATTCAGGTTGTAATCATTAGTCAAATAATGCTGCGGAGTTTAAAATATTCAACTTGAATTCTAATTACATATGAAATGTTCATTGTTCAATATATTTCTCTTAGTATTTTAATGTGAGGACTTTATTGCTCAAGGAAAATAATTAGTATTTGTTTTTCTATATGTTGGAAGCATTACATTAATGAAATCACTGTATCCCACCTTCTTTGTTTCCTTTCCTGTTCTTTATGAACGTTTCTATTGTTAAACTTTAAAGATTGCCCGAAATTAGGAATTGTGCTCTACATAACTTTGCTGTGTTACAGTATGTTGACTTTTATGTACTACTTTTGTCTCTGATGTGTATGGCAACTGATGTTTTGTTTTGATTTAATAATCAGCTTATGTTTATTAGGTTTTATTAATCAATAAAATGTTTCAAACACAACAAATGGTTGTTGATATTTATTTACAACTGCAGCATTTTTATTGTATGGGCAGTTTCAAAGTGGCCAAAAATATGGTCTGTGGGATGACGGAGGACCACATTGGCATCAACAGGAAGAGGTTTGGGCAGGTGATTAGGGGTACATGTAAGGTTGGAAGTAGGGGGAACAAAGCATGTACATTGTGTGGACTGTGACTCCTTGAGTTATTGTGAGGGATACCATGCTACCCTGTAAATGAATCCCCTAGTGATTATTATCAACAAACTTTATTCGGTTTTATAAAAGAAAAACAACTTCCAAGTTACAGATTGACAAATATAATATGTCCAAGTTAATCAGAACACAAGATAAAAATTCATGAATTACAGCAGTAGCATTTTCCGTCTGTGGGATCTCAATGAATGCCGTCATCAGAATCGGTAGCGGCTGGGGACAACACAGTGCATGGGCCATTACTGGTTCAAGAAAAGTATCAATATCCGTTGGCATGACTGATGGGATTGTGTGAGACATGTGTATAACACACATTCTTCTCCGCATAGCAGGCATCGTAAAACAGGTATGATGCAATCTTGCCAAATTGGTCTGCATGACAGAAACCGTGTGGTATTTAATTCTCTTGGACGAGGTAGTCCCAAAATTTGGACGATGCACTCACGACACTTCATCGCCAGTAGAGTTGTCTCCATGGAGAACTGGGTGTCGTTTGTGAAATGACTTGCCATATCGCAGCAATAGGAGCAAAAATAGCATTCCTGCAGCGAGTTCCAAAATGAGAGGCAATCCGCCAAATACAGAGTGCACAAAGTTTGGAAATATTCCTAGGACTGCTTCAAAAGGTACTAACAGTCTAGAAAATACGGTCTTAAATACATGTACAATACCACTCGTATCAGACATGTTTAAGATACGACTTAACATTTCTGAGAAATGTATAGGGCAATTTGTAGTTAGAAGGGCATGTTACTCTGCAGAAGTCCTTGCGACTGCAGATCATAGGTTTGTTTGGCCGAGGTTAGTGGCACAGTTTTTTGCAAAAGAATGGCTTTCATTCTGCTTAAAGTATCAATTCGTATAGAAGAGATGTTCAGTGAAGGCCAAAGTTGCGACTCCCGGCTGTCTTGGTTTTAGGAAACAATACTTGCATACAGCACGTGACCTTGGCTGACACAGTTACTAGATATGGTATTCCTGGCAACATGCCACAGCAGCTGCAATCATTCAACATAAGGTAACTCCCATTCAAGAGTTGTCCAACATTGGATTAATCACCGCGGCTGGTGAACCTTTATTTTTATTTATTTTGTGTATTTTGTAAAGCGCGCAGCTACCCCAACGGGGTGTCCCGGCGCTAATTGAACAGACAGCAGATGGTCCAAAGCAGAGACTTACAGGCAGAAAAGAAAGGTTTTAAGGGATTTGCGGAATTCAAGCTCCGACTGGCTCATGCGGAGGTAAGGCGGAAGCTTGTTGCTGGGTGGCACACACTTCGAAACTTGCTTTTTTTAATCTAGGAGTAACTAGTAGCATTTTGTTGTTTGAATGGAGAACTCTGGAATTACTGTATGGGCCGAGACTTGACCTAAGATGGGCTGGTCCTTTGCCTTTCGTAGACCAATAGGCCAGGGTCATAGCTTTGAACTCAATTCTTTTAGAGATGGGGAGCCAGTGCAGTTTGTGAAGGTATGGGGAGATGTGTTGCCTAAGTGAGATGCCCCCGAACAAACGGGCAGCAGCATTTTGCACTGTCTGGATTCTGTGGCACAGACCTACTGTCAAGCCCAGATAAAGTACGTTGGCATAGTCCAGATGCGAGGTTATAAGTACGTGGACTATGGTTTTACGGTTATCGCTGGGCAGATAATTTATGAGTTTTTTAATGATTTTGATTTTAAAGAAGCAGGCATTTGAGACTGTTTGTACCTGATACACAAAGGATAAACGGTTGTCCCATCGGACCCCCAGATTTCTAACCGAGTCCTTAGGGAGAGGAGCTTGGCTCAGATCTTCCGGCCACCCTAAATTGGAGTCTAATGTGGATGATTGGTTGAAGAACAGGACCTCGGTTTTTCCAGCGTTGAGTCTGAGAAAATGTAAATCCATCCATTTAGCAATATTCCTAAAGCATAACTTCAGGGGGTCGAAAGTGGTGGATGTTGGCTCATCAAAGGAAAAAAGGAGCTGAATATCATCAGCATATGATGTAATTTTAATGCCCGATTGTGAGATCATTTCGGCCAGAGGGGTAAATACACATTAAAAAGGAGCTGACTCAGCGATGAGCCTTGAGGGACACCCCATTTAAGTAGCCTAACTGAGGAACCGTACCCTGGATACCAATGGAGCTCAACCGTCTCAGCAGGATTGAATGAGAGACGGTGTCATATGCTGCAGATAAATCCAGCAGCACTAACACCGCCTTCGAACCCCATCAAGAGTCCACTGCACAGAATCTGCCATTTCAATCAGGGCCGACTCTGTGCAGTAGCCCGAACAAAATCCATGCTGAGAATCATGAAGGAGACCATGGGACTCTACAAAGCTGGCAAGTTGTTGATGTAAATGTAAATGTAAATGTAAGGTGTTTTGTAGCGCGCTCAATTACTACAGGAGTATCCTGGCGCGAATGACCGCTGGGGAACCCGTCCTGGCTTTCCCTGTGAGATGGTCCCATGCTGGGTATCTCCAAGGTGAAGCCAGGCATCCCCGGCGTCTGTGGGGGGCCGTTGTAGAGATGAGGCAAGCTTAATGCCCAGAGTTACCGAGTGTGATCACTGCCCAAAGTGGGCACCGAGGCGAGAATTATCAGTCCGCTGACCCTGGTCCTCGACCCTGCCGCGTCGGGAATCGAACCCTGGTCCCGGGCCGTTCTCAGCCTCCGGGTTTGCCGCCTCTAACCAGTGAGCCACACCTCTCTACGATGAGCCAGTTTTTCCAGGATCTTGGCCGGGGCTTGAAGAAGGGAGATTGGCCTATAGTTTCCTGGGGTCTCTGGATCCGCATTGGCTTTTTTCCAAATAGGGACAAGAAATGCGTGTTTCCAAGCTTCTGGATACATGCCCGATCTCAGGGAGGCGTTCCATATGGAGTTAAGATGGGGGTTGAGGAGTGCTGCTTGTGCTTTAAATTGTTTTGCTGGCCCAGGGTCACTGGGAGAGCCAGATTTGCATTTGAGCAATTCCTGGAGGAAGGTGTCTTCAGATATTTCCGAGAATTCCGCGAGGATCGGAGCGAAGGTTTTATAAATCTTCTGTTCTTCCTCGATATCAGAGCTATCCTTTGTAGTAAAAGAAGCATAGATAAGAGCAATTTTCTCTTCAAAGAACTCACAGAGAGTTGAGTACAGAGAGACTGAGACACAGGCTGACGCCGATTCAAAGCCTGTGGATCAGTGAAGGATCGAACAATTTTGAAGATCTCTCTGGGGACATTGATAGCTTTATCAATTCTGTCTGATAGAAAACTTAGTTTGTGTTTTTTGATTAGTTTACGGTATTCTTTAAGGTCTGTCTGGTACTCAATTTTGCGTTCTGTGGAATACTTCAGTCTCCAGCAGCGTTCCAATATTTTGCAGGTGGACTTTTTCTGTCTCAATTCCTCCGAATCAAAGTCAAAGGAATATCCCTGGACTGACTTTTGAACAGTAATATTCACTCTATTCTTTCCTAATCGCACCTTACTCAGTCATATACTCTTTACAAACTGGCCAAAAACTAAAATGTAACGTTTACATTATTTATTTAAAACAAAATTCAACTATCTTTTGTTAAAATTTCAGAAGAAATAATTTCTCTGAAAGCAGTTAATGTAAAGACATCTCATACATTGCAATAAAATATATAAAAACAATTGTAAACACAACCAAATTATACAGTAAATATAAAAAACATGTACCCTAGTCTAATAATCAAATGTAATGACACAATTCATTTTCAAGAATAAAAAGAGAAAGACAACAAAAAACCCCTATATTCAATGGGTCAGATGATATTTCTACAGATTGATTAGATCCAATAGCCTTTACATGGAATTTATGTGGCTACCAGTATTCAAAATTGAAGTATGTCTGGTGCCCCCTAGGCTCTGCTTGGATTCAATATTACGTGGTGCATCGGCGCGTTTCGGTGTCAGGACCGTGGATATGGTTACACCTTCTTCAGGACAATTTTAAATGGGGTCATCAATTTCTTGTAACTGGTATCCTTCTGTGTATTAGAAAGATATCAATCAGTGCATAATAATGTCTACATTTAGAGATCGTCACGTGATGCTGACATAAACACCTAGTTAGTTGGGGGCGTGGCTTGGACGCCGATCGGGATGGCGGGATGAGCTCGCAGCTCCGCGCGGAATCCCGCTAATTCTCCTGATTCCTGCACCCTGAGCGACCCGTGGTCGACACTCCTGCCCTACGAAGTGTAGGGGACCCACTGGGCAGCGGTTGGAGGTTGCTGGGGGACAGCTGGCCCCGAGAAGACCTTGATGAACGACGGCCGAGGTGTCGCCGAGAGTGAGAAGAAAATGGCGGCGGCCCGGATCGGCGGCTCCGGACATCGACATTGAGCAGCCCTGGTGCCGTCTGGGGGGGGTCCAACGGCTGTGAGACCGACGCTGTGAGGACTGTGGCGATAGTCCTGAAGATCGGGGGACAGGGAACCCGGCACCGCTCGGAATTTGGGGACGATTGCTGGCCGCTATCCCTCCCCCTTCCCTTCCTCCCCCAGACTCCTGAGGGGGCGGGTCGGATGGTGCATGCCCACTTGGCCCTTAGAGTTGCGGGCATCGGTGGTGGCACCTGATCCTGCACATTATTGGGAAGTTGGCGCCGTCCCACGAGTGCTGGGACCAGACGAGTTTCTTGGCCTGTGACGCAGTACTCTAAGATGGCGGCTGAGGGAGGACCGGTGGCCGTGGAGCTCGGACAGGAGGAATTGGCTGCGCTGTCCCAGGGGGGCGAGACCCCCCCGCCGGTGTTGGACCAGGAGCAGCGACTGAATCGGCGCTTGGATGCCATGCTGGACGCAATCACCTCGACCAAGGAGGCGTTGCAGCAGGACATTGCGCAAGTAGCTACAGGGCTGGGGCTATTGCGAGCGGACCATGCGAAGCTGGCGGATGAGGTCAAGGACCATGATCAGCTACTATTGGACCTGAAACCGTCGGTGGTGACCGCGGAGCATAAGATCACGGACATCCTGGCCCGGCTGGATTCGCTGGAACGACGTGCGGAGGACGCCGAAGGCCGCAATAGAAGGAACAACGTGCGGGTCGTAGGCCTGCCGGAACGAATTGAGGGGGAGGATGCGGTGGCCTACATGGAGGACTGGTTTCGGACTGTGGTGGCACCGGAGGGGCTTACTCCTTTCTTTACCCTGGAACGAGCCCACAGGGTGCCGGCTCGCCCGCCAGGGCTTGGCCGCCCCCCCCGACCGATGGTGGTGCGGCTCCTCCATTATAAGGACCGGGACCTCCTCATCCAGAGGGCTCGGGCATCGGGCCCGTTCGAGGTGGAGAACAGCAGGGTTACAATCTTCTCGGACTACACCCAGGCGGTCCAAAAGAATAGGGCATCGTTTCTGGCGGTGAAGAAGGAGCTGCGAGAGGAGGGCATTCAATACTCCTTGCTCTTCCCGGCCAAGCTGCGGGTCATTCCGGACGAGACCACGCACTTCTTTCAGACTCCGGACGAAGCATGGCAGTGGCTGGAGTTGTACAGAGCGGGGACGGATAGGTCTCACAAAAGTAGGCGAGACCGGCCTAAACAGCCTCAGGTCAGACAATCGCAACGAATCCAGTCCCGCAATAGGCGCCAGTGGGAGAAACGGGAAGCCCAAATGGCTGCGGACGAGAGAGAGGCGCTCGCAGCGACGGTGGCCATTACGAGGTCGCAGCAGGAAAGTGAACTGGCGGAGACGGACTCTGGCGGTGAAGGCAGCAGGACGGGAGAGGACCTTTCGGGGGCGGAGAGTTCGAAGGGGCCGGTGGTGACCCCTCAGACTTCTGATGGGATATTCCACGGTTGAGGCTGCGTTGGGACTTGGACACAATCTGTTGGTAGGGTGGTATCCGGTTGGAGATGGGTGGGTTGCTGGGTAGGGTGCCGCGTTGGCAGGATGGGATGGGGAGCGCGGGGCGTGGGCTCCGCTAGCTGGGGTCGGCGATAACTCACCCCCCCAGGGCCCTTAAGGCCTTCTGTGGTGGCGACCCCAGGTTAGGAGGATGTGTGGTTGGTTTGAGGTTTGGATCGGGGCTGACACTGGGTTTGTAGGCTCTGTCCTGGGGAGTGGGGTTTGGGGTGTTTTTCTTTCCAGAGTTTGTTTCGGGGGGGGGCAACCGCTATGATGGGGATGTGCACTGGCAGTGTTTGACCTGGACTGTTTTCTGCTGGTATGGGGACGTTACCTAGCTTAAAATGCCTAACGTGGAATGTCCGGGGGCTACGAACCATGGTCAGGCGCCACAAGGTACACGCATATTTGGTGCGAAGGGGGGTCCAGGTTGCCATGCTACAAGAGACCCATCTGACAAAAAAGGAATGTGCTGCGTTGCAAAAAAGATGGAGGGGTCAGGTGTTCGGCACCACCTATTCAGCGTATGCCAGGGGGGTATTGATATGGGTGAGAGCGGGGATACCGTTTCAGGTGCTGAACCAAGTGGTGGATCCTGAGGGCAAGTTTGTGGCGATGGAGGGACGGCTGTATGGGCGGGATGTGGTTCTCTGCTGTGTGTATGCGCCGAATGCTGATCAGGCCCGATTCTTCGATGTCCTTTCCGGGTCCTTGGCCTCTTTCCTAGCGGGCCCGGTGATACTGGGGGGGGATTTTAACTCGATTACGGATGTGGTCTTGGACAGGTCTCACCCTCCCCTAGTTGATTCCCCGGTACGCAAGTTAGCCACGCACAGGAAGGATTGGCAGGACAGGTGGGGGTTGCTGGATGTGTGGCGGGAACAGCACAGGGACACCATGGATTATTCCTTTTATTCAGCCCTCCATGCACTACACGTGAGAATTGATTCGGTGCTCTGTGGCGGGTCCCTGGCTCCACTGATCTCACACATGGAATACCTGGCCAGAACCATATCGGATCATAATCCCCTATTGATACATGTCCAGTGGCAACGGGAGCGCTCGGCGATTCCAACATGGCGGCTCCGGACAGACACATTGGTGGACTCAGTGTTTAGTGAAGCTGTCCAGCAGGGCATCGATCATTATTTCGGAGAGAACGCGGGTACTGCCACGTGTAGGTCCACTGAGTGGGACGCGATGAAAGTGGTGGTGAGAGGGGTATGCCTGGGTCGGTTTTCGAATGCTCGTACGACTGTGTTGAATGCACTTGCGAATGCGGAAGAGAACCTGAGAGATTTGGAGCGGCGCAGGCCGGCCAGACCGGACTTGCAGGCCCGGTTGCTGGAAGCGAAGGAGGTGGTCGCTACCGAAACGGAGCGGTTGAGGAGCTACGACTATAGGCAATACGCCATCAGAGCACATGCTGAACGGGATAAGGTGGGCACGCTCCTGGCCAGACTTGCTAATCCTGAAATTAGGGGCTGCCCGGTCCTTAGTATCAACAATGCACTGGGGGAGACGGTATATTCTCAGGCAGCGGTGTTGGAGTGCTTTCGTGTGTATTATGAGGAATTGTACCAGAGTCAGTTGGGAGTGGAGGCCCATGAAATTGCGGAGTACCTAGAGGCGAGGCAGCTTCCGGTCCTTGACGAGGAGGACGCGAAAGAGCTGGGCGGGCCGATCACGCTGGCTGAAATAAGGGCGGCCATTAAAAATATGGCGCGGAATAAAACACCCGGTGTGGACGGGTTACCAACATAGTTCTACCAGCAGTTTGTGGATAGCTTGGCGCCCAGACTGCGGGTGGTGTATATGGAGGCTTATGAGTCAGGGGGTTTGCCCGGATCCATGAGGGAAGCTTTGATTGTGCCGCTGCTAAAACCCGGCAGGGATGCGACGGATGTGAGGTCCTATCGCCCGTTGTCCATGTTAACGGTGGACTACAAGATCCTGAGTCGGATCCTGGCCACCAGGCTGGCTCCACACATGACTGGCCTGGTGCACAATGATCAGGCGGGGTTTATCCCCACAAGGAGTACGGCGATGAATATCCGTCGACTGGTTGGGATAATGGACGCTGTCTTGGACGAGGATGGGACCCAGGCGGTCCTATCAGTGGACATTGAGAAGGCTTTCGATAGTTTGGAGTGGGCTTTTCTGGATGGAGTGCTGGAGAGGTTTGGTATAGGTGAAGGGTTCCGCCGGTGGACGAAGGTCCTGTATTCCTCGGTGACGGCGCGAGTACGTTTGGGTGGCTTGGTATCTGCGGCTTATCCGGTCGGTAGAGGCACGAGGCAGGGGTGCTCCCTTTCCCCCCTCCTGTTCGCTCTGGCGATGGAACCCCTGGCGGTCCATGCTAGGTCAGGAGACAGATATGCGGGGATCAACAGCGGCGGGCGGCTACATCACATCTCGCTGTATGCGGATGATCTGCTGCTGTATTTAGATGACACGGAGCGGGCCTTGGAAGGGGCGATGGATCTGTTGTCGGAGTTTGGCCAGTTGTCGGGCCTTCAGGTCAATTGGACGAAGACCTGTGTGTTCCCGCTGAGAGCGGAGTCGCCCTGCCCTGCTCATGACTTGGGGGTGGTCTGGGAGCCATCTTGCTTCACTTATTTGGGAGTCCGTATCTACCACGTGACCGCGGACTTATTAGAAGGCAATGTTTGACGCTGCATACGGGCGCTGAGAGGCAGTATGTCCTTTTGGTCGACCCTTCCGCTGACGGTACTGGGTAGGATTGCCCTCTTGAAAATGGTGGCGCTCCCCCGGCTCCTGTACTACTTCCGGACGCTGCCCATTTGGATTCCTCAGAGGATCTTTAGGGACCTGAGGACGAGGGTTATCGGTTTCCTGTGGGGACATGGCCGTCGTAGAGTGGCTTTGAGCACGTTGCTACGCCCCAAGATTGAGGGGGGGATGGCTGTCCCCGATTTTGAACTGTATTACTTGGCAGCGCAACTCCAGGTTCTCACGCAGCATGTGGCTCGGGTGTTTAGGGGACCGGAGTGTGACCGGGAGTTGGGGATACAGCGCCATGTGCTGTCCTATATCGTTATGCAGCAGAGGCTGGAGCTGCGGGGCCTCACTATGGAGGAACGGACGCTCAGGTTATGCTGGCAGAGGAGTCTCAGGAGGGCAAGGGCGACACGACCATATGCGCCGGAAATTCCGATTGCCATGCTGATGGCCCTACCACACGGGGGCGATTGGTCCCCATTGCTGGAATGGGAGGAGGCAGGGCTTCAAGTGGTGGGAGATCTGTATGTCGATGGGACATTGGTGCCCTTCGGAGTACTTCAGGAACAGTTCGGGCTACCTGACGGGGGTTTTCTCTTGCATGCGGCGGTGGTAGCGGCTATACAGAAGCATTGGAAAGGAGGGCTCCTTGAACCGACCACGACGATGGCATGCCAGTATGTGGTAATGGCGGCGGGCACCTTTAAGGCGGTGACCTGCCTTCATAACAGGATGCTGCACGATGGACTGGAACCGCTCCAGGGGCTCAAAGCGAAATGGGAGGAGAGTGTGGATAGGCCTATACCGGACACGGCATGGGGCCATATTTTACGGCGTATGTGGAAAGGCACGAGGAATGCACGTTTCCAGCAAGTGCATTTCTTTGTGCTACATAGGGCCTATCTGACTCCGGAAAAAATACGGCGGTACTTCCAGGTGTAGGACGCACGGTGCCCGAGGTGCTTGTCACCGGAGGCGGACATGGATCACTTGTTTTGGGGTTGCCCGAATTTGGAGGCCTATTGGGCAGAGGTGGGGGACCTTCTAAACGAAGTGACTGACAGGGAGGTGGACTTCGACATGGCAGCGTGTCTGTTGCTCTGGTTCCCGCACACCAAACACACTAAGGTGACGAGCAAATTTATAGACCTGGGTTTAATATTGGCACAACGAGAGATTTCATGGCATTGGAAGTCCAGGGGCGGGCCGTCAGTTAGGAGGTGGAAGAATGACTTGCTGCGGTGGTCTGAATGTGAGAATGTGCTCCGAATGAAGCAGGCTGTCAAGCTTGGTAATGAGAAAGCCTTGGATGCAGCGTGTGCGTGGGAATTAGTGGGGCAAGCCTTGCGTGATTCGTTAGTAGAAGATGAAGACTGAGTGGATGGGACCTGTGGACACCGCGAGGCGTACTAGCTCAGAATTTTCATTGACACTGTAGCGGGACCCATACTACAATTAGGAACATGACACACACCATTAGCGGTTGCCGGGGAGGGGATACTGGGGGGTTGTTTAGAGGGTGTTCGAGGTGGGTTGGGAGCCAAGGGGTAGATTGACCGCAGCGGCGATACTGGGCTGAGAAGGGTCGGTGGGGCGTAGGTGGTGCATGGGAGGTAGCAGAGGGGAGCGGGTCAGGTCTGGTGGGCCCCACAGAGCACGGGGGGGTTCGGCAGCGGCTTGTAGCACTGACCTGCATTCGTGGGATGGCTGATGTTGTTATTGTTGTGGGTGGTGGGGTAAAATGCAGATACGTAAAACGTTCTTATCGACCATTGTCCCGTAGGGACACTCACCGTGATGCCTTCCTGTGATTTAAGGCACTGCGCCGCCCGGCCTCCGGGATGGGGGCTGAATGGCTGTGTATGGTACACGTTCTTACGATTGATGCGGGGGGGCAACATGAGTGGACTGGTTGAGCAATTGTATTCTGTGGTTTCTAATTCTGCAATAAAAACAAATTAAAAAAAATAAATAAATAAATAAACACCTAGTTAGTTAATTTAAACAAGGGGCCAAGGCCCAGTAGGCCTAATGTCTATCACATAAGAAATTCATTCCATTAATGTGCTAATGCACTTATAATCTATACAGTTTGGAAATCATTTTTACAGTAATTCATCTTACAAAGGAGTCTCAAAGGCCCTCCGTTACATTTTAGTTGGTAACCATGGGGAGAAAAAAACAGTCATACCACTCCACCTTTCTACTTTATTTACACTACTGACCTTTATTATTCCTGTTTGGTATTCAGGAGACTCAGTTGAAAGAAATCCTATCCTACTTTTATCCAAATTAGTGTAGGCGGCCACGTCACCTAATGATACAAGGTTCGTAGCTTTTCATATACAGTCTGGGGAGGATAAGAGACAACCGGTGAATGTCCGTTCTATATTTTGCCTCGTCTTTCCTTATATAACTCATAGTTAGGCCACTTCTTACCTTCTACAAATACTGTTTCTTGACCTTCTATTTCTATGTGTAGTCCCTCTGATCTTGGGTACTAATGGTTATTTCTTTTGTAGCGCAGATTTCTATTGTAGAAGGATAAGCATAGGGTATTTATTATGTGATAGTATAGATATAGTCATGCCCCTATCTATCATCCTCCTCCAACGCACCTCTTACCTTCTGTCATAAACAGTGTTTCCTTCACCAAGGTTGCACATATGGTGTTGACTGTCTGATGATTCGTTCAGGGCACTTGTGGAACTGGATATGTTCTATGAGATTGTTGCGTGTTTATCTAGGTTCGTGATCGATACTGTGACCTTATGCCCCTATTCGGCTATAAATCCATTTATTCCCTATATTGGCATAACCGTTCAAGTGCGATTTTCTGAAAAGTCATCTCTGGCCTCACACGAACAGAGCCACATTCCAGCATAGTTCTCTCTGCCACTTCCTTTGCGACCAATTAGTGCAATGACAGAGCAGAAGTCACTATCTGATATTCCTAGATAAGAGTTCTTCAACAAGATAAAAACTCAGCAAGCCTGGAAATCCCCGCTTGCTATGTTTTGATTAGTAATGGAACTCTAATGAGCAACTGATAACTATCACTTCCTAGTGACATCTTTAATTGACGTCTTATGTCCAGCAAACTTGCGTCAAACCCGGCACCTGTCAGGTATAAATATTACCAACGTTGCCTTAAGCAATGCCTGTTGTACGAGCTACTGATGCAAGCTGTCTGCACGACCCCGTGTTGGTGACTCTAGCACCCTGTCGCTGCAGCCTGCTGTCCTGTGGTGGTGAAGCTGCTGATACCATTATCGCTGCTAAAGCGCGAACGATAGTGCAGTACGCTTAGGAGTTGAACAGCCGTCCCTCTGCGAAGACATCCAGCAGATTCCAGCTGCCCGCGGACGCTGTCCCCCCTCCTTCCTCGACACGCTGAAGAAGAGCCGCTGCCTTTCTCGTGCAGAGAAATCCAGCTCCGGCGTTTCCGGTCTACCTTCGCGGGTGACTGGGATATCGAGAGTGACCCCTGAAGGAGATACCAATCCTCCATCATTCTATTCAGAGGTATGGTGTTGACTAAACCCTTAGATGAGGTGTGGCTCACTGGTTAGAGGCGGCAGACCCGAGAGCAGAGAACGGCCCGGGACCAGGGTTCGATTCCCGACGCGGCAGGGTCTTGGACCAGGATCAGCGGACTGATAATTCTCGCATCGGTGCCTACTCCGACCAGGGATCACACTCGGCAACTCTGGGCATTAGCTTGCCTCATCTCCACAACGGCCCCACACAAACGCCGGGGATGCCTGGTTTCACCTTGGAGACCCCCAGGAGGGACTATCTCACAAGGAAAGCCAGGACGGGTTCCCCAGCGGTCTATAGCGCTACGAGGCCTGCGGTGTGGGTAGCAGTGCGCTTTACAAGACACAATTTACCATGTACAGATGAGAATTCTTGAAACAAACCTTGGCAAAACCAACTTAACTTAAAGCTACTTACTTACTCCCCTTTCACGTGTTAGGCTTAGGTCAGGCACACTGGGGTAGGCTTAGTTAGAAGCACCAGTTGAGTATGTTAGCCTAATGTATATATGACTGTATATATGTTTTATTACTTTTAAACCATTGTATGGCTAAGAAACCATATCAATGCTTTTACAGTTCTATTTCGCAATCCTTATCTTACTGTACGTACTTTTTATAATAACAATTATTACAATTGTGGCAATACATTTCTCTTGTACGAGAAGAAAGACTGTTCAATAAATGTTAACCTTTATTGACAAACGCCCGTCTCTCTATTCTCTTCATCTCGTGAAAGTAAACTGCACTAGACTGACTGAGTGAAATACATGTCTATTGTTTCACACGACCCTAGAGATTGACTCTTGATCTGAGGAGCAAAGTTGTCATGTTGCACGGTTGTTGGAAAGCTGAATCCCTTCTTGTCTGTGCCAAGGAAGCTGATCACTTCCTATGCAGAGAAGAAAGTTTCCAGTGACCTCTGAGCTAGTTGGTAACACAACCCAATTAAGTTTAGCATAGTCAGTGGAGGCCTGGAATATAAGCAGTTCCACGTCGATACTACTGTTTATGTTATTCCAATGCACAGGGCCTAGTGGGAAACTAGGAACTACACTACATGGCGCCCTAACGTTTGGTAAGGCGATAAACTAACGCAAGACTTTTAGAGTAACTCAGTCGTGCATATTTCACACCCCTTTCTCCCGTAAATACTCCAATAGACGTCTGGAGTGGGTGAAAGGTTAAAATCCGCCCGACCTTAGTAGGAAGAGATTCCTATATAAAGCTCTGGTTTATTCAACGTTGAAGGATACAGTGTTCCAAAATATTGTGCACCTAATCTTTGTCTCCTTGGAGACCTACTCTGCAAACCTTGCATTTTAACAATGCCAGAAAATAACGGAACCACTGGGGCCGCAGCAGATGCGACTCAGCAAGGTCCCGAATACACAGACCCGGATGCTATAATCATCCGGGCACACTTAAGATCTATAACTTTAAAACGTATAGAAAACGGACTGACACCTCAAGGTGGTACGGTCGTCTTCGTGATAGAGGCTCACGAGTATCGGCAGACAGAGGTATTCTATTCATGGATAAACTTTCCAGCGGTAAACGCAATAACAAAAGAGTTTCACTATTACAAAATAGAGAAACCTCCGGAAGAGTACGCTCCTTTCGAGGAGATTGAAATTCCACTTAAATTTCAAGAGCACCTGCTCTGGTTTAATGGCGCCCTAAAACACAATGATCACATAACTAGGCTCGGTCCACTAGGTAGACCAGGAGCCACGTGGCCGGTTCTAGCCAGCTACACACCACATCCGGACATTGTAAAAATGTCTAGAGAAGAGCTGTTAGTACAGCTAAAAACATTAATAAAAATACATAGGCAATTAGTCCAATATGTACTGCGGACTGCAACAGTCCAGCCAGCTGTTAATACACCACAGCTGACCCCTCATCAGGGGAACACAAATAAAATCACACCACAGAACATACAGTCATGTCTTGGTAAAACACCCGTAAAACGGGAACAAATTCCTTTCTGGTTAGCACAGAACATCACTCAAATAGAGGCAGTATTTCCTGATACTACCCCTATTGAGAAACACAGAATCTTGACCATCTGCCTTCCTATGGGAATCGCACCACACGTGGAGGACTGTGACACTTGGGGTACAGTCTTTGCTTCCATTTACACAAAAACACACGGTGTTCCGTCTATGGCGGTAGTACCAGAAGTGCTAAAACAGATTCAAAATGAATTCGGTCCAGAGCCCGCTTTAAATCTAGGTATGAAATTACTGAAAGACTTCAAGCAGGTCTCGGCTATATTATTAGCCAACATAAAAGGAGAAGCAGCATCTGTGGCGATTCGCCAGAAGTTGAAGGAAACAGATATAAAAGATCCTGTTGAGCTTGCAAAAATCATAGAAAAATGCTATGAAGAATTAGGTAGAGACAGCTTGGGTGGGAAACCGGTAAAGCACCAACTGCTCGAAAATCCTGAAAAATTATTTATTAAAAATAATTTAAATACTCCTAAAAAGAGCTGGGATGGAAATAAAGAATCCACTCCCAAGGAAAAAGTTTTCCACTCCAGAGGAAGGTCTCCTCGACGGAGGGAAAGAACTCCGACTCGAGAACGCCAGTCTCCCCAACGGGAGCCCTCTGAGAAAAGATATAACCTTAGAAATAGGGATAATCTGAAAAAACCTGATAGATATCAAAGTATTGATACACGTCCCTCTCGATCTCTTCCACAGAATTCGGAAAGAAGAGGACGGTCAGACCCAGGAGAGCACACCAAGTTCAAAGACAAGGAACCTGCTCAAAGTAAAAAATCTAAATTTTCAAAAAAGAAGGTAGCCAGTATTAGAGTAATCAACCATGCCGAGAATACTGAGGACACAGTTGAAAAACGGGGAGTGGGCATTGACAATGTTGGACAGTGCAGCAGAAATCAGTATAGCGCGCAAGATCTTGATGAGTCATCTGGAGACAGTGGACACGAATGAATACATTCAAGTTGAAACTGCCGACACCAGACTTAGCGAGCCCCATAAAATATACAAAATAACATTGCGTATAGAGGGTGATAAGACTAGGAAAATAAAGGGTCTATTTTGGGATAAGCTCTCAAAAGGCTATGATATTCTGTTAGCTGAAAAAGATTGGCCCCCAGAGTTTGTCAGGGAGTGCCCTCGTGGCGAAGAAGTGATTATGCCAGCCTTCTCGAATCACATTCCGATTCACAAAAAATATACATATGCAAGGAAATGGGCAGTAGCCCAGGCACATGCATTGTATAAAAATCATGTAGGATGGGATGAGGATTCACCTCCTCACAAAATCCAATTAAAAAGTGAACCAACTGCCCAACGGCAGTATCCCATAAAGCAAGAAGCTAAAAAACAGGTCAGGGAGATCTTAGATCAACTTGAGTACCAGGGGGTGATTGAAACATGCACCTCTCAAATGAACAATCCTTTGTTTCCTGTCTCCAAGCCAGACAATTCATATCGTCTAGTTTTGGACTACAGACACCTTAATACATGTTGCAAAACCTTTGCAGTACAAAACTCGCATAGTGCAGCCCTAATGAATAATATAGTTAAGAAAAAATATAAAACGACATTAGACATATCTAATGGTTTCTTTTGTCAAAACATTGCACCAGAAAGCAGATATTTGACCGCTTTCTCTGCATTTGGGTCGCAGAAAAAATTCTGTCGACTCCCACAGGGGTTCAAGAACAGCCCAGGACTATTCTCAGCTAGGGTAACAGAGTTACTACAAATCTATGATGATGAGGCATTATCTTACGTAGATGATATCTATCTCACAGATGACGACTTGGATACTCACTTGAAAAGAGTGAACACCATCATACTTGGGTTCGCAGCAGAGGGTTATAAATTCAACTTTAAAAAGTCCCGAATTGCCCATCTGACAGTACTATTCTTAGGGTACGAGTTATCAAGTGAAGGGAAAAGCCTAGCGGACAACTTCTTAGAGAAGTGCGCTGTACTCCAAGCTCCAAAAACGCTGAAGAATTTACAATCCATTCTAGGTTTTCTAAATTTCGGAAGAACTTACATCCTAAATTACGCAGAAAGGGTTAAACCTCTCTACGAACTAATTAAACCTGATTTTGAACAAATCTATTGGACTCAAAAACACACAGAAATTTTGAGATCACTGCAAACAGACATGTTAGCAAAAACAAAATTAGATACACGTGACAACACACGCGATCTTGTAATCCGAGTCATCCCAGGAAGATGCAGATTCACGTACCTAACCTCTAATGAGGGAGAAAAGGTACCAATAGCATACAAATCACATTTGTACACAAAGGCTGAAATAAAATTCAGTTCAACGGAGAAAATTCTAACTGCGGTTCAGACTGCTGTAGCGAAAGAAAGGCCCCTAGCACAAGGTAAACGAATAATAATCGTAACACCTATACCGGCTTTAGAAGCGGTAACTAAAGCAAGCATTCCTAATGCTAAAGCGTTACATCCGAGATGGATTCAGTGGGTTAATTCTCTCGCTGCAACAGACGTAGTTTACGAATTTGATCCAAACTTAAAAACACAGGAATTTTTACAATATGAATATGAATGTCCTCTGCCAATTGAAATCCTGCCTCTCGAAGAATACGGAAGTATTATATATACTGACGGATCAGCACAACCCGCAGTTGGGGGTAAGCAAGCTTACAGTGCTGCGTGCGCGATTGTAAAAGGTCGCTGGCACAAAGGAAAATTCAGACCACTGGTCACTAAAACACAATCTCTAGGAGATTGCTCGGCTCAACGAGCTGAATTAGTAGCATTTAAGATGGCGCTAGAAAATACCGATCGCGAATTCCCCACACTAATAGTGTGCGATTCTTTTTATTGCGTACAATCTTATAATGCATACTTGCAGAATTGGGTGGAAAATGGTTTCAAAGATGCAAAAGGTGGCACAATAAAGCATAAAATGCTTTGGGAACAGGTAGTTCTTTTACAGAAAGAACTACAAAAGACTCACGTGATACATACACTGAGTCATCAACGTGATGGCGTTCACGTTGCAGGGAATTCATTGGCTGATGAAGCCGCGAAGGCAGCTGTGCAAACGGCTTCCGTAGCTGCGATAACTCGGTCACAAACAAAAATAGACAGCGATATTCTACAAGCTGTCAGTACGTCAGTAAAAAATGATAAGAAAACACTCCCAAAAGGTTTTCCTGATAAGTACTCGTACTTAACGGATACAAATAATGTTCCGTTTGCTCGAATCCCTGGAGTGGGGGATAGAGTAATTCCAAACAGGGAACACAGATTAGGACTAATCAAAGCGGCACACGAAGGACTTGCTTCTGCACACGCTGGCGTTTCCGCAACAATATCACTATTAAAACAGAGATATTGGTGGCCTCGCTTGAGAATACAAACTAAAAAGTATGTATTAGAATGCGACATATGCCAAAGGATAAAAGTATCAACAGTAAAACGACCAGCGCAGACACCCCTTCTCATCTCGGATAAACCATTTGCATGCGTTTACCTGGACCACTGTGGTCCCCTACAAAGGGACGGCAACTATAGATATATCATGGTAGCAGTGGATTCCTGTACGAGGTTCATATGGATGTGGCCCCAGCGCTCGGCTGACGCTAGAACGGTTATAAAAGATTTGCGAGTCTTTATCGGCACATACGCAATTACCACGTTCCATTCTGACCAGGGTCCTGCTTTCAGCTCTCGAGCTTATAGGGAGGCCATGGCCAGCATGGGAATTGGGTTGTGGTATTCTTGTCCGTCGCACCCCGAAGGGAATAGTGTGGTAGAAAGAAAAAACCGTGACATAAAGCAATCTATAACAGCGAAGGTATTAGGTTCAGGCGCTGGGTGGGTCAAACATTTAATAAGTGTCCAGACTAGTCTTAACAACATGCCAAGAAATTCTCTAAAAGGTTTCAGCCCATACGAACTATTGTGCGGAATTAGAATGCGTGTTCAGGACCTCGATAGTCAGATGTCAGTGGTACAAGAAAAAGCAACAAACTTTGACATCAAAGATCGTTTGGCTGTTTTACAGGAACTGAATGAAACAAGAAAATCATTAAGCAACATAAAGTTAAAGCAACAGCCAAGTACCACTGACGAGGCACCACCAGCAACAGCCCCAGCAAGGCCTGTCTGTATTCCAAAGATTGGGGATCTAGTCAGAGAAAAGATCGCGGTTAAGAAGGAATTTGGGCCTTCTTACAGAAAAGCAGTACCTGTCTTGGCAGTCACCGGAACAAGATCAGTTGTGCTACTGCCCCTTGCTGGTAAAAAGGAGAACAGAGTCGTGTCCATCGACCTGGTAAAACCACAAGCATGTGGCCTATAATCAACAGTAGGCCCAGTGGACTCCCAAGAAACAACAGAATACCCAAACTTGCAACAATCCAAGAGGTTCAAACTGAAAGACTAATCACATTCGATCAGCCTGCAGTGCACAATGAAGGACTATGCAATAATGCCATGGAACTCGTGCCTCTTGAAACACAGATTGAAACAGTTCGTCAAGAAACATCACCAGTCTACACTAATGTGGCATCAGAAAGTGCTACCGAGAGACAGATTGAAAGAACAATCCCATCAATTGACAGAACTGCCTCTGGTTATTTCATCAACTTCGACAACTTCTCTGAAGATGAAAACGACCCCGAAGTGATGCCAGAAACAAAAAAGTCTTTTAAAGATAAAGCAACGGAACTCTTTCATCAACTGAAGGAAATCTACCTTATTTCACCTTGGCTAGAGTTCTGGTTCGGTCTAGGTGTATTTTTCCTCCTGCTTTGGCTCATCATGGTACTATGTTTGGGAAAATTCATTGAAGGAAAATATATTACAATGGACACAGCAAGTCAGAACATCAACCTAGTCCTGAAACCACACAGATCATCCCATGTGAAGAAAAGAGAACTGTCAACAGTAAATGTCACAGCAATTCCAATACCTGGTGGGGTAGTATGGGAGAAAACAGACTATGAGATATATGGTCCGGTCGAAATCCTGAAGTATCCTCATCAACTGAAGGTTTCCTTAAGTGACTTTGTGACACCTAGTACATTCTCTGATGATTGGGACTTTAACAGTATTAATGACATGATGTCTGATTTATTAATGTCAGCTAGATTCACAGATCATGATTATTTACAAGGTTCATCTAGTTATGAGCAGTTATTCTGTTACACCCACTATGGGGATCACTACTTGCATAAATTTGCACAGCCTAGAAATGTTTTTATGTATAATCAATGGGAACATTGTTCTACACCACCTAAAAGCAGTTCTAAAGCATTTTTTGAGAAATTCAAATACTTCTCAGGGTTTAACACCAGTAATGCAGAAACGTTTTATTACAAACTGTTAGATAAAACAGGAATGAAAACAATGCTGACAAATTCTAAATTGATATATTCAGAAGCATTTTATGACAAAATGATGACATTTGGTTTTGATTATTGGAAAAATAATATTGAAACGAAAACAATTTGGGGTACAAAAGATTGGCAGGTGCAAGGCATTGAAGCACTATTTAGAACCTGCATGATACCAGAACAAATGTTGTTTTTAAATGACACAATACACCAAACATCTTGTCTTGGCCTAGCTAAGAACAAAGACCTTAAAACACCGTCTATACCAAAGCCAATAGCTGAGAATGCAACCACAGATATTGAGTTAGACATGTCACAAATTTTACATTTCAACAGATCACATCCTGATTGGAAAAAGTGGTTAATCTGGCCTACAGACACAAACAGCTGTCAAGATAGATTCCTGAATAAAACACAGGGGTTAAAAATGACCAGATTAGACTCAAGATATTCCCAGAGACAACATCCAGGAATAATAACAACATACAGTGTAGGGAAGCTCTGCCTTGCATGGCTAACAACATCCACACTGGCTGAAATTAAGCAACACTTGTCTTTACTAAAAGATGGTGCTGATTTGCGCGATTTCATTCTTGGACCACGCAAACAGCGTCAAAAGCGTATTATAGCGACCAGCATCTATGCTGCTTACAACGAGGCTTGGAAAGTAAAGCAAATTGAAACTGCTGAAAAAATACGAGAAATTGATCGTATTAATTTGGAGAAATCACTTTCTGTAGTAGACAATGGGTTAATGACTCTGTCTTCCAGAATATATTCGTTGGACAATATTGTATCATCTGCCTTTGATGTGATAGACAGAGATTTGCTAATGTTACAACATGGCCAATCTCAATTACGTTCTATTATAGAATTAGGCTGGACGCTGTAAAATCTTCGTTCAGGCTATGTGCCTTGGCGTTTAATCAACACAACGTCATTATTTTCCATTTTTAACCTTACTGATAAACAGATCAGTTTGGCACAGAAAGGAGCAGACTATACAATCCTGAGCATCGAAAAACTCGAGAGATTACCATTGACAATGTCAGAGAGTCCTGTCATTGAATGGATAATACACGGAATTATCACAATTCCGATAACAACTTTCCGATTTAAAAAGTGCCTTGAATACATACCTGCTGGCCAATATGAACAATTGGGTAAAGGATATGTAAAATCTGAATGGAAATTACCATACACTCATTCTTGCTATAGTGACAGCGACAAAAATGTATTTCTTAGTGGTGACAACTGTAAACATTCACTAAGCGGTATACTTTTGTGTCAGGGTATTAATTTACACGGAGCATGTGATGGAAATTCTAACAACCTTTCATGCCACCAGCTAGTCACACCTGCAACTCAGATAGAGCCCTTCTTTATGCAACTTTCAAACGGGAGTTACATTCTTAGAACGGATCACAGATGTTGTGGCCTCGTGCCAGGGAAAAGTTATCTAGTAGAAGTAACATCCATGGTCAAATGCTGTATGCAAGCATTGTTTCCGAGTGGGCCTGCAGACACAGTGACTCCCATCTGGCCTCGTCTGAATCTCTATTCTATACGAATTGATACATTAAGCAAAATGAAATCTGTACTTTTACAGACAACAGTGCCTATAACGTCATCAAAAGAGACGTATGATCTTCTAGTTGCAAGGACAGCTACTGAAGTTCATGACCTTTTATCAACAAATTGCCCCGTGCATTTCGTACAAATGCTCGACCAACTCCTTTACATGTCTAGTGCAACAAGCATCCCAGGCATATTTAAGACAGTCTTTACGGGACTGCTGACACCCTTCCAGGCAATTTTTGGAATCGTTCCTAATTTTGTACATTCTGCTTTTGGCGGAATACCATTATTTTTGGGACTTGTAGCAGGGATTTTATTTTTGACCCTCCTGCTTCGTTATGGCAAGCCGAAACTCAGACATAGCTCCCATGGGAATGGAAGAGACAATCCTAGCAATGCGCTACCGGGACAGGATAACTAACGTCCTTGGATTGGCCAGGCTGAGAGATCTAAACATGACCTGGTTCCTTTCATTCAGACCTATATGCTATCTGCTATATGGCAGAACTGTATCTTACCGGTACTAAGATGTATGCTTTGCGGAGATGAATGCGTGTTGGACATCTGTCTTTCACTTCCATCAGCAGTACCAATGGACGTCGATACTTTGCTCAGTCCAATAACGGCTCACGCATTGTGTTGTCCCCAGCGGCTACCAATCCTGATGACGGCATTTGTGGAGACTCCTGTGCTACAACTAGGTGGTAACAGTGGAGCAAGCGACAAAAGCAGCATCACCCAGGTACGGCCATCTGTGAGCATTGCTGCTCCTGAATACGATGACAGCAATCATTCTCACACCTGCCAAGTTACAACGCTATCTAATTTGGTTGAACTGTCACCTGATTTTGTAGACAAATTTTTTGAGAGCCTGTCTGATACGATGTTCTCACCCGTAGAGAAACAATAACTTTTAAGAAGCTTTCCGACACACAGCGTTCCCATGAACTCTGAATTCGGCCTTCAGTTTTGATCAACAAAAACTGCAAAAAGCTTTGGAACTCTATTTCCCCGTTCAAGCATTAACTTTTGAATTGGACAATTTTAATATTAACCATTTTTTGGCACGAACAATTCTTTGCTTAACGTAAAAACTATTCTTAGAGAACAGAAGCTTCACACTTCTATTTCTAAACACATCTAGAGACATAACAACATTACACCAGCCTCTAGCACACATGTTATTACAATGCATTTATATGTGATGATTTATCTCGCTTTTCTTCTGTCAGAGATACTTCATGTGTAATTCTTTTTGCATAATCGTTCATTGATTTCATATGCAATAATTTTTGAATGATTACTATGCTTGAAAAAACGTACAGTACCTAAATTTCATGTATTACAAGTACGCCTATTTCGAATGCATTTATGTATTTTGGGGTGGGCAATGTTACACATGCATCTAATTGCTTTAGTTTTAGTAATTTTGATGGACATTAACCCGTGGAGTGGGTGTTGCGTGTTTATCTAGGTTCCTGATCGATACTGTGACCTTATGCCCCTATTCGGCTATAAATCCATTTATTCCCTATATTGGCATAACCGTTCAAGTGCGATTTTCTGAAAAGTCATCTCTGGCCTCACACGAACAGAGCCACATTCCAGCATAGTTCTCTCTGCCACTTCCTTTGCGACCAATTAGTGCAATGACAGAGCAGAAGTCACTATCTGATATTCCTAGATAACACTCCGAGTTCTTCAACAAGATAAAAACTCAGCAAACCTGGAAATCCCCGCTTGCTATGTTTTGATTAGTAATGGAACTCTAATGAGCAACTGATAACTATCACTTCCTAGTGACATCTTTAATTGACGTCTTATGTCCAGCAAACTTGCGTCAAACCCGGCACCTGTCAGGTATAAATATTACCAACGTTGCCTTAAGCAATGCCTGTTGTATGAGCTACTGATGCAAGCTGTCTGCACGACCCCGTGTTGGTGACTCTAGCACCCTGTCGCTGCAGCCTGCTGTCCTGTGGTGGTGAAGCTGCTGATACCATTATCGCTGCTAAAGCGCGAACGATGGTGCAGTACGCTTAGGAGTTGAACAGCCGTCCCTCTGCGAAGACATCCAGCAGATTCCAGCTGCCCGCGGACGCTGTCCCCCCTCCTTCCTCGACGCGCTGAAGAAGAGCCGCTGCCTTTCTCGTGCAGAGAAATCCAGCTCCGGCGTTTCCGGTCTACCTTCGCGGGTGACTGGGATATCGAGAGTGACCCCTGAAGGAGATACCAATCCTCCATCATTCTATTCAGAGGTATGGTGTTGACTAAACCCTTAGATGAGAATTCTTGAAACAAACCTTGGCAAAACCAACTTAACTTAAAGCTACTTACTTACTCCCCTTTCATGTGTTAGGCTTAGGTCAGGCACACTGGGGTAGGCTTAGTTAGAAGCACCAGTTGAGTATGTTAGCCTAATGTATATATGACTGTATATATGTTTTATTACTTTTAAACCATTGTATGGCTAAGAAACCATATCAATGCTTTTATAGTTCTATTTCGCAATCCTTATCTTACTGTACGTACTTTTTATAATAACAATTATTACAATTGTGGCAATACATTTCTCTTGTACGAGAAGAAAGACTGTTCAATAAATGTTAACCTTCATTGACAAACGCCCGTCTCTCTATTCTCTACATCTCGTGAAAGTAAACTGCACTAGACTGACTGAGTGAAATACATGTCTATTGTTTCACACGACCCTAGAGATTGACTCTTGATCTGAGGAGCAAAGTTGTCATGTTGCACGGTTGTTGGAAAGCTGAATCCCTTCTTGTCTGTGCCAAGGAAGCTGATCACTTCCTATGCAGAGAAGAAAGTTTCCAGTGACCTCTGAGCTAGTTGGTAACACAACCCAATTAAGTTTAGCATAGTGAGTGGAGGCCTGGAATATAAGCAGTTCCACGTCGATACTACTGTTTATGTTATTCCAATGCGCAGGGCCTAGTGGGAAACTAGGAACTACACTACAAGATAAGTGACATACATCGATTTCATAGTTCATCTAGCAGGACTGTAGGATCACCTATCCTGCCTCTCTTAGTTATATCTCATTGTTTCTCATGCGTTGTTTTGCCCACTCCTGTATGTGACTCTTCTTGGTCGTATTCAGCTGGAGGAGGATGATAGATAGGGGCATGACTATATTTATAATATGACATAATAAATACCCTATGCGTATCCTTCTACAATAGAAATCTGCGCTACGAAAGAAATAACCATTAGTACCCAAGATCAGAGGGACTACACATAGAAGTAGAAGGTCAAGAAACAGTATTTGTAGAAGGCAAGAAGTGGCCTAAACTATGAGTTATATAAGGAAAGACGAGGCAAAATATAGAACGGACATTCACCGGTTGTCTCTTATCCTCCCCAGACTGTATATGAAAACCTACGAACCTCGTATCATTAGGTGACGTGGCCGCCTACACTAATTTGGGTAAAAGTAGGATAGGATTTCTTTCACTCAGTCTCCTGAATACCAGACAGGAATAATAAAGGTCAGTAGTGTAAATAAAGTAGAAAGGTGGAGTGTTATGACTGTTTTTTTTTTCCCCATGGTTACCAACTAAAATGTAACGGAGGGCCTTTGAGACTCCTTTGTGAGATGAATTACTGCACAAATGATTTCCAAACTGTGTAGATTATAAGTGCATTAGCACATTAATGGAATGAATTTATGTGATAGACATTAGGCCTACTGGGCCTTGGCTCCTTGTTTAAATTAACTAACTAGGTGCTTATGTCAGCATCACGTGACGATCTCTAAATGTAGACATTATTATGCACTGATTGATATCTTTCTAATACACAGAAGGATACCAGTTACAAGAAACTGATGACCCCGTTCAAATTTGTCCTGAAGAAGGTGTAACCATATCCACGGTCCTGACACCGAAACGCGTCGACGCACCACGTAATATTGAATCCAAGCAGAGCCTAGGGGGCACCAGACATACTTCAATTTTGAATACTGGTAGCCACATAAAATCCATGTAAAGGCTTTTGGATCTAATCAATCCGTAGAAATATCATCTGATCGATTGAATATTGGGGGTTTTTGTTGTCTTTCTCTTTTTATTCTTGAAAATGAATTGTGTCATTACATTTGATTATTAGACTAGGGTACATGTTTTTTATATTTACTGTATAATTTGGTTGTGTTTACAATTGTTTTTATATATTTTATTGTAATCTATGAGATGTCTTTACATTAACTGCTTTCAGAGAAATTATTTCTTCAGAAATTTTAACGAAAGAAGGTTGAATTTTGTTTTAAATAAAAGAATGTAAATGTTACATTTTAGTTTTTGGCCAGTTTGTAAAGAGTATATGACCGAGTGAGGTGTGATTAGGAAAGAATAGAGTGAATATTACTGTTCAAAAGTCAGTCCAGGGATATTCCTTTGACTTTGATTGTCTTTAGGACCCTGTTCCCTGGAACACGTGTGGTCTTCTCTCTCACCGTGACTCAATTCCTCCGAATACCAGGGGGCTGCAGGTGAGGACCTGAAGGTTTTAATTGGTCTGAGAGGGGCCAGTGAGTCAATTGCCTTGCCCATCCAATCATTGAGGTTGGCAATGTTTGAGTCCAGGTCAGAAGCTGGGGGCGGGCAGGAGTCTTTTAAATACTCTTGGAGGGATTCAGGGGAAATTTTGCTCCAGTTTCTACCGAATTCCTTAGGGGTTAAAAAGGGTCTATCATGATGGGTCATGTGAATAGAAAAGGGAATAAGATAGTGATCAGACCATATAACTGGTATGGGATCCTCAACCAGAATGCCAGGGAGATTAGAGCAAACTAAATCTAGCGTGTGACCGCTCTGTATGTGGGGAGAGCTATTATGTGGAAAAGATTACACGCAGCCAATGTGGAGATGAAATTCGAACTGAGGGGACAAGTAGCATCTTCCACATGCAGGTTAAAGTTTCCTAGGACCGTGAAATTGGCATACCGCGTGCATGCTTGGATGATATAATCCGTCAGGGCTGGTAGATGGGAGGAGCTGGAGTGAGGGGGATGATACATCAAAAGGCCAGCACATGAAATAGAGGCCGACAATTTGATGCAGAAGGGAAGACCTTCTATGCAATCAATTTGATCGTAATGGGGAGAAGTAACCGTCCATTTAGATTTATAAATAACTGCCACCCCAACCCCTTGTTTACCATTTTGTCGATTGGCACATATAATACTGTGGCCTTCAGGAATGGCCAAAGTCAGGGCAGGGTTTGTCTCCTCACTTAACCAGGTTTCTGTCAAGAAAAGGAGGTCTCAATCATTATCCTTAACCCTTTCGATGCTGATGACGAGCTCAGCTCGTCATGTATAATGGGAAAGCTCACAAATAAGCACAGGAGGGGAAAATGCACAGCAGCCATGGTGTTAAGGGACTGCAGAATATCTAGAGAAAGTTTTACCAGTGATCTGCAGTTTATAAGTGCAGCTTTAAGAGATATTGTCACCCTGGAGCCCAGGGGTAAGGATGAGCTGAGCAAAGATGGATGTCTATCCTGTGTGGTGTATCTGTTCAAGTTAAAACCACAACACTTACATGAGAGATCCAAGCTCCGGGTTTCAGATGTGTGGAGCAGGGCGTGGGGGCGCCAAGTAGGTCTAAGTGCAAGTATCTCCATCTGGCTATATGAAGTCCTATGGGTGATGTTAAATCAAGCAGCGTTTCCGGCCCTGGCCACGTGCTGGACGCGGACGGGTGCAGGCGGGCTTCCCTTAGGCGCGCCCGCTGCGTGCGTCCGCTGCGCGTCCAGTTAGGTATAGCCATTTTATCCTGGTGAAGGCGGGAGAGGCCAACAACTAGATCTCCACCCCGAGACTTCCCCCAAAATGGCGGCTCTGTAGAGCACAGGTTGCTTGGCTTCCCGCGTCAGCGCCCAAATCGGCTGATGAGGGGAAGTGTGCAAAGCGTGCAGGAAGGTAGGAGCAAGTGCAAATAAGCTGGTGAAAAGAAGTTTAAAATACAATTAAAAACAAAACGCTTGACTATGTTCCCGGCTTCTGCCTCAGAAACTGCTATCAGTGCAATCTGCGCGTGTGAGCCCCAGCGCGTCTTTTATCCTGGTGAGGGCGGGAGAGGCCAACAACTAGACCTCCACCCGAGACTTCCCCCAAAATGGCGGCTCTGTAGAGCACAGGTTGCTTGGCTTCCTGCGCCAGCGCCCAAATCGGCTGATGAGGGGAAGTGTGCAAAGCGTGCCGGAAGGTAGGAGCAACAGCAAATAAGCTGGTGCAAAGAAGTTTAAAATACAATTAAAAATGAAACGCTTGACCTTGCAGGTGGCAGGATACGTTTTTTGAGGAACCATCGCAGGTCCCGTGTAAGTTTATACCCTGACATAGGAGAGAACCGCGTAGTGCGTTTTCACAGCTTTCCCCTCTAAGAAACACTTCACGACCCCCCCTCCAACATCTGTATGTGTACGGCTATTCCCAGTATGTCTTGATGTATTCTTTCCCCAACCTTCTATATGTGCCTGCTGGTATATGTTGTAGGCAATATTGAAAATGGAAAATTGTAACAGGCAGAGTGATTGTTCCATGTATAATCCATTCCGTAGCTGGCTTTTCAGCGACAGTAAATGGCAATCTTTCCAGTTTTTCAATGCTCAGCACCGTATTGTCTGCTCCCCTTTGTGCCAATTTTATCTGTTTATCAGTGATATTGCATTCTGAAAACAGTGACATAGTATTGATTAAACGTCAAGGCACATAGCCTGAACGAAGGTTTTGCAACGTCCAGCCTAATAGCATGATAGAACGTAATTGCGACTGACCATATTGCAACATGACCAAGTCCTGTTCCATGATGTATGTGGCAGAAGACACTATGCTGTCTAAAGAATATATCCTGGACCACAGAGTCGTTAACCCATTGTCAACCACAGAGAGAGATTTCTCTAAATGAATATGATCAATTTCTCATATTCGTTCTGCAGTCTCTGCTTGCGTAATTTTCCATGCTTCATTATAAGCAGCATAGATACCGGTATATAGAAAACGTTTATGACGCGGTGTTCTTGGTCCTAGCAACAATTCCCTAAGATCAGGGCCATCTTTAAGTAAAGACAAGTGTTGCTTTACATCCTTAAGTGTAGATCTATGTAGCCAATCAGGGCAAAGTTTCCCTACACTATATGTTGTTACTATATCTGGATGCTGTCTTTGAACATATCTTGGTTCTGGCCTAATGAATGTGAACCCCTTTGTTTTATTCAGAAATCTAGCTTGACAGTTGTTTGTGTCTGTGGGCCAGATCAACCATTTATTTCAATCTGGGTCTGTTCTGTTGTGATGCAAAATAATATGTACGTCGACTCCCCCCTCTGAAGTGTTATCACTAACAGGTGTAGGTGTAGGTATAGACGGATTGTTCAAGTCTTTTATCTTGGCTAACCCAAGACAAGACGTCTGTTGGACAGTGTCATTCAAAAACATAATTTTCTCAGGGATGATGCAGGTAAAACTTCTATCACCTGCACTTGCCAATCTTTTGTGCCCCAGACAGTTTTTGTCTCAATGTTGTCTTTCCATGATTCGAAACCTAGTGTAGACAGTTGAGCATAAAAGGCTGTAGAATAAATTTGCTTGGTATTTGTTAACATACTTTTCAGTCCAGTTTTTGTTTACATTTTTAAAGTAAAATGATTCCGGATTGGATACATTGAACCCTGAAAAGTACGGAATTTTCAAAGAAATGTGTTTGAGCTACCCTTTGGTTGCATAGGACAATGTTCCCATTGGTTACACATTAATACATTTGTAGGATTTGCAGATTTGTGCAAGAAATGATGACCATAGTGATTATAACAATACATTTGTTCATAATCTGATGAATCTTCTAAGTATTCATGATGTAAATACGGCACACATTTCTAAGTCTGACATCATATTATTAACTGTCTCGAAGTCCCAATCATCAGAAAAGGTACTAGATGAAACAAAGTCATTCAAGGAAATCTTGAACTGGTGTGGAATCTTCAACAGCTCTGACGGGCCACAAATGTCATAATTAGTTCTGTCCCAAGCTATACCCCCTGGTATAGGAACGGCTGTGATATTCACTGATGACAAGTCTCTTTGTTCACGATGGGATGATTTGTGTGGCTTGAGAAGTAAGTTGATGTTCTTACTTGCTGTGTCCATTTTTACATATCTTCCATTTATCGGCATTCCCATAGTTAGTACCAGAGTCAACCAAAGTAGAAGAAAAAGCACACCCAACACAATCCAAAGTTCAATCCATGGTGAAACCAGATAAGTATTTTCTAGGTGATGAAAAAGGTCTGTTGCTTGTTCTTTCGAAGTTCTTTTTACTGGCGCAGTTTCAGGTTTGCTTGGATCCTCAGAAAACGTATAAAAGTTAATGAAATAGCCAGAGGCAGTTCTGTCAATTGTTGGGATTGCATCAGGATTCGTTGAAATCGCTGAAACCTCAGGATTACTAGTAACATTTGAGTAGTCAGATGCTACTTCATAGTAGACCGGCGTTTCTTGACAAACTGTTATTTGGGTTTCAGGAGGAACAAGTTTCATAGCTTTGTTGCTTAGTCCTTCATTTTGCACTGCAGATTCTTCAAAGGTGATGAGTCTCTCAGTTTGAACCTCTTGGATAGTAGCCAGAGCTGGGCGTCTGCTACATTGGCGGAGTCCACTTGGCCTACTGCTTATGATCGGCCACATGATGTGGTTTGACCAGGTCGATAGACATGAACCGGTTCTCCTTTTTTCCAGTAAGGGCGGCAGTAGTACTGTTCTTGATCTGTGGATTGCTAGGACAGGTACTGGTTGTCAGTAAATAGGCACACATTTCTTCTTGTCCGCGATCTTTTCTCTGACCACATCACCAAGCTTTGGGATCCAGACAGGCCTTGCTGGGACGGTCGGTTTCTCTTCAGTGGTGGTTGGCTTCAGGAGCGCGTTACTTTGTTTCGTTCTTATTTCATTTAAGTCCTGAAAGACAACCAAACGATCTTTGATATCAAAGAGTTTTTGGTCTACCATTGAAGTCTGACAATCGAGGTCCGCTACTAACATTCTGGTCCCAAAAAGGACTTCATATGGAGTGATACCTCCTAGAGAACTTCTTGGCAGATTGTTAAGACTACGTTGGACACTTATTAGACACAGATATTTGACCCACCCGTCACCCAAACTAATACCCTACCCTTTATAGATTGCTTTATGTCCCGTTTTTTCCTCTCCACTACCGAATTTCCCTCAGTATGGAATGAACTAGAGTACCGCAATGCAACGCCCAGATTGGCCATGACCTCCTTGTAAGCTCGAGAGCTAAACGCAGGACCCTGGTCCGAATGTAGCATGCCAACTGTGTATGTGCCGATAAAGACTAGCAAATCTTTTATAACACTTCGAGCATCAGCTGAGCGCTGAGGCCACAGCCAAATGAATCTTGAACACAAATCCATTGCGATCATGATATATTTATAGTTGCCATCCCTCTGTAAGGGATCGCAGTGGTCCAGGTAAACGCAAGCTAATTGTTTATCTGAAATCAACAGGGGCGCAGGACGTTTCACAGTAGAGACTTTCATCTTTTGGCATATTTCACATTCCAAAACAAAGTTTCTGGTTTGTTTCCTCATGTGCGGCCACCAGTATCTCTGCTTTAATAATGACACTGTGGTGGAAACACCTGCATGTACAAAGGCGAGCCCTTCATGTGCTGCTGAAGATTAGTCCTAATCTATGTTTCATGTTTGAAATTACTCTATCCCCCACTCCAGGGATTCGAGCAAATGGAACATTGTTCGCATTAGTTATGTATGAGTATTTGAGTGGAAACCCTTTTGGTAATGTTTTACCACTGTCTTTGCTTGAAGCATTGACAGCCAACATTATTTCAACGTTTATTTTTGCTTCTGAACGAGTGATTGCAGCTACAGAAGCCGTTTGCACAGATGCCTTTGTGGCTTCATCAGCCAATGAATTCCCTGCAACGTGAACGCCATCACGTTGATGACTCAGTGTATGTATCACGTGAGCCTTTTGTAGTTCTTGTCGTAACTGAACTACTTCCCCCGGTATACCTCTGTAATCATAGGCCGACAGTTTGGCGACACTCTTTGGCAGAGGGGCAAGGTCTATGATATGGCTATGAGATATTGCTTGGGGAAATAACTTATCCAGCTCTGCAGGAAGCTGTCATTGTGGGGGCCAAACCTCCTCATAGGCACATGAGGGTGTATAGTCGTGTTCTCTCTGGGATTGCATCTTTTTTAAGGGTGAGAGCACAATACATCCTAAGGTATATAAGTGGGCAGCCCCCTTGCTGGTGCTCCAAAATGGTGTTCCAGGCAGTAACCAATTTCAGGGGTGTGCGCTGCTTGCCTGCACCACACAAAAGTTTTAATTGGGCTTAGCCCTGTTTGTCTTACCGCCTCTGTGGTGTCAGGTGAGGGTTGGAGAGAGGAGGCACCACCCCAGATGTAGCATTCTTCACCGAAACCTGGACCAACACCACCTCGGGACCGGACATCGCCATCGCCATCCCCCAAGGATACAAGATCTCCAGGAAGGACCGCCCCATCCACCCAGGAGGAGGAATCGCCATCGTCCACAAATCCAGCCTCCGCCTGAGCACACTCCCTGACGAGTCCACAGAACTGATGGAACACCTTCACTTCAAGATACTGGCCAGCCCCACCGCCGCCCTCCGAGGAACCCTCATCTACCGACCCACTGGACCCCGCGGACCCTTCGCCAACTCCATCACGGACATTATCTCCCCGCAGGCCATCGCATCCACCAACTACACCCTGCTGGGAGACCTCAACTTCCACCTCGACAATCAACTGGACCCCAATACCACATCCCTCCTGGACAACCTCCACAACATTGGACTCCGCCAGATCGTGACCGAGCCCACGCACTCAGCAGGACACACCCTCGACCCCCTCTTCACTACAGAAAACTCCATCACCTTCAGCCACACCACCAAACTCCCATGGACCGACCATCGTTGCGTCCACATCACCTTCAGAACACCCACTATCCACAGACACCAGGACCTGCTTCCACAAAGAAACTGGACCAAAATCACTGATGACCAGCTCACCTCCTCACTCAACAACTCCACCCCAACCATCGCGGAATACGACGACCCCAACACCGCAGCCCGAACCCTGCATAGATGGATCTCGGACAGCACCAACACCATAGCCCCCCTCAAGAAAAACAATACCCGTGCCAAGAAAGCCAGATGGTTTACCACCGAACTTCGAGAGTCCAGGCGCACATGCCGCCGCCTTGAAAAGTCCTGGAGAAACACCAAATCCACAGAAGCCCACAACAACTTCAGAGCCGCCACCAACGCCCATCATCAACTCATCAGAGAAACGAGGAAAAAAGCGATTGAAGACAGAATCTCCACCCACGCACACAACAGCAAGGAACTCTTCAGCATCATCAAGGAGTTCGCCCAACCCACCAGCGAGTCTACCGACATCCCTCCCTCACAAGACCTCTGCGACAAACTCAGCATCTTTTTCCACCACAAAATAAAGAGCATCTACGACAACTTCAATGAAGACAACCAACACACTGAACCCTCACCAACCACCCCCGACACCCGGAAACCAGCGATTGATGACTGGACAGCCCTCACCACCGAAGACACACTGAAGACAATGAAGTCAATCCACTCAGGGGCCCCCAAGGACCCCTGCCCCCACCACATCTTCAACAGAGCCGCCAACACCGTCGCACCCATGCTCCGCCAAACCATCAACCACTCCCTGGCGACCGCCTCGTTCCCCGACGACTGGAAACACGCCGAGGTCAACCCCCTCCTAAAGAAACCCTCCGCGGATTCCACCGACCTCAAAAACTACAGACCCATCTCCCTGCTCCCGTTCCCAGCGAAAGTCATCGAGAAAGCCATCAACAGCCAACTCGCCACATTCATTGAAGAACACAACATCCTCGACTCCTCCCAATCCGGCTTCAGAAAAAACCACAGTACGGAAACCGCCCTCCTCGCCGCAACAGACGACATCCGCACCTTACTGGACAAAGGAGACACAGTAGCCCTCATCCTCCTCGACCTATCAGCGGCGTTCGACACAGTCTCCCACCGCACTCTAATACGCAGACTCTACGATGCAGGAATCCAGGACAAGGCCCTCGACTGGATCTGCTCCTTCCTCTCCGGCAGGACGCAGCGGGTCAGACTCCCCCCTTTCCTCTCGGACCCCACACCGATCACCTGCGGAGTCCCCCAGGGCTCCTCCCTCAGCCCGACGCTCTTCAACGTCTACATGGCTCCACTGCCCCCATCGTCAGAACCTACGGACTCAACATTGTGTCATATGCAGACGACACCCAGCTCATCCTCTCCCTATCCAACGAGCCCAACACCGCCAGATGCAACTTTCGAGAAGACATGGAAGCCGTCGCCAAATGGATGAAAAACAGCTGCCTTCAACTAAACACCAACAAAACAGAAGTACTCATCATGGGCCCAAACCCCGACGCCTGGAGCGACACCTGGTGGCCGACCGCCCTCGGAAACCCGCCAACCCCCACAGACCACGCACGCAACCTGGGAATCATCCTGGACTCCGAGCTCAAAATGGACCGCCAGATCAACTCTGTCTCATCTTCCTGCTTCCACACCCTCCGCCTCCTTCGTAAGACCTTCAAATGGATCCCCCTCGAACACCGAAAGACAGTCACTCACGCCCTGGTCACCAGCAGACTCGACTACGGCAACGCACTCTACGCCGGAATAAACAAAAACCTCATCCGCAAGCTACAGAACATCCAGAACGCCGCCGCAAGACTGGTCCTCAACCTGCCAAAACACTGCCACATCTCCCAGCACCTGCGCACACTCTAGTGGCTCCCCGTCGAGGCGAGAATCACCTTTAAGATGCTCACCCACGCACACAAGGCCCTCCACGGCACCGGACCAGCATAACTGAACAGCCGACTCAAATTCCACGCACCCCAAAGGACCCTACGATCAGCCCAGCTTTCCTACGCCGTGGTCTCCCGCACCAGAAAGACCAGATCGGGAGGCCGCACCTTCTCCTTCCTCGCGGCCAAAGCATGGAACGCCCTTCCGCTCCACCTCAGACAGACAACATCGCTCCCCATCTTCGCAAGAAACCTCAAAACCTGGCTCTTAGACAGACCACTCCTTGATGGATTGGAACCTGCACCCCCCCACCCTTCCCACCCCTAGCGCCTTGAGACCCTTACGGGTGAGTAGTCGCGCTTTAACAAACTCCTGATTGATTGATTGAGGCACACAGCGGGAGTACGCTTCACCTCTCTTCAGCGGTACGTGCTGCCGGAGCGCTGACTTATCTTCCATATCAATGCCATGTTTGTCGGCCGAAAGACCCAGCTCAAACGGGGTTTATCCCTGGGCAGACTATAGCTACCAATATATTCGACACGTCCTGGCTATTATGGAGGCTGGTCACTAGGACCAGGAGAACGCAACGGTATTTGCGGTTGATATTGAAAAGTCTTTCGATACCCTTGAATGGCACTATCTCTACGAGGCGATGCTGCTTATGGGACTGTGAGAGCACCTTGTGGTCTGGACGCAATTGCAGTATACCAGACCAAAAGCCAGAGTACGTACCAGCCGAACTATATCGGCGAGATACTTAGTGGAGAAAGCGATGAGTCAGGCGTGCCCCCTGTCTCCACTGCTCTTTGCTATTGCGATGGAACTTATGGCACCATGTGCGACAACTGTCAGGGCACTTAGGGGTCTCACAATGAGAGAAACTGCTTTTCATGACACAGAAGAGAATTTGATGGGGGCAAGAGACCTGTTGGAGGAATTTGGCCGGCTATCTGGGCTGGGGGTCAACTGGCAGAAATCCAAGCTCTTCCCCCTGGCATGGAGAGAAAAACTTACAATTGAGCAGCGGAAACCCCGGTGCTTAACATACCTGTGGGTCAAGATCTACCACAACAGAGTTAATCTACTTGAGGATAATGTGGGATGCGTGATTGGAACCCCGAGGTCCTTCATGAACTTTTGGGGGGCACTTCCGCTTTCAGTGATGGGAAGGATAGCCCTTTTGAAGACAGTGGCTCTCCCCCGGTTCCTCGACATTTTTACTACCCTTTCCCGGTGGATACCAGGGGCGCAGTTCAGAGAACTGAAAACCCTGAGCAGAGTTTATTTGGGGATTAGGGCATCGGAGAGTGGCTTTGGCCACCATGCAGCGCCAGACAGTGAAACAAGGCCTCACAGTCTCTGATTTCTAGCAATATTACATATCGACCCAACTACAGTGGCTGGTTCAGGGCATTGCACATAGATTATCAGAGATGACCCCTAGCTCCTTTGTACCACCACTCTGGGAGCTCCTTTGGGCTTTCCTTCGAGTGCGGTGGTCAAACCTAGATGACTCCACTGAGTTCCGTACACTAGCAAAGTGCTGGAGAAGGAGTTTGCAACAAATATACACTAAGATCGCATAGTCTGCAGCGCCACCTATGGATTTCCTGCATGTACTTCCATACGGGGGATTGGGAGGGGCTGGCTGTATGGGTGGTAGCAGGGGCGATGAAGTTGGGGGACCTGTAGAGGAATTCAGAGCTGATTCAGTTTGAGGACTTTAGAGAAGAGTTCAACCACCCCCAGGGGCATTTTTTTCTTCACAGGGCACTCAAATCGGCTACGATGAAACACTGGGGTGGGGGGGGTGGGTCAACCAAACCCACATCCTCCCAGAAATACCAATATACAGCACTCTCAGCTGGTAACATAAGAACAGTTTCATGCCTTTAAAGAGCCCTTTGGATGGGCTTACAGCTGCCCCTACATACGCTGCGAGCCAGATGGGAGAGGGCCTAGGTACCCCTATTAGGACAAAAGACTGGGACAAGATTATGGAACGGACGCCAAAGGTCTCTAGAAATGCACATTTAAACGTAAAATTTGTATATGTTATTTTTTATATGATCATACTGGACACCAGAACGCATTGGCAGGTACTTCCTAGTACCGGATGCAGCCTGTCCCCGATGAAGGGAATAAAGGGCCCACATTCTTCATATGTTCTGGGCCTGTCCATCAATTCATACTTTCTGCAAGGGAGTCCTACAGATGACTGAGGAGTGCATTGGAAAGGAGATCCCACGCATCCGGACATTGCTTACTGGATCAGATTCTTCGCCCTACCATAACAAAGTTAAGGAGATTTCAGGACTTAGCAAGATAGCTTGTAATTGGAAGGCAGCAAGGGGCCTATGACTATTGGTGTGGAAGAGGGAGCTGGTAAAGTGGGTGGGCTGAAAGGGGAGAGTCCTCCTGTGGGAAGCGCAGAGGGGCATAGGCAACATTCAGGGTCCCCAAGCTTGGGGCTGACAGCTTGACTGATCCAGGGCCAGACATTCCGGCAAGCTCCCCCACAGGATCGCCTTGACGACTTGTGTGACTGACTACAGGAGTCCCTCCCCGGGTCCGGTCCTACAAAAAGTGCAACTAGGACCTGCCTTGAACACGGAGTTTGGCACCCTCCAACAGGGAAGATTACCGGCTTTGCCAATTTATTATTCACACAATTGATTATGAAGAAAGTGGTGTACTGACTCACGGTTAGTTCATTTTAATGATGACTGAATGTACCAATCAGAATGTAAGCATTCATGCGGCCCCAAAGATACCCATGAGTTGTAATGTATACTCTGCTTATTCCTGAAAATTCAAAAAAATATTTTTTTTAAAAAGACAAAAAAAAGAGAACTGTTTGTTGACCAAAGAAAAGGAGCACCCAGAAGGTCAAATCTCAGAGAAGGAGGTCCCAGAATCCAATAAACATCTGACATCTGGTAAGTCGCTGGGCCCATGTGGGTTCCCAGCAGAGATCTGTAACTGCCTGGCCACTCCCCTAACACTGTCATTTACTTTCTTTTTGAGGTTTTATAATTATTGCGGAAAAACATGAAATATATAAAATACAGTCAGACATTTCCACACATAAAGCATTTGTACCGTAACAACATTACGTGGATATTAGGGACACCCACAGCAATAATATGATTTCTTGCAATAAGATCTAGAAACAGTGAGCAAACTGATTCTGACCCCTAATGTATTCCTGGTGTCAAATCAAGAGGTGTCGTATAACAGCTCCATCATTCATCACCTTTCAGAGGTCCCAGATTTTGGCGTGCTTGTAAGAGCATCCCCTGGCCTCACAGATTGGCTGTTGTAGCATTCAAGAACAGTCCATTGGATGTGTCCGATGTGTTACAGTGGGTGCAGTCGCATCGCTCCACTGTTGTGCTATGTCCCTCTTCCCCAAAAAGAGGCCTAATCTTATCAAAATCTGTACTGCTCTTGTGAAACCCTCGTCCTTCAAGAGGTTTGGCAGGGCTATCTTAGAACAGCACCTCTGTGGCCTCCTAAAGACTCTCAGCAGTGCTCCAAATATTCTCTCCTAGAAAGGCTTTAAGACTGGACCTAGGAAAACCATGTGATTAAAATAAATCTCTGGTGTGTGGCTACAATGCAAGTATTCCGGTCTTGATCCTTTGACGATTTTCGATAATCACTAGGTGTCAACTATAACCTATATAAGTATATGAATTGCAGCCTCAAGAGAGGCCATCAGAGCAAACGTCCATTCCTCATTCTGCAACTGCCCAACATTTGCTTCCCAGGTGTCTCTAAGGCATGCACAGGTGTCAGGGGCATTTATCACCAGGGATCTGTATATTTATGCACAAGCTTCCCAACTATCAAATCCCTCTAATTGAGCAGCTGCCTCCAACAGCATAGTGTGAACTGTACCTCACGGCTTGCCACTGCGTCATTCACTCCTACTCAAGGATCATGACACAATAATCTAATCATAGCTTGTAGATAAACTCACAATGCAGTCTTTTCAGTTTATTAGATTAAGTCGCTCTACTGACAAAGACAAACGTGGCCACTAAATGAATAAATAGACATTAAGAGACATTTCCTCTCTTGAACATGTTTATTCACCTAGAAGGAAAAGAGTGAGACATTAATCCACTGTGGGTTTGTCAGACAGAATCCCTTTAGGGTCAAAAGCAGGACAGGGCATTACCACTCTGTTCGTGCAAGACGCAAACATAAATTTCACTTGAACAGAAACTAATTTTCAAACAGGTTGATCAATCTAAAATTGGGAAAATCTTCTGGGGCCTCGTTCTGTGGACCTTCCTCTTGACCAACAATAGGACCAGAGCTAGTGGTCGGATCCATTTGTTCCACCAAGTGGGTTTTCTCATGTAGAGTCAAACTCTTTTTCACGATTGACACTGCCTTGGAATTTGAGCACTGATACGTTTTTCTAGAGTGGAAGTTCTCTTTTGAAATAGGTGGATTATTTCATCTTCAGTGTTTCTGGCATTTCCAGCACTTTTAAGGATTTATTTTATATTAGCGTTTCTAGGTTTGATTTTCTTTGGCATACATGCCAAGACAGGATGCAGTTCTTTCGAGTCACCTTTACACCTGATTGGGCAGCTCGTCCATGTTCTCATATAAACTGTGTCTGTTTTGTTTGATATTTTATATTCAGTTGCAGCTGTGGGCATCTTTACATCTTCGGGGTCTTATAGGCCCTGGAGGGAAGCCCACTGGACCAGCAGAGGCTATGGCCTTTACCCCCACATTAGGACAGTTCACCAAATTTTGTGAGCTCTACCACGGGTAGCAGCGATCTCTGTACCTTCAGTGGCGCTGCCATTCTAGCGGCTCTGCTGAAGGCACTGGACCTGCACCAAGTAGGCATCCCATTTTTGGTACCCGCTCTGCAAACTTTTTTGTTGGCAAGTAACAAATTCTCAGGGCAGTACTTAGTTTCCTTAAAACAAACACACAAATAATGAATTTCTTATATAAGGAAACATGCAAAAATACCTTCCCAAGAAATTCAAACTGAATTACAAGAGTAGAACAAAAAAAGCACTTATTTACTAACAAACCAATATATTATCCATTTATTTATATTTACACCGACACACCCACACATTTATACATATATATATGTGTGCATATATATTGTTTAAAGGCATATGTTGGTAAGAAGCACAGAAGGACATCAATTCTACAAAAACCGGTACATATTCTATAAAACAATACCAGAGCGATTAAAATGTGAGACATATGTGCAGAAACAATTATATTGTGAAACACCAGTCCATAGAACTTCTAAAGGCATGGCAAAGTAGTTTTTGTAATCAGCGAGCTCCCCATAGGTTAGAGGTATGGCAAGGGAACTGGACGGATAGTCCAAACAGGGCAATATATAGATGTGGCAAAATCCTTTTTCATGCCCCTAACTGGTTGTGTCTTGGGTGGCATCTCCTCTCGCAGATATTATTGGTGGATTTCAACTCCTGTTCCTTATGGGTCTTCTCAGGCCATGGACTGTGGCCGTTGGGTGGTATTTTCAAAAGAAATAATCTAGGTCATCATAGGGAGGATATGTAAGGTGAAAAACAGGACGGAATAAATGTGAGGATGACAATGTATGAAGTGTAAACAGACCTAGTATCTTCCAGTTCAAGGAGCTGCAGAAATACCCTCTCTGGGTGAAGATGAAAGTTTGAGGTTTCAATGATGAATTAATACGTTGGTGCTAACTCTTGCCACAATCGTGTTGGGACATATCTTTGTGTTGGAATAATTTGTGCGGATTCAGGTGCTTTGTTTAAGCAGGTGAGCAGACATAGGCAAATTGTCAGATATAAAAATGTATATTCCTTAATCGGGCAGCAATGGCAAGTGTAATTCTGTAATTACAATAACGGTGTCAATGCAAATTGATGTTTAACATGCGTGCCGCCTCATGACATTAGTGAAGGATCATGTGGATGTAGACCACGTTCATTAGAAAGGGTTATGGTGCTGCTGCACGCAGAAGTTACGTAGGAATTTACTTCAGTTAGGGGAAGTGCTAAGACAGAGCTTGAGCAGAGTAATCGATTATGAAAAATTATTATGTGAATTCTAGATCCTATATTTGGCTGTGACTTAAATGTGGGTTAATTAGCAAGGGCATACCGAATGAAAGAGTCACGAGGATTGAGATCCCTTTGTAACGATTACAAATATATAATGGCCAAATTGATGCAGAAGGAGCTTTCGCCCCGGATGAAGAGGTCACTGCGTTTTCCTACACTGGACTACCATAACTCCCCAGGCGATCTTGGGTAGGCAGAAAAAGTGAAGGTCATCACTTCCTACTGAGGGAAAGATGAATTCCATTTTCACCCAATGGCCCTGTCGAGCATGAACCAGCAGGTCAAAGGATTATGCCTGTGGAGCAGCTGAAGCTCCGCCTATGTACAGCCTGTGATTTCTCCAACTCTGAACAGAGTGAAAGAACCGCTAGTTTGGTGAGGCGAGCACTGCTGAAAAACTACGGTGCTCCATCTCCACCAAACACCAAATGACAACACTTGCGTCTTTGTGTGCATGTTATAGGGTAATATGACTGAAACCTCTAGAAATATATCGATGTTTATATGTTTCTCCTTTATGGCCATGTTTGGTCTTCTGGTAAAAGGCTATAAATTGGATTTGATGTTTTATTGGATTCTAATCTCTTTTCTTTACACAATTCCGTCTGGAGCACGATCCCACTGTGTGTTGGATACTGCAACGCTTCAATGTGTAAACTTTGCTGAAAAAATACTTCAGATAGTTCAGAATTCTCACCAAATTTAGAGGACCAGAGCCTTGATACAGAATAACTGCATTTGCCTCCAATGGCATACAGAACAACATTTTAAATCCTCTGCACTGTCTTTAAAGTAAAGGGTAGACATGGACCTAAATGTCACCAGTCAATGAACCTGAACTATATTCCAAAGAGCAACCTGAAATCTTGTGATATAAATCGGATAGTTTATGCCAGGAACAACTGAAAAACCCTACGGTGAAAAAAAAAACTTTTGGAATTCTCTGTATCCAAATCAGAATAATATAACTAATCTTACAATGCATAAAAAAGTGAAAACAAGCCTATTTAAAGAAGCTTTCCTAGCCACCCAGGAAACTTTTGAGATTATCTCCGAACAGTGTGTATTCTTTCATGCTGAATGAGATTGCCTATGTGATTGAAGCTTTTCAGGCACCGTTAAGGCTCTTCTCCAGTGTGCGTTTTCTCATGTCGAATAAGACTGGATTTGAGACTGAAACATTTCTGGCACTCAAGCAGTGATAAGGCTTTTCTTCAGTATGTGTTCTCTCATGTTGAGTGAGAATGCATTTGCGAGTGAAAGTTTTCTGGCACTCCAAGCACTGATATGGCTTTTGTCCAGTGTGTGTTTTCTCATGTCGAATGAAACTAATTTTGAGACTGAAGCTTTTCTGGCACTCCGAGCACTGATACAGTTTTTGCCCAGTGTGTAGTCTTTCATGTTGAGTTAGACTGCCTTTGTGACTGAAGCTTTTCCGGCACTCCGAGCACTGATAAGGCTTTTCTCCAGTGTGTGTTCTCTCATGTTGAGTGAGATTGAATTTATGACTAAAACTTTTCTGGCACTCCGAGCACTGATACAGTTTTTGCCCAGTGTGTAGTCTTTCATGTTGAGTTAGACTGCCTTTGTGACTGAAGCTTTTCTGGCACTCCAAGTACTAATCAGGCTTTTCTCCGGTGTGTGTGTTCTCTCATGTTGAGTGAGATTGAATTTATGACTGAAACTTTTCTGGCACTCCGAGCACTGATATGGCTTTTGTCCAGTGTGTGTTTTCTCATGTCGAATGAGACTAATTTTGAGACTGAAGCTTTTCTGGCACTCCGAGCACTGATACGGTTTTTGCCCAGTGTGTAGTCTTTCATGTTGAGTTAGTTTGGCTTTGCTAATGAAGCTTTTCTGGCACTCCGAGCACTGATAAGGCTTTTCTCCAGTGTGTGTTCTCTCATGTTGAGTGAGATTGAATTTATGACTGAAACTTTTCTGGCACTCTGAGCACTGATATGGCTTTTGTCCAGTGTGTGTTTTCTCATGTCGAATGAGACTAATTTTGAGACTGAAGCTTTTATGGCACTCCGAACCCTGATACAGTTTTTGCTCAGTGTGTATTCTTTCATGTTGAGTTAGATTGACTTTGATATTGAAGCTTTTCTGGCACTCCAAGCACTAATCAGGCTTTTCTCCGGTGTGTGTGTTCTCTCATGTTGAGTGAGATTGAATTTATGACTGAAACTTTTCTGGCACTCCGAGCACTGATACGGCTTTTCTCCAGTGTGTGTTTTCTCATGTCGTATGAGACTAATTTTTAGACTGAAGCTTTTCTGGCACTCTGAGCAATGATACGGTTTTTGCCCAGTGTGTATTCTTTCATGTTGAGTTAGATTGGCTTTGATATTGAAGCTTTTCTGGCACTTAAAGCACTGATAAGGCTTTTCTCCAGTGTGTGTTCTCTCATGTTGAGTGAGATTGAATTCATGACTGAAGCTTTTCTGGCACTCCGAGCACTGATACGGCTTTTCTCCAGTGTGTCTTCTCTCATGTTGAGTGAGATTGAATTCATGACTGAAGCTTTTCTGGCACTTAAAGCACTGATAAGGCTTTTCTCCAGTGTGTGTTCTCTCATGTTGAGTGACTTTGAATTTTTGAGTGAAACTTTTCTGGCATCTCATCTCAACAGGCATCTTTGCTTAGTCATCCTTCAAATCTTCCTGGAGCATTCCTATTGCACTTTGGACAACGTCTCTAACAGGTTACAGTCTCATACAGTCTCCAGGTGGGTTCTCATCGGCAGTTACTCATTTTGTGAGTCAAGCATTTCCCACATTAATTTAGGAGTTTTATAAAGCAGAGATAAGATGTTAGACTGGTGTTTAGTGTTTGCAAGTGCTTTTGGATACAAGTTATGGCAAGACAAGAAAACACTAAGGATTACCATTAGCAAAATAAACATTTCCTTTTAACTTTGCTTTTCCTTGCAAATGGTATTAAGCACTCTGGCTACTGAGACATGTTGTCCATTTCCATTTGTGAGACAATCAACATTTATGATTCATTTCTACCACAACAGTGTGATGTATTTCAAATGTTTGCCTAAGTTTTAAATTAGTTTGATAAATAGATATGTCGGCATAATCCTCTCTATATATTAGATATGGCATTGTGATTTTATTATTTTTTTTATAGTTTGAAATGTCTCAATAATGTCAGATTGCTTAAAACATTGAGTGGCAGGATTAGAACAGTATATTTGGACATTATCATAATGACAATAATTCAAGATAGCCTGAACAAAGTGGGTTTTAACGGGCTTCCGAAAACTGTACAGAGTATGTTGAGTTCAGATATACAGAGGCAGGGGAATACGTGGATATTGCAAGAAAGATCGTTTTAAACTAGGGTGGCATTAAAGTTTATTACTTCTAGCAGAGAGTATCTTTGGCTACTGAGTCCTATTTGAGTGTGTTCACTTTCTTGAAATCCAGGAAAGACATTTAACAAGGACTTTCGTTTACACTGTGTTTGTTCTCTCTTGTCTTTTAATAATCAGATGACTAAAGTTTGTTCCCTCACTTTCAAGTAGTTCTAACAATGCTGACATTTAAGCAAGGATATGTTTTAGCTCGTGGTCAGCTTCTCTAGGACCTTTCATCAGATTGCATTAACATCAATAGTTAACTTACTTTAATGAGCAGTGCATGGACCTCCTCTTATCTGCTTACATTTGTAAGTAATAAAATATCTTCTGGTAATGAAAATGTGTTTGCAATTAGTGCTTGCACTGGGCCTTCATTTGGGTTTGATTTACATTTAAGAAGTCATTCAATTCTGATAACTCACACTTTAACCCTTGTGAACTCTTGACTTTGAGGCTGTGTGAAGCATAATAAAATATTTGAATTAGAAAAATCAGCTTCAGGCTTAGTAGTTTTCTCGGTTCTCAGTTGACTGCCACACTTGCTTTTAAAGTTTTTGCAAACTTAGAACTTCGGGTCATTTTCACTTTCTCAAAACAATCATTCTTGTTCGTGGAGGTTTTGTTGTTTGGTATTAAGTCACTATTTTGATTTCACAGTCCATTCTTTGCCACCCTGTAGAATTAAATTGAAATAGTTAATAAAAGCAAATTGGCAAATAGAGATATTTATAAGCCGATTCAATTCATAGAGTTGTCATTTTTGCTTTGAGAGGAGTTTGTAGTGACACAGTGCGCAACAGGAGCAGGAGACCACTAGGACCAAAGCAGCAGGCACAAGGCGGCCACTGGTGCCCAGTTCCTGCAGTTGTTTAAGTAACGTCAGATCATGAATTGGCCTTTTCTGAGTGCAGGGGCCTTGCAATCCCCGGAGTACTCTGTACTACATTTGCATGGAAAATACAACATTTAGAGAAAAGGGAGAGGGTGCCGGGACAAGGATGAGGGGCTACATCTGTTTGTGTGGCTTTGCAGAGAAGAACAAGTTACTTACCTTCGGTAACGCTTTTTCTGGTAGATACAGTATCTGCATGTGGATTCCTCACCTTGTGAATATCCCCCTTGCGTCCGCAACATTCGGAAATTCTTTTGTAGCTTCGCGCCGACGTGGACGACGGCATAGAGGCACGGCATCGCACACGACTCCGGTGACGTCAGCGACACTACAATAGGCCCACGCCGGCGTGATTACGTCAGTTCTACCCTTTTTTCCGTGGCTTCGAGGGACACGGACGGACCAATCACAGTAGGAATATACACAGTATACACAGTACACAAATGTCAAGGTAACACACACAGTGTGAAACAAATGCAAATATATTACAGTAACTTTGGAATACAAGAGTGGACAACGGGGAGGCGGGTGGGTCAGTGAGGAATCCACAGGCAGATACTGTATCTACCAGGAAAAGCGTTACCGGAGGTAAGTAACTTGTTCTTCTGATAGATACATCTGCCAGTGGATTCCTCACCTTGTGAATAGAGTCCCACAGCAGTCCCCACTCCTGGAGGAGGGTGTCCACTCTCCTATACCAGAAAATCCTGGAGGACAGAGAGCGCAAAGTGACCCTCCCTCCTCACCTCGGCATCCAAGCAGTAATGCTTAGCGAAAGTGTGGAGGGAGGTCCAAGTTGCAGCTCTACAAATATCCTCTACAGGAACGCCCCTAGATAAAGCAGAAGTTGACGACTTAGCTCTAGTAGAGTGAGCTCTTATACCCTCTGGAGGTTCCTTACCGGCCAAAGAGTAGCAGATCTTTATACAGAGGATGATCCATCTTGAAAGAGTGCGCTTGTGCACCGCTCTTCCTTTCTTGCAGCCAGCAAATCCAACGAAGAGCTGGTCATCCTCTCTAGTCCTATCGAGATAAAAGCTCACCGCTCTCTTAGGGTCCAGACGGTGTAGTCTCTCCTCCTCTTTGGAAGGGTGAGGGGGAGGATAAAAGGTACGAAGGGTAATAGACTGTCCTAGATGGAAGGGAGTTACCACCTTAGGGAGGGAGTCACGCATAGCCGAATGAGTGACATCCACCACATCGTGTGGGAGGGAAAAGGAGTTCAGGTTGCCCCGTTCAATCTCCAGGCATGAAGGTGTAATGTCTGGAGGTGGGAGTGTAGAACCTGCCCCTCCATCTGTGAAAGGAGATCTGCCCTGAACGGGAGACGGAGCGGCGGGCGGGACGAGAGGTGGAGAAGATCCGTGTACCACACCCTTCTTGGCCAATCCGGGGCGACCAGAATAACTTGGGCCCGGTCTTGGTTAATCTTCCTCAAAACCCGAGGAATCAAAGGTAGGGGAGGAAACGCGTAAAGGAGTTGATTTCCCCAACTCAACTGAAACGTGTCCCCTACGGCTCCTTGCATCGGATACTGGAGACTGCAGAATGACGGGCAGTGAGCATTCTCGCGAGTGGCAAACAGGTCCACACGAGGAGTCCCCCACTTCTGAAAGACGTGACGAACCACTTCCGGGTGAAGCCTCCACTCGTGGTCGGCCGAGAACTGCCGACTGAGACTGTCTGCACGTACGTTCAGAACTCCGGCCAGATGATTCGCCAACAGACAAATCTGATAGTCCTGAACCCAGGACCAGAGGCGCAGAGACACTGCGACACCACTCCTCCCTGCTTGTTGACATACCACATCGCGGTGGTGTTATCCGTCAGGACCTGAACAGACCGACCGCGAAGGGAAGGGAGGAAGGCCTTGAGTGCCAAACGAATCGCCCGTAACTCTAGAAGGTTGATGTGAAGCAACCTTTCCTCTGGAGACCAAAGACCTTTGACCTCCAGATCCCCCAGATGAGCACCCCACCCTAGAGTGGATGCATCCGTAATCACTGTGGCCACCGGGGGAGGCAGATGAAAAGGCTTTCCCTGAGAAAGATTGCCTTCCATGCTCCACCAAGATAGATCCACCGCAGTTTCTCTGGAGATCCTCACAGACTCCCTGAGATCTCCGTTGTGTTGATACCACTGCCTGCAGAGGCACCACTGGAGCGCCCTCATGTGCCAGCGTGCATGGTTGACCAACAGAATGCAAGAAGCCATCAGACCGAGCAGGCGAAGGACCTTCAGGACTGGAACGACCGCTCCGTTGAAAAATAAAGGAATCATTTCCTGTATGTCGCGAATCCTTTGAGAAGGAGGGAATGCACGACATTCAGTTGTGTCCAGTACCGCACCTATGAACAGGATGCGCTGGGAGGGCACCAGGTGAGAGCTGGGTACATTTATTGAAAAACCCAACCGGTACAACAACTGAGTTGTCTCCTGCAGATGCTGGAGCACTTTCTCTGACTTCTCTGACGACTCTGACGACTCTGCCTTGATCAGCCAGTCGTCCAAATAGGGGAATACTGTAACCCCCGATCTTCTGAGATGTGTAGCCACCACCGCCATCACCTTGGTGAAGACTCGAGGTGCAGTAGTAATTCCAAAAGGAAGGACCGCAAACTGATAATGTTGCGATCCCACCGTAAAACGGAGATACTTCCAGTGTGACTTCAGGATTGGGATGTGAAAATACGCATCCTGCAAGTCGAGCGACACCATCCAGTCTTCTTCCAGCAGCGCCTGAAGAACCTGCACAAGGGTGAGCATCTTGAACTTCTCTTGTTTCAGATAAAGATTCAAGATCCTGAGATCCAGGATTGGACGAAGTCTGCCATCCTTCTTGGGAATCAGGAAATACCGGGAGTAGCATCCCTGACCCCTTTCCTACTCTGGAACCACCTCTATCGCACCCTTTCTTAATAGTGTCTGCACTTCCTCCTGCAGAAGTAAGAGGTGTTCCTCCGTGCAAAAACCTTGGCAAGAAGGGTAATTGGGAGGAAATTTCCGAAACGGAAGAGCATACCCATTTTCTACGAGATTGAGAACCCAAAGAACTGATGTAACCGATTCCCAATCCCGTAGAAAGTGGGTAAGCCGGCCACCCACCGGACCCACATGATCCTGAATGGCGGATCTAGGGCTGCTTTTCTGAGGCTGGGGGGTTGGAAGAGGTGGAGGAGGAGGAGGCCTGACGACCTCTAGGACGAGCTCTTTGTTTACCCTTGTACGACTTGTACAAGGGATTCTGCTGCTGCTGCTGCTGCTGACCTTGCCGATAGGAGCGAAAGGAAGAGCGTCCAAATCATCTAAACCTTCTGGTAGAAGAACCCCTGGTCTGAAGCCCTAAAGATTTGGCAGTAGTCCTACTGTCCTTAAATCTTTCCAAGGCAGCATCAGCTTTTTTACCAAAGAGTCCAGCACCATCAAACGGCAGATCTAACAAACCAGCCTGAACATCTGCTGAAAAGTTCGAAGATTTCAGCCAAGCTGATCTTCTTGTGGCAACCGCAGTACCCATGATGCGTGCCACCGAATCCGCAGTGTCCAGTCCACTTTGTATTACCTGACGAGCCGCTGCCTGTGCATCCGTTAACACCTCTTCAAAATCCTTCCTGCTGTCATCAGGGATCTTAGGTGCCAGAAGACGCAGTGTGTCCATGAGAGCATGTGCATATCTCCCCATAAGGCAAGTGGCATTGGTTGACTTTAATGCCATACTCGCAGAAGAAAAGGTCTTTTTAGCAACCTGATCTTGTTTCTTCGCATCTTTATCCCCAGGCACTTGAGGAAATGCACTCATAGTCTTTTTGGATCAGTCTGCCTGGATTACTAAACTTTCAGGTGAAGGATGAGAAGTCAAAAAAGCAGGGTCTTCAGGAGCAACCCTGTACCTTCTTGCCACACTCCTGGAAATTGCTGGTGCTGTAAGTGGCTTTTTCCAAACTTCCATAATAGGCTCCGTTAAAGCTTCATTAAAGGGGAGTAACGGTTCCACCACAGAACTGGGTGAATGCAGAACCTCAGTTAGTAGATGGGACTTAAATTCTACTGTTGGTAGAGTCAAATTCAAAAGTTCCGCTGCCTTCCTCATGACCAAGTGATAAGGCTGAACGTCTTTTGAAGGGGCATCAGACACAGAAGGTAACTCCCACTCTGGAGAAAACTCCAGGCCACTAGCCTCCGCCAGTTTATCGAAACAGTCATCCTCAAGCTCACCTTCTTCCATTTCAGCTTGAGCTTCTGTATATCTCTGTTCTTCTATGAGGCGCTGAGTCTACCTCCTGCACCTTTCCTTCATACGCCACGCCGTCGGATCCATCAACGACTCCGACGGAGCCGGAACCGACGTCGGTATCGAATCCGATGGCATAGTGGCTTGGTCTCGAGGTCGACTCGGAGCAGACGACGTCGGTATCGGCGTCGACGACCTCGGCAGAGCCGGGTATTGCCACGGCGGTGTCTGAGCCGGCATGAATTGGCTTGGTAGTTTAGTCTGCCCTGTTCCCATGATGCACTGGGCCAGGGACAGACTGATTTGCATATAGCCAGGTTCTTAGCTGGGATGGGGCAGTGAGATAAATAACGGTGATGGATCAAGCCCTGATCTTTGGACTGGGTAAGAGTGGTCTGCTTAATTCAGACACTCTGTTCATCACCACCCCCTTTTCTGAATCGATTTTGGCCACTATAGGTGTGGCAGGGTATACTCAGACATGAGTCCCTTTCTCACTGCTCCATCAGGATTCAAGCAAGCCGGGCCGAAGACGGCTGAAATGCCAGAAACCGGTCCCCGGTACCTTGTCTCCTTTCTGGTGAAGAATTGGCTTGGTAGTTTAGTCTGCCCTGTTCCCATGATGCACTGGGCCAGGGACAGACTGATTTGCATATAGCCAGGTTCTGAGCTGGGATGGGGCAGTGAGATAAATAACGGTGATGGATCAAGCCCTGATCTTTGGACTGGGTAAGAGTGGTCTGCTTAATTCAGACACTCTGTTCATCACCACCCCCTTTTCTGAATCGATTTTGGCCACTATAGGTGTGGCAGGGTATACTCAGACATGAGTCCCTTTCTCACTGCTCCATCAGGATTCAAGCAAGCCGGGCCGAAGACGGCTGAAATGCCAGAAACCGGTCCCCGGTAGCTTGTCTCCTTTCTGGTGAAGAATTGGCTTGGTAGTTTAGTCTGCCCTGTTCCCATGATGCACTGGGCCAGGGACAGACTGATTTGCATATAGCCAGGTTCTGAGCTGGGATGGGGCAGTGAGATAAATAACGGTGATGGATCAAGCCCTGATCTTTGGACTGGGTAAGAGTGGTCTGCTTAATTCAGACACTCTGTTCATCACCACCCCCTTTTCTGAATCGATTTTGGCCACTATAGGTGTGGCAGGGTATACTCAGACATGAGTCCCTTTCTCACTGCTCCATCAGGATTCAAGCAAGCCGGGCCGAAGACGGCTGAAATGCCAGAAACCGGTCCCCGGTAGCTTGTCTCCTTTCTGGTGAAGAATTGGCTTGGTAGTTTAGTCTGCCCTGTTCCCATGATGCACTGGGCCAGGGACAGACTGATTTGCATATAGCCAGGTTCTGAGCTGGGATGGGGCAGTGAGATAAATAACGGTGATGGATCAAGCCCTGATCTTTGGACTGGGTAAGAGTGGTCTGCTTAATTCAGACACTCTGTTCATCAGCACCCCCTTTTCTGAATCGATTTTGGCCACTATAGGTGTGGCAGGGTATACTCAGACATGAGTCCCTTTCTCACTGCTCCATCAGGATTCAAGCAAGCCGGGCCGAAGACGGCTGAAATGCCAGAAACCGGTCCCCGGTAGCTTGTCTCCTTTCTAGTGAAGAATTGGCTTGGTACTTTAGTCTGCCCTGTTCCCATGATGCACTGGGCCAGGGACAGACTGATTTGCATATAGCCAGGTTCTGAGCTGGGATGGGGCAGTGAGATAAATAACGGTGATGGATCAAGCCCTGATCTTTGGACTGGGTAAGAGTGGTCTGCTTAATTCAGACACTCTGTTCATCACCACCCCCTTTTCTGAATCGATTTTGGCCACTATAGGTGTGGCAGGGTATACTCAGACATGAGTCCCTTTCTCACTGCTCCATCAGGATTCAAGCAAGCTGGGCCGAAGATGGCTGAAATGCCAGAAACCGGTCCCCGGTAGCTTGTCTCCTTTCTGGTGAAGAATTGGCTTGGTAGTTTAGTCTGCCCTGTTCCATTGATGCACTGGGCCAGGGACAGACTGATTTGCATATAGCCAGGTTCTGAGCTGGGATGGGGCAGTGAGATAAATAACGGTGATGGATCAAGCCCTGATCTTTGGACTGGGTAAGAGTGGTCTGCTTAATTCAGACACTCTGTTCATCATCACCCCCTTTTCTGAATCGATTTTGGTCACTATAGGTGTGGCAGGGTATACTCAGACATGAGTCCCTTTCTCACTGCTCCATCAGGATTCAAGCAAGCTGGGCCGAAGATGGCTGAAATGCCAGAAACCGGTCCCCGGTAGCTTGTCTCCTTTCTGGTGAAGAATTGGCTTGGTAGTTTAGTCTGCCCTGTTCCCATGATGCACTGGGCCAGGGACAGACTGATTTGCATATAGCCAGGTTCTGAGCTGGGATGGGGCAGTGAGATAAATAACGGTGATGGATCAAGCCCTGATCTTTGGACTGGGTAAGAGTGGTCTGCTTAATTCAGACACTCTGTTCATCACCACCCCCTTTTCTGAATCGATTTTGGCCACTATAGGTGTGGCAGGGTATACTCAGACATGAGTCCCTTTCTCACTGCTCCATCAGGATTCAAGCAAGCCGGGCCGAAGACGGCTGAAATGCCAGAAACCGGTCCCCGGTAGCTTGTCTCCTTTCTGGTGAAGAATTGGCTTGGTAGTTTAGTCTGCCCTGTTCCCATGATGCACTGGGCCAGGGACAGACTGATTTGCATATAGCCAGGTTCTGAGCTGGGACGGGGCAGTGAGATAAATAACGGTGATGGATCAAGCCCTGATCTTTGGACTGGGTAAGAGTGGTCTGCTTAATTCAGACACTCTGTTCATCACCACCCCCTTTTCTGAATCGATTTTGGCCACTATAGGTGTGGCAGGGTATACTCAGACATGAGTCCCTTTCTCACTGCTCCATCAGGATTCAAGCAAGCCGGGCCGAAGACGGCTGAAATGCCAGAAACCGGTCCCCGGTAGCTTGTCTCCTTTCTAGTGAAGAATTGGCTTGGTAGTTTAGTCTGCCCTGTTCCCATGATGCACTGGGCCAGGGACAGACTGATTTGCATAAAGCCAGGTTCTGAGCTGGGATGGGGCAGTGAGATAAATAACGGTGATGGATCAAGCCCTGATCTTTGGACTGGGTAAGAGTGGTCTGCTTAATTCAGACACTCTGTTCATCACCACCCCCTTTTCTGAATCGATTTTGGCCACTATAGGTGTGGCAGGGTATACTCAGACATGAGTCCCTTTCTCACTGCTCCATCAGGATTCAAGCAAGCCGGGCCAAAGACGGCTGAAATGCCAGAAACCGGTCCCCGGTAGCTTGTCTCCTTTCTGGTGAAGAATTGGCTTGGTAGTTTAGTCTGCCCTGTTCCATTGATGCACTGGGCCAGGGACAGACTGATTTGCATATAGCCAGGTTCTGAGCTGGGATGGGGCAGTGAGATAAATAACGGTGATGGATCAAGCCCTGATCTTTGGACTGGGTAAGAGTGGTCTGCTTAATTCAGACACTCTGTTCATCATCACCCCCTTTTCTGAATCGATTTTGGTCACTATAGGTGTGGCAGGGTATACTCAGACATGAGTCCCTTTCTCACTGCTCCATCAGGATTCAAGCAAGCTGGGCCGAAGACGGCTGAAATGCCAGAAACCGGTCCCCGGTAGCTTGTCTCCTTTCTGGTGAACAATTGGCTTGGTAGTTTAGTCTGCCCTGTTCCCATGATGCACTGGGCCTGGGACAGACTGATTTGCATATAGCCAGGTTCTGAGCTGGGATGGGGCAGTGAGATAAATAACGGTGATGGATCAAGCCCTGATCTTTGGAATGTGTAAGAGTGGTCTGCTTAATTCAGACACTCTGTTCATCACCACCCCCTTTTCTGAATCGATTTTGGCCACTATAGGTGTGGCAGGGTATACTCAGACATGAGTCCCTTTCTCACTGCTCCATCAGGATTCAAGCAAGCCGGGCCGAAGACGGCTGAAATGCCAGAAACCGGTCCCCGGTAGCTTGTCTCCTTTCTGGTGAAGAATTGGCTTGGTAGTTTAGTCTGCCCTGTTCCCATGATGCACTGGGCCAGGGACAGACTGATTTGCATATAGCCAGGTTCTGAGCTGGGATGGGGCAGTGAGATAAATAACAGGAATGGATCAAGCCGTGATCTTTGGACTGGGTAAGAGTGGTCTGCTTAATTCAGACACTCTGTTCATCACCACCCCCTTTTCTGAATTGAGCCGGCATGAATGGCATAAATGGAGCCGGAGCATAGGAGTGTGGAACTCCTAAATTGAAGGCTAGTGGACCCATGGGACCCGAGGGCGCACCAGAGGGGTACCAAGCCTTTGAAAACACACTATACATAGGGTTCAAAAACGCTGATGGGTCTTGTCCCGGAGCTGGAAATGGTGGCTGAAGACCCTCGGGCTGGCATTGAGGTGGTTCCGAATTCGGCTCTTCCATAGGCGCAGAATTCTCACCCACCGGAGGAGGAACCACCTTCGAACGTACCTTCTTGGGTGACTTCGATCTCGAGTCCAAATCCCTACCGGAGTGACGTCGGGACTCATGTCTTCTTTTCTTATGCTTCTTCCTTGACTTCGAAGCATAATCTGATGATGACTTCGAAGACGACTCTGCTCGAGGCCTTGATCTCGACGCCGATCTCGACCTCGCCCTCCTCGAACGAGACCTCGAAGACTTTTTCCCTCTCAGCTTCGCCACCAGAAGTTTGGTCTCTCTCTCTCGCAGAGCCTTTGGGTTCATCTTCCGACATGAAGAACATTCATCAACATCATGATCCGAACTTAGACACCAGATGCAATCTTCGCGCGTGTCCTTAATAGACATCATTTTCCCACACTCTCTGCAAGGCTTGAAGCCAGTCTTCTTTTTCGTCATTGCGAAGGACGCAAAGAAACAGAAAAGTGAAGAAAATAGCAACAAAGTTACTAAGAGGCTACAGAGATTCCCCGAAACCGTTAGCGTTGACGTCGCGGAAAAAAGCCAACTGACTTCATCACGTCAGCGTGGGCCTACTGTAGTGTCGCTGACGTCACCGGACTTGCCTCTATGACGTCGTCCACGTCCACGTCGGCGTGAAGCTACAAAAGAATCTGACGCAAGGGGGATATTCACAAGGTGAGGAATCCACTGGCAGATGTATCTATCAGAAGCACAAGTTACTTACCTTCGGTAACAATATATCTGTAAGAAACATTAGTAGTGATAGATTCCCTACCTTATAATTACTCCCAGGCGTCAGACTGGATCCGATTTCATCAGCAGTACTGCTGCGCGTCGGTAGGCGTCGTCGTGCGGCTCCGCATACATAGTTGGCATCGGGATGACGTCGCTTGAGCTACTAAGACACGCCAACGCACACTGACGTCAGATCTGTACACGACTTTCCATGCAAGAAACTGACCACTGGTGCCATGAAACTAAGGCCCTGAAAGGGATGACCTTAACCCTAAAAATCAGTTTGCAGAACGGGGAGGATGGGTGGGTGGTTAGGAATCTATCACTACTAATGTTTCTTACAGATATATCGTTATCGAAGGTAAGTAACTTGTGCATCTGAAAGAAACACATAGTGATAGATTCCTTACCTTAGAATAGATGCCCCAGCAATACCAACCCCGGTGGTGGGTCTGCGAACCACGATCACACCAGAAAGTCCTGGAGAACAGAACGGCCAAAGAAGCCGTCTCTACGTACTTGGCTGTCCAGGCAGTAGTGCTTGGTAAACGTGTGCAGCGAAGCCCACGTATCAACCTGAACGATGTCCTGCAAGGGAACTCCTTGTCCCAGAGCAGTAGTGCCTGCTGTCACCCTGGTAGAGTGGGCGCACAACCACACCGGAGGCTCCTTTTTAGCCAAAGAGTAACAAGCATTTATGCACAGAACGACCCACCGAGAGGTGGTCTATTTGTGCACAGCCTGACCTTTCTTGGCGCCCATGTAGCCAACAAAGAGCTGGTCATCCACCCGGAACTTTTGTGCGTGGCTCAGATAGAAAGAGGATTCAGAAAAGGGGGTGGTGATGAACAGAGTGTCTGAATTAAGCAGACCACTCTTACCCAGTCCAAAGATCAGGGCTTGATCCATCACCGTTATTTATCTCACTGCACCATCCCAGTTCAGAACCTGGCTATATGCAAATCAGTCTGTCCCTGGCCCAGTGCATCATGGGAACAGGGCAGACTAAACTACCAAGCCAATTCTTCACCAGAAAGGAGACAAGCTACCGGGGACCGGTTTCTGGCATTTCAGCTGTCGTCGGCCCGGCTTGCTTGAATCCTGATGGTGCAGTGAGAAAGGGACTCATGTCTGAGTATACCCTGCCACACCTATAGTGGCCAAAAACGATTCAGAAAAGGGGGTGGTGATGAACAGAGTGTCTGAATTAAGCAGACCACTCTTACCCAGTCCAAAGATCAGGGCTTGATCCATCACCGTTACTTATCTCACTGCACCATCCCAGTTCAGAACCTGGCTATATGCAAATCAGTCTGTCCCTGGCCCAGTGCATCATGGGAACAGGGCAGACTAAACTACCAAGCCAATTCTTCACCAGAAAGGAGACAAGCTACCGGGGACCGGTTTCTGGCATTTCAGCCGTCGTCGGCCCGGCTTGCTTGAATCCTGATGGTGCAGTGAGAAAGGGACTCATGTCTGAGTATACCCTGCCACACCTATAGTGGCCAAAAACGATTCAGAAAAGGGGGTGGTGATGAACAGAGTGTCTGAATTAAGCAGACCACTCTTACCCAGTCCAAAGATCAGGGCTTGATCCATCACCGTTATTTATCTCACTGCACCATCCCAGTTCAGAACCTGGCTATATGCAAATCAGTCTGTCCCTGGCCCAGTGCATCATGGGAACAGGGCAGACTAAACTACCAAGCCAATTCTTCACCAGAAAGGAGACAAGCTACCGGGGACCGGTTTCTGGCATTCCAGCCGTCGTCGGCCCGGCTTGCTTGAATCCTGATGGTGCAGTGAGAAAGGGACTCATGTCTGAGTATACCCTGCCACACCTATAGTGGCCAAAAACGATTCAGAAAAGGGGGTGGTGATGAACAGAGTGTCTGAATTAAGCAGACCACTCTTACCCAGTCCAAAGATCAGGGCTTGATCCATCACCGTTATTTATCTCACTGCACCATCCCAGTTCAGAACCTGGCTATATGCAAATCAGTCTGTCCCTGGCCCAGTGCATCATGGGAACAGGGCAGACTAAACTACCAAGCCAATTCTTCACCAGAAAGGAGACAAGCTACCGGGGACCGGTTTCTGGCATTTCAGCCGTCGTCGGCCCGGCTTGCTTGAATCCTGATGGTGCAGTGAGAAAGGGACTCATGTCTGAGTATACCCTGCCACACCTATAGTGGCCAAAAACGATTCAGAAAAGGGGGTGGTGATGAACAGAGTGTCTGAATTAAGCAGACCACTCTTACCCAGTCCAAAGATCAGGGCTTGATCCATCACCGTTATTTATCTCACTGCACCATCCCAGTTCAGAACCTGGCTATATGCAAATCAGTCTGTCCCTGGCCCAGTGCATCATGGGAACAGGGCAGACTAAACTACCAAGCCAATTCTTCACCAGAAAGGAGACAAGCTACCGGGGGACCGGTTTCTGGCATTTCAGCCGTCGTCGGCCCGGCTTGCTTGAATCCTGATGGTGCAGTGAGAACGGTTTGCCCTGTTCCCATCATGCACTGGGACAGGAACAGACTAATTTGCATACAGCCAGGTTCTGAAACTGGGATGGTGCAGTGAGCTAAAAAACGGTGTTGGATCTAGCCCTGATCTCTTGACTGGGTGAGAGCTTTCTGCTTAATTCAGAGACTCTGTCCCTCACCACCCCTTGTTGTAAATATTTTTGTCCACCCTAAGCGTGGAAGGGTATTCTCAGATGTGAGACCCTTGCTCATTGCACCATCAGGATTCAAGCAAACCGGGCCGAAGACGGCTGTAATGCCAGAAACCGGTCCCCGGGAGCTTGTTTCCTTCCCAGTGTAAGAATTGGCTTCTGTAGTTTGGTTTGCCCTGTTCCCATCATGCACTGGGACAGGAACAGACTAATTTGCATACAGCCAGGTTCTGAAACTGGGATGGTGCAGTGAGCTAAAAAACGGTGTTGGATCTAGCCCTGATCTCTTGACTGGGTGAGAGCTTTCTGCTTAATTCAGAGACTCTGTCCCTCACCACCCCTTGTTGTAAATATTTTTGTCCACCCTAAGCGTGGAAGGGTATTCTCAGATGTGAGACCCTTGCTCATTGCACCATCAGGATTCAAGCAAACCGGGCCGAAGACGGCTGTAATGCCAGAAACCGGTCCCCGGGAGCTTGTTTCCTTCCCAGTGTAAGAATTGGCTTCTGTAGTTTGGTTTGCCCTGTTCCCATCATGCACTGGGACAGGAACAGACTAATTTGCATACAGCCAGGTTCTGAAACTGGGATGGTGCAGTGAGCTAAAAAACGGTGTTGGATCTAGCCCTGATCTCTTGACTGGGTGAGAGCTTTCTGCTTAATTCAGAGACTCTGTCCCTCACCACCCTTTGTTGTAAATATTTTTGTCCACCCTAAGCGTGGAAGGGTATTCTCAGATGTGAGACCCTTGCTCATTGCACCATCAGGATTCAAGCAAACCGGGCCGAAGACGGCTGTAATGCCAGAAACCGGTCCCCGGGAGCTTGTTTCCTTCCCAGTGTAAGAATTGGCTTCTGTAGTTTGGTTTGCCCTGTTCCCATCATGCACTGGGACAGGAACAGACTAATTTGCATACAGCCAGGTTCTGAAACTGGGATGGTGCAGTGAGCTAAAAAACGGTGTTGGATCTAGCCCTGATCTCTTGACTGGGTGAGAGCTTTCTGCTTAATTCAGAGACTCTGTCCCTCACCACCCCTTGTTGTAAATATCAGATAGAAAGAGAGCGCACGTTTTGGGTCCAGATGATGGAGCCTCTCTTCCTATTTAGAGGGATGCGGAGGTTGAAAGAAGGTGGGCATAGTGATGGTCTGCCTGATGTGAAAGGCAGTGACAATCTTTGGCAGAAAAGAAGGACGAGTCCTTAGAACAACTTTGTCCGGATGGACAGAGATAAAAGGAGGCTTAGAAGAAAGAGCCTGGAGCTCACTCTCTCTTCTGGCAGAGGTGATGACAACCAGGAAAGCAGTGTTTAGAGTGAGAAGACGAAGACGGCAATTATGAAGTGGCTCAAAGGGAGCGCACATCAGAAAGGTAAGAACTCGATTCAAGTCCCACTGAGGCATCACAAAAGGAACAGGAGGAAACATGTGTGTGATGCCTTTCAAGAATCTATTTACAACAGGGGACTTGAAAAGGGAAGGCTGATCTGGGCGCCTTAAAAAGGCGGTAATGGCCCAGAGTTATCCCATGATAGAGCCCAGAGAAGAGCCCTGCTGGGCCAAAGAGAAAAGAAAAAAAAAGGATGCCTTTGCTGTGCACCATGTCACAAACCTATTCCACCTACAGGCGTATACCGTCTTAGTGGACGGATGCCTGGCTGCCAAAATAACATTACAGACTTCGGGGGCAGGCTGAAAGACGTCAACTGCTGCCGCTCATTCTCCACGCAAGGAGGTGGAGGCTAGACAGGTTTGGGTGGAGGACCGTCCCCTGCTTCTGCGACAGTAGATCCTCCCGAAGAGGCAGACGGATTGGGGGAATCAATGCTCATACTGAGTAGCTCGGGATACCATACTCTTCGAGCCCAGTCCGGAGCCACAAGAATAACTTTGGCCCGGTCGCGCCTGATCTTCAGCACTCTGCGCAGAAACGGTATCGGCGGAAAGGCATTCAACTGACCGCAACTCCACTCACAACAAAAAGCGTCGCCAAGCGAGTGCCACCTTGGAAATTCCAACGCGCAAAACTGACATTGCGTGTTCCCTTCGGTGGCGAATGGATCTAACCAAGGCTCTCCCCACTGCTGAAAGAGACCTTGTGCCACGTCCGAGTTCAGACGCCATTTGTGATCTATCATGCACCGGCGGCTGAATTGTCCGCCCTGCTGTTCAAGGAACCTGGCAGGTGTTGACCCACAAGGGACATGCCCTGATGTTCCAGCCAAGCCCAGAGGCGCAGAGCGTCTTGGCATAGGGTCTACGACCCCACCCCGCCCTGTTTGTTGCCGTACCACATGGCAGTGGTGTTGTCTGTGAACACCTGCAATACTCTCCTCATGACATAAGAGAAGTATGCCTTCAGTGCAAGTCGGATCGTCCGAAGCTCCAGCAGGTTGATGTGGAGCCTGGACTCCTCTGGAGACCACAGGCCTCTGATCTCCGCCTCCCCATGTGACCGTTCCATCCCAGAAGGGAGGCATCTGTCACAACTGTATGTTGCGGTTGGGGATGGGAGAGGGATCTGCCATTGAGCCAATTGAGATTGGTGAGCCATCACTGCAATTGCCGTGCAGTGCCCTCAGAGATCTGGACATGATCGGACAGGTTACCCTGATGTTGTGCCCACTGGAACTTCAGGTCCCACTGCAGAGCCTGCATATGCCATCGGGCATGATCCACAAGCAGGATGCAGGAGACCATCCGGCCCAGGAGCCGGAGGGTCATCCTGACCAAAACCCGGCGGGACAGAGGCTGAAAGATCAGAATCATAGCCTGAATGTCCCGGACTCAGTGTTCGGGAGGATAAACTCAAAACCGCGCCAAGTCCAGAACCGCTCTGATGAAAAGGAGCTTCTGGGAGGGAACCAGGTGCGACTTTGGCACATTGATGGAAAACCCTAGCAAATGCAGGAGGTCAGCCATTGTCTGGAGTTGGGAGACAACTGCCTGGGCCAAGCCCACCTTCAACAACCAGTCGTCGAGATAGGAGAAGACTGAAACCCCTGATCTGCACAGATGAGCTGCGACCACTGCGATCACTTTCGTGAACACCCGAGGGGCGCTGGTAAGGCCAAAGGGGAGCACGGTGATCAGAAATTGCTTGTGGCCAATCCTGTCTGCCTTATTGCCAAAAAGGCGAATGCCATCAAACGGCATGTCCATCAAGGTATTCTGGACATCCCCTGAAAAGCCAGTTGTCCTCAACCAGGCGTGGTGCCGAACCGCCACTGTCGTGGAAATCGACCTGCCCAGTGAGTCGGCGGTGTCCAGCTCACAACGTATGGTGAACTTAGCTGCATCTCTCCCAGCCACAACCGCCTGGGAAAGAACTGCCTGGGCCTCCCCTGGGCAGTTGGGCAGCACCTGTGCAACTGTGTCCCACAGAGAGTTTGTATGACGGCCCACGAGGCAAGCAGTGTTCACCTACCGCAGCCCTAAGCTGGCAGATGAAAACAGCTTCTTGCCAAGCTGATCCAGCTTCTTGGATTCCCTATCCGGTGGTACGGTAGGGAACCCGCTCTGGGATGCTGAGGCTTGGACCAATAAGCTCTCAGGGGTGGGGTGTTGGGTAAGGAAGAGGGGGGTCACCCGTGAAGGGCAATGGCGTCAGGCCACGTTCTTATCCACAGGAGCCCCTGTGTTGGGCCTGGGCCAGGTGCCCAAAAGAACGTCTGACAGTGTTTCATTAAAAGGCAGCAAGGGCTCCGAACAGGTAGCTGCCGGTTGGAGCACTTCTGTCAGGAGGTTAGTCCTAACGGCCACCGTAGGGAGTTCGAGGTGGAAAGCCTCGGCTGCCTTACTCAACACCACTGCATAACTGGCTCTATCCTCCTTAGCCACGGTAGGAAGAAATGCATGCCAAGGTCAGGTGAGGTGTCAAGACCACTGGCCTCCCCAAATCCTCTGCCCAGTCTGCATTATATTTTTACCAAAATCGGGGGTTTGCCCTAATAATCCATCTACATCTGGGCAAGAAAGACCAAGCAAGAACAAAAGCAATGCAGCAGAATGGATACAGCAACAATTATTTTAATAAATGATGGAAACCTGAATTAGTCCATCAATGAGAAATCATTCTCTAACCAGACAATCGTCTTAGTTCAAAAACACACACTCACACTAGGTTGTAGATCCGATGTAAATCGTTATATATCCAGTTATTTTATATATGTTTTTTCATCCCATGTACAATAAACACTTACTTACAAGAACATTAAAACATACCAACAATACACTTATGTGTCTGAAGACAACACAGAATCCTTAGGACCTTAATGTTGGTGGTGCTGCGAAACAAACTTAGAAGAACAAAAATACAATTCGCAGTTCACATTAATCAAGATCGCCCTTGTGTCAATACCTCTTAAGGTATATGTCATTACACCCTTTTACACTATTAACAGGTGTTACAAATATTTCTTTTACACATGAGTTCGAATAGTATAGGGCTTCTTTTTATATCTGGTTGACGCGTTTCAGCCTGTTTAATTTGGGCCTCATAAGGACTGTGGGCCAAAGGAAAAGCCAACTCCATCATCGCACCCAAACTTCGGAACATCATCAACAACTCCTTCATATCCGCCACCTTCCCGGAGAGCTGGAAGCACGCAGAGATCAGCGCCCTCCTGAAGAAACCCACCGCAGACCCCTCAGACCTCAAGAACTTCCGCCCCATCTCGCTCCTCCCCTTCCCTGCAAAAGTCATCGAGAAAACCGTCAACAAACAGCTGACAGCCTTCCTGGAGACAAACGGCTCCCTCAACCCATCGCAGTCTGGATTCCGAGCGAACCACAGCACCGAGGCCGCCCTCACAGCGGCCACCGACGGCATCCGGACCCTGCTGAACAATGGAGAAACCGCCGCCCTCATCCAGCTCGACCTTTAGGTTGCGTTTGACACGGTCTGCCACCTCACCCTGACAACCCGCCTCTGCCACGCCGGGATCCAAGGAAAGGCCCTGGAATGGATCACCTCCTTCCTCTCCGACAGAACCCAAAGAGTCCGTCTCCCGCCCTTCCTCGCAGAAGCCACCAAGATCATCTGCGGCGTACCTCAAGGCTCCTCGCTCAGCCCCACCCTCTTCAACGTCTACATGAGCCCCCTCGCAGCCATCGCACGCAAGCACAACCTCAACATCATCTCCTACGCTGAAGATACCCAACTGATCCTCTCCCTCACCAACGACCCCACCTCCGCCAGAGCCAGCTTCCAGGGCGGAATGAAAGACATCGCAGACTGGATGAAGCTCAGCCGCCTCAAACTGAACTCAGACAAGACGGAAGTCCTCATCCTCGGCCCATCCATCTCCGCCTGGGATGACTCCTGGTGGCCCCCTGCTCTGGGCCCCCCACCCAAGCCCACGGACCACGCACGCAACCTGGGCTTCATCCTTGACTCCTCCCTCACGATGGCCAGGCAAGTTAACGCCGTTACCTCCTCCTGCTTCAACACACTCCGCATGCTCCGTAAAATCTTCCACTGGATCCCCACTGGAACCAGGAAAACGGTCACCCAGGCCCTCATCACCAGCCGTCTGGACTACGGGAATGCCCTCTACGCTGGGTCACCGCCAAACTACAGAAAAGACTCCAGCGCATCCAGAACGCCTCAGCACGACTCGTCTTGGACATCCCCCGACACAGCCACATCTCCGCCCACTGAGGGACCTGCACTGGCTCCCCGTCAGCAAGAGGATCACGTTCAGACTCCTCACCCACGCACACAAGGCTCTCCATGACTTGGGCCCCGAATACCTCAACAACCGCCTCACGTTCTACACGCCAACCCGCCAGCTTCGCTCCGCCAGCCTCGCCCTCGCCACCGTCCCACGGATCCGCAGAACCACCACCGGAGGAAGATCCTTCACCTACCTGGCGGCCGAGACCTGGAACACCCTCCCCGCCCACCTACGACTCACCCAGGACCATCTCTCCTTCAGGTCTTCAACTCAAGACCTGGCTTTTCAGGCAGTAGCAGCTTCCCCCCACCCCCAGCACCTTGAGACCCTAGCGGGTGAGTAGCGCGCTTTACAAATACTCTTGATTGATTGAAAGGAAACCTGTAATACAAGTAAAAACACCTTCTTGTGTATACTTAAACATAAGTATTGAGATATTTACAATTTATATAAATATATATGGGGATCAACAACACCACGATCTCCCAAACATGTCACCAATTGAGTGAATCTCAGCTGTGGATAACAGTAGAGCTCGAGAAATGCAAAAAGTGCGTTTTTAGCAAGTAACAGAGAGAGGATAGCGTGAGCATGACTCTACTCAATTAATTTCCTCGGAACAGTGCTCTGTGATAAATAGGAAAGTGTCAAAGAAAAGGAGAACATAACCAAAGAAATCCCAAGAGTTCAAGGGTGCTACAATCTGTGCTCAAATGCCTCTTAAAAAGATCTCAAAATCAACGGGACGTATCCCTGCATGTCTACCTTGCAGGAATGCCTGCTACCGGGTCTGCATGGAGGTCTCCAGTCTCGGCCAAGCTAATCACTGCAGGATATATACTCCACGTCTCTGTGTGGAGACATACACATAATCTTCAAGGCACATTTCTATGACTACCAAGTTATTATTACTCATAACCGTACTTCAAGAGGCGGTGGAATAGCTCTCGCTGTCAAATCCTGCTATTCCTGCACGTGGCATGGGCAAAAAATCCCGGGTTGCGAAAGCGCTTTGTTTAAGGTTGCCATTACATCTAACTTCACCCTGTCGGGACTACTGATCTATAGGCCCCCGGGGAGCGAAGTGGCCTTTAGAGCAGCGCTACCTGACGCCATTAGTGAATTGGCTACGGGGTGCTCCAATTTCTCCATCATTGGAGACTTAAATCTGCATTTTGACAATTCCATCAGTCCCTCAGTATCCAGTTTTTTGGCAGACCTCGAGGCGCTCCAGCTGAATCAGCTGGTGGCACAGCCCACCCATTCAGGGGGTCATACCCTTGATCCGTTTTTCACTAATCTTACGGAAGCCTGCGTCACCAGCTACACACCTCTGGCATGGACTGATCATTATTTGATACAGATCCACTGCCCTATTGCGGCTATCCAACCTAAGCCAGTGGTGTGCTCGGTTCCAAGACGACGCTGGAACAAACTTAAGCTGGATGAGTTTTTCCACCTCCTATCGGCTGACCCGTTTGACATCTTGGGATCGCCTGATCAGGTCTATGACAGGTTTTGCAACTGGGTCTCCAGGGCTTTGGACACCCTTATTCCCTTGGTAACCTGTAAAACTGGAGCTGGTAAAGTCAGCCCCTGGTACGACGACTCACTGCGGGCTCTGAAGGTCTCTTGCAGGCGCGCAGAGCGGGCGTGGCGTAAAGCCTATAACAGCACGAAGAAAGTTCTATATCTGTCGACTGTGAAAGTGTACCATCGGGCGGTATGTAGAACTCATGCCGCATTTTATGCTGCACAATTCAGGAATAGCTCGAACCCATCTAAGGCTATTTTCAAGGTATTGAAAGACCTCACTGCCAAAAAAGTCACAACGACACACCAGAGCTCTGTTGAGCATTGTGAAAAATTGGCAGAATTTTTTTTTTTTTTTTGGAAAAGGTGAATGCCATCTATCGGGCCTTTCCTTCGGTCACTCCCTCGGCTAATCCATCTTCTAAGCCGTTACCATCTGAGGGACTACATTCCTTACCTATGTTAACATCTGATAGCCTAGACACATTGGCCCGCAGAGTGAACTCTGGGTCCCCAGAGGATCCACTTTGCCCTGATGTGTTCAAGGACCTAGCGGTACACGATATCTCACCGCTATGTTCCTTGATCAATTTGTCACTAACATCTGGCAAAGTCCCACTGAAGTGGAAGCGAGCCATGGTTCGGCCTATTCTTAAGAAACCCAGCCTGGACGGGAGCAAGCCGGAGAGCTATCGGCCGATTTCACTCTTGCCGTGGCCGGCTAAGGTTATGGAGGCGCACGTAAATGCCGTCCTCTCGGAACATCTTTGCCGCGCAGATATCCTCGACGCTACGCAGAATGGGTTTAGGGCTGGTCACAGCACGGAGACGGCTCTGCTTTACATGGTGGAGCATCTTCGCTCCGTGCTTGACGCGGGACAAACGGCAGCGCTTGTGTTATTAGATCTAAGCGCTGCCTTTGACACCGTCTCGCACCCTATCCTTCTGCTGCGCCTAGAGGAGGCTGGTGTCACCGGCACCGCTCTCGAGTGGTTCCGGTCGTTCTTAACCAACCGGGCCTTTAGCGTGACCGTCCCACCTTACCAGTCCAAATTCCATCCGTTAAACCTGGGGGTCCCCCAAGGCTCCTCGCTGAGCCCTACGTTGTTTAATCTGTACGTAAGGCCGCTAGCTGAGGTTGTCAAACAATGGGGTATGACCATGGTGTCATATGCCGATGACACCCAGCTGGCGGTCACGATCAGCGGGGATGCCGAAGTCGATGCCCCCAGGTTTCAACAAGGACTGCGGGCGGTCGCCAGCTGGATGACGTCCAACTGTCTCCAGCTGAACGCTAGCAAGACCGAGGTCATGGTTTTTGGCAGACAGCCGGAACTGTGGGGAGAGAGATGGTGGCCGGGGGATTTGGGTCCTGCTCCCATCCCAGTCGCCGAGCTTAAGAACCTCGGGGTCTGGCTGGACCCCTCCCTCACGTTTGTGTGCCATACCAAACGCACGGCTGCATGCTGCTTTGGCATCCTGCGCGGGCTCCGTCCTGTGCTTAAGTTCTTCGATGCCCCTACCAGGCAACTCATGATCCAAGCTACTGTCATCTCCAGGCTGGATTATGCGAGTTCCTTGTTGGCCGGTCTGAATCTGGCAGAGATCGGGCGCTTACAGAGGATTCAGAACGCCGCAGCTAGAGCGGTGGTAGGCCTCCCAAGATTCTGTCCTACTTCCAGTACCCTGCGGTCACTGCATTGGCTTCCGGTGGCCCAGCGGATCCAGTTTAAGGTCCTCTGCGTCGCCTACAAAATTCTGAAGGGGTCCCCAGCAACGATCCTTACGGCCCTCCTGGCCAACTACATCCCAGCGCGACCCTTAAGATCTGCAGACCTTGAACTGGCCGTTGTGCCGCGCTTCAAGCGGAGTAGGGCCGGTGGACGCTCGTTTCGAGTGCGCGCAGCTGCCCTTTGGAACTCCTTGCCCCCGGCGATTCGCGCTATGAGCGATTTGCTTTCCTTTCGCCGTGCGGTGAAAACCTTTTTATTTCCTTAGTTTGTATACATATGTTTGTTTTTCTGTTTAGTTGTGTTGTGCAGCTGCCTTGTCGGGCGCCAGGACGCTCCTTAGCTGGAGCATCTGTGCGCCAAATAAAAACGCATAACATAACATAACATAACATATCAACTTATATGTGCCACTCGAAAAAACAATGTGGAAAGTTAATATAATTGTATATGACAACGCTGGCACGACTATCTCACATGACTGCTAAAAGCTGTCTGGTGCAAACTGGTTAAAGACACCGTACAGCAAGGGAATGCAACAAACTCAGAACTTACGGGTAAAATGATGGAGGATTCAAAAAGGCGTCAGTCTTTGCTCAAGTGGTTCGTGATAATCCAAAGTAAATACTCTTAGACAGTCGGTCTACAAAATCAAAAGCATGCGTGAGTATCCCATGTGTAAAGGGAGTTCAGGTTTAGAATATATAAGAAAACTATCTACAAGCTAAGGGGAGCTTACCTCTTAGTCGACCTTTCTTTCGCCCCGATCCCTATCTCTTTGATTTCGGAACGCCACGTAACAGACTAGGAACGAAAAAGAACTCTCACCGGCAGTGGACAGTAAAGACAGACTACTGCCTGGTGATTTTTACTTGCTTGCTCCAAAACTGTGGGCTGGGGTCTTAAGTCAGGTTTTTACAGCGGCCAATAGCAATATTTTCCCCAAAAGTTGGGCAACCGCGGTCATCGTGCCAATTTTCAAAAAGGGCCAGCGCGATGACCCAGGTTGCTACAGGCCCATTTCCCTTCTGGACTCTGCGATCAAGATCCTAGGCAGAGTCCTATTGTCCCAACTGAGAGAAAACATCAAGAAGGGGGAGGGGCTGTCAAACTTACAGTATGGATTCAGGGACAAGAGGGGAACCGTGGACCAATGTCTCAATCTGCAACTACTAATCTCCAAGTATACAGTCACCAAGGAGGGGTCTTTGTTCCTTGCATTCATGGTCCTCTCCTTGGCTTTTGACATGGTTAACAGGGTTAAACTGTGTCCAGTCATGCTGGAGATGGGGGTGGATGGCTCTCTGGTGAATTTCATAGCCTCCCTACATCAGGATTTGTTTGCCAAAGTGAGAGTGATAAAAGAGGGCAGATGCACCAGTTGTTTCAGATCGGAGAGAGGGGTATGGCAGGGCTGCATCCTGGCCCCCCTCCTCTTTACGATCTATATAAATGGGCTTGAAAAACATCTGATGGCCGTGGAGGGGGATGTTCCGCGAGTAGGAGAGAGAAAAATACCTGCTCTCCTATACGCGGACGATGCTGTCCTGATAGCTAGTACTGGGGTGGGCCTCCAACGCCTGTTAGACTCATTTGGTAATTTTATGGACCAGTTAAATCTTAAAATCAACATCAAGAAGTCCCACACCATGGTGGTGTCCCGAAAGAACTATAAAACTATTCCATTGCATTGTAAAGGAGAGGTTGTTTCCCGAGTAACATTGTTCCCTTACCTGGGCGTTACATTTGATGAGAAGGGCACCTGGGGCCCACAGATCAAGTTAAAAAAGCTGGCCATGACTAGAGCCGCTTCAGCTCTTGTGGGGTTTGCGAACAGGCTGGGAGCAAGACCCATGGAGGCTCTTTTAAAAATATACAATGCAAAATGTATTGCAATAGCTACATATGGCGCACCTTTATTGGGGTACCTGTCCCACGATCTTTTACAAAGGGCAGAAAACAAATTTCTTCGACAACTATTATCCGTCCCCCAATCTACCCCTACTTTTTCGTTGCACGCTGAGCTGGGTCTAGATTATATTTCAGACAAGTTGAGACTGGCTCCCCTAACGTGTTGGCTGAAGTTATGGCTCAACAAGGAATTATCTCTTAACCATGTTATCCTGGAGGACGTCATGTCTCTTGATCACAGGAAGAAAATCCCCTGGCTAGAATATGTTCGACTAGCATTTGAAAAACTAGGTCGGATTATTTAATTTGCCATCTTCTATCAAGGTTGAGGATATCAAATGGGTCCAAAAACATTTCATGGAGAATGTAAGGCTGGCTAGGGAGGAACTCGAGCTGACAAAAACATCAGTAAGAGCACACTATATGTTGTTATCCTCCCCATCCTTAGAGCCCTACCTTACCTTCGTTACTAAACCTTTACATAGATACCTCCTAATTAAATTTAGATTTAATCAAATTCCCTATGTATTGGGCTGCTTCCAGCAATGGAGCACACCGGAATTAGGAGCTCCATGTAAATGTGATGATTTTTCCATTCAGGACACGTTGCACTTTATGATGTTTTGCCCTACCTTTAGGGAGCCAAGAATTAAATATTTAGTACCCGTTTTAAAAGAAGCCGGTTTTATACAAGTCAGGCCTACCCTGTTATACTTACAGTCTTTAGGTAACATTTTCATCACATACTCTGTGGCTAGCTTTTTAGTTGCAGGATTTAGAACCAAGTCAAGGCTCAACAAGGGTAACGCTGTAACATGAATATTGATATATATGTCTTGCTATTTATGATTGTTTAATGTGTCGCAAAATCTGAAGATCTGTATGTATTCCTTTAATTTGTATATATTATTGTGTTTTATTGGCTTTTATGATTTTAATCAAATCGAATAAAGTGTATTTTGACTGACTACTACAACCTTCTCTACATTCTCCAGCTTACATTATATGCTGGTTACGCTGTCGCACTCGCTGACAAATATATAGAGCCACACAACTAGAGGGCAAAAAAAAAAAGAGAGAAAGGGGGGTCGGTTGTTTGAAATATTAAAACAAGAAAAAAAGAAGAATGCATGTGCTGGCTAAAAATAAAAGGATTTATATTATCTATGAAAGATATCTATATTGATATACCCCTCATTATGACCGCTCCCTGTTGTCCCGCACAATATCAATAATGTCATTTAGACTCCATGAATTACATAGAGTAGTACACCGTACAAAGGATACCTCATAGGAAGAGACATATAAAGTTGTATACGACAGAAAAATACATTAAATCGTCACCTGGACTTCAAACAGATCCCTCTTAGTAATTGAACATACTTTATTTCCCTATAACCTCATCAGTGTAAGATGAAAAAAGGTTAACAACTTTATGTCTAAACGGGCACATGATATAATAGTGTATATCTCTCTCTGGTTGTCATTACTGATTGGGCAGTCTAAAATGAAAAAAGGAAAACCACTTTATATCGACACAAACTCATGGTGTAATATAGTATATCTCTCTCTGGTTTTCAATACGGATTTGGAAACAAATAATATTTTCTCAAAGCCCAAATTTCGCCTGTCATTAAGTCCCGTGGTCGCTGTATGATATTTCTCTATCAGTCTAGCCTCTAATCTGTTTAGCTTACTCTGTATATTTTCCTGAGTGTTGTTTTGAACTTTAATCAGTACTGTCCAACTGATATTGATCTCACTATGGCCAGGGCTCAAACAGTGCTCTACCAGTGGAGCTCCAATGATTTTGCACTTTATTCGAAATTTGTGTTGTAAAATGCGATTCTTTATCGGCTGTGTAGTTTGACCGATATAGTGCTCATTACATGGACAGGTGACACAATAAACAACTTTCTTTGTGTTACAATTACTGAATGCTCTCCGGGTATGTCGTTGTCCATTAATCATCACTTCTTTAGAGTCTTTTGTCAATATTCATGCCACACACTGTTGGCACCTGAAGTGACCCACCACTGGCGGCAGGCCGCATCATAAGCAGAGTCTTGTGCTAGAGGGTCCTCAGACCCCTCCCAGTCCTCCCCTTCCTCCGAAGTCGAACAGGCTCAAAATGAGGAGGACGGACATAGAGCACAACAGGGTCCATCGGCGTCGGTATTGGCCAATAGGGCAACGGGTCCGGGTCAGGGCTGACCCTGGGGATGACGTCATCCCAAGCAGGCGACATCAGAAGCGGTGCCGTGGAGATCTGCGCTGGTGGCGGTGTCACCAGGTCAACCGGCGTTGATCGGGGTCCGATTCCATATCCATGGGGGGCTTGCGACGTTGGGCCGGAGCAGCTGGCGACACAGGGGCTGGAGCCGCCACAGATGGTAAAGCAGGACCCCCCATCGGGCCTAATACTTAACTTACATTGCCTCCAGGACAATTGAACCAATCACCATAATCTACACATTTCATACACTCATACACTCATACACCCTGTTTCTTTAAGTGAATCCTGCAAACAATCGGAAATAATATGGAACAGACTGCCCTTCAAACTATACGTGCACAGGCCTCTGTTTACCTTCTTTATATTTTTTTTAATGAACGCTTCGTGAAACACAAATGCACATTTTCAAGCTATACAAGCACTATTCAAACATTGTCCCCGCCTCGAAGTTAAAGGCCCATCTTGATAAACAGAGCCAGATTCTGAAAGAGGAGATTATGACAGGACTTTGAATAACTATAGTCTTAAAGACAGCAGCATTCCCATGCAGACTTCTAATCACAGGTGTTGAAGGAAGAGCACGAGGTAAGAACACAGGATAGTATGGATTTTGCATAAGTCATATAAAAGTACTACGTACTACGTCAAAACTATTTCCAATCTAATAGAACCTGCGGTTCAATGGTGGAAATTCCGGGCCCCTCCGATCAGCCTTTGATGTAATCGTCACAGGTCACATATGAACCGATTGACCATGGAATGAGGCTGATCGCAGTTGTATCTATACTGCATTGTATGTTCAGAGGTAACATTGAAAACAACGTCACAATTGCACCACAACCATTTATAAAATAAAAGGTTGACAGTGTTTTGTAGAACTGGTTTCAACGCATCAGAAAGAAAAAACAATGACGTCAAAAGCATCATTCAGAAACAGCAGGGCAACATACATACATAGAGCAATATGGGGACGTATGCGCTCCACACCTGAACACAGGCTCTGTGATGGGGCTGATGCATAGGTTAGTGTGGTACTGAAGAGTCCCTGCCTGAATATACAGGAGGCAGGATGCACAAATATCCTCAATGTTTAGGTCTCGCCTACAGACAAAACAAGCATTGGCATAGCCAATAGGTCTCGCCTTTGGGACCTTATAAGTGTTTAGTTATGCAGCACAATATCCTTGTTTTTACGGCCCTTAGCATCACGCTGTTTGTTCATTTGCATCTCTCAGATGCTGGGAACGAAGAGATTACAATCTTTACTGCAAGGCTCAACGCACTTAATTAGCTTGTCCTGGTTTCATTTCACAACTGGCAGAAACAAGTTACCATTTCACACTATACTAGACTTTCAGTCTGTCTTTTTTGTTTCCCTTTTCAGACATTATTTACAGTTGCGGGATAAAGCCGAACTGGCTGCGTGCACCTTGTATGGATGCGGGTGGAAGGCACTGGGGCTGATTCTTGTGCTTGTGAACATATGATCTGCTTCCCAAAGTGGGCCTAAGTCCACTGTGCTGCTTCATTAGCATACGTGAAATTGTTCTTCAGTCGTACTTTCTCGCATATTATTCTAGCAGCATCAATATTTGTATTTTAAGTTATGCTCGTGTTATAGTGTCCAATGGCGCAGCACTTCAGGCTGTTTTATAGTTGTAACCTCTGGACTTACGAATTCCCAACGGATTTTGAAAAACTAAGCAGTTAGGCCCTTGTGGACACGTGGTTAGGCTGGACCCTATTTAAATGAGAAAAACACAAACATGCCCAGACCACCATTATTTTAGACAGAATTTGATAGGCCAAACCATCAATTGTCTAGTTTGATCAGGTAGTTTTATTTATACCAACTGTTTATAACTATTTTTTCAAATTTTTATGAAAAGATTTTTAGCAAATAGGACCACTGTACATCCATGTATTTACACTGTTATACAATACAATTTACAAACAAATACTGACAAAACAGAAGATCATTGAATGAAATGAATACTGACATCCTACATAAAACACAAAACTAATACACAAAACCATGCATCATATAATCATATGCCTTGAAATTTGATACTTAAATCAATTCTAAACTAAAGGAGTTTTAGTCAATAAATGACCACTGTTTGGGCCAGCAAATGATGGAAAAAAATGCTCCTTTTGTAAATGCAGACGCGTTTCGATTCCAGGACACCAGTCCCTGGGATCTCATCAGGGCGTTGTCATTATATCTATGGAAGATACAAAGAAAACAATAAAGTTTTATTCACAATGTTCCATGCTCGCCTCCATTCAAATGAGACTCAGTATTTTAAAACCTTTTGTGCGAACCTACCAAGTAGTTTCCAAAGAGAGTGGGAACCACGGAATACATTCTTGTAATTACACGAATCTTGTCGCGTGAGGGAGCAAACTTGAAAGTCTTCCTTGCCTGTTAGATGGTTGCCTCCGCCTTACATGCAAACTGCCATTCTGTTAAGAGAAATGGCTAATGTTGTGTCTGTGCAATTGCTGCTTTGTTGCTTCTAACATTTATAATACTTGCTATCTGACCTACCTTGTTGGGCCGATGTATTCAGGTTTCAGCTGGTTAAATTCGTGGGCCTTTTTGTGAATTCCCAACGAATGGCACGCCATGAACCGACTGCGTAAGGATAGCAACTAGAAACTTGCCGATCTTTTACAATTGCACACGCACCTGCATAAAATAAAACATTCTTATATTAAGGTGTGCTCGTGTTATAGTGTACATGGTCTCAGCGCTTCAGGCTGTTTTATGGTTCTGACCTCTGGCCTTACTAATTCTAACCAATTGCACGCCATGTATCAACTGCGTCAGGATAGCAGGGTGAGTTGATGTCAGCATTAAAGGGCAGATGCATCAAAGGGTTTTGCTCATTATGTTTCTATAGGAGAATGTGTTGATGAATATGGCCCTGGCAGGGTTTTTTTTTTTTTAAACATACATAAAATACATTCTCATTTACAATGCAACATTTTAAGGTATTAGCATCATAAATGACAATGGCATTTCTTTATCTATTTTCAAAACTAACACATAGATAAAAACTTTACCATTTACAATGCTGATAGCTCTAACTTTTACAAATGTGAGACCTATTGGATGGGCTACCCCTGGAGCAGGTTGGTGCTTTTATTTATCTTGGCATCAAACTGCAGAAGGATATGAGGTGAAAAGCCACACATTGAAGGCTTGACACTAAAGCATCGGCAGCTCGCTGGAACCCTAAGAAAAGAATTTAAAACTACTTTTACTAAACCCCTAAGCCCGGTACTCCAAAGTTACAATACCAAAGTGGTGAGCTCAGTTCTCTACAGGGCCGAGCTGTGGAACTTTGGAAACCTGGCCCACCTTACAATAGCGGAACACACGTTCTTCAGCGCAATTACTACTATGCCATAAAGTATACCGATGCTCCCTCTAAGGAATGACCTAGGAAGATAAGCTCTGAAGGACCTGGCCATACTACGCCCAATACTAGACTGGCGTAGAATCTGGTGTACAAAGGAATTGGTCGTGTTCACACAGGGCCTAAGGTATATCGTAAACACGGACTGCTTCTGTGAAATTAGTTGGCTGCACAAACTGAGAAGTTTGTTAAATAAAATGGGCCTGCAATACCTGTGGGATTCACCCCCCACCGAAACATTCCCAACAAAAAATTGTCTTAAAGAAGTTCATTGGGAAACAGTGGTGCACAATGAGTTTATGCGCCATGATACAATTTCTCTCTCCGGGCTTTTTCTTCAGACCAAGCCATGCCCTGGCCTTGAGCCGTATTGGGACATTATTGGGAACCCTCTGGATCGCAAACTCTATTTCCAATTTAGATCTGGATCTCTTCCATTGAAGTATTTTACATCTAAATGGTCTGTTATTAGGGGCAACAAATGTCACTTATGCACTACACAGGTAGAATCATTTGCACACGTGCTCTTTGTTTGTCCTGCGTACGCTAGCCCACGTAAGGTTTGGCTGGTCCAGCTACGTAACAACCTGGCTACAAGATCACATACTAAATTCCCGTCTGTCTGAGCATAGATCAGACATACGTACGGGTAAACTGCAAGCCCCATTAGTCAAACACTACATCGAGGCAAAGCATAATCCAAATGATATACGTTGGTATATCTTGGAAAAAATACGCAAGTCATCGGGAACTCTAAGCACACAAGTGCGAAAATGCAGAGAAGTTTATTGGATCTTTACCTTGGATACATATATCAAAGGACTAAACAATGAGATACCCTGGGACCAGGTTATCAAATACAATTATGGTTGAACCACTCCTCTACCGTCATTGGTTCTTCAATACTTTTTCTGCACACTTCAGCTATCATCCTCTGTGCAATTATCTCACATGTCGTGTTAATTTCATTCGATTAGTACCCCCTGCTTCTTTCTTCAACCCTAGTATTCAACACATCCCTCCGCACGTTGGCCCTCTCACATCAGGTCCTTCCCCCTTTTCTATTTCTAATTTTTATTTGTTACCTTTATTTCATCATCATGATCCGACATTCTCTGTAGACCTATACTGTTATGCATAACATCGCTACCGTGGAGATTTTGTTATCTCCCAGCGCTATCATTACTATTCGCCTTCAGAATTTCTACCTTCAATCTGTCATTGTCTATACATTTTTACATCGCTCGCATTTATAAATATATGGCTGTACATTATACCGGCATTTTTGCAAATTAGATGGTCTGATAGATATTAACAAATTGCCCACTACAAATATCTCGCTGTGTATTTTATCACCATTTGTGTAAATGAGGTGGTGACACATGCACGCTTACATTGTCCAGAACACATCATTAACACGTTCCAAGATGTCGGACTAAAGATAAACAATAACCCGGCACCTCGGACTTTGCCCTTTTTCTCTTTCAATCACTCTCTTGAGGGACGTCCCCTTTCCATCCACAATGCGCGCCAAATGTGCATTGATAACATCGCTCCACCCAACAACGCCCTCGGCTCATCAGGACTCATTTCCGAGGCGCAAGGCAGACTCCACTATAGGATCGACTGCGGGACCGTCAATACAGGTATTTTTCGGTCACCACCCCCACTGTGCCTAACAACCCAGCTCATTCCATCGGCAGGTCCGACGCGTGCCTAATTACACCTTGTCCCGTTTTCTCCTAGATAACGATAATACGGATCCCATACAGGCTGCAATCCTGGGACATTACATTTGGAACCCCGCATAGAATTATCAATAAGACCGCCTACCAGGTACTATTATAGGTGTCCACACGTTACCGCCCATAACCTAGGGTTTATTTGAAAATCTAGGTATAAGTTTTTAACGGAGATATCCATTCAAAACATTCATATCTGTATATACGACCACTCTACCCACAGATACAAACAACCACAGAAGTTTCTCCACTCCCTACTCTGATAGCCTGTTCACACAGCTTTACCATCTCATCAGACTCCATCATTGGATTTTGAGACACATTCAGTGTGCAGGTACTCATTATTTTCAACAGCCCTATTTATTAATGATTATTTCATTCGACTATCCTTTGAAATGTCAAACCCTTTTCTATTCCTAATTTTAGTACAAGCCAAATTTTCACCTATATGAACAGTCTAGGAGGTCCCTAATCTCCCGCACCTCCAAACCATCCTAACAAAACTTCCACCTTTTCATCCCACCCGCCCGCACTGAACATACCTCCCCTACAAACCCCCCCCCCCCGCTCCTTTCCAGTTTCCCTTAATTGTATCCTTAGGATGCAATACTAGTATTTATTTTCCCTTCCCCTTTTAATTGTATTCTTAGGTTGCAATACCAGTACCAATTCCCCCCCCCTTTTCTTTTTCTTTTCCCCCTCCCTCCCAAACGGGTTAGCCAGAATGCCCAAAAAGTTGTATGATAGCTTTTTTTATATGTATATGTAATAGTAAATCTGTACACATGTAAATAAGGTTATTGTGGTAGTTCTGTGCCCCACTTTTTGATATAACATCTGTAAATATTGTATATAGATAGACACTGTTAAGGTTTTATTGTAAAGTTTTTTGTATAGGATAATAGACTGACATTGTGATATGTATAAACTGACACGGATATATACTTTTGTATGTTTGTATATATATTTCCCCATATAGGTTCTCTGGAAATACTCATGGCTTCCTGATGAAGACTCACAGCCGAAACGCGCGTAGTACACTGTAACTTATAGCCATGTTTTAAACAACAACTGTAATGCATTATAAATACCCATGAATTGGAACTTACAGTATGTTATATATGTAGAAAGTTTGTAATTTATATATATTTAAAGTAGCCAAATATCATTGCTCTCCTCTCTTTTTAAAAAACCAAATATGATTGAATAAAGAACACCAATTTTTGTACCAAAACTTTGGTTTAGATACATTCACTTTTGTCCGATGTCAGTCACAGTCCATAATTTAACCTGTTCCTAATTTACTGTATTTCCAATTGTTACAAGATCACATACCACAGCCCTGCGTATCCTTTTCACTGATCCATCTCCCAGGTATGCAGTTCCGGTGGCAAAATATTTGAGGTGGATGTGGACTATATGCAGTAAACAAATCAAGGATGAATAAAGTGCAGGATGAGGTCCCACTAGTGCGCAGGATTGAGCTTACGTCGTCCTGCGGGCTCTTCTACCCTTGCTGATGGGCTAACGATTGTTTTATGTGTGTTATTTTAGCAATGTGTCTTTTTAATCTTCTTATTATTTTTTAACATAATGATGGTCCTGATTGCTTACTTGCACAATTGTTTAATTCAGATCTTAAATTTCTGTAATTATTGTTCTACTTCTTTTTAATTACAATGCTTTTATGACTTGCATAGGCGAATAAAGCTTTCTTGACTTGACATTTTACAGCTTTGGACTCACTGTGGCCTGTTACAGCTCGCCGCCAATTGATACATTTTACCGCTTGGGACCCCCTGTGACCTATTACACCTCGCTGCGCATTGATACATATTACAGCTTGAAACCCACTTCGGCCTGTAGCAGCTCGTTGCTCAATGATACACATTGCATTTTGAGACCCACTGAAACCTGGAACAGCTGGGCACCCATTAATAAATGATACAGCTGTTACAGCTTTCTTCTCATTGATTCATGCTACCTCTCGGAACCCACTGAGACCTGTTACAGTTCACTACCCATTGTTACATGTTACCGCTCTGGACATACTGAGACCTGTTACAGCTCGCTGCCCATTTATACATACTACACCTTGGGCCTGTTACAGCATGCTACCCCTTGATATATGTTGCAGCTTTGGACCCATTGAGAACAGTTACAGCTCGCTGCCCATTGATACATACTAAAGTCTGGGACACGCTGAGAACAGTTACAGCTCGCTGCCCATTGAAACATAATAAAGTCTGGGACAAGCTGAGAACAGTTACAGCTCGCTGCCCCTTGATACATAATAAAGTCTGGGACACACTGAGAACAGCTACAGATCGCTGCTCATTGATACATACTAAAGTCTGGGACACGCTGAGAACAGTTACAGATCGCTGACCATTGATACATAATAAAGTCTGGGACACGCTGAGAACAGATGCAGATCGCTGCTCATTGATACATACTAAAGTCTGGGACACGCTGAGAACAGTTACAGATCGCTGCCCATTGATACATAATAAAGACAGGGACACGCTGAGAACAGTTACAGATCGCTGACCATTGATACATAATAAAGTCTGGTACACGCTGAGAACAGCTACAGATCGCTGCTCATTGATACATACTAAAGTCTGGGACACGCTGAGAACAGTTACAGATCGCTGCCCCTTAATACATAATAAAGTCGGGGACACGCTGAGAACAGTTACAGATCGCTGCCCCTTGATACATAATAAAGTCTGGGACACGCTGAGAACAGTTACAGATCGCTGCCCATTGATACATAATAAAGTCTGGGACACGCTGAGAACAGTTACAGATCGCTGCCCATTGATACATAATAAAGTCTGGGACACGCTGAGAACAGTTACAGCTCGCTGCCCATTGATACATAATAAAGTCTGGGACACGCTGAGAACAGTTACAGATCGCTGCCCATTAATACAAAATAAAGTCGGGGACACGCTGAGAACAGTTACAGATCGCTGCCCATTGATACATAATAAAGTCTGGGATACGCTGAGAACAGTTGCAGATCGCTGCCCATTGATACATAATAAAGTCTGGGACACGCTGAGAACAGTTACAGATCGCTGCCCATTGATGCATGTTACAGCTTCGGACCCACAGTGAATCACAGAAGCCAAAAGGTTAAGGACCACTGCTCTAAAAAATCTGCTAAAAAATCTTGAATGTGTTCCTTCTTTATATTAGAACTTGGAATCTACATTTTCAATGAACACTGTACCTTCACCGACACCTCCAGTTCTTCATGTCTAATCCTCAATTTCCTTACGATTCATAAAAGTACTTCTTTTCTTTTCCATCCCTTTCTTTTTTTAAATGTAGCTTTTGATCCTAAATCTTCCCTTGCCAATCTTTCAGGGGGGCTCATTACCCTTTTACTACATTAGTTTTCTTTTATTACTGTCAAATGTGTCCACAGTCATCCCCATGAGCATATGGTCTCTCCTAGTACCCTCCATACTCCTCTGCTGCAAACGCTCTCCTATATGATGTAAATGAATATTCTTCTATTTCCTATGGGCCGTATTCATAGCTTCATTATAACAAAAGCCATTCATGAGTTAAATTAAAATATGATTATTATAATCAAGGGAACACATGTGTAATTAAATATGAATACATTGGTCTTTTCTATGTATATACTTACATACTGGAGCTGAAAAGAGCTCATTGATAATAATGAGGTGGCTTTGTGTGTTCCATGTAGCGGTAACACACAGTCCCTATATCATTCCATCCCCCAGGCACCATCCCATTCTCTCTTCCCCTCCATGTGATCAGTTGAACGTTCCGGACCTGTCCATCCTCTTCTTGGGTGAAACAGTTGACTGGGAGAACCTTGTGAGTGTGTGATGGTTCATTGACTGGCTAATGCTATAATGTGCATGAACATGTGATATCCGTGCTCTCTATTAAGCTTCAAACCCTGGGCACACCGTTACGTGCTTGTTTACATCCGTCTGTCTTATCCCCTTGACATAGGATTTTCCAGCCCTTCCAGATACTCGGAGTGTCCCCCCGTTGGGAAGAATTTAGTAACTCTCTGTGCACGCGCAGCGTTGGATTGGTGCAGGTAACCTTATTTTGACCACCCCCGGCTAATAAGATAGATAGCAAAGTGCAGTTGTCAAAAAACTTCCGTTCTCTCTCTTGTTTAGAACGGTAGAGATCCACTTTGTAACCCAAGGCCAAGCTTCTAGATTGAAGGAATTTTTTCTTCTTTTTTCCACTTCTCCGGCTCTACATGCCAGGACACCAGGCAAGTAGAATAGTAGAGCTGTTTTCATTTAATTGACATCTTTGAGCAACATTTTGTGAATCTAAATGTTCCCATTCCCTTTTCAGATTTCTAGGCCCCGTCTTCTCCACCAGATAGAGTCTAAAAGTGAAGTAGTCTCCTTTGGTAAGAATACGACAGACACAGGAGATCTCTCTGCTCGAGGTTTTATGTAAATTTACATGCAATGTTTTCTTGTAACTTCCACACTTGTTTTCAACTTGTAATTGGGTTTTTTTCTGTTGTATGGTTTGTTTCCCTTCTTTGTTTAGATACTACAAAAGGCCCTGAGGAGAATCCCTCCCAAACCAAAGGGATTCGAAACGCGTAGGCCCACAGCCACTACGTGTCTGCGAGTGCGACAAGAGTAGATTTATTTTTTTCTTGGTCGCTAGTACAATACTGTGCTAATTATTACGAAGTTTCTTTGTTTGTTTAGTTGTATAGGATTGTACAGGATACAACAAATTGTTTTTTCATCTGTCGTTGTAAAAAGGCCCTCGCAGACAGTGGCCCTTTGTTCGATCTTGTAGTATATCGTGGTGTACATAATTTTAACTGTGTTGTATAATCCCCCTTGCCCCTGAATGGTATGAATGTGTTTCGAATGGATGTGATATGCCTGAAATGTTGATTGATTGATGGTGCCCAAATCACTTCCTTAGTTTCTTGTGTCCTTTTTGTAAATACACTCTTATATAAATGAATTCTTGAAAACCGTTCGCCTGTTAAAAAATGTTGTTTAAAATAAAAAACTATTGAATAGTACACCCTGTTCTGATTTTTTGAGTGCAGTCGCTGACATTAGTTGTTTAAATAGTAGTCACATCAGCACTGGCAATTCTCTTTGTTCCTTCGTTAGTTTGGCTCAGCCTTGCTGATCAGAGCCCCCCCGTAGTTGTTGTACACTTGCACCATGACGCTGATCCCATAATGACCAGTGTAGTGTAGTTTCTCTTTCCCTAATAGGCTCTGCGCATTGGAATAATATACACTATAGTTTTGGCATAGGACTGAGGTCAGTATGCCTCTATCGAGTACATTAAACTCAATTACTTTGTGTGCCAGATAACTCAGAGGCCACTAGAAACTCCTTGAAAAACAAGAAGGGACTAGTTTCTGGCAACCGCATAAACATGACAACTTTGTTTTTCCCTTTGGAATCGGAATATGTCTGAGAATCGTGGAAAAAATAGATAACAGTTTCACTCAGTCAATCGTTCATGCTTAGTTTCTTTAGAATTACGCAGAAAGAGATAGACGGGCGTTTCAATAAAAGGATTTATTGAACAGTCTTGTTTCTCGTGTAAGAGATATGAGCTGTTACAATCGCAAGACAGTATGCAAGATATATTACGTACAGCGTAAGCAGTAAGAAGAAATAATACTGCAATAGCATTGTCGTTTCGCTATGATACATATTCATATACATATACATAAATAAGACAGGCTAAAAAGTGGATACTCATCTGATGCTTCTAACTAGTTCTACCCCAGTGTACCTAACCTAAGTGTAGTACAAGGTAAGACGTAGGTGCTGTATTCTATAGTATGGTAAGCTATAGTTTTGTATGCCAAGAGTCCCTCTAGGTTCTAGTCTGCTCCATACCTGAGAATGAGAGAGGTGGGAATCTCTTTCCAGGTCTCAAACTCTAACACCCCGCGACGGGAGTCAGAACACTGGAAGCTGGATTCTCTGCGAGCATGGATGACAGCATCTAGTCAGTGCGTCAGGCTGGGACATAAATTCTCCTGGAGTCGTGGTTTCTTCCAAACTTGCCGAGGCAAGCCTAGGCGAATCAAGCCGTCCAGCCGTCGGGAAGGTATATTTATACCTGGTAGGTGCCTTGGAATGTTAGCATTGACGTAAAGTCGGGCAGAGGAAGACATCATGAATGAACCATTAAGGCATAGCTGTTCATGCATAATAAATGAGTTATTGGAGAAATCAATAATCCTAGACTAGGGAAAGTCCCAATGGCTTATGGGTCTGGTTTCTAAAAACTCGTGACGTTGGGGTGGACGGATGTAGGTGACCATGCCATATTTGGAGAGCATGGCTAATGCCTAAATAAGGGCTGCGATCTTGTGCCTACATAAGGGTAATGCAAAGTGTGCCTATATAAGGGCATGTTTTAGGAAAACCTATATACAGACATCTAAATCGAAACAACATCAGTGCTGTGCGGACACCGTATCAGACATTCCATAACTTCAATCGACGATACTGTAGGGTTTGAACATTCTATGATGCACAAAATTGCACTGCTTGGCATTTTCCTCCCAGCAAAGGTGAATTATAGCTGATGTCCACCTTTCTGCCCTGATTTTGTCAAGACTTTTCGGAAGTACAGAGCTGTTTTCCATGGACAAGTTCCACAAGATTTTACCTGACCAAATCTGTCCATGAGTAACCCAGTGAGTGCAGTAGTGTTACTTTTTTTTTGCAACATCCCTTAGATCGGAAACTCCAGTTTCAGCGCAAAAATCGAATGTACAAACTTGTAATGAAGGTGTTTGTGGTGTCACAATGAAGGCATGATGTAATGTTCAGGCCTTGCTCAAATGAAATTTGAGTTCTAAGATTGACAGTTCTATTTTGTAAAGGACGTTCTAAGTTTGGAATGAGAGTTCTAATTTGGAATGGAAAGAATTCCTTTAGAATGTAGATTGGAACAACGCTTCTAATTTGGAACGCAGGAGCTATGTATGGAATGCAAATTCTTCATTTGGAACGCCTCTTGCACAAAACACAAATCTTTTTTAAGGTTGAAGCCGCAGCTGTGTGTGATCTCTTGATTTTTTGAGTAGAAAACAGGAGATTCCAAGACTACAGATTCATTGGGTACCTTGACCCCCAGGGTATCCAGAGCGACCTTCTATTTCATAAACTTGTGCATTGCTCTTGAAGCTGTGCGTAGTCACACAAGGAGTCCATGGCAGTCTTCACACAGATGAAGACTCAGAGCCCAGCCATAAGAAGGAGTCCATGGCAGTCTTCACACAGACGAAGACTCAGAGCCCGGCCATAAGAAGGAGTCCATGGCAGTCTTCACACAGATAAAGACTCAGAGCCCAGCCACAAGAAGGAGTCCATGGCAGTCTTCACACACATAAAGACTCAGAGCCCAGCCGTAAGAAGGAGTCCATGGCAGTCTTCACACAGATAAAGACTCAGAGCCCAGCCATAAGAAGGAGTCCATGGCAGTCTTCACACAGATAAAGACTCAGAGCCCAGCCACAAGAAGGAGTCCATGGCAGTCTTCACACACATAAAGACTCAGAGCCCAGCCGTAAGAAGGAGTCCATGGCAGTCTTCACACAGATGAAGACTCAGAGCCCAGCCATAAGAAGGAGTCCATGGCAGTCTTCACACAGATGAAGACTCAGAGCCCGGCCGTAAGAAGGAGTCCATGGCAGTCTTCACACAGATGAAGACTCAGAGCCCAGGCACAAGAAGGAGTCCATGGCAGTCTTCACACAGATGAAGACTCAGAGCCCAGCCATAAGAAGGAGTCCATGGCAGTCTTCACACACATAAAGACTCAGAGCCCAGCCATAAGAAGGAGTCCATGGCAGTCTTCACACAGATGAAGGCTCAGAGCCCGGCCGTAAGAAGGAGTCCATGGCAGTCTTCACACAGATGAAGACTCAGAGCCCGGCCGTAAGAAGGAGTCCATGGCAGTCTTCACACAGATAAAGACTCAGAGCCCGGCCGTAAGAAGGAGTCCATGGCGGTCTTCACACAGATAAAGACTCAGAGCCCAGCCGTAAGAAGGAGTCCATGGCGGTCTTCACACAGACGAAGACTCAGAGCCCGGCCATAAGAAGGAGTCCATGGCAGTCTTCACACAGATGAAGACTCAGAGCCCAGCCGTAAGAAGGAGTCCATGGCAGTCTTCACACAGATGAAGACTCAGAGCCCAGCCGTAAGAAGGAGTCCATGACAGTCTTCACACAGACGAAGACTCAGAGCCCAGCCGTAAGAAGGAGTCCATGGCAGTCTTCACACAGATGAAGACTCAGAGCCCAGCCACAAGAAGGAGTCCATGGCAGTCTTCACACAGATGAAGACTCAGAGCCCAGCCATAAGAAGGAGTCCATGGCAGTCTTCACACAGATGAAGACTCAGAGCCCAGCCATAAGAAGGAGTCCATGGCAGTCTTCACACAGATGAAGACTCAGAGCCCAGCCATAAGAAGGAGTCCATGGCAGTCTTCACACAGATGAAGACTCAGAGCCCGGCCGTAAGAAGGAGTCCATGGCAGTCTTCACACAGATGAAGACTCAGAGCCCAGCCGTAAGAAGGAGTCCATGGCAGTCTTCACACAGACGAAGACTCAGAGCCCAGCCGTAAGAAGGAGTCCATGGCAGTCTTCACACAGATGAAGACTCAGAGCCCAGCCATAAGAAGGAGTCCATGGCAGTCTTCACACAGATGAAGACTCAGAGCCCAGCCACAAGAAGGAGTTCATGGCAGTCTTCACACAGATGAAGACTCAGAGCCCAGCCATAAGAAGGAGTCCATGGCAGTCTTCACACAGATGAAGACTCAGAGCCCAGGCATAAGAAGGAGTCCATGGCAGTCTTCACACAGATGAAGACTCAGAGCCCGGCCGTAAGAAGGAGTCCATGGCAGTCTTCACACAGATGAAGACTCAGAGCCCAGCCGTAAGAAGGAGTCCATGGCAGTCTTCACACACATAAAGACTCAGAGCCCAGCCATAAGAAGGAGTCCATGACAGTCTACACACAGACGAAGACTCAGAGCCCAGCCGTAAGAAGGAGTCCATTACAGTCTTCACACAGATGAAGACTCAGAGCCCGGCCGTAAGAAGAAGTCCATGGCAGTCTTCACACAGATGAAGACTCAGAGCCCGGCCGTAAGAAGGAGTCCATGGCAGTCTTCACACAGATAAAGACTCAGAGCCCGGCCGTAAGAAGGAGTCCATGGCAGTCTTCACACAGACGAAGACTCAGAGCCCGGCCGTAAGAAGGAGTCCATGGCAGTCTTCACACAGATGAAGACTCAGAGCCCAGCCGTAAGAAGGAGTCCATGGCAGTCTTCACACAGATGAAGACTCAGAGCCCAGCCGTAAGAAGGAGTCCATGGCAGTCTTCACACAGATGAAGACTCAGAGCCCAGCCGTAAGAAGGAGCCCATGGCAGTCTTCACACAGATGAAGACTCAGAGCCCAGCCATGAGAAGGAGTCCATGGCAGTCTTCACACAGATGAAGACTCAGAGCCCAGCCGTAAGAAGGAGTCCATGGCAGTCTTCACACAGATGAAGACTCAGAGCCCGGCCGTAAGAAGGAGTCCATGGCAGTCTTCACACAGATGAAGACTCAGAGCCCAGCCGTAAGAAGGAGTCCATGGCAGTCTTCACACAGATGAAGACTCAGAGCCCAGCCATAGGAAGGAGTCCATGGCAGTCTTCACACACATAAAGGCTCAGAGCCCAGCCATAAGAAGAAGTCCATGGCAGTCTTCACACAGACGAAGACTCAGAGCCCAGCCGTAAGAAGGAGTCCATGGCAGTCTTCACACAGACGAAGACTCAGAGCCCAGCCGTAAGAAGGAGTCCATGGCAGTCTTCACACAGATGAAGAGTCAGAGCCCGGCCGTAAGAAGGAGTCCATGGCAGTCTTCACACAGATAAAGACTCAGACCCCAGCCGTAAGAAGGAGTCCATGGCAGTCTTCACACAGATGAAGACTCAGAGCCCAGCCATAAGAAGGAGTCCATGGCAGTCTTCACACAGATGAAGACTCAGAGCCCAGCCATAAGAAGGAGTCCATGGCAGTCTTCACACAGATGAAGACTCAGAGCCCAGCCGTAAGAAGGAGTCCATGGCAGTCTTCACACAGACGAAGACTCAGAGCCCAGCCGTAAGAAGGAGTCCATGGCAGCCTTCACACACATAAAGACTCAGAGCCCGGCCATAAGAAGGAGTCCATGGCAGTCTTCACACAGATGAAGACTCAGAGCCCGGCCGTAAGAAGGAGTCCATGGCAGTCTTCACACAGATGAAGGCTCAGAGCCCAGCCTTAAGAAGGAGTCCATGGCAGTCTTCACACAGATAAAGACTCAGAGCCCAGGCCGTAAGAAGGAGTCCATGGCAGTCTTCACACGGATGAAGGCTCAGAGCCCGGCCGTAAGAAGGAGTCCATGGCAGTCTTCACACAGATGAAGGCTTAGAGCCCGGCCATAAGAAGGAGTCCATGGCAGTCTTCACACAGATAAAGACTCAGAGCCCAGCCGTAAGAAGGAGTCCATGGCAGTCTTCACACACATAAAGACTCAGAGCCCAGCCGTAAGAAGGAGTCCATGGCAGTCTTCACACACATAAAGACTCAGAGCCCAGCCGTAAGAAGGAGTCCATGGCAGTCTTCACACAGATGAAGACTCAGAGCCCGGCCGTAAGAAGGAGTCCATGGCAGTCTTCACACAGACGAAGACTCAGAGCCCAGCCGTAAGAAGGAGTCCATGGCAGTCTTCACACAGATGAAGACTCAGAGCCCAGCCGTAAGAAGGAGTCCATGGCAGTCTTCGCACAGATGAAGGCTCAGAGCCCAGCCGTAAGAAGGAGTCCATGGCAGTCTTCACACACATAAAGACTCAGAGCCCAGCCGTAAGAAGGAGTCCATGGCAGTCTTCACACAGGTGAAGACTCAGAGCCCAGCCATAAGAAGGAGTCCATGGCAGTCTTCACACAGATGAAGACTCAGAGCCCGACCGTAAGAAGGAGTCCATGGCAGTCTTCACACAGATGAAGACTCAGAGCCCAGCCGTAAGAAGGAGTCCATGGCAGTCTTCACACAGATGAAGACTCAGAGCCCAGCCATAAGAAGGAGTCCATGGCAGTCTTCACACAGATGAAGACTCAGAGCCCAGCCGTAAGAAGGAGTCCATGGCAGTCTTCACACAGATGAAGACTCAGAGCCCAGCCATAAGAAGGAGTCCATGGCAGTCTTCACACAGATAAAGACTCAGAGCCCAGCCGTAAGAAGGAGTCCATGGCAGTCTTCACACAGATAAAGACTCAGAGCCCAGCCGTAAGAAGGAGTCCATGGCAGTCTTCACACACATAAAGACTCAGAGCCCAGCCACAAGAAGGAGTCCATGGCAGTCTTCACACACATAAAGACTCAGAGCCGGGCCGTAAGAAGGAGTCCATGGCAGTCTTCACACAGATAAAGACTCAGAGCCCAGCCGTAAGAAGGAGTCCATGGCAGTCTTCACACAGATGAAGACTCAGAGCCCAGCCATAAGAAGGAGTCCATGGCAGTCTTCACACAGATGAAGACTCAGAGCCCAGCCACAAGAAGGAGTTCATGGCAGTCTTCACACAGATGAAGACTCAGAGCCCAGCCATAAGAAGGAGTCCATGGCAGTCTTCACACAGATGAAGACTCAGAGCCCAGGCATAAGAAGGAGTCCATGGCAGTCTTCACACAGATGAAGACTCAGAGCCCGGCCGTAAGAAGGAGTCCATGGCAGTCTTCACACAGATGAAGACTCAGAGCCCAGCCGTAAGAAGGAGTCCATGGCAGTCTTCACACACATAAAGACTCAGAGCCCAGCCATAAGAAGGAGTCCATGACAGTCTACACACAGACGAAGACTCAGAGCCCAGCCGTAAGAAGGAGTCCATTACAGTCTTCACACAGATGAAGACTCAGAGCCCGGCCGTAAGAAGAAGTCCATGGCAGTCTTCACACAGATGAAGACTCAGAGCCCGGCCGTAAGAAGGAGTCCATGGCAGTCTTCACACAGATAAAGACTCAGAGCCCGGCCGTAAGAAGGAGTCCATGGCAGTCTTCACACAGACGAAGACTCAGAGCCCGGCCGTAAGAAGGAGTCCATGGCAGTCTTCACACAGATGAAGACTCAGAGCCCAGCCGTAAGAAGGAGTCCATGGCAGTCTTCACACAGATGAAGACTCAGAGCCCAGCCGTAAGAAGGAGTCCATGGCAGTCTTCACACAGATGAAGACTCAGAGCCCAGCCGTAAGAAGGAGTCCATGGCAGTCTTCACACAGATGAAGACTCAGAGCCCAGCCATGAGAAGGAGTCCATGGCAGTCTTCACACAGATGAAGACTCAGAGCCCAGCCGTAAGAAGGAGTCCATGGCAGTCTTCACACAGATGAAGACTCAGAGCCCGGCCGTAAGAAGGAGTCCATGGCAGTCTTCACACAGATGAAGACTCAGAGCCCAGCCGTAAGAAGGAGTCCATGGCAGTCTTCACACAGATGAAGACTCAGAGCCCAGCCATAGGAAGGAGTCCATGGCAGTCTTCACACACATAAAGGCTCAGAGCCCAGCCATAAGAAGAAGTCCATGGCAGTCTTCACACAGACGAAGACTCAGAGCCCAGCCGTAAGAAGGAGTCCATGGCAGTCTTCACACAGACGAAGACTCAGAGCCCAGCCGTAAGAAGGAGTCCATGGCAGTCTTCACACAGATGAAGAGTCAGAGCCCGGCCGTAAGAAGGAGTCCATGGCAGTCTTCACACAGATAAAGACTCAGACCCCAGCCGTAAGAAGGAGTCCATGGCAGTCTTCACACAGATGAAGACTCAGAGCCCAGCCATAAGAAGGAGTCCATGGCAGTCTTCACACAGATGAAGACTCAGAGCCCAGCCATAAGAAGGAGTCCATGGCAGTCTTCACACAGATGAAGACTCAGAGCCCAGCCGTAAGAAGGAGTCCATGGCAGTCTTCACACAGACGAAGACTCAGAGCCCAGCCGTAAGAAGGAGTCCATGGCAGCCTTCACACACATAAAGACTCAGAGCCCGGCCATAAGAAGGAGTCCATGGCAGTCTTCACACAGATGAAGACTCAGAGCCCGGCCGTAAGAAGGAGTCCATGGCAGTCTTCACACAGATGAAGGCTCAGAGCCCAGCCTTAAGAAGGAGTCCATGGCAGTCTTCACACAGATAAAGACTCAGAGCCCAGGCCGTAAGAAGGAGTCCATGGCAGTCTTCACACAGATGAAGGCTCAGAGCCCGGCCGTAAGAAGGAGTCCATGGCAGTCTTCACACAGATGAAGGCTTAGAGCCCGGCCATAAGAAGGAGTCCATGGCAGTCTTCACACAGATAAAGACTCAGAGCCCAGCCGTAAGAAGGAGTCCATGGCAGTCTTCACACACATAAAGACTCAGAGCCCAGCCGTAAGAAGGAGTCCATGGCAGTCTTCACACACATAAAGACTCAGAGCCCAGCCGTAAGAAGGAGTCCATGGCAGTCTTCACACAGATGAAGACTCAGAGCCCGGCCGTAAGAAGGAGTCCATGGCAGTCTTCACACAGACGAAGACTCAGAGCCCAGCCGTAAGAAGGAGTCCATGGCAGTCTTCACACAGATGAAGACTCAGAGCCCAGCCGTAAGAAGGAGTCCATGGCAGTCTTCGCACAGATGAAGGCTCAGAGCCCAGCCGTAAGAAGGAGTCCATGGCAGTCTTCACACAGATGAAGACTCAGAGCCCAGCCGTAAGAAGGAGTCCAGGGCAGTCTTCACACAGGTGAAGACTCAGAGCCCAGCCATAAGAAGGAGTCCATGGCAGTCTTCACACAGATGAAGACTCAGAGCCCGACCGTAAGAAGGAGTCCATGGCAGTCTTCACACAGATGAAGACTCAGAGCCCAGCCGTAAGAAGGAGTCCATGGCAGTCTTCACACAGATGAAGACTCAGAGCCCAGCCATAAGAAGGAGTCCATGGCAGTCTTCACACAGATGAAGACTCAGAGCCCAGCCGTAAGAAGGAGTCCATGGCAGTCTTCACACAGATGAAGACTCAGAGCCCAGCCATAAGAAGGAGTCCATGGCAGTCTTCACACAGATAAAGACTCAGAGCCCAGCCGTAAGAAGGAGTCCATGGCAGTCTTCACACAGATAAAGACTCAGAGCCCAGCCGTAAGAAGGAGTCCATGGCAGTCTTCACACACATAAAGACTCAGAGCCCAGCCACAAGAAGGAGTCTATGGCAGTCTTCACACACATAAAGACTCAGAGCCGGGCCGTAAGAAGGAGTCCATGGCAGTCTTCACACAGATGAAGACTCAGAGCCCGGCCGTAAGAAGGAGTCCATGGCAGTCTTCACACAGATGAAGACTCAGAGCCCAGCCACAAGAAGGAGTCCATGGCAGTCTTCACACAGATGAAAACTCAGAGCCCAGCCATAAGAAGGAGTCCATGGCAGTCTTCACACAGATAAAGACTCAGAGCCCAGCCGTAAGAAGGAGTCCATGGCAGTCTTCACACACATAAAGACTCAGAGCCCAGCCACAAGAAGGAGTCCATGGCAGTCTTCACACACATAAAGACTCAGAGCCGGGCCGTAAGAAGGAGTCCATGGCAGTCTTCACACAGATGAAGACTCAGAGCCAGGCCGTAAGAAGGAGTCCATGGCAGTCTTCACACAGATGAAGACTCAGAGCCCAGCCACAAGAAGGAGTCCATGGCAGTCTTCACACAGATGAGGACTCAGAGCCCGGCCGTAAGAAGGAGTCCATGGCAGTCTTCACACAGATGAAGACTCAGAGCCCGACCGTAAGAAGGAGTCCATGGCAGTCTTCACACAGATGAAGACTCAGAGCCCAGCCGTAAGAAGGAGTCCATGGCAGTCTTCACACAGACGAAGACTCAGAGCCCAGCCGTAAGAAGGAGTCCATGGCAGTCTTCACACAGATGAAGACTCAGAGCCCGGCCGTAAGAAGGAGTCCATGGCAGTCTTCACACAGATGAAGACTCAGAGCCCAGCCGTAAGAAGGAGTCCATGGCAGTCTTCACACACATAAAGACTCAGAGCCCAGCCATAAGAAGGAGTCCATGGCAGTCTTCACACAGATGAAGACTCAGAGCCCGGCCGTAAGAAGGAGTCCATGGCAGTCTTCACACAGACGAAGACTCAGAGCCCAGCCGTAAGAAGGAGTCCATGGCAGTCTTCACACAGATGAAGACTCAGAGCCCAGCCATAAGAAGGAGTCCATGGCAGTCTTCACACAGATGAAGACTCAGAGCCCAGCCGTAAGAAGGAGTCCATGGCAGTCTTCACACAGATGAAGACTCAGAGCCCAGCCGTAAGAAGGAGTCCATGGCAGTCTTCACACAGATGAAGACTCAGAGCCCAGCCGTAAGAAGGAGTCCATGGCAGTCTTCACACAGATGAAGACTCAGAGCCCAGCCGTAAGAAGGAGTCCATGGCAGTCTTCACACAGATGAAGACTCAGAGCCCAGGCATAAGAAGGAGTCCATGGCAGTCTTCACACAGATGAAGACTCAGAGCCCAGCCGTAAGAAGGAGTCCATGGCAGTCTTCACACAGATGAAGACTCAGAGCCCAGCCATAAGAAGGAGTCCATGGCAGTCTTCACACAGATGAAGACTCAGAGCCCAGGCATAAGAAGGAGTCCATGGCAGTCTTCACACAGACGAAGACTCAGAGCCCAGCCGTAAGAAGGAGTCCATGGCAGTCTTCACACAGATGAAGACTCAGAGCCCAGACATAAGAAGGAGTCCATGGCAGTCTTCACACAGATAAAGACTCAGAGCCCAGCCGTAAGAAGGAGTCCATGGCAGTCTTCACACAGATGAAGACTCAGAGCCCAGCCATAAGAAGGAGTCCATGGCAGTCTTCACACAGATAAAGACTCAGAGCCCAGCCATAAGAAGGAGTCCGTGGCAGTCTTCACACAGATGAAGACTCAGAGCCCAGCCATAAGAAGGAGTCCATGGCAGTCTTCACACAGACGAAGACTCAAAGCCCGGCCGTAAGGAGTCCATGGCAGTCTTCACACAGATGAAGACTCAGAGCCCGGCCGTAAGAAGGAGTCCATGGCAGTCTTCACACACATAAAGACTCAGAGCCGAGCCGTAAGAAGGAGTCCATGGCAGTCTTCACACAGATGAAGACTCAGAGCCCAGGCATAAGAAGGAGTCCATGGCAGTCTTCACACAGATGAAGACTCAGAGCCCAGCCATAAGAAGGAGTCCATGGCAGTCTTCACACAGATAAAGACTCAGAGCCCAGCCATAAGAAGGAGTCCATGGCAGTCTTCACACAGATGAAGACTCAGAGCCCAGCCATAAGAAGGAGTCCATGGCAGTCTTCGCACAGACAAAGACTCAGAGCCCGGCCATAAGAAGGAGTCCATGGCAGTCTTCACACAGATGAAGACTCAGAGCCCAGCCGTAAGAAGGAGTCCATGGCAGTCTTCACACAGACGAAGACTCAGAGCCCAGCCGTAAGAAGGAGTCCATGGCAGTCTTCACACAGACGAAGACTCAGAGCCCAGCCGTAAGAAGGAGTCCATGGCAGTCTTCACACAGATGAAGGCTCAGAGCCCAGCCGTAAGAAGGACTTCATGGCAGTCTTCACACAGATGAAGGCTCAGAGCCCGGCCGTAAGAAGGAGTCCATGGCAGTCTTCACACAGATGAAGGCTCAGAGCCCAGCCGTAAGAAGGAGTCCATGGCAGTCTTCACACAGATGAAGACTCAGAGCCCGGCCGTAAGAAGGAGTCCATGGCAGTCTTCGCACAGACAAAGACTCAGAGCCCGGCCATAAGAAGGAGTCCATGGCAGTCTTCACACAGATGAAGACTCAGAGCCCAGCCATAAGAAGGAGTCCATGGCAGTCTTCACACAGATAAAGACTCAGAGCCCAGCCGTAAGAAGGAGTCCATGGCAGTCTTCACACAGATGAAGACTCAGAGCCCAGCCATAAGAAGGAGTCCATGGCAGTCTTAGCACAGACAAAGACTCAGAGCCCGGCCATAAGAAGGAGTCCATGGCAGTCTTCACACAGATAAAGACTCAGAGCCCAGCCGTAACAAGGAGTCCATGGCAGTCTTCACACAGATGAAGACTCAGAGCCCAGCCATAAGAAGGAGTCCATGGCAGTCTTCACACACATAAAGACTCAGAGCCCAGCCGTAAGAAGGAGTCCATGGCAGTCTTCACACAGATAAAGACTCAGAGCCCGGCCGTAAGAAGGAGTCCATGGCAGTCTTCACACAGATAAAGACTCAGAGCCCAGCCATAAGAAGGAGTCCATGGCAGTCTTCACACAGATGAAGACTCAGAGCCCAGCCATAAGAAGGAGTCCATGGCAGTCTTCACACAGATAAAGACTCAGAGCCCGGCCATAAGAAGGAGTCCATGGCAGTCTTCACACAGATGAAGACTCAGAGCCCAGCCATAAGAAGGAGTCCATGGCAGTCTTCACACAGATAAAGACTCAGAGCCCAGCCATAAGAAGGAGTCCATGGCAGTCTTCACACAGATAAAGACTCAGAGCCCAGCCGTAAGAAGGAGTCCATGGCAGTCTTCACACAGATGAAGACTCAGAGCCCGGCCGTAAGAAGGAGTCCATGGCAGTCTTCACACAGATGAAGACTCAGAGCCCAGCCATAAGAAGGAGTCCATGGCAGTCTTCACACAGATAAAGACTCAGAGCCCAGCCATAAGAAGGAGTCCATGGCAGTCTTCACACAGATAAAGACTCAGAGCCCGGCCGTAAGAAGGAGTCCATGGCAGTCTTCACACAGATGAAGACTCAGAGCCCAGCCGTAAGAAGGAGTCCATGGCAGTCTTCACACAGATGAAGACTCAGAGCCCGGCCGTAAGAAGGAGTCCATGGCAGTCTTCACACAGATGAAGACTCAGAGCCCAGCCATAAGAAGGAGTCCATGGCAGTCTTCACACAGATGAAGTCACAGAGCCCAGCCGTAAGACCGCTGCCAGGCTCTGCTAGTCAGTGCAGAAGAAAGATGTAGGGTGTCTTCGAATCCTTAGGTCCTACCCTGACATTTGAATACCTGATCACACCTGTGAAGTGGGCAGAGCAGATAGGAAGAAACAGATTGAAAAGCTGTGCATTCCTGTGCAGTGCACTAGGCCCATCTCTCCAGCGCCTTTACAGATTCTGTTAACATGGGTATGAAGGACATTCTTTTTGGCAGCAAAATTGATAGATGACTTGTTAATTATTGATCATCGAGGCCACATCTGTAGAATAATCAATCAAGAGAGTGAGCAATTCTGAAACAAATCCTCTGACCCATTCTGTCTTTCTAGGCAGCTTAAAAATAGCAGTCGGTATGCAATAAAGAGAACACAGGAAACTGACTTCCTTCCCTCAATCTTCTGGTTCTGTGATGTTATGTGGCAGATGGGCCCACACCTACCAGCATAATGTATCACTGGTCCCCCCCAGACAGCCATGAGTGCTATCAGTATTTCCCATCAATCGCTTGTGATGTCATCAACTATATTACACCCTTGACCCTGGCTGGTTTGTGACATCATGTACGACATCACACCCTGGCCCTGCAGGCTTAATGACATCATTCACCTCTTAGCTATATATAGAGGTGTAGTCGGGGATGCCTGCAGTGTGAGTGCAGTCTGTGGACTGGGCTATGAATGGTGTGAAAGAGGTGTGAATGGGGGATTTGGGGGCACCGAGCTAACATCAGACTCACAGGATGGCCGCAGCAGTTCTGCTTCTCGAGGCCTCTGCCATGTGTTGTTTGGCTGTGGTTCCAGCGTAGAGGGTGTTCCCGTAGTCCAGTCGGCTGGTGACGAGGGCCTGGGTGATCCATTCCGCAACGTCTTTCATTCCTTCCTGGAGGCTGGCTCTAGCGGTGGTGGGGTCGTTGGAGAGGGAGAGGATCAGCTGGGTGTCGTCGGCGTAGGAGATGATGTTTAGGTTGTGTTGGTGTGCGATGGCTGCGAGGGGACTCATGTAGACGTTGAAGAGGGTGGGGCTGAGCGAGGATCCTTGCGGAACGCCGCAGATGACTTCGGTGGCCATGGATCGGAACGGGGGGAGGCGGACTCTCTGGGTTCTTCCGGCGAGGAACGAGATGATCCATTCCAAGGCCGTTCCTTGGATTCCGGTGTTGCTGAGGTGTTGCATCGGGGTGCGGTGACATACAGTGTTGAAGGCTGCTGAGAGGTCCAGGAGGATGAGTGCCGCTGTTTCCCCGTTGTCGAGCAAGGACCTGATGTCGTAGGTAGCTGCGATGAGGGTGGTCTCAGTGCTGTGGTTTGCTCGGAAACCGGACTGCGAGGGGTCGAAGGATCAATATGTCTCGAGGAAGGCGGAGAGTTGTTTGTTGACGATCTTCTCGATGACTTTGGCAAGAAAGGGGAGGAGCGAGATGGGGCGGAAGTTCTTGAGGTCCGTGGGGTCTGCAGTGGGTTTCTTCAGGAGGGCGCTGAGCTCGGCATGTTTCCAGCTCTCCGGGAAGGTGGCAGATGCGAAGGAGTTGTTAATGATGTCCCGGAGTTGGGGTGCGATGATGGAGTCGGCTTTGTTGAAGATGTGGTGAGGACAGGGGTCAGTTGGGGAGCCGGACTGGATGGTGTTCATCGTGCAGGTGGTGTCTTCGGTGGTGACCGGGGTCCAGTTGCAGAGGGTGGTGGTGGGGGGTGCTGGTTCGGTGGTTGGGTGCGTGGTCTGTGCGCCGAAGCTGTTGTGTATTTCAGCAATCTTGCGGTGAAAGAACGAGGCGAGTGAGTCGCAGAGGTCTTGCGAGGGTGTGATGTCGTTGTTGCAGGCGCTGGGGTTGGAGAGCTCTTTAACGATGCTGAAGAGTTCCTTGCTGTTGTGGGTGTTGTTGTCCAGCCGTTCTTTGAATGTTGTCCTTTTGGTGGTGTGGATCAGCTGGTGGTGTTTGTGGGTGGCGTTCTTGAGGGCTGTCATGTTCTCTGTTGTCTGGTCGTGGCGCCTGGCTTTCTCGAGGGTGCGGCCGGTTTTCTAGGAGTTTTTGAGGTCGTTGGTGATCCACGAAGCTTTCTTGCTGCCGGGTCTGCTGGGAGGGTTCTTCAGTGGCGCGAGGTCATCGGCGCAGTTGGTGAGCCACTGAGTGAGGTTGCGGACTGCTTTGTTGTGGTCCCTCGTGTTGGTGGGAGGGTTCTGGCTGAGGGAGGTGGTGAGATGGTCGGCAGTGATCTTGCTCCAGATTCTGCGGGGAACCTGTTGCGGGTGGTGGTGGGTCGTAGTTCTCCTGAAGTTGAAGTGGACGCAGCTGTGATCTGTCCAGTGTAGTCCGGTGGAGTGGCTGAAGGAGATGTGCTTGCTGGAGGAGAAGATGGGGTCAAGCGTGTGACCCGCGTAGTGGGTGGGGTGTTCACCAGTTGCTTGAGTCCGAGGTTGGTGAGGTTGTCCAGGAGGGCGGCGGTGTTGCTGTCATTGTTGTTCTCCAGGTGGAAGTTGAGGTCCCCTCTAGGAGGATGTAGTCTGAGGAGGTAAGGGCGTGCTGGCTGATGAAGTCTGCAATGGTTTCGCTGAATTGTGTGCGTGGTCCCGGGGATCTGTAGATGAGAGTGCCTCTGAGGGTGGACTTGGGGTCGGTGTGTATCTGAAAGTGGAGGTGCTAGGCGGCGGTGATGATGTCGTCGGAGTTGGTCGTTATTCGGATGGGGTTTCTGTGGACGATGGTGATGCCTCCTCCCGTTTGGTTGAAGCGGTCCTTCCGGGTGATCTTGTAGCCCTCCGGGATGGCTATGGCGATGTCGGGGGCTGAGGAGGCGTTTATCTAGGTTTCTGTGAGGAAGGCGACGTCTGGTGATGTTGTGTCGAGGAGGTTCCAGAGTTCGACGGAGTGTCTGTGGACGGAGCGGGTGTTGAGCAGGATGCACTTGAGGTGACTGTTGCTGGTGTCTGGCTTGGCGGGGAGTGGTGCAGGTTCGGAGGCAGGTCAATTTGCAGGATTGGCAGGTGAAGGGTCCGTGGGTGCGTTTCGGGTGGCTCGGTAGCAGGCGGGGTTCCTGGGAGAAAAGAGGCAGCACCTCGCAGACCGCCAGTGAGATGCATTTTGAGGTGGGGGCAGAGCCTTCCATAAGTTGTGGTAAGGCCTTATGAGGTTCCTTGTCGTTTCAGTAAACCGCTTTTAATAGCAATTCCTGGGGTTCTCTTAGCAGGCAAATTGAATTTTGCCTTGAGCTCCAGGAACTCTGGCACCGCCCCTATCTGGAGCTGGGTGCGGAATGTCTGTGGGTCTGATGGGAAGCAAGGAAGTATGAATGAAGGTGTGAATGGTGTGAATGCCCAGTAGCAAAGGTCAAATCCTTGGCGTGGTGCTACTGCTCACAAGTTTACCCATTAACTTGTGCTAATTTGACCTGTTTTGGATGAAAGGGGTGTGCACTGTTTTCTTCCTGGTCTGTGCCTTGTTCCTGGATGCTTTCTTTCTGTCTTTTCTCTCCTGCTTCCTTGAGTGTTATCAGCATTTCCCAACAATCCCTTGTGATGTCATCTACTACATCACACCCTTGGCTTTATGACATCATTCACCTCTCAGCTGTGTATAGAGGCGTGGTCAGGGATGGCTGCAGGGTAAGTGCAGTCTGTGGACGGGGCTATGATGGTGGGAAAGAGGTGTGAATGAGGGACTTGGGGGCACCGAGCTAACATCAGACTCACAGGATGGCTGCGGCAGTTCTGCTTCTCGAGGCCTCTGCCATTTGCTTGTTGATCGTTCAGTGGGAGGTACCAGGCAGCACCTCGCAGACCGCCAGTGAGATGCACTTTGAGGTGGGGGCGGAGCTTCCATAAGTTGTGGTAAGGCCATATGAGGTTCCTTGTCGTTGTACCAAACAGCTTTTAATAGCAATTCCTGGGGTTCTCTTAGCAGGCGAGTTGAATTTTGCCTTGAGCTCCAGGAACTCTGGCGCCGCCCCTATCTGGAGCTGGGTGTGGAATGTCTGTGGGTCTGATGGGAAGCAAGGTAGTATGAATGAAGGTGTGAATGGTGTGAATGCCCAGTAGCAAAGGTCAAAACCTTGGCGTGGTGCTACTGCTCACAAGTTTACCCATGAACTTGTGCTAATTTGACCTGTCTTGAATGAAAGGGGCTGGCACTGTCTTTATCCTGTTCTGTGTCTTGTTCCTAGCTGCTTTCTTCCTGCTTTTTTCTTTTCTCAGTTTTAAAATCTACATCTCACTTAATTCTCCTTACACTTTCTTTCATTCCTTCCATGTTTAATTCTTCTGTGGGCTTTGTGTTTCTTATTTTATTAGTCTTAATTTTGTTCTTTTATCTCATTGCCTTCCCAGGCTCCTCATTGCTTTTCTTCTTTCTAAAGTTGATTCTCGGACTTTCTCTTGTCCAGAATATCTTTTCTCATTCCTTCGTCCATACTTTCTCTTTCTCTTTTGTTTCTTCGCCATTCTTTACAATGTCTTTATTTCATTTTTTAACTTCTTTATCTTGCATTTTTACTTTCATCATGTTATTTTCCCTGCTCCTCATGTCTTTTCTTTTCCTCACTTTATTCGTTGCTGTTTTGTTTCTCATCTTACTCTGCCATTCTTTTATTTCTTACTTGATTTTGATTGTTGGTGCAATTCCCAAGTTGTTTTATTTGCTCTCGATTTTAGTTTTTACAAAATGCACACAGATGATATGATAGGGCATCGGGCCATCCATAGTGACGCTGCGGCACCAGGAGGATGGGGGAAGGGGTGGGCCAGACCGTCATGCGCAGTAGCCTTTCTCCAACCCTTAGCTGTGTTGTACAGCTGGGTGGAGAACCAACACAGGCTCCCAGTTCCTGTCTGGGGGCCGAACCAGGAAACAGTATTCCCAGCGTGAGAGAAGCCCTGGGATTGTCATCTGGGATCCTGCCCAGTGGGCAGCAGTTTCTGACGTCAGGAAGAAGAGGATCGGGAGCACTTGGACAGCCATCGGAGCAGGTAAGTGCAATTTTACATATTTTTAATTCTGCCTTCCGTGATGTTTTTGGTTTGTATTCGCCCTCTCCCGCTTCACCACTTTGCAATGGGAGCAGCCGCTACTTGGATATTCGAGTGCCTAGAATTCCTTCAGCGTGTCTCATCAGTTCAATAGTTGTACTATATAAACATTTATTTGAAAGAAACACACATTTCAGACAACCCTCACATATCCCAGACCTACCACAAACCCAGAACTCATGGTTGTTGCATGAGGGAGTGGGTAGTACACATTACCTGTCCATAATAAGGTTTACAGCGTATTTCTAAAGACTCCCAAATGGTTAACACTTTTAACAGAAGTAGGCGATACATTGATATCGCTGCTGGTGAGGCTGATGTAAAGGCAGTTGAGGAAGCGACCCAATGTTTGATGAGAAACCGTCTGTTGCAGGCGCTTTAACATAAGCTAAGCACTATATATAGTTGATACCGGAATCAAGCATATCTATAGGGTAATGTCTTAAATACTTACAGCATTGGTGTTTACTAAAACTTTGCTGCTGAGACGTTTTTTGTATTTTTCTACAACTGGAGGGGTTTCCTTCTACACGTCATTCACCACAGAAGCACACCTTAAGCTAGACACATAAAATACCTTACTGGCGTAACACAAACTGCTACCAAGCAACAACAGATATACATGGACGTCAATTCACCAAAATGCCAGGGGTAGCGGAAGTGACATTACACGCCCTTTGACACCCACTTTCATTCACACACACATACTTACACATTAGTGTGATAAAGAATTGACAGAAAATAAAGAGTGGAGCCCAAGCTGACCCTGTGTTCCTGGCACTGAATTTGCCAGCTCTGAGGCCAGGGGTCGCAAAGGCAGTGCCAGGGGTAGCAAAGGGGGAGCCAGGGGTCGCAGCTTCGACCCTTAAATGACGTCCATGATGATATACAGTTTAATGGTGCATTGTGAGTGATTTTGGTGTGAGAAATGTTCCTCTTTCCTGGTACATTCAGTGACTGTTGCCCCTGGAGTGAAGGCCTGGAGACCTGTAGGATACACGCGGCCTGCTGGTGGGGCATGTGTTGTGCCTGCTCCAGCTGTCAAGGTGCATTAATACCCTGGCAACACATTTCATGTGTCTCTGAGTTGAGGAAATAGGAAAAAGAAACTGGGCAAAAGTAGCTAGGAATGATCCTGTGCTCAAAAGGGGAGCAGTAGAGAGACACGGAAAGAAAGGTTCCGCTTTCATAAGATCAAAAAAATGTTGAAAGGCAAGCACTTGTCCATAGAGGTGACAATCTCTGGGAGGAGCTTCTTGGCACTACAAGTACCTTAAACGTAAAAAGAGGACTGGGCAGTAAACCGTGGAGCTACACCCCCACCCACAACGCCAATGCCTCCCCCACGGATCAAATTATCCACGTGGTCAATTAAGGTGATAAATGGGAGACAAAATGTCCCTGGAATTATAGATATCCATTTGCAGTAAAGTGCCTGGTAATTTCGTGTCTACGTCATCTTTCTCCATTCTGGAAACACAAGCTCGTCCTTGCATGTTGCAGGGGTGCCATAACCAGCTGGAATCAGTAATTTTACCAAGCAACTGGTACCCAGGCACATGGTCTTCTGTGACGCTCATCTTGAGATCCACTGATGCCTATTCTAGCTTGGGTGATTCAGAAAAGGGGGTGGTGATGAACAGAGTGTCTGAATTAAGCAGACCACTCTTACCCAGTCCAAAGATCAGGGCTTGATCCATCACCGTTTTTTAGCTCACTGCACCATCTCAGCTCAGAACTTGGCTATATGCAAATTAGTCTGACCCTGGCCCAGTGCATCATGGGAACAGGGCAGACCAAACTACCAAGCCAATTCTTATACTGGGAAGGAAACAAGCTACCGGGGACCGGTTTCTGGCATTTCAGCCGTCTTCGGCCCAGCTTGCTTGAATCCTGATGGTGCAATGAGCTAGGGACTCACATCTGAGTATACCCTTCCACGCTTATGGTGGACAAAAATGATTCAGAAAAGGGGGTGGTGATGAACAGAGTGTCTGAATTAAGCAGACCACTCTTACCCAGTCCAAAGATCAGGGCTTGATCCATCACCGTTTTTTAGCTCACTGCACCATCCCAGCTCAGAACTTGGCTATATGCAAATTAGTCTGACCCTGGCCCAGTGCATCATGGGAACAGGGCAGACCAAACTACCAAGCCAATTCTTATACTGGGAAGGAAACAAGCTACCGGGGACCGGTTTCTGGCATTTCAGCCGTCTTCGGCCCGGCTTGCTTGAATCCTGATGGTACAATGAGCTAGGGACTCACATCTGAGTATACCCTTCCACGCTTATGGTGGACAAAAATGATTCAGAAAAGGGGGTGGTGATGAACAGAGTGTCTGAATTAAGCAGACCACTCTTACCCAGTCCAAAGACCAGGGCTTGATTCTAGCTTGGGGTCCGTTAATGCCTGTTAGAGCCTGTGGACCATGGATGCATATTATAGAATGAAGGCAGTTGTTACCTGTTACACCTTGAGACCTATTGATGCTGATTACAGCTGGAATCACATTAATGTCTGGTACTACTTGGGGCTGATTGATGCCCAGAGCTGCTTGGGGCCAATGAGGCCTTTGAGCGTGTCACGGGCTCGGGGCCTAATAACGGCAATTACAGCTTGGGACCTACTGCAACCTGTTACAGATCGCTGCCCATTTGATTCATATTAAAGCTTCGGACCCGCTGAGGCCTGCCACAACTCACTGCCCATCGATAGATACATATTAAATAATGGGACCCACTTTGGCCTGCTGCAGCTCGCTGCCCACTGATAGATGTTTCAGCTTGGGACACCCTGTGACCTGTTACAGCCTGCTTCTCATTGATTCATGTTACCAGAATTCTAATGCGTCCACTTCAGGGTCCTGTGTTCGACCTCATGGTCACATGTTCAAATCTTGGTGGGTCCACTCAGCCTTGGTGGGTCCAAGCCTTTCATCCATATGAGGTCGATAAAATTAGTACCATTGAGTTGGGTAACAATAAATATCTGTTATTCAGTGCCAAGATACCTCTGGGTGAACATGCGCTTTACAAATACTCATGTTATGTTACCTCTTGGAACCCACTGAGACCTGTTACAGTTCACTGCCCATTGATTCATGTTACCTCTCGGGACCCACTGAGACCTGCTACAGGTCGCTGCCCATTGATTCATGTTACCTCTTGGGACCCACTGAGACCTGCTACAGCTCGCTGCCCATTTACACATACTACAACTTGGGCCCACTGCAGCCTGTTACAGGTCGCTGCCCATTGATTCATGTTACCTCTCGGGACATACTGAGACCTGTTACAGCTCGCTGCCCATTGATTCATGTTACCTCTCGGGACATACTGAGACCTGTTACAGCTCGCTGCCCATTGCTACATGATACATCTTGAGACCCACTGAGCGTTATATGTCGCTGCCCATTGATACGTATTACAGCTGGGGACCCACTGAGACCTGCTACAGGTCGCTGCCCATTGATACGTATCACAGCTTCGGGACCCATTGAGACCTGCACAGGTCGCTGCCCATTGGTACATGTTACAGCTTGCGACCCACTGAGACGTTATATGTCGCTGCCCATTGATACGTATTACAGCTGGGGACCCACTGAGACCTGCTACAGGTCGCTGCCCATTGATACGTATTACAGCTGGGGACCCACTGAGACCTGCTACAGGTCGCTGCCCATTGATACGTATTACAGCTTGCGACCCACTGAGACCTGCACAGGTCGCTGCCCATTGGTACATGTTACAGCTTGCGACCCACTGAGACCTGCTACAGGTCGCTGCCCATTGATACGTATTACAGCTTGGGACATACTGAGACCTGCTACAGGTCGCTGCCCATTGATACGTATCACAGCTTCGGGACCCATTGAGACCTGCACAGGTCGCTGCCCATTGGTACATGTTACAGCTTGCGACCCACTGAGACGTTATATGTCGCTGCCCATTGATACCTATTACAGCTTGGGACCCACTGAGACCTGCACAGGTCGCTGCCCATTGATACGTATTACAGCTGGGGACCCACTGAGACCTGCTACAGGTCGCTGCCCATTGGTACATGTTACAGCTTGAGACCCACTGAGACCTGCACAGGTCGCTGCCCATTGATACATGTTACAGCTGGGATCCACTGAGACCTGCACAGGTCGCTGCCCATTGGTACATGTTACAGCTCGGGGCCCAATGAGACCTGCTACAGGTCGCTGCCCATTGATACGTATTACAGCTCGGGATCCACTGAGACCTGCACAGGTCGCTGCCCATTGGTACATGTTACAGCTTGGGATCCACTGAGACCTGCACAGGTCGCTGCCCATTGGCACGTATTACAGCTCGGGATCCACTGAGACCTGCTACAGGTCGCTGCCCATTGGAACATGTTACAGCTCAGGACCCACTGAGACCTGCACAGGTCGCTGCCCATTGGCACGTATTACAGCTCGGGATCCACTGAGACCTGCTACAGGTCGCTGCCCATTGGTACATGTTACAGCTTGGGACCCACTGAGAACTGCTACAGGTCGCTGCCCATTGGTACATGTTACAGCTTGGGACCCACTGAGACCTGCACAGGTCGCTGCCCATTGGCACGTGTTACAGCTTGAGACCCACTGAGACGTTATATGTCGCTGCCCATTGGAACATGTTACAGCTCAGGACCCACTGAGACCTGCACAGGTCGCTGCCCATTGATACGTATTACAGCTCGGGATCCACTGAGACCTGCTACAGGTCGCTGCCCATTGGTACATGTTACAGCTTGGGACCCACTGAGAACTGCTACAGGTCGCTGCCCATTGGTACATGTTACAGCTTGGGACCCACTGAGACCTGCACAGGTCGCTGCCCATTGGCACGTGTTACAGCTTGAGACCCACTGAGACGTTATATGTCGCTGCCCATTGGTACATTTTACAGCTTGGGACCCACTGAGACCAGCACAGGTCGCTGCCCATTGATACGTATTACAGCTCGGGATCCACTGAGACCTGCTACAGGTCGCTGCCCATTGGTACATGTTACAGCTTGGGACCCACTGAGAACTGCTACAGGTCGCTGCCCATTGGTACATGTTACAGCTTGGGACCCACTGAGACCAGCACAGGTCGCTGCCCATTGATACGTATTACAGCTTGGGACCCACTGAGACGTTATATGTCGCTGCCCATTGATACGTATTACAGCTGGGGACCCACTGAGACCTGCACAGGTCGCTGCCCATTGGTACATGTTACAGCTGGGGACCCACTGAGACCTGCTACAGGTCGCTGCCCATTGGTACATGTTACAGCTTGGGACCCACTGAGACCTGCCACAGGTCGCTGCCCATTGGTACATGTTACAGCTTGCGACCCACTGAGACGTTATATGTCGCTGCCCATTGATACCTATTACAGCTTGGGACCCACTGAGACCTGCACAGGTCGCTGCCCATTGATACGTATTACAGCTGGGGACCCACTGAGACCTGCTACAGGTCGCTGCCCATTGGTACATGTTACAGCTTGAGACCCACTGAGACCTGCACAGGTCGCTGCCCATTGATACATGTTACAGCTGGGATCCACTGAGACCTGCACAGGTCGCTGCCCATTGGTACATGTTACAGCTCGGGGCCCAATGAGACCTGCTACAGGTCGCTGCCCATTGATACGTATTACAGCTCGGGATCCACTGAGACCTGCACAGGTCGCTGCCCATTGGTACATGTTACAGCTTGGGATCCACTGAGACCTGCACAGGTCGCTGCCCATTGGCACGTATTACAGCTCGGGATCCACTGAGACCTGCTACAGGTCGCTGCCCATTGGAACATGTTACAGCTCAGGACCCACTGAGACCTGCACAGGTCGCTGCCCATTGGCACGTATTACAGCTCGGGATCCACTGAGACCTGCTACAGGTCGCTGCCCATTGGTACATGTTACAGCTTGGGACCCACTGAGAACTGCTACAGGTCGCTGCCCATTGGTACATGTTACAGCTTGGGACCCACTGAGACCTGCACAGGTCGCTGCCCATTGGCACGTGTTACAGCTTGAGACCCACTGAGACGTTATATGTCGCTGCCCATTGGAACATGTTACAGCTCAGGACCCACTGAGACCTGCACAGGTCGCTGCCCATTGATACGTATTACAGCTCGGGATCCACTGAGACCTGCTACAGGTCGCTGCCCATTGGTACATGTTACAGCTTGGGACCCACTGAGAACTGCTACAGGTCGCTGCCCATTGGTACATGTTACAGCTTGGGACCCACTGAGACCTGCACAGGTCGCTGCCCATTGGCACGTGTTACAGCTTGAGACCCACTGAGACGTTATATGTCGCTGCCCATTGGTACATTTTACAGCTTGGGACCCACTGAGACCAGCACAGGTCGCTGCCCATTGATACGTATTACAGCTCGGGATCCACTGAGACCTGCTACAGGTCGCTGCCCATTGGTACATGTTACAGCTTGGGACCCACTGAGAACTGCTACAGGTCGCTGCCCATTGGTACATGTTACAGCTTGGGACCCACTGAGACCAGCACAGGTCGCTGCCCATTGATACGTATTACAGCTTGGGACCCACTGAGACGTTATATGTCGCTGCCCATTGATACGTATTACAGCTGGGGACCCACTGAGACCTGCACAGGTCGCTGCCCATTGGTACATGTTACAGCTGGGGACCCACTGAGACCTGCTACAGGTCGCTGCCCATTGGTACATGTTACAGCTTGGGACCCACTGAGACCTGCTACAGGTCGCTGCCCATTGATACGTATTACAGCGTGGGACCCACTGAGACCTGCTACAGGTCGCTGCCCATTGGTACATGTTACAGCGTGGGACCCACTGAGACCAGCACAGGTCGCTGCCCATTGCTACATGACACATCTTGAGACCCACTGAGACGTTATATGTCGCTGCCCATTGGTACATGTTAAAGCTGGGGACCCACTGAGACCTGCACAGGTCGCTGCCCATTGGTACATGTTACAGCTGGGGACCCACTGAGACCTGTTACAGGTCGCTGCCCATTGGTACGTGTTACAGCTTGGGACCCACTGAGACCTGCTACAGGTCGCTGCCCATTGGTACATGTTACAGCTCGGGACCCACTGAGACCTGCACAGGTCGCTGCCCATTGGTACATGTTACAGCTCGGGACCCACTGAGACCTGCACAGGCCGCTGCCCATTGGTACATGTTACAGCTCGGGACCCACTGAGACCTGCACAGGCCGCTGCCCATTGGTACATGTTACAGCTGGGGACCCACTGAGACCTGCACAGGCCGCTGCCCATTGGTACATGTTACAGCTGGGACCCACTGAGACCTGCACAGGTCGCTGCCCATTGGTACATGTTACAGCTGGGGACCCACTGAGACCTGCTACAGGTCGCTGCCCATTGGTACATGTTACAGCTGGGGACCCACTGAGACCTGCTACAGGTCGCTGCCCATTGGTACATGTTACAGCTGGGACCCACTGAGACCTGCACAGGTCGCTGCCCATTGATACGTATTACAGCTTGGGACATACTGAGACCTGCTACAGGTCGCTGCCCATTGATACGTATTACAGCTTGGGACATACTGAGACCTGCACAGGTCGCTGCCCATTCAAGTCAAGTCATAAAATTTGTATAGCGCACTACATACCCAGAGGGTTTCAAGGCGCTTAGGAAGGGGAGGAGGATTATTTGTCAAATATCCACGTTTTAAGCTGCTTTCTGAACGCTAGGTGATTCTGGGTGAGGCGAAGGTAGGCGGGGAGTAAGTTCCATGTTTTGGCAGCCAGGTATGAAAAGGATCTGCCTCCCATGGTGGTCTTGTTGATGCGAGGTACATTGGCGAAGGCTTGGCTGGAAGAGCGGAGTTGGCGGGAGCGGGTGTAGAAGGACAGTCGAGAGTTGAGGCAATCTGGTCCGATGTCGTAGAGTGATTTGTGTGCGTGGGTAAGCAGTCGGAAAGTGATCCTCTTATTGACGGGTAGCCAGTGGAGGTCTTTAAGGTGACCGGAGAGATGTGTTCGTTGCGTGGGATGTCTAATATGAGCCTGGCTGAGGCGTTTTGGATTCGTTGTAGTTTCTTCTGGAGTTTCGCGGTGGTACCTGCGTAGAGGGTGTTTCCGTAGTCCAGTCGGCTCGTGACTAGAGCGTGGGTGACTGTTTTCCTTGTTTCGGAGGGGATCCAGCGAAATGTTTTTCTGAGCATGCGAAGAATGTTAAAGCAGGAAGAGGATACGGCGCTGACTTGTCTGTTCATTGAGAGTGAAGAATCCAGGATGACGCCAAGGTTCCGTGCGTGGTCTGTCGGGATGGGTGCTTTTCCAAGGGCTTCCGGCCACCAGGAGTCGTCCCATGCAGAGGGGGATGTGCCTAAGATGAGGACTTCTGTTTTGTCTGAGTTCAGTTTCAGACGGCTTTGTTTCATCCATTCGGCGACTTCTTTCATTCCTTCGTGTAGGTTAGTTTTGGCGGTGCTGGGGTCCTTGGTGAGAGAAAGGATCAGTTGAGTGTCGTCCACGTAAGAGATGATGTTGAGGTTGTGTTGGCGGGCGATGGCCGCAAGGGGGCTCATGTATACGTTGAAGAGGGTGGGACTGAGTGAGGATCCTTGTGGTACGCCGCAGATGATTTCAGAGGCCTCGGACTTGTATGGTGGGAGGCGGACTCTCTGGGTTCTTCCGGTGAGGAACGAGGTGATCCATTCCAGTGCTTTTCCTTGGATTCCGATGTTTCTGAGGCGTTGTAAAAGGGTGCTGTGGCAGACTGTGTCGAAGGCTGCAGAGAGGTCGAGGAGGATGAGGGCGACAGTGTCTCCATTGTCCAGTAGAGTTCGAATGTCGTCTGTTGCTGCGATGAGGGCGGTCTCAGTGCTGTGTTTGGCTCGGAAGCCAGATTGTGAGGGGTCGAGTGATTTGTTGGCTTCGAGGAAGGCGGCGAGCTGGTTGTTGACGGCTTTCTCGATGACTTTGGCCGGGAATGGAAGAAGTGAGATGGGGCGGTAGTTTTTGAGTTCGGTGGGGTCTGCTGTTTTTTCAGAAGGGCGGTGAGTTCAGCGTGTTTCCAGTCTTCTGGGAAGGTAGCGGAGTTGAAGGAGCAGTTGATGACGTCTCGGAGGTGCGGAGCTATGACGGAGTCTGCTTTGTTGAAGATGTGGTGAGGGCATGGGTCTGTGGGGGATCCAGAGTGGATGGAATTCATCAGGCGGATGGTGTCCTCAGTGGAGATAGGGTTCCAGTCGTTAAGGGTGTTTACGGGGGGAAGATGGTCAGCAGATGGTAGGGTGGGTTGGCTTCCGGGTTGGTTGTCAAAGCTGTTGTGGATGTCAGCAATCTTGTTGTGGAAAAAAGAGGTTAGGGAGTCGCAGAGGGTTTGAGAGGGGGTGATGTCGTTGGAGTTGGCCGAGGGGTTGGAAAATTCCTTGACGATGTTGAAAAGTTCCTTGCTGTTGTGGGCGTTGTTGTCAAGTCGATCCTTGAATGCTGTTTTCTTGGCTTTTCGGATCAGTTGGTGGTGTGTACGGGTGGCGCTTTTGAAGGCGTCCTTGTTGCTGGTGGATGGGTCTTTTTTCCAGGCCTTTTCAAGGGAGCGGCACAGTTTCTTGGACTTCTTGAGATCATCGTTGAACCATGAGGCCTTCTTGTTGCCAAGTTTGTGTTGACGTTTTTTCAGTGGTGCTAAGGTGTCGGCGGTGTTGGATAGCCAAAGGGTGAGGTTGGAGGCGGCTTCGTTGGCGTTAGAAGAGAGGGCTGGGGAGGTTCGAAGGAGCGATGTGGAGATCTGATCCGTGGTGATTTTGTTCCAGTTTCTTTGTAGAGTTGGTTGGAGGTGGATGATGGGTTTCGGCTTGTTGTAGGTGAAGTGAACGCAGCTGTGGTCAGTCCAGAGGAGATCCGTAGTGTGGCTGAAGGAGACATGGTTGCTGGAGGTGAAGATGGGGTCGAGTGTGTGACCTGCGATGTGGGTGGGGGAAGTGACCAGTTGTTTAAGTCCGAGGTTGGCGAGGTTGTCTAAGAGGGTGGCGGTGTTGCGGTCGTTGATCTTTTCAAGGTGGAAGTTGAGGTCTCCCAGAAGGATGTAGTCTTTGGAGGGGAGCGCGTGTGGGGTGATGAAGTCTGTGATGTCTTCACTGAATTTTGCGCGGGGTCCTGGTGGTCTGTAGAGGAGGGTGCCTCTGAGAGTTGTATTGGGGTCGATGTGGATCTGGAAGTGAAGGTGTTCGGAGTTGGCGAGGTTTGCGTCAGAGCTGGTTGAGATGCGGATTGATTTCTTATGGACGATAGCGATTCCTCCTCCTGTATGGTCGGTGCGGTCCTTGCGTGTGATCTTATATTCATCAGGGATAGCGATGGCGATGTCAGGGGCGGAGGAAGCGTTCATCCATGTTTCCGTTAGGAAGGTGACGTCAGGAGAGATGGTGTCTAGTAGGTTCCAAAGGTCAATGGCGTGCCTGTGGACTGATCGGGTGTTGAGAAGGATGCATTGTAGGTGGTTGGGGTCGGGAATCTGTGGTGTGGTCGTAGCGGAGATGTTGTCGGTGCCGCTAAATTTGCAGGAGAAGCAGGAGAATGGTCCATGGGTGCGTCCAGGAGCGGCTTGGACGCAGTTGGGGGCGCGACCGGGGTTGAGGGCTAGGAGGGTAGCGGCATCGTAGGTAATGCGGCAGGGCTGGGCAGCGCGAGGGGCAGGGGGTGTGGCGCTGGGCGCGGTCCAGGCGCGGACGGGCGTAGACGGGCTTACCTTTGGCGCACCTTCGGCGTGTCCGTAGCGCGTGGACGCTGCGCGTGGAGGCATTGGCCATAAATGGATGGTGGAGGGGGCGGAGCGTGGGAGGGTCAGCAGCTGGGAGGCGGTAGCAGGGAGGAGGGGTGGGCCAGGGGACACACAACAAGATGGAGGGTCACAGGGCACCGGGGGCTAAAGGCTAAATTAATTAAACACACACAGCGCGAGGCTGAATTAAATAAAGAAATGCAGCGCGAGGCGGAATGAATGAAATTAACACAGCGCGAGGCAAAATAAAATAAATAAACACAGCGCCAGGCAAAAATTAAATAAATAAACACAGCGCGAGTCAAAATTAAGTCAATATGCAGTTACAGCTATGTAATCTCAAAGCGGTACCACCAGCCGGCCAGATCGTCAACAGGAGCTGGGATCAGGGAGCATGGGGGGAGCGACCGTGCTGGATGAGGTCCAGGTGATCACAGCGCGTCAGAGGAGGTAGGGAGCACTCTGTTCGTGGGTGGGAGGGTCAGCAGCTGGGAGGCGGTAGCAGGGAGGAGGGGCGGGCCAGGGGACACACAACAAGATGGAGGGTCACAGGGCACCGGGGGCTAGAGGCTAAATTAATTAAACACACACAGCGCGAGGCTGAATTAAATAAAGAAATGCAGCGCGAGGCGGAATTAGTGAAATAAATGCAGGTAGGGAGCACTCTGATCGTGGGTGGGAGGGTCAGCAGCTGGGAGGCGGTAGCAGGGAGGAGGGGTGGGCCAGGGGACACACAACAAGATGGAGGGTCACAGGGCACCGGGGGCTAAAGGCTAAATTAATTAAACACACACAGCGCGAGGCTGAATTAAATAAAGAAATGCAGCGCGAGGCGGAATGAATGAAATTAACACAGCGCGAGGCAAAATAAAATAAATAAACACAGCGCCAGGCAAAAATTAAATAAATAAACACAGCGCGAGTCAAAATTAAGTAAATATGCAGTTACAGCTATGTAATCTCAAAGCGGTACCACCAGCCGGCCAGATCGTCAACAGGAGCTGGGATCAGGGAGCATGGGGGGAGCGACCGTGCTGGATGAGGTCCATGTTACAGCTGGGGACCCACTGAGACCTGCACAGGTCGCTGCCCTTTGGTACATGTTACAGCTTGAGACCCACTGAGACGTTATATGTCGCTGCCCATTGGTACATGTTACAGCTTGGGACCCACTGAGACCAGCACAGGTCGCTGCCCATTGGTACATGTTAAAGCTGGGGACCCACTGAGACCTGCACAGGTCGCTGCCCTTTGGTACATGTTACAGCTTGAGACCCACTGAGACGTTATATGTCGCTGCCCATTGGTACATGTTACAGCTTGGGACCCACTGAGACCAGCACAGGTCGCTGCCCATTGATACGTATTACAGCTCGGGATCCACTGAGACCTGCACAGGTCGCTGCCCATTGGTACATGTTACAGCTGGGGACCCACTGAGACCTGCACAGGTCGCTGCCCATTGGTACATGTTACAGCTGGGGACCCACTGAGACCTGCTACAGGTCGCTGCCCATTGGTACATGTTACAGCTGGGACCCACTGAGACCTGCACAGGTCGCTGCCCATTGGTACATGTTACAGCTCAGGACCCACTGAGACCTGCTACAGGTCGCTGCCCATTGGTACATGTTACAGCTGGGGACCCACTGAGACCTGCACAGGTCGCTGCCCTTTGGTACATGTTACAGCTTGAGACCCACTGAGACCTGCACAGGTCGCTGCCCATTGATACGTATTACAGCTGGGGACCCACTGAGACCTGCTACAGGTCGCTGCCCATTGGTACATGTTACAGCTGGGACCCACTGAGACCTGCACAGGTCGCTGCCCATTGGTACATGTTACAGCTGGGGACCCACTGAGACCTGCACAGGTCGCTGCCCATTGGTACATGTTATAGCTGGGGACCCACTGAGACGTTATATGTCGCTGCCCATTGATACGTATTACAGCTCAGGACCCACTGAGACCTGCACAGGTCGCTGCCCATTGATACGTATTACAGCTGGGGACCCACTGAGACCTGCTACAGGTCGCTGCCCATTGGTACATGTTACAGCTTGAGACCCACTGAGACCTGCACAGGTCGCTGCCCATTGGAACATGTTACAGCTTGAGACCCACTGAGACCTGCACAGGCCGCTGCCCATTGGTACATGTTACAGCTGGGGACCCACTGAGACCTGCTACAGGTCGCTGCCCATTGGTACATGTTACAGCTCAGGACCCACTGAGACCTGCACAGGCCGCTGCCCATTGGTACATGTTACAGCTTGGGACCCACTGAGACCGGCACAGGTCGCTGCCCATTGGTACATGTTACAGCTTGAGACCCACTGAGACCTGCTACAGGTCGCTGCTCATTGGTACATGTTACAGCTTGGGACCCACTGAGACCAGCACAGGTCGCTGCCCTTTGGTACATGTTACAGCTTGAGACCTACTGAGACCTGCACAGGTCGCTGCCCATTGGTACATGTTACATCTTGAGACCCACTGAGACGTTATATGTCGCTGCCCATTGGTACATGTTACAGCTTGGGACCCACTGAGACCAGCACAGGTCGCTGCCCATTGGTACATGTTACAGCTTGAGACCCACTGAGACCTGCACAGGCCGCTGCCCATTGGTACATGTTACAGCTTGGGACCCACTGAGACCGGCACAGGTCGCTGCCCATTGGTACATGTTACAGCTTGAGACCCACTGAGACCTGCACAGGTCGCTGCCCATTGGTACATGTTACAGCTCGGGACCCACTGAGACCTGCACAGGTCGCTGCCCATTGGTACATGTTACAGCTGGGGACCCACTGAGACCTGCACAGGTCGCTGCCCATTGGTACATGTTACAGCTGGGGACCCACTGAGACCTGTTACAGGTCGCTGCCCATTGGTACATGTTACAGCTTGCTATCCAATGAGACACTGAGATTGAGAGGCCACCCACAGATTAACACAAAACATGCACCATCAAGTCCACTAACAAGAACAATTCCATAATTATAGACAAATATTCTTAAAGAGATCTTTTGGTATTTATTTTTCCTTTCTTCCGATCTTGGTTACAAATGGATGCAACCAACGTGTTTCACCTCAAACAAGATCTTCTTAAGGCTTTAAAGATTCAAATGTTGAGGTGAAGCTGTAGCTGTGTAGGGGGAGTCCTACCAAGGTTCCAGGTCTTTCACTACCCGCTGTATGATTTCAGCCTGAAATTTGGGAAGTCCACCATGATACTTAAACCGGATATTTTAAGATCAGTACATTCAAGTGTCTGTGTTCCAGAAATATGAACCCCAGCGCTACCAGAGCTCTGTTTGGCAGCGCCGTCTAGCCTGCCGCATCTGTGTGTACTTGCTACCCATCGATACATGTTATAGCTTGGGATCCACTGAGACATGTTACAGCTCGCTGCCTGTTGATACATGTTACAGCTCGGGACCCACCTAGACCTGTTACAGCTTCGTACCCACTGCAGCCCGTTACAGCTCACTGCCCATTGATAAGTAATAAAGATTCGTACCCACTGCGGCTTGTCACAGCTCGCGGCCCATTGATACATGTTATAGCTTGAGATCCACTGAGACTTGTTACAGCTCTCTATCCATTGATACATATTACAGCCTGGGATCCACTGAGACCTGTTACAGCTTCTTACACCGTGCAGCCGGTTTCAGCTCGCTGCCCATTGATACATATTACAGTCTGGGATCCACTGAGACTTGTTACAGCTCTCTATCCATTGATACATATTACAGCGTCTTACACCGTGCAGCCTGTTTCAGCTCGCTGCCCATTGATATATATTACAGCCTGGGATCCACTGAGACCGGTTACAGCTCGCTGCCCATTGATACATATTACAGCCTGGGATCCACTGCGACCGGTTACAGCTCGCTGCCCATTGATACATATTACAGTCTGGGATCCATTGAGACCGGTTACAGCTCGCTGTCCATTGATACATATTACAGTCTGGGATCCATTGAGACCGGTTACAGCTCACTGCCCATTGATACATGTTATAGCTTGGGATCCACTGAGACTTGTTACAGCTCTCTATCCATTGATACATATTACAGCGTCTTACACCGTGCAGCCTGTTTCAGCTCGCTGCCCATTGATATATATTACAGCCTGGGATCCACTGAGACCGGTTACAGCTCGCTGCCCATTGATACATATTACAGCCTGGGATCCACTGCGACCGGTTACAGCTCGCTGCCCATTGATGCATATTACAGCCTGGGATCCACTGAGACCGGTTACAGCTCACTGCCCATTGATACATGTTATAGCTTGGGATCCACTGAGACTTGTTACAGCTCTCTATCCATTGATACATATTACAGCGTCTTACACCGTGCAGCCTGTTTCAGCTCGCTGCCCATTGATATATATTACAGCCTGGGATCCACTGAGACCGGTTACAGCTCGCTGCCCATTGATACATATTACAGCCTGGGATCCACTGCGACCGGTTACAGCTCGCTGCCCATTGATGCATATTACAGCCTGGGATCCACTGAGAACGGTTACAGCTCGCTGTCCATTGATACATATTACAGTCTGGGATCCATTGAGACCGGTTACAGCTCGCTGTCCATTGATACATGTTACAGCCTGGGATCCACTGAGACAGGTTACAGCTCGCTGCCCATTGATGCATATTACAGCCTGGGATCCACTGAGAACGGTTACAGCTCGCTGTCCATTGATACATATTACAGTCTGGGATCCATTGAGACCGGTTACAGCTCGCTGTCCATTGATACATGTTACAGCCTGGGATCCACTGAGACAGGTTACAGCTCGCTGTCCATTGATGCATATTACAGCCTGGGATCCACTGCGACCGGTTAAAGCTCGCTGCCCATTGATGCATATTACAGCCTGGGATCCACTGAGAACGGTTACAGCTCGCTGTCCATTGATACATATTACAGTCTGGGATCCACTGAGACCTGTTACAGCTCGCACCCCATTGATACATATTACAGCCTGGGATCCACTGAGACCTGTTACTGCTCGCTGTCCATTGATACATATTGCAGCCTGGGATCCACTGAGAACGGTTACAGCTCGCTGCCCATTGATACATATTACAGTCTGGGATCCATTGAGACCGGTTACAGCTCGCTGTCCATTGATACATATTACAGCCTGGGATCCACTGAGAACGGTTACAGCTCGCTGCCCATTGATACATATTACAGTCTGGGATCCACTGAGACCGGTTACAGCTCGCTGTCCATTGATACATGTTACAGCCTGGGATCCACTGAGACAGGTTACAGCTCGCTGTCCATTGATACATATTACAGCTTCTTACACCGTGCAGCCGGTTTCAGCTCGCTGCCCATTGATACATGTTACAGCGTCTTACACCGTGCAGCCTGTTTCAGCTCGCTGCCCATTGCTACATATTACAGCCTGGGATCCACTGAGACAGGTTACAGCTCGCTGTCCATTGATACATATTACAGCCTGGGATCCACTGAGAACGGTTACAGCTCGCTGCCCATTGATACATATTACAGCCTGGGATCCACTGAGACCTGTTACAGCTCGCTGTCCATTGATACATGTTACAGCCTGGGATCCACTGAGACAGGTTACAGCTCGCTGTCCATTGATACATATTACAGCTTCTTACACCGTGCAGCCCGTTTCAGCTCGCTGCCCATTGATATATATTACAGTCTGGGATCCACTGAGAACGGTTAAAGCTCGCTGCCCATTGATACATGTTACAGCGTCTTACACCGTGCAGCCTGTTTCAGCTCGCTGCCCATTGATATATATTACAGCCTGGGATCCACTGAGACCTGTTACAGCTCGCTGTCCATTGATACATATTACAGCTTCTTACACCGTGCAGCCGGTTTCAGCTCGCTGCCCATTGATATATATTACAGCCTGGGATCCACTGAGACCTGTTACAGCTCGCTGTCCATTGATACATGTTACAGCCTGGGATCCACTGAGACAGGTTACAGCTCGCTGTCCATTGATACATATTACAGCTTCTTACACCGTGCAGCCGGTTTCAGCTCGCTGCCCATTGATATATATTACAGTCTGGGATCCACTGAGACCGGTTACAGCTCGCTGCCCATTGATACATATTACAGCCTGGGATCCACTGAGACAGGTTACAGCTCGCAACCCATTGATACATATTACAGTCTGGGATCCATTGAGACCGGTTACAGCTCGCTGCCCATTGATACATATTACAGCCTGGGATCCACTGAGACAGGTTACAGCTCGCTGTCCATTGATACATATTACAGCTTCTTACACCGTGCAGCCGGTTTCAGCTCGCTGCCCATTGATATATATTACAGTCTGGGATCCACTGAGAACGGTTACAGCTCGCTGCCCATTGATACATGTTACAGCGTCTTACACCGTGCAGCCTGTTTCAGCTCGCTGCCCATTGCTACATATTACAGCCTGGGATCCACTGAGACCTGTTACTGCTCGCTGCCCATTGATACATATTACAGTCTGGGATCCACTGAGACCTGTTACTGCTCGCTGCCCATTGATACATATTACAGCCTGGGATCCACCGAGACCGGTTACAGCTCGCAACCCATTGATACATATTACAGTCTGGGATCCATTGAGACCGGTTACAGATCGCAACCCATTGATACATATTACAGTCTGGGATCCATTGAGACAGGTTACAGCTCGCTGCCCATTGATACATGTTACAGCCTGGGATCCACTGAGACAGGTTACAGCTCGCAACCCATTGATACATATTACAGTATGGGATCCATTGAGACCGGTTACAGCTCGCTGCCCATTGATACATATTACAGCCTGGGATCCACTGAGACAGGTTACAGATCGCAACCCATTGATACATATTACAGTCTGGGATCCATTGAGACAGGTTACAGCTCGCTGCCCATTGATACATGTTACAGCCTGGGATCCACTGAGACAGGTTACAGCTCGCAACCCATTGATACATATTACAGTCTGGGATCCATTGAGACCGGTTACAGCTCGCTGCCCATTGATACATATTACAGCCTGGGATCCACTGAGACAGGTTACAGATCGCAACCCATTGATACATATTACAGTCTGGGATCCATTGAGACAGGTTACAGCTCGCTGCCCATTGATACATGTTACAACTCTGGGCATTAGCTTGCCTCATCTTCACTAACGGCCCCACCAGACCGCCGGGGATGCCTGGTCTCACCCTGGAGATACCCATTAAGGGACCATCTCTCAGGGAAGCCAGGAAGGGTTTCGCAGCGGTCGAAGCGCCTTGGGACCCTACGGGTAAGTAGTGCGCTATATAAATGCCTATACATACATACATACATACATACATACAGCCTGGGATCCACTGAGACAGGTTACAGCTCGCTGCCCATTGATACATATTACAGCCTGGGATCCACTGAGACCTGTTACTGCTCGCTGTCCATTGATACATATTACAGCCTGGGATCCACTGAGAACGGTTACAGCTCGCTGCCCATTGATACATATTACAGTCTGGGATCCATTGAGACCGGTTACAGCTCGCTGTCCATTGATACATGTTACAGCCTGGGATCCACTGAGACAGGTTACAGCTCGCTGTCCATTGATACATATTACAGCTTCTTACACCCTGCAGCCGGTTTCAGCTCGCTGCCCATTGATATATATTACAGTCTGGGATCCACTGAGAACGGTTACAGCTCGCTGTCCATTGATACATGTTACAGCGTCTTACACCGTGCAGCCTGTTTCAGCTCGCTGCCCATTGCTACATATTACAGCCTGGGATCCACTGAGACAGGTTACAGCTCGCTGTCCATTGATACATATTACAGCCTGGGATCCACTGAGACCTGTTACTGCTCGCTGTCCATTGATACATATTACAGCCTGGGATCCACTGAGAACGGTTACAGCTCGCTGCCCATTGATACATATTACAGTCTGGGATCCATTGAGACCGGTTACAGCTCGCTGTCCATTGATACATGTTACAGCCTGGGATCCACTGAGACAGGTTACAGCTCGCTGTCCATTGATACATATTACAGCTTCTTACACTGTGCAGCCGGTTTCAGCTCGCTGCCCATTGATATATATTACAGTCTGGGATCCACTGAGAACGGTTACAGCTCGCTGCCCATTGATACATATTACAGTCTGGGATCCATTGAGACCGGTTACAGCTCGCACCCCATTGATACATATTACAGCCTGGGATCCACTGAGACCTGTTACAGCTTGCTACCCATTGATATATATTACAGCCTGGGATCCACTGAAACCGGTTACAGCTCGCTGCCCATTTATATATGCGACAGCTTCCTTGCAAGAGATACGGGCGTATACCAGGAGACGCACTATGCTTCCCGCCATCCTGTGATTGAGAACAGGCAGACCTCCATTATTAATATTATTCTGAGTTCAGGCATACTAAACTCAAATTTCTACTATGTTCCCTGAGTCTGCTAGGAATGTAGAATGTAACAATTCCACAGCCCATTCTGGCCTATGAGAACAGGTAGCCTTACAATAGTGAAAAACGAAAATGGCTGTAATTCACTATTAGGACATGCCACACACATCAGGGCTTGTCCTACCTTATGCTTACAATGCACCCTGCCCTTGGGCCTACCATAGGGGTAACTAATATGAAGTTAAGGGAAGGTTTAGGGACTGGCAAGTGGGTGCACTTGCCCAATCAGCATGACAGTACCAGACTGCATGCAGGTTCTACATCAGCAGACCTTAGACACATTTTACAGGGCTGCTTCTGTGGGTGGCACAACCAGTGCTGCAGGCCCACTAGCAGCATTTGGATTTACATGCTCTGGGCACTCCTGGTGCACTTTACTGGGGTCTGACAGTCAACGAACTAAGTCAATCATGGAAACCAATAAACATGTACACTTTATACAGGGAGCACTTGCACTCAGGCACTGATTGCGAATGAAATGTTCACTGTTTTAACTATGAAAAAATAAAAAATGATGTCTTTTAGTTAGTTGTAGCTATTTGTTTATTATTCTTTATCAAATAAGTTTGTGTAAATTTTGATTGCCTAGGTTGTTACTTTGCATATACATTGTTTTCCCTGACCTAGGTATTATACAATTCATACCTTCAGGGGGTCCTTGTTAAATATACACTGATTGGCAGTGGCACAGTGCTCTGAGCAGCTAACATCAGCAAAACACATGAGGCAACAGTAACAAAAACTGGAAGGGAGACCCACGCCAATGGTGCCAGGTCTAACAAGTGTCCCGTCCAGCTGAAATGTGGAGAGAACTACCCTACCCCAGGGAGTTCTCATCACTAAGGTGGAAAAATCTGGACAGACCGTCAGCATTGGCGTGATCTGGACCAGGGTGATGTTCCACTGTGAAATCCATACCCTGTAGGGAAATGGACCACCTCAACAGCTTTGGATTCTCACCCATCATTTGTATCATCCATCTGAGGGGGCTGTGGTCTCAAGGGTCAGACTGATTTGCATATAGCCATGTCTGAACTGGGGTGGCAGAGTGGGCTAAAGAACGGTGATGGATTAAACCCAGATCTTTTGACTGGGTGTGAGTGTTTGATTGATTCAGATGCTCCGTCCATCACCACCCCCTTTTGTACCGCTTTTGGCCGCCATAAGTGTGGCAGGGTATACTCAGACGTGAGTCCCTTGCTCACTTTGCCACTGGATTCAAGCAAGCCGGGCTGAAGACGGCTGGAATGCCAGAAACCGGTCCTCGGAAGCTTGTTTCCTGTCCAGGGAAGACATGGCTTGGCAGTTCGGGCTGTACTGTTCCCATGAGGCACAGGGTGAGACTGATTTGCATATAGCCATGTCTGAACTGGGGTGGCAGAGTGGGCTAAAGAACGGTGATGGATTAAACCCAGATCTTTTGACTGGGTGTGAGTGTTTGATTGATTCAGATGCTCCGTCCATCACCACCCCCTTTTGTACCGCATCTGTGAGATAACAGCCCCTACAGAATGCTCTGAAGCGTCTGTCTGCACAAGAAACTCTTTGGAGAAGTTGGTTGCCAGGAGCACGGGCGCCGTGCACATAGCAGTTTTCAGGTTCTCAAACGCTTTCTGACAGGTGTCAGTCCAAATCACTTGATTGGGCTGCTTCTTGGAAGTCAGCTCTGTCAATGGTGCAACAATGTTGCCATAACTCTTGACAAACCTCCTGTAGTACCCTGTGAGTCCTAAAAAGGCCCTCACCTCTGTCTGGGTCGTTGGGGGTTCCCACGCCAGGATGGTTTCAATCTTGGGTTGGAGGGGCGTCACCTGGCCACTCCCCACTTGATGTCCCAAGTACACCAGGGAACCCTGCCCGATCAGGCACTTACTCGCCTTGATCGTGAGGCCTGCCTTGCGCAGGGCCATAAACACTTCCCAGAGGTGGCGCAGATGTTCTTCCCCTGTGACACTGAACACTGCGATGTAATCCAGGTAGGCGGCACTGAACTCATCCAGCCCAACCAACACCTGGTTGACCAACCCCTAAAAGGTGGCAGGGGCATTCTTCTTCCCAAATGGCATAACCTGGAACTGGAAATGCCCATCTGGTGTCGAGAATGCTGACCTCTCTTTGGCCCCATCAGTCAGGGCGAACTGCCAGTACCCAGACGTCAAGTCAAACGTGCTGAGGTACCGTGCAGCCCCTAACCGATTGATGTGCTCATCAGCTCTGGAGATGGGGTGAGCGTCAGTCTTCGTGACTGAATTGAGTCCTCTGTAGTCCACACAGAACCGGAGTTCGGGTGTGGCACCCGGCGCTGCAGCCTTCGGGACCAAGACTACTGGACTGGCCCAAGGACTGATGGAGGACTCAATCACCCCAAGAGCAAGAATCTTTGAGACCTCCTCTTTCATGCAGGCCCTGACCCTCTCAGTCACCCTGTAAGCCTTGTGCTTCATTGTTAAACTGTCTCATGTATCCATGTTGGATTTGGTCTTTCTGGCAGGTTCACCACTGAACTTTTTGCGTTTTAATGTTGCATCATTACAGTGATTTCTGGTGTTTGGGCACTTTAGCACTGTGGCGCAGTGTAAAGTGTGTGCGCTCTCTGAGTGCGTGTGTGAGATTGGCCTGCCCTCCCATAGGAATGCATGGGGGATATGTGTGTCCATGGTAATTCCTGATGCGTGGGGAGTGAAAGGCTGAGTTTGGTATGTGCAGATTCGTGTGATTAAATGCTGCACGATGATGTGTGCGGCCTTAATGTGTATAGTGTGGAAGTGCCACTTCTAGAAGTTGGCCTGCCTGTGCAGTAGTTGTGAATTGAATGTCTGGCTTGTGATTGGCTGGAGCTGGCTGGTGTGCCTGGCTCTAGAAGTCAGGATGGGTCTGCCCCGGTGGTGAATGGGGAGATCTGCATGTTTACGGCAGGGAGGGGCTGCACCTGGGACCTGAATAGGGCTGCGCTTTCCCTCCACAATGCTGGCTCCGCCCCCTGTGGTGCGACTGATGACCCTAGCCTGTCCTGTGAATGGGAAGAGGGGCTGAGCAAAAAAAAGTGCTCCAGAACCAGCTGCGTCTGGTTTTCCCCCACCAATCACCCTAGAGACAAAGGGATTTTGTGTATAAAATGAGGCTGTGACCTCATGTTCAATGTTCTTGTTTTCCTGACTAGAATCTACCAGGGCGTGCTGCTGCTGGGGCCCAGGGGAAGGCTTGCCTCCCTGGGCCCTGCCCAGCCCCTGGATTGCTGATGGACTTCTTGTGGACCCTTCTTCCTGGCCCTGGAAGCCTTGTCCTGTGATGTCCTGCATGTTGCTGGTCCCTTTTCTTTCCTGGGGGGTCATTCCTTGGGGGCCTGGTGGGCTCTGTGGCCCCCCAGCACCTGGTGAGAGCTTTATTCTGCATTTATAGACGGAGCGCTGTTGTATTCCCTCTGGGAGAAGCGCTCCTGCCCTTGTGTACCTCGCAGGTGCCCACCTTGCCCGTATTTAGATTTAACTAAGCGCGGGTGCCACCCCGCTTATTTTTGTGGTTATCACCGCGGGTGCACACCCCGCTATTTACTTTTTCTATGAGGGAGCCTACCCCTCATTATAGCCCCCGACACAAGAAGCCGCCGCCGCGGCAAAACCGGAAGCAGGCCCGCGCCCGCCCGACTGTAGGCGGGGCCTGGATTGACTCACTTCCGCTTCCCCCCTGCCTGGTGGAAGCCATGCCTGCTTTGCCGGTCTCCCGTAGGGAGAAGGAGACCGGGGATGCTGCCCGCGAAGGAAAAGCTGCCCGGAGCCTCGAGGGCTCTACACAAAGTCCCGGCCCATGAGGAAAGAGGACCGGGTAAGGCATGGCGTCTTTGGTATTTTTAAGGGCCAGCTGCAGCGTTTAGGCCCTGTTCTTGTCCTCAGCTGCCCAGCAAGTAGTGGGCAGCTGCTACGTTTAGGTTTTGGCGCAGTGGCGCAACCTGGACTTTAGTGTGATTTCGGCGCTAAATGTGATTTATGTGCTTCTTAGGGTGCTAGGAAATGTACTGTGTAGGATGTTTTGCGCACCCTGTTCTGATACCTCTAGACATATGTTTATGCTTAGGAGGTTGTTTTTCCATGTATAGGTTCTACTAGGGAGTTCATGGTTCCCTGCGTGATATTTGCCTAAAGTGTTTAGGATTGCGTAGGTGGTACTTACCTTTTACCAGTGGTTACTGGTTGTGTGCTACATTTGCTATTTGGTGCCACAGTTATTATATGTGCTAAGTGTTATTCCTACAAAGTGATAATTCCACCAGGTGCTAGTTCTAAAAGTGCTTATTCCTGACAGTAGCCCACGTAGCCCTGTCCCAAGTACATAATCCCCTGTAAATTCTGCCCGTGCCTATGGCACATTGTAAAGTGTGTTTTTCTTATCTAATGTGTTTGGTATAATACAAAGGCTATTTTTACATATAAGCTTGTGTGGAGTTCCTTTTGTGGGGTGCCTAGGATGTTGTTGCTGGTGGGTGTGTGCGCAAATACTTAACTTACATTGCCTCCGGGATAAGCCTTACTGCTCGTGGCACGTTACCTAGAGGGCGAGCAGGTGTTATCTTTGGCGTGGAACTCCCTTGCCCTAACTAGAGTGGTGGTTTCTGCCTGGCTTTGGCGCAAGCCTTAACCAACCGGAAATCCCATTTCTAACATTGGTGGTAGCGACAGGGATACGGATTTGTGTTTGCGCAGTACCACAGCGACAACTGGCTCCACTACAAAACTCCGCATTTTAAATAGTCACATGTAAGGGGATTATTGTTTTTAAGTTTGTTCTAAATGTCATTTCTTTGGAAATGTGTTTCTTGTGCACTATGAGTTAGGTGTCCCTAGCTCGGGAGGGTAGACCATCCCCTAAGTGCAGTATGAATTTTCTGGGTTCACCAGTAAGGGTGGGATCCAGTGGTGTCAGCTGAAATGTGTCCAGTGCATGTGTTCCCCGTCCCGTTCCCGGAGTAATGGTACCTGTGTCTCGTGTGGTTAGGTTGAGAAATCAGGGGCGGTAGAAACTGTCTCACCGGTCTGGAGGAGGGGGGTGTGGATGAATGGTGTGTTGCACTGGATGTGAGTGTGAGTTCTCTGAGATAGCGAACTTGCTGAATAATTGGGTGTGTGAGTTCTCTGAAATAAGGAGCTTGCTGAATAATTGCGTGTGAGTTCTCTGAGATAGTGAGCTTGCTGTGTCTGGAGAACGTGGAACATCTGTAAACAGGGTTTCAGTAGTTCTGGTATCTGGCAGTAGCGCTCCAGTTGGGAGGGTGCAGAAGTCCAGATGGAGGGGTGCGAGGGGGATAGGTTCCCCAGTGGGGGAACCAGTGGGTCAGGGGCCAGCCAGAAGGGTTGTGTCGTCGGGGAGTAACCATGGTGCTAGCTCTGAGTAAGCTACTCGAAGTAGCAGCCTGTGCCCAAGCCTTTACACTGCTGGGGGATTTTAATTTCCACCTAGAATGCGGCTCGGACCCAGACACTCGCGATCTGATTGACCTATTGCAGGGGGTGGAACTGAAGCAATGGGTCTGCGGTCCAACTCACAAGGCAGGACATACCTTGGACATACCTTGGACATACCTTGGACGGGATTTTTTCAAACCATCCCAGCCTTAATGTATCAACAGTGCAGCCGGTCCCCTGGTCTGATCACTCAGCAGTCCACTTCAATGTCTCTCTAGCCACCCCCGTGAAAGCATCCAGTACTAGAAACGCTCCTAGACAGGTTAGGAAATGGAACAACATAAATGGTGAAATGCTGGAGGGCGTATTAAAAACTTCCTTGATGCCCCTCTCTGGAAATGTGGAGGAAGCAGCCTCAGCCTACACGAACTGGCTTGAGTTAGCTGGTTTACAACTGGCTCCCCCTAAAATGACTTACTCCACACGCCCAAATCCCGCCGCCCCTTGGTTCTCCGAACAGATCAGGGACCACAAAACTCGGTGTAAAAAATTGGAAAGAATTTGGCGGACAAACTATAGTGAGACAGACAAAAAAATTCTCAATATGGAGCAAAGAACCTATAAAGAGAGGATACAACAGGCAAAACGGGCCTTTCTCACGAAACGGATTAAAGAAGCCAGCAATGCCCCGAAGGAATTATTCCGGACGGTGTCATCCCTGGCAGCCCCCAAAACTATAGAGATACCTCCCAGTCTTCTACTCTGTGAGAATCTTGCCACCTTTTTCCAGGAAAAAGTGGTGAAACTCCACTGGTTGCCAGTCCGGAAAAGAATAGTCTTCAAAGCACTTTGCGTGGTCTTCAAGGCTTTACACGATCTGGGCCCTCGGGGTATGAAGCTGCTCTTCCACTGGCATAAACCAGCAAGAAACCTTAGATCTGGAGAGCAGGTGCTGGTAACAGTCCCTAGAGTCAAGAAAGCGCGATGGGGGGCAGGAGCTTTTCACTAGGCGCGGCAGAAGCTTGGAACTGATTACCACTCAATCTCAGACAATCGTCGGACCTGCTATCTTTCAGAAGAGCGCTCAAGACCTGGCTCTTTACTCACTAAGCTTTCAACCCACATACACTGGTTTCAATCACGTTAGCGCCAGGACACCTCCGGGTAACAGAGCGCTCTATAAATGTGAAAAATAAATAAATAGTGATGCCACTTCTGTCCTGGATAACAGGCAGACTTGTGACATGACACATTAGTTATGTGTCACCCTCAAGGAAGTCCTGGTGCGCCAGGCATCTGACCAAAGGGTACGTCCCTCGGTTGGGGAGCCAGTAGCCTGTGGTTCCGGATCTGGACGTAAGGGCAACTGTAAGTATTGTCCTGAAGTTACAGGAAGAAACCTCTGGCTGAAGAGATGGAACCGGGTAAGCAGTATGGAGGAGTACTGTCCCTGACCTGGGGGATTGGCCTGCAGTGGTTGCCTTGCTGCTGAAGGAGAAGAGAAAGCCTTAGACTTTGTTTTCAACTTGTAGAAGTCCTGGTGTGCCAGGCATCTAACCAAAGGGTAGCATCCCTAGGTTGGGGAGCCAGGTTCAGGTGTTTGCCTGTCTTGGACGGCAGGGCGTCTGTGGCCAGTGTCCTGGCCGGTTTGCCTTCTAGGGGTACCCCTGTGAACACAGGTGGGGCTCAACTTAAGTGAAGAGACCCTTTGTTTCCCAGAAGGGGTGGTACAGGCCTAGCAGGGAACTTTAGGGTTCTTGGCTGAGTGTTGTGGTACTACCCTGAGAGCAGGTGTGGCCTACCTTAAGTGGAGGGACCCTGTTCTACAGTGGGAGGGTGCAGAAGTCTGGAAGGGGTTCAGAGGGAGTCTGACCCCTGTGCATCCGGTGAAGTTGGATCCCAGGTGGTATACCAGTGGAGGGAGAAAGGTCCAGAACTGGTGGGAGAGTTGTGTTCTGGAGGGAGCTTCTCCTGGGAGAGTGCGCAACCCCAAGAGTAGAGGTAGAGTGGGGCATTCTTGCCGTGACCTCTGGTCAGCCTGAGGGTGCGGACCCTAGGTTGAAGGATCAGTGATAGTTTGGAACTACACTGAGAAAGGGAGTGTAGAATGGCTATTGTAGGCCAGGTGTTACCACCCCCCACTCTGTGGATGGGCAAGGACCAGTGGTATCTGGGTGCCCTAGAGCCTGGTCCTAGCTGTGGACAGTTGGGTAGCCTAGTTGGGTTTGATTTTTTTTTGTGTGTGCTTGTTTTATGGAACAACATGGCGTAGAACCGGAGGGTGTCTCTGCAGTGTGGGCCCGCGTCTGTATTCTATCGCCCAAAGCATCACAGTGGTGATTGGTCTGCCCTGCGTTTTGGCTGGAAGGGGTTTGTGTTGGATTTGGCCTTTTTGGCAGGTTCACCCCTGAACTTTTTGCCTTTTAATGTTACATCATTATAGTGATTTCTGGTCTTTGCGCACTTTAGCACTGTGGCGCAGTGTAAAGTGCTTGCGCTCTCTGAGTGCGTGTGTGATTGGCCTGCCCTCCCAATGGACTCCATGGAGGATATGTGTGTTCATGGTAATTCCTGATGCGTGGGGAGTGCAAGGTTGAGTTTGGTATGTGCGGACTCGTGTGATTAAATGCTGCGCAATGATGTGTGCGGCTTTAATGTGTCTAGTGTGGAAGTGCCACTTCTAGAAGTTGGCTTGCCTGTGCAGTAAATGTGAATTGACTGTCTGGCTTGTGATTGGCTGGAGCTGGGTGGTGTGCCTGGCTCCAGAAGTCAGGATGGGTCTGCCCCGGTGGTGAATGGGGAGATCTGCATGTTGATGGCAGGGAGGGGCTGCACCTGGGACCTGAATAGGGCTGGGCTTTCCCTCCACAATGCTGGCTCCGCCCTCTATGGTGCGACTGATGACCCTAGCCTGTTCTGTGAATGGGAAGAGGGGCTGAGCAAAACATACTGCTCCACAACCAGCTGCGTCTGGCTTTCCCCCATCTTGCACCCTAGAGACAAAGGGATTTTGTGTAGAAAATGAGGCTGTGACCTCATGTTCAATGTTCTTGTTTTCCTGAGTAGAATCTACCAGGGCGTGCTGCTGCTGGGTCCCGGGGGAAGGCTTGCCTCCCTGGGCCCTGCCCAGCCCCTGGATTGCTGATGGACTTCTTGTGGACCCTTCTTCCTGGCCCTGGACGCCTTGTCCTGTGATGTCCTGCATGTTGCTGGGCCCTTTTCTTTCCTGGGGGTCATTCCTTGGGGGCCTGGTGGTCTCTGTGGCCCCCCAGCGCCTGGTGAGCGCTATATTCTGCATTTATAGGCAGAGAGCTGTTGTATTGCCTCTGGGGGAAGCGCTCCTGCCCTTGTGTACCTCGCAGGTGCCCTGCGTTTTGCCCTTCTTTAGATCTAACTAAGCGCGGGTGCTACCGCGCTTATTTTTGTGGTTATCACTGCGGGTGCACACCGCGCTAATTACTTTTTCTACCGAGGGAGCCTACCCCTCATTATAGCCCCCGACACGAGAAGCAGCCGCCACGGCAAAACGGGAAGCAGGCCCGCGCCCACCTGACTGAGGGGGGGCCTGGATTGATTCACTTCCGCTTCTCCCTTGCCTGGGGGAAGCCATGCCCGCTTTGGGGGTCTCCCGTAGGGAGAGGGAGACCGGGGATGATGCCCGCGAAGGTAAAGCTGCCCGGAGCCTCGAGGGCTCTACGGGAAGTCCCGGCCCATGAGGCAAGTGGACCGGGTAAGGCATGGCGCCTGTGCAAAGGCAGGGCTCCCAGAAGCGAGGGAGAGCCCCGCAGGCGTCACAGAGGGTTCCAGAGAAGCGGAGGGGCTCGAGGCACATTGCCGGTGCCTGCCCCGCCGCCTGATGAAGAGAGCCTCCCCCTGCGCCGAAAGCCGGTAAGTTTAGATGCTGGGACGGGGGGGAGAAGGCCACATGTGCTCCCCAGGCGCCAGACTGGTGCCCTTCTTCAGAGCGGCCCCAGATGGCAGCTGGATGCTCCACCAATGGCACTTTGGTCGTTTCAAGGGCCACGTGGCCCTGTCCCATGTACATAATCCCCTGCAAATTCTGCCCGTGCCTATGGCACATTGTAAAGTGTGTGTTTCTTATCTAATGTGTTTGGTATAATACAAAGGCTATTTTTACATATAACCTTGTGCGGAGTTCCTTTTGTGGGGGGGCTAGGATGTTGTTGCCGGTGGGTGTGTGCACAAATACTTAACTTACATTGCCTCCGGGATAAGCCTTACTGCTCGTGTCACGTTACCTAGAGGGTGAGCAGGTGTTATCTTTGGCGTGGAACTCCCTTGCCCTAACTAGAGTGGTGGTTTCTGCCTGGCTTTGGGGCAAGCCTTAGCCAACCGCAAATCCCATTTCTAACAATCCACATCAAGGGCGCACCAGTCAGTGATACTAGGAACAAGGGAGAACAGGTCAGAGAACTGCCCCAGCAACTGCCAGTAGTCATTCTGTTGCTCAGGGGTCAGGGTGGGAGAGAGGTTAACTCTATCCACTGACCCATCTTGCTCTCTGGCTACCAGGAGGTCAGGAAGAGGCTCAGTCTCCTCCTCCATTCCATCATCTGTTGCCAAGACCACGCCCACTTCGGACCTCTCCAAGTGGGTCTTAAGGCGGTTGACATGCAAAACCCATCTGTTCTCACAGTAATAACTAGGCCACTCTCTCTGTTTCCCCTTTTTACTCCAGTCTGCCCAATTTCTTGCAAGCTAAGCGCAGAGATACCCCCTCGGGGCTGAGTCAGGCGCGATACAAGAATCTAAATAAATAAATAAATAAATGCAGGAACCTCAAGGGGTTCCTGGGAGATTGCAAGTCCACCAAATAGGTAACTGGACTCTTGCGCTCCACAACCTCAAAGGGGCCTGTCCACTTATCCTGGAGCGCACAAGGCTCCACGGGGGCCAAGACCCACACCTTCTGTCCAGGCTGAAGCTCTACCAGAGTGGCATTCTGGTCATACCACCATTCCATCTCCTCCTGGCTGGCTTCCAGATTTGCCTCAGCAAGTGCTCTGAAACGCCTAGTCTGGTTCCTGAAGGCCAGCATGTAGCTATATACATTCTGGGGAGGTTTCCTGGGAGATTACTCCCAGGTTTCCTTGACCAGACTTAGAGGTCCTCTCACTGGGTGACCATAAAGGAGCTCAAAGGGGCTGGACCCTAGAGACTTCTGTGGCGCCTCACGGTAAGCAAAGAGAAGGCATGGCAAGCGGACGTCCCACTTACGCCTCATGGGTTCTTCCAGACCCATAAGCATGCCCTTCGGAGTTCGGTTGAATCTCTCAACCAACCCGTTTCCTTGGGGGTGGTAAGGCGTGGTGAATTTGTAGATTACACCACACTCTTGCCAAAGGGATTTCATATACTTAGAGATGAAATTAGTACCCCGGTCAGACACCACCTCTAGAGGGAATCCCACTCTGGAGAAAATTCCCATCAGCGCACGTCCCACCACGGGGCCGCAACTGTCCTCAGAGGGATGGCGTCCGGGTACCAGGTGGCATGGTCCACCAGGACCAGGATGAACCTGTTGCCCATGGCTGTCCTGGGGTCCAGTGGCCCCACAATGTCAATTCCCACTCGCTGGAATAGGGTACTGACTACAGGGAATGGCTGGAGAGGATCCTTCTGCTTCCTCCCACTCTTTCCACTTGCCTGGCAAGTCTGGCAGGTCCTACAGAGAGGATCAGAGTTCTTGTGCATTTGAGGCCAATAAAAGTGGGTGACAAGCCTTTCATAGGTCTTGTCCTGCCCCAAATCCCCTGCCAATGGCACATTGTGAGCCAACCCCAGTAGGAAGGTTCTGAATCTCTGGGGTACCATCAACGCACGGGCTGACCCTGGTTCAGCAAACTTAGGCTCTGAATACTGGAGATCATTCTCCCAATAAATTAAATGTGTTCCAGACTGATCACCGTTGGCCTGGTCTGCAGCCTGCTGCGGCAGACCTATGAGAGAAGGACACTCTTTCTGCGCCCTGCAGAATTCCTCCCTGGAGGGGCCTCCTTCCTGCTGCCAATGGGTCAGCTCAAGCAGGTCCCCCATTTCAGCTATCTGTTCCCTGGTAGGCTCCAGGGCATCCCCCTCAAGGTCTGCTTCCTCCTGGGCCGTAGGAACTTCAGGGGCCGGTTTCCCGTGCCTCCTGTGCCTTCTCTCTAAGGCCGGGGTTGGGCCTCTCCCTCAGGTTCCAGGACCTCTTGAGCACCCCTACTGGCTGCCATTGACCGGGTGGTCACATACGCCCAGTCAGGCAGACCCACCATCCTTAGTTGAGTTTTCTCTCCACCTTTTCCCAAGGTGAACTTTCCAAGTCGTTCCCTAACAAACAGTCTACAGGCATGGCAGTTCTCACAGCTACTTGAAGTGTACCAGAGACCCCCCCCAATCAAAGGGAACCTGAGCCATTGGACAACAACTCTCTGTGTTGTCAGCGTTGACAACCCGGCAGTATGCATGTGGGACAACCTGCTCTTGAAACACCAGGTGCTGCTTGACAGCAGTCACACTGGCTCCAGTATCTCTAAGAGCCTCCACCCTTTGGCCATTGACGGTCACCCACTGCCCATATTTCTTAGTGTTAGAGGGCAGTTGGTTCTCAGGGACCATCTCACTGTCTCCTAACAAGACCAGGGTCATCTGAATGGGATCCCACCCACCTTGGACTACTACCTCCCTCTCAAAGGCTACACTAGCCATCTGCAGGGGCGGAGCACCAGTGGGGGCTGGTTTACCAAACAGGCGACACTTGGGATCATTGGCAAAATGCCCCAGTTCACCACATTTGCAACACTTTAGGGGCCCTCTTTGAACAGGGGTACCTGTCGGGCCCGTCGGTTTCTGGGGTGGGGGAGGCTGAGAACCTTTCCCTTGGTTCCCTTGGGGATTACTTTGGGGCCTCTCCTGAAACTCCCTCTGTTTGCCCTTGTCGCCCCCGCTCCTCTGCTGGGGACCCTTCCCACCCTTGGCGGAGTCTCCCACTTGACCCTTGTGGACCCTGGTGCTGACCTAGTGGGCTTTCTAGGGTTAGTCAGCTTGCTATCAATCAGGTGCTGGCTTAGCTCAGGAAAATAATTACTAGACAAGTGCTCCCATGCCATTAAATCAAAGAGACCTTGGAAATCATTAACTTTGCTACCCTTCACCCAACCATCCAGTGCTCTGCAGAAAAAAGTTACATACTCAACATACATACTGTTAGGAATCTTTGCACAACCCCTGAACCTCTGTCTTCACAATTCAGGAGTTAACCCATACTTGGTCATCAAAGCTTCCTTCATGTGTGGGTAAGAATTACAAACTTCAGCGGGCAAATCTAGCAGTGTGTCCCTCTCCTCATTAAGGAACCGCCCCCACAACCCCGCTCCCCAATCTCTCTCAGGAACCCGGTGGGAAGACATGGCTACCTCATAGGCCTGGAACCACTGCCCTATGTCATCATTCTTAAAACATTCTTTCACCACGTCCTTTGGCATGTACACCCTTGATTCTACCTGCATTGGCTATGCGCTGCCACCAGAGGGAGTAGTTTCCATACTTTTAGCTTTCAGCTCCAGCTCCCTCAACTTCATTTCATGCTCCATTTGAATTTTTCTTTCTTCCATAGCCAGCCTTTTGCTTTCCATCTCCAGCTGACCATTTAGTTTTGCCATCTCCATTGCATGTGCCCGGGTGCCAACTCATGTGGAGACAGGACTCTGCCAAAATCATGGATGTTTTCTGCTGGTTCAATTTCCACTCTATTCTCAGGTGCCCTTGACTCAATCCACGCCCTCAGCGCCTTTTGGAAGTGAGCTTTGTTTTTACATCCAGACTGTGAAACATTAAACTTTAAGCAGAAGCCCTTCAGCTGGGCTAAGGAGTAGCTCTCTAGTCTCTCTTCTACCCATTCTATTCCTTCAATGTCAGAGACTACAGATGCTGCCTTTTCTCCATTGACTGAATCAGGCATGACTTTTCTTAAAAAAATAAAGGGAGATCTCTTGGCAAAAACAAAAATCAACAAGTATGTGGCTGCGTTATTGATCTGAACTCATTAGGTGGTGTTCACCAATTTCATATATTTATCACAAATGCAAATTCGAAATCCTTACCGCTGCCTCCAATGTTAGATTTGGGGGTCTCTGGTTGGCGCAGTTGAGTACTTGTGACAAGCAGGGACCCTCTCCTCTAGTCAGGGCAAGGGACTTACTCTTTAAAATAACCCCTGCTCACCCTCTAGGTTTCGTGGCGCGAGCAGACAATGCTAAACTTCAGAGCGTTATGGGTTAAGCATTTATGACCACATACAGTAATTCAATGACACACCACAAAATGACACCAGTCTACTTTTGTATAAAAAATAAGTATCTTTATATAAGGCTTAGCACAAGACTCAAATAACGTTTGTAAAATGAGGCCACAATACTACTTAGCAATAAAATGAGTATTCTGTTAAAAATGCGTAATTCTTGGTTCCTGTGCGCGTTGCACACTCTTGTCCGACTCTTACCATTGAAAAACAATGTCAAAAAGGTATTAAACCAGCGTTGCGGACTCCGTGGTCCGTGGCGTACACGCTGTGGTACACGTTGAGTGACAGTACCTTTTCTGAGATGAGGAGTCCGGTTCGAATGCAGCGTCCGGGACGTGCAGGCAACACAAAGATGCTGGCGGTTCCTCTGCGAGGCGGGCCCAGGCTCTGATAGGTGTCTCGGTTCAAAGAGTAGAGCAGGGGGGCCTCGAGGAGCGGGGCGTGCAAAGCGGGTTGCCTCCGGCGTTCACAGCTTTTGAGCTGTACCTTCGGTTTGTAGCTGCTGATTCAATGCGGGCAGGTGCGGCAAGAGGCAGCCAGTACGAGGCGTACGGCCGGGCTCTCTTAGTGCGGCGCGCCACGAGTGCGATGTGAGGCGGCTGGTACGCTTCGTGCGTACAGGCCGTCTTTGGCTTCGTGAGGCACTCCGTTCGGCTTCCAGCAGTGGGGGCGGCGAGGCAAGTAGTGCGGCTCGAAAAGGAAGGAATAGTGAGGCAGAGTGTGGGCGGCCCAGCGGGACGATGCAAGGAACGGCTTGAAGCAGAGCAGGCACACAAGGTGCGGGGGCGGCCAGGCACAAGCGTCACGGCAAAGGAGGGGACGAGCTGCACTGGGGATCGTGGCTCCAGCGATAAGGAAGGGCAAAGTTCAGCAGATTTGTCAGCGAAGGCAGGAGGAGTCCAATAATCCCGGGACTCTGTTCAGAGGGCAAGCTCACCCACAAGCCCTTGGAGATTGTTTGAAGCACAAGTAGCAAAAGTCTCTTTCAGTCCTTTTTCTCTTCTTTCTCAGCAAGGCACCCACAACAATATACAGTTTAGGGAAACTTTGCTTTGATTGGACGCACAGATCTACACTTAAGGATGTAAAGCAACACTTATCTTTACTTAAAGATGGCGCTGATCTTAGGGAATTGTTGCTATGACCAAGAACACCGCGTCTTAAACGTTTTATATACGCCGGTTTCTTTGCTACTTATAATGAAGCATGGAAAATTACGCAAGCAGAGACTGCAGAACGAATCTGAGAAATTGATCGTATTAATTTAGAGAAATCTCTCTCTGTGGTTGACAATGGGTTAAAGACTCTGTGGTCCAGGATATATTCTTTAGATAGCATAGTATCTTCTGCCATAAACATCATGGAACAGGACTTGGTCATGTTGCAACATGGTCAGTCGGAAGTACGTTCTATCATGCTATTAGGCTGGACGTTGCAAAACCTTCATTCAGGGTATACTACATCACTGTTTTCAGAATTCAATCTCACTGATATGCAGATCAAATTGGCACCAAGGGTAGCAGACAATACGATGCCGAGCATTGAAAAACTGGAAAGATTGCCATTTACTGTCGCTGAAAAGCCAGTTATGGAATGGATTATACATGGGAACATTCACTCAGTCTGTTACAATTTTCCATTTTCAATATTGCCTACAACATATACCAGCAGGCACATATAAAAAGTTGGGTAAAGAATACATCAAGACATCCTGGGAATTGCCGTACACATAGAGATGTTGGAGTGGGGGTCGTGAAATATTTCTTTGCGGGGAAAATTGTGAAAATGCACTAAACGGTTCTCTCCTATGTCAGGGTATAAACTTACACAGGGCCTGTGATAGTTTCTCTAAAAACTTATCCTGCCACCTGCAAGGTTTTTGGACAACTCTCGAATGGGAGTTACCTTACATTGAATGATTGCAGCTGCTGTCGCATGTTGCCAGGAATACCATATCTAGTAACTGTGTCAGCCAGGTTCACTTGCTGTATGCAAGTATTGTTTCCCAAAACCAAGACAGACGGGAATCGCCACTTTGGCCTTCACTGAACCTCTCTTCTATACAAATTGATACTTTAAGCAGAGTGAAAACAATTCTTTTGCAAAAAAACAGTGGCACTGACCTCGGCCAAAAAACCTATGATCTGCAAGTCGCAAGGACTTCTGCAGAGTTACATGCCCTCTTAACTACAAATTGCCCTATACATTTCTCAGAAATGTTAAGTCGTATCTTAAACATGTCTGATACGAGTGGTATTCTACATGTATTTAAGACCGTATTTTCTGGACTGTTAGCACCTTTTGAAGCAGTCCTAGTAATATTTCCAAACTTTGTGCACTCTGTGTTTGGCGGATTGCCTCTCATTTTGGGACTCGCTGCAGGAATACTATTTTTGCTTCTTTTGTTGCGACATGGCAAGTCATTTCACAAACGACACCTAGTTCTCCATGGAGACAACTCTACTGGCGGTGAAGTGTCGTGAGCGCATCGTCCAAATTTTGGGACTACCTTGTCTAAGAGAATTAAATACCACATGGTTTCTGTCATTCAGACCAATTTGGCAAGATTGGATCCTACCTGTTCTACGCTGCCTGCTATGCGGAGAAGAATGTGTGTTAGACACATGTCTCACACAATCCCATCAGTCATGCCAACGGATGTTGATACTTTGCTTGAACCAGTAACGGCCCATGCACTGTGTTGTCCCCAGCGGCTACCGATTCTGATGACAGCATTCATTGAGATCTCACAGACGCAAAATGCTACTGCTGTAATTCATGAATTTTTATCTTGTGTTCTGATTAACTTGGACATATTATATTTGTCAATCTGTAACTTGGAAGATGTTTTTCTTTTATAAAACCGAATAAAGTTTGTTGCTAATAATCACTAGGGGATTCATTTACAGGGTAGCATGGTATCCCTCACACTGACTCCAGGAGTCACAGTCCACACAATGGACATGCTTTGTTCCCCCTACTTCCAACCTTACATGTACCCCTAATCACCTGCCCAAACCTCTCCCTGCTATTGCCTATGTGGTCCTCCGTCATCCCACAGACCATATTTTTGGCCGCTTTGAAACTGCCCATACAATAAAAAATGCTGCAGTTGTAAATACATATCAACTACCATTTGTTGTGTTTGAAACATTTTGTTGAATAATGAAAGCTAATAAACATAAGCTGGTTATTAAAGCAAAACAAAACATCAGTCACCATACACATAAGAGACAAAAGTAGTACATAAAAATCAATATACTGTAACAGCAGAGTTATGTAGAGCACATTCCTAATTTCGGGCAATCTTTAAAGTTTAACAATAGAAACGTTCATATTGAACAGGAAAGTAAACAAAGAAGGTAGGACACAGTGATTTCATTAATGTAATGCGTCCTACATATAGAAAAACAAATACTAATTATTTAGCTTAATCAATAAAGTCCTCACATTAAAATACGAAGATAAATATATTGAACAATGAACATTTCATATGTAAATAAAATTCAATTTGAATATTTTAACCTCCTCAGCATTATTTGACTCATGATTACAACCTGAATGCTTTCTGGGAAGGAACCACCTCATGGGGTTCAAAATCACATCTTTTCCAACAATAGGATTCAAATGATAAACTTGAATTTCAATTCAATTTATTTATTTAGGCTAATTTGGAGATCAACAATTTGAAATATATACAAAATCCATACACTTTTGTAAAATTGTCTCCTAAACTTGAATTCCATCCACTTTTTTATTAAACAGTTCCCATTCCAGCAAGCATCACAAGACCACTTGTTGATATCTTCCCAATTAGTGATAATTTTTCGGCTGGCAATAACAATAAATATGTTTAGAATTTTACCTCCGAAAGCAAAAACATGACATTTCTGAATCCTGGTGCACAATAAAATGTAGGAACAGAAGGGCATCTTTTGGTGTAGCATTCATTAAGGTTTGACCAGGCTTGAAACTAGAATTCCTGATTTTTTGGACATTTAAATGTCATATTTTTTAAAGAGTTCTAACAGACCCAGCACGAGCTCTGTGAAAAATAGAATATGACTGAATTGTACTTAGAGAAAATGTGCTGATAAGTAATCTATTGATGTAAAATACAGTGGTCAGGCAATGCTTGAGTATCTAATCTACTCAAGCATTGCCTCACCACTGTATTTTCAGATTTTAACTCAATAGTTTGTTCAATAAATTGACTGAGCATAATACTTGAAGGTCCATCTCTCAGATCAGTTCTATTACAGTTTTAGTTGCGATAACACTAATACAGATCATTGATAAATAGATTTTAAAAGCCATGGGTGGAATTGACCCTTGGTCTAAATCTAGATTATTGTCTGCAATGGAAACCAGTACAAACAGATCAAATCTAAAATCATTGAATATGTTTATTATAGTGGTTTAGAGTAAACCCAGAAGACACACATTGTTCCTGAAACTCAGAAAATGTATCTAAAGATTATGATTACATCCTATCCAGAGACTGCTTTAGCTGCTTTCCTGTTTAAGTGACAACATTTGCAAATATATTTAACAAAACATTAACGCTGGATGTCAGTAATTCTGTCTTTAAGTATTGTGTAAGAGTTATGTGTGATAGTTTTTATTTGATCTGAAGCAACACTAACACTAAATAGGTACATGCACCAGTTATTCAACTAACAATATTAGCAAACTGAATTTGGAGGGAATTGAGAAAAATTGCCTCGTGTTTTATTGTTAAAAAAATCTACTGGTTCAGTAATTCACAGAGTTTGCAAATACTAAACCCCTTTTTGAAATGTACTAAGCCCATTTAACAATTCAGAATTTGGAAGGGGAATGTTAATAGTTTCCCTTCTGAATATTTAATACATTGTTAAGGTATGTATTGAGCTTTGAAACCATATGTGGACTGAAAAACAGTAACAGGAGGTAGTAACCCAAGGGGACATTTGTGAATCTGAAAGTAAAATGGGGTGCATTAAAAATGCCTTTATATAAAAGCTATCACAGACAAAGTAGTGTGCTGACTCTACAAGCAACCACTGTTTACCAAATGGATTATTAGTACATGAACCTCAGTATTTCCTATATTGCTGAAATGTAGTCTCTAATATTTTTGTAATGTCGTGTAAATATTTGTTCCTGTTAGTTCAGAATTGCAATATTGTCATGAAATGTACCTATTCCTTTTGTCAAACATATTGAAATATCTTTATCACAATTTTTGGGGCATTCTAAAAAGTGTTTTCACTCTCTAACTTGAAGCTTCCTAAGAAAAATACTGACGCCAGTTCCTGGTTTCTCCTAGATCATTTAGCTTTCTCACTAAAACAAGCACAATATTGATTTGAGAGAGGTCATTATTGTAGTCATACGCACTGGGGTTTCTTTAGAAAAGACCAATTCTTTAATCTTTCTAAATAATACTTGGAAAAGTTTATGTTCAAAAATTTCAGATAACTTACCGATAAAGATATCAGATAAAGATCCCCAAATTTCTTATACCTTGATACCACATTCTAGTTATATTTGCGATGATCAACTTCCTGGTATTTTAACACATTTTGTCAGTGCACAGAGTATGTTCCCTACATAGATCACATTTCATGCAATGGTCTGTGCTTGAAGGTACAATGAAGGGGTAAAAATGCATTTCTACCACAATCAAGAAACCCTTGGGTCTCTGAGGATTACTGTTGCAAATGAAGACCTAGCTAAGATGAAATATCCCTTTAAAAGGACGATTTCCCTCACCCACCATAGTTGGCATGCTTCCTTATTGGGAATCTCCTTGCACCATGAAACAACCCACTCACTGAGAGGGAGGAGTTCAGGCATATTTTGTTATAGAGAAAGGTATACTAAATACCACAATAATGAGCTCAGGGTAGTGGGGGCAGCAGCGTGAAAGTTAAAACTTGCTAAAGGGTATGTGGTTTCCATTATTTGTACACCCCTGGGCCAGGGCCCTGGGCCAGGATTAAAAATAGGACACTGTGGGTGAAATATATATGCGCTGTTAGAGTCAATAAGAGGTCAACATGTTTCAGCCTATTAACCCTCCAAATAGGTGTTTGCGGCATTCTTCAGGACTTAATCAAAAGTTCTGCCGCTCAATGTACTCAATCAATAACAAGCATAGTCATAGCCAATAGGTCTCGCCTTTGGGACCTTATAAGTGTTTAGCCAAGCATATTCAGTAACAATGTGAAATAATTACTATTAACCCGTTAAGCGCGCCGAAAATTCCGCCCAGTGCGGACGTTCAATTGCGCTAACGGGAATGGAACGTTCAGCGGACGTGCGCAGCACTACCGAGGTAGTGCACGCGACGACCGCTGAACGGTCCCAGCACTTAAGGGGTTAAAAAAAAGAAGACTATAAACTAACTAAGCTAGACGTGACTTTATAACTGGTTAATCAAACGTTTCTGGAGGTTTAGTATATATAAGCGATCACTTTGCCCCTCCTAAAAAGATCAAAATTAACCGGAAAGCAGAAGCCCATAAATGGTTCTCCCCCGAATTAAAGGATATGAAACTACTACTCCGTCAGAAAGAGAGGAAATGGAGAGCTCGCTACAACCCTGAGGATAAGCTCCTTTATAAACAAGAACAAGCAAATTATAACAAAGCCATTAAGGTAGCCAAGATTGAATATTTCTCCTCTAAAATCTTAACGTCCACCAACAAATCGAGAGAGATCTTCTCAATTGTGGATGAACTTTCCAACCCTGATAGAGTCTCACCTAAACCAACTCCCACTCAGGAACTATGTAATAAACTTAACACATTCTTCCTAGAAAAAATCACAGCTATCAAAGATAGCATTACGTGTTCAGTGTCAGCGGTGATTCCCCCTGACTCTGTCAGGAATACTCATGCTATGGACAGCTTCCCTACAATCGATGCAGATTTACTCACCTCCTTGATGTCCAAGGTCAAATCTGGATCCCCCCGGGATTGCTACCCCCCACATATTATGAGAGAAGTTTTTTCCATTATTCCTCAACCTGCTCTGTCCCTTTTAAATTCCTCACTCACTCAAGGCTGTGTCCCAAAATCATTTAAGGATGCCACTGTGGTCCCCCTGATAAAAAAGGTCGGCGCTGACTTATAAGAGCCATCTAACTATCGCCCCATCTCCTTGCTTCCTTACTTAGCTAAGGTTTTGGAGGCACATGTTGCAAAATCCTTGTCTGCCTTTATAGAACAGACCGAACATCTAGACCCTCATCAAGCTGGATTTCGCCCAGGGCATTCGACTGAGATGGTCATCTTGGCAGTCCTGGACGAGCTCCGCAGGGAGGCTGACATCGGCACCCCCCAGGCTCTAGTCCTCCTGGATCTGTCTGCCGCGTTCGACACGGTGGACCATAAGATCTTGTTAGACCGTGTCGAGCGCGCAGGCATCCAGGGCAGGGCCCTAAGCTGGATCACCTCCTTCCTGGAGGACCGTACACAGGCTGTCCGCCTGGCAAATTTTACAGCGCCAGGGCTGAATATCACATGTGGGGTTCCCCAGGGCTCCTCCCTGTCCCCACATTTGTTTAACATCTATTTACTCCCCCTAATCAAAGCCTTAAAACAGAGGAAAGTAACGACCTTCAACTACGCAGACGATCTGCAGCTTTCCTTTACTATAGACAACTCCACTGAATCCATCTCCAACTTTCAGGACACCATGGTGTTCATCCGCAACTGGATGGATTATAACCATCTAAAATTGAACCCCGGAAAGACCGAGGTACTGCTGATAGGAGATAGTTGCATCTCCTGGGGCCCTCACTATTGGCCAGCAGAACTAGGGACGTTCCCTAAACCCTCCTCTTCCGTAAAAAGCCTAGGGGTGACCATTGATAAAGATCTGTCCCTAAACACTCAAGTGGGCTCAGTTGTCTCTAAATGTTTTTTTCAACTGCGGAAGATCCAAAAGATACACCACTTACTCTCCCAGGCAGCTCTGATACAAGTTGTGATTGGCCTAGTCTTATCCCATCTAGACTATGCGAACTCAATCTACCTAGGCCTCCCCTCCTATCAGATCAAGAGGCTCCAGCTTGTACAGAACCAGGCTGCCAGATTGATCTATCAACAGCCCAAGTGGCAATCGGCTAGAGCTCTGATAAAAAAGCTCCATTGGCTCCCACTGCTTCAGCGGGCCACATTCAAAATTGCCTGTCTCACATTTAAATCTTTAAATTGTTACAGCCCAATTTTTATCAACAATCTGATACTGAGGTATGTTCCAACCCGTGACCTCCGTTCCAAACATCAAAATTTGTTGGTGAGCACGAAATTTAAACGCAAACGACACGGTGGGTCTCGATTTGGACATTTGGCACCACAACTATGGAACTCACTCCCATGGGAGATCCGCTCTTGCCCTGACCTACTTCGGTTCAGAAAGCAGCTTAAGACATGGCTGTTCATACAGGCACATGAGTAATCGTCCCTTCTGAAGTCATGTCAGAACAGTTAACTCACATCTGCTCAAAACAGCGCCATGAAACCTTGGTCAAAGTGCGCTTTATAAATTGGTTATAACATAACATAACATAACATAACATAAACAACTCCTTTTGTCTATGGTGTGTCATATACAGTTGATGCTTTAAATTTTGGTAAGAGTACACACCGTCAAAAAATTCAATACTGCTTTTATATTAATATACCTTTGAAAGCTTGAAGTGAAAGACAATTCTAAGTGGCATTTGGTTATTAGTAGGAGCTAACGACTATTTCCGGATGACAATGTAATTAGCATTTTTTTGTATAAGATGTGTTAAAAGTATGGGTAGGGAAAATGGCTATTTTGGCCAAAGGCTGCCCTTTCTATATGCATGCGAGTTTTAATTTGTAAACAGAATCACAATTTGTTACACTGTAATGTTAGATGAATCTATTTTATCCTTCTAATAAGCAAGGGATGACGATGAACCGTTTTTTCGTCCCTGGTTTTAAATGGATTCAGGTTGGAACAGAAGAGGTGTTGGTTGACTTTACCTCAGAAAATGGTTGTTTCCCCATGCTGCTCTCATGCGACTTAAATCCCTTCAGAGGAAGAGGCGGCTGTATGCCTGCATATATGGCCAGATCAGTACTTGGCTGTTTCGGTTCTCCAGTGGGGCTAGAATAGAAGCTGTTAAGGACAGGGGCTTAGCTTCCTATTGGTGCAGCAGGTGCAGTGGCACCAGGTCCCAGATGCCTTAAAGGCCCACTGAACCCTGATAACTGCTGTTTGTCACAGTTCAAACAGAGGCCTGAGGGGCCCACAGAGCAATGATTATTGCTGTTTTCCACAGTCCAAATAAACGGCAGAGGTCACATTTCCTTTGTTGCCTTGGGGCCCAAGGCACACTGGCTCGGCCACTGGTTAAGGATGCATTGGGGAAGAGGTGGGAGACAGTTGGATTATTTAAACAGCTCGACGATGACTTCATGCCTGGGTATTAAAGTATTTATTACAATTAAAGGCTTAAGCAGGAATAGATATCATAATATAGGAAGGCCTGTATACAAATGCAGCTCGATTAGCGGCTGCCTTTAACTTCTCACTTATCACCACTCCTAATTTACAGTTTTATATTAGATGCAGACATACATCGTGACCTATGAATATGTTTATCTATCTTTAGGTTCAAATGACCCATCTTTTCCATATGCAAGTATCAGACAGGTCGGAAACGCCTAATGACTTTAAACTTGATAAAGCCACATTAATCACTGGTCTTGAAATGCAAATGGCAGCATTAGGCACGCAGAGGTGCAATCTACGTAATCTCATTATGTTCAGGGTACGGGAGAGTATTTAGGGCATAAAGCACTTTGACAAAAACATTTCTGCCACCATAGAAATGCAATCTGCCTTGTCCTACCCTAGTATACAAGTAGTACCACATTCTTTGAATACCTGAATTAAATAGGCACACAAAATAGTACCGTATTTAAAGGCCCAGTTCAGAATGACATGGAAGGGGCACTGTCCCAGACTACACAGCGGTGCAGTTTTCAGTGGGTGCTATAATCCCACACAGGGGGGAGCACACCAGATTATGCTGGAAAAAACATGTGGTGCCCCAACGTACGCGCAGTTGTAAACCACCAGTCTGCTTACATAGTAAAGCGTCTGGCAGCTATTAAGTGAGGTGGCACGTTTCCCCTGCAGGTGGTTGGGGTCTGTCACCTTCCTGTCAGGTGGGGGTATACAATCAGTGCGCCTTCTGACTGCTTGTTTGTCTTTTTGCCTGTGTCAATAATACAGTGGAGTACTTGGAGGAGGAGTCAATTTGTATTCATGAAAGACACTTGTGTTTCTCTGATGTGTAATCCCCAGATGATGCCTGAACTGTCCCCAATGGGCTATTTGTATATCGTATTGAATTGTATGTTCTTATGAGGACTGTTAATAATAATAAAAAAGATTTAGTGAGTGTTTATTGCCCTCTATGTCACTCTACTTCTAAGCACCTAATACAGCTTGTACGGTGCTTACTTGTATCTGCTCACTTACATTATGCTTATTATGCTTAATATAAATAGTGCACAATTTAGGCGTTTATGTCTGCCTACAACGTGGGCATGATACATATAGCAGTACCTACAAGGTGGATGGTACAATTCAAAAAGAGTCTAAGATACTTCAGCACACATGACTTTGCATCAACATTACGGGGCATCAGTCTTGATGGCAAGCCAACTTAAAACTTATCAGTATTGTATACATTATTATCAGAGACTATACTTGCCTCTTGGATACAACTTTACAACGGAATTTTATTAATTTGTGTACAGTTGTGTGTATGCAATAAAACTGCCTCCCCACCATAATTGATCTGTCTATTCATCTTGTTGGGATCTGGAGTAGCATGCTACTCGCCGAAATGCACTTCAACACTTCATCAGGGGTAGCAAGCGCTATATAAATGCAAAACCTTCCCTCTTCTCTCCCCCACAATCTTTTTTAACCCAACTAACAGACCAACATGTCCAGCTCTCATATACATTTTATATTTCCCTATACTAATTCACCACTAATCATTTTTGGATCCTAGAGTAGTGTGCTACTCGTCGAAAAAGCGCTTCAAAGTTCGTATGGGGTAGTAAGTGTTATGTAAATCTAAATACATTACAATTACTGTTTACATCGGGCTGCATTAACACGAGGATAGAAGTAGAGTGGGGATTAGAGTTTATCTGCCCAGAACAAAGTATACTACAGAAAGTGTGTGAACAGTCTATATGTTGTGCACCTGGCAGAGAAAAACACAGCAGAGGTGGGAAGAATGTAGGTAATCTGATGGTCAAACTTATGTGGAAAGAGGGAATCACTTTGGGCAGAAAAGAGAGCTTACACGGAGGACTTCTTTGTTTGGATGGCCAGCAAGAAAGGGAGGTCTGGAAGATAAGCCTGAAGCTCACTCATCCTGCAAGCAGAGGTGATGGCAAGCAAAAAAGCAGTCTTCTAAGGAGGCGAAGAGGACAATTATGCAGGCGCTCAAAGGGAGCACACATAAGATAAGTGAGGTCAACTCCCACTAGGGTATTACAAAAGAAGAAGGAGGAAAGAGATGAGTAATGCACTTCAGAAATCTGTTAACAATAGGATCGAAGGCCATGCTCAAGAGCTCGGGGTACCAGACTTGGGACTGATCGCGTTTGATCTTCTCCAGCAATCTTGGCAGAAGTGGTACAGGAGGCCGCAACTCCACTCGCAGCGAAAAGGGTCGCCGAGCGAGAGCCTCTTTGGAAACTCTAACAAGCAGAACTGCTGACATTGAGCGTTCTCTTCGTTGGCGAACAGATCTAACCAAGGCTCTCCCCACTACTGAAAGAGACCTAGCACGACCTTCGAGTGAAGATGCCATTTTGATCCATCATGCACTGGCGGCTGAGTTTGTCCGTCCTTGCGTTCAGTGAACCTGTTAAGTGTTGAACCACCAGAGATATGCCCTGATGTTCCAGCCATGTCCAAAGGCGAAGAGCCTCTTGACATACGGTCCACGACCCCACCCTGCCCTGTTTGTTGCAGTACCACATGGCGGTGGTGTTGTCCGTGAACACCTGCACCACTCTTCCTTTGACAGAAAGAAGGAATGCCTTCAGTGCAAGACGAATCGCCCGGAGCTCCAGAGGGTTGATGTGGTGCCTGGACTCTGCCAGAGACCAGAGGTCTTCGATCTCCACCATTCCCATATGGCTGCCCCAACCCAGGAGTGACGCATCCGTCACTACTGTGAACTCAGGTTAGGGAAGGTAAAGGGATCTGCTGTTGACCCAATCCTGGTTCGTGAACCACCACTGCAACTGACTTGCAGTCCCCTCTGAAATCTGAACATCATTGGAAATATTCCCCCGGTGCTGCGCCCACTGGAACTTCAGGTCCCACTGCAGAGCACGTATATGCCATCTGGCTTGATGCACCAGCAGGATGCAGGAGGCCATGAGGCCCAGCAGCATCAGGGTCATTCTCACAGAACACCGGGATGGAGGCTGAAAGATCGGTATCATAGCCCCAATATACTGGACTTGCTGCTAGGGAGGATAGACCCAAAACTGTGCTGTGTCCAGAACCGCTCCGATGAAGAGGAGCTTATCGGATGGAATCAGGTGCGACTTCAGCACGTTAACTGAGAACCCCAGAAAATGCAGGAAGTCCGTCGTAGTCTGGAGGTGGGAGCCTTCAACAGCCAGTCGTCGAGATAGGGGAAGACTGGAACCCCTGATCTGCGCAGATGAGCTGCGACCACCGCCATCACTTTCGTGAACACCCGGGGGAGGGGGTGGGCTGGTAAGGTCAAAGGGGAGCATGGTAAACTGAAAATGCGCGTGGCCTACCGTGAACCGTAGGTAATGCAGGTGGGCAGGCAAGACGGGGATGCGACAGTAAGTGTCCTGCAAGTCCAACACTACCATCAAATCTCCAGGGTCGAAGGCAGATAAGACCTGAGCCAAGGTTAACAACTTGAACCTCTCCTTTTGGAGAAAGCGGTTGATGTCCCTGAGGACTAAGCTAGGATGCAGGCCTTTGTCCTTCTTGGGTACCAAGAAGTAGTGGGAGTAGCAACCCCGACCTACTTCTGGCACAGGGACGCGTTTGACAAAGAGATCCATAACTTCCTGGAAGAGAAGGGCCAAATGATCCTCCAACATGGGATGAAATCACCACAAACTGCATGACCCTTACGCACTCCGCTGCTTGCGGAACTCCGCGTAGACCGCCAGAGTTTTTTTGTCACTTTGCATAGTTCCTCACTGAGGAACTCCGCATAAGCTTAATCTTATCATGAAAAAATAGATATCAGTCATATGTTAAGAAACAAGGGTGAGTAGAAACCTTTTGGGTGGAGTAAAATTTAAGACATTATTATTGTGATTTTTGAGCAATTAGTTGATTTTTGCAAGCACTAACACTTCTCTGTGTAAAGTAAAGACCTGGAGAGTTTTGTAACTTTCAGATACTCAAATTGTGGATTCTGTTTCAATGAAAAATATTTCCAGGCCTGAAATTTCTTTGGAGGTTGCATGCGGGCAGCCTAAGTTATCCAGCAAGAGTTTCTTGATGAATTCTATTGCAACTACAATATGTGCTCTCTCATGTAAAGTCAGGTTGAAAGAAGCTTTTCTGCATCTCAAGATACGCCTTACTTTTCACCTGTGTGGATGCATTTCTCATGTTTAGTGATATCTCCTTTCTGAGTATAACGTTTCTGGCTTTCCCCTCCTGATATGGCTTTAGTCCAGTGTGAATTCCTTCATGTGAAATGACATTGTATTCAAGACTAAACCTTATCTGACATTCAGAACACACATAAGGCTTTTTTCCCACGTGTGAGTTCGCTCATGTCAAGTGAGAAGTAATTTGTGACCAATACTTTGCTAGCATTTCAAGCACTCATAAGGTTTTTCCCCAGAGTGAGATCGCTCATAAAGCATAACACTGTCTTTCAGATTCAACCTTTTATGGCATAAGGATTTTCTCTAGTGTGGAGTTTCTCATGGTGAAATAGCGTTTTTTTTCTGCAGCTTTTCTGGCATTCAGAGCACTCATAAGGTTTTTCATCAGTATGGAGTCGCTTATGGTTAGTGAGGCTGTGCCTATCAAATAGGAATTTCTGGCATTCACAGAAATTGGTAATGTTTTTCCCCTGTGTGCGTCTGCTCATGTAGAGTGAGAGTGAGATTGAGTTTAAAATGTATGCTTTTCTGGCATTCGGAGAACTGATTATTTTGATGGTGTGTTTTCTTATGGCGCTTGAAACCATCTCTACCTCTGAATCTTTTCTGACATTTAGAGCACTGATAATTTTTTTTCTCCAGTGTGGATTTTCACATGTTCAGTGAGATGAGATTTTTGTCTGAAACATTTTTGGCATTCGGAGCACTGATAAGGTTTTTCCCCAGTGTGGGTTCTTATATGCTGAGTGAGACAGCTTTTTACACTGAAACATATCTGGCATTCGGAGCACTGATAAGGTTTTTCCCCAGTGTGAATTCTTATATGCTCAGTGAGATTGCTTTTTTGACGGAAACATGTCTGGCATTCAGAGCACTGATAAGGTTTTTCCCCAGTGTGGATTCTTATATGCTGAGTGAGACTGCTTTTTGCACTGAAACATTTCTGGCATTCAGAGCACTGATAAGGTTTTTCCCCAGTGTGGATTCTTATATGCTCAGTGAGATCGCTTTTTTGACTGAAACATATCTGGCATTCGGAGCACTGATGAGGTTTTTCCCCAGTGTGGATTCTTATATGCTCAGTGAGATTGCTTTTTTGACTGAAACATATCTGGCATTCAGAGCACTGATAAGGTTTTTCCCCAGTGTGGATTCTTATATGCTCAGTGAGATTGCTTTTTTGACTGAAACATATCTGGCATTCAGAGCACTGATAAGGTTTTTCCCCAGTGTGGATTCTTATATGCTCAGTGAGATTGCATTTTTGACTGAAACATTTGTGGCATTCAGAGCACTGATAAGGTTTTTCCCCAGTGTGGGTTCTTATATGCACAGTGAGACTGCTTTTTTCACTGAAACATTTGTCGCATTCAGTGCACCGATATTGTTTTACCCAAGTGTGGGTCCTTGTATGTTTAGTGAGTCTCATTTTGTCACTGAAACATCTCTGGCATTCAGAGCACTGATAAGGTTTTTCCCCAGTGTGGAATCTCACATGTGCAGTTAGAAGTGATTTATGTTTGAAATGTTTTGGGCATTCAGAGCACTGATAACGTTTTTCCACAGAGTGGGTTAATGCATGTTGATATAGACTCGCTTTGACTCTAAAGCTTTTCTGGCATTCAGAGCACTGAAAAGGTTTTTCCCCAGTGTGGATTCTCATATGCTCAGTGAGATAAGATTTACGCCTGAAACTTTTTTGGCATACTTTGCACGGAGAGTGTTTTCCCCCAGTGTGGATTCTCATATGCTCAGTGAGTTAAGATTTACGCCTGAAACTTTTTTGGCATACTTTGCACTGAGAGTGGTTTTCCCCTGTGTGCATTCTGTCAAATTCTGAGAGATAAGATTTATGGCTGTATCTTTTTGGGCACAGGTAACTTTTTTCCCTAACTTCGGTTATTTTGCCTCAATTTTAGAGTCAGGCTTGTTTAGATAATGTTCAGCACTTATCTCTAAAAGAAATTGTGTGTAATCTTCTCAACACTTGAATTGAGCAAAAAATGTCTGGAAGCAGTCCTGTAACACCTGTTGAAATCTTTCTAACAGATAATAGTCTTTAGGTAAGAGCCTCTCCGGCAGCAACTTAATTTGTGACTGGAGTTTTGCTCAAATCTATTTGTATAGGTTCTTAGCAATGCAGTAATAAGGTGTTAGTCTGATATTTAATGATTAAACTGATAAGTACCTTTTTGCACTGGTGTAATGGCAGTAACTGAGGGCTTTAGAACGTGCAGAGTACTATTGTGGATCATTAGTCGGAGAACATCAGTTCCTTCTACCCTTTCTATGTTTGGGGTAAGTTTAAGGTTTGTAGTTCTGAGGATGAGGATTTATTTACATTAGATATAGCGCAACCGTGCTCCTTTAATCCATTTTTATATTTAACAGTTTTACATATGACTCCTGCACAACAGATAATGTTGAGGCGATTTACATAGAATTACAGAACAGTACACAATAAAAAGGAAACAATCTGAGATGGTCATTAACACAATAAAGTGGTGAATTTTTAAGGTTTTCGCAAGAAAGAGCAGAGTGGGTGAAGGTGTTTTATATCCCGAGGCAGATAGTCTCAAACTTGCGTAACTGGTTAAAAACGGTTGTTGAACAAAGGTGATTTCCCAATCTTTTGGTTGTTAACGTGTCAGCTTCGGAGTCTTCTTTCAGCGTGTTTTCTTTGATGGTATCCAGAAGAAACCTTTAGTTGTAACTTTCGTTTATGTAGTGTGTGCTTCCTCTCTAAAATTACATGATGCTTTAGATGAACGTTATTCTGTCATGCTGAGGCAATTTGTCTTTCTGATAATATTTCAGATGAGGATGCTGAAGCGGTCTTTCTACATTATTTCTGATGCTGTGTGCACAGAAAAAATTAAAGACTTCACTTATAGGTATAGTACTTTCCTCGCCACACTTAGATTTTTGGAAATTGTTTAAACGTAGAATGCTGGATGTTCTTCAGTTTTTCAAAATAATCCTTCTTATGGCACTGACATTCAGTTGCTTAGTGCTAAATCTTGCTTTCTTCGTCCGTAATTTCAATCACCTATAGTATTAAAATTAAATAGTTAATACATGTACATTTCCAAAAATATAATTTACAAGCCAAATCAATGTAGAATTTTGAATATGCTGAGCTGTTTTTCAGACAGAGCAGAGTGCAGAATGGTAGCATGAGAGTACTTGGATGTAGGAGTGAGGTTTTGTAGAATTTTCAACATTTTATTAAGCTCACAAAGGATACATGTACCCTATGGAGTTCCAACATCGAATCCCAAAGGCAGATTTGAAAGTCATATGGACTGGCACCAAACAGATATTAAAAAACTATATTCTATTAATTAATTTGTAATGCAGATTTCAGGGAAGGGAATGACTCCTCCACGGACAACAGGCGTTTTCCCCTGCCCTGAGTTACAACCTACTTGTATCTGGTTTCCTGACTTTTGAGTTTTGGCCTCTGCCTCAAGCAAATCTATTGTGTGCTGCGAGGACTATGCCTAGACCAGGGGTCTCCAACCTTTTGTGTAGTCAGAGCTACTTCTGGCCAGTGAAAATCGTCGTGAGCTACTGAACCCGAAGCAACTCGCGCATTTTTCCGAGAGACCCCCCCACGCCCAGTTTCATTGACTTTAAGCCTAATTTCATCAGAGCCCATACTGTGCATTTCTGCCCTCCGTTTCACTCGTTTTTTGTGCCTTTCTGCCCTCTTTTTCACTCGTTTTCCCCTTGTTTTTTGTGGCTTCTCAACTCTGTTTCACTCGTTTTCCCCTTGTTTTTTGTGCACTTGTGCACTCTGTTTCACTCGTTTTTTGTGCCCTTCTGCCCTGTTTCACTCGTTTTTTGTGCCCTTCTGCCCTCTGTACCCTCGATTTTGTGGCCTTCTGCTCTCTGTTTCTCTCGTTTTCCCCATGTTTTTTGTGCCCTTCTGCCCTCTGTTTCACTCGTTTTCCCCTTGTTTTTTGTGCCCTTCTGCCCTCTGTTTCCCTCGTTTTTTGTGCCGTTCTGCCCTATGTTCCACCCGTTTTCCCCTTGTTTTTGTGGCTTTCTGCCCTCTGTTTCACTCGTTTTTCCCTTGTTTTTTGTGCCCTTCTGTCCTGTTTCCCTTGTTTTCTGTGGCCTTCTGCTCTCTGTTTCCCTCGTTTTTAATGCCCTTCTGCCCTCTGTTTCCCTTGTTTTTTGTGGCCTTCTGCCCTCTGTTTCACTTATTTTCCCCATGTTTTTTGTGCCCTTCTGTCCTGTTTCCCTTGTTTTCTGTGGCCTTCTGCTCTCTGTTTCCCTCGTTTTTAATGCCCTTCTGCCCTCTGTTTCACTTGTTTTTTGGCCTTCTGCTCTCTGTTTCACTCGTTTTCCCCTTGTTTTTTGTGCCCTTCTGCCCTCTGTTTCACTCGTTTTCCCCTTGTTTTTTGTGCCCTTCTTCCCTCTGTTTCCCTCGTTTTTTGTGCCTTTCTGCCCTCTGTTCCACCCGTTTTCCCCTTGTTTTTGTGCCCTTCTGCACTCTGTTTCACTTGTTTTCCCCTTGTTTTTTGTGCCCTTCTGCCCTCTGTTTCCCTCGTTTTTTGTGCCTTTCTGCCCTCTGTTCCACCCGTTTTCCCCTTGTTTTTGTGCCCTTCTGCCCTTTGTTTCACTCGTTTTCCCCTTGTTTTTCGTGCCCTTCTGCCCTGTTTCCCTTGTTTTCTGTGGCTTTCTGCTCTCTGTTTCACTCGTTTTCCCCTTGTTTTGTGCCCTTCTGCCCTCTGTTTCCCTAGTTTTTCTTGCCCTTCTGCCTCTGTTTCCCTCGTTTTTTGTGGCCTTCGGCCCTCTGTTTCACTTGTTTTCCCCTTGTTTTCTGTGCCCTTCTGCCTTCTGTTTCCCTCTTTTTATGTGAGCTTCTGCCCTGTTTCACTCGTTTTCCACTTGTTTTTCGTGCCCTTCTGCCCTCTGTTTCCCTCGTTTTTCGTGCCCTTCTGCCCTGTTTTTTGTGGCCTTCTGCTCTCTGTTTCACTCGTTTTCCCCTTGTTTTTTGTGCCCTTCTGCCCTCTGTTTCCCTCGTTTTTTGTTGCCATCTGCCCTGTTTCACTCGTTTTCCCCTTGTTTTTCGTGCCTTTCTCCCCTGTTTCCCTTGTTTTTTGTGCCCTTCTGCCCTCTGTTTCCCTCGTTTTTTGTTTGTGCCCTTCTGCACTCTGTTTCCATCATTTTTCGTGCCCTTCTGCCCTGTTTCCCTAGTGTTTCGTGCCCTTCTGACCTGTTTCCCTCGTTTTTTTGTGCCTTTTTGCCCTCTGTTCCACCCGTTTTCCCCTTGTTTTTGTGGCCTTCTGCCGTCTGTTTCACTCGTATTCTCCTTGTTTTTTGTGCCCTTCTGCCCTGTTTCCCTTGTTTTCTGTGGGCTTCTGCTCTCTGTTTCACTCATTTTCCCCTTGTTTTGTGCCCTTCTGCCCTCTGTTTGCCTCGTTTTTTGTGGCCTTTTGCCCTCTGTTTCACTTGTTTTCCCATTGTTTTTTGTGCCCTTCTGCCCTCTGTTTCCCTCGTTTTTAGTGGCCTTCTGCTCTCTGTTTAGCTTGTTTTTTTTGGCCTTCTGCTCTCTGTTTCACTCGTTTCCCCCTTGTTTTTTGTGCCCTTCTGCCCTCTGTTTCACTTGTTTTCCCCTTGTTTTTTGTGCCCTTCTGCCCTCTGTTTCCCTTGTTTTTTGTGCCTTTCTGCCCTCTGTTCCACCCGTTTTCCCCTTGCTTTTTTGCCCTTCTGCCCTGTTTCACTCGTTTTCCCCTTGTTTTTTGAGCCGTTCTGCCCTCTGTTTCCCTATTTTTTTGTGCCTTTCTGCCCTCTGTTCCACCCATTTTCCCCTTGTTTTTGTGCCCTTCTGCCCTCTGTTTCACTCGTTTTCCCCTTGTTTTTCGTGCCCTTCTGCCCTGTTTCCCTTGTTTTCTGTGGCCTTCTGCTCTCTGTTTCACTCGTTTTCCCCTTGTTTTGTGCCCTTCTGCCCTGTTTCCCTCGTTTTTCGTGCCCTTCTGCCTCTGTTTCCCTCGTTTTTTGAGGCCTTTCTGCCCTCTGTTCCACCCGTTTTCCCCTTGTTTTTTTGGCCTTCTGCCCTCTGTTTCACTCGTTTTCCCCTTGTTTTTTGTGCCCTTCTGCCCTGTTTCCCTTGTTTTATGTGGGCTTCTGCTCTCTGTTTCACCCATTTTCCCCTTGTTTTGTGCCCTTCTGCCCTCTGTTTGCCTCGTTTTTGTGCCCTTCTGCCCTCTGTTTCACTTGTTTTCCCATTGTTTTTTGTGCCCTTCTGCCCTCTGTTTCCCTTGTTTTTTGTGCCTTTCTGCCCTCTGTTCCACCCGTTTTCCCCTTGTTTTTGTGCCCTTCTGCCCTCTGTTTCCTTCGTTTTTTGTGGCCTTCTGCTCTGTTTCACTTGTTTTTTTTGGCCTTCTGCTCTCTGTTTCACTCGTTTCCCCCTTGTTTTTTGTGCCCTTCTGCCCTCTGTTTCACTTGTTTTCCCCTTGTTTTTTGTGCCCTTCTGCCCTCTGTTTCCCTTGTTTTTTGTGCCTTTCTGCCCTCTGTTCCACCCGTTTTCCCCATGTTTTTGTGCCCTTCTGCCCTCTGTTTCACTCGTTTTCCCCTTGTTTTTTGTGCCGTTCTGCCCTCTGTTTCCCTAGTTTTTTGTGCCTTTCTGCCCTCTGTTCCACCCATATTCCCCTTGTTTTTGTGCCCTTCTGCCCTCTGTTTCACTCGTTTTCCCCTTGTTTTTCATGCTCTTCTGCCCTGTTTCCCTTGTTTTCTGAGGCCTTCTGCTCTCTGTTTCACTCGTTTTCCACTTGTTTTGTGCCCTTCTGCCCTCTGTTTCCCTCGTTTTTCGTGCCCTTCTGCCTCTGTTTTCCTCGTTTTTTGAGGCCTTCTGCCCTCTGTTTCACTCGTTTTCCCCTTGTTTTTTGTGCCCTTCTGCCCTCTGTTCCCCTCGTTTTTTGTGCCCTTCTGCCCCGTTTCCCCCGTTTTTCGTGCCCTTCTGCCCTTTTGTTTCCCTCGTTTTTTGTGGCCTTCTGTCCTCTGTTGCACTCGTTTTCCCCTTGTTTTCCGTGCCCTTCTGCCTTCTGTTTCCCTCTTTTTATGTGGCCTTCTGCCCTGTTTCACTCCTTTTCCCCTTGTTTTTTGTGTCCTTCTGCCCTCTGTTTCCCTCGTTTTTGTGGCCATCTGCCCTGTTTCACTCGTTTTCCCCTTGTTTTTCGTGCCTTTCTGCCCTCTGTTCCCTTGTTTTTTGTGACCTTCTGCCCTCTGTTTCACTCGTTTTCTCCTTGTTTTGTGCCCTTCTGCCCTCTGTTTTCCTCGTTTTTTGTTTGTGCCCTTCTGCACTCTGTTTCCCTCATTTTTCGTGCCCTTCTGCCCTCTGTTTCCCTCGTGTTTCGTGCCCTTCTGCCCTCTGTTTCCCTCGTTTTTTGTGCCTTTCTGCCCTCTGTTCCACCCGTTTTCCCCTTGTTTTTGTGGCCTTCTGCCCTCTGTTTCACTCGTTTTCCCCTTGTTTTTTGTGCCCTTCTGCCATGTTTCCCTTGTTTTATGTGGCCTTCTGCTCTCTGTTTCACTCATTTTCCCATTGTTTTGTGCCCTTCTGCCCTCTGTTTCCCTCGTTTTTCATGCCCTTCTGCCCTCTGTTTCCCTCATTTTTTGTGGCCTTCGGCCCTCTGTTTCACTGATTTTCCCCTTGTTTTTCGTGCCCTTCTACCCTCTGTTTCCCTTGTTTTTTGTGGCCTTCTGCTCTCTGTTTCACTGTTTTTTTTGGCCTTCTGCTCTCTGTTTCACTCTTTTTCCCCTTGTTTTTTGTGCCCTTCTGCCCTCTGTTTTACTCGTTTTCCCCTTGTTTTTTGACCCCTTCTGCCCTCTGTTTCCCTTGTTTTTTGTGCCTTTCTGCCCTCTGTTCCACCCGTTTTCCCCATGTTTTGTGCCCTTCTGCCCTGTTTCACTCGTTTTCCCCTTGTTTTTTGTGCCCTTCTGCCCTCTGTTCCACCCGTTTTCCCCTTGTTCTTGTGCCCTTCTGCCCTCTGTTTCACTCGTTTTCCCCTTGTTTTTCGTGCCCTTCTACCCTGTTTTCCTTGTTTTCTGTGGCCTTCTGCTCTCTGTTTCACTCGTTTTCCCCTTGTTTTGTGCCCTTCTGCCCTCTGTTTCCCTCGTTTTTCGTGCCCTTCTGCCTCTGTTTCCCTCGTTTTTTGTGCCCTTCTGCCCTCTGTTTCACTCGTTTTCCCCTTGTTTTTTGTGCCCTTCTGCCCGTGGTTTTCCTCGTTTTTTGTGCCCTTCTGCCCTGTTTCCCTCGTTTTTCGTGCCCTTCTGCTCTCTGTTTCACTCGTTTTTTGTGCCCTTCTGTCCTCTGTTGCACTCGTTTTCCCCTTGTTTTCCGTGCCCTTCTGCCTTGTTTCCCTCTTTTTATGTGTCCTTCTGCCCTGTTTCACTCGTTTTCCACTTGTTTTTCGTGCCCTTCTGCCCTCTGTTTTCCTTGTTTTTTGTGGCCTTCTGCTCTCTGTTTCACTCGTTTTCCCCTTGTTTTTTGTGCCCTTCTGCCCTCTGTTTCCCTCGTTTTTTGTGGCCATCTGCCCTGTTTCACTCGTTTTCCCCTTGTTTTTTGTGCATTTTCTGCCCTCTGTTTCTCTCGTTTTTTGTTTGGGCCCTTCTGCACTCTGTTTCCCTCGTTTTTCGTGCCCTTCTGCCCTGTGTTTCCCTCGTGTTTCGTGCCCTTCTGCCCCCTATATTTCCCTTGTTTTTTGTGGCCTTCTTCCCTCTGTTTCACCCGTTTTCCCCTTGTTTTTTGTGTCCTTTTACCCTCTGTTTCCCTCGTTTGTCGTGCCCTTCTGCCCTTGTTTTCCACTTGTTTTTTGTGCCCTTCTGCCCTCTGTTTTCGTCATTTTTCGTGCCCTTCTGCCCTCTGTTTCATTCGTTTTCCACTTGTTTTTCGTGCCCTTCTGCCCTCTGTTTCCCTCGTGTTTCGTGCCCTTCTGCCCTCTGTTTCCCTCGTTTTTTGTGGCCTTCTGCCCTCTGTTTCACCCGTTTTCCCCTTGTTTTTTGTGCCCTTCTGCCCTCTGTTTCCCTCATTTGTCGTGCCCTTCTGCCCTCGTTTTCCACTTGTTTTCGTGCCCTTCTGCCCTCTGTTTCCCTCATTTTTTGTGCCTTTCTGCCCTCTGTTCCACCCGTTTTCCCCTTGTTTTTGTGGCCTTCTGCCCTCTGTTTCACTCGTTTTCCCCTTGTTTTTTGTGCCCTTCTGCCCTGTTTCCCTTGTTTTCTGTGGCCTTCTGCTCTCTGTTTCACTCATTTTCCCCTTGTTTTGTGCCCTTCTGCCCTCTGTTTCCCCCCGTTTTTTGTGGCCTTCTGCCCTCTGTTTCACTCGTTTTCCCCTTGTTTTTTGTGCCCTTCTGCCCTCTGTTTCCCTTGTTTTTTGTGGCCTTCTGCTCTGTTTCACTTGTTTTTTTTGGCCTTCTGCTCTCTGTTTCACTCGTTTTCCCCTTGTTTTTCGTGCCCTTCTGCCCTCTGTTTCACTTGTTTTCCCCTTGTTTTTTGTGCCCTTCTGCCCTCTGTTTCCCTCGTTTTTTGTGCCTTTCTGCCCTCTGTTCCACCCGTTTTCCCCATGTTTTTATGCCCTTCTGCCCTGTTTCACTTGCTTTCCCCTTGTTTTTGTGCCCTTCTGCCCTCTGTTTCCCTCGTTTTTTGTGCCTTTCTGCCCTCTGTTCCACCCGTTTCCCCCTCGTTTTTGTGCCCTTCTGCCCTCTGTTTCACTCGTTTTCCCCTTGTTTTTTATGCCCTTCTGCCCTGTTTCCCTTGTTTTCTGTGGCCTTCTGCTCTCTGTTTCACTCGTTTTCCCCTTGTTTTGTGCCCTTCTGCCCTCTGTTTCCCTCGTTTTTCATGCCCTTCTGCCTCTGTTTCCCTCGTTTTTTGTGGCCTTCTGCCCTCTGTTTCAATCGTTTTCCCCTTGTTTTTTGTGCCCTTCTGCCTGAGGTTTCCCTCGTTTAAGGGCCCTTCTGCCCTGTTTCCCTCGTTTTTCGTGCCCTTCTGCCCTCTGTTATAATGCATGCTTGTTGTGTTGTCCATTCGGATCAACATTGAAGCTCCTTGAATGAAGGTGCGAAAGGACTTAAGAGCCAGGAATATCACCAGTAACTCCAAAAGGTTTATGTGCCAAGTTGGTGGGTGTCCCATTTCCCCGTGACTGTGAGGGCTTGAAGATGCGCTACCCACCATTCGAGAGAGGCATCTGTCGTGAGGATGAAACTTGGAGCATCCACTACAAACAAACGGCCTGCTGAGATGTTAGGTATGCAAGTCCACCATAGCAATGCTCTTTGTATCTGGGACGTGATGTTGATGACATTGTCGAAGGACACGGAGACTTGTTGCCACTCGTTGTCGAATTCCTCCTTTAAGGGTCTCATTTTGAGGCAACAGTTGCGAATTAGGGGAATAGGGGAAGACAGCATCTACAGAAGCGATTTGAACTGTTGAACAGAAACTTACTATTTTGTGCGCAGGAGAGTTGCCAGTTTGGAAATCTGCTGTTGCCTTCCGTTTGAGACAAAAGCCCTTGTTTGCTGTGTGTCTATGATGGCCCCCAGATGGGCAGGAGGAGGAACTCTGGGGGGAGAATTTGAAGGAATTTCACAAATTCCAGAGTGTGGCCTCTGGACACTATGTCCAAAACCCATCTGTTAGAAGGGGCGATCCTAGAGGGCCAGGTTAGTCTCTCCCGACCACTCCGTGAACCACCTCTCCCACAAATAATGCCGAGTCTTAACGTGAGGTCCTCGCCGGGGAGGACTTAGAGTCTAGGATCGTACACACTGAGTTCACACCCCACTTATGAACGGACACCACACAGTTGCTTTCAATAAGTAAGTTCTTTATCAACAGTAGAGATTTATGCAAAATGCGATTGAGGGATCGTAAAGTCTCAGTGATGAGGAAGAGGGAAGCGGTACAGTCTCGATCTTTAGGCCAGCACGAAGCGTACCCTGCGCGCAGCTCTCAATCCTGGAACCGGGGGATACGGAAAATGGCGACCGTACTGGCTGTTCTACTCACTTCTTCTCGAACCCGGTCGTGGTGGTAGCGTCAATGGTCCAGCCGGCGGACCAGAGTACTCCTTGAGCCGCGACGAGGTCAGCAGGGTTCGATCCGGAGTGATAAGAGTGTCTGTCAGTTCTTGAGGAGCCGCAACCATGTCAGCAGGGCTCAGGTTGTTCAACGAATGTCCTTTAGAGTTCAAGGATGAGCCGCGACGAGGTCAGCAGGGCTCCGAGGTTCCAGTTCCTTCTTCACGAGGATGAGCCGTGACAGCGTCAGCAGGGCTCGATAAGGTCCAGGTTTCCAGTCTTCTCCCCAAGGATTGAGCCGCGATCAGATCAGCAGGGCTCTCTTGTCCAGGATACAACTGACTACTAGTTCTTGGACGAGCCTAGATATAGCGCAGTGCCCCTTTGATGTCCGGACCCTCGCAGGCGGGGATCCCTTGCCTCAGGGCTGGTCATTGGAGGGTTCCGTCGGCTGGCTCTTTGATCCTTTAGAAGATGTGCCCGGGGATTCCCAGACGCCCATCAGGGTCTGGAGCCATTTCTCGGGGAGGCCAAAGGTGTGATCGAAACCAGCCCACAGGGGAAGGCCAGAGGTGTGAGAGAAACCAGTCTCCCAGGGGAGGCCGGAGGTGCAATCGAAACTCATTGTCTTATCTCACTCAGGAAGTCCTCTATCCCCAGCCGGGCATGGCGCGTCTGAAGCCTAAGTTTCGCAGGGCCTTATAATCAGGTAGCAATAAATACTGGGAACTGCTGTTATATTTCCTCTGACGTCAAGACTGGTTAAAAGCTACTTCTTTTCAGCAAGAAGTACAAACAAAGATTATTGACATGCTTTACGACGGCAAATGACTTTTTGGCCAGCACATTGATGACGCCCGCCAGGCAATAAAGAAAGACACTGACCCAGCAAGTGCTCTCGGCACTCTACAGTTTAAAAAGCCGCCCTTTGGTACCGCGAGGGGTCGTGTCTCCTCTTTTTTTTGGGGAGGTTACAACCAATACCGGCAAGACCAACCCTTTCAAGGCCAACCGCGCTACTCCTCCTCCTTGGACCAGCAGTCATTTCGACAACCGCAGGCTGTTTCTTACAAGCAGTACAGAGGGAAATCCTCCTTCACAGGTAGAGATTGCTCAAAAAAGCAGTGATCACTGCCAACCGCTCTTCCCATCCATCCGACCAAATTCGGACGGCGGATATCCCATTTCTTCTCCAATTAATCCACAATAACTACAGATCGATGGTGTTGGACCTGGCCTTGTGGCGTGGTTCCCCCCGTTCCTCAGCACCCCGATAGCCTAGACCCGCACCCAGAAACCCCTGGTTGTCCCGTCCCCTGTCCGCCCCGCTCCCTACTCGACCCTACCACCAGGCGACCATCCCCGCATTTCGCCATCCCTCTCCCCGGTACCGGGCGCCCAGAACCTGCATCAACCTACAGGGCCCCCGGTCGCCATTACCCCTCCCGAGGTCCCTGACTCCCTAGACCTTCCGTTGGATCCCCACCGAAACCAGGAAAACAGTCACACAGGCCCTCGTCACCAGCTGTCTGGACTACGGAAACACCCTCTACGCGGGAACCACAGCCAAGATCCTGAAGAGACTGCAGCGCATCCAGAATGCCTCAGCACGACTCATCCTGAACATCCCCCGCCGCAGCCACATCTCTACCCACCTGAAAGACCTGCACTGGCTCCCAGTCAACAAGAGGATCATGTTCCGACTCCTCACCGACGAACACAAGGCTCTCCATGAAACAGGCCCGAAATTCCTAAACAGCCTCCTCACCTTCTACACACCCACCCGCCAGCTCCGTTCCGTCAGCCTCGCCCTCGCATCCGTCCCTCGAGTTCGGAAGTCCACCATCGGAGGAAGATCCTTCTCCTACCTGGCGGCCAAGACATGGAACTCCCTCCCCACTCACCTACGGAAGACCCTGGACCATCTCTCCTTCAGGAAACAACTCAAGACCTGGCTGTTCGAGCAGTAGTGCCCCCCCCCCCCCCCTCAGCGCCTTGAGACCCTCTCGGGTGATTCCATTGGAAAGAAGTTTTCCACCATGGCGGCAACTACTTTCCGGGCGGCCAAGGGACAGATGCGAGGGCGAGGCTGGCGGAATGGAGCTGGCGGGTGGGTGTGTAGAAGGTGAGGCGGCTGTTGAGGTATTTCGGGCCTGTGTCGTGGAGAGCCTTGTGTGCGTGGGTGAGGAGTCGGAACGTGATCCTCTTGTTGACTGGGAGCCAGTGCAGGTCTCTCAGGTGGGAAGAGATGTGGCTGCGGCGGGGGATGTTCAGGATGAGTCGTGCTGAGGCATTTTGGATGCGCTGCAGTCTCTTCAGGATCTTGGCTGTGGTTCCCGCGTAGAGGGTGTTTCCGTAGTCCAGACGGCTGGTGACGAGGGCCTGTGTGACTGTTTTCCTGGTTTCGGTGGGGATCCAACGGAAGATCTTTAGAAGCATGCGTAGGGTATTGAAGCAGGTAGACGAGACGGTGTTAACTTCCGAGAGTGTCCGAAGTAGAAAAACAATGTATAACATAATGCTTGTCCAAGAGAAATGACATGATGTCCTGATTTAGACATTCCAAGATAGTGGAATAACATTCTCGCGAATGATGGCGATAATCTGTGTCCGTTTTTATTTAACTGTGCACCGTATAAACAAGACACATCTAATTAACAACATTAGGTGTTACACAACTGATATTTTGGGCACTCAGGTGACAATACTCTTTTTATTTTCTGTCCCGTGTGATATTTAAATATTTAGATTCACAAACTGAGTGAGGTAATAACAGCTCACAAATACGGTTTCGATTATACAATTTTTTGGCAAAATATTGAAAATATATCAATATATATGATGAACTGGTGTGTTTAAGATGGCCGACACTTTTTGAGCAACATGTATTGCTCAGAGTTGATTACACTTCCGGGTCACATGGTTCAATCCCAGTGGTGCAGCACATATAGGCTATCGCTGACGTGACGCACTGAGAGTTCGACAGACTGCGCTGGATTGAATCTGTGAAATAAGTGAGGCTAGCACGAATGGTACTAAACTCAAGCGCGTCTCTCTAATGATAACCTGAATGCTAGACTTTACGTGTCTGCGATTCATTTAGGTAGCAATTGTAGTGAAGACAGGTTTCACTTTGGTCAATTTGCACTAATATTGCCTTTTTCTTACACTGAATATGACACAACCTATATTACCAAGGCCGGTAAACAAAACCTGGGTCAGACTTTGCCCAGTACGGCTAAACACAACTGTAAGAACTTGTTTTGCTGAGCCATCGAATGAGAACATCTCAATACCTCTATTAGTATTAACCCTGGATATACATCGAGAGATATGTGTGTGAGGCAACCATAATATGATGTAGAAATATAACAGCAGTTCCCAGTATTTATTGATACCTGATTATAAGTTGCCCATCTAGATTAAATCGTAATAAGGCTTGAGGTAGTGCAGCGTGTAGATAGAAACTACTAAATACAAATGACATATGTAAATTATGTCTAGATCTGAAGCATAAAAACTGCCCAAAGCCAAAGACTGGAGGACATTTGATCTTCGAACTATAGTAACTCCAAATCTAGTCCTGTGGATAAGTATAAGCAGGTAATAGCTCCATTAAATAATTAAGCAAGATAGTCCACTTATTATATATATATTGACTTCTGTTTTTAGACTGATAACAGGATCTCCAAAGAAACTTATTTAATTGTTGCTGGATATATACCAGGTCACACTTGGACCACATTGTGAAGTAAGCTGCCTAGAATTTACTACTGGGATTTTTTCTAAATGAAAGAAGACAATTGTATGAGGAAGGGTACATCTTCCTTTTACAATAACTTAATTGGAATAATAAGACAATTACTTGCCTCAGAGATGGGAGGCATTTGTTGAAACACGGTTATTTTTTAAATTTTGTTGAATTTCTATTGACTGTATTAATCAATTGCAATGATATATATGTAATTTGGTGGTTGGGCCAGGTGGAATGGGAAATGCTACTTACCAGTATGCATCTGTCCTTGGCATGTAGAGTTGCAGAGTCACACACTGTGCATAGATCGCCATCTGGTGTTGGGACCAGATGTTTGCACTTTGTTGTTGTCCTGGAAAAGTCTTTGGAAGTCACGAGGTAGGTGACTCCTCCTTTGTACCATAGTGCGCATGGGCATCGGCTGAATCAGCGCTGTGTCGTTATTCCTGTTTTCCAAAATCAATAAAATTAGTTATCAAAAAAGGATTTTTTTGCCGTAAAACATCAGTTGGCAAACTCCTTCACCCAAACATCAGACCTCATCATCCAAAATTATACTTTAGTCAAACAAAAGCGTGGGAATCAAAGGACGAATTTACAGAACCTTGATGCAAAATAAAGACACCGTGAAGTTGCTAAACTCCTGTGGGTCTGTTATACCTCAATTCACTTCTGGACAGGCCAGCAGTTTTGAAAATAATTGAAGGTTTTTTACAAATAGACAAGAAATGCACTGTAGCACTCTCCAGACAACCTTGAAATGTCTCCTATGAACATGCAGAGCTGTATTAAATAGAGCTTTTCTGGAGGCCAAACTTTAATCAAGTCTCCTTGGAGGGCAGAAGTTTTAAACAGTAATACCAAGGAAAAGTTGTAGGATTAACTCCGATATTATCTAGAATGAAGAGAGATGAAGGACTAGAACGTATTCTTAATCCAAATAGAAAAGAATATGGAGCCTCGGGGCCTTATTCAGAGTTTGGCAGACACAATTATAAACGTGGCGGATGTCCAGTCTGCGATATTACCAATGCATTAACGTTAATGGCTCTTCAAACATGGGAGGTGGGACGCCCACCACATTAGGAAGGAGTCCCCTGCCCTCCAAACTCTAAATAAGGCACTTGCTCAGCATTGGAAGCGTCTATTTTAAGGCTAGCTCCGAGTAGCTGATAGTTACCAGTGGTCGGCAAAATGTTATACAAGCTGCAAAGTTACACAGATCTCGGTTGAAACCCTTAGTACAAACAGAGAGTTAAGGTAATAAAGAAACTGTACGGGCAGGGGGCAGGATTGAAATGAAATGAAATGAAAAAGGCTTCTATATAGCGCATGGCTACCCAGAGGCAGGACTAAAGGGGGGGACCCTTAGGGGAAGAGCCAGGTCTTCAGCTGTTTATGGAAAGCCAGGTGGTTAGATTCTTTCCGGAGAGAGAGTGGTAGGGAATTCCAAAGCTTAGTGGAATTGAATTAACTAGTTCTTTGTGACGATTGGTTCAGCGGTCAGTACCACTTTCTTTCTTTAGCGCTTGGACGCCTCAGGGCAGCAATCGCGCTTTATAAATCCTCCTTTCATTTCATTTCATTTCATTGTATGAGGAGTCGCAACCACTCGATCTGGCCCTCATTATTCTATGAACCTCTGCCAAGTGGAGCTCGTCAGAGCGAAGTCTTCTGGAGGCCTTGTAAGGTCTAACCAGGGCCCTGATGAGGGGTGGACCGTTTCCCTTCAGAGATTTATGGGTGACGCATTGAGCCTTAAAGCGGATTCTCTCCTGTACCGGGATTGGTATGTTACTGACCAAACTCACTGGAGAAAAGAGAGGATTAAAAAATAGGATCTACCACATGGGATGGACCAATCAACAAGTGATTTAGATCTGCGTTTAACATTATCAGTAAACAGAACCAGATGAGCTGACAACCTGCTCATGCCAGAGTGAAAACAGAATCATGTGTAGGCAGGCTACTGCACATGCAGCAAATTAATGTGGCCTACTCCAGACAATTATAAAATTCTATATTCATTCTACTGACCTCCCGACAAATTAAACAAGAACATCTTGCCACTAACATAAATGCACTAAACACACAGGGCCAGATGTAGGTAATCCCAGATTACTGATTCTTAAATACCGAATCATACCGATTCGGTATTTAAGAACTGGCAATCGGGATGTAGGTAATTTTACTGAATTAATTACCGAATTGGTATGATTCGGTAATTACCGAATCGGTATTTACCGATTCGGTAATTGCCATTCATTCCTATGTGCCTGGAGGCCCATAGGAATGAATGTCAATTACCGAATCGGTAAATACCGATTCGGTAATTGGGGGAAACATAGAAGGGTGGCACGGTGTCACTTTGACAGCCTGTTGCACCCCTCAATTGTGCATGGGTGCACATGTTGCAGACATACATGCCCTTAGGGCATGTATGTCTGCAACATGGCACTGTTTTAAAAGCCAAAAAAATGCTTTTGAAAGGGTTTTCATTATTTACCACCAACTTCTAGTTGGTGGTAAATAACGACTTCTTAAACCCCTGTAGCACTGATTTAAGTGCTACCTACATGTCAAAATACAGATTCGATAATTTTACAGAGTTGGTATTTTACCGAATCTGTAAAATTACCGATTCTGTATTTTAACATGCCCCTACATCCCAAAATCAAAATACTGGTCGGTAACGGCCGAAATCGGCCGTTATCGACCGGTATCTGCCTTCCTACATCTGGCCCACAGTCTCTAGCTGCTGCTAATATCAAGTGCACATACTTTCAAGATATCATCTGATGACTACAGTCTCACCCACATCCTTCATCTAACTTAAACTCCCCACTAAGCCCACTCATCATTCACTCCACACTCTCTACCACTAACCTTACTTCGTACTTTCCTCTAAGATCACCACTTTTGGGAACACCCTGCTACTTCACTTACTGCCCCTCATCTCTCTTTTATCTCTTTGCTGAACACTCTCACTTTAATTCTTTTTCTCACCTAGAGAACTGATTGCAATCCTCAAATCAGCCAATCCATCTTGCACAACATCTGACCTCTTCATGGGCATGAATGTTAAACACTTTTTGGATAAATTTCTCAGCTGAACCTCACTACTAAATCTCTCCAGCTTAACTAATATCTATTCACTGGCTCTAAACTGCTATTGTATTATCCCTTCTCAAAATCTTACTTGCGACGGTTTGTCACATGGCTCAGTTAGGCCCAGAGAGAAACGCTGCCATTTTAACATGGACACGTTCGACGAAGTTGCCTTTTCTTTCACATGATGACTTTTGACGCATTTGCATCTGTGAAAGTGAAGGATTAGTTTCTATGAAACTACTTTGCTTACGAATTCCACTTCGTAAGAACACTATCACTACACCTTGACCAACTACGGTCTGAACATACACTGTGCAGATGAGACAGTTTGTTATTCGTCCCTGAGGCGAAGCAGCATCAATAGATCATGAACAAGGGCGGCCTGACTAAGGTCTCGGCCTGGGAACAAGAATGCTTTTTGCTATCAATAAACAAGCATTTCTGGGTTGGGGCAGAGGAGCACTTGCTGTCATTGCAAGGTCACTCCATGCTAAAACCACAACTCAGCTGTTTGCCAATCACTCTGCGAGGAGGGATGTCCAACCTGTGAGCAAGACGGGTGTCAGGAAGCACCTGTAGTAGACAATGGGATAGAGGATAAGGAGTGCCATGCCATCCCTTCATATATTTCTCCCCTCCTGTATTCACAGTCCCCTGTTACCAGTTGGCCGCTTTGCTGCCAGTAAGAAGTGGAGAGAGGGGAATCGGCAGGAGGCCCCTTTAAGACGGAGATGAGGACAGACGTCAGACGATACACGATTCAAGAAGGCGGGACGGAGAGCGCGTCAGGTTGGTCAGTAGTTGGTCCAGCTACATGCAGCAAGGGAGCGCAAGGTGGAGAAACCAGACGGAGAACACCTAACAGCCTTCTGAGAGAGAGAACCGGAGCCCTGGAGAGGTCACAGCTTGTCCGTGAACAGAACACTCCAACCCGGCGGAGGAGGAAAAGCCGAAGAAGGAGACCAGACCTCAATGAAGGACGTATAGTCACTACGCCACGGCCCCGGAGGGACGTGGCTCTTCCAGGTGCGTCCGGTGTCTAAAGGGTTTTGGAAAGGGGCTCTGTCAGAGAGGGACGGGAGGGGAGGAGGAGGGGTGAAAGGGACCCAGGGAAAAGGATATAAGTGAGACGGAAAAGAAAGACAAGGGCAGAAATCATTGGCTACTCTTTTTCTTTTTTGTTACTCCAACCTCTACCCCCTCCCTTCACTTTTATGCATAGCTATTATTTATCCTTCACATCCTCCCTTGACTAAACCATGAAGCAAAAACACTTACCTGGCCCTTTTCCTTCTGTCCGAGGGACGACGGCGGCCGATGCTCACCTAAGGGACTGAAGTGAAAGACCTTGTGGGAAAGAAGAATATAACAGAGACAATCAATCATTGTGATTTCCTGTAATACTAATAAAAAGTGCACACCAATAAATTATTCAATGCAGACAGCTCCTTCTTGACCGACTCTTCTACATACGTGGTGTAGAATGTGGGCATAATTCCATTAGTCCGAGATGATGGAAAGCCTAATGCAACAACTAATTCATGGTCATGAAAAATTGGAATGGGCCAGAGAGACAGACGATGACGGCCCAAGTGTACAGGGAAATGTTCAAGGCTTTGCTCACCCAGCAGGTTGAATGCATACATAAGGTTGCTGACAGTCAAACGCACGAAACCACGAATCAACAGAGCCACCAAGGGGTACATGCAGGGCCCCCCAACATATCCCTTCAGAAATATCAACCGGGCGAGGACCCGGATGCCTTCCTTACGAATTTCGAAAGGGCGGCCCAAGCTGTGGGTGGCCGGGGGGGAAGTGGCCTTTCTTTTTAGCACTGCTATTGACAGGGGAGGCCCAGGCTGGGTACCAGGTGGCTAACCCCACAGGAAACACTCCTTACAAGGAGATTAAGACTGTCATATTGGACCATTTGGGAATGGATTCCTAAGCATATCGGTCAAGATTCAGAAAGGAACGAGGTAACCCTGGAGGTACCCCAAAGACAATATTTTTAAAGTTAAAGGCGGCTGCTGATAAATGGGTAAGACCCCAAGAGAACAGCAAGGAACAAATATTGGTGGTCATTTATCTGGAGCAGTTTCTTGAGGTCTTACCAACACACACCCAGAGGTGGCTATGTCAACAGCCACATCTCTCTGTAGATCAAGCTGTGGAGATGGCAACATCCTTTGCTCGGGCCCAACCAAAGACACTAGCTTTTGAACCTGATAGGTCCTCACGGTATGCCACAGGATGCATGCAAAATGAGAAGAAAACCGGGCCACCCCGGAGTCTCTGAAAGGCAAGCCCTCTAGAGGTGAGGCCGCTCCGTTCCAGGGACCCCAATGCTACGAGTGTTGGGAGTGTGGGTATATAGCTAGGACCTGTCCACCAAAAAAGTCAACGGAAGAACCGATGGATGTCAGTTGTATACCCAAAACCATCCTATATACAGAAGAAATGGGTTCTGGCTTCTACGTAAGTCTTACACTCAATGGAAAAAAACGTGACAGCCTTACTGGATTCGGGTTGTAGGCAGTCCGTCGTACAGAGCACACTGGTGAAAGACTTTCAGATCTGCCCGGAGCAGTGCTCAATTTGTAAAATATTAGGTGCAGGTGCTCACATTTTTTAAGGAGGCCACACCCACTCCCCCTGCCCCGCCCTTTCCTCAGTGGCCCCAACCACTTCATTTATTAGCTCCACCCACAACCATAAGCCTCAACACATCAGAGCCGCCTCCTCACCTCTTGAGTTCCGCAAGAAGCTGAAACCCCGGCTCTTCACATAAGCACCTTGGGGGGCTTCACACCTACACACCTGTCCAAGCGCCTGGATACCCTCTTGAGTGATTAATGCACTATGCAAATCAATAAAACATAACATAATATTATTATATGCGAACGAGGCTGCAGTGCGCCTGGTTCTGTGTATAACCGAAGGTTGAGTTGTGGGGGAAGATTGTTTGATGGATAAGTGACCGCCAACCTACCGCCAAGGAGTCTTAAGCGGTGATGGAGGCTGGCGTGGCTGCCAGGATGTAAACACAAAACCTGCTGTGTATCTTTCTTGAAACACGCTAACACTTAGCAAATATTAAAGCCAAGATATGGCACCAATGCTTTTATTGATGAAATATTAACTTCTATACTCAGTTTCCTAAAGATAAATATTTTTTTAAGTGCTGAGTTGCGGTCTTAGTGATTAGAAAAAGCTAGTGATTATGATTTTGTGTGTCAAGCCAGGTGTGAAGTCACGCCTAAGTGTTTATTTATTGAAATGGCCAGAATGTCAACGTAGTTTTTGCCTAATACGCACAAACTGTACTCCGTCCTTTTCACTTTCTTTTGCCAATGCATTGTGTATTTTTTAAAGGAACATAGCTGGTAAGGTTTCAAAAAAATCAACGTCTGTGAGATTAACTTTTTTTCTCTTGCCATGATTGGTCATTCTTCTGTTCTTGTGTCCAAATTACGCAGTTTGGTAATGATGCAATTGAGTTTTCCTCTACCATGTCTATAGATTGCCCACAGTGTAATCAATATCTTTTGAACCTGTTAACCATTGCAAACTTCAATTGTCACACATCATTCAGTAAATAGCTGATTTTGCATATCAGGCAGAAGTGCAAATATCGGTGCAAAATGGTACAGCAGGAGAGCAAAGTGTATGACTCCTGGCCATGGCAAACAGAAGTGGGACCCAGAGGTTGAGTAGCTTGATCAGGGTACTCGGACTTAAACAACTGGTCACTTCCCCCACCCACATCGCAGGTCACACACTCGACCCCATCTTCACCTCCAGCAATCATGTCTCCTTCAGCCACACTACGGATCTCCTCTGGACTGACCACAGCTGCGTTCACTTCACCTACAACAAGCCGAAACCCACCAACCACCTCCAACCAACTCTGCAAAGAAACTGGAACAAAATCACCATCGACCAGATCTCCTCATCGCTCCTTCTAAACACCCCAGCCCACTCTTCTAACCCAGACCAAGCCGCCGCCAACTTCACCCTATGGTTATCCAACACCGCCGACATCCTAGCACCACTGAAAAAACGTCAAAGCAAACCTGGCAGCAAGAAGGCCTCATGGTTCAACGATGATCTTAAGAAGTCCAAGAAACTCTGCCGCTCCCTTGAAAAGGCCTGGAAAAAAGACCCAACCACTAGCACCAAGGACGCCTTCAAAAACGCCACCCGCACACACCACCAACTAATCCGAAAGGCCAAGAAAACAGCATTCAAGGATCGACTAGACAACAACACCCACAACAGCAAGGAACTCTTCAACATCGTCAAGGAATTTACCAACCCCTCGGCCAACTCCAACGACATCACCCCTTCTCAAGCCCTCTGCGACTCCCTGGCTTTATTCTTCCACAACAAAATTGCAGACATCCACAACAGCTTCGACAACCAACCCGGAGACCAACCCACCCAACCATATGATGAACATCCTCCCCCCTTGAACACTCTTAACGACTGGAACCCAATCTCCACTGAGGACACCATCCGCCTGATGAACTCTATCCACTCAGGATCCCCCACAGACCCATGTCCTCACCACATCTTCAACAAAGCAGACTCCGTCATAGCACCGCACCTCCGAGACGTCATCAACTGCTCCCTCAACTCCGCCACCTTCCCGGAAAGCTGGAAACACGCCGAACTCAGCGCCCTTCTGAAAAAACCCACAGCGGACCCCACCGAACTCAAAAATTATCGGCCCATATCGCTCCTTCCTTTCCCAGCCAAAGTCATCGAGAAAGCTGTCAACAACCAACTCTCCGCTTTCCTAGAAGCCAACAAATCCCTCGACTCCTCACAATCTGGCTTCCGAGCAAAACACAGCACTGAGACCGCCCTCATCGCAGCAACAGATGACATTCGAACTCTACTGGACAATGAAGACACAGTCGCCCTCATCCTCCTCAACCTCTCTGCAGCCTTCGACACAGTCTGCCACAGCACCCTTTTACAACGCCTCAGAAACATCGGAATACAAGGAAAAGCACTTGAATGGATCACCTCGTTCCTCACCGGAAGAACCCAGAGAGTCCGCCTTCCACCATTCAAGTCCGAGGCCACTGAAGTCATCTGTGGCGTACCACAAGGATCCTCACTCAGTCCCACCCTCTTCAACGTATACATGAGCCCCCTTGCGGCCATCGCTCGCCAACACAACCTCAACATCATCTCCTACGTGGATGACACTCAACTGATCCTTTCTCTCACCAATGACCCCAGCACCGCCAAAACCAACCTACACGAAGGAATGAAAGAAGTTGCCGAATGGATGAAACAAAGCCGTCTGAAACTGAACTCAGATAAAACAGAAGTCCTCATCTTAGGTACATCCCCCTCTGCATGGGACGACTCTTGGTGGCCGGAAGCCCTTGGAAAAGCACCCATCCCGACAGACCACGCACGGAACCTAGGCGTTATCCTGGATTCTTCACTCTCAATGAACAGACAAGTCAACGCCGTATCCTCATCCTGCTTCAACATTCTTCGCATGCTCAAAAAAACATTTCGCTGGATCCCCACCGAAACCAGAAAAACAGTCACCCATGCTCTGGTCACGAGCCGACTGGACTACGGTAACACCCTCTACGCAGGTACTACCGCTAAACTCCAGAAGAAACTCCAACAAATCCAAAACGCCTCAGCCAGGATCATATTAGACATCCCGCGTAACGAACACATCTCTGGCCACCTGAAAGACCTCCACTGGCTACCCGTCAATAAGAGGATCACTTTCCGACTGCTAACCCACGCACACAAATCACTCTACGACATCGGACCAGAATGCCTCAACTCACGACTGTCCTTCTACACCCCCTCCCGCCAACTACGTTCTTCCAGCCAAGCCCTCGCCACTGTACCCCGCATCAACAAGACCACCATGGGAGGCAGATCCTTCTCATACCTGGCAGCTAAAACATGGAACTCACTCCCCACCTACCTTCGCCTTACCCAGAACCACCTAGCATTTAGAAAGCAACTTAAAACGTGGATATTTGACAAGTAATCCTCCTCTCCTCCCTAAGCGCCTTGAGACCCTCTGGGTATGTAGTGCGCTATATAAATTATCTGACTTGACTTGACTTGACTTGACTCTTTTTGGAATGGGAAGCCAAGATTTGATTTTAGAACGTTTTGTTCAAATAGCGTAGCCAGTGTGTCATGGGCTCTAGTGCAAAGCAGAAAATGCCCCAACCCACACCCACTGCTAGCTGCTGTTTGGATTGTAAACAACAGCAGTAGGCCAACTGAATGGGCCTCAGTGCTACTGCACCTGCTGCATCAATGGAAACAACGTTCCTGGTTAATTCCAAACCAAGACAAGTAGTCCTAAAATCAGCCCCTGCAAGTAAAACCCTAAATAAACACTCTGTTAGGTCCTTTGATAAAACTGAGACACATACATCCCTCCGTGTCACCATAACAGAATCACAACTCTGTACCAGCTCCTCGCTGAGGAGTCACTGGACCTAGGAGGTGAGAGTGTGATTGAGAGGGTGGGCTGTGCCTGTGTGGAGCTTGTTCCAGAGTGTAACGCTGCTCTCTGTGGGATGCACATTCCTGTGGTGGCCATGGTGGTGTGTTAATAATGCTCGTCATTGCAGCATGAATGACTGGCCGCGCACTCATGGCACTGTCCTGTGAAGCCCGGGTTCTGCAGCGCCCCCGTGTGCACAGAGCATAAGCGATAGTGAAAGGTAGACTGAAGTCCTCGGCACACGACATTTGCCTCCGCCAGCACCAAGCACCATCTCTGACAGAGCGCGCACCACATTGGGCCTAAGGGCGAACTGCCTCCTCGGAGAATGACTGGCATGACTAGCTGAGGGTGGCAGTTAGAAACGCTGGGCTTGGACTGGTCTGTGCGCGCCTTTTTCTTATTATAAAATTCAGAAACAGATCTTTCGGGGGAACACCAGGCTCTTGGAAGAGACTACTTCTATATTAGTTAGGATCTGGCAAGAGGACTTTTTTCCCTTTTGCTCAAGAAAACACACTCCCCTAGCTACCAGCACTCTTTCCATCCCAGGCTCTTTGCAACATTTTTCCTAATGCGTACAGAAAATATGGCATTTGAATCTCTGCTAATCACAGTTGTTTATATTCCTACCATAATAACCCAGCAGCAATCTGCACTTTTGTTAGCAAAGACGTTTCAATGTTTCACCTTGGAGAAAACTGAAAATGTATTTAACATGGACCCTATTTTACAAAGAAGACTGATCATCAGATATTTTTTTGTTTTTAGGGTGTATCCATTTCTGGTACTAACATTACTTGTCTTAAATGTCTCACCTCCAACTGAACTGACCTTTTACCCAGTGCTCTCTTGCCAGAAGTTTTTAGGGTATTCCCAACGGTTCCCTCTGCCACTTCCTCTGCTTGCTCCACGTCCTCTCATCGAACTCAACTGTTCCTTCTCTTTTCCAGAGGATTCTTTCGTGGCCAGACCCAGGGGATTGGATGGGGAGAAGCAACCAGCTTTCACGTTGCCAGGAGTGCCCCGGAAGTCGATTTGTGCCGAGCCCTGCCTGATCCATCTGCACTGAGGCCTCCCTGTCCCTGCAGAGCCTTGAAGCTGCCTCCAACCACAGCCCCCCTCACCGCTTCATTACTTGCTCTGCAGCTGACCAACTCAGATCGAGCCTCAAACAATGAACAAAGCTTCACCATGAAAAAGTCGGCACCTGCAACACTCCTCAGGCTTTGGAGCATACCCATGACTCTCAATTCTATAGACCCGGCCCTGAGAAATAGGTGCTTGTGCTTAGCACCTGAAAGCACCGGCACAAATTAAGCACTGGCCCGGAGAAAAAGACACTCATCTGCTGCGTTCATGGAGACATCAGAACCTATCCAATAGGCGAAATCCCCATCAAGTTACCCAATGACAGTACTCTACTGGTCAGGGTAGGTGTATTGGACAACCTATCCGAACAACTAATTTTGGACACAGACTATCCAGAGTTCATCTCTTTGCTCAAAAGCACACTGAGGGAGACTCCTACACCCCCTTGTACGCTGCTCACACAAGCCCCTTGGCTTTCGGACTGGTCATTTCAGTATGTTCAATTCAAAGACCCCACCCGCCAGAATGCCTGGCAACAAGCGCAGAACCCAGTGATGCCGTCCTCATTCCCCTTATTCATCCTCAAAAACAATTTATATACAGGATAGAAAAAGAAGACGATCCCCCACAGGTAGTGGTTCTCCAGAGATTTTGCGATCAAATATTTTTTGCCCAGTCACACATTCTAGCAGGTCACAGTGGGCCTGCAAAAATAATCCAGACTGTGTTGAGATATTTTTATTGGCCAGGGATATTCGCCAATGTAGATAAATACTGCAGGGTGTGTGAAATATGTCAGAAGAAGGCCCCCAAAAAACCCCTGCCGTTCCCTTACAACCTCTAGCAATCATCGATAACCCCTTTGAGAGGATAAGTATGGATTTACTGGGTCCTCTCCCAAAATCGGAAAAATTATGTATCTATATACTGGTTATTTTCGATTACGCAACTCGATACCCAGAATCATTTCCCCTCTGAACACCAAGCACGAAAAAAAATCTGTGAAAAGTTACTAGAACTGTTTTCGAGGGTAGGATTTCCCACAGAGATTTTGACAGACCAGGGAAACCCCTTTGTTTCTCGTTTATTGAAACAAGTCTCTAAAACCTTGAAAATTACCCAAATAAGAAAATCGGCTTATTACCCTCAGACAGAGGGTCTGTGCAAGCGATATAAGGCCACCTTCAAGCTAACCATGAACAAAATTCTAACCACCGAAGGGAAAGAATGGGACATGTTGTTGCCACTCGCCCTCTTTGTTATTTGAAGCCAGGTTCAGAGAAGCTTGGGTTGTTCTTTCTTTGAATATCTTTACGGGAGACAGCCACAAACCTTGCTAGAAATGACAAGAGAAGCGTGGGAACAAGAGAAACAAGAAGACACGCAAAACCTTCTAGAATACACCCAAAGCCTAAGAAACCGCATACAGAAACAGCGAGATTTGGCTCACGACAACCTAGAAAAAGCTCAAAGAAGCTAGCAGATGTCTTGCAATAAAGGAAAGAGGTGACAGCAGTTACAAGTCCATGACTAGGTGCTCCTATTCCTACCTTCCTCTATACACCAAACAAGGGCAGAATTGAAGGGACCATATTAAGTTGTTGAAAGGATAGTCCTCACTACTTACCGGTTACGCCTTTCCTCAACCAAAACCCAGATATACCACATAAATCTACTAAAGAAATGGTTGGGACCCCTCCCCAAAGACACCCATTACGCTTTGTCTGACTAAAAACCCATTCCTTCAACATTGACCCAATTGCTCATAAACGAACATCTAACAGCGGAACAAAAAGTGTCTCTTCAGACTCTCTTAGTCATTCTCCTCCATCTTTTCCGACCTCCCGGAAAAAAAAACCATATTCGAGCATGCAATTGTTACCCCACCAAATGAAGTAATAAAACAACGCCCCTACAGAATACCAGGCGTTAGGCGGGATGCAGTTGCTGCCGCAATAGAGAGCATGTTACAACTAGGAGTCATAAAACCTTCCAGCAGTAACTGGTCCTCCCCATTGTCATAGTTCTGAAACCGGATGGTTCCATTCGTTTTTGTATAGGCTTCCGATCAGTCAATGCCATCTCGAAATTTGACTTGTCAGCACGCCACGGCCCCGGAGGGACTTTGCTCTTCCAGGTGCGTGGGCGTCTACGGGGCTTTTGGAAAGGGGCTGAGTCAGAAAGGGACGGGAGGGGAGGCAGAGGGTTGAAAGGGACCCAGGGAAAAGGAAATAAGTGAGACGGAAAAGAAAGACAAAAGCAGAAATCATTCGCTACAATTTTCTTTTGGTTACTCCAACCTCTACCCTCTCCCTTCACACTTATGCATAGCTATTATTTATCCCTCACATCCTCTCTTGACTAAACCATAAAGCAAAAACACTTACCTGAGCCTTTTCCTTCGGTCCAAGGGATGACGGCGGCCGAGGCTCACCTAAGGCTCACCTAAGGGACTGAAGGGGAAGACCCTGTGGGAAAGAAGAATATAACAGAGACAATCAATCATTGTGATTTCCTGTAATACTAATAAAAAGTGCACACCAAGAAATTATTCAATGCAGTGAGCTCCTTGTTGACCGACTCTTCTACAATGGGGAGCTACAAACTCTCCCTCCAGGGAATGGGAGACAGAGACACACACACACATACACGCACGCACACACACACACACACACACAGGAAAGCATCGTAGGGAAACGCCTGATGCAGTTTTTATATGCTGGCATATGTACATTGTTTTAGAAAGATGGTGGAACTATTTATTTTGTTCAATGTGCTTATACTGCTATTTACTTTTATCACCTCTTTCCTCACCGGAAGAACCCAGAGAGTCCGCCTCCCCCTTTCCGATCCAAAGCCACCACGATCACCTGCGGCGTACCCCAAGGATCATCCCTCAGCCCTACCCTTTTCAATATCTACATGGCACCGCTCGCCAACATCATTCGAGCACACCACCTCAACATCATCTCGTACGCCGACTATACCCAGCAGATCCTCTCCCTCCCCAAGGACCTGACCACCGCCAAATCCGACCTCCAAAAGGGAATGAAGGCTGTCGCAGACTGGATTAAGACTAGCCGGCTGAAACTGAACTCGGACAAGACAGAGGTCCTCATCCTCAGATCCACCCGCTCCGCATGGGACGACTCCTGGTGGACGGCTATGCTGGGAGCTGCCCTGATACCCACCAACATCACATGCAACCTGGGGTTCATTGTGGACTCCACGCTCTCTATGGCCCAGCAAGTTAATGCTGTTTCCTCTTCCTGCTTCAACACCCTCGGTATGCTCTGAAAGATCTACAGATGGATCCCCACCAAAACCAGAAGGACGGTCACCCAAGCAATCGTCAGCAGCAAGCTGGACTATGGCAACGCCCTCTACGCAGGAACCACGGCCACACTCCAGAAGAGACTCCAAAGCCTACAAAACGCCTCTGCACGCCTCATCATCGGACTCCCTCGCAACAGCCACATCACCACCCACCTGAGAAACCTGCACTGGCTCCCGGTCAACAAGAGGATCACCTTCAAGCTCCTCACCCACTGTACAGCAGCACTCTGCAGCACCACTGTACAGCACCACTCTGCAGCACCACTGTACAGCACCACTCTGCAGCACCACTGTACAGCACCACTCTGCAGCACCACTCTACAGCACCACTTTACAGTACCAATCTAAACCACTCTGTTGTAATTTAACAGCGATTAGATTCAGCATTAGCGAAAGACATCTTCGTTCTAGCCGTTATCTTGACATTTAACGGACTCCATTTTGTATTCATGGCAGCCATTTTGACTGCCACATGCTACCTCGTGGCGACCATGTGCTCTGTCCTACCTTCTTGTCCATGGCACTTGAATCTGCCCAGCAACAGGCTATTATTAGCATCATAGACCAAACACATTTATTGAAGGGTCCAACTGCGAGTTTAATGACTAACACTAGGTGCATGCCCAAAACCATATATCTGAACACACAAAGGGTACCTAGAGGTCAAAACAATTATGCCATTCACTGTGGGCACCAACCCCGACACCATACAGATAACAAAAAAGTGGGAACAGACAGTGCGGACTAGGTGTAATGACCGAGTTGAGACTCAAGGGCATAGGGAAAAATTCCCATCAGAAGCCACACTGTACCGCCCTCTTTCACATCATTTGGGTTCTCCTTGCCCAGGAGACAAAACAAAACGGCCGGTCAGTTGTTACCGTGACCGTTTATGGATAGGAAAGAAACGTGTTAATGGAGGGAGGTATAATTGAAATTATCAGTGTTAGCATACCCTTGTTTTGCCGCTGACCATTAGGGTTCACATCTGGTAGTGATTAGCTTTAGATTGGAATGTGTTAGCCGAACCCTCAAGACTGTTAGCTCCTCCCACTGATCGATTGTGCCTTTCGTTATTACCTTATATGTACATAAAATGTGCTCTTGTGCTTTGTACCACCTTCTTTTGAGCCCCTGTGTGGGTATAAATAAACAACACGTTCTTAACTCGTGGTGCTACTTCTTGCAATGCCGAAGGGTATTGTTTGAACCGTACCACCAACTCATGAGGTGTAATAAATGTTACGTTTTCTATTTCCAGTTTCTGTGCCAACTTCTTTCAATTTGGTCTGAAGACTTCGTGCAGAGAAGGGCGAACACCTTGCACTAGCGGGTCTGGATGAGGCCTGCACGACAACCACTCTGCAGCATCACTGTATAGCACCACTCTGCAGCACCACTCTGCAGCACCCCTTTACAGCACCAATCTAAACCACCACTCTGCAGCACCACTCTACAGCACCACACTGCAGCACCACTCTGCAGCACCACTCAACAGTACCCCTAAACAACACCAATATAAACCACCACTCTGCAGCACCCCTCTGCAGCACCACTGTACAGTACCACTGTACAGCACCACTGTGCAGCACCACTCTACAGCAATTCTACAGCACCAATCTACAGCACCACACTACAGCACCACTCTACAGCACCCTGTGGTTGGGTGTGGTTGTGGTTGGGTGTGGTTGTGGTTGTGTGTGGTTTGTGGTTGTGTGTGTGTGTGGTTGTGTGTGTATTTGTGGTTGTGTGTGTGGGTGTGGTTGTGTGTGGTTGTATGTGTGGTTATGTGTGGGTGTGTGTGGTTGAGTGTGGTTGTGTGTGGATGTGGTTGTGTGTGGTGTGTGTGTATTTGTCGTTCTGTGTGTGGGTGTGGTTGTGGGTGTAGTTGTGTGTGTGGTTGTGTTTGGTTGTGTGTGGGTGTGGTTGTGTGTGTGTGTGATTGTGTGTGGTTGTGTGTGTGTTTGTGTGTGTGTGTGGTTGTGGGTGTGTGGTTGTATGTGGTTGTGATTGTGTAAGGTTGTGTGTGCGGTTGTGTGTGGATGTGGTTGTGTGTGTGGTTGTTTGTGTGGTTGTGTGTGTGGTTGTGTGGTTGGGGGTGTGGTTGTGTGTGTGTGAGTGCGGTTGTGTGTGTGTGGTTATATGTGGTTGTGTAAGGCTGTGGGTGTGGTTGTGGGTGTGGTTGTGTGGTTGTGTGTGTGTGTGTGTGGTTGTGTGTGTGTGGTTGTCGTTGTGTAAGGTTGTGGGTGTGGTTGTGTGTGGGTATGGTTGTGTGTGTGGTTATGGGTGTGGTTGTGTGTGGGTATGGTTGTGTGTGTGGGTGTGGTTATGGGTATGGTTGTTTGTGTGTCAGTGTGGTTATGTGTGTGAGTGTGGTTGGGTGTGTGAGTGTGTGTGTGGGGTTGTGTGTGGTTGTGTGTGGTTGTGGGTGTGGTTGTGGGTGTGTGTGTTTGTGTGGCTGTGTGTGTGGGTATGTGGGTGTGTGTGTTGTGTGTTTATGTGTTGGTTGTGACGAAAGGCTAGGCAGGGAAGGGGGTTCGAACAGAGGAGGAGGGCAGCGTGGGAGGTGGTGGAGGAGCGTGCTGTAAGGTTTACTGAGCCATGAAAGAAAGGAACAAGCAACTTAATGACCCGTGACGGAGGAGAAAGATGGCGGCTGCAGCGTGTGCATGCCCGCGTGAACGCAAGGCTGTAGCCAGTCTGTAGCATTTTCAAAACTCACTTACTAAAGTCTCTCCAAGCAGTGCATGCGCGCTGACTCAGCGAGACCTAAAAGCACACTGACATTTTTAATTGGTGAGGAAAAAAAGATTTTTAGGGTTGTGGGTGTGTGTTTGTGTGTGTAGTTGTGTGTGTGGTTGTGTGTGTGGTTGCGGTTGTGTAAGGTTGTGGGTGTGGTTGTGTGTGGTTGTGGTTGTGTGTGTGGTTGTGGTTGTGTAAGGTTGTGGGTGTGGTTGTGTGTGTGGTTGTGGGTGTGGTTGTGTGTGTGTGGTTGTGGGTGTGGTTGTGGTTGTGTGAGGTTGTAGGATTGGTTGTGTGTGTATGGCTGTGTGTGTGGTTGTGTGTGTGTTGTGTGTTTATGCGTTGGTCTTGAGGAAAGGCTAGGCAGGGAAGGGGGTTGCTACAGACCTTCTGTCGCAGCAGCAGGGGATGGTCCTCTATCCGAACCTGTCCAGCCTCCACCTCCATGCGTGGAGATTGAGCAGCGGCAGTTGATGCCATTTGACTTGCCTCCTGAAGTCTGTGATGTCATTCTGGCAGCCAGGCGTCTCGCCACAAAAACGATGTACGCCTGCAGGTGGAACAAATTTGTGGCATGGTCAACAGCAAAGGCTGTGGATCCCCTTTCTGCCCTTCTTTCTGAGGTTCTCCTTTTTCTTCTTCCCTGACCCAGCAGGGCTCTACTCTGGGCACCATCAAGGGATATCTTTCAGCTTTTTCAGCCTTCTTGAGGCTTCCTGATCAGCCTTATCTCTTTAAGTCCCCCGTTGTAAGTAGGTTCTTTGAAAGGCATTACTAACATGCTTTCTCCTGTTCCTTTCGTAATGCCTCAGTGGGACTTGAATCTAGTATTAACCTATCTGATGTATGCTCCGTTTGAGCCACTCCACAACTGTCCTCTTCGTCTTCGGACTCTCAAAACTGCTTTCCTGGTTGCCATCACTTCTGCCAGAAGAGTGAGTGTGCTCCAGGCTCTTTCCTCGAAGCCTCCTTTCCTCTCCATCCATCTGGACAAAGTTGTTCTGAGGACTCGTCCTTCTTTTCTACCCAAGGTGGTTACTGCCTTTCATATCGCACAGACCATTACCTTGCCCACCTTCTTTCCGCCTCCGCATCCTTCGAAAGAGGAAGAGAGACTCCACCGTCTGGACCCAAAGCGTGCACTTTCTTTTTACCTGAACCGCGCACAACAGTTCCGGGTGGACAACCAACTTTTTGTTGGCTACGTGGGCATTAAGAAGGGACGGGCGTGCACAAACGGACCATCTCTCGTGGGTTGTCTTGTGCATCAAAGTCTTTTATTCCTTCTCCAGCTTCCTCAGTTTCTGTTCCGGTTTCTGGTTCATTAACTATTCCATTTGCACTGCCTCGAGAATCTTGAGAGTGTTGGATTTCAAGAACATTATATCTTTAGGCAGGCTCACTGATGGGTCTGGGCCTAAATCCATTTTTTTTGCTCACCATGCCATTCCAGTTTGGACCCAGCCATATGCAAATCAATCTTGACCCTGCACCCAATTGGAACAGTCCAGCTCGAACTGCCAGGCCAGGTCCTCTCTGAACTGGAAACAAGCATCCTAGGACCGGTTTCGGGCTTTCAGGCCTCATCAGCCAGGATAACTTGACTCTAGTGGCATGGATAGTGTGGGACCCACGTCTGGGCATACCTGGCCCACTCAAGGTGACCAAAGCAAAACAAGCCTTGGCATAGCCAATAGGTCTCGCTTTTTGGATCTTATAACTATTTAGTTATGCAGCACAATATCCTTGGTGCAACAGCATCAAGGTCCCAAAGGCGAGACCTATTGGCTATGACAATGTTTGTTAATGTATGTTGAATATCTAATTAACTGTAGTACAATGTAAACAAGCATTGGTAAATGCATTAGGTTTCTCGTATCTGATTAGTAATTTTAAAAAAAGTTTTAGCTTGGTGAGCAGTTCTGCAATATAATTTAAAGGAACTTTGAAAAAGCGTTATGACTTGTTTGAGAAAGGCAAATAATGAAAGGTAACGTGTGCAGTGCTATGCAGGGAAGAAGACTAGTTATCAGGGGTGTAAGTTACAAATAAGAGAACACGAGCAGAAGAATGTGAAAGTGCTAAGTGTCTGTATGTCTTGTGTGACGTATTTCATTTCTGGCAGCTTCACTTTCCCAGAACATTGAGAGTGCACTATGGCGCTGCGGGGACTGTACGGATCGATTTGAATGCACTTTCTTTTCTTAAATCACAAATGTATGAAACAGTTCAGAGTCTGGAAAGCACTATACAGACCATTGCCATGAATGTTTACCCTCAGTGTCCTGAATATGCACCCATGCTAGTTAGTCACCCTAGTTGCATCAGATCAAAAATCAACGACTATGGCTACATTGTTTAGAATATTGAAAATGCTTCACGTCTGAAATGATGAAACTGTGAAAGTACTATAAGGAGTCTCTTTGAATTGACAAATATTGAAGGGTGGTCCTGCAAGATAGAGACCCGTCTCAGCACCAGCTTTTAAAAAGGACTCGTCCCACTTAAAGCCGTGCGTATGACAATATGAAAGAAGCCTGTGAACAGATACAAATACTATTCCTCTGTAGAAAGTGCGCATGTTTACCTGCTAATAAACACAAAGCATCATTTCTGAAATGATGAGACTGTGAAAGAACTATAAGGAGTCTCTTTGAATTGACATAAAGAGTGAAGGGTGGTTCTGCTAGATAGAGACCCATCCCACTTAAAGCCCTGCGTATGACAATATGAAAGAAGCCTGTGAACAGATACAAATACTATTCCTCTGTAGAAAGTGCGCATGTTTACCTGCTAATAAACACAAAGCATCATTTCTGAAATTATGAGACTGTGAAAGAATTATAAGGAGTATCTTTGAATTGACATACATAGTGAAGGGCGGTCCTGCTAGAGAGAGACCGGTCCTACTTAAGTCTCTGCATATGACACTATGAAAGAAGCCTGTGAACAGATACAAATACTATTCCTCTGTAGAAAGTACACAGTTTACCTGCTAATAAACACAAAGCATCATTTCTTCACGGTGCTTACATCAAATGAAATGAATTCATGCCCTGAATCTCTGCTTTAAACCCATCGACTTGTAACCTTGTGACGCACACTGTGGCTGCAGAGCATCCTTTCTGCACCCGGTTGAGCTCACGGCCACAAATGCTGCAATCCTATTATTAATAACTCTCCTGCCCAGAGGCTCCTGCGGCCTCTGTTGTCTTGTGCAAGTGTCTCCAAGCGCTTTCTGGTTTGAATCAAACCTTTGCCTCCTCGGATACCTCTGACTTCAGTCTCTCTTCGGTGGTTGTTGTTATTCCGGGTTAAGCGCAGCTGATTCAGGGCTTGACCCCATCTACGCGCGTGAACAAACAAGGCGTCTCACGGCTGTGCACGTGCAGCACTGCAGGTCACAGCTGTGCACGTGCGGGCGAAGACACTACTTCCTATCGCCGAGATAGGACCTTGCACGGAATGCAGCCTGTGCCCTGTGAACTGCCCTGGACAGATATCTCAGTTTCAGTGCGCCTGCGCAGAGGAAAGACACTTACCCCCCCCCCCCTCCACATAGAGGAGCCAACCCGAGGACTATTGCACATAAATCTCAGCGTGTGCTGTGGCGCGAGGCGCCTCGTGCTCCGTGGCGGGAGGCAGTGCCTGTCCTCAGCGCATGCGCAGTTAACCCCGCGATCATGGTTCAGTCCTGGCCTCAGTCTCAGCAGGGCCGGAGTAGAACATCCGAGCACAGCAGGGAGCACAGGCCCTGTATGAAACCCCAGGTGAGGTCATGACCCACAGCAGGGAGCACAGACCCCGTATGAAACCCCAGGTGAGGACATGAGATACAAAGATTGTCTGGTGCTGGGAGGGTCTCGAGCCTGCTGTACGGGATTCATGTTTGTTGTTGTTGTCTGCATCGATCGAAGATTATTTTGTATCAACAATGCTCATTGACCCTCATTGATGGAGTTGGGTTACTCTTTTGAAGGCCTCAGCAAACATTGACATTTTTTTCTCCTGAAAAGTCTGTGTGATGAGAAGATCGACTTGAATTCCGTTTTTGACTTTCACCAGAGTAAAGGGGGGCAGTCACGTCAATTGAAAGTGAAAGAACGCACTCCCAGTCAGCACCGACTGCGCCTCATTGCACCTAGGCTGGGCGTGTACAGCATCATCTGATAAGGCTAAAACTCCCCCAAATATGTCTCAACCTCACTAGGGCCTCAGTAACCAGGTAGCAGTCAGCCAATGCCCATCAGGTAAACAAGCATTGGCATAGCCAGTAGGTCTCGCCTTTGGGACCTTATAAGTGTTTAGTTATCCAGCACAATATCCTGGGTGCAACAACATCAACTGTTGCATGGCTAAACACTTATAAGGTCCCAAAGGCAAGACCTATTGGCTATGCCAATGCTTGTTTTCATTGGTTCCTGTTTGTGCCTTTTAGAGATCCATGCTTCTCGTTCGTCCTCGTGCCAAACTACTTCCGCCTTTTGTTGATCTAGGTCACGGGTACTCATAAACATTTTCCCGGGGGCTGCAAAGGTTGGTCTATGGTGTGACCGAGGGCCGCACTGATGCCAGCGGGGGTGTAAAGCCGGGGTAGGGAAACAAAGCATGTATATCTAGTGGCTGCCTTTAAGAATGAAGGTGTTCCTAAAGTTAAAGGCCTAGTTACCTCATTTTCCTAACTGCAATTAACCTGTAAATAAGTGTTTGCTGTATTTGTAAGTTTCTTTTTCATGTTAATTCCGAATCAAGTAAAAGGCAGTCCATTGCTGCTGCTCACCAGGGGTCCGCATGTAAAGACCTTGAGTGCCTTATGCGGCCCCCGTGCCATACTTTGAGTATCACTGATCTTGATCCGACCGGCGACTGCCCCAGCTACATATGTATTTCAATGTTCTTCAAAAAGGGGTCGGGGTTGCGCCGGGGTCGCTGTATCTCCTTTGCTCTCGGTGGTCCCATGGGAGTAAAAGCTGCTCATTCTGCTAATCCTTCCCTAACTTTCCAGAAGTGTCAGAGCAGACAGGCTCGTCAAGTCTTCAAGGAAGTGTGAGTGTGACGAGGCTGGTTTATTAATTCACCACTTAACTAATCAGTCTCCTGTTCCTCCGTCCTCACGTAAGCCACAATTTGTGACACATTTGCTATTTTAAGGCTTGTAATAACATCACTTTTGTATATTTAAGTCTATACAGATACTGAAAACAACAAACCACAAGTACGAAAATGCAGAGTACAGGTGGCACGAGCCCTAAACAAAACAAAAAATAGGTTTTAGAGGGGCACGGTTTGCAAAGTAGCATAGGCAGTGTGCAGTAATGTCACAGAGAGGGACTTTGCAAGTTTATTATACCTCTCTTTAATGGTAATGAACCATGATTCACGTATTATAAGCATGCACATGAGCAGTGTATGCCCTCATGTACATAAATAAAGAAGGCTTAAATGTATTTTGGTACAACAATGTGGGAGAGTTTTAATGAAACCTGAGGGAACATGTTAACATTAACTTTTATTGGGCAGAGCAAGTTTCCAGTGGGAGAAAGCTAAAATATTGTAATGCATGATATAGAATGAATATAGCCCTCTCTGAATCTGACTTGCATATCTATATACTTTTTTTACGGCATTGCACAGATATTCTACGCAGTATTCTATTATTAATTTCCTTTTGCATGATAGCGTGCATTACAGTTAGGTTATAGATGCCACTTCTTCAGCTATTCACTAATGGGGAGCATTTTTATTTTGGTGCCCGTAAATATTCTCTATCTCAGTGCGGCCCTGATAGCTGGCCGCCCACTAGCGATTCATTTGATGTTTACTAAAAACCAGGCAGTTGGGGTATGCCTGCTACTACCTACCAAATGGGTGTTTGGACACACAACAAACTGGAACAAGCATTTGCAAAGCACTTTGTCTCGCATTTACGCAAGTTTGAGCTATTGGCATTGTAAATGACAATGCCTTTTATTTATGTTTTGGTTTTCAAAACATAAATAAAATGCTTTGTCATTTACAATCCCAATAGCTTAAACTTGTGTAAATGCGCGACCTGTTGCTTTGCAAATGCTTGTTATCTTCCGTCTCATGGTCTTTTTAGTAACATTAGAAAACTTAAATTTGAAGCTTTTGTGTGTGCCCTTATGGCCTAGGGCGCTGTACACACAACCATACAGTTCGAATTTGTTGTCAACAAAGTTTGAATATGAATGATTCTGCCCAGGTTTAACCAAAAGCTGTCAGTTACTGAAACATTTTGCATAGTGTATTTTCCTGTGAACAAATAAACATGTGTGTGGCATAAATGCCTCGGTGCCCGCTTACTTCCTTGAAGTACTATTGTCCTTATAGTAACGTCCCCAATGAAATTATATTCAAATGGCATTAGATTTATGGAATTCCCCCTTCCCACCCCACAACAGAACCAATCCTGTGGATTACCTAGATACCCGTGTGTGTGGTTTGATTGCCACAGTTGTCCTTGAGGACTCCGGTTCTGGTGTGCATTACTGGGTCAAAGGTGAAGATGGACAGATACTGTTTGGAGAAGTCGTGTCCAGCGGTAGCTTTGGCAGTGGCTATAAAGCGCTTGCGCCTCTTTGTCCCATGCTTCACTGTCATCCCACTGATTTTTCATGGAAGATTAAATCTGTCCCTGTAAGTGTATCCCGCCCCTGGGACGCCCGTGGGATCTATTCAAAGCCATTCGCCTGTTACATTAAACCACGCAAGCTACCGGGGCAGAACCCACAGAAGGCCGCCGCGGTGCGTGCGTCTGCGGCGCGGCGGCCGTGTGCACAGGACTTCTATGTGCTTGGTTTCTTGGCCGCCAGGTGTAATATTACTGGAGCACTAAGGCCGCAGGCCCTGGCTCTCATTCAGTCCATTTTTTTTGTAAAGGTATTGTTTGGGTGAGGGGTTAAGTTTCTCTTAATTTCCAACAGGAAGAGGATTTTTCTGCAGATGCGCCACTGAAAAATCTGTTAACGTTATTCATTGCATAGGAAATTATGGTGGTGGACAGGGTGGTGGTGGATGCGGTGGTGGTGGACATGGTGGTGGTGGTGGACATGGTGGTGGCGGTGGACATGGTGGTGGCGGTGGACATGGTGGTGGTGGACGTGGTGGTGGTGGACATGGTGGTGGTAGATATGATGGTGGTGGACATGGTGGTGGCGGGGGTGGTGGTGGACAATGTGGTGGACATGGTGGTGGTAGACATGGTGGTGGTGGACGTGGTGGTTGTGGACGTGGTGGTAATTGATGAGGTGGTGGTGGTGGACGTGGTGGTGGATGTGGTGGACATGGTGGTGGCGGATGTAGTGAGGATGGATATGGCGGTTGTGGACGTGGTGGTAATTGACGAGGTGGTGGTGGTGGACGTGGTGGTGGATGTGGTGGACATGGTGGTGGCGGATGTAGTGAGGATGGATATGGCGGTGGTGGATGTGGTGGTGGTGGATGTGGTGGTGGATGTAGTGGTGGATGTAGTGGTGGATGTGGTGGTGGATGTGATATTGTTAGTGGATGTGGTTGTGGTGGACATGGTCGTGGTGGACGTGGTGGTGGTGGACATGGTGGTGGTGGTGGACATGATGGTGGTGGATGTGGTGGACATGGTGGTGGTGGACGTGATGGTGGTAGATGTGATGGTGGTGGTGGACGCCGTAGTGGTGGACATGGTGGAAGCAGTGGTGGTGGACATAGTGGTGGTGGACGTGGTGGTGGACATGGTGGTGGTGGACGTGGTAGTGGTGGATGTGGTGGTGGTGGATGTGATGGTGGTGGACGTGGTGGTGGTGGATGTGGTAGTAGTGGACGTGGTGGTGGTGGACGTGGTGGTGGACATGGTGGTGGTAGTGGATGTGATGGTGGTGGACGTGGTGGTGGTGGGTGTGGTGGTGGTGGACGTGGTGGTGGTGGTGGACGTGGTGGGTGTGGTGTTGGTGACCATGGTGGTGGTGAACGTGGTGGATGTGGTGGTGGCGCACGTGGTGGTGGTGGTGGACATGGTGGTGGTGGATGTGAAGGTGGTGGTGGACGGGGTGGTGGTGGACGTGGTAGTGGTGGACGTGGTGGTGGACGTGGTGTTGGTGGATGTGGTGGTGGTGGACGTAGTGGTGGTGGATGTGGTGGTGGACGTGATGTTGGTGGTAGATGTGGTGGTGGTGGATGTGGTGGTGGTGGATGTGGTGGTGTTGGTGGTGAACATGGTAGTGGTGGATGTAGTGGTGGAGGACATGGATGTGGTGGTGGTGGACGTGGTGGTGGTGGACGTGATGATGGTCGACATGGTGGTGGTGGACGTGGTGGACATGGCGGTGGTGGACTTGGTGGTGGTGGTAGTGGTGGTGGTGGTGGGTGTGGGGGTGGTGGACATGGTGGTGGTGGAGGGTGGTGGTAGTGGACGTGGTGGACATGGTGGTGGTGGATGTAGTGGTGGTAGATGTGGTGGTGGACGTGGTGGTGGACATGGTAGTGGTAGACATGGTGGTGGTGGTGGTGGTGGTGGTGGTGGACATGGTGGTGGCGGTGGACATGGTGGTGGTGGACATGGTGGTGGTGGACGTGGTGGTGGTGGACATGGTGGTGGTAGATATGATGGTGGTGGACATGGTGGTGGCGGGGGTGTGGTGGACAATGTGGTGGACATGGTGGTGGTAGACATGGTGGTGGTGGACGTGGTGGTTGTGGACGTGGTGGTAATTGATGAGGTGGTGGTGGTGGACGTGGTGGTGGATGTGGTGGACATGGTGGTGGCGGATGTAGTGAGGATGGATATGGCGGTTGTGGACGTGGTGGTAATTGACGAGGTGGTGGTGGTGGACGTGGTGGTGGATGTGGTGGACATGGTGGTGGCGGATGTAGTGAGGATGGATATGGCGGTGGTGGATGTGGTGGTGGTGGATGTGGTGGTGGATGTAGTGGTGGATGTAGTGGTGGATGTGGTGGTGGATGTGATATTGTTAGTGGATGTGGTTGTGGTGGACATGGTCGTGGTGGACGTGGTGGTGGTGGACATGGTGGTGGACAAGATGGTGGTGGATGTGGTGGACATGGTGGTGGTGGACGTGATGGTGGTAGATGTGATGGTGGTGGTGGACGCCGTAGTGGTGGACGTGGTGGAAGCAGTGGTGGTGGACATAGTGGTGGTGGACGTGGTGGTGGACATGGTGGTGGTGGACGTGGTAGTGGTGGATGTGGTGGTGGTGGATGTGATGGTGGTGGACGTGGTGGTGGTGGATGTGGTGGTGGTGGACGTGGTGGTGGTGGACGTGGTGGTGGACATGGTGGTGGTAGTGGATGTGATGGTGGTGGACGTGGTGGTGGTGGGTGTGGTGGTGGTGGACGTGGTGGTGGTGGTGGACGTGGTGGTGGTGGAGGTGGGTGTGGTGTTGGTGACCATGGTGGTGGTGAACATGGTGGATGTGGTGGTGGCGCACGTGGTGGTGGTGGTGGACATGGTGGTGGTGGATGTGAAGGTGGTGGTGGACGGGGTGGTGGTGGACGTGGTGGTGGTGGACGTGGTAGTGGTGGACGTGGTGGTGGACGTGGTGTTGGTGGATGTCGTGGTGGTGGACGTAGTGGTGGTGGATGTGGTGGTGGACGTGATGTTGGTGGTAGATGTGGTGGTGGTGGATGTGGTGGTGGTGGATGTGGTGGTGTTGGTGGTGAACATGGTAGTGGTGGATGTAGTGGTGGAGGACATGGATGTGGTGGTGGTGGACGTGGTGGTGGTGGACGTGATGATGGTCGACATGGTGGTGGTGGACATGGTGGTGGTGGATGTGGTGGACATGGTGTTGGTGGACGCAGTGGTGGTGGATGTGGTGGTGGTGGAGGAGGTGGTGGTCATGGTGGTGGTGGTCCTGGTGGTGGATGTGGTGGACATTGTGGTGGTGGATGTGGTGGTGGTGGATGTGGTGGTGGATGTGGGGGTGGTGCACCTGATGGTGGTGGTGGTGGTGGTGGTAGTGGTGATGGTGGTGGACGTGGTGGTGGTGGAGGGTGGTGGTGATGGACGCGGTGGGGGTGGACATGGTGGTGGTGGATGTAGTGGTGGTGGATGTGTTGGTGGGTGTGGTGGTGGTGGACGTGGTGGTGGACAGGGTGGACATGGTGGTTGTGGACGTGGTGGTGATGGAGGTGGTGATGGTGGTGGACATGGTGGTGAATGTGGTGGACATGGTGGTGGTGGACATGGTGGTGGTGGATGTGGTGGTGGTGGTGGTGGACGTGGTGTTGGTGGATGTGGTGGTGGTGGGGGACGTGGTGGTGGTGAACGTGGTGGACATAGTGGTGGGTGACGTGTTAGTGGTGGACATGGTGGTGGTGGGGGTGCTGGTGGACATGGTGGTGGTGGTGGTGCTGGTGGACGTGGTGGTGGTGGATGTGATGGTGGTAGTATTTGTGGTGGTAGTGGTGGTGGTGGTAGTGGTAGTAGATGTGGTGTTGGTGGATGTGGTGGCGGTGGTCGACCTGGTGGAGGACATGGTGGTGGATGTGGTGGTGGACTTGGTGGTGGTGGTGGACGTGGTGGTGGTGGACGTGGTGGACATGGCGGTGGTGGACTTGGTGGTGGTGGTAGTGGTGGTGGTGGTGGGTGTGGGGGTGGTGGACATGGTGGTGGTGGAGGGTGGTGGTAGTGGACGTGGTGGACATGGTGGTGGTGGATGTAGTGGTGGTAGATGTGGTGGTGGACGTGGTGGTGGACATGGTAGTGGTGGACATGGTGGTGGTGGATGTGGTGGACATGGTGTTGGTGGACGCAGTGGTGGTGGATGTGGTGGTGGTGGAGGAGGTGGTGGTCATGGTGGTGGTGGACATGGTGGTGGATGTGGTGGACATTGTGGTGGTGGATGTGGTGGTGGTGGATGTGGTGGTGGATGTGGGGGTGGTGCACCTGATGGTGGTGGTGGTGGTGGTGGTAGTGGTGATGGTGGTGGACGTGGTGGTGGTGGAGGGTGGTGGTGATGGACGCGGTGGGGGTGGACATGGTGGTGGTGGATGTAGTGGTGGTGGATGTGTTGGTGGGTGTGGTGGTGGTGGACGTGGTGGTGGACAGGGTGGACATGGTGGTTGTGGACGTGGTGGTGATGGAGGTGGTGATGGTGGTGGACATGGTGGTGAATGTGGTGGACATGGTGGTGGTGGACATGGTGGTGGTGGATGTGGTGGTGGTGGTGGTGGACGTGGTGTTGGTGGATGTGGTGGTGGTGGGGGACGTGGTGGTGGTGAACGTGGTGGACATAGTGGTGGGTGACGTGTTAGTGGTGGACATGGTGGTGGTGGGGGTGCTGGTGGACATGGTGGTGGTGGTGGTGCTGGTGGACGTGGTGGTGGTGGATGTGATGGTGGTAGTATTTGTGGTGGTAGTGGTGGTGTGGTAGTGGTAGTAGATGTGGTGTTGGTGGATGTGGTGGCGGTGGTCGACCTGGTGGAGGACATGGTGGTGGATGTGGTGGTGATGGTTGACATGCTAATGGTGGACATGGTGGGGGTTTTGGTGGACATGGTGGTGGTGGTGGTGGACATGGTGGTGGTTGTGGATGTGGTGGTGGAAATGGTGGTGGATGTGATGATGGACGTGGTGGTGGACGTGGTGGTGGATGTGGTGGTGGGTGTGGTGGTGGTGGACGTGGTGGTGGACAGGGTGGACATGGTGGTTGTGGACGTGGTGGTGATGGAGGTTGTGATGGTGGTGGACATGGTGGTGGTGGACGTGGTGGTGGTGGTGGACGTGGTGGTGGTGGGGGATGTGGTGGTGGACGTGGTGGTGGTGAACGTGGTGGACATGGTGGTGGGTGACGTGTTAGTGGTGGACGTGGTGGTGGTGGGGGTGCTGGTGGACATGGTGGTGGTGGTGGTGCTGGTGGACGTGGTGGTGGTGGATGTGATGGTGGTAGTATTTGTGGTGGTAGTGGTGGTGGTGGTAGTGGTAGTAGATGTGGTGTTGGTGGATATGGTGGCAGTGGTCGACGTGGTGGAGGACATGGTGGTGGTGGTGGATGTGGTGGTGATGGTTGACATGCTAATGGTGGACATGATGGGGGTGGTGGTGGACATGGTGGTGGTGGTGGTGGACATGGTGGTGGTTGTGGATGTGTTGGTGGAAATGGTGGTGGATGTGGTGATGGACGTGGTGATGGACGTGGTGGTGGACGTGGTGGTGGATGTGGTGGTGGTGGATGTGCTGGTGGTGGACGTGCTAGTGGTGGATGTGGGGGTGGTGGGGGACATGGTGGTTGTGGTTTACGGTGGTGGTGGTGGACGTGGTGGTGATGGACGTGGTGGTGGTGGACATGGTGGTGGATGTGGTAGTGGTGAACGTGGTGGTGGTAGACATGACACAATTGGTGGATGTGGCACGATTGACACGATTGGCAACCTCACTTTGGCACTAGCAACAAGGGACAGAGGCTGGACCTGGCAGCTATTTTACCTTTCAAAAAAGAGGGGAAAAGGAGACAAAAGTTTGGCTGAGGGGGACATTATTTCGCAATAAAATAACAGTTATTTCAAAATGCAAACAAACTTTGCCAAGGCAAGGGAAACAATGACATTGCAAGCTTTTCAAAGGACACAAATAAGGAGCTTTCCATCACCCCACCAGTATAAACAAGCCAAGCCACGAAAGCGAAAGTTAAAGTGATCGGACGGAGGCAGAAAGGAAAGCTATTTAATGACCCGTGACCGAGGAGACAGATGGCTGTTCTGTGCGTGCATGCGCACGTGAACTCAAGCTTGTAGCCAGCCTTGAAATCCTGGGAAGCACTTTCGAGATGCCCTTTACTATAAGTCGAGCAAACAGCGCATGTGCTGTTCTAGGCTCGACCTAAAAATGAAATGTGATGTGTTTTCACTAGAATAATTAGGCTGATTGTTGGTGTCTCATCAGTTGGTGATTTTTAGGTCTTGCCTAGGCAGCGTACATGCGCTGTCTCTCCAAGACATCTAATAATCTATATGCTTGGGGATACTCCGCCTATTGAGGGATAATTTCTCCCCGCTTGCCATTAGTTAACTTTCCCTTTTTAGGTCTTGCCTGAGCCAGCGCATGCGCTGCTCTGTGAGACATTTTGTTAGGGCTTTTAAAAGTGCTGCCACACCACGGCCTAGCGCTTGCGTTCAGGCGCGCAGCCACCAGCTTTCAGCGCCCTGGCCTCTCCTTCTTTCGTGCGCAACACTCGCGTGTTTTTTTTTGCATGTGTGCGCGCACAACTCCCGGGCTTGTTGCTTGCGCTTCTTGTTTTATTTATAATGTTGGTATGTGCTGTACTTAACATGCCTCCTGACGAGATCCCTGGCACTTAAGTTTTTAACAAATTATTCAATGGGTGTAATATCTTTTCACAAGCCCTATCACCACCCACTGCACGCGTGTACATGTAGCACAAAGTTCCCGGGAGCTATAATTACACCCTGAAGTCAAAATCCTTGCTATATATCAATTTTACCAGTGGACGATCCCATCCCACGCGGTGGAAACTCTGTGTGCAGCCAGTATTTCGTGTGGGACTGGCCATTCAGCGTTACTTGCATCTCGGAGTGTGCCAAATATTTACTACCAGATTTAACAGGATATGCTTCACCTCCTCTGCACCCCGGACAGGTCTTGCATCCTCTGCTCCCCCTGGAGAAGGCATCTCCCCTGCACCCCACAGGACAGGCCTCACCTCTTCTGCACCCCTGGACAGGCTTCACCTCCCCTGCACCCCTGGACAGACCTATCCTCCTCTGCATCCCTGGACAGGCCTCTCCTCCTCTGCACCTCTGGACGGGCCTCACCTCCTCTGCACTCATGGACAGGCCTCACCTGCACCTAACCCCATGGACAGGACATGCTTCATCTCCTCTGAACCCCGGACAGTCATCGCCTCCTCTGCTCCACCTGGACAGGCATCTGCCCTGCACCCCTCAGGACAGGCCTCACCTCCTCTGCACCCCTGGACAAGCTTCACCTCCCCTACACCCCTGGACAGACCTCTCCTACTCTACACCTCTGGATAGGCCTCTCCTCTTCTGCCCCCTGGACAGGCCTCTCCTCCTCTGCACCGCCACGGAACAGGCCTCACCTCTTCTGCACCAGCTTCGCAGGCCTCATCACCTCTGCACCCAAGGACAGGCCTCACCTCCTCTCCTTCCCCTGGGGAGGCATCACCTCCTCTGCACCTCTTGACATGCGTCTTTGCAACCCCCCCTGAAAAGGACATGCCTCACCTCCTTTGCACCCTTTGACAAGTCTCACCTCCTCTACCCCCCTGGAAGGCCTCTCCTCCTCTGCACCCCTGGACAGGCCTCACCTCCTCTGCACCCCTGGACAGGCCTCTCCTCCTCTGCACCCCTGGACAGGCCTCTTCTCTGCACCCCCTGGACAGGCGTCACCTCCTCTGCTCTCCTGGACAGGCCTCACCTCCTCTGCTCCTCTGGACAGGCCTCTCCTCCTCTGGACATACCTCACCTCTTCTGCACCCCTGGACAGGCCTCAGCCCCTCTGCTCCCCTGGACAGGCATCACCTCCTCTATACACCTGGACAGGTCTCACCTCCTCTGCACCCCTGGACAGGCCTCTCCTCCTCTGCACCCCTGGACAGGCCTCACCTCCTCTGCACCCCTGGACAGGCCTCACCTCCTCTATACCCCTGGACAGACCTCACCTCCTCTATACCCCTGGGCAGGCCTCACCTCCTTTGCACCCCCTGGACAGGCCTCACCTCCTCTGCACCCCTGGACAGGCCCCTCATCCTCTGCACCCCTGGACAGGCCTCACTCTCTCCCTGCACCCCTGGACAGGCCTCACCTCCTCTGCACCCCTCTGGATATGCCTCACCTCCTCAGCACCCCTGGACAGACCCCTCCTCCTCTGCACCCCTGGACAGGCCTTGACTCCTCTGCACCCCTGGACAGGCCCCTCCTCCTCTGCACCGCTGAACAGGCCTCACTCCCCAGCCTGCACCCATGGACAGGCCTCTCCTCCTCTGCACCGTTGGACAGACCTCACCTCCTCTGCACCCCTCTGGATATGCCACACCTCCTCTGCACCCGTGGACAGACCCCTCCTCCTCTACACCCCTGGACAGGACTCTCCTCCTCTGCACCCCCTGGACAGGCCTCACTTCCTCTGACCCCGGGACAGGCCCCTCCTCCTCTGCACCCCTGGACAGGCCTCACCCCCCCCCTGCATCCCTGGATATGCCTCACCTCCTCTGTACCCCTGGACAGGCCTCTCCTCCTCTGCACCCCTGGACAGGCCTCACCTCCTCTGACCCCTGGACAGGCCTCACCTCCTCTGCACCCCTGGACAGGCCTTACCTTGTCTGCACCCCTGGACAGGCCCCTACTCCTCTGCACCCCTGGACAGGCCTCACTCCCCCGCCTGCACCCATGGACAGGCCTCACCTCCTCTGCACCCCTCTGGATATGCCTCACCTCCTCTGCACCCCTGGACAGGCCTCACCTCCTCTTCACCCCCTGGACAGGCCCCTCCTCCTCTGCACCCCTGGACAGGCCTCACTCCCCTCCTGCAACCCTGGACAGGCCTCACCTCCTCTGCACCCCTCTGGATATGCTTCACCTCCTCTGCACCCCTGGACAGGCCTCACCACCTCTGCATCCCTGGACAGGCCTCGCCTCCTCTGCACCCCTAGACAGGCCTCACTCCCCCCCCCCCCCCCCCCGCACCACTGGACAGGCCTCACCTCCACTCAGGCTCAGCAGGAGGAAGATCCATGTATTAATAAATTGCAGCCAAGTAAGTTAGCAGCTCTCCTACCTGAGCAGAAACCTATCAAGGCTCTCTCCTCCTCCTGGGGGGCAGATCGGGTTCTGAGGGGGGCAGGGGCAGATCTGGGGTCTGTGAGGGTCTGAAGATGAAGGTATCTGCCCACCAGACAGGGCTCCTTCCTCCTCTGCAGCAGGCTGGACACACCAGGAGAGACAGGAAGTGATGTCACCAATGCTGCTGGTGCTGTCTCTGCCACCGCTGACCCGGAAGAAGAAACCGTTCTCCCTTTCATACAACATGCAGCTTACTGGGCTTCATCAGCAGGCGAGGGGCGCCCTCTGGTGGTCGGTAACGGAACCACAGCCTCCGGACTCACACAAAAAAGCATTGGTGCCTGTAAAGACCTGGGATTTCAGATGTCACAGATGTGAATGTTTTTAAGGGTCAGACAGTTCAAGTACAGGGCCTCACACTTTGCTGCTGTAAAAAAGCATTTATAGCTTCTCTTCAGATGAGCATCTTCCAAACACTGACGTAAAGGACTTAAGAGTATTTACAGAAAGGTGACAACTGGAAGTGGCAGTCTGTATTTCAATGAATATATCTGTATTTCAAAGAATATATCAGAATATCAGTCAGTTTTCCAATTAAACTGGGCAGCCTATTTATTCTTTTAAATAATTTATTTGCAGTTTTTCCAATCCACAACGTCCTAGATAGCAAAGTAAACAGAGGTAAATACCATGGAGTTTTAAACACCACAGGGTGAGGCACACATTGCCAAACTCCTCCACTGAGTCATGGCAGCTCCGGGGGAGGGGGAGGGGCGACCGGGGAGGGTGAATGGACTAAACCCAACAAACGGCCCGGGAAGCCCCGTTCTTCATCCCTGCAAGAAAGTGATATAAAATACCCCGCCTTTCAAAGGAGACTTCAGGGTCGAGGACTGGGGGTTTCTTTATAAAGTGGGAAGATTTGTAGGTTTAGCGGGCGGTTATTATGCATAATAAAAAGTTGAGAAAACCTTGAACTTGGGAGGAGGGATGGGTCGGGGAGGGAGGGGCCAGAGGCTTGTCTGAAACTAACACCATGATCATTCTGTTGGAGTAACATATTCAGGTAAATACCTATAAAATATAACGCACGTTAGATTAAAAATAAATGTACGTTAATCAGGGAAATGCACTGTTTTATACGATGCCAGCTGAGTTGGTTAAGGTGGTCACTTCATGTGTCTGTGAGTGTTACCAGGGAGTCGCAGGGCTGAATCCTGGCTGTGAGGAATAATGACGTGCATTTATAGTGCTATGCGGTTCCAGCACTATTCACATGAAAAGGATTATTTTTTAATTATATCCCACACAGTTGCACACATATATGACTAACATAAAATGTGACTATTCATTTACTGTTTCAGATACAGCAAAATGCTCAAGACTGGGTGGCACTGGGTATGACAAAAGCGAAAAGAAATATAGCGCATCTCTGGGGCTCCAGATCAGCCACTACCCTTAGACGATGGTGCCAGGACATGGACGGTGTGGTGATAACTTAAAAATCTGTATTTTTGCACAGGGCATGCCCCAAAACATGGACCCGGGTATGGGGAAAGTGGAATACGTTTTAGGGCAATATCTGTGAACCCCCACAAGAAGAATCACTATCAGAGACAGTGCCTAGCTACTAAACTGAGAATAGTATGATGTGGACAATGATGAGGGTGCAAAAGAAAACCCTAGATATGCAATGTCGGAATTAAAATACACTGCTGTTAGTCGGATGTTCTAAACTATAATGTATGCGTTCATGACTATTTAATCTAATGCATCACTGTTTTATAACACGAAACGCCAAAGAGAGATGTAAACATCCCATCTCTCAAGTGCCTGTTTAATATTCCCAATAAGTCCCCAGTTGACCTCAACCAGCTCTTTCAGACACACCCGTATCTTGATACCCAAATATTTAACCTCGTTAACGACTCTAGAATCATTAGCCAGAATGTGATTAGTACAGAGAATCTGCGTTTTAGACGTGTTAAGCTTATAGCCTGACATGCAGCCAAGTTCCTGTGCCAGATGTTCGATTTCAGGTAAAGCCATTACAGGATCAGATGTTACAATGGCTATGTCATCCACGTATGCGAAGACACAAAAATGATCCTGCCGAACAGAAAACGGTTTTATCTTGACATTTCTCTCCAACATATCCAAAAGAGGGTTGATATACGGCTCAAACATAGCGGGGAGCAGGGGCACCTCTACTGTGTACCTCTAGAAAGCTGAACAGGTTCAGATGCCAATCCCATTGAACATATCCTGGCCACAGGAGAATGATATAAGACCTGCAAGGCCTGAATATACCCTTGGCCGAACCCCATCTGCTGTAGGATCTCTCAAAAGAAATCCAATGCAAAGCGGTCGAATGCCTTTTTCAGCATCGACCAAAATCATTCCTAAATCCCTGGACTCAGCCTGTGCAATATCAAGCAGGGTCACACATCTTGCAATATTATTCACTGACCCCCTACCAGGTATAAACCTGTGTTGTCTTAGGGAAACCAAAGGGAAGATGACCTTGGCTAATTGATTCACGAGGATTTTAGCATACATTTTTCCATCCCAGTTCGTAAGTGAAATCGGGCGAAAAGACCCCAGAAGGTCAGATGGGTTGTCCTTCTTCTTGAATACAACAATGTTAGCCTCATCCTATGATTGCAGTGCACCCCCAATTTGAGCTGCTTTGAAGATGGCCAGCTAATCCATTTTGAGGTCTTGCAAAAAGGTCCTATAGACCTCGGAAGGAAGCTTATCTGGATCCAATGCCTTACCGATCGTCATACTATTGATAGCCTGCTCTAATTCATCAATAGTAATAGGGCTATCCAGTATCTCACTTCCTCCTGATCTAACCGCTTAAATGGTAAATGTTGAAGCCCCAGGTCCCTAGCGTCTCGACCCATATCCTGTTCTGTATAGAGTTCTTTATAAAAATTCTGAAAGATCTTTAGAATCTCCTGGGGATCATGTGCCTTGTATTCTTTAAGCGGCCTCCTTTGAACTTAACCTTTGAGCTAAAGAACGCCCTGTGGCCTCACCATACTCATAACATTCTTTTTTATAAAGCTGATAATTTAGGGCAATTTCTTTACTCCATGCCAGGTTGATGTTAGCCTTACATCTGGCCACATTTGCTTGCAGCTCTGTAGTATTATTCCCTGCGGGATCCCACATGCAAATTTTCTTCAGCTACTTCAAGTTTGTTATACAATTCCTGTATTATACATTTAGCTTGCTTTTGTTTATTTAGTCCTTTACTCAAGACTTCCCCTCTAAAACACACTTTAAAAGTATCCCAGACAACCCACACATCATGGAGTGACGAATGTTTTGAAAAAAGTCCTTAATCCAGACTCTCATATGATTGATAAAAGTATTATCCAGGAAAAGCTTCCTATCAAAAGTAAACACCCATGAAGCTGTGCTAATACCGAGTGTAGGAATGTCCAACACAACTGGAGCATGATCAGAGGTGATTCTAGGGAAAACTTGTTTCTGAACTCCTTCGAATAATAGAGGAGATAAAAACATTAGGGTCACCCGTGGAGCTCTGTGCCATAGTGAGCCTGCACACCGCTTGGACCACCCCCCTATACACAGCGCCATCACTGCTGCTCTTTTTAGGCCTGGGCCAACGTCAACCACAGATGATAGTCTCTCCCAGCTCACCAAGACCCTTGTGCCATACGCAGCCCCCCAGACTGATAATGTCGACTGGACCTTATTCAATGAATTTTTCCCCCGCTCTGGGGCACCATACCTTACAGGTGCCTGTGTTGCTTGGTACCATCACAGGGGGTGTTCCATCTGGGGCTCCTAGGACTGACTGCCAGCAGCTCCAGAGCAAGTTGGGCCACTTCATTGTGGGCCACCTCCGCTGCATTTCTCATAGGTCTACTGACAGCCGGAAGCACCAGACTCTCCACTCTAGGGACCCAAATAGTCCCAAGCGACTTTTCAGCCAGTCCCCAGATCTGTACAAACTGCCACATGTACTGAGACCCTCCACTGATCAGAACGGAACCACAGCGCGGGCCTGGTTGCGGACCCCACAGCGTATCCAAGGCCCACAGAGTACCCAGGTGGGGATTCCAGTGCCGGGCGCTGTCACTCGAACTCACCTCATGTTGCGGCTTCGGGCACTTCAGCAGCCCCGCTGGCAGTCTTGCAGTAACTTCTGAGCGGCACAGTTGGTCTCCGTCAGCAGCTTCTGCAGTTCGCAGCGGAGACAGCCCGCCAGCTCAGGGCGTTGTCACCCACGGTGCCTCTTCATTCAGCCTCAGTCCAGTCAGCACACTGTATGGGCCAAGTCCAGTCCTCACCCACAGGCTAGCAGATCTCTCTTCAATAGGGGCACTAAACTGAATATTCAGGGCCAATTGCCATGATGCTGTGGCATCAGCAGTACCAGTCCTGCCAAGCGTCACGCAAGAGGTGTGACGCTCACGCATTTTCGACCTGTGCCTGGCGCGCCAGCGGCACTCCTGTGCCCGGGCTCTCTCTGCTGTGTTCTGAGAGCGGTGCTGCCAGCCGAGTGCCTAAACAGTTAACTGAGACTCTGCTGCAGCTCTCAGCTCTGAGAGCGGTGCGCTACAATGTATCTTTGTCTATGCTGCCTGCTGTCCGACTGAGGCTCTGTTGCCCTGGAAACAGATGTGCAAATCATGGTGTGGCGCCAGCGCGGCTACTCAGACTCCTTACAGTCTGCAGGGGGCCCGGGCTGCCCTCTGAGTCGATACTCAGAGTGTCAATCACCGTGTGGTGCCGCACGAGGGGGCCGGGATTAAATCCGGATGTGCCGGCCGCGATAGTGCCATCACGTCCGGAGGAGTAGGGTCAAGTGCTGAAACGGCGGGGGATTAGCGAGTGCAGGCTGCGCACGAGACGCTTTCTCAGGCTCTCTTGCGCCATGATGGCTGCGCGCCGCGGCTCCTGCTCACACTGCAGCTGCAAGCCGCACCTTGACCACCTCTGGCAGCTCCTCAGCAGAGCCCCGGAGACAGACTCACAGCTCTGGCAGGAGGAATGTCCGTCGGCGCGACAGGAGTGGACAGAGCAGCCTGGATGAAGCAGGCACAGCTGGCCGCAGAGACAGAGTGGCCAACACCGTGGCTGGGTGGGCAGCAGCTGAGCAGGTCACTAACTAAGTAAGTGTGAGTGTTCGTCAGTGTCCACGCTGCGCACTCGACGCCGTTCAGTGTCACTGTTTTATTTATTTACTTTTATGTATGCACTTTGCAGCGTCAGTGACGCGGACAGTTACCCTGGGTGTCAGAGAATTATACGAACAGACAGACAGTACTGATACATGAGGAGAAAGTTATGAGGCAACAAATTATTACACAAAAAGCAAAGTTGTTAAAAGTGACAATCGTGAACAAACAAAAAACAAGAGGTAGCACAAACGCATCACAGGAAAAAGTGGCATGTGACGCGTGCAAGTTATTAAAAGCGTGCACAGTAACAAGTAGAGCCTATAATAGTGCAATAAATGGCACACACTCCACAAGAACAAACGTAACGTTACGTAGGCAATGGTGGCACTGGTGCAAGTGTCTAAAGCAAACAAAATGTAGGAGGTAGCAACCAGTATGTTAAGAGAAAAGTGACACTCAGCAAGAGCTCAAAGCTCTTAACTTCTTTGTAGCCGCTTGCCTCCCGTGAAATGCGTTTATTAAAAAAAAAGGCACAAAGCAAGGGCTGCGAATGTAGGAACAGTAGTTTTCAAAGAAATTGGGTACCGGTAAGCCAGCCAGAAGGTGAGACACGGTCACACAGCAGCACCTACGCAGAGAGGTAAGAACTAAGCCTTCAGCATTATTACAGCCCATTCCCCTTGGACCTTCTACAAAGAGCACTGCGGCATGTATTCTACTTGCCTGACCGTAGCACCACCGTGACCTTTACTAACATGAGTCATGATGCAGTGAAACAAAATAATTTCAAATACTAAAAAGCATCGATCTGCAGGGCTGCTCTGTCTGATCCTCCTTACGGAGTCAGAGAGCCTGCTGCCTTTAGTCCTGGTTTAGTTTTACCTAATACCTCTGCAGCACGTGTTATCACATTAGCAGCTGCTCTGAGTGTCATGTAGGGCTGTGAATAGTGGGTGGGTATTATCATCAAGTCCGAAGTGGGGTCAGTGCATGGACATTTACACTCTCTTCAGTGTTCTTCACATGATCAGTGTCTTTTTTTCTAATTTGTGTAGAGGCCTGCCCGAAACACACTGAGTCACAGAGACAGAGTCTCCTCCCATTGCTGGTGCTCTGCAACTGTTACAAGAAGTTCTTTGAGTTTCTTGTTGCTCAATTGGCTGTTATTTCTGATATTTATAAGTTTCCCTCACCTTAGTTGCATGATTTTTGCTCACGAGAAAGTGTCACTCATAGTCGTTGAAATGTCACTCATAATTTCACTCAAATTTGAAAAATGTCACGCATGGCAATCTGAAACCTTGGCAGCTATGCAATGCAGCATAGGTCATGTGTCAAAGCGACAATTGAAGGAGCTTATTTCTAATTTTCCTGTGTCTGTGGCTTATTCCTTATATTTAATTTGGTTTTATATCCTCAAACAAGACTGAATTGTAGGTTCTAATTAGGTTTTGAGTTCCTGGATTAAGAGCACAATTGTCTCCTAAAATATTAAGATAGCGGCCTCTTCCAAGCTTTGTTTTTTTTGTTTACTGTAACCACCTCCCTCTCTCAACAAGGATTCACTGACAAAAAATTAAGCAATTTATCTTTGAAACAATGAATTCCTAAGATAGGGCAACAAAGTATGAACCAGACATTTCTGACACAGTTTGCATTATATCATAAAAATGAGTGGGTGTTACTGGTCTAAGGAACAGGGGAGGGGCATTTCACTACTCGAAAATATTCCACTCCTTCACATAGGACCCTATATCACAGTACGCTCGTCATCAATACACCATTGATTAGTGAGTGCGTCAACTCTTTGCAGCATTGTCATGCAAGCAGCCTTGAGTGCCTCTTATCTTATCTTATCTTAGGTGCAATTTATAAAGCGCACTGACACAGAAGCTTCCTGGCGCTGATAGACAGGGCAAATGAGGGGGAGCACAGGAGGCGGGGTACTAGCAGAGGGTGGGGAAGAGATGAGTTTTTAACAGTTTCCTGAATTTGAGGAGGGAAGAGGAAGATTTGATTGAGAGAGGAAGAAGGTTCCAGAGCACTGGAGCTAGGTAAGAGAAACGGCAGCTGCCGAATTTCTTAGTTTTGCTTTTGGGGGTGATTAGCAGATCACGGTGGGCTGATCTGAGGTTACGTGATGGGCAGTGAGGGCGGATGAAAGATTTGAGGAACATGGGGCCAGAGCAGTGAAGGGCTTTGAAGGTAAGGCATGCCACCTTAAAGGTGACTCTTTGGTCAATAGGGAGCCAGTGGAGGCTGATGAGCAGAGGCTTGGCTGATTGCCATCTAGGGGTTCCATGGATCAAGCGGGCCGCTTGGTTCTGGACAACTTGAAGATGTTGTAACAGAATTTGAGGGAGACCATGATAGATGGAGTTAGAAAAATCCAGACGGGAAAGGACGAGTGAGATGACAGTTTGGGTGAGTGCTGCAGGGGGAAGAAGGTGACGGACTTTGTGAATCCTCCGAAGTTGGTAGGTGCAGGATGAGACTACCGCGCCGATTTGAGCTTTGAGGGAGAGTTCGGCATCAATGATTACGCCCAGGCTCTTTACTGTTTTAGCTGGGGTAGGAGGGGAGCCAAAGTCTGGAGGCCAGAACTGCGGGCCCCAATGGGTGTGACTGAATCCAGGGAGGAGGAGCTCGGTTTTGCCGGGGTTCAGCTTCAGTTGGTTCTCATTCATCCAGAGTTGGATGTGGATCAAGGCTCCATGAAAAGTTTTAATGGCATGTGGGGAGTTGAGTGAGAAAATGATTTGTAGGTCGTCGGCGTAGTTATAAGTGGTAATGTCCTATTTTAGAAGAGACTGAATCAGTGGCCGAAGATATAAATTAAATAGGAGCGGGGAGAGGGAGGAGCCCTGGGGGACTCCGCAGGATGTGGGAGTTTTTTTGGCAGTGTAGGGACCCAGGCGGACCATAGTGCAAGGTTGCCTGCGTTGAGGGGAACAGGCCTGCAAAGTACCACGCATCACAGGTTAGACTAACGCATTTCAATGTGGTGGTCCGCATCACCGTACTGAAATGCAGAGTCACACATTTTTATGGCTTTCTGAGCTGTCAAGTGCTGGAGCGATGCTATAATAATTAGAAGTAAAACTGAGCAAATCTGGCAACGCACGTTTAGGGGTTCTGGTTCAGTTACATTCAGTCATGGCACTCCAATCCGTCACGTGAGATTGCAACGATTTGCCCAATGCTCAGCTGTTTGCCAGGGCCGGTTTCAGTTTCCAGTCGGGCCATGGCTTGCTCTGTCACAATAGTGCCTGCCACAACCAGTATTTATGTCCTACAGCCCCAATCCTGGGGAGGGGGGTGCTTGCATTATGTTGTCGATTTTACTCTGGTCTGGGCTCTGGCGCAGGCAAAAAAAATCCTAAATTATTATTAGAAGCCTAGTCAGACCATGTCTTATCGCGTGCGTAGCTGGTACTCAAATGTTGATAAGATAACTGCCATCACCTGCAGACAGCGCGAGGCACACATGGATCCATGAGGCTGTGCCTTGCCTGTTGATATGTTCTGGCAAGGCTTGCCACGCTTATTCATAATTGCAGCGAGGTAGACATTCCAGCACCTCCCCAAAGGGATGTATGACGTTACAACGCATACTTTTGCAACGCCTACCTTTACAACGCGGTTTTTACAACGCATACCATTACAACGCATAATGCTTTTAGGCGCTGGATAGTGAATAGTTTAATTTACTATTCCAACTCCAGTCCCCGTGGATAGTAGGGAAGGTTATTGGATAGTAAATTAACCTATTCCCTATCCTAGAGCGCCCCCCAGCGCAATGCGTTGTAATAGTTTGCGTTGTAAAAGTTGCGTTGTAATGGTAGGTCGTTGTAAAAGTTGCGTTGTAACGGTTGTATACCCCCCAAAGGGCCACTAGCTTTGCAGCAGGCAGCAGCAGTGAATGTACTCTTTCCTGGTGTGCTCGAGCCTGCCATAGTCAGGTCAAGAGAGCAGTCGGTCTGCTGCATCCTAGCGCCAGATATCAGAGTGACAACTCGGACGACTTCATGTCTGCAGCCAGCAGACTCTCATGCAGGTGGACTTACAACAGCCCTGAGCTGCGGCCTCAGCACAAGCGCCACTGCCAAGTCACCAGTGAAGGGCTCCGATGGGCAGAAACACTCCCCCACGCACATGTGAACTGGCAGCCTGTGGGAGTTCCGCACTTAGGGCCCGATTCACAAAGGTAAACTGAGACGAAAGTCTAACTTTGCAACTTTTGGTATGCACAAAGGGAATTTACGTAAAGTTAGACTTTTGTCTCCGTTTAATTTAAGTTTTGGTCTTAAGTATAACTGAGTGCAAACTTAAGTTAAACTGAGAAAAAGTGTATACCTTTGTGAATTGGGCCCTGAGTCTGTACTGAAGTTCACTCTGACCGCTGCAGGCAGATGTTTTAACAGTCGTAGGCCATAATTCCAATTAGTTTACACCAAATGAGTCATAGGCATAGTTTTCCTAATTTATATCTCACTCATTTGAAACAGACACACATTTTATGCATGTAGGTTAACTTGTTCCATCCACAAAGAGTGAATGAAACATACATGAAAAAATATGAGATCAATGTTGTGTCTTCAGGGACTTCTTAGAGTTTCTCGTTGCTCGAATGGGTGTAATTTCTGATATTTATATCCCCTATATGTTTCATTGCTTGATTTTCCTTGCGAAAAAGTGTCACTCATAAACATTGAAATGTCACCCATAATTACACTAAAATTATGAAAATGTCGTACATAGCAATCTGAAACCTTGGCAGCTCTGTGGATGTTTTCAAGGTACGCTCATTCAAGTGCAGGCCTCACACTCGGTTGCTGCTGTAGAAAAGTGTTATTAGCTTCACTTCACATGAGCATCTTCCAAAACCTGATATCGAGGACTAAAAGTATTTACAGAAAGATGACAACTGGAAGTGACAGATTGTATTCCATGGAATAAAAGAGAATATTGGTCAGTGGTGCAATTTTTAAGAACTTTATCAGGTTATTCAAATGCACAGCGCGGTTCATAGCAAAGCAAACAGTTTTATGCACTAGATCAAAAAAAGTGTGTGGCATAGTTCATGTGTCAAAGCAAACATTTTAAGGAAAGCTTGCACGTTTTCCTATGTCTGTGGGAAATTCCTTATATTTAATATGGTTTTACATCTCGGAACAAGATTGAAATTGTGGCCCAAATTAGGTGTAGAGTTTCTGGTTTAAGAGCACAATGGCGTGTTAAAATATTAAGGGTCGATTAGGATGGCGGACGGGCAAAGTCCGTCCGCCATCCTGTCTGGGGCAGGTACCGTCTGCCACAAGGGCGGAGGAACCGTGCCCCCAATTAGGATGCACCTGCCACAGTGGCGGGAGCATCCCGCATTTTTAACATTGCGGCCCCCCCAATTACCACAGGTACCCCCCATGTGCACCCCCCACCCCTCCTTCACCCAGGGGGCACACAACGGGCCCCCAAAGCAGGAACCGTATGCCTTTTCGTGGTGGCATTGCCGCCACCGAAAGGCATTCCCCTCAGCCCATCGTAATATGGCAGGCGGTGTCTGATAGACACCGCCACCATATTAGACATTTTCCGCCGTGGTCGCAAGGCGACCGCGGCGGTAAAGCAGCGGACAGTCTTCCCATCCGCCACGGTCCCCCCAGGCATTGTAATATGGCGGGATGAAATAGTTGGTGGACGGGCAAGGATGGCGGATGGATTGCCACCACCTGCATGGTGGTGGCGATCCATCCGCCATCCTAATCGGCCCCTAAGTTAGCGGCCTCTGTCAGGCATGGATACTTGGGACTGTCTCTTTGTTTGTTGCTTTGTTGACCACCTCCCTCTCTCTATCAATTCAATACTTTATTTTGCATAAAAGTGCATAAAACATTTACAATAATTTAATAAAAAGACATTAAATATGTAAATAGTGCCAGTATAGGGATAAAAATATCTTACAACACCACCAAGCTTGTTTTAGATCAGTTAGTTATCCCACAACAAATTGACTTAAAAAAATTCATAAAAAGGCAAATCGTCATAAGTAAACTGAATAATCTATTGTGTTTCTCTCCAGATGGTCAATAATCCTCTATTTCCACCATAACCACTCCATCTATCACTGGACACTCATCAACACCAATAATAGTCAACTGAAAAAAAAAATTCCCTCTTTCAAGTATGATTCACTTAAAAAAAATAAACAAGCAATGGCGTAGCCAATAGGTCTCGCCGACGGGCCTAATAAGTGTTTAGCCATGCAGGAGAATAGGGTTTGGGCGCAGGGGTGGGTTTGCTTAGACTAGCACTAATCTTTGAAGCTACTGTATGTGGGGTCATGCTGCTGCAACACAAATCAACCACCAACAGAACCAAGCAGATCCAGGCACACGCACAAGCATACACACTCATGCAAGCTGGCAATGAAGAGGGAGCATGCGGGCACCTGATCTGCCAGCCAGAGTCTGTGCCCAGCTCCTCGTGCTGCCCAAGCAGAGCCCCCCGCACACTGCGCAAGATGCCTTAGGCACGTCTCTTTTATTACCCGGAGTGACTAAATCGATGATATCATGCATAATGAGACCGCAAGCACCGAGGCACTGTTAATTGTTAATTGGCAGCTCGCCTTTTTTTTTTAAATGATTGTCACCATTGCTAAACTGGCAGCCAGTGCCCATGCCGGGGAGAGGTCGCCATGCCAGGCACACCATGGGAAGGCTTTTACAGCGAAGGTGACAAATCTCCCTTAAGGGAAGAAAGAGAGAGATGGGTCCTGCAGAAGAGGCAGCGATTTCGGACAACCCTTTCCCCAGTCCTTCCCCTCCCCCTCCTTCTCCTCACCGGAGCCGTTATCCCAACACTGATGCCCCACGCGTACCGGCTTGGCAGACAAGCATTGGCAAAGCCAATAGGTCACACCTTTTTGCTTTGCCATTGGTTTTTGCTGACTCTGTTCAGCCTTTTAATAAACAATGGTGTGCCGCTGGCGGGCAAGGGCGGGGGAGCACCTCACGGGCCGCCGCAAGTGAAGAGGCGGGAAAAAAAAAGAAATGCAGACAACGGGAGGAGGGCTGGAGCATGTTCAACACGGACAAAGGAGGGGGGCGGGAGCAAAGGGTATCCAGACGATAGCCTCTTGAACACGGACAAAGGGTGGGGGGTGGGAGCAAAGTAACAGGAAATTAAACAAGCGCGCCGCTAACGTGAAAGTGACTGCACTGTGTTTAATTAGTAACCTGATCCAAAATGAGGAATGCAGCTGCCACCCTGCGCGCCGCTGCTCTCTCCCGAGAGCAAAACGAGGTGGGAGTGAAGCTTTGAGAAGAGGTGGCACATACACCAGCCTTTGGCCGTCTGTGCGCTTCCATTATTGAAAGACACACGCAAAGACCAATCCAATGTGTGGGAGTAGTCAGACCCATACGGAGAAGTTTAGAGTGCTCACAAGAAGCCTCCCATAGAGCTAGGCTCGACCTAAAAAAGATATTGTTGAAACAAGAATTCCTAAGAGAGAGCGAACATAAGAGACACCGCTTGCCTCCCGCACCGCGTTTTAAGCTCTTTAAAACACTTTACATTTTGCCTTTCTCATTTTAAAAACACCTTACTCATTTGTACATTGCTTATTTGTACTTTCATGCCACGGGGCTATATTGTCATACAAATTTGGGGTAGCTTTTAGTTTTTAAATTTACTGGGGGGTATACAATTCGAATTTGCTTGAATACGATCTGGATTTGCTTGAATTTGAATCTGCTTGAAACACTTTTACCTGCATTCAAATGGCGGCGGTGTAACTCCCCTGCGAAGCCTTTGCATCCCCGCAGTCCCCATGTTTTGTCTGCAGCCCACCTTGGTCCAGTTTGATATCGCTGTTTGCCGTAACTTTGTCTTTTGCCCGTTGTTGCTGCCGCCTAGAGCCTCCTGAGATTTGCGGGCTCAATCCTTACATCAAGCCATCCACTCGCTTTCCTCGCGGACCAAGGACTGCCGGGGAACTACATCCCCCAGAAGTCAGTGCGGTCTCGCGGGAAGAGGCGCAAGAGGACCCGCATCACCACCACATAAATCTGCCACGGAGACCCCGTGGTGCGGGACGTGCGTGGGCTCGCCCAGGCCAAGGGCGGGCCTGTCTGTGCCCGTCCGGGACCGTTCAAGGCCGGGCTGGGCCATCCCCCTGATATTGCCATTCCAAGGACAGCTGGACCCTGCAGCGGTGAGTGGGGTGTATTTTTTAAAGAACCTATTGAATGTCTGGGGTAAAACACACCATGGGCAAACGAAATCCAACCGCCACAGCTCGTAATGCTACGTCTATAGATACTATGTTGGAAAGGGCGATGGGCATAGTCAGTACCGAGATCGAACTGACAGAGAGACGTTTGTCCCTGGGTCTCACAAAACCCCAACCTGCAGTACAAGTTGAGAACACTGATATAACTGACCCTCAAATAATGGTATACAATGAGGCTGACCACTGTCCACACCCATTAATTGGAGATAACTTACTGAACGTGAAGGCTCTGACCATATAGGTGCAATAGTGGACTCTTTATCTAGGAGCTGCCCAATTGACATTACAGTTTTGGTTAATTCGGACATATCCCCTAACCCTGAGGTATGCAGAGCGAAAAGGAAGAGGAAGGCGGCGAAAACAGTTTGCTCCAAACGGAAACAACCTCCACGCGTGAACTCAAAATGCACAACATTGAATACATGGATTAAGGGGCTGAAGGCCATAGTAGACCCAATCCCTAGTAGTGACTCAATTGATTTAGTTTCATTGGATGTTTTAAGTAACTCTGTATACACACAGACGGAGTCCACACAGACTGCTTTTTCTAATTTTACACTTGAGGACACTGCCATAGATATTATTATAGACACACTGTATGAACGTGTTAAAGGGATTGTGGATAAAAGCTTTGCAAAACTATGGAAGCGTCTAGATTGCCTGGAATCCTTAACCACTAAGGCAAAATCTCCCTGTAGGGAACCTAATCAGCAGCCTGAAAAGGCCGGTCCCCAGGGAAATTTAGCCCAGAGTGGGCAATATGTACCTCAAACTGCAAAGTCGTTATCTGCCCTCTGTGATATTAACAGTAAAACTAATGATTCTGCAGCTTTAAAAGCACGCATTGGACCTGCTAATATTCAAAACATGAGTGTCATTTGTGCTCATGACGGCCCGACAGTCCGCTCGAATACTGTTGATATTAATATCTGCAAACATATTGAGCCAAACAGGGATGTTTTAAATCTTTTTAAATCTACCTCCAGCATCTTGCCCGTATGCTTTGGTTCTTGCAGGGGTACCTCCATTAGAGAAAAACAAATTAGAGTCCTGGGAACAACTTCGGAACAAAAGTGTGGATTTTCTGGCTAAATACAAAGGGTACAGGAGGTGGGATATACATGATATTCTAATGGTCCGGAGGGTAGGCTGGGTGGGACCAGCAGAAAAAACTATTAGGGGTGATTGTATTGTCATCAACGTTCGCCGACCAGGTATTGTTATGTTATGTTATGTTATGTTATTTATGTTTTTAATATAGCGCAACGGCTACTCAAAAAGAGTGTCCCGGCGCTTTGGGTAAGGGGAACAGATTCAGAATAACATAACGCAATTAAAAAGAACAAAAAAAAAGACACCACACACACAAAACAAGAAAGCGCAGCTAGTGAGGCCTACTGGGTGAACAGCCAGGTTTTAAGACCTCTCCTAAAGTCTAAAAGACTAGTCGCTCCCCGAAGTGAGAGTGGCAGCACGTTCCACATCTGTGGGGCTAGCAGACTGAAAGAGCGGCCGCCCAAGCGAGCTCTCTTAATACGCGGAACGGCCGCCAAAAACAGCGATTCAGACCGCAGAGAGCGGCCCGGATGGTAAAAGACCACTCTCTTTTGGAGATGTTTAGCTCCTACTGCATGAAGTGCCTTATAGGCCAATATCATGGCCTTAAAAACGATCCGTTTACGGATCGGTAGCCAATGTAAAGTCCTAATTAACCCAGAGGCACTGGCGCGTCTGTTTAGACCAAAAATGGCCCTGGCCGCCGCATTCTGCGCGACCTGAAGCCGCTGCAGCAGGTACTCAGGTAGGCCCAGGTAAAGAATGTTGGCATAATCCAACCTGGAGCCTATCAGGGCCTGCACTGTCAGCCTCCTATGCTCCTCCGACAAAAGAGGCAGGAACCTCCGCAGCATTTTTAATAGGCCGAAGCAGGTGCCGGTCACCCCAAAAATCTGGGCCTTCATTGACAGTCCCCCATCCATCTTAACCCCCAAGTTCTTAGCCACTGGGGAAGAACCGGACGGAGGGAACATGTCCATGGGCCACCAGGCCTGCCAGCTAGGCTCCGCATCGCACCCGAAAAAGAGTACCTCGGACTTATCGGAGTTGCACTTGAGGCTGTGCAGTTGGAACCATGAAAACACAGCCCCAAGGCAACTCCGGATACTCTCCCCGTCAAAGTCAGCCCCTCTCTCGCAAGAGAAGAGGAGCTGGGTGTCGTCGGCATATGACACGATCCGGACACCGAAAGACTCCACGACCGCCGCCAAGGGGGACAGAAAGATATTGAAAAGGGTCGGGCTCAAAATAGAGCCCTGAGGGACCCCGACTCCCAATGGCGGCATCACAGCGGTGTCAGGCGGCGTCCAGATCGTTTGCCGGCGGTCGGCCAGAAAGGATGAAAACCATTTGAGCACCGTCCCCTGCAGGCCAATCTCATAGAGTCTTGCGAGAAGGCCATCATGGGGGACGGTGTCAAAAGCCGCCGACAAGTCCAACAACACCAGCATGACTTTGCCCCCGGTATCCAGCACTCCCTTGATGGTTTCAGAAACCTCAAGGAGCGCGGTTTCGGTACTACGATTAGTGCGGAAGCCAGACTGGGAGTCGTGCAAGATCTCATGAGACTCCAGGAAATTGGAGAGCACCGACTGGACGTGTTTCTCCAGGATTTTAACGAGGGCCGGCAACAGCGAAATCGGTCTATGATTGGCTGGGACCTTCGGGTCGAGCCCCGGTTTTTTTAGCAGCGGGATGACCATCGCCTGCTTCCATCCTGGCGGAACCACTCCCTGACTCAACGAAAGATTGAGAAGAGGGTTCGCCAGTGGGTTAACCACCGCCGCCAACTTACCCAAGAGCTTAGCTGGGCACCACCACCGACACAGTGCTCATTCATTAGCCCATTTTCCCAATCGGTAAATAGGTTCTCTCCCATCTCTGACCTAGACACTCTTGATTGACCTTTTTCTAAATCTCAACCGACTGTTTCTGTATTCGCGGCACCCTTTGAGACTCCTAAAATTAATATTGACACTGAGGTGGAAACTTTCTCCAAATGATCATTCTGACTCATTACTACTGGTGCTGAGCTGGAATGTGGCTGGTCTGACTCCTAAACTAGACATTGATGAATGGGTTAATATGGTAAATAAATGTTATATCCTTATGTTCCAGGAGACGTGGGCAACTAAAGAATTATACCTAAAAGGATATGAGTGCTGTAATATTATACCCCCTCACCCCAAACACGGTAGACCCTCTGGCGGTTTATCAATATGGGTCAGTATCGCATCAGGTGGCAGACCGAAATTAATTCCCATTAGAAACGCTAACTTTCAAGTACTGATTTATACACGGGGGTTTCTATTTGTTTTATAAATTTTTATAATACTGACTTCTTAACCACACCTAACGTTAATTTTGTTAATCCTTTTTACTTTTTTTCAGACACGAATAATCTACTTGGAAAGCATAAACCGGTAGGGATATGTTTGGGAGGTGACTTTAATGCGAAGATAGCAGGGGGAAATACTGCGAGTCCCACCCAGCCTATCTCAGTTAATCCATGTAAGAGGACACAAATTAATAAACCACCTATTAAATAGCAGCCTTTTAAATGTTATGGATATTGTTTCTGTAAATAATGGGGAAAATTCAACACCGACTTATAGAGGTTTTAGTCGAGCCTCAACTATAGACTATGTTTTTATATCTGCACGATTAGAAGATCATCTGGTTTGGGCAGAGGTTAGGGCATCGACTTTTGGGGATCGCAATCCCATCTTAGTCTCTTTCTGGGCAGCCCGAAACCCAAAACTAGAAAGGAGCCAGGGGCTGGCAATTTAGACATTTCCACTGATAACCTAACAGCTAAATGGAAGGACATGGACTGCACCAAGTTGTTCCAAAAGATGGTATAAAACTATCCATCGCTCTGTGAGACTTGTCTCACACTGGCTAACCCTAACCCAGAGGCAGTCTCTGCTTTTATCTTACTATGCTCAGGTATTAAAGAGCTAATCTCCAGACCCGCAGCTACACCTATACCCGACCCTAGGTGGTTTGATAACATGTGCTCCAGGGCTAACAGAGAACTCAGAGCTGCCTTATCAGCTTCCCCTAGAGATCCTAACCTCATTAAAGTACTAAGGCATACTTATAAAAGTGCAGTAAAGCACAGGCGAGATGTGGTTTTAAAAGAGCTCAGCCCAGGGGCCCAGGATAGAAGAGCCCAGCTCAGCCCAGGGGCCCCCGGATAGAAGAGACCAGCTTAGCCCAGGGGCCCCCGGATAGAAGAGCCCAGCTCAGCCCCAAGGGCCCTGGATAGAAGAGCCCAGCTCAGCCCCAAGGGCCCCCGGATAGAAGAGCCCAGCTTAGCCCAGGGCCCCCGGATAGAACAGCCCAGCTCAGCCCCAGGGACCCCCGGATAGAAGAGCCCAGCTTAGCCCCAGGGGCCCTGGATAGAAGAGCCCAGCTAAGCCCCAGGGGCCTGGATAGAAGAGCCAAGCTCAGCCCCAGGGGCCCCCGGATAGAAGAGCCCAGTTCAGCCCCAGGAGCCCCGGATAGAATAGCCCAGCTCAGCCCGAGGGGCCCCTGGATAGAAGGGCCCAGCTCAGCCCCAGAGGCCCCCGGATAGAAGAGCCCAGCTCAGCCTCAGGGGCCCTGGATAGAAGAGCCCAGCTCAGCCCCAGGGGCCCCAGATAGAAGAGCCCAGCTCAGCCCCAGGGGCCCCGGATAGAAGAGCCCAGCTCAGCCCCAGGGGCCCCAGATAGAAGAGCCCAGCTCAGTCTCAATCTGGGGTCTGAGGGGGGGCCCCGGGGCAGATCTGGGGGCTGTGGGGAGGTGCAGATCTGGGGTCTGGGGGGGATAGGCAGGTATGGGGTCTGAGGGAGGGGTCTGTGAGGGTCTGTAGATGGCAGTAACTGTCCACCAGACAGGGCTCCTTCCTCCTCTGCAGCAGGCTGGACAGACCAGGAGAGGCCGGAAGTGATGTCCCCACCGCTGCTGGTGCTGTCTCTGCCGCCACTGACCCGGAAGAGGGAACCCTTCTCCTTTTCATCCAATGTGGAGCTCAGTGAGATTCATCAGCAGATGAGGAGCGCCTTCTGGTGGCCGCTGACGGAACCGCCGCTTCCAGGCTCCAGGAGGGAATACATTTCACACAAACAAGCATTTATACCCGTAAAGACCTGTGATTTCAGATGTCACAGGTCCCAGGTGTACAGACAGCTCAAGTACAGGGCCTCACACTTGGCTGCTGCTGTAAAAAAGTATTTATAGCTTCACTTCAGATGAGCATCTTCCAAACACTGTTGTAAAGGACTGAAGAGTATTTACAGAAAGGTGACAACTAGCAGTGCTAGTCCGTATTTCAATTAATATATCTGTATTTCAATGAATTATATGTATTTCAATGAATATATCTGTATTTCAATGAACATATCTGTATTTCAATGAATATATGAGCATATCGGTCAGTTTTGCAATTAAACTGGGCAGCTTATTCATTTATTTAACTCATGTATTTGCAGTTTTTCAAATCCACAGCGTGGTTCATAGGAAAGTAAACAGAGGAAAATACCATGGTGTTTTAAACACCAGATCAGTGACAATGAGGCATAGGTCATGTGTCAAAGCTGAAGGGGACAGACCTGTATACTCAACACTTCTTGAGTGGGGTGCAGGGGGGAGTCATCTAGACAGTCACCTTGAGGTTTGTCTTAAGCTTTCTAGAGTGTTCATAGGACTTTGCTCTTTCTGGTCCCTACACGCCGGGAAAGAACGTGCATGTGCGTGATCCAAAGGATCAGAATCAGCTTCCGGCCTGGCCTTTGTAATGTCAGCCAAGCGCATTGCTCGCATTCGGGTTGTCTATTTGTACCATACGTTACCTTAACAGCATCTATCTAACATTTTCTAGCTTTACAATTGCACCAAAATACGTTCTTATTAATGTCATTCTTTTTTTAAGGCCCTTGGATTTCTATCCATGGGCTGTGTGTGGATGCGTATCATTGGAAGAGATTCAGGTTTTAAATTATTTATGCCACTGATGACCGTACGAACCACATATTCCTAAACATAATGGGGTGCATTGTAGTGGCGGCTTGTGACTTTTGAAAGTAGTAAGGCGTAGAAGTTGGGGCTGAGTGTTACATCAGAACCAAGCAAAGCAAGCAAGCCTGATCAACAAAGGGGGATTTGGGGGTTGTCCCCTGTGTGAAAATGTTTAAAAAGAGTGCACTTTAATACAAAATTATTTTACATGCAATTAAACATGGGGTCACAAATTTAAAAAAGTTCTAGCAACTGCCTCCTTAAACTGACCGACTTGCGTGCACAACTGTACCTTTTATAATGTGTATATGTAATTGTGATTGTGTGTACATGTAGTGTGTATGAAGCATGAGCTGCTGTACTGTACCTGCTATGTGTGTGTAAAGCTTGTGCTGTTGTTGCCTGACTGTACATGTCATATGTAAGCGAGCGAGAGAGCGAGTGAAGCTTTTTCTGATACTGATGTGTGTGTGTGTTTCTGTATGCTTGTGAAAGCACATGTATGTGCAGCACTGCTTCTGCCAGAGGGTGCCTGCCAGTCATGTGTGTGTGTGTTTCTGCATGTTTGTGAAAGCACATGTATGTGCAGCACTGCTTCTGCCAGAGGGTGCCTGCCAGTCATGTGTGTGTGTGTTTCTGTATGCTTGTGAAAGCACATGTATGTGCAGCACTGCTTCTGCCAGAGGGTGCCTGCCAGTCATGTGTGTGTGTGTGTGTATTTCTGTGTGTTTGTGAAAGCACATGTATGTGCAGCACTGCTTCTGCCAGAGGGTGCCTGCCAGTGTGTGTGTGTGTGTGTGTGTGTGTGTGTGTGTGTGTGTATGTGTGTGTGTGTGTGTGTGTGTGTGTAGCTTGTGCTACTGTTGCCTGACCGGCTGCTGTTCTGTGTGGGAGAGCAGAATGAAATGGTGAAGCTTCTGCTTATTAGCGTAATAAGCGAATCTCGAGAACAGTGTTTACACTACACAAACACTGAAACTGCTGCCCACGGACACTGCTTGCTGCTTTACTCACCAAAACACGGGTGTGCAGCAGCGCCTACTAGTGCCTAGAGAACCTGCTCTCCGGCGCCTCGGTGACGCTGTCGCGTGGTGAACCGCCCTCCTCATACCTGACTCTCGCAGGGCTGACTCTACCTGATTATCTGCTCCGAGGGGTTGGAGGAAGTGGGTTTCCAAAGGCCACGATTAAGAGGCAGCCCCATCACTCCTCTCAGCGAGCCCTATGTCATTGCTGCGCAGTTTGGCTTTTTAAACCTTTCTTCGGGAGAGAGAGGCCCTTCATTACCAGGTCTTAAATACTTGTGTCAACTGATAAGGGGGAGGCGTGGAGTAGCCAAGCCCAGGAGCTGTGTGCTCTGCCCATCGAGGCCTCTGCTGCTGCCTGGCACCGCGGAACAGCTTCGGGGACGGATCTAGGAACCTACAGCCTACCAAACAAGCATTAAAAATGCAATAGGTCTCGCCTTTCATTAACTTAAAGCTACTTGCTTTGCTATACAATACCATTAGAAAAGCAAATGGCTTTTACTTAATAAAAGGCGAGACCTATTGCATTTTCAATGCTTATTATCGTATTGCCTCAAGGAATGGACTGTCACCAACCGCCTTCGCATTAGTTAAGAACCTTGGAGTTGTAAGTCTAGCTCAGCTAAGATGACAGTAGCCTTCCTGAGTGACCTTTAGTTTGGGATTCAGTGCCTCCCTGCCCTGTCCGGCGTGAGGTCATTTATCAGTGCAGCTTTTCAATGCAGAGGGCTTTACTCTGGATTTTCTTTTAGCCCTTTTAGTTCCCGAGTATCACAAGTCAGCATCTACAATGGTGTAACCCAGCTAGGAGCTGTGGCCACACCTTGCCCTGCAGAGCCATTGGAAGCACTCGGGGGGAGGGGGCTTCACCAGGCCAGGTGTGGCATACAGCTGCATAGCATAGTAAGTGGAAACTTCAGAAAAACTTCAATCAAACCACCGGTAGCACATTATACAAAGGGCATTTTGAACGGACACAAAACACCCAGAGATTCATTTTCTACAAACCGCTGAAGACCGCCCCATCTCGTTGCTTCCTGCACCAGCAAAGATGCTGGAGATCCATCTTAACCAGCATTTGGCGGCGTTTTTGGACTCCTCGGGTCTCTTAGATCAATCCCAACATGGTTTTAGGAGAGGCCACGGAATCGGCCCTTACGATAGTGCTTAACAACATCCGCACTGAGGTCGATCAGGGACACACTGCCCTTCTGATCCTATTAGATCTGACAGCCGCCTTCGATACCCTATCTCCCTCGGTTCTTACATCTCGTCTGAGGGAGATGGGGGTAGATGGCGCGGCCTTGAGTTTATTGGCCTCTTTTTTGGATCAGAGGAAGCAGAGGGTCAAGCTGGGAAAATTTCTATCTCCACCCACTCCTGTGCAATGTGGGGTCCCACAAGGGTCGGCATTAAGTCCGACCCTGTTCAACATCTATGTGGCCCCACTTGCCAGGCTTGTGAGATCGTTTGGGGTGGAGGTAGTCTCCTACGCTGATGATACTCAGGTCCTGGTGTCCCTCTCTCATTCGGGGAATGCCCCCATTCATAATTTTAGAAGCTGCATGGATGCAGTTTCTAAGTGGATGATTCACAATTCACTAAAACTGAATGGGGAGAAGGCCGAGATTCTGGTCTTTGGTGGAAACTCTAACATCTGGACAGCCGAATGGTGGCCTCCCTCGCTTGGAGTCTGTCCCACACCAACAGACTCTGCGAGGAACCTGGGAGTAATATTTGACCCAGCTTTTTCAATGACACAGCAGGTAAACAGGACTGTTGCTACCTGCTGGGGCATCATTAAGATTCTGCGGAAAATGAAACACTACCTATCTCCTCGGGCTCGCAAGCAGGTTGTTGTTGCACTTGTCGCTTCGCGACTCAATTATTGCAACGCTCTGTATGTTGGCATTAATAAAGGGCTGGTGCAGCGCCTTCAGACTGCCCAAAATGCTGCGGCCAAATTTGTACTGGATGCTCCCAGACGCTCCTCTGCCACTGCCGCGAGGAAAAGCTTGTACTGGCTCCCCATCGAATCCAGGATTGCCTTCAAGACTTTGTGCTTGACATATGGGGCACTTGCTGGTAAGGGGGCGGGTGGTATAAGGAATTTGTTGTTTCCTTATGCACCGGGTAGAGACCTCCGTTCATCAACTAAGAGCTTGTTGGTGGTGCTCCGTGTCCGAAGAAGTAAATGGGGTGGTAGGGCGTTCTCAACGGTAGCACCTAAGTTGTGGAACAGCCTTCCCCTTGAAATCAAATCCCAACTGTCGGTCCTGGAGTTTCGGAAAGCTTTGAAAACATGGCTTTTTTCAAAGGCCTATCCGTAGTATTGTTAGCTGGTTAATTTTGATTTTGTTTGGTAGGCGCCTTGATGCCTTCGGGCTTAGTAGCGCGTTACAAGACTTATTTCATTTCATTTTCATTTCATTTCAGAAGCCTGCAAACAATCACACACAGTACCCGCCTTAGCACGAAACACCAGCACGCCCGCTCTTACGTTTGAACAACTTAGATGGACTGAGTAATTCATCCCAAGCCTTTCCAGCTGTTGTGGCCTCAATCAATGCACTCTATGCATACAGAACATCCTCAATGTACACTGATCGCACACTATATCAATAGCCCAGTGTTCCCCAGAAACATCAGTCTTACAATGGTGGCAATAAACAACAACTGCACATTGATTTCCAAAGACAGCATCAAATACTGCTTACCCACATAATCCCTTTGCTTAAACAAGACCATTATGGATTGTGGCACAAAATAGATATAACACATCGGTTTACAAATATTTTTCTATCACAAGTTATATTTAAAACAAGCATTTGCAATGCAATAGGTCTCGCATTAGGAAAGTTTGAGTTATTGGTATTGTAAATGACAATCTTTTTTATTTATGTGTTGGTTTTGAAAATAGCGAAATTAATAGCTTTGTCATTTACAATGCCAATAGTTTTAACTTTCGCAAACGTGACACCTATAGCATTTGTAATGCAATATGTGTTGTATTTACATGACTTAGATGTATTAATATTACAAATAACAATGGCTTTTACTTTTTTTTTAAATTAATACTTAAATAAAAGTTATTGTAATTTATAATGGCAATAGCTTAAACTTTTGTAAATAACTTTTGGGAAGATTATGTTCAGTGTATTTTATTGTGATGAAAATCCAAGAACAGAAGTGAAATATTAACATCTTTTTGTGACATTTCTAATAAAGCTTGAAACACTGAGAGAACATATTAGAACCAGTTGTTGTTGAATGGTTGCACAGAGTGATGCTGTGGTGTTCAGTGGTGCTGAGTGATGCTGTGGCCTTCAGTGGTGCTGAGTGATGCTGTGGCCTTCAGTGGTACTGAGTGATGCTGTGGCCTTCAGTGGTGCTGTGGCGTTGAGTGGTGCTGAGTGATGCTGCGGTGTTGAGTGATGCTGTGGCTTTGATTGATGCTGTGGCGTTGAGTAATGCTGTGGCATTGAGTGATGCTGTGGCGTTGAGGGATGCTGTGCGCTGAGTGGTGCTGTGGCATTGAGTGGTGCTGTGGCATTGAGTGGTGCTGTGGCATTGAGTGGTGCTGTGGCATTGAGTGGTGCGTGGCATTGAGGGGTGCTGTGGCATTCAGTGGTGCTGAGTGTAGGAGAGTAGGGTCGGCTTTCCTATGGTCACACCACTTTTTGCTTTTTGCTTCACTGGTTTTCAACTTAATGTGGCTGTGGGCCTACTAATCAGACCCACATCCCTGCTGTTCTCTCTCTAAATTTCACACCATGTCCTTTAGGTACATCACCAATTGGGATTTGGGTCACTCTTGTGAGTCCCTGTACAGTTTACCATAGGTACCCAGGGCATAGGTGCACCCAAGGCCTACCAGGGGCTGCAGCATATCTTTTGCCACCCCTGGCTGGCCATCCAATCTGACACAACTGGCTGATTACTCAGCTGGGGCAAGGTGGTGTAATCACCCCTTGCTTAGGTATAGTATCCCTATATCTAACCTTATATCTAGACACATATACACCTATACGTCACTCCTATGGAAGGCCTTAACAATCCTGGAGGCAGAGTGCTTGGTTTTATGTGATATGAGGCTCTAACATTACCTGAGCCTGTCTGCAGCTTTCGGAACCATGTCCTTATAGCTGTTCTAGGATATAGCCATACCATATACTCTTAAGTGCATTATGAACCTCGCGGTTAAATACTAACTTTGATTGGCTTTATCAAAACATGTTGTGTAAGGTGTCATACGCTTTGGAATACTACCCCCTCGCCAGTTCTGGCGACAGGAGTAGCATTCCACCCTTCTAGAGGGAGAAGACATGTTGTTCCTACTGATCCCAGTTAAAGTTAACCAGAGCCTCAGCATCACAAAATGGATGCTGCTGCCACAGACACAAGTCTGACCTCCTGCTACTGGGAGTCCTTCCAGCGAGGGAGGCTTGGACAATAGGTTTCCTGTCTTGGGAGGTGCTAGCACCACCCCAGACAGGCCATAGTGTATTGAGGCAGGGAGGGCTGAATGAAAGGAGACACTGCCTGGGGCACACAAGGTGTCCCATGCATAGTCCGGTTGAAACCAGTTACTGGGGCACTCCAGCCCCAGCTCTGGTGCGAAACTGGACAACGGGAAAGGGGGTAACCACCCCCTTCCCTGGTCCCACCCTTAGGAGGGACCTAGCAGGTAATCCAGCCCCTAGATTTGGTATATAGGTAGGAGCTGAGTCCCAAGACTTTAGATTTATCCTGACTGAAATTTTAAACAAAACTCTTGACCTTCGACATTCTATCTGAAGAATGAAGACTGAAGAATCTTCCTTGTGGTCAAGGAGTGACCACCCTGTGCAAGCAGGCACCATCAAGCGCTCAACGGTTTGCTTTGTCGTCGCTCCCGCCAGAGCCCGAACACAGAGCCTGACAAGACCCAGACTTCCAGACTTCCTTCAGCCCGATCCACAGCCACAGCAAAGCTGAGACCCGTGGAGGCGACACGAGACGTGGGATCGGCCATCTTGGAAAGCCAGCAAATTGCTTTCCGTGCAACTTGTGAGGCACCCACCAAGTTGTGCATTGGGGATTGAGAAGCCCCAGCCCGAGCACCAACTGCACCGAAGATCAGCCCTCCACACTCCATGAGTTCTGCGTGGGGCCCTTCTGCATTTTCCTGCTCGATGCGTCTGTCCGGTCACTTGCCCGTTGGCTAGTGGCCTCTGTGACGACGAACCTTTGAATTTCCAATGCTGGTCTGGTTGCTCCAGACTGGCCCCTGCCTCCCTGAAAAGGAGAAGTCCATCAGACCTTGCTGGTCTGATCAAGAAGCCCTCTTCGAAACCTGCGTGGGTTGCCTTCTCCAAGGCTTGTTGACTCCAATCCGGAAGCTGACACCGCCGACAGCAAGATCCTTTGTGGGACAGTCCGTGCCCAGCTCTTGGTCATCGTCGACACCTCCTGATCCACGTGGCAGCAGAGACAAGCTTCACAACATCACCTGATTGCTTCCCGACATCGCCTGGTTCCTTCCTGGTTCCATCCTGGTCACTGGCTAGTGACCCAGACTCTGTCCCCTCTGCTTTTAGGTACTCTTCATCCTCGATCCGCCCTTGGATCCAACCAGACACTTCTCTCCTGGTCGCCTGCAGCCTCTTTCTCCAAGGCTCCGTATGAAACAGTGACGAAACCCGACACACTTTGACACCTATGCACCCGCTTCCTGTGGGTGAAGTAACGCGAGTACTTCGGTGCTCCTGCAAAGGGTAACAATCCTAGTGTCCTAGTTTCAAGTAGATTTCTCCTACTCCAGTCGGAAGTGACCTAAAAGAACTAGTTTCCAATTCTTTCGTTCCCATTCTAACTCTATGGTAACCCGCGTGTGAGTTCAGACACTGCACACGCTCTCCTTGGGCCACCTGCTTCCTAACCCTTGGTAGTACAGCATAGTCCCAGCGATTCCCTAGGCCCTAGGCCTATCCTTTGTTTGTGACGTGGTTCTTATACCACTATTTCAGAATATGGTTTGAAGTGCCCCTAGGGCATTACTGTATATTGTGCAACTTATGATATGTTATATTGAGTATCTTGTTATGTGTTTGTGCCTCTGACCTCATAAAGAGTTCAGAGGATTAATTTAGTAATAAATACATATCTGTTATATATATAACCTGTGTGGTGTCCTTTCACTTGGTATTAAAGGGATTGCATATGGTAAAACAGCTGGCTTCACATGCCCTCTTGAGTTTAGCCTAAGACTGCTTTGTCCATGCTACCACTAGGATAGCTGGTCTATAAGGTTGACTTTACAACCATCACCATAAGGGTTGTTTGGACTGGTGCAAGGTGCTCACTAGAATAATGAACATCATATACCAGGCCAACGTATCTCATCGTTGGGCAGTGGTTGGGATTTGAGCTTGCTGTTGTTTTACCAATTGTAATCTTTGAGATATAATTTGAAAGATCACATTAGGTACCATAGGTACATATAACAAGACTTAGAATACATAAGTTCTACTGAACTTAGTTGTTGTAGACCAAAGGGCCTAGCACACCCTGACTACAACTCCTAGAGAGGTTAAGTAGGAAACACATAGTGTAGGTAGGTGCACACACCCCACCTCGCTAGAAAATGTCAACCACAGGTGAACCTAGTGTATCTCTACCTTTGGGAGAGGTCCCTATCAGGGTGCCTTCCAAATTTGACATACTCAGCTTCAGAGCACTGAGACACTTGAGTACCACCAGGAAGCTGAAACAGGGTTCTAACCCTACCCTTCAGCAACTGATAGACCTCCTAGAGGAGTCTGAGGTTCTTAAGGCCTCTAACCCAGGTCCTTCAGGTAATGCAGAAGGCATACCCACCACCGAAGATGACCCCCCTGGCCCTGAAGAGGAAGAGGAGGAGGAGGAAGAAGAAGTTTCCGAGGAAGAGGTAGACAGCCAGGTATCAGTCAGAAGACTTAGCCAGGCTAACCTAAGCTTACATGGGAATGAAGAAGGTCTAGCCCTTCCCAGACCCAACAGTAGACTTAATCAGGGGCATAGGAGGAAGAGATCCCATTCAGGGGAATCTCTCCACTCCAATGCCTCAAGGGGTTCTCGCAGGGGAATGGATCCTGTGTTGGATTTGTCACTCAAAGGCAAGCTTGAAGACTTCCAGGTAAAATAACACGTCGCAGAAAAAGTTGTCTTAGAGGCGGCAATTTTTGAATCTTCACTGAATAATTACATTAGTACTTCTAGTAATTTTAAATGAAGAATCTAAAACCATGGTACTATTTTTAAAAAGTTGTAGTAAACAGTACCTTTGTAATTATGAAAGAATATCTTCATTGATGACCCTGTAGTCTGAGAGGCACTGATGACCTGGCCTCAAGGCCTGCTGGCTGTGATGCAATTTATATGGTGGCCACCATTTCATGGGTGCCAGAAAAGTATGGATGGAATACCGTCTGCCAGAGGACGCACACGGTTCCAAGAACACAATCCACTGCTCACTGGATGTTTCGGTGTGTTTTGCCATCCACTTGACCATCATTAGAGAATTCATGGTGCCCGCAGACACCATCAGCAACATCCCCCCATTACAAGACCCCTGCATTAATCTCTGCAAATTCTTTTGGAACAAGATCACATCCATATACGACAACGTCAACCCTCCACCTGACCCCATCAACCTCGCAGCCAGTCATCCAATCTCTGCCAAAGAATGGACCTTGGCTATGTTGAACGGCATCACGACAAACGAGACTGCCGCAAACATGAAGGCCATCCACTCCGGTGCCCCATTAGATCCACCCCCGCCACAGTTTCAAAAAAGGCCTGATCACGATCAGTGAATTTCTCACTCCCATCCTGAATGATTCCATCAATGCAGCCCTCTTCCCAGGAGCCTTGAAAGAGGCAGCCGTTACAGTCCTGCTGAATAAACCCTCCGTGGACATCACAGAATGCTACAACTACTGACAGATCTCCCTCCTACTATACACAGCCAAAGCCCTACAGTACACCATCAACAGGCGTCTGACCAACTACCTCATCAACAACCAGCTCCTCAAAGCCACCAAGTCCAGATTCAGGCCCAACCACAGCATGGAAACTGCACTCATGGCACCCACGTATGTTATACACATGATCATAGACATGATCATAGACAGAGCAGAGAGTGGGACCTTAATCCTATTGGACCTCTCGGCGGCGTTTCACATGGTATCACACCTCATCCTCATCGGGCACCTTAACGAGATTGGGATTCAAGGGCCTGCCTTTTGATTGATCTGCTTCTTCCTAACAAAAAGAACTCAGACAGTCAACCTGACATCACAGTCCTTAGAAACCGGAAATCTCATCTGCGGAGCACCAAAGGTTCATCTCTCAGTCGGATTTTCCTAAAAATGGACATAACCCCACTGGCCAACGTCATCCATACCTTCTTTATCTCCATCCTCTTCTACACCGAAGACATGTAACTAATACTGCCCTCTCTGAATAAAACCCACAACACAAGGAACATGTTTACTGCCTGCATGACATGGATGAAATCCAACTGTCTCAAACTCAACACTGACGAGACAGATGTGTTGATCTTTGGAAACAACACCTGGGACTCCACCTGATGGCTATCCACCCTAATATCTACTCCAACTCACAGGTTTGCACACCAGTAACCTAGGGATCATTAATAAGAAAAGCCTGGACATGTCCGCCCAGGCCAACGTCGTCACTGCTTTCACACACTGAAAATGCTGAAGAAAATCTTCAAATGACTCCCAAGCAACACCAGAAGCCTGTCATCCATGCACTTATCACCAGTAGTCTGGACAACGGTAACTCTCTCTATGCAGAAATCATCAAACAGCTCACCAGACGGCTGCAAACCACCCAGAACGCAGCTGCCAGACTCATACTCAACCTCTCACTCAGAACACAAATCACACCACACCTGAGGGAGCTCCACAGGATCCAGATACATAAGAACCCACAGTTCAAACTACTCACCCACACATTCACGGCACTACACAAAAAAGGCCCTGCTTACATTAGCAACCGCAACCACTTCTGTCAACATCCTAGGCCCCCTGCTCTGCCGGACTCATACTCGGACATACACAGAATCAGATCCGGAGGCCACGCCTATTCATACATCACTCCTAAAGCATGGAGCGACCTCCCTCAGATTCTCCTCCTCGCTTCTTGGGTTAAGCAACAAGCTGAAGACCAGCTCTTCGAATGACTCCGCCCTCGAGGCTAGACTGCCACACCTGCACAGCTCCAGGACACCCTCCCGGGTGATAGTGTGCTCTACAAATAAACTAACACAACACAGCATCATCTATAGCCTAACTTCTTTCCCCCGTTGTGGTAAAAATCAGTGCCAGGTGCACAGATTAAGTCTGCCGTGAAGTAAAAAGTAGTGCAGTGTAGAGGTTTCCTCTCCTGCTAGCACTGCATACAGCCAGAGTACAGCACAGTGCAATGGCCACAGACTCCCTCATTTATTTAAAACCACTCAGAGTGCCAGTAATAAGTGGTACAGAGTGTGAAAGTTTACACAAAAAGTAAATGCTCTTTGCAGTGTGAGCAAACATCAGCGCCGAGCGCACAGATTTCTTAATCTCTAAACACCCTCTTACTGTGAGGGATAATCAGTGCACCGTACAGGTCTGTAAATACCCCTTACAGGGGTGTGTAAATATTTTAAAAATCTGCTTGTTTTAAGGGCAGATTGATACAGGAAGCAGCTTGCCCTTTAAAGAAATCCACTCGTCCAACCTACTACCTAAACATTAGCTGGACCATAAGAAACATTTATAGCTCTTTTTTAATAGTAAATACATGTCTAGAGTTGGGACAGCTTGAGGGGGTCTTGGGTGCAAAACTGGTGGAGTACTTTTTGATTTAATTGTTATTACTATTGGTACTTGTGATGCAAAGATAACAGATCTGTGCATTCTGAGCATTAACTCACTTGTACAGGACAACGGTTGGAACCTGGGACGCCTTAGTGGTTAGAGGCGGCAGACCCGAGAGCAGAGGACGGCCCGGGACCAGGGTTGGATTCCCGGCGCGGCAGGGTCGCGGACCAGGGTCAGCGGACTCGATAATTCTCTTGCCTCGGTGCCCACTCTGATCAGCGATCACACTCGGCAACTCTGGGCACTAGCTTGCCTCATCTTCACTAACGGCCCCACCAGACCGCTGGGGATGCCTGGTCTCACCCTGGAGATACCCATTAAGGGACCATCTCTCAGGGAAGCCAGGAAGGGTTTCGCAGCGGTCGAAGCGCCTTGGGACCCTCCGGGTAAGTAGTGGGCTATATAAATGCCTATACATTTACATTTACATACATTTACATTTACACTAGAGTTGAAATTTGTACCCCGCAGGAAAATACATGGATCCTTCCGGTTGGTGCATTTACACTGTTTGATGACTGGAGTTAAATCCCAGATTCATAGCACTAAACTTGGTTCAAGTATTGGTCCCACTCAACAGCAAATGACACCTATAACTCTTGAAGAATCACATTCACAAGACACTTAAATCTCATTTTTAGCTCACAACAAACAATTCAACTTTTTACAACTTATAAATAATATCAATTCCATTTCCTTTTCTGCTCTTGTTTTTGAACTCTGGTTCACCCCCTTCAGACCTATTTCTTTCATATTTTGTATGATATCTATTACTTACTTTACCCTTTGTGCTGTTCTCGCTCTTCTCTTGCCTCGTCTTGCTTTTTCTGCTCACTCATCTTGTTCTCCCTTTCCTGGTGAAGTGCCAAGCAGAGCAGAATGACTTCAAGAGTCTCTTGGACCCTTCACATAGGCTCCTGTTTCATAGTAAAGCCCTCATTAGCGCATGACGGGAGAGTGCCGCAACCCTTTGTAGCATTGCTATACAAGTACCGCTGGGCACTTGGGGGAACTCATGTCAGGTTAGACTGAAGTCTCACTCAAATCTGTCTAATTCTTCAAACTATGAGGAAGAACTCGAACTTCACATGTGACGTTGCTCAGACGTCTGCTGTGTGCCGAGTAGTAACGGCACAGCGCAGACCTTCTTTTCAGCCAGTGATCCTAAAGTTCTCTGTACTGAGAAGAGGAGAGGACAGGAAGAGTGACTGACAGCCCCTCCATCTGCCAAGACAAACACCCTGCAGAGAGACACACTGCAGACACGCCTCATACTGACACACACACAGCCTACAAAGATAACCCTACCCCGTGCACATGCACACACATCCAACCTACACACACACACACCCTCTTACAGACATATATTAAAAACACAGACATATACCTTCCACTGCATGACAGGCTCCTGCATGGCACACCCAAGGTTTGTGCACACACACACACACACACACACACATACACACAATCCCTGCAGCAGGCACACAACCTCTGTTGCGGATAATGCCATAAGACAACCTATGGCACAGGAAACTATTGCAATGACTGAAGCTTCTGCCTAGTGTGAGAGATGGAATTAGGACAAAGGGAGAAAAGGGGTGCGAGAGAGCACGGGGAGCCTTGACGTCAACTGCCTGGGGGACATGCTTTGAAAATAGGGGCAGGATGACTGAGACAACAAATGAACAGCGAGAGCAGAGCACAGGGTGTGTACAGATTCCTCACAGTGCAATAAGATCCAGAGCAGCGTGCACAGATACCTCACAGTGCAGTGCAGTAAACGGCAGAGCAGTGGCACAGACGTCTCGCAGTATAGTCAGATGCAGTGGAATGCAGATTTATCAAAGTGCAGTAAGGTGAAGTGAAGTGTACACAGAGACTTCAAAGTGCAGTAAGGTGAAGTGAAGTGTACACAGAGACTTCAGAGTGCAGTAAGGTGAAGTGAAGTGTACACAGAGACTTCAAAGTGCAGTAAGGTGAAGTGAAGTGTACACAGAGACTTCAGAGTGCAGTAAGGTGAAGTCAAGTGTACACAGAGACTTCAGAGTGCAGTAAGGTGAAGTGAAGTATACACAGAGACTTCAGAGTGCAGTAAGGGGAAGTGAAGTGTACACAGAGACTTCAGAGTGCAGTAATGTGAAGTGAAGTATACACAGAGACTTCAGAGTGCAGTAAGGTGAAGTGAAGTGTACACAGAGACTTCAGAGTGCAGTAAGGTGAAGTGAAGTGTACACAGAGACTTCAGAGTGCAGTAAGGTGAAGTCAAGTGTACACAGAGACTTCAGAGTGCAGAAAGGTGAAGTGAAGTGTACACAGAGACTTCAGAGTGCAGTAAGGTGAAGTGAAGTGTACACAGAGACTTCAGAGTGCAGTAAGGTGAAGTGAAGTGTGCACAGAGACTTCAGAGTGCAGTAAGGTGAAGTGAAGTGTACACAGAGACTTCAGAGTGCAGTAAGGTGAAGTGAAGTGTACACAGAGACTTCAGAGTGCAGTAAGGTGAAGTGAAGTGTGCACAGAGACTTCAGAGTGCAGTAAGGTGAAGTGAAGTGTACACAGAGACTTCAGAGTGCAGTAAGGTGAAGTGAAGTGTGCACAGAGACTTCAGAGTGCAGTAAGGTGAAGTGAAGTGTACACAGAGACTTCAGAGTGCAGTAAGGTGAAGTCAAGTGTACACAGAGACTTCAGAGTGCAGTAAGGTGAAGTGAAGTGTACACAGAGACTTCAGAGTGCAGTAAGGTGAAGTGAAGTGTACACAGAGACTTCAGAGTGCAGTAAGGTGAAGTGAAGTGTACACAGAGACTTCAGAGTACAGTAAGGTGAAGTGAAGTGTACACAGAGACTTCAGAGTGCAGTAAGGTGAAGTGAAGTGTACACAGAGACTTCAGAGTGCAGTAAGGTGAAGTGAAGAGTACACAGAGACTTCAGAGTGCAGTAAGGTGAAGTGAAGTGTACACAGAGACTTCAGAGTGCAGTAAGGTGAAGTGAAGTGTACACAGAGACTTCAGAGTGCAGTAAGGTGAAGTCAAGTGTACACAGAGACTTCAGAGTGCAGTAAGGTGAAGTCAAGTGTACACAGATTCATAGGTGCAGTAAGATGCTGTGCTGGGTGCACTGATTCCTTATATTGCAGTAAGGTGCAGTGTGCACACACCTCTCATAGTGCAGTAAGATACAGTGCACCAGTGCACGGATCCCATCTCTAACACAAATGAGGCCCACAAACACCGCCAGGGCGGAAGGAAAGCCCCCAGGGCCCCCAGATAGAAGAGCCCAGCTCAGCTCCAGGGGCACCGGATAGAAGAGCCCAGCTCAGCCCGAGGGCCCCGGATAGAAGAGCCCAGCTCAGCCCCAGGGGCCCACAGATAGAAGAGCCCAGTTCAAGCCCCAGGGGCCCCCGGATAGAAGAGCGCAGCTCAGTCCCAGGCCCCCCCTGGATAGAAGAGCCCAGCTGAGCCCCAGGAGCCCCCGGATAGAAGAGCCCAGCTCAGCCCCAGAGGCCCCCGGATAGAAGAGCCCAGCTCAGCCCGAGGGCCCCGGATAGAAGAGCCCTGCTCAGCCCTAGGGGCCCCCGATAGAAGAGCCCAGCTCATCCCCAGGGGTCCCAGATAGAAGAGCCCAGCTGAGCCCCAGGAGCCCCCGGATAGAAGAGCCCAGCTCAGCCCCAGAGGCCCCCGGATAGAAGAGCCCTGCTCAGCCCTAGGGGCCCCCGATAGAAGAGCCCAGCTCATCCCCAGGGGTCCCGGATAGAAGAGCCCAGCTGAGCCCCAGGAGCCCCCGGATAGAAGAGCCCAGCTCAGCCCCAGAGGCCCCCGGATAGAAGAGCCCAGATCAGCCCAGAGGCCCCACGGATAGAAGAGCCCAGCTCAGCCCCAGGGGCCCCTGGATAGAAGAGCCCAGCTCAACCCCAGGGCCCCAGATAGAAGGGCCCAGCTGAGCCCCATAGGCCCCCGGATAGAAGAGCCGAGCTCAGCCCCAGGGGTCCCCGGATAGAAGAGCCCAGCTCAGCCCCAGGGGCCCCCGGATAGAAGAGCCCAGCTCAGCCCCAGGGGTCCCGGATAGAAGAGCCCAGCTCAGCCCCAGGAGCCCCCGGAAAGAAGAGCCCAGCTCAGCCCCAGGGCCCCCGGATAGAAGAGCCCAGCTCAGCCTCAGGGGCCCCCGGATAGAAGAGCCCAGCTCAGCCCCAGGGGTCCCGGATAGAAGAGCCCAGCTCAGCCCAGCTCCTGCAGAGATTCCCTCCAGGATTATTCAGTCTATTTCTACAAACACAGCAGAAGGTGCTGACAATCTCCTACCTGAGCAGAGACCTGTGCAGACGTGTCCAGGCTCTCTCCTCTCCCTGGGGCTGGGAGGGGAGGGGGCAGATCTGGGGGGTGGTGAGGGGGAACAGGTGCAGATTTGGGGTCTGAGGGGGGCAGATCTGGGGTCTGAGGGGGTCTGTAGATGAAGGTAACTGCCCACCAGACAGGGCTCCTTCCTCCTCTGCAGCAGGCTGGACACACCAGGAGAGGCCGGAAGTGATGTCAGCACCGCTGCTGGTGCTGTCTCTGCCGCAGCTGACCCGAAAGAGGAAACCCTTCTCCGTTTCATCCAATGTGCAGCTCAGTGGGTTTCATCAGCAGGAGAGGAGCGCCCTCTGGTTGCCGCTGATGGAACCGCCGCCTCCAGGAGTTAATACATTTCACACAAACAAGCACTTATACCTGTAAAGACCTGGGATTTCAGATGTCACAGACAGTTCAAGAACAGGGCCTCACACATGGCTGCTGCTGTGTAAAAGTATTTATAGCTTCTCTTCAGATGAGCATCTTCCAAACACTGGCGTAAAGGACTGAAGAGTATTTACAGAAAGGTGACAACTGGAAGTGACAGTCTGTATTTCAATGAATATATCTGAATTTCAATGGATATATCTGTAATTAAATGAATATATGAGTATTTCGGTCAGTTTTGCAATTAAACTGGGCAGCTTATTTATTTATTGAAATAATTTATTTGCAGATTTTTCAAATCCACAGCGTGGTACATAGGAAAGTAAACAGAGGAAAATACCATGGAGTTTTAAACACCAGATCAGTGACAATGCGGCCTAGGCCATGAGTCAAAGCGACAATTAAAGGAACAGCTTATTTCTAATTTTCCTGTGTCTGTGGCATATTGCTGATATTTGATACGGTTTTATGTCCTCGAACAAGACTGGATTGTAAGCCCCAATTAGGTTTCGAGTTTCTGGTTTAAGAGTTCAAGTTCAAGTTCAAGAATTTATATAGCGCACTACTCACCCAGAGGGTCTCAAGGCGCTTGGGGAGGGGGTTCATTATTTATCGAATAGCCAGGTTTTAAGATCTTTTCTGAAGGAGATGTGGTTCTGAGTAAGGCGGAGGTGAGTGGGGAGTGAGTTCCAGGTCTTGGCCGCCAAGTAGGAGAAGGATCTACCTCCCATGGTGGATCTTTGGATACACGGAACTGCGGCGAGGCCTTGATTGGAGGATCTTAGTTGGCGGGTGGGTGTGTAGAAGGATAGTCGAGTGTTGAGGCATTCGGGCCCTAGTTTGTAGAGGGCCTTGTGTGCGTGCGTGAGGAGACGGAATGTTATTCTCTTGTTGACGGGAAGCCAGTGGAGGTCTTTCAGGTGGCCGATAATGTGATCCTGGCGAGGGATGTCCAAAATGAGTCTTGCCGATGTGTTTTGGATGCGTTGGAGTTTTTTCTGTAATGTGGCTGTAATTCCGGCGTAGAGGGTGTTTCCGTAGTCTAGTCGACTCGTAACCAGTGCGTGGGTAACGGTCTTTCTTGTCTCGGTGGGGATCCAATGGAAGATTTTTTTGAGCATACGAAGTACGTTGAAACAGGAGGATGAGACGGCGTTGACTTGTCTGGTCATCGAGAGGGAGGAGTCTAGGATGAAGCCTAGGTTATGTGCGTGGTCTGTGGGTGTGGGTGCTGAGCCCAGATCCGAAGGCCACTATGAGTCGTCCCATCCTAGGATGAGCACTTCCGTTTTGTCTGAGTTAAGTTTAAGGCGGCTGTTTTTCATCCATATGGCTACTTCTTTCATGCCTGCTTGGAGATTGGTTTTGGCAGTGTTGGGGTCTTTAGTGAGGAAGAGGATCAGCTGGGTGTCGTCAGCGTAGGAGATGATGTTAAGGTTGTGTTGACGCGCTATGGAAGCGAGAGGACTCATGTAAACGTTGAAGAGGGTGGGGCTGAGTGATGATCCTTGTGGTACTCCGCAGATGACTTCGGTGGACTCTGATTTGAATGGGGGAAGTTGGACTCTCTGAGTTCTCCCATCAAGGAACGAGATGATCCAGCCCAAGGCTTTTCCTTTTATGCCGATGTTGTTGAGGCGTTGTATGAGGGTGCTGTGACAGACAGTGTCGAAGGCGGCGGAGAGGTCGAGTAGAATGAGGGCTACTGTTTCTCTGTTGTCCAGTAGTGTTCGGATGTCGTCTGTTGCTGCGATGAGGGCGGTTTCGGTGCTGTGTTTGGTTCGAAAGCCGGATTGTGAGGGATCGAGGGAGTTGTTGGATTCGAGGAAGGCGGCGAGTTGGCTATTGACGGCTTTCTCAATGACTTTGGCCGGGAAAGGGAGGAGGGATATGGGGCGGTAGTTTTTAAGTTCAGAGGGGTCTGCTGTGGGTTTCTTCAGGAGGGCGCTGACTTCGGCATGTTTCCAACTTTCCGGGAAGGTAGCAGAATTGAAGGAGCAGTTGATGATATCACGGAGATGTGGTGCGATGATGGAGTCTGCTTGGTTGAAGGAGTGGTGGGGGCATGGGTCGGTTGGCGAGCCAGAGTGGATGGAATTCATTAGGCAGATGGTGTCTTCAGTAGTGATTGGGTTCCAGGCGCTGAGGTTGTTAGAGGGCGGTTTGGGTTCTGAGGGGGGTGGAGAGTGTAGGAGAGTAGGGTCTGCAATCCTATGGTCACCCCCGATTTTTGCTTTTTGCTTCACTAGTTTTTTTTTTTTGAAAATCTGTTTATCAGCATAGTGAATGGAGCAGTTACATACATATTCGGGCATAGCAATAATCAGAATGTCACATTCATATGTCTGCTCTGTGATTACAGGTACTTAGTGTCATTGATTTTTCATTTTCGTGCGGAACCATTGCAACTGAACAATCCCGTAACATACCCACACCCCCCACCCACCCGCAAAGATCCCTCCCGGCACTCTACTAACATGCGTATAAGTGTGATGTTTACATCCTGGTCACTAGTTGTTCCGTATAGTACAGTTTTTTGTCTTTCCCACACACATAGGCAGGCTGGGATAGAATCGTCAACGGTACGGGGTTCTCCGTACCTCCACCCAGTGCACCTAACATCAGGAATGCCCTAAGGGGTTGGGCCCATTCAGCCCGTGTGTATAGAGTTATCCGTATCCCCTCCGTCCTCCTCATCCCCAGCCTCAAAGGTCCCCAGCCTCAAAGGTCCCCAGCACAGTGAACCAATCTAAGGAGATCAGTGTTTTCCTGAGACCTCTGTGTTCCTCTCGCTGCAGCGCCTCGCCCTCTGCCTTGCCCCACCTTTTTACCTCCGCTTTCCATAAATCCGGGTCAGGGGGCCTGGGGGATTTCCACCTCATCGTGATCGCTCGCTTCGCTAGTAATAGGGCCAAGTCCGTGAAACGTGTCGCCACGGTCCTAGTGCGTGTCGGCGGTCCCAACCCTAATAGTGTATGTTCTATGGTGAGCGATTGGGACAGGGTGCCAGCATTCTCAAGCGTGTCAGCGATGGTAGTCCAGTAATGACCCAACTTGGGGCATAGCCATAGCATATGTATTAGTGATGCGTCATCAGCGTCGCACCGGGGGCAGTTGCTACTCGCGTCGGGGAACATCATGTGTAGGCGATGCGGGGTCAGGTAGGCCCTATGAAGTAACATTAGCTGAATAAACTTGTATTTGGGGTTTCTGGCTACCTTCTTGGGAAATTGGAGGATGCGTTCCCATTCTTTGTCTCGCAGCGGCCTACCAATGTCTCCCTCCCATGCTGCCCTGAGTGGTGTTAGCGGGATCGCCCTCTCGGTTTTTATGCTAGCAGTGAGCCATTTGGTTAGGTGGCCGCCCGTGCCCATAAGGTAGTGCATTGTTATCAGGGGGTTTGTAGTTGGCTCCTGTCCTTCAGGCGCCCAGGTGTGCGTTATATAGTGACAAAGGCCTGCGTGTAAAAGGAATGAGCCTCCAGAAACGCTATGCACAGCCTTGAAATCTGTAAAGGACAGTAGGTGCCCCTCCGCGAACAGGTCTCCCACATACGTCACACCTGCGTCCTGCCACGGCGTTAGCCTGTTTGTCGTGAGCGTGCCCAAGCCCAGCGGGATGCCCAGAAGCGGGATCGTGGGAGCGTACAATGTCGTGGGGGAAGTGTATTTCACTGCCTTCCGCCAGAATGTCACTGTAGGAGAGTAGGGTCTGCAATCCTATGATCACCCAGATTTTTTGCTTTTGTTTCACTGGTTTACGACTTTCTCTGGCTGTGGGCCTGCTAATCAGACCCACAGCCTGGCTGTTCTCTTTCTAAATTACGATATGTACCCTAGGTGCATTTACCAATTGGTGCTGGGCCACCTTATCAGACCCCGTAACGCAGGGCATAGGTGTACCCAGGGCCGCCAGGGGCTGAAGCATGTATTATGCCACCCCTGGCTGGCCTCCTAAATTTGACACAACCGGCTGCACGACAGCTGGGGCGAAGACGTGTAACCACCCTTCGCTTTAGGTATAGTAGCTCTATATCTAACCATACAATGGACACCCGAGTTCCTATCAGTCACTCCTATGGCAGGCCTTAACGATCCTGAAGGCAGAGTGCGTGGGCTCGTGTGAGCTAGGTTCAGGCCCGAGCCGAGCCCGGTTGCAGCTTGCGGAATCAAGACCCAATAGCTGTTCCATGATAACGCGTACCATATCGGTAACTCCGGTGTCGCGTTATCAAGGCATGTCGAGTAAGGTGTCATACGAATCGGGGTGCTGCCCTCTCACCAATTCTGGCGATGAGGTTAGCATCCCACCCTTCTAAAGGGACACGACATGTACGTAACTGTGAACCCCGGTTAAAGTTAACTGAAGCCTCAGCTCCACAAAATGGATGCTGCCACCACAGACACGAGTCTGACCTCCTGCTGCTGGGAGTCCTTCCAGCGAGGAGCACTTGGACAAAGGGTTTCCTGTCAAGGGCGGTGTTCGCACCGTCCCAGACAGGGTTTGTGTATTCTGGGTAGGTAGGGCTTTGGCGAGAAGGTGACTGCGGAGTGGCACCCCGGTGCTCACTACGCATCTGCCGGTTAGAACCAGTTCCAGGGGCGACAGCCCTGGCCTGGGGAAAGTCCGGCAGGGGAGAGGGGTGTAACTACCCCCCTTCCTGGTCCCACCCTTAGGGCAGGACCTAGTCATGTACCCACCCCTTTCTTTAGAATAAAGACCGGAGCGGGGACCCTTCCAAATTAGATCATCTTTGATTCAAGAACTACTTTCTACGAAAGGACATTCAAGACTCTTCTCAAGATTTCTCCCTTGTGACTAAGGAGTAGTCACCCTGCATCAGCGGGCACCAACTAAGAACTCTGCGGTTTGCTGTAAGTCCTTCCTCAAGGAATCCGACGGCCCAGCTCGACGAGAACCGGCTTCCCTGGCACCTCTGACCTCTACCCACGTCATCAGCTCAGCTGTGATCTGTGGGTGCGACGAGACCTCGAGGGACCGGCCATCATCAGAACCTGCACGCTCTTAAAGCCAGCACGACCATCGAGGTAACTCTCTGGTGAGTGCTCTGGGGTCCGAGAAGCCCCGACCCTGAGCCGCTCCAGCACCGAAGTGCAGTCTCCCAGCATCTCCACGATCTGCGTGGGGCCCTTCTGCTCGCTGCTCAGCACGTTGTCTGGTCACTAGCCGCTGGCTTGTGCCCTTCTGTGACGACATCCGAGAATCATCACTGCTGGTCTGGTTGCTCCAGACTGGCCCTTGCTTCCATCTTTGTGAGAAGCACCCCGGACCCTCCTGGTCCACTCAAGACGCCATCTTAGGCCCACCACGTGGCCCTGAGATCTGCCAAGGCTTGTTGCCCCATCCTGGGCCCAGCGACGCCGACAGCATCATCCTTCGTGGGACAGCTCGCACCTCCGCCGTGGTCGCCGACAACGCCTCCTGGTCCGTGAGACTGCAGAGCCTAGCGTCGCCCACTCACCTGGTCGAGGTGACGGCCAACCGGTGCCTTCCTGGTACCCTCTGACTACTGGATAGTAGTACGAACTTGGTCCCCTCTGCTTTCAGGTTTCATCAATCTCCGATCCAGGCTTGGATCTCTACGAACTATTCAGCACTGGTCGCCGGCCAGCAACTCCTTTTCTTCCGGCTCCTGGCTCGTCAGCGAAGACCCCGACGCCTGTAAGACTTGTGCAGCCGCAGCCCTCGTGGCTAGGTAACTCGGCATTTCGGTGCCTGCATAGCCTCCTTACTCTAGGGTCCTGAGTCCCTCGCTTCCGACTTGCCTTATCGGGTCCGCCCGAGACCTTAATCTTTCCGTGTCCTCGGACACTTGTTTTAATTGTGCACTTGAAGTATTTGCTAAAGAGATTTGGTTTGTGCTTAGTACCCTGTCCTCATAAAGAGTACAGGGCTGTTGTGATTCTTAATAAATATACTGTTTATTTTCATAACACTTGTGTGGTGTCCTTTCACTGGGTGTTCAAGGGGTACATGTGTGGTAAACAGCTGGCTTAACGCGCCCTCTCGAGTCTTTAGCCTTAGACTGCTCGTATCCACGCTACTAGGATAGCTGGTCTATAGGTTGACTTACAACCAAACACCATAAGGGTCGTTGGAACGATACATAGCGGTCGCTAGAATAGCGAACGTTGCATATCGGGCCAACTTCTCACATTGGTGAGCAGCGGTTGGGATTTGAGCTTGCTGTTGTTTTACCACACGTATCCTAAGAATATCTTGTTGAAAGATCACACAAGTACTGTTAGTACATATAACTAAAAGCTTAGAATACTCTGAGTTCTACTGAACCAGCTGTTGTAGCTCCTCAAGGCTTAGCACACCTTGGCTACAACTCTTAGCAAGGGTACAGTAGGCAAACACGTAGTGTAGGTAGGTGCATCACTTACACCACACTAGAAACAGTATGTCGGACAAAGGAGGAAACTCTGGGTCTCCCCTTGTGTCAGTTGACCCTCCACAGGTCATCCCTTCAGGATATACTGTGCTGAGCTTCAAGGAGTTAAGACGACTGTGTCACTCCAGGAAGATTCAGCAGGGGTCTAACCCCACAACGTCCTTTCTGATTGGTCTCTTGGAGACTTATGATGCCAGAAGAGCTGAGAAACTTCGTAGCTCTTCTAATCCAGAAGGAGACATGCCTCCCCTCGAGGGAACCCGAGACGATCCTGACCTCATCCACCTCGCAACCGAGAACGAAGATGTGGAGGAGGATGAGGATGAGGATCTCTCTGGGGATGAGGCAGATAAGGGACAGGTAGAAGTCGTCAGACTAAGCAGGTCCAACTTAAGCAAACATGATAGCGGTACTGGGGGACCCCTGGGGCCACTATCAGGTCAGCTTAACATTGGGAATGGACGAGCCCGATCTCTGTCAAGAGACTCTGGCAGATCCCTTCAAACCAATGGCTCTCACAACTCTTCTCAGAGAGGGATGACGTCCCCTCAGAGGAGAGTGTACGAAGCTAAGGAAAGGGCAGCCAATCTAAGGATTGAAAGGGAAGAACTTGCCCTGGCCAAAGAAAGGCTTGCCTTTGCTAGAGAGCAACAGTTAAGTGGGGCAGTCCCCACTGGTGGCAGCAATGTACCTAGTAATAGGGAAAAGAGTTTCGATACGAAACACCTTGGTAAGATAGTGCCCCCCTTTAAGCAAGGGGACGACATCCACAAATGGATTACTGCTTTGGAGAGGGCATGCACTGTGCAGGGTGTTCCCCAGAGTCAGTGGGCAGCTATCTTGTGGCTCTCCTTTGAAGGAAAAGGAAGAGACAAGCTCCTCACCACAAGGGTGGAGGATGCTAACAATTACCAAATCTTGAAAAATACACTCGTTGAAGGGTTCGGCCTAACCACTGAGCAGTACAGGGTGCTGTTCAGGGATACCCAGAAAACGCAGTCTCAAGATTGGTCTGATTTTGTCGATTGTGCCACTAAGGCTTTTGAGGGCTGGTTGCTGGGCAGTAAGGTTACTGATTATCAAGGATTGTATAATTTGATGATGAGAGAACAAATTTTAAACAATTGTCAGAACCAGTTGTTGCATCAGCATCTTGTCGACTCGGATCTGACCTCTCCCCAAGAATTGGGAAAGAAGGCAGACAGATGGGTTCGTACAAGAGTTAAACAGAACCAGGGCCAGAATCAAGGTGGTCAGAAGAAAGCAGACCAGAAGGGTAAAGATTCTAAAGGGGAACAAAATGACCAGAAGTCTTCGACAGGTCCCCAACAACCCAAAGAGGGTGGGGGTCAGGCTCCCCAAAAGAAGAAAGAAGGCCAATCCAAAAGATGGTGCCAGTACTGTAAAAGTAAATCTCACTGGTTTAGTGAGTGCACCAAGAAAGGAGGAGGGCAGACTCCTGCCACTGCCGCCCCTAAGGCACCTGTGCCCCCTAGTACAGTCAGCAGTGGTAGTGCGCCTCCCAAGGGTTTAGTAGGGTTAACCCTGGGTTCTGAGGGGCGTGACAACGTAGTTGGCACACTCACTCAGGCTGTCCTTGTCAGTACAGGGGACGCGGACGTATCCCCTGACGTAAGCCCCAATACTTTGGGCAAATACCGACAGACGCCTTTCATAACTGGAAAGATGGCTCAGGCCTATAGGGACACTTGTGCCAGTGTCACCATGGTGACACCTAACTTTGTGGACCCTGGACAGATCATGCCAGGTACAGAATTCCTGGTGACCAATGCAAGCAATGTCACTACCAATCACAGTATGGCAATTGTAGCTTTCTCCTGGGGAGGGGTAACTGGCCAAAAGAAGGTTGTAGTTAGTCCAGACCTCCCAGTGGATTGTTTGTTGGGCAATGATTTGGAGTCGTCACAATGGTCAGAAGTGGAGCACCGGACTCACATGGAAATGTTAGGTTTGCCAGCACATGTGTTCGCTGTGACTAGGTCACAGGTCAGGAAATGCCCCACTGAACAGGTGCTGGATCCTGGAACAACGGACCAGACACCTCCCAAGAAAAAGAGCAGTAGGGTTAAGGCTGCGCCTTCCCCCTTGCCCCAGGTCGAGGATCAAGTCTCAGAGGAGGCTGACCTACAGGAATTGAGGGAAACTGAGCCTAGGGAATTCGAACTTGATCAAGTTGAATTCTTGGGTTCAGGGGGACCCTCAAGGGAAGACCTGGGGAAGGACCAGTTAGACTGCCCTTCTCTTGAACCCCTCAGACAGCAGGCTGCTGCTGAGGCTGCTGGGAACGCCACAGGTACCCACAAGGTATACTGGGAAGATAGACTCCTGTACACTGAGTCAAGAGACCCCAAGCCTGGCATGACCAGGAGGCTGGTTGTACCCTTGTCTCAGAGAGGTTTCCTCCTTACCTTGGCCCACGAGATTCCCTTAGCAGGTCACTTAGGCCAGACGAAAACGTGGGACAGGCTTGTCTCACACTTTCACTGGCCTCACATGAACGAAGATACCAAGGAGTTTTGCCGCTCCTGTGTCACTTGCCAAGCCAGTGGTAAGTCAGGTGGCACGACAAAGGCCCCCCTTATACCAATGCCTGTGGTGGGGGTGCCCTTTGAACGGGTGGGGATCGACATCGTCGGTCCCATGGAACCACCTACAGCATCAGGGCACAAGTTTATACTGGTGGTAGTGGATCATGCCACCAGGTATCCTGAAGCTATTCCCCTTAGGACCACTACAGCACCTGTTGTGGCAAGAGCCCTAGTTGGAGTGTTCTCCAGAGTGGGCTTCCCTAAGGAGGTCGTCTCCGACAGAGGTGCAAACTTTATGTCGAGCTACTTAACTGCTATGTGGAAGGAATGTGGTGTTAACTACAAGTTCACTACACCCTATCATCCACAATGCAATGGGCTTGTTGAGAGATTCAACAGGACCCTAAAAGGGATGATTCATGGACTACCGGAAAAGCTTCGGCGTAGATGGGACGTCCTGATCCCCTGCCTCTTGTTCGCCTACAGAGAAGTCCCGCAGAAGGGGGTTGGCTACAGCCCTTTTGAACTTTTGTACGGGCATCCTGTAAGGGGACCCCTGTGTTTGGTGAAGGAAGGATGGGAGAGACCTCTCAAAAAGCCTGCAGCCAACATAGTGGACTATGTGCTTGGCCTCCGCTCGCGGATGGCTGAATACATGGAAAAGGCATCTGAAAACCTTAAGGCCAGCCAAGAACTCCAAAAAGCTTGGCATGACAAAAAAAGGCTGTCTTGACTGTTTACCAGCCCGGACAGAAGGTGTGGGTGTTGGAGCCAGTGGCCCCAGCAGCACTCAAGGACAAATGGTCCGGGCCCTACACCATCCTGGAGAAAAAGGGAGAGGTCACCTACCTGGTCGACCTGGGAACTCCCCGGAGCCCCCACAGGGTGCTTCATGTCAACAGGCTAAAAGCATATGTCGACAGGAAGGACATGAGTTTGCTCATGGCCCTAGATGAGGGACAGGAAGAGGAGAGTGACCCTCTCCCCGACCTGCTCACTCAGAATCCTGACGATGGCTCGGTAGATGGTGTTGTCTTTTGTGGCAGCCTCTCCGAACATCAACAGAGCGACTGTAAACAGGTTCTTCAGTCGTTCAGACATATGTTTTCTCTAACACCCAGTCAGACCGATTGGTGCACCCATGAGGTTGACACTGGTGACAGCTTGCCCGTCAAGAGTAAAATCTACAGGCAGCCTGATCACGTTAGAGACTGCATCAAGAGTGAAGTGCAGAAAATGTTGGAGCTGGGAGTCATTGAACCCTCGGATAGCCCTTGGGCTAGTCCCGTAGTTCTAGTGCCGAAACCTCACACCCAGGGTGGTAAGAGAGAGATGAGGTTTTGCGTAGACTACAGGGGTCTCAATGCAGTCACTAAGACTGACGCCCACCCAATACCAAGGGCAGACGAGCTTATCGATAGATTGGCTTCGGCCAACTACTTAAGTACGTTTGACCTGACAGCTGGGTATTGGCAAATCAGGTTAGCTGAGGAAGCCAAGCCTAAAACCGCATTTTCAACCCCTGGTGGGCATTATCAGTTCGTGGTAATGCCCTTTGGTCTGAAAAATGCACCTGCCACCTTCCAACGGTTGGTGAATAAAGTCCTTACTGGGCTGGATGACTTCTGTGCGGCGTATCTTGACGATATCGCTGTCTTTAGCTCCACCTGGGAGGATCACCTGGTCCACCTGCGGAAGACGTTAGAGGCACTGCAAGCAGCAGGTCTCACTATCAAGGCCACCAAGTGCCAGATAGGGCAGACACAGGTTGTATACCTGGGCCACCTTGTAGGTGGAGGTCAGGTTCAGCCACTGGAGAGCAAGATACAGTCAATCAGGGACTGGGCTCCTCCAACCACCCAGACTCAGGTTCGAGCTTTCTTGGGCCTGACTGGTTACTATAGGAAGTTTGTCAGGAACTATGGTTCCATTGTGACACCATTAAACGAACTGACAAGTAAGAAAATGCCAAAAAAGGTTCAGTGGACAGCGAGCTGTCAAAAAGCATTCGATGACCTAAAGCAGGCCATGTGCACGGCGCCTATCCTCAAGAGTCCGGACTACTCCAAACCATTCATTGTCCAAACAGATGCTTCTGAGTTGGGTGTGGGAGCTGTTCTTTCTCAACTGAATTTTGATGGTCAAGACCAGCCCATTGCTTTTATAAGCAGAAGGCTGACCCCTAGAGAGAAGAATTGGTCAGCTATTGAGGGGGAGGCCTTTGCTGTGGTTTGGGCCCTGAAGAAGCTGAGGCCATACTTGTTTGGCACTCACTTCAAGATTCAGACCGACCATAAGCCCCTCTTGTGGCTAAATCAGATGAAGGGTGAAAACCCCAAACTGCTTAGGTGGTCCATTTCCCTACAGGGGATGGACTTTACAGTGGAACATAGACCTGGTACTGATCATGGCAATGCCGATGGGCTCTCCAGATATTTCCACTTAGAACAAGAAGACTCACCTGGTCAAGGTTAGCTTATTGTTCCGACGTTTGGGGGGGGGTCATGTAGGATTCATCCAGGATGAATTATCTTGCAAGCAGGCGTAACTATCACAGATTGATCAGAAAGGCCAAAAAGCTGTATTTTAACACCAGGATTAAGGAGGCAGAAAATTCCTCGAAGGAACTGTTTTTAATTTATAAATCTCTTTCGCTTGGAAAGCCCGCAGCAGTCCCTGAGGAATTTTGCACGGTGGATAGCTGCAACCGAGTAGCAGAGTTCTTTGCTAATAAAGTGGCCACTATCTACTCGGCCTTTCCTAGTCAAACCATCATTCCCGTTAAGACTGCAGAGGATGATGGGGTAAAGATGGGACGTAAGATGTTCACTGAATTTGTTACACCACCCACTGAAAACCTTATTCAGATCTGTGGTTCGATAAAATCAGGCTCCCCGAAAGATCCTACCACCCCTAGGCGGTTGCTGGGCAGTTTACCCATTTTGGAGCCATATATTCGACATCTTTTGAACACCTCTTTTAGGACTTACTCCGTCCCTGAGGCCTGGAAGCAAGCGGTAGTCCTTCCGCTACAAAAGAAGCCTAATATTAGCTATGATAGGCTGGACAACCTTCGCCCTATTTCTCTTTTGCCATATATGGCAAAGGTTGCCGAGAAAATCGCAAACCTTCAACTAATGCGCTTCGTAGAGGAAGTCTCCTTGCTTCATGACTCACAGTTTGGATTCCGTCCGCGGCATTCGACAGAGTCAGCATTGCTGATGGCAGTTGAATCTTTACGGCAAGGAGTGGATGAGGGCCAGACTATGGCTCTGATCCTCTTGGATCTAAGCGCAGCATTCGACACTGTAGCTCATTCCATCTTGCTACAGTGTCTGAATGATGGAGGAGTATCAGGGGCTGCGCTTGGGTGGATCCAGTCTTTCCTGACAGGCAGATGCTTTCAGGTCCGCCAGGGAGAGTGTTACTCTAGGGAGATTGGGCTGGGACAGGGTGTGCCGCAAGGCTCGTCCCTGAGCCCGACCCTATTCAATCTGTATGTCTCCCCGCTGGCGGCCATAGTGGAAAGCTATGGCCTGCGTCTGGTGTCCTACGCCGACGACACGCAGTTGGTCATCTCCCTTTCGCGCGCGCCCAGTTTGGTGGCGGACAATTTCAGAGCTTGCATGCAAGAACTGGCAGCCTGGATGTCCGCCAACTGCCTGAAACTTAATGGCAGTAAAACCGAGGTGCTCGTGGTGGGGGGATGTCCGTCTGTGTGGACGTCGGCGTGGTGGCCATCCTGCCTCGGAGAGACACCGGTTCCCTGCCAGGAAGCCAGGAATCTTGGGATGTGGCTAGATACCAACCTTGCCTTTGAATCCCAGATTGGTCGTGTGGTGGGGACATGCTTTGGAGTCCTAAGAATCCTGAGAAAGGTCTTGGATTTCCTGCCCACTTCCGCTCGTCGGACGTTGGTGCATGCCTTAGTCACCTCACGCCTAGATTATGGCAATTTGCTGTATCTGGGGGCCACGGGAAAGGCTCTCAATCGCCTACAGGTACTGCAAAATGCTGCCGCTCGCCTCATCTTGAGGCTCCCAAGAAGATCTTCCTCTAGGGCAGCACTTCAGGCTCTGCACTGGCTCCCTGTGAGGAGTAGGGTGGAATTTAAAGCCCTTGCCACGTGTCATCGGATTCTGGGTGGCAAGGCCCCTGCCCCGCTTCAGAGTCTGGTGACCAGGTATGAGCCCACTAGGACTCTGCGCTCCTCCTGTACTGGCCTCCTGAAAATTCCTAGAATTAGGAAAGCGCGTATGGGGGGAAGGTCTTTCAGATTCCTGGCACCGAAGCACTGGAATGACCTTCCGTCTGAGATACGCCTGGAGTCATCAGAATCCGTGTTTAGAAGGAAACTTAAGACCTACCTATTCAGACGGTAGCCGGCTGCGCTTGCTGTTAACTGCTTACTCCACTATTATAGCGCGGGGACACGCCTGCAGGCGTACACCAGGCGCTCTATAAATGCCCCTAATAATAATAATAATAATAGGAGAGTAGGGTCTGCAATCCTATGATCACCCAGATTTTTTGCTTTCGTTTCACTGGTTTACGACTTTCTCTGGCTGTGGGCCTGCTAATCAGACCCACAGCCTGGCTGTTCTCTTTCTAAATTACGATATGTACCCTAGGTGCATTTACCAATTGGTGCTGGGCCACCTTATCAGACCCCGTAACGCAGGGCATAGGTGTACCCAGGGCCGCCAGGGGCTGAAGCATGTATTATGCCACCCCTGGCTGGCCTCCTAAATTTGACACAACCGGCTGCACGACAGCTGGGGCGAAGACGTGTAACCACCCTTCGCTTTAGGTATAGTAGCTCTATATCTAACCATACAATGGACACCCGAGTTCCTATCAGTCACTCCTATGGCAGGCCTTAACGATCCTGAAGGCAGAGTGCGTGGGCTCGTGTGAGCTAGGTTCAGGCCCGAGCCGAGCCCGGTTGCAGCTTGCGGAATCAAGACCCAATAGCTGTTCCATGATAACGCGTACCATATCGGTAACTCCGGTGTCGCGTTATCAAGGCATGTCGAGTAAGGTGTCATACGAATCGGGGTGCTGCCCTCTCACCAATTCTGGCGATGAGGTTAGCATCCCACCCTTCTAGAGGGACACGACATGTACGTAACTGTGAACCCCGGTTAAAGTTAACTGAAGCCTCAGCTCCACAAAATGGATGCTGCCACCACAGACACGAGTCTGACCTCCTGCTGCTGGGAGTCCTTCCAGCGAGGAGCACTTGGACAAAGGGTTTCCTGTCAAGGGCGGTGTTCGCACCGTCCCAGACAGGGTTTGTGTATTCTGGGTAGGTAGGGCTTTGGCGAGAAGGTGACTGCGGAGTGGCACCCCGGTGCTCACTACGCATCTGCCGGTTAGAACCAGTTCCAGGGGCGACAGCCCTGGCCTGGGGAAAGTCCGGCAGGGGAGAGGGGTGTAACTACCCCCCTTCCTGGTCCCACCCTTAGGGCAGGACCTAGTCATGTACCCACCCCTTTCTTTAGAATAAAGACCGGAGCGGGGACCCTTCCAAATTAGATCATCTTTGATTCAAGAACTACTTTCTACGAAAGGACATTCAAGACTCTTCTCAAGATTTCTCCCTTGTGACTAAGGAGTAGTCACCCTGCATCAGCGGGCACCAACTAAGAACTCTGCGGTTTGCTGTAAGTCCTTCCTCAAGGAATCCGACGGCCCAGCTCGACGAGAACCGGCTTCCCTGGCACCTCTGACCTCTACCCACGTCATCAGCTCAGCTGTGATCTGTGGGTGCGACGAGACCTCGAGGGACCGGCCATCATCAGAACCTGCACGCTCTTAAAGCCAGCACGACCATCGAGGTAACTCTCTGGTGAGTGCTCTGGGGTCCGAGAAGCCCCGACCCTGAGCCGCTCCAGCACCGAAGTGCAGTCTCCCAGCATCTCCACGATCTGCGTGGGGCCCTTCTGCTCGCTGCTCAGCACGTTGTCTGGTCACTAGCCGCTGGCTTGTGCCCTTCTGTGACGACATCCGAGAATCATCACTGCTGGTCTGGTTGCTCCAGACTGGCCCTTGCTTCCATCTTTGTGAGAAGCACCCCGGACCCTCCTGGTCCACTCAAGACGCCATCTTAGGCCCACCACGTGGCCCTGAGATCTGCCAAGGCTTGTTGCCCCATCCTGGGCCCAGCGACGCCGACAGCATCATCCTTCGTGGGACAGCTCGCACCTCCGCCGTGGTCGCCGACAACGCCTCCTGGTCCGTGAGACTGCAGAGCCTAGCGTCGCCCACTCACCTGGTCGAGGTGACGGCCAACCGGTGCCTTCCTGGTACCCTCTGACTACTGGATAGTAGTACGAACTTGGTCCCCTCTGCTTTCAGGTTTCATCAATCTCCGATCCAGGCTTGGATCTCTACGAACTATTCAGCACTGGTCGCCGGCCAGCAACTCCTTTTCTTCCGGCTCCTGGCTCGTCAGCGAAGACCCCGACGCCTGTAAGACGTGTGCAGCCGCAGCCCTCGTGGCTAGGTAACTCGGCATTTCGGTGCCTGCATAGCCTCCTTACTCTAGGGTCCTGAGTCCCTCGCTTCCGACTTGCCTTATCGGGTCCGCCCGAGACCTTAATCTTTCCGTGTCCTCGGACACTTGTTTTAATTGTGCACTTGAAGTATTTGCTAAAGAGATTTGGTTTGTGCTTAGTACCCTGTCCTCATAAAGAGTACAGGGCTGTTGTGATTCTTAATAAATATACTGTTTATTTTCATAACACTTGTGTGGTGTCCTTTCACTGGGTGTTCAAGGGGTACATGTGTGGTAAACAGCTGGCTTAACGCGCCCTCTCGAGTCTTTAGCCTTAGACTGCTCGTATCCACGCTACTAGGATAGCTGGTCTATAGGTTGACTTACAACCAAACACCATAAGGGTCGTTGGAACGATACATAGCGGTCGCTAGAATAGCGAACGTTGCATATCGGGCCAACTTCTCACAGTCACCGCAAGCCGGAGGAGCGGTGGGGCATCTCTCGGCATGTTCGAATGGGGTAGGAGCAACCTGTGTACGTCCCCTCTTTCATGTTCCCTCTCTGTTATGTTGATCTCGTGAAGGTTGCGGCTCGCCACCCAGTAGGCTAGCCATTGTAGCTGGCATGCATAGTTGTATGCCCTAAAGTCCGGAAGGCCCATACCACCGGAGCCTGAGGGGAGCTGCAGTTTAGCCAGACCAATACGTCTGCACCCGTGTCCCCATACAAGTTCCGTAAGTAGTGTGTCGAGGTGTTTAAATGTCGCAGCTGGAATCAGGAATGGTAGGTTGGTGAAATGGTAAACAAGGCGAGGGAGCATTACCATTTTAGAAATGGCCACCCTGCCAGCAACAGAGAGGGGCAGCGTCAGCCAGAATTGAATTTCGGACTTCAGTGCTCTCAGGGTCCTTCCAAGGTTGCCGTCAATCATCATGTCAGCTTCCCTGTAGATGTGCATCCCTAGATATCGGAAAGTGGTTCCCGCTATCTGGAATTCATGTGGGGCGAAGGGTAGGGGAGTGGAGGAATCTGTATTCCTGAAGGTGAACCCATAGGACTTGTGTTCGCTTATGGTGAGGCCTGAGATCTCCCTAAAGTCCTCAAATATTTGGGGTATAGGGCCCATGTCGCCCCGCAGGTCCCGAAGGTACAATATGATGTCGTCGGCATAGGCGGACACAATATGCGCCGTCCCATGTCTCCGGATACCATAGCGGGGGGCCATCGCCCTGAGTCTGCAAAGCAGGGGTTCGAGGGCGAGGATAAACAGGAGAGGGGAGAGCGGGCAGCCCTGTCGGGTGCCCCTCGCTATAGCTATAGGTCCCGAAATGTGCCTGGAAGTGCGCACTCTCGCTGTAGGGAGAGTGTACAGAAGCCTGACCCAGGCAACGAATTCGGGCGGTATCCCGAATTTTAAGATTGTGGCAAACATGTAATCCCATCTGAGGGAGTCAAACGCCTGCCTCAAGTCTAGTGATATGCAGACCTCCGGGCCCGCGTCCACCACGCTTCCTAACATCAGTTGGGCCAAGCGTCTGAGATTCATGGCCGTGCTCCGGCCCGGCACAAAACCACATTGGTCAGGATGGATCAACTGAGGTAAATATTGCATAAGTCTCATCGCCAGCACTTTGCTCAAGATCTTCGAATCCGTATTCAGGAGGGACAGGGGTCTGTAGTCGGCCAGTTGCAGCCCGCCCTTACCTGGTTTTAAGAGGGATGTGATCAACTCTTGCATGGATGTTTGTGGTAGGGAGGCCGACCGTAGGGCTTCTAGATAGAGAGCATGTAAACGCGGGGCCAAGAGATCTATAAATGTTGTATAGAATTCGGCTGGGAGGCCATCGGTTCCAGGGACCTTGTTCCTAGGGAGGGCTCGTATCGCCTGTCTAATTTCCGCTAGAGAGATGGTGCGCTGTAGATCTTTGCTTTGCATGTCGGTGAGTCGGGGCAGGGCCAGTTCCTCCATGAAGGTCTCATAAGCGATCTCTGACTGGGGCGGCGGGGGGCTATACAGCGTGGTATAATAGTCCTTGAACGCCGTATTGATCCCTATTTGGGTGGTGGCCGGATTGCCTGCTTGGTCCAATATTTCTAAGATTGGGTGGCAAGGTGGGGAGTCTCGCAGGAGCCGGGCCAGGAGGGTGCCAGCTCGGTCTGCCTGTGTATGCTGTCTATTCGTGTGCTCTCTGTAGTCTAGGAGTCTCAAGTCTTCTAATAGCTCTGCATGCCTGATGTGAGCCTCCTGTAGTGGTGTGAAATGTGCATTGGTGCCCGCTGCCTCACTCTCCAGGGACGCTAGGGAACCCTCCACTTCGCTTAATTGACTGATAACCTCTTTCTTTCTACCCACTCGGGCTGCCATCGCCTCTCCCCTTAGACAGACTTTAAATGCGTCCCATTCGATCTGACGGGTACTGGCTGTGTTCGCATTTGTGGTGAAGTAGGTTTCTATAGTATCGGATAGGGAGGATCGGAAAACTGTGTCTTCAAGTAGGTCGGAGGGTAGTCGCCAAGCCGGGATGGGGGCAGCAGCTTGCCCCATTGCCAAGTGAGCTCGACGGGGTTGTGATCGGATAGGGTTTTCCCCATGTGTTGGGTTTGGACAATTGAGGTCGTCAGGGAGCGGGAGCAGAAGACATGGTCAATTCTGGTATAGAGCTGGTGGGGCGGGGAGAAAAAGGTATATTCCCTCTCCTGTGGGTGCGTGCTGCGCCATGCGTCTGCCAGATCCCAGCCCACAGCCCAGCGTGCTAGAGCGTCCGCCTGTTTCCTGCTCTCCGTGGCCAACAGGGGGGGGTGGGACCTATCTAATGTAAGATCGAGTACAGCATTGAAATCCCCACCAATGACCCACTGGTGGTCAGCCCAATCAGCAAGTATCACGTTTAGAGTTAGCAAAAATTCCGACTGGCCTGTGTTTGGTGAGTACACACAACCTAGTACAATGGCATCCCCATCCAGTAAACCCCGCACAAACACATATGGCCCCTCCTTATCAATCTTTTGTTCTAACGCCTTGAAGGGGACAGAGTTACGAAGCCAGATCGCCGCCCCCCTGGAGAACGCAGAATAGGAGGTAGCAAAGAGCCGTCCTCGCCATTTTTTGCGCATCTTCACGTTTTCAGCATTGTTCAAATGTGTCTCTTGCAGGCAAGCTATCTGTGTCCCTCTACGGTTGAGTTGAGCTAAAATTCTGTGGCGTTTGTGTACTGAGCCCAGTCCCCGTACATTCCAGGTGCACAAATGATAGGCATGTAAGATTCGTCGTGGTACTAGGTGAGAGTGCCTCGTGAACGTCTATCCCCTTAACTAAAAGGTCCCCAGGCCAACGGGCTCGGGAGCCAAACAAGGGTGCCCAACGTGGGCACAAGTCAATGTGTTCCATGTTCAGAACGGGGGGAGCAGGCCTCTGTTGACTGTCACTTGATGGCCCGCTCTGGCATGGTAGCCCTTGACAGGGTGAGCCCTTCTGCAACCCACCAGGTATGAGAGGGGGGGGTCGGTTATACGTTACCACCCGGAGAGGACCAATCGTGTCGCCAATCAAAACTCCTCTGCCATCTGGGCTGTGATCTTTGGGAACAGTTGCAGACTGTCCACTGACCCGGAAACCTCAGTGTGGGTGTCGGTAGTGACGGTGAGTCTGTCCCCGGTTGCTCCCGCGTCGTGAGCGGCCAGCGCTTCCTCTGTTAGTCGCATCCGTGGTGATGGAGACTGATCTGCTGCCCGGTCCCCCGGCGGTTGAGTGTTCATAGGCGCGCTTCGTGGGGATTGATGTTTGGAGGTGGAAGGATTATCTCGTTGACCCTGCGAGGATCTGCGACCCCCACTGTGGTCGTCTGCGAGTGGGTCATGGGAGGCCGGTGGGGTGAGGGCGACTTCCATCCATTCCTCCGCCTCTTCCGGCGAGTCGAAGAAGTGGGATTTGTTGCTGTGTAATATCTTGAGCCTTGCAGGGAATAAAATTGCATATTTCATATCTCTGTCCCTGAGTTTGCGCTTAACCCCCAAGAAAGTGGATCTGGCTCTTTGCACTGTGGGCGTGAAATCGGGGTACACCGATATGTTTTTATCTTCGAAGCGTATAGGTGCCTTCTCCCTTGCCACTCTTAGAACAGTGTCTCGATCTTTGTAGTGGAGTAGGCGCGCAATCAGTGGTCGAGGGGGCGCCCTCGGTTGCGGGGGACGCGATGGCATCCTGTGCGCTCGTTCCACACTGTACAGGGCCGTAAGGTCTTCCTGGCCCACTAGATTCCAGAGCCAGTCCTCCACCAATAGGGTGGGGTCCCTCCCCTCACTTCTCTCCGGAATACCCAGGATGCGGACGTTGTTGCGGCGGGCCCGTCCTTCCGCGTCGTCCACCCTGCCCCATAGCTGTTTAAGCTGTTTCTCCACGGCCTCCAGTTTCGTGGAATGCTCCGTCTGTTGGGGTATGAGGTCACTCAGCGCTATCTTCTGTTCCGAGACCCGCTCCGCCAGCTTGGTATGGTCAGCCCGCAGTAGGGATAGGCCAGTCGCCATGCTGTCTATGCGCGATTCTAATGCCTCGCGTGTGGCGCGTATTTCGTTGAGGATGAGGTCCAACTTGGCGTCTTGGGATCCCTTACCGGTTGGCGGGATGATGTCCGCGTTCGAGGAGGCCAATGGGTCTTCGGAGCCCGTGGACTGCATGTCTGCTGGAGCGCCCGGGTCCTGGTTCCTGCCCCTGTGCCTACCCATTGACCTGGTATGCAGGGCGACGCTGGAGTAGCTGTAGTCACCGACCTCCCCCTTCGTACGTGTCCACTCAAAGGTGCAGGGCTGCGATGTCAGTGTGCCCAGGTTCCGCTGGATGCAGGCTATTGCGGTGTAGTCCTCGGGTTAGCCAGGAATTACGTTGGCCAGCTCGTGCACGGAAGGCATCGACTGGCTGGTCGCGGCGTTGTCCTAGTGCGGAGTGGTGGTCTACTCGTGGTCTTGTGGGTCGTTAGCGACCTGGCCGTGCAAGGTGTAGGGGGGAGTCCATAGGCCTTAGATTACAATGAGGAGGGATCACTCTAACAGCCGGGATCGCGGTAGGCGCCGGGCTCGCAGTGTGGCAGCAAAGCTCCGCAGCGCGCGTCTTCTTCCTCCCGCGTGTGCCTGGTTACCCCAGCTCCAGTATGTGAGGTCGCAGGCCCCACTGCAATATGGGCTACTGTGCACTGACCGTGCGTGTGTGCTGCCTCGGGTGCTCCCGCTGTGTGATGCCCGCCGTCGCTGGAGCCTGGGGTGTGCAGGTTGCCGAGATCAGTATCCCGGGGGCCCGGGCTCGGCTCTGGGGTGCAGACAAAATGGCGCCTGTAGGATCGCCCTGACGCCGGCTGCCCCGCGCCCCTCGGCGCGTTGTATTGGGAGCGGACTTCGGGTCCGAAGCGCTGATGGCGAGTCTCGTATTCCGCTAGACCCGTCCTCCTCACCGGTGGGGTCGAGGGCGCGGGCGCTTCAGCTGGGCTCAGTCCGGTGGCGGCAGGTCCGGAGCCTCGGGCAGCCCAGCGGGGCCCACAGCGGGGGAGATCAGCAGGTGTGCAGCAGCCCGGTGGAAGGGGCTGCGAGGCTGCAGGCGGAGCATGGGGAACCCTCCTGTGTGTCCTGGTAGCGCGGTGAAAAGTCCGCCGCACCTTTGGTCCGGGGGTCCGCCTGGAGCGAGACAGCAACCCGGGGCGGGACAGGCAGGTCACAAATCGAGGCCGAGGCCTCACTCCGTACTTCAGGCCGCAACAGGCTCCACGGTCACAGCGTGTCACCGGCGAGGTCCGGGGGGGAGCAGCACCCCTCCGCTGCACGCCGCTCGCTCTCGGGGCCTCTGTGCACCGTTTGTAGGTGGGTTGTCTGTCAGGATTGCAGGATAATTGGCTAGTATTACGGGCTAAGGACGGAGCTCCGGAGCTACACGTCCACCATGATCGGCTCTTGGCCACGCCCCACTTTTGCTTCACTAGTTTACCACTTTCCCTGGCTGTGGGCCTGCAATCAGACCCACAGCCTAGCTGTTCTCTCTCTAAATTGTCTCACGTGTACCTTAGGTGCATTTACCAATTGGTACTGGGCCACCTTATCAGTCCCTGTACAGCATACCTTATTTATCCTGGGCATAGGTGTACCCAGGGCCTACCAGGGGCTGCAGCATGTATTATGCCACCCCTGGCTGGCCACTCAAATCTGACACAACTGGCTGCACGACAGCTGGGGCAAGGTGGTGTAATCACCCTTTGCTTTAGATATAGTATCCCTATATCTAACCCTATAATGGACACATGTATTCCTATCAGTCACTCCTATGGCAGGCCTTAACAATCCTGAAGGCAGAGTGCTTGGAATTATGTGAGTTGGTGCTCTGGCATGAGCTGAGCCCGTCTGTAGCTTGCGGAACCAAGTCCTAATAGCTGTTCCATGATAACGCGTACCATATACTCTTAAGTGCATTATAATCCTCGCGGTTATTTGCCAACTTTGGTATCGCTTTATCAAAACATGTCGAGTAAGGTGTCATACCAATTGGAATACTAACCCCTCGCCAATTCTGGCGACAGGGTTAGCATTCCACCCTTCTAGAGGGACACGACATGTATGTAGCTGTGAACCCCGGTTAAAGTTAACTCGAGCCTCAGCATCACAAAATGGATGCTGCCACCACAGACACAAGTCTGACCTCCTGCTGCTGGGAGTCCTTCCAGTGAGGAGAGCTTGGACAAAGGGTTTCCTGTCAGGGGCGGTGTTAGCACCATCCCAGACAGGGTTTTGTGTATCCCAGGTAGGCAGGGCTGAGAGGAAGGTGACTGCAAGTGGCACCCCGGTTCTCACTGTGCATATGCCGGCTCAAACCAGTTCCAGGGGCACACCAGCCCCTGAGCTGGGGAAAGTCCGGACAAGGGAGAGGGGTGTAACCACCCCCATCCTGGTCCCACCCATGGGCAGGACCTAGTCGCGTGCCAGCCCCTTTTCTTAGGTTAAAGGTAGGAGCGGGCCCCCTTCCCAAATTAGATAATTCTGAATCTTGAACTACTTTCCACAAAAGGAACTCTTGACTTTTTCTGAAGACTCTCCCTTGTGGCTAAGGAGTAGCCACCCTGCACCCGCAGGCACCATCTAAGCATCGCGGTTTGCTGCCCTCCATCCTCCGGATCAAGACTGACCAGCTCAACAAGACCCGGATTCCCTGGCATCTCTGACCTCTACCTGCATCATCAGCCCAGCTGAGATTCGTGGGTGTGACGAGACCTGAGGGACCGGCCATCTTCTGAAACTGCACGACGCTTAACCAGCACGACCGCCGAGGGATCCTCGAGTGAGTGCTTTGGGGTTTGAGAAGCCCTAACCCTGAGCAGCTCCAGCACCGAAGTCCAGCCCCCCAGCATCCACGAGATCTGCGTGGGGCCCTTCTGCTCTTTGCTGCTCACCGCGTTGTCCGGTCACTTGCCTGTTGGCTAGTGGCCCTCCTGACGACGTACCACGACGATTACACCGCTGGTCTAGTTGCTCCAGACTGGCCCTTGCTCCCTTCCAAAAGAGGAGCACCCCGGACCCTCCTGGTCCACTCCAGACGCCATCTTGACTCCACCGCGTGGGCTTGAATTTGCCAAGGTTTGTTGCCCCAATCCTGGGTCCAGCATCGCTGACAGCAGACACCTTCGTGGGACAGCTCGCACCTCCAGCCTGGTCACCGACAATGCCTCCTAGCCCGTGTGACTGCAGAGTCCAGCGTCGCCCATTCACCTGGTCGAGGTGACTTCATCCGGTGCTATCCTGGTGCCCACACAATCACTGGCTAGTGATTAAGAACTGAGTCCCCTCTGCTTTCAGGTCATCTCCATCACCGATCCAGGCTTGGATCACATCGAACATCTTCACTGGTCGCCTGCCAGCAACTTCTTCTTTCAGGCTCCATAGACTACAACGAGGATTCCCGACGTCTTTTGAACCCTATGCAGCTGCAGGCCCTGGGCTAGGTAACCCGAGCATTTCGGTGCTCCAACGCAGGTTCACTATCCAAGTATCCAGATCCTTTTTCGTTTTAAGTCTATCTAGTCGGATTCGTCCGATAACAGTAACTTTAGAAATACTAGCCTCCATAGACTTTGTCCCGCATCCCGCGTGAGAGTGCACACTCTGCACCCGATCTCCCTAGGCCTCCTGCTCCTAACCTTAGGGTTCTGTAGTGTAGTCCTAGCGATCCTGAAGCCTCTGGATCTTGTTACTTACCTGCTAGTATTTCGCATTCCACTTTTAGTGTATATGGTTTTTCGTGCCCCTCAGGCATTTGTGTAAATTGTGCAACCTGAAGTATTTTCTTAAGAGTTTTGTATTGTGCTTAGCTCCCTGACTCAAAGAGTTCAGGGTAGACTTGTTATAAATAAATATCCTTTATTTTCATAACAACTTGTGTGGTGTCCTTTCACTTGGTGTTCAAGGGGTATATGTGATGGTAAAACAGCTGGCTTAACACGCCCTCTAGAGTTTAGCCTAAAGACTGCTTTTGTCCACGCTACTAGGATAGCTGGTCTATAAGGTTGACTTACAACCAATCATCAATAAGGGTCGTTTGGTATGATACACAGTTATCACTAGAATAGTGAGCACTATATATCAGGCCAACTTCTCACAGAGAGGATTGTTCGTTGGAGCTGATTTCGAAGCTGTTATGTATGTCGGCAATTTTGTTGTAGAAGAAGGAGGATAATGAGTCGCAGAGGTCTTGGGAGGGAGTGATGTCGTTTGAGGCTGCGGTGGGGTTGGTGAATTCTTTAACGATGTTGAATAGTTCCTTGCTGTTATGGGCGTTGTTGTCGAGTCGATTCTTAAATGCTGATTTCTTAGTAGCTCGAATCAGCTGGTGGTGTTTGCGGGTGGCTGCCTTAAAGGTGGTCATGTTGTCGGTGGTTGGGTTTTTTCTCCATGTTTTCTCGAGAGTACGGCATAGCTTCTTTGATTTCTTGAGGTCATCGTTGAACCAGGGGGCCTTTTTGCTGTTTTGTTTGGTGTGATGGTTTTTCAAGGGTGCTAATTCGTCAGCGCTGTGAGTGATCCATTGTTTGAATTTGATGGCAGCTTGGTTTGGGTCCGAAGAGAGGGCGGGTGGGTTTTGGTTGAGCGATGTGAGGAGTTGGCCGGTGGTGATTTTGTTCCATTTTCTTCGAGGGATAGGTTGTGGGGGATTGTGGGTTGAGGTGGTTTTGTAGCTGAAGTGAACACAACAGTGGTCCGTCCAATGGAGAGCTGTGGTGCGATCGAAGGAGATGTGTTTGCTGGAGGTGAAGATTGGGTCGAGCATATGTCCGGCTACATGGGTGGGGGTGTCAACAAGTTGTTTGAGGCCGAGATTGGCCAGGTTGTCAAGAAGGGTGGTGGTGTTGCTGTTGTTTTTCTTTTCCAGGAGGAAGTTGAGGTCTCCTAGGAGAATGTAGTTCTCGGAGGCGACGGCATGTGGACTGATGAAGTCAGGCCAACTGTCTCCTAAAATATTAAGATAGCGGTCTCTTCCAGGCGTTGTTGTTTTTACAGTAACCACCTCCATCTTTCAACAGAGATTCAATCACAAAAAAAAGAAAGCAATATGTCTTTGAAACAATTAACTCCTAAGATCATAGAGCAATCAATAATGATCCAAAGATTTCTCACAGCGTGCGTTGAATCATAAAAATGTGTGGGTGTTTCTCGTCTGAAGAACCGGGGAGGGGCATTTCACTAATCGAAAATATTGTTCTCCTTCACATAGGCCCCTATATCATAGTACACTCATCATCAATACACCGTTTATTAGTGAGTGCAACAACTCTTTGCAGCATTGTCATGCAAGCTACCTTGGGCGACACAACAGCAACATTAGTTCGAACGTGTATAAATCAGAGCCCTCAAGCCTCACTCATCACGAGTGACACTCACACATTTAGAGGTTGTGCTGAAGACTGACTCAAACCTGGCCCATTCTTCAAAACTATGGAGATGAACTAGAACTTCACACATGACATCTGCTGTGTGCTGAGTAGCATCGCCCTAACTTTCTGCACAGAGCAGACTCCCCGTCCACATTTTGGTGGCAAAACCTTTCTCATATTTCACCTTGAGCACTGCACATGTTACAGTTCAATAGAATGCTGATGTGAATGCCTATTTTAGTGAGACTTGGTTGTTACTTGTATCACTTTACACGTGTTCTCATCATATCTATAAATTCAGTAATGTCTCTTCCTTTTACATTGTCACAGTCAAATGTTAAGTGACATCACTCCCTGTAGGTCATCTATATGCCAATTCGTTTTCAAAAACTTGAGAGGCCTTTTTTAAATATCTCAATTCTTAATTGATTTTCCCTATACAATCAAGAGGTATGAAAGATCATCTATGAAGCAGAGTCCAAGATACTGTGTAAATTGGAACTTGTGAGAATGCATGGAGAACAGGAGAAACAAATAGCATAACCCTTCGAGATAGAGGTGATACGGCCCAGAAGATCCCGCAGATGATTAGGGAAGGAGGACGAGGGGGAACATGAGGGGAAGGGACATGGGAACAGGAGTGAAATGTCAGGGAGCCAGGCCACCTGGCAGCCCCTCAAGAAGCCAACTCCCATCCCGAAGTAAATCAAGGGGCAGGTACGGAGGACGGAACCAGGCCGATTGGTGTCAGCGTATACTGCTACCCATGTAGGAATGGACCCCAGACTTCTGCAGTTGGTCTTTCAGCTTACACATAGGTCTTTTGTAAGTGGCCATGGTGTGCATGTCAAAGAGCCATGTACCATGAGACGGTAGCGTGGTGGAAAACCAATGCCATAAAATTTCACCTTTGCCTCTATGAAGGCCGTAGCCAGCCATCTCTTACCATGGTGGGTTAAATCTGGGAATATTGACATTTTGTGAAGCAAGGTCATATGGGTCGTTAATTGTGGTGTCGCCCCTAGGTTGGTCATCAAGGTATCCCAAACTGAGCCCTAGTAGCACAAAAGTACTATACAGTCCCACAGGAAATGCAAAATGTCACAGGCCAGTGAACCACACCTTCAGCACCTCCAGGACTTGGAATCCTCTGCCATATGTGCTTTATAGACCCACTCTGGCTTCCAGTGCCATTGGTGTAGGAACTTGAATTAACTGAATTTCAACCTTTTTGATTCAGTCCTTGGTGCAATTATATCGCACCAATCTGACTCTTACATCTAACAATAAACAACTTCTTGCAGTCCCTAGGATTAAACAGTCACAGACAGGAGGTCGACAGTTCCCCTAAAACGTGGCCAAGTTTTGGAACCAGCTTCCGGACCATATTCGTCTTGAACATAACTATCTTAGGCTCAGGAAGCAGTTGAAGACGTTTCTCTTTCCTTGAGCTGTGGTGAATGATAAGGTGTCACAAGAAGCGCTGGGATGCCCTTGGGTAGCCACGCACTATACAAGTGCGTATTCATTCATTCATTCAACCTGGCCTCTTGGAGGGAAATGACATGGTCTTTCCAAAGTTCATGGGAGTCCTCCTCAGAGAGTGAGAGGTACAGCCTCTGCTCCAACAAACACCATAAATTGTGGATGGTGAAGCTCGAAAAAAGGCTGTCTGCAGCGGTGTAGCAAAGTAGGATCTGCTTCTATGGCTCCCTTCCTTTTTGCCCGGTGTTATACTGTTTCTGACTAGTCTGGCTGGGATCCTGCTAACCAGTACCCTAGCCTCTGTTCTTTCTTCCCTAAATTGGCTATGGCAAGTACATTGGTACATTCATGTTTGGCTACTGGTGCACCCTTGTAAGCCCCTTGTATATGGTACTGAAGTACCTGGGGCATAGGTGCGCCAGGGTTCCTCCCTGGGCTGAAGCATGTATTATGCCACCCATGAGTGTCCCTCTAAATCCTGACTACAGGCCTGCCATTGCAGACTGTGTGAGTTGGTGCTTGCACCTCTCACCGGAGATATAAGCTCCTCATATCTCTCTCCACTGCACTTAGACCCTATAAGTCACCCCTCTGGCAGGCCTTCTCAGCCCCATAGGCAGGGTGCTCGGTTATAAGTGTGAGGGTGCCCCTGCATGAGCGGGACACCCCTACAAACCCTGGAGTCCATTCTCCAGGCTTTGTAAGTGGAACAGCCATCCTGAAATAGAGAGGCCAAGAGTCATCACGCGATGACCATCTCAAAACTGACTGGAACGAACCTGGGCATGTTTGGTATCAAACCTGTTGGAATCATACATGAACACCATATCCGGTGTTGAAGGTATGATTCCAATCACAGGAAAGCTCTTCCGGGGAACCCTCCCTGCTCCGGGACCGACGATACAGAGCCTAACAGCAACCTAGGTCTGCTGCCGATGCCAGACACAATTCTGCCCTCCTGCTGCTGGGCCATGGCCGAGCAGGGGAAGGTAGGACAATAGGTTTCCTGTCACAGGGAGGGCGCTCCCCACACTGCAACAGCACCACCTGTCTGCCCGTGTCTCCCAGCTCGCTGCAGCTGCCTTGGACACGAGTTCGGGCCCTCCTCCACCCGCTGGCTACCACCCGTGCCTCATCCCTGGTGGCCAGTGGTCGGTTGCTTTGTGTAATTGTATTGCTTGTTGTATTGTTTATTTTGTTTGTTTCATTCCCCCGGTTGCCTCTTGCGCTACTTCTGTACCCAGTGCCCTTCTGCCTTCTCGCTGTTCCTCTTGTGGTTTCACCGCCGCTGCGTCCCCTCTGACCCCACCCCTCCACTTGCTACACTTCGCCTTAGTGTATTTTGTTGGATTGTTAGTTGTTTTCCTTTCCATTCCTCCTTTTCCTCTTGTGCCATTTCTGTGCCCTTTTTGCCTTCTGTACCCTCGCCGTTCCCCATTTTCCCGCCGATGCGCCCCCTGCGGCCCCAACCCCCGCTCGCCCATTCATGCGCCCCCACCTCCCAGATGCTCCTCCCTCCCATCTTCCCTTCTTATGGCGGCTGCTGCACGGTGAGGAGAACGACCCTTGACCCTTTCACAGGCAGGTGGCTCCCCACGCCGCAACAGCACCACCTGTCTGCCCGTGTCTCGCAGCTCGCTGCAGCTGCCTTGGACGCGAGTTCGGGCCCTCCTCCACCTGCGGGCTACCATCTGCGCCCCATCCCTGGTGACGAGTGGTAGGTTGCTTTGTGTAATTGTATTGCTTGTTGTATTGTTTATTTTGTTTGTTTCATTCCCCCGGTTGCCTCTTGCGCTACTTCTGTGCCCAGTGCCCTGCTGCCTTCTCGCCGTTCCTCCCATGGTTTCTTCATCGCTGCGTCCCCTCCGGCCCGCCCCCCGCTTGCTACACTTCGCCTTAGTGTATTTTGTATTGCATTTTGTTGGATTGTTAGTTGTTTTCCTTCCCATTCCTCCTTTTCCTCTTGTGCCATTTCTGTGCCCTTTCTGCCTTCTGTACCCTCGCCGTTCCTCCCCAGTTTTCCTGCCGCTGCGCCCCCGCCCTCCCGCTCACCCATTCGTCTGCCCCCACCACCCAGCTGCTCCTCCCTTCTACCTCCCCTTCTTATGGCGTCCGCGCCTGGACCGCGCCCAGAGCCAGAACACCTGGCCCCGCGAACGCCACGACGCCCGTCTCCGCTACTACTTCAGCTCCCTCCACGCACTCAACGCCGGATGATCATTCACCTGCTGTCTGGCTTCCCCGAAACGCACCCAAGGACCCTTCTACTGCCGGAACTGCAGCTTCACCAGCATCCGGCCCTCCAACCCTCCTACCAGGAAAGAACCCAACTACCTTAGATGCATTCATCTCAACAGGGCAGTAGAAAAACGAATTTGCAGGAAGTTGGCACTTCTTTACGATCCCAAAGGGATTCTATAAGGACAGTATCCACTTGTCCTAGCTCAAATTTACATTTTGTTACAATCAGTCAGGGAACTTAGAGTCAAAGAACTTAAAGTATAAGTAAAAGATTCATATATTCATTTGAAATGTAAATGCTCCACATTAGATTTCTGAAGAACGAATAAATCATTGTGGGTTCTCTCCGCGCTTCTGGTTAACGAAACACAGCAGAAAACATAAACGGGATGCAGCTGGCAGCCGCAGCGTGTGCATGCAGTGTTCAAAGGCCTCGTGTAAGATGGCCGATCAGTTGAGTGGCGGTTTAGCTGCCGTTTGCTGAATGGTACAAGTGGGATGAAACGAAGTATGCATCTAAGACTACCCAAGGTTTCAGTCCTGTTTTTCTATCACAAACTTACTTCAAATGTTTTGTTTGATTTAAGTTATTCCTGTAACTGTTCAAAATGAAGGGATTGATCTTGAGAACACAATTTGTCACAAGGGTAGGCTGAGAATTAAGAAAAACAACAAATCTCCTGCTTTTATAGATGCCATCTTGTTTTTTAGTGGATGTCACTGTCTGTGATGGTGAGACCGGGACCGTTCTTATCATGGAAATGCCACTGAGTGCGAGCTGCCCAGACCTTGAACAGAGAGTTCACAACCACAATATTTTGGCAAAGAGGTGAAGCCAGGAATAAATGAGTGAGGTTTGTGGCTGCCCAAATCAGTGAACACCTTGTTGGGGGGGGGGGGCGGGGAGATTCACAAGGATTTTTTGAAAGCACTCGCTACTTTAACAGAGCCAGTTTCCAAGCACTCAAAGTGTTTACCGATAAGAGACTAAGGGCCAGATGTAGGTAGCTAAATACCGGTCGGTAATGACCAGAAATGGGTGAATTTCCCGTTACAGACCGGTATTTAGCCCTTTCCAATGTAGGAGGTTGTAAATAAGGATTTGGTAATTTACCGATTCGTTATTTTAAGGAATCAGTAAAATACCGATTCGTTATTTTAAGGAATCAGTAAAATACTGATTCCTTATTTTAAGGAATCAGTAAATTACCGAATCCTTAAAACCTATGTAGGTAGCACTTAAGTGAGTGCATTTTTGCTTTAAGGATTCTCTATTTACCACCAACTACAAGTTTGCTACCAATAGCAATTATTTGCTTTTTTCAAAGTTCCATGTGGCAGACATACATGCCCTTAGGGCATGCATGTGCGCCACATGGGCACACATGCACGATTCAGGGGTGTAACAGGGTGTCAATGTGACACCCTGCCACCCTTGAATATGCTCCCGCTATTACCGATTCCGTATTTACTGAATCGGTAATAGTAAATGGCTTTCTATTCATTCCAGGGCCATAGGGATAAATGGGAAGGTATTCCTCATTACCAAATCGGTATTACTGATTCGGTAATAAGGAATATTACCAAATCGGTAAATTTTACCTATTTTTTACCTACATCATATTTACCGATTCTTAAATACCGAATCGGTAAAATTCATTATTTAAGAATCAGTTATTTGAGATTACCTACATCGTGCCCTAAAGGTATAATAAGGAGATAGCGATGCCTAAGATTTTATTTCATACCAATCGAGTTACTTCCTGTGTAGACTTGGCTCACCAAATGCAGCAATAGCAGGCAGAAAAGGCTTACTTTAAGGTCCAGTACTGTCTAATCTATGTTTCTTCTAAACACTAGGGGATTCAACAAACTTTATTCGGTTTTATAAATGGAAAAAACCATAAAAGTCATAGATAGGATGCTTTTTTGCAGCATGCGTATGACAATATGAAAGAAGCCTGTGAACAGATACAAACACTATTCCTCTGTAGAAAGTACGCATGTTTACCTGCTAATAAACACAAAGCATCACTTCTGAAATGATGAGACTGTGAAAGAACTATCAGGAGTCTCTTTGAATTGACTTACATAGTGAAGGGTGGTCCTGCTAGATAGAGACCCGTCCCACTTAAAGCCTTGCGTATGACAATATGAAAGAAGCATGTGAACAGATACAAATACAATTCCTCTGTAGAAAGCACGCATGTTTACCTGCTAATAAACACAAAGCATCACTTCTGAAATGATGAGACTGTGAAAGAAGGATAAGGAGTCTCTTTGAATGGACATACATAGTGAAGGGTGGTGCTGCTAGATAGAGACCCGTCCCACTTAAAGCCCTGCCTAGGACAATATGAAAGAAGCATGTGAACAGATACAAATACAATTCCTCTGTAGAAAGCACGCATGTTTACCTGCTAATAAACACAAAGCATCACTTCTGAAATGATGAGACTGTGAAAGAACTATCAGGAGTCTCTTTGAATTGACATACATAGTGAAGGGTGGTCCTGCTAGATAGAGACCCGTCCCACTTAAAGCCCTGCCTAGGACAATATGAAAGAAGCATGTGAACAGATACAAATACTGTTCCTCTGTAGAAAGTGCGCATGTTTACCTGCTAATAAACACAAAGCATCACTTCTGAAATGATGAGACTGTGAAAGAACTATAAGGAGTCTCTTTGAATTGACATAAAGAGTGAAGGGTGGTCCTGCTAGATAGAGACCCGTCCCATTTAAAGCCCTGCGTAGGACAATATGAAAGAAGCCTGTGTACAGATACAAATACTATTCCTCTGTAGAAAGTACGCATGTTTACCTGCTAATAAACACAAACATCACTTCTGAAATTATGAGACTGTGAAAGAACTATCAGGAGTCTCTTTGAATTGACATGAAGAGTGAAGGATGGTCCTGCTAGAGAGAGACCCGTCCCACTTAAAGCCCTGCGTATGACAATATGAAAGAAGCATGTGAACAGATACAAATACAATTCCTCTGTAGAAAGCATGCATGTTTACCTGCTAATAAACACAAACATCACTTCTGAAATGATGAGACTGTGAAAGAACTATCAGGAGTCTCTTTGAATTGACATACATAGTGAAGGGTGGTCCTGCTAAATAGAGACCCGTCCCACTTAAAGCCCTGCCTAGGACAATGTGAAAGAAGCCCGTGAACAGATACAAATACTATTCCTCTGTAGAAAGTGCGCATGTTTACCTGCTAATAAACACAAACATCACTTCTGAAATTATGAGATTGTGAAAGAACTATCAGGAGTCTCTTTGAATTGACATGAAGAGTGAAGGATGGTCCTGCTAGAGAGAGACCCGTCCCACTTAAAGCCCTGCGTATGACAATATGAAAGAAGCCTGTGTACAGATACAAATACAATTCCTCTGTAGAAAGCGTGCATGTTTACCTGCTAATAAACACAAAGCATCACTTCTGAAATTATGAGACTGTGAAAGAACTATCAGGAGTCTCTTTGAATTGACATACATAGTGAAGGGTGGTCCTGCTAGATAGAGACCCGTCCCACTTAAAGCCCTGCGTGTGACAATATGAAAGAAGCCTGTGAACAGATACAAACACTATTCCTCTGTAGAAAGTACGCATGTTTACCTGCTAATAAACACAAAGCATCACTTCTGAAATGATGAGACTGTGAAAGAACTATCAGGAGTCTCTTTGAATTGACATAAAGAGTGAAGGGTGGTCCTGCTAGATAGAGACCCGTCCCACTTAAAGCCTTGCGTATGACAATATGAAAGAAGCCTGTGAACAGATACAAACACTATTCCTCTGTAGAAAGTAAGCATGTTTACCTGCTAATAAACACAAAGCATCACTTCTGAAATGATGAGACTGTGAAAGAACTATAAGGAGTCTCTTTGAATTGACATACATAGTGAAGGGTGGTCCTGCTAGATAGAGACCCGTTCCACTTAAAGCCCTGCCTAGGACAATATGAAAGAAGCATGTGAACAGATACAAATACAATTCCTCTGTAGAAAGTGCGCATGTTTACCTGCTAATGAACACAAAGCATCACTTCTGAAATGTTGAGACTGTGAAAGAACTATAAGGAGTCTCTTTGAATTGACATAAAGAGTGAAGGGTGGTCCTGCTAGATAGAGACCCGTCCCACTTAAAGCCCTGCGTATGACAATATGAAAGAAGCATGTGAACAGATACAAATACTATTCCTCTGTAGAAAGTGCGCATGTTTACCTGCTAATAAACACAAAGCATCATTTCTGAAATGATGAGACTGTGAAAGAACTATCAGGAGTCTCTTTGAATTGACATACATAGTGAAGGGTGGTCCTGCTAGATAGAGACCCGTCCCACTTAAAGCCCTGCCTAGGACAATATGAAAGAAGCCTGTGAACAGATCCAAACACTATTCCTCTGTAGAAAGTAAGCATGTTTACCTGCTAATAAACACAAAGCATCACTTCTGAAATGATGAGACTGTGAAAGAACTATCAGGAGTCTCTTTGAATTGACATACATAGTGAAGGGTGGTCCTGCTAAATAGAGACCCGTCCCACTTAAAGTCCTGCGTATGACAATATGAAAGAAGCCTGTGAACAGATACAAATACTGTTCCTCTGTAGAAAGTGCGCATGTTTACCTGCTAATAAACACAAAGCATCACTTCTGAAATGATGAGACTGTGAAAGAACTATAAGGAGTCTCTTTGAATTGACATACATAGTGAAGGGTGGTCCTGCTAGAGAGAGACCCGTCCCACTTAAAGCCCTGCGTATGACAATATGAAAGAAGCATGTGAACAGATACAAATACTATTCCTCTGTAGAAAGTGCGCATGTTTACCTGCTAATAAACACAAAGCATCATTTCTGAAATGATGAGACTGTGAAAGAATTATAAGGAGTCTCTTTGAATTGACATACATAGTGAAGGGTGGTCCTGCTAGATAGAGACCCGTCCCACTTAAAGCCCTGCCTAGGACAATATGAAAGAAGCATGTGAACAGATACAAATACTGTTCCTCTGTAGAAAGTGTGCATGTTTACCTGCTAATAAACACAAAGCATCACTTCTGAAATGATGAGACTGTGAAAGAACTATAAGGAGTCTCTTTGAATTGACTTACATAGTGAAGGGTGGTCCTGCTAGATAGAGACCCGTCCCACTTAAAGCCCTGCCTAGGACAATATGAAAGAAGCCTGTGAACAGATACAAACACTATTCCTCTGTAGAAAGTAAGCATGTTTACCTGCTAATAAACACAAAGCATCACTTCTGAAATGATGAGACTGTGAAAGAATTATCAGGAGTCTCTTTGAATTTACATACATAGTGAAGGGTGGTCCTGCTAGATAGAGACCCGTCCCACTTAAAGCCCTGCCTAGGACAATATGAAAGAAGCATGTGAACAGATACAAATACTGTTCCTCTGTAGAAAGTGTGCATGTTTACCTGCTAATAAACACAAAGCATCACTTCTGAAATGATGAGACTGTGAAAGAACTATAAGGAGTCTCTTTGAATTGACTTACATAGTGAAGGGTGGTCCTGCTAGAGAGAGACCCGTCCCACTTAAAGCCCTGCGTATGACAATATGAAAGAAGCCTGTGAACAGATACAAACACTATTCCTCTGTAGAAAGTAAGCATGTTTACCTGCTAATAAACACAAAGCATCACTTCTGAAATGATGAGACTGTGAAAGAACTATCAGGAGTCTCTTTGAATTGACATACATAGTGAAGGGTGGTCCTGCTAGATAGAGACCCGTCCCACTTAAAGCCCTGCGTATGACAATATGAAAGAAGCATGTGAACAGATACAAATACTATTCCTCTGTAGAAAGTGCGCATGTTTACCTGCTAATAAACACAAAGCATCATTTCTGAAATGATGAGACTGTGAAAGAACTATCAGGAGTCTCTTTGAATTGACATACATAGTGAAGGGTGGTCCTGCTAGATAGAGACCCGTCCCACTTAAAGCCCTGCCTAGGACAATATGAAAGAAGCCTGTGAACAGATACAAACACTATTCCTCTGTAGAAAGTAAGCATGTTTACCTGCTAATAAACACAAAGCATCACTTCTGAAATGATGAGACTGTGAAAGAACTATCAGGAGTCTCTTTGAATTGACATACATAGTGAAGGGTGGTCCTGCTAGATAGAGACCCGTCCCACTTAAAGTCCTGCGTATGACAATATGAAAGAAGCCTGTGAACAGATACAAATACTGTTCCTCTGTAGAAAGTGCGCATGTTTACCTGCTAATAAACACAAAGCATCACTTCTGAAATGATGAGACTGTGAAAGAACTATAAGGAGTCTCTTTGAATTGACATACATAGTGAAGGGTGGTCCTGCTAGAGAGAGACCCGTCCCACTTAAAGCCCTGCGTATGACAATATGAAAGAAGCATGTGAACAGATACAAATACTATTCCTCTGTAGAAAGTGCGCATGTTTACCTGCTAATAAACACAAAGCATCATTTCTGAAATGATGAGACTGTGAAAGAATTATAAGGAGTCTCTTTGAATTGACATACATAGTGAAGGGTGGTCCTGCTAGATAGAGACCCGTCCCACTTAAAGCCCTGCCTAGGACAATATGAAAGAAGCATGTGAACAGATACAAATACTGTTCCTCTGTAGAAAGTGTGCATGTTTACCTGCTAATAAACACAAAGCATCACTTCTGAAATGATGAGACTGTGAAAGAACTATAAGGAGTCTCTTTGAATTGACTTACATAGTGAAGGGTGGTCCTGCTAGATAGAGACCCGTCCCACTTAAAGCCCTGCCTAGGACAATATGAAAGAAGCCTGTGAACAGATACAAACACTATTCCTCTGTAGAAAGTAAGCATGTTTACCTGCTAATAAACACAAAGCATCACTTCTGAAATGATGAGACTGTGAAAGAATTATCAGGAGTCTCTTTGAATTGACATACATAGTGAAGGGTGGTCCTGCTAGATAGAGACCCGTCCCACTTAAAGCCCTGCCTAGGACAATATGAAAGAAGCATGTGAACAGATACAAATACTGTTCCTCTGTAGAAAGTGTGCATGTTTACCTGCTAATAAACACAAAGCATCACTTCTGAAATGATGAGACTGTGAAAGAACTATAAGGAGTCTCTTTGAATTGACTTACATAGTGAAGGGTGGTCCTGCTAGAGAGAGACCCGTCCCACTTAAAGCCCTGCGTATGACAATATGAAAGAAGCCTGTGAACAGATACAAACACTATTCCTCTGTAGAAAGTAAGCATGTTTACCTGCTAATAAACACAAAGCATCACTTCTGAAATGATGAGACTGTGAAAGAACTATCAGGAGTCTCTTTGAATTGACATACATAGTGAAGGGTGGTCCTGCTAGATAGAGACCCGTCCCACTTAAAGCCCTGCCTAGGACAATATGAAAGAAGCATGTGAACAGATACAAATACTGTTCCTCTGTAGAAAGTGTGCATGTTTACCTGCTAATAAACACAAAGCATCACTTCTGAAATGATGAGACTGTGAAAGAACTATAAGGAGTCTCTTTGAATTGACTTACATAGTGAAGGGTGGTCCTGCTAGATAGAGACCCGTCCCACTTAAAGCCCTGCCTAGGACAATATGAAAGAAGCCTGTGAACAGATACAAATACTATTCCTCTGTAGAAAGTGCGCATGTTTACCTGCTAATAAACACAAAGCATCACTTCTGAAACGATGAGACTGTGAAAGAAGGATAAGGAGTCTCTTTGAATTGACATACATAGTGAAGGGTGGTCCTACTAGATAGAGACCCGTCCCACTTAAAGTCCTGCGTATGACAATATGAAAGAAGCATGTGAACAGATACAAATACTGTTCCTCTGTAGAAAGTGCGCATGTTTACCTGCTAATAAACACAAAGCATCACTTCTGAAATGATGAGACTGTGAAAGAACTATAAGGAGTCTCTTTGAATTGACATACATAGTGAAGGGTGGTCCTGCTAGATAGAGACCCGTCCCACTTAAAGCCCTGCCTAGGACAATATGAAAGAAGCATATGCACAGATACAAATACTATTCCTCTGGAGAAAGTGTGCATGTTTACCTGCTAATAAACACAAAGCATCACTTCTGAAATGATGAGACTGTGAAAGAACTATAAGGAGTCTCTTTGAATTGACTTACATAGTGAAGGGTGGTCCTGCTAGAGAGAGACCCGTCCCACTTAAAGCCCTGCGTATGACAATATGAAAGAAGCCTGTGAACAGATACAAACACTATTCCTCTGTAGAAAGTAAGCATGTTTACCTGCTAATAAACACAAAGCATCACTTCTGAAATGATGAGACTGTGAAAGAACTATCAGGAGTCTCTTTGAATTGACATACATAGTGAAGGGTGGTCCTGCTAGATAGAGACCCGTCCCACTTAAAGCCCTGCCTAGGACAATATGAAAGAAGCATGTGAACAGATACAAATACTGTTCCTCTGTAGAAAGTGTGCATGTTTACCTGCTAATAAACACAAAGCATCACTTCTGAAATGATGAGACTGTGAAAGAACTATAAGGAGTCTCTTTGAATTGACTTACATAGTGAAGGGTGGTCCTGCTAGATAGAGACCCGTCCCACTTAAAGCCCTGCCTAGGACAATATGAAAGAAGCCTGTGAACAGATACAAATACTATTCCTCTGTAGAAAGTGCGCATGTTTACCTGCTAATAAACACAAAGCATCACTTCTGAAACGATGAGACTGTGAAAGAAGGATAAGGAGTCTCTTTGAATTGACATACATAGTGAAGGGTGGTCCTGCTAGATAGAGACCCGTCCCACTTAAAGTCCTGCGTATGACAATATGAAAGAAGCATGTGAACAGATACAAATACTGTTCCTCTGTAGAAAGTGCGCATGTTTACCTGCTAATAAACACAAAGCATCACTTCTGAAATGATGAGACTGTGAAAGAACTATAAGGAGTCTCTTTGAATTGACATACATAGTGAAGGGTGGTCCTGCTAGATAGAGACCCGTCCCACTTAAAGCCCTGCCTAGGACAATATGAAAGAAGCATATGCACAGATACAAATACTATTCCTCTGGAGAAAGCATGCATGTTTACCTGCTAATAAACACAAAGCATCACTTCTGAAATGATGAGACTGTGAAAGAACTATCAGGAGTCTCTTTGAATTGACATACATAGTGAAGGGTGGTCCTGCTAGAGAGAGACCCGTCCCACTTAAAGCCCTGCGTATGACAATATGAAAGAAGCCTGTGAACAGATACAAACACTATTCCTCTGTAGAAAGTAAGCATGTTTACCTGCTAATAAACACAAAGCATCACTTCTGAAATGATGAGACTGTGAAAGAACTATCAAGAGTCTCTTTGAATTGACATACATAGTGAAGGGTGGTCCTGCTAGATAGAGACCCGTCCCACTTAAAGTCCTGCGTATGACAATATGAAAGAAGCCTGTGAACAGATACAAATACAATTCCTCTGTAGAAAGCACGCATGTTTACCTGCTAATAAACACAAAGCATCACTTCTGAAATGATGAGACTGTGAAAGAAGGATAAGGAGTCTCTTTGAATTGACATACATAGTGAAGGGTGGTCCTGCTAGATAGAGACCCGTCCCACTTAAAGCCCTGCGTATGACAATATGAAAGAAGCATGTGAACAGATACAAATACTGTTCCTCTGTAGAAAGTACGCATGTTTACCTGCTAATAAACACAAAGCATCACTTCTGAAATGATGAGACTGTGAAAGAACTATCAGGAGTCTCTTTGAATTGACATGCATAGTGAAGGGTGGTCCTGCTAGATAGAGACCCGTCCCACTTAAAGCCCTGCGTATGACAATATGAAAGAAGCCTGTGAACAGATACAAACACTATTCCTCTGTAGAAAGTAAGCATGTTTACCTGCTAATAAACACAAAGCATCACTTCTGAAATGATGAGACTGTGAAAGAACTATCAGGAGTCTCTTTGAATTGACATACATAGTGAAGGGTGGTCCTGCTAGATAGAGACCCGTCCCACTTAAAGTCCTGCGTATGACAATATGAAAGAAGCCTGTGAACAGATACAAATACAATTCCTCTGTAGAAAGCACGCATGTTTACCTGCTAATAAATACAAAGCATCACTTCTGAAATGATGAGACTGTGAAAGAAGGATAAGGAGTCTCTTTGAATTGACATACATAGTGAAGGGTGGTCCTGCTAGATAGAGACCCGTCCCACTTAAAGCCCTGCGTATGACAATATGAAAGAAGCATGTGAACAGATACAAATACTGTTCCTCTGTAGAAAGTACGCATGTTTACCTGCTAATAAACACAAAGCATCACTTCTGAAATGATGAGACTGTGAAAGAACTATCAGGAGTCTCTTTGAATTGACATGCATAGTGAAGGGTGGTCCTGCTAGATAGAGACCCGTCCCACTTAAAGTCCTGCGTATGACAATATGAAAGAAGCATGTGAACAGATACAAATACAATTCCTCTGTAGAAAGTGCGCATGTTTACCTGCTAATAAACACAAAGCATCACTTCTGAAATGATGAGACTGTGAAAGAACTATAAGGAGTCTCTTTGAATTGACATAAAGAGTGAAGGGTGGCACTGCTAGATAGAGACCCGTCCCACTTAAAGTCCTGCGTATGACAATATGAAAGAAGCATGTGAACAGATACAAATACTATTCCTCTGTAGAAAGTACGCATGTTTACCTGCTAATAAACACAAAGAATCACTTCTGAAATGATGAGACTGTGAAAGAACTATCAGGAGTCTCTTTGAACTGACATACATAGTGAAGGGTGGTCCTGCTAGATAGAGACCCGTCCCACTTAAAGTCCTGCTTATGACAATATGAAAGAAGCCTGTGAACAGATACAAATACTATTCCTCTGTACAAAGTACGCATGTTTACCTGCTAATAAACACAACGCATCACTTCTGAAATGATGAGACTGTGAAAGAACTATCAGGAGTCTCTTTGAATTGACATACATAGTGAAGGGTGGTCCTGCTAGAGAGAGACCCGTCCCACTTAAAGCCCTGCGTATGACAATATGAAAGAAGCATGTGAACAGATACAAATACTATTCCTCTGTAGAAAGCGCGCATGTTTACCTGCTAATAGACCACAAATGCTGCAACCATATGAGCTGCTGCCACACGGTAAACCACTGGCTTAGTAACCCTCCCTGCCAAGAGGCTCCTTGCGGCCTCGTTTATATTGGGCATGTGTCACCGAGAACTCTCTGATTTGAAATCAAACCTTTCCTTCCTCCCGGATATCATTTACTTCAGTTTCTCTTAAGCAGCGACGCACAGGCTGTTGGTGGTTATCCGGAGTTTAGCGCAGCTGATTTAGGTCTGACACCATCTACGCTGGAGGGCAGTTTTCCTGTTGCCACAGTTAAACTATTTATTATTTCTCCCCCCTCGCCTTGCAATGCAGTTTTATTGCGCCCGAAGCGCAGAGGCTTTGAGGAGGAGATCGGATCATCACCAGGACTCCCAGCAGACGACCTTGGGGACCCTTTGCTCACCGAGGACGGACGGTATCAGTGTGGAAACCCCCACATAAAAACCAGCAACGATAACACAATTCTATGTCAGGACAGGAGGCTCCGATTATGCTTTCTCATTTCTTTAATGAAATGCTCAGCAGCCAATCAAAAAACAGAACTACAAATCCCATGAACACTTGGGAATGACCTCAGGAAACACTATAAAAGGTCCATAAATCAGTCTTTCTTCCTCTTTCTTTGCTGCTCCGCAGCCAGTTAAGTCTATTTTGCCTTACTTGCATTGCTTTTCTTGTAATTGCTCTGCTTTGGTGTGTACACTTGCCTTGTATTGCGCTGTTTGTGCTTTATTGCGAGTTGCTTGTGTACTCTTGTTCGGTTTTCATTACCGATATTCCTTCCTGCGTCCGTTAGCGGCGTGTCTTCCTGGGAGCGTGTGTTCACCTCCCTGCGCCTGGCCGCGTCCTTGTGCCCGGTTGCCTTGGTGGAGTGGGAGCAGGGGTCGTCGGCTTCTTGGGGGAGCGCGAGCGCTCTCGAGCCGGTGTTTCAGTGGCAGCGACGTCGCACATGCGCGTTGCTTGTTTCCGGTTTCTGGCTGTTTGCCTCACGCCGGTCGAGTGAAGGAACGCTTCTCACCAGCGCTCACGCCCACAGCCCTGAACTTTCGACCCCGTCTACGCCGGAGCACGCTGAGGTGTTTTGGCTGATAATTGTGCATAGGCTCTGCCTAGAGTGGTTTATTGGCAGGCTCTCTCCCTCCACGTTCTATTGACTTCGGAGTTCGGTTCTTTCGACCGTCTCTTGAGCCTGCTTTGGGGTTCTCACTCCCCCTTACTGGTATTTCGATACCCCATATTCAGACAGTCATCTAGTGGGCATCTACTGTTGTACTTTGATACAATGTCTGAATACTACGACGCAGACGATGACTGTTATTACGATGAGGAAGAGGATGACTCCATGGAGTACAACCTGGTCGAGGAGTTGGACAAGGGTGTCCAATTTTCAGTCAACAAGGCCTTGGTTCGAGCCATTACCCCTCTCAAAAGACATCTCAGTGACTATGCTGTGCAGCAGGGGTGGTTGCCGCCTTCTCAAAAGGCTGCGAAGTCCTCTCACAATCCGCATAAATCGGACTTTCAAAGGCTGGCACGGGCCTTGTCTTCGGACAAAACCAAAGCTTCTGTGTCTAATCCTGTCGACGAGTCGGACCAGGCTCAGGCTTCTTCGGAGCACGACTCTTCACCCCCAAAGAAGCGTCTCCGTAAGGAACGTTTTGTGGACGCACCTGAACGCCCCCTTCTCTTGAACTTTGAGCCGGAGGATATCATCCACCCCAACTCAACGTCATGGTTGCCGGCTCCGGCTGTGGCCGCCTATCTTGAGGCGCACGTTCGCCACCCCTTCGAGGCTCCTGTCAGGGCTCGTCTGCGCTCGGAGTGTCCGAGGCCAGATCTTGCGGACAACATGGCGGAGACACCTGAGGTGGATCCAATGATGGTAACGTACCTCAAGAAGTACGCCAAGGACCCCAAGAAAGGTCTTGACCGCTCGTGGAGGTCCTGTCAGGACAAGTTGATGGATATGCTGGGTCCTCTCTCTAAGATCTTGGATTTGGGCTTCAAGGCCAAGGAGGCTTCCGCGACCGTCATCCCTGACGAACTTATTGAATGGGCTCAGCGAGCTGTCTGTATGTTTGGCAACGTTAATTGCGCCATTTCAGCGGAGAGACGCAGGTCTATTCTCCTCAAGCTTGACCCGAAATTGGCGGAATTGGCCACGTCTGAAGCCGGACCGGAGGCGCAGGACCTCCTCTTTGGTCAGCCTTTCCTCAAAGAGTTGACCAAATTCGTGTCCGCCTTTAGCGGCATTGACAAAGCGCAGGCGTCTTTGCGCCGGGCCATGCGTCCGGTTTTCAGCAAGGCCGGACGACGGGGACGGTCGTTCGGCCGCGGGTCACAGCAGCAGTCCCACAGGGGAGTTGCTCAACAGCGCGGCGGTCAGTATGACGCCGGTTATTCCACCCGCGCAAATTTCTATCCTTCCCGGAAAGGAAAAGGCCAGTACGGCAAGGGACAATCTGGTGGTCACCAGGGACAGTACCAGGATTCCGGAGCTACAGGTGAGCTTGATTCAGGCATGCGATGTGATTGTAGGGGGCAGGATTCAGTTTTTTCTAAACAATTGGCGCTTAATCTCCAGCGATGCTTGGGTGCTGGAAACCGTTCAAGGGTTCAGAATCGAATTCTATCACCCAATTCATCAGACCCGTCTGCCGACCCCTATGCTTTTTTCATGTCACTCTCGAGACAGTATGTCAAAGGAGATTCAGGAACTCCTCAGCAAGGGGGCGATTGTTCCAACAGTACGCCATCCTCAGGGCTTTGTCAGCTCAGTCTTTCTGGTGGAGAAAAAGGGAGGCGGCTCTCGCCTAGTTCTCAACCTGAAAGACTTCAACAGCGGGGTTGTATACAGGCATTTCAAGATGGAGGGCATCCATCTTCTGAGGGATCTCCTTCGGGAAGGGGATTGGATGGTCCGGCTGGACCTGAAAGATGCTTATTTATCCATCCCGATATACGGTCCCCATCGCAGATTCCTTCAATTTCAATGGCTGGGTCAGTGGTACGAGTACCAGGTTCTCCCGTTCGGTCTCTCGTCAGCCCCGTGGTGCTTCACGAAATTGCTGAGGCCTGTGGTGGAACATCTTCGTTCCAGGGGGGTCAGACTGATTATTTACCTGGACGACATCCTTTTTATGGCGGATTGTCCCCTCAAGCTCCTACAGCATCTGGAGTGGTCCATCACCCTTTTGCAATCTCTGGGTTTTCTAGTCAATGTACCCAAATCGGTTTTGGTTCCCGCTCAGTCTATCGATTTTCTGGGTTTTCGGATCGATTCCTTGACTTGTCAACTACTCTTACCCAACCAGAAACTCCGTTACATCCGGAGAGAGTTGACGTCTGTTATTTCCAGACAGACTGTGTCGTTGAGGTCGTTGGCGCGTGTAGTGGGCCTTCTGGCGTCCTCCATTCAAGCGATCTTCCCGGGTCCCTTACATTACCGGGCGATGCAACGCTTGAAGATTCAGCATCTTCGGAAAGGTCTCCGCTATTCAGATCAAATTCCTCTTTCAGAGGAAGTGCGGATGGAGATGCAATGGTGGCTAGACCACATGGAGGCATGGAACGGTCGAGCCCTGTTCGGGTCTTCCCCAGAGCTGGTGATAGAATCGGATGCCAGCCAATGGGGCTGGGGAGCCCGTTGCGGGTCCATCTCGACGGGGGGTCGTTGGTCTCCCCAAGAATTGTTCCTTCACATCAATTGCCTGGAACTCCTGGCAGGGTCCTTTGCGATCCGGTGTTTTTCCCCCATGCAGGCGAATTGTTGCATCCTTCTCCGGATGGACAACGTGTCGGCAGTCCGTTATGTGAACAAACTGGGCGGGACACGGTCCTAGATTTTAGCGGAGATTGCCAAAGATTTTTGGCATTTTTGCCTTCACCGGAAGATCACAGTTATTGCCGAGTATCTTCCGGGCCGCAACAATCAAGTGGCGGACTGGCACTCCCGTCATCTTCGGGACTACAGCGACTGGAGACTTCACCCTCGAGTCTTCCGTGCCCTTGTTCATCTTTGGGGCCAGTATCATCTGGATCTTTTTGCATCTCGCCTCAATACGCAACTTCCCCAGTTTTACAGCTGGAGACCGGACCCATCAGCTCTGGCCACGGATGCTTTTCTCCAACAGTGGCCCTCGACTCTTTGCTATGCATTTCCCCCGTTCATGATGCTTCCCAGAGTCCTGGCTTACGCCAAACGCTTTCGGGCGGAGCTGATTCTGATTGCTCCCTTGTGGAAAGCTCAGGCATGGTTCCCGGTTCTCCTGGAGATGTGCTGCGCCCCTCCTCTCCTTCTTCCCCAGAAGCGGACTCTATTGCAGGATCCTCTCGGGTCTCCGCATCCCCTCATTCTCGCCGGCACTCTCCAATTACTGGCGTGGCGAATTTCGGGGATCGCTGGTCGATCCCAGGCATTTCTAGCGACGCTGCCACCTTTATCAGTAACGCCTGGTCTCCCAATACCCACAAGCGGTATCGGGGAGCTTGGAAACGCTGGAGTGATTGGTGTGCTCAACGGGAGGTTGATCCCGTTTCGGCAGATGTCAGTCTAGTTATAAATTTCTTGACTTCTCTGGCCACGTCGGGCCTTGCCTACCGGACTGTTAATAGTTTTAGGTCGGCGATTTCGGCAGGTCACGTCCATATTGATGGTAAACCTGTTGGGGAACATCACTTGCTGTCCAAACTTCTGAAAGGCATCCGCCTCGCGAAACCTCCCACACCGAAGTATGTGTCTATGTGGGATGTTTCGATTGTCCTGAGATTCTTGGAGGCCTGGCCTTCTAATCTTCTATTGTCCCGGAAACAGTTGTCTGCAAAACTGACAATGTTATTATGCCTAGTTTCTTGCAAACGTGTTTCGGATATTCGGGCTTTGGACCTAGCGGGCCGCTCCTTCACACCTGAAGGTGTTACTTTTACTCTTTCTCGAAGGACTAAAACCAACACCTCATCCATTTCCTATCCTTCATTCCCGGATCACCCCAACCTGTGTGTGGTGCAATGTTTAAAGGATTACGAGGTGAGTACGCGCGGATTTGCAAGGTCAGCTCTTGATAGCATTACAGAAGCCTTTTCGCCCCGTAGCCCCAGCTACATTGGCTCGCTGGGTGCGCTGGCTTATGTCCGAGGCAGGCATTGATATCTCTGTGTTTGGGGCGCATTCTGCTAGAGGGGCGATGGCCTCCAAAGCCTTTTCTATGGGTGTAACTTTGTTTGATATCATGAAGGCTGCAGACTGGTCTTCGGATTCTGTTTTTAAGCAATTCTATTATAAACCTATTGTTAGTGTTGCCTCTGTTGTAATTGACGAGCTTTGAACAAGCATAATCGGAGCCTCCTGTCCTGACATAGAATTCAAAATTTGCAAACATTCGTGACAAGAATTTTCAATTCTATTAAGGACAAGGAGGCGAGGATTATCCCACCCGGACTATGCTTAATTGATATTAGCATGTACTGTATATCGAATTTGTATTATTACAGTTGTGAAGAATTCTATATTTTTTCCCTCCCCTATATTTCTTACTCCCTTGATGTTGGGATATTACGGCTCTGTCTCTGTTTCAGGTTCGGACCAGAAGTGATTTGGTTTTACATCATGAGCCTCACCTGTCTCCTTGTGCACGGACCCCGGATGTTTCCTCCTTTGCGTTGAAGATCTTGTGGATTTCGGCGGCCTGCCTGGAGCTGATTCTGTTACTTTATCTGGGATTATTATTTGATATCGAACTTGTTACAGAAAGAAAGAGGAAGAAAGACTGATTTATGGACCTTTTATAGTGTTTCCTGAGGTCATTCCCAAGTGTTCATGGGATTTGTAGTTCTGTTTTTTGATTGGCTGCTGAGCATTTCATTAAAGAAATGAGAAAGCATAATCCTCGCCTCCTTGTCCTTAATAGAATTGAAAATTCTTGTCACGAATGTTTGCAAATTTTGAAATGTGCTCACGCCTGACGAAGTCATTACATTGGTACTATTTATAAGATTAATTTAAATAGAAGGCAGCGGAACACCACTTCCTTAAGAGCAGCCTACGACGGGTATAAATACATCTACAGGAATGCAGTGTTCCCTGCTCTTGCGGGAAATGAACCTGCCATCACTGACCCTGAAGAGGAAAGTCCATTTCGCCTTTCACCAGCAGAAAAAGACAAATTAATAAAACTACCAGAATGTTAGCCCCAGAACTCCCAAGTGCATTATGGTATATGCAGTTCACTGTAATGTTTCAAGCATGCGACATTCACCAACAGAGAATAGTCCATTTGGTCTGTGGGGGCCTCATTTTCAAATGTCACTAGCTCCATTTTAGCAACGAGCGCACCCCCATGTTTCGTCAACTGCATTGAACCCACAGCTTCCAGAGGCGCTTGACACAAAGAGCTGAACGCTGCGGGTTAGTCAAACCCCAACTGGCCAGACCTACACACTATGTCACAGTTGCGCACGAGCAGGACCACGCGTCACAGGTGCGCAAGCGCAGGACCGCACGTCACAGTTGCGCACGAGCAGGACCACGCGTCACAGGTGCGCACGAGCAGGACCACGCGTCACAGGTGCGCAAACACAGGACCGCGCGTCACAGGTGCGCACGAGCAGGACCGCGCGTCACAGCTGCGCATGTGCGGAGCGAAGATAGCAACTGAAATCGCCGAGTTAGGACCTACTTCTGGACAGATCTCACTCAACCTGCGCAGAGGAAAGACACTTTCCCCCGCATAGAGGAGCCAACCCGAGGCGCTTAAATATATCTCAACATGTGCGGTGTGTTGTCCTCAGCGCATGCGCAGTTAGTCTAAGACCTCTTTACCCCGCGTGTGGGAAGTTTTTTCTATCACCAGCGCATGCGCAGTTGTTCATCCACTGACCCTCTTTTAACCCGACCACAGCAGGGCCCACAGGACCCACATGAAACCCCAGGTGAGGTCAAGAGATACAAAGATTGTCTGGTGCTGGCAGGGTCTCAAGCCTGCGGTCACGGGAATCATTTGTTGTTGTCTGCATCGATCGATGATTATTTGTATCAAAAATGCTCATTGACCCTCATTGGTCATCCATTTCTATGTGACCCTTGAGTATATCCAGTCATATCCCTTCCCTATGTATATAGAGATAACTCTAATCACTAGTATATGCTGTCGACCTTTGTACTCTCTACCATTCCTATGTAACTCTTAGAGTATATCCATCCGTATCCCTTCCCTATGTATATAGAGATAACTCTAATCACTAGTATATGCAGTAGACCTTTGTACTCTCTACCATTCCTATGTGACTCTTAGAGTATATCCATTCGTATCCCTTACCTATGTATATAGAGATAACTCTAATCACTAGTATATGCTGTCGACCTTTGTACTCTCTACCATTCCTATGTAACTCTTAGAGTATATCCAGTCATATCCCTTCCCTATGTATATAGAGATAACTCTAATCACTAGTATATGCTGTCGACCTTTGTACTCTCTACCATTCCTATGTAACTCTTAGAGTATATCCAGTCATATCCCTTCCCTATGTATATAGAGATAACTCTAATCACTAGTATATGCTGTCGACCTTTGTACTCTCTACCATTCCTATGTAACTCTTAGAGTATATCCAGTCATATCCCTTCCCTATGTATATAGAGATAACTCTAATCACTAGTATATGCTGTCGACCTTTGTACTCTCTACCATTCCTATGTGACTCTTAGAGTATATCCAGTCATATCCCTTCCCTATGTATATAGAGATAACTCTAATCACTAGTATATGCTGTCGACCTTTGTACTCTCTACCATTCCTATGTGACTCTTAGAGTATATCCACTCGTATCCCTTCCCTATGTATATAGAGATAACTCTAATCACTAGTATATGCAGTAGACCTTTGTACTCTCTACCATTCCTATGTAACTCTTAGAGTATATCCAGTCATATCCCTTACCTATGTATATAGAGATAACTCTAATCACTAGTATATGCTGTCGACCTTTGTACTCTCTACCATTCCTATGTAACTCTTAGAGTATATCCAGTCATATCCCTTCCCTATGTATATAGAGATAACTCTAATCACTAGTATATGCTGTCGACCTTTGTACTCTCTACCATTCCTATGTAACTCTTAGAGTATATCCAGTCATATCCCTTCCCTATGTATATAGAGATAACTCTAATCACTAGTATATGCTGTCGACCTTTGTACTCTCTACCATTCCTATGTGACTCTTAGAGTATATCCACTCGTATCCCTTCCCTATGTATATAGAGATAACTCTAATCACTAGTATATGCAGTAGACCTTTGTACTCTCTACCATTCCTATGTGACTCTTAGAGTATATCCATCCGTATCCCTTCCCTATGTATATAGAGATAACTCTGATCACTAGTATATGCTGTCGACCTTTGTTCTCTCTTCCATTCCTATGTGACTCTTAGAGTATATCCATTCGTATCCCTTACCTATGTATATAGAGATACCTCCAATCACTAGTATATGCAGTAGACCTTTGTACTCTCTACCATTCCTATGTGACTCTTAGAGTATATCCATTCGTATCCCTTCCCTATGTATATAGAGATACCTCCAATCACTAGTATATGCAGTAGACCTTTGTACTCTCTACCATTCCTATGTGACTCTTAGAGTATATCCATTCGTATCCCTTCCCTATGTATATAGAGATAACTCTAATCACTAGTATATGCAGTAGACCTTTGTACTCTCTACCATTCCTATGTGACTCTTAGAGTATATCCATCCGTATCCCTTCCCTATGTATATAGAGATAACTCTAATCACGAGTATATGCAGTAGACCTTTGTACTCTATACCATTCCTATGTGACTCTTAGAGTATATCCATCCGTATCCCTTCCCTGTGTATATAGAGTTAACTCTAATCACTAGTATATGCAGTAGACCTTTGTACCATCTACTATTCATATGTGACTCTTAGAGTATATCCAGTCATATCCCTTCCCTATGTATATAGAGATAACTCTAATCACTAGTATATGCAGTAGACCGCTGTGCTCTCTTCCATTCCTATGTGACTCAGAGTATATCCAGTCATATCCATTCCCTATGTATATAGAGATAACTCTAATCACTAGTATATGTAGTAGACCTGTACTCTCTTCCATTCCTATGTGACCCTTGAGTATATCCATCCGTATCCCTTCCCTATGTATATAGAGATAACTCTAATCACTAGTATATGCAGTAGACCTTTGTACTCCCTGCCATTCCTATGTGACTCTTAGAGTATATCCATTCGTATCCCTTCCCTATGTATATAGAGATAACTCTAATCGCTACTATATGCAGTAGACCTTTGTACTCTCTACCATTCCTATGTGACTCTTAGAGTATATCCATCCGTATCCCTTCCCTATGTATATAGAGATAACTCTAATCACTAGTATATGCAGTAGACCTTTGTACTCTCTACCATTCCTATGTGACTTAGAGTATATCCATTCGTATCCCTTCCCTATGTATATAGAGATAACTCAAATCGCTACTATATGCAGTAGACCTTTGTACGCTCTACCATTCCTATGTGACTTAGAGTATATCCATTCGTATCCCTTCCCTATGTATATAGAGATAACTCTAATCACTAGTATATGCAGTAGACCGCTGTGCTCTCTTCCATTCCTATGTGACTCAGAGTATATCCAGTCATATCCATTACCTATGTATATAGAGATAACTCTAATCACTAGTATATGTAGTAGACCTGTACTCTCTTCCATTCCTATGTGACCCTTGAGTATATCCATCCGTATCCCTTCCCTATGTATATAGAGATAACTCTAATCACTAGTATATGCAGTAGACCTTTGTACTCCCTGCCATTCCTATGTGACTCTTAGAGTATATCCATTCGTATCCCTTCCCTATGTATATAGAGATAACTCTAATCGCTACTATATGCAGTAGACCTTTGTACTCTCTACCATTCCTATGTGACTCTTAGAGTATATCCATCCGTATCCCTTCCCTATGTATATAGAGATAACTCTAATCACTAGTATATGCAGTAGACCTTTGTACTCTCTACCATTCCTATGTGACTTAGAGTATATCCATTCGTATCCCTTCCCTATGTATATAGAGATAACTCAAATCGCTACTATATGCAGTAGACCTTTGTACGCTCTACCATTCCTATGTGACTTAGAGTATATCCATTCGTATCCCTTCCCTATGTATATAGAGATAACTCTAATCACTAGTATATGCTGTAGACCGCTGTGCTCTCTTCCATTCCTATGTGACCCTTGAGTATATCCATCCGTATCCCTTCCCTATGTATATAGAGATAACTCTAATCACTAGTATATGCAGTAGACCGCTGTGCTCTCTTCCATTCCTATGTGACTCAGAGTATATCCAGTCATATCCATTCCCTATGTATATAGAGATAACTCTAATCACTAGTATATGTAGTAGACCTGTACTCTCTTCCATTCCTATGTGACCCTTGAGTATATCCATCCGTATCCCTTCCCTATGTATATAGAGATAACTCTAATCACTAGTATATGCAGTAGACCTTTGTACTCCCTGCCATTCCTATGTGACTCTTAGAGTATATCCATTCGTATCCCTTCCCTATGTATATAGAGATAACTCTAATCGCTACTATATGCAGTAGACCTTTGTACTCTCTACCATTCCTATGTGACTCTTAGAGTATATCCATCCGTATCCCTTCCCTATGTATATAGAGATAACTCTAATCACTAGTATATGCAGTAGACCTTTGTACTCTCTACCATTCCTATGTGACTTAGAGTATATCCATTCGTATCCCTTCCCTATGTATATAGAGATAACTCAAATCGCTACTATATGCAGTAGACCTTTGTACGCTCTACCATTCCTATGTGACTTAGAGTATATCCATTCGTATCCCTTCCCTATGTATATAGAGATAACTCTAATCACTAGTATATGCAGTAGACCGCTGTGCTCTCTTCCATTCCTATGTGACCCTTGAGTATATCCATCCGTATCCCTTCCCTATGTATATAGAGATAACTCTAATCACTAGTATATGCAGTAGACCGCTGTGCTCTCTTCCATTCCTATGTGACTCAGAGTATATCCAGTCATATCCATTCCCTATGTATATAGAGATAACTCTAATCACTAGTATATGTAGTAGACCTGAACTCTCTTCCATTCCTATGTGACCCTTGAGTATATCCATCCGTATCCCTTCCCTATGTATATAGAGATAACTCTAATCACTAGTATATGCAGTAGACCTTTGTACTCCCTGCCATTCCTATGTGACTCTTAGAGTATATCCACTCGTATCCCTTCCCTATGTATATAGAGATAACTCTAATCACTAGTATATGCAGTAGACCTTTGTACTCTCTACCATTCCTATGTGACTCTTAGAGTATATCCATTCGTATCCCTTACCTATGTATATAGAGATACCTCCAATCACTAGTATATGCAGTAGACCTTTGTACTCTCTACCATTCCTATGTGACTCTTAGAGTATATCCATTCGTATCCCTTCCCTATGTATATAGAGATACCTCCAATCACTAGTATATGCAGTAGACCTTTGTACTCTCTACCATTCCTATGTGACTCTTAGAGTATATCCACTCGTATCCCTTCCCTATGTATATAGAGATAACTCTAATCACTAGTATATGCAGTAGACCTTTGTACTCTCTACCATTCCTATGTGACTCTTAGAGTATATCCATTCGTATCCCTTCCCTATGTATATAGAGATAACTCTAATCACTAGTATATGCAGTAGACCTTTGTACTCTCTACCATTCCTATGTGACTCTTAGAGTATATCCATTCGTATCCCTTCCCTATGTATATAGAGATACCTCCAATCACTAGTATATGCTGTCGACCTTTGTACTCTCTACCATTCCTATGTGACTCTTAGAGTATATCCATTCGTATCCCTTCCCTATGTATATAGAGATAACTCTAATCACTAGTATATGCAGTAGACCTTTGTACTCTCTACCATTCCTATGTGACTCTTAGAGTATATCCATCCGTATCCCTTCCCTATGTATATAGAGATAACTCTAATCACGAGTATATGCAGTAGACCTTTGTACTCTATACCATTCCTATGTGACTCTTAGAGTATATCCATCCGTATCCCTTCCCTGTGTATATAGAGTTAACTCTAATCACTAGTATATGCAGTAGACCTTTGTACCATCTACTATTCCTATGTGACTCTTAGAGTATATCCAGTCATATCCCTTCCCTATGTATATAGAGATAACTCTAATCACTAGTATATGCAGTAGACCGCTGTGCTCTCTTCCATTCCTATGTGACTCAGAGTATATCCAGTCATATCCATTCCCTATGTATATAGAGATAACTCTAATCACTAGTATATGTAGTAGACCTGTACTCTCTTCCATTCCTATGTGACCCTTGAGTATATCCATCCGTATCCCTTCCCTATGTATATAGAGATAACTCTAATCACTAGTATATGCAGTAGACCTTTGTACTCCCTGCCATTCCTATGTGACTCTTAGAGTATATCCATTCGTATCCCTTCCCTATGTATATAGAGATAACTCTAATCGCTACTATATGCAGTAGACCTTTGTACTCTCTACCATTCCTATGTGACTCTTAGAGTATATCCATCCGTATCCCTTCCCTATGTATATAGAGATAACTCTAATCACTAGTATATGCAGTAGACCTTTGTACTCTCTACCATTCCTATGTGACTTAGAGTATATCCATTCGTATCCCTTCCCTATGTATATAGAGATAACTCAAATCGCTACTATATGCAGTAGACCTTTGTACGCTCTACCATTCCTATGTGACTTAGAGTATATCCATTCGTATCCCTTCCCTATGTATATAGAGATAACTAAAATCGCTACTATATGCAGTAGACCTTTGTACTCTCTACCATTCCTATGTGACTCTTAGAGTATATCCATCCGTATCCCTTCCCTATGTATATAGAGATAACTCTAATCACTAGTATATGCAGTAGACCTTTGTACTCTCTACCATTCCTATGTGACTTAGAGTATATCCATTCGTATCCCTTCCCTATGTATATAGAGATAACTCTATCGCTACTATATGCAGTAGACCTTTGTACTCTCTACCATTCCTATGTGACTCTTAGAGTATATCCATCCGTATCCCTTCCCTATGTATATAGAGATAACTCTAATCACTAGTATATGCAGTAGACCTTTGTACTCTCTACCATTCCTATGTGACTTAGAGTATATCCATTCGTATCCCTTCCCTATGTATATAGAGATAACTCTAATCGCTACTATATGCAGTAGACCTTTGTACTCTCTACCATTCCTATGTGACTCTTAGAGTATATCCATCCGTATCCCTTCCCTATGTATATAGAGATAACTCTAATCACTAGTATATGCAGTAGACCTTTGTACTCTCTACCATTCCTATGTGACTCTTAGAGTATATCCATCCGTATCCCTTCCCTATGTATATAGAGATAACTCTAATCACGAGTATATGCAGTAGACCTTTGTACTCTATACCATTCCTATGTGACTCTTAGAGTATATCCATCCGTATCCCTTCCCTGTGTATATAGAGTTAACTCTAATCACTAGTATATGCAGTAGACCTTTGTACCATCTACTATTCCTATGTGACTCTTAGAGTATATCCAGTCATATCCCTTCCCTATGTATATAGAGATAACTCTAATCACTAGTATATGCAGTAGACCGCTGTGCTCTCTTCCATTCCTATGTGACTCAGAGTATATCCAGTCATATCCATTCCCTATGTATATAGAGATAACTCTAATCACTAGTATATGCAGTAGACCTTTGTACTCTCTACCATTCCTATGTGACTTAGAGTATATCCATTCGTATCCCTTCCCTATGTATATAGAGATAACTCTAATCGCTACTATATGCAGTAGACCTTTGTACTCTCTACCATTCCTATGTGACTCTTAGAGTATATCCATCCGTATCCCTTCCCTATGTATATAGAGATAACTCTAATCACTAGTATATGCAGTAGACCTTTGTACTCTCTACCATTCCTATGTGACTCTTAGAGTATATCCATTCGTATCCCTTCCCTATGTATATAGAGATACCTCCAATCACTAGTATATGCTGTCGACCTTTGTACTCTCTACCATTCCTATGTGACTCTTAGAGTATATCCATTCGTATCCCTTCCCTATGTATATAGAGATAACTCTAATCACTAGTATATGCAGTAGACCTTTGTACTCTCTACCATTCCTATGTGACTCTTAGAGTATATCCATCCGTATCCCTTCCCTATGTATATAGAGATAACTCTAATCACGAGTATATGCAGTAGACCTTTGTACTCTATACCATTCCTATGTGACTCTTAGAGTATATCCATCCGTATCCCTTCCCTGTGTATATAGAGTTAACTCTAATCACTAGTATATGCAGTAGACCTTTGTACCATCTACTATTCCTATGTGACTCTTAGAGTATATCCAGTCATATCCCTTCCCTATGTATATAGAGATAACTCTAATCACTAGTATATGCAGTAGACCTTTGTACTCTCTACCATTCCTATGTGACTCTTAGAGTATATCCATTCGTATCCCTTCCCTATGTATATAGAGATACCTCCAATCACTAGTATATGCTGTCGACCTTTGTACTCTCTACCATTCCTATGTGACTCTTAGAGTATATCCATTCGTATCCCTTCCCTATGTATATAGAGATAACTCTAATCGCTACTATATGCAGTAGACCTTTGTACTCTCTACCATTCCTATGTGACTCTTAGAGTATATCCATCCGTATCCCTTCCCTATGTATATAGAGATAACTCTAATCACTAGTATATGCAGTAGACCTTTGTACTCTCTACCATTCCTATGTGACTCTTAGAGTATATCCATTCGTATCCCTTCCCTATGTATATAGAGATACCTCCAATCACTAGTATATGCTGTCGACCTTTGTACTCTCTACCATTCCTATGTGACTCTTAGAGTATATCCATTCGTATCCCTTCCCTATGTATATAGAGATAACTCTAATCACTAGTATATGCAGTAGACCTTTGTACTCTCTACCATTCCTATGTGACTCTTAGAGTATATCCATCCGTATCCCTTCCCTATGTATATAGAGATAACTCTAATCACGAGTATATGCAGTAGACCTTTGTACTCTATACCATTCCTATGTGACTCTTAGAGTATATCCATCCGTATCCCTTCCCTGTGTATATAGAGTTAACTCTAATCACTAGTATATGCAGTAGACCTTTGTACCATCTACTATTCCTATGTGACTCTTAGAGTATATCCAGTCATATCCCTTCCCTATGTATATAGAGATAACTCTAATCACTAGTATATGCAGTAGACCGCTGTGCTCTCTTCCATTCCTATGTGACTCAGAGTATATCCAGTCATATCCATTCCCTATGTATATAGAGATAACTCTAATCACTAGTATATGTAGTAGACCTGTACTCTCTTCCATTCCTATGTGACCCTTAAGTATATCCATCCGTATCCCTTCCCTATGTATATAGAGATAACTCTAATCACTAGTATATGCAGTAGACCTTTGTACTCCCTGCCATTCCTATGTGACTCTTAGAGTATATCCATTCGTATCCCTTCCCTATGTATATAGAGATAACTCTAATCGCTACTATATGCAGTAGACCTTTGTACTCTCTACCATTCCTATGTGACTCTTAGAGTATATCCATCCGTATCCCTTCCCTATGTATATAGAGATAACTCTAATCACTAGTATATGCAGTAGACCTTTGTACGCTCTACCATTCCTATGTGACTTAGAGTATATCCATTCGTATCCCTTCCCTATGTATATAGAGATAACTCAAATCGCTACTATATGCAGTAGACCTTTGTACTCTCTACCATTCCTATGTGACTCTTAGAGTATATCCATCCGTATCCCTTCCCTATGTATATAGAGATAACTCTAATCACTAGTATATGCAGTAGACCTTTGTACTCTCTACCATTCCTATGTGACTTAGAGTATATCCATTCGTATCCCTTCCCTATGTATATAGAGATAACTCTAATCGCTACTATATGCAGTAGACCTTTGTACTCTCTACCATTCCTATGTGACTCTTAGAGTATATCCATCCGTATCCCTTCCCTATGTATATAGAGATAACTCTAATCACTAGTATATGCAGTAGACCTTTGTACTCTCTGCCATTCCTATGTGACTCTTAAAGTATATCCATTCGTATCCCTTCCCTATGTATATAGAGATAACTCTAATCGCTAGTATATGCAGTAGACCTTTGTACTCTCTACCATTCCTATGTGACTCTTAGAGTATATCCATTCGTATCCCTTCCCTATGTATATAGAGATAACTCTAATCATTAGTATATGCAGTAGACCTTTGTGCTCTCTCCCAGTCCTATGTGACTCTTAGAGTATATCCATTCGTATCCCTTCCCTATGTATATAGAGATAACTCTAATCACTAGTATATGCAGTAGACCTTTGTACTCTCTGCCATTCCTATGTGACTCTTAGAGTATATCCATCCGTATCCCTTCCCTATGTATATAGAGATAACTCTAATCACTAGTATATGCAGTAGACCTTTGTACCATCTACTATTCCTATGTGACTCTTAGAGTATATCCAGTCATATCCCTTCCCTATGTATATAGAGATAACTCTAATCACTAGTATATGCAGTAGACCGCTGTGCTCTCTTCCATTCCTATGTGACTCAGAGTATATCCAGTCATATCCATTCCCTATGTATATAGAGATAACTCTAATCACTAGTATATGTAGTAGACCTGTACTCTCTACCATTCCTATGTGACCCTTAGAGTATATCCGTTCGTATCCCTTCCCTATGTATATAGAGATAACTCTAATCACTAGTATATGCAGTAGACCTTTGTACTCTCGACCATTCCTATGTGACTCTTAGAGTATATCCATTCGTATCCCTTCCCTACGTATATAGAGATAACTCTAATCACTAGTATATGCAGTAGACCGTTGTACTTTCTGCCATTTCTATGTGACTCTTAGAGTATATCCATTCGTATCCCTTCTCTATGTATATAGAGATAACTCTAATCACTAGTATATGCAGTAGACCTTTGTACTCTACCATTCCTATGTGACTGTTAGAGTATATCCATCCGTATCCCTTCCCTATATATAGAGATAACTCTAAACACTAGTATATGCAGTAGACCTGTTATATGTGACTCTTAGAGTATATCCATTCGTATCCCTTCCCTATGTATATAGAGATAACTCTAATCACTAGTATATGCAGTAGATGTTTGTACTCTCTTACATTCCTATGTGACTCTTAGATTATATCCATTCGTATCCCTTCTCTATGTATATAGAGATAACTCTAATCACTAGTATATGCAGCAGACCGTTGTGCTCTCTTCCATTCCTACGTGACTCTTAGAGTATATCCATCCGTATCCCTTCCCTATGTATATAGAGATAACTCTAAACACTAGTATATGCAGTAGACCTGTTATATGTGACTCTTAGAGTATATCCATTCGTATCCCTTCCCTATGTATATAGAGATAACTCTAATCACTAGTATATGCAGTAGATGTTTGTACTCTCTTACATTCCTATGTGACTCTTAGATTATATCCATTCGTAGCACTTCCCTATGTATATAGAGATAACTCTAATCACTAGTTTATGCAGTAGACCGTTGTGCTCTATTCCATTTCTATGTGACTCTTAGAGTATATCCATGTCTATCCCTTCCCCATGTATATAGAGATAACTCCAATCACTAGTAAATGCAGGAGACCTTTTTACTATCTTAGAGTATATCCACGTGTATTGCCTCCTTGTGGGACTTTACATCTTGTACATTTGCAATTTTTTCCGTGTGTATCCTTCTTTTGTAACGCATGTAATCCTAAGTCCTTATGTTTCTCAACTGGTGCTTATGTAAAGCGCTCTGACACCTTTGGGTAAAGTTCGCGCTATAGAAAATCGCATAAATAAATTGGTGGAGTTGGGTCACTCTTTTTTTTCCCGCCGGGTCTGGGCACCTCAAGGTCTGTACTGCATTGCAGCTATACTGGGTCTCCTTGTGTCTGCTGAGTTGGGTCACTCTTTTGAAGGCCTCAGCAAACGTTGACATTTTTTCAGCCTGAAAACTCAGTGTGATGAGAAGATCGACTCGAATTCCGTTTTTGGCTTTCACCAGAGTAAAGGAGGGCAGCCCCGTCAATTGAAAGTGAAAGATCACACTCACAGTCAGCACCACCAACTGCGCCTCATTGCTACATATTCCTGGGCCTGCACATCTGATGTGGATAAAGAAAAATATGTCTCAACCTCACTAGGGCCTCAGTAACCAGGTAGCGGTCAGCCAATGCCCATCAGGTAAACAAGCATGGGCATAGCCAGTAGGTCTCGCCTCTGGGACCTTATACGTGTTTAGTTATCCAGCACAATATCCTTGGGGCAACAACATCAACTGTTGCATGGCTAAACACTTATAAGGTCCAAACGGCGCAACCTATTGGCTATACCAATGCTTGTTTTCATTGGTTCCTGTTTGTGCCTTTCAGAGATGCAAGCTTCTGTTTCATCCTCCTGTCTAACTACTTCCATCTTTTGTTGATCTAGGTCACAGGTACTCACAAACATTTTCCTGGGGCCCGCAAAGTTTGGTCTATGGTGGGACCGAGGGCCGTACTGATGCCAGCGGGGGTGTTAACTCTGGGTAGGGGAAACAAAGCATGTATATCTAGTGGCTGCCTTTAAGAATGAAGGTGTTCCTAAAGTCAAGGGCCTAGTTACCTCCTTTTTATGTCTCGTGGCGTTAACAGCGCGAGCGCTGTCTCGCCAGAGACCTATTGTTAGCGACGCAGCTTTCCAGGAGACAGGACCTGGCCGCGTGCATCTCCTCTGCCGGAAGGCGATTTGAGCGGGCCACGCGCACAAGAACGCGCTCGCTGTGGCCAGCTCCTGTCTCCTGGAAAGCTCCACCACACACGCATGTGCACACACAGAGGCACACACGCAAGCGCACATACACGCACGCACACATACAGAGACACCCTACTCCCCCGTCGCACACAGAGACACACACACGAGCACACCTTCACGCACGCACACATACAGAGACACCCCTCTCCCCCGTAGCACACAGAGACACACACATGAGCGCACATACACGCATGTACACATATAGAAACACCCCCCCCACCGTCGCACACATACACACACGCGCGCACACATACACGAGCTTACCGACACCCCCCTGCCGCCCCCCCTACAAGTAAGGCCCACTTACCGGCACTCCGGACATCTGCAGCCTACGCGGGGCTCTCCCTCGGGCATAGGAGCCCTGCGTCACCACTGCTCCTCCAGGCACGCTTTCACCAGGCACACACACACCACCAGCCGTCCGAGCACGCTTTCACCAGGCACACACACACACCACCAGCTGTCGGTGCACGCTTTCACCAGGCACACTCACACCACCAGCCGTCAGTGCATGCTTTCACCAGGCACACACACACCACCAGCCGTCAGTGCACACTTCCACCAGGCACACACACACCACCAGCCATCAGTGCACGCTTCCACCAGGAACACACACCACCTGCCGTCAGTGCAGGTATCAGAGCGCTTTAAATCAGCATGCTTATAACAAGCAAGACTAGCACTCTATATTACTGCCAACTTTGCTTAGCATAAGCAACAGCTAACCATTCACAAACAATGTTTATATACCAATTGCAAATTAAAAAAAAAAATTAATGCAAAGCATTGTCATTTACAATGCCAGTAACTCTAACTTTAATGCTGCGAGACTTATTGCATTGTAAATGCTTGTTCTAACTGCAATTAACCTTTAAATAAGTGTTTGCTGTATATGTACGTTTCTTTTTCATGTTAGTTCTGAGTCAAGTAAACAGCAGCCCAGTGCTGCTGCTGCCGAGGGGCCCGCATGTAAAGACCTGGAGGGCTGGGGCTGCCCTTCCAGATGCTCACACCCTGCACAGCTCAAGAAGCTGCCATGGCTTAACAAGAGAAACAGGAAGAATCAGAGAAACTAACACAGGTCAGACACACGGTACCAGAGAGTACTAACTGAGAACTTGCTTGTTTGCACAGTCTTTTTAAGCCAGAGTATTTTGAATGATTGAATGTATCGCTTTTAAAATTACTCTGGATGCTTCTAAGACAATCGCATTTTAAATTTAAAGCTTTTTGAAACAAGGGTTTTTTTTAACTGAAGTTGAATTGAATGCTTACTCACTGTGGGGAAGCCTGACTTACGTCGAATAGTAGAACGAGAACGGGAGCTGGGCTGGGCAGGACCAGTGACCACAGCTGGAGGACTCGCCCTCGTGGGGAGTGAGGGACAGGTCAGCGCTCTAGTAGTTAAGCATAAGCCTACTTATGGTGCCCACAGCATGGACGCGCAGCGGCACGCTGCTGGCGCGCCTAAGGCTAGCCCGCCTGTTTACGGACACGGTCGAGGGCGAGGAACCATGCCGGATTCGTCCCAGAAAACGGTAAGCTCATCACATATGATAGAGCATTATTACTCTCATTGAGATACTCGGGTAAAGCCCATTGTGAGATGATTCTAGCGCCAACAAGCTTGATAGGGTGGAAGATGTCATGCTCTATCTGCCGGACTAAGTTTAACTCAGGCATGGTGATAGATGTGGTGGTTATGGACGTGGTGATGGTGGTGGACATGGTGGCGGTGGATGTGGTGGACATGGTGGTAGTGGACGTGGTGGTGGTAGGTGTGGTGGTGATGGGCGTGGTAGTGGTGGACGTGTTTTGTACACAAATACAGTGCCATTTAATACAATTAAAAATGTGTCAATTCACATGAAGAATAATGACAACCTGTATTTTATTATTCTTCAGGTGAATTGACACATTTTTAATTGTATTAAATGGCACTGTATTTGTGTACAAAAGTATTGTTTTATATCGAATAAATTGTACAATTTTCTTAATATTTTCTCAAAATTTTTTGATCTTATTTTTCTATTTTTGTGTTTTATTAGAAATGTGGTTATGGCATTAATGGGTCTGTGAGTTATGAGTGGTCGCATTTTGCATTCCTTTTCATTTTTGGAAAAATAGGGACTTGTTTTTATTACTAGTCTCGTAAATACAACACATATTGCATTACAAATGCTATAGGTGTCACATTTGCGAAAGTTATAACTATTGGCATTGTAAATGACAAAGCTATTAATTTTGCTATTTTCAAAACCAACACATAAATAAAAAAATTGTCATTTACAATACCAATAGCTCAAACTTTCCTAATGCGAGACCTATTGCATTGCAAATGCTTGTTTAAGTATTTGACACAATATTGAATGTATAACCTTTGTTTTTTATGGTCATGAGTCACCAGAATACTAAAAACGTGTCTTTTATTTTCAGGGTCAATTAAGTAATGGTCACCAGCTTGGAAGCTCTGTTCATTCTTCAGTATTTGTCATTGATCTCCACTTGTGGCTGGTTTGGGTCTGCCCCCTGCATCGTTCCTGATAACTCGCACAGGTAAGGAGCTTGTAGCAGCAACATGATAACCCCATACTCGTCTGTAAGAAGTGCGCTCTGAGGCAGGAATCCGATCATTTTTGTGAAACAAGGAAGGGCCAATATCTGCTATGTACATTTGTTAAAATAAAACAGTCAAATCACAGTATACTGTTCCAGAGGTTCGTCCCAGAGACATTTTCTGTAACTGAATGCAGACACCCTAGAAAGCATGTGCTTTTAAGACAAGTTGCGTTTACTCACCTGGAGGTGACATGTTTCATCATTGGGCTATACTCCTCACCAGGCCGGTGCTACAATGCCTGGCGGGCACCACTAGAGGGCACTCTGTCGGAGATCTTTTAATAAGTACGTTGGATGAGCATAGTAGGACAGAGGATGTTGTGTCATAAGATGTGAGATTGGTGAAGTCTGAAAATAAGATCAACTATCGACCAGTTGCGGCAATATAGTTAATGTGATCTTCCAGGTCCATGTTGAGATTAAAAACAGTGGCAGAGAAATTGAGGCACTAATGGCCCCTATCACTGTGTGAAAGTGTCGATCACCTATGGACCTGCTGGTAAGCTGGGGTCTATACTTCAGGTCAACTTTGTTCATGCCTTGTGTAGTCATGGAGCAATCTGTTGGCATTTCATCAGGACCAAATATGGTAAAATGGGTAAATGGGACCTAATCTTCTCCACAGCGTGAGGAGCTCTGTAACTCAAAACCCTGCACCATGCATAGGTGATAAGGTGCCTAGTAACATCTTACTACCACAGGTGAGCACTCTCTAACAGAGTGCACTAGTTACGGTAACCCTCCTAAAATTCAGGACAAACTGATTTATTCAATAACTTGGACGCCGCATCAGGGGGCAACTGGTTTGAAAAGCACATGCTTCCTAGGGTGATCAGTTAGAGATAATGTCTGTGGGACTGAACCTCCAGAACAGTATACTGTGGGTTGATTTATACAAAGAATATGTATACTGGACTGTCATATTCCTCGTCATCTCTTATGATATGTAAAATAAAACACAACACACCTGGAGGCCAACACATCTATCATAAATTTAATGCAAAAATAGCAAAAGGCCAAGCAAACTAACAAGTGACAATTGTCTTTGCAATGGACGAGAGCATCCACCCTATAGCAAGTTGGAGTATATAATGCTAATGCTACACAATGTATTTTTATACACTTTTCTCCTAATACAAGTAAATGAAACATGAACAGTTACTAAAAAGACACTAATGAGTAGGAGGCAGGATCTTCTCTCGAGAGGAATGTGAGGAGTCCGTGAGGTGCAGATAAAAGATACACAGACAAGCTGCAGAATTCACTGTTTTCTGGAAATAACACTTCTGTTTGTCAATATTCAATTTACGACAAGGTGCAGGAAAGTGTGGAGATGGACATCACTAAATAAAACGGTTCTGGGCCTAATAGAATCATGTAACTTTGCAGGCATATGAAGGCGAACAGTCGCATCAAATTAATATAAGAATATTGTAATTTGGTAATGTAATATATCAATGCACGTTGTGGCATTCATGTGTAGCCAATTATCGGTATTAAAGAAACCAGTATATCCAGGTATGCTTTCTCAATTCCTTCTTCCAAGAGGCCACCACTGCTGCTATCCAGCTGTATTCACGGTGCCTCCTGTGACCTGGAATCCTGCATTTAATCAATACCAAAGGTCGTCAATGCTTCTAGCCAACTCCGGTCACTGGTGCCACTCGCACCCCACCACCCTTGGGCCTGTTATTCTTTTAGCCAGCTCCAGTCAGTAGTGGCCCCTTGGAGCTGTATGTAAGCCTACTAGCCAGCTCCTGTTAGTACTGGCCCCTGGGACCTGTTATCATCCTAGCCAACTTGAGTCATTAGTAGCACCTTTGGACTAGTGATCATACTAACCAGCTTCAGTCAGTATTGGCTCCCTGAGACCTAGTATCCTGCTAAGTAACTCCAGTCAGTAGTGACCCCTGTACCTTACATCCTGCTAATCTACAAAACCAGAGGTTAACTCTACTGCCAACCAGTTCCAGTCAATATTGACATGCATTGTTAGCCTGCTTGTCATGAATACCAGAGGCCAGCATTGTTGCTAACCAGCTGAGACCTATTATCCTGCTAAGTAACTCCAGTCTGTAGTGACCCCTGTACCTTAATTCCTGCTAATATTCAATAATAATAATAAAGGAGCTTGTAGAGCGCATGGTAACGCCATCCCGGCGTGTCCCCGCGCTGTGGAGAAAAGCAGCACGATGAAGTAGAGAGTTACAGGGTAAATAGATGAGTTTTTAAAAGTTTCCTAAAAGCTGTTTCAGACTCCGCGAATCTAATATTCGTAGGGAGGGAGTTCCAGTGGTTGGCAGCCAGCACACGAAAGGAGCGGCCTCCCATTCTGGCCTTCTTTATACGAGGAACTTTAAGAAGACCCATGCCCGTAGAGCGAAGAGCTCTATTGGGCACATCAGGGATGGCCAGATCCTTCAGGTATTCAGGGGCTTTCAGCGAGGTTATCCTGTAGCAGATTAAAAGTGCTTTAAACAGGATCCTCTTTTTTATTGGGAGCCAATGAAGAGCAGCCAAAGTGGGTTTAGATGCACCTCTTTTGGGGAGTTTAAGTACCAGCCGTGCTGCCGTATTTTGAAGGACCTGCATCCTTCTAATGTTCTTTTCTGTTGTCCCCAATAACAGCACATTACCGTAGTCAATACGGGAGGTGACCAATGCTTGGGTCATGGTACGTCTGGCCTCAAGAGGAAGAAGGTCCAGAGTACGATTTAGGGTCTTCAATACCCCAAAACATTTCCCTACTACTTTGTTTACGTGGCTCTCAAAAGAGAGTTTAGGATCCATCCAGACTCCCAGGTTCTTGGCTTCCTTGCAAGGGATAGGTAGAGGACCCAGACAAGGAGGCCATCATTCCTGAGTCCAGCTGGCATCATTTCCCCCTATCACTAGGACCTCAGTTTTTGAGCCATTGAGCTTCAGGCAGTGTTGGTTCATCCAACCTGCAACCTCCTGCATGCAGGTTTTAAAATTGGCAGCTGCTAAGGTAGGTGACTGTGATAGGGAGATGAGCAATTGAGTATCGTCGGCATAAGATACCAATTTTATGCCGTACGATTGGACCACATCAGCTAGAGGGGCCATGTACAAGTTGAACAGGGTGGGGCTCAGGGCAGAGCCCTGAGGCACCCCCTGCTCTAAGGCTATGCTGTTTGAGAGAAACGTGCTTCTCTGAACCTGGAAACTGCGGTCAGTAAGGAAGGCTTTTATCCATGCCAATGCCTCCTTGGTGACCCCAGCTTTGCTCAGACACTGTAGCAAGGTGGAGTGTGCCAGAGGGTCAAACGCAGCGCTGAGGTCCAACATAATGAGTGCCATTGTGTGACCTTCGTCAGCTCCAGCCCGCAGAGTTTCGGTTGCTCTCAGGAGGGCTGTCTCCATAGAGTAGTTCTTCCGAAAGCCAGATTGGGAGCTGTGCAGGGATTTATTGGATTCTAAGTGATCCATAAGTTGGATGTTGGCCAATTTTTCAGTCACTTTCGCAAGGTAAGGTAAGAGAGAAATGGGTCGTAAATTTTCCAGTATGTCCTGGCTAACATTGGGTTTCTTTTTTATTGGCAACACTATAGCTTTCTTCCAATCTCCCGGGAGGGAGGCTGAAGAGAAGGATAATTGAATTATGTGTCTAAAGAAGGGTTCCTAATAATATGAGCTAAATGTCCAGGTAGGAATCATTCATAGTACACATTTTTTTATCAATAGTGTCATAAATATGATCACTCAATTAAGGAGGGTAACCAAGGGGTTTCAACAACAACAAAAAGTGAATAATATCAAAAATATATTTTTATTTTTTATATAGTTTTAACTATGTATCACTGATATTGTTTTGTAATTATGTTTATATTAGATACCCCTGTGCAACGTTTTTGTCCTGAAGATGGTCCTCCGGATCTTTGTGACCAACATGGACCGAAACGTCGACGCCTAAACACCTTTTATATAACCATATTGTATATATTCACTTGAAACAATACTGTGTGAATTAGGGTGCACATACAAGTTTGTGCATGTGGTCCTTTCATTGTGTCCACATTACGTGGTAAAGGTGTTGTACACCACCCTATGATTTGTGATATTTGACGTCGGTGGTTGACTGTTGCCAGACTTTTGGATTTCTGTATAAAAAGTGATACATAGTTAAAACTATATAAAAAATAAAAATATATTTTTGATATTATTCACTTTTTGTTGTTGTTGAAACCCCTTGGTTACCCTCCTTAATTGAGTGATCATATTTATGACACTATTGATAAAAAAAATTGTACTATGAATGATTCCTACCTGGACATTTAGCTCATATTATTTACATTACCCAGTCCTGGTGGGATTACTGGGTGGCTCTGTTCTAATACCATAAAGAAGGGTTCCAGCACCTCTAAGCCAGCCATAAGTACTATCGGGGGGGCCGGGTCCCGAGGGGAGCCTGATTTGACACTTTTGCATACTTTTACCAGTTTTTCAGAGGGGGGAACCGAAAAGCAGTGTAAGCAGGGCTCTGTAAAATTAGTCTCAATGCTTTCCTTAAAATCATGGCTAGAGGTCAAATTAGCAGAGAAATTGGCATAAATGTCAGTAATTTTCCCAGCGAAGTATTTTGCAATTTTATTGCAAGTTTCCACAGAGTCGTTGCAGGATGTATTGCCATTAGAGAGTACGGAGATCTCCTTAAAAATTTTAAAAAGCTCTCTAGAGGAGTTATCTGCATCATCAATGCGGGTTTTGTAGTGCCCAGCTTTGGAGGTGCGTATTTTTTTATAGTATTCCTTTTGCATTTTTTTATATTGTGTTTTAATAATAGGGCAGAAATTAGCACGCCATTCGCGCTCTAATTTTTTACAAGCAGATTTGATCGTCTGAAGTTCAGGCGTGCACCACTGGGCAGTTTTTCTTGCGTTTTTAGCATGTTTCCCATTCTGAGTAGGAGCGGTTTTGTCAAGGGCTCTTAGGATGCGGTTCTGCAGGTGATTGTAAGCTGTTTCACAGTCTGTGCCTCCTAGAGGGCCTTCTGACACCAATAACTCATTAAAAGTTTCCTGAGAGAACAGTTTCCACCTCCTGCGCCGGTAGTGGTGCTCAGGATCCAGTCTCAGGTAACTGAACGAAAAAAGGAATGATGGAATGATCGGACCAAGGGACCAGAATCGGAGAGGTAGAATGTACTCCAGAGTTATTACCAAAGATAGGGTCTAAGAGGTGGCCCAGTCTATGAGTGGAGCCTTGGTTAATAAGGTCGAGCTGTAGAGAATGGAGTTCCGACCTAAGGTCTTTTGCTTCCATATCAAGAGGGTCATCAAAGTGAACATTCATATCACCAAGTACCAACAATCTACTTTTCCTAATCACTTGGTGTGCAGTGGCTTCTATCAGGCTAGTAGTAAAGTCATACATCCTGCCTGGGGGTCTATAAACGAGAATGCCAGAGAGAGAGGTTTGGGGTCCTGTAATGATGGTGAAAGAACCTGCTTCACAGTGATCAATAGTCAGGGCCGATAGGGAGCATTGTATAGGAGTCTTAGTAGCAATTGCAATACCTCCTCCCCTGCCTTTCTTCCTGTCTAGTCTAGAGAGGGAGTAGCCAGGAGGCATAGCCTCTATGACGTCAGGGTCGGAGTGTTCTCCTAGCCACGTCTCTGTGAAAAACATAACATCAAAGTCATCATCCTCCAGTAGGTGGTAGATGTGCATACTATGTTTGCTAAGAGAGCGGCAGTTTAACAGTCCCGCCTTAATCTGTTTATCAGTGCGCACAGTATCCTGTAGACTTTCAGGCTTATAGGAGCACAGTGGGCAACCAAGCAATGAAAGCGCCTCCATAGAGTGTTTGCAAGGGAGGAAAACCTTGGGACCGAGATTTAGTAGCTCCTGTCTATCATACCGTAGTCTGTGGGTAGATGCGAGACCAGAGTCCGTGGCCCCGCGCCCCGTCCTGTCGCGGACGGGCGCAGACGGGCTGGACTTTGGCTCGACTTCGGCTCGCTTCCGGCGCGCCTGCTGCACGCGTCCGCTGTGCGGACGCGGACCAACGCACATATTATAGGCGACTTAGGGGCGACTAGAGCGCTGAGCTAGCAGCCCTGCGGCCGGAAGTGCTGGGCTCCTCCTCCACCCTCCGCAACAAACGCCCAAGATGGACGCGGCGGACCGGGGCGGGAGTTTTAAAGATGAACAGAGAGATTTCAACCTACAGTTGAGGCGCAATTTAAAAAGTTACACAGTTTTACACTGACATAAAAATTAGCAGCGTTAGCCACAGATTAAAAACGCTATTCCAAATCAGCGCTTGCAAAGAGGACAGGAGACACACAGCGTGAGCGGATAGAGTCAGCCACTGCCACCGGCTGGACAGTTCCAGTGAATATTGACATGTATTGTTACCCTGCTTGTAATGAATAACAGAAGCCAGTGTTGTTGCTAGCCAGCTCCAGTCACCATTGGCCCGTCACATATTATCCTCAATAGGATCAATGCCCAAGGCCTGTGCAGATGCTAACTTCCTCTAGTCAGCAGTGACTTCCCGGACCTGTTATTCTGCATATAATCAGCAAGGCTTCGGCCCTAATAACACTCACCCCACATCCTTACTGTATAATAGCAATTATTTACTTACATCATACAGTAGGTACCGCACTATATCACACGATCCCAAAAACAAAGAAAATAAAAAAATGCCTAAGCCTTCAGTACTCCACCTTGTCAAAAATGACCAAATCACACCAAGCACTATAGCCTGCCACATCACATGGCACACTCAGCCACAACATGACAAGGTACCACGGCAGGGATTTGGGGCCATTAATCCTATGTTCGGGGCATGTGTGCTGTAGATGCACATGCTTTGCATACTCCTGCCATCTTGTGTTGGGTCCAGATGTTTGCAAGTTGTTTATCTTTGAAGAAGTCAGAGACTACAAAGATGATGGACCCTTACTACACTAAGCACCTGACTATCTATCCCCCATGTAATATATAAACCCTTAAGTTCAGACAAGGGTACTGTGTGCACACTGAATGGCACCCATCATCACTGTGCCTTTTCTTTATACTACAAACAACCGCAAAGGTGCACCACAAATATTATAACAAATGATATGTCTTGGAGATGTTGGAGTTCTTCTTCAAAACCTTTATTTTCAAAACATTCAGTCAAACATAAACAGCCGACGCGTTTCGTCCCAACCAGGGACTTCTTCAGGGCTTTAAGTTGGTCGGACGTCGCATGCGTGGGAGAAGTACAGAAGCGTGGTCTTGGGATCTCCTTGCCAGCTACAGTAGAAGTCTTTCCAGTCACGAGTAAGGTGACCACCTTTCGGTGATAGTGCACATGGGCATTGACTCCATTGTTAGATTGTTTTTTACCCCAAACGGGTTCGGGTGCATATTGCTGCACTCCGAAACCGCTCTTCGGGTTCCCCTCAGTGCGCAGTCCACTCTACCCTCAACTGTATTGTTTCAGTACACGTTTCCCTGTTCTCCTCGTTTCAAATAGATCGACAAACTCTCCATTTTTTATAGAAAACCTTGTGGGCAACCGTCAGGCCTTGCTGCGTAGGGCCAGCCATCTGCAAATGGAACGGACTCCATTCTATTTCTGTCCTGAGTGCCACACCAAGTACCCTCCACCGACGTACATCAAGTTTGTAACTTGTTCCTCTCTCCCGAGCACAAGAAGGAAGACTGCGACCCTTGTAAGTCGTTTTGGTCCAAGAGAACTCTACCCGATCATCAGGCTCGATGACAAGAGAGGCAGCATGAAAGCGTTCAGCATGAGAAGAAGCTCATCTCGATGCCAGAGCACAATCGCTGGGGCATGCTAGGGCAGTCATGTGATTGCAATTCTACATCATGCCAGTACCATAGGCGACAGACCAAATGTATAGGTTATCTTGCGCCCTTCTGACATCTAAACAGGCCTAATAAACAGCATTTGGGTGTCAGCTCAATACTTAGTTGTGTGGCATGCACCATTTCTTCGACAGCTTGTTGCTAGAAGGAGTGTATTGCATCGCAGGACCATGGTTAATGTACGAAATCAGCCCCCAACATGTTGCAGCGCAAGCATATATCTGGCCAAGACCCGACCATTCGATGAAAATTATAATGTATCAGTCGAAAATGGGCATTACTAGAAACCGTGCATGTTAGTTCACAGGACCTCTGCCAGTCTTGATCTTCCATTGGAATGTCAAAGTCTAAATCCCAGGCCTCTCGGGCCCGTGTGTAGTGCCTACTGTATCTGATCGCATTGTTCTGTAAAGATGCATAATTAGGTGTCTACACGCACGATAGGTTAGCAGAATCTCAAGGGTTGGAGTATGCGGCGGAGCTGTCGGACAGCATGGCCAGTTGTGCTTAGTTGTGTCTGCCAAGCACGCATGTTGTAAAAATTGTCCCTGGCTTAGACCAAACTCTTTGCGGGCATGTTTAAAGGGGATAAGTCTCATCTGGGTACAATTCACCTTATTGCTCGCATCCTCTTCACTCCATGCCTTGAAGGACATACTGAGTGCCATCTGCCTGATCGGTTTTAATATCTAGATTAGGAGCTCCCTATGGAATGGTGCGCGCTTAAGTACTCTCACTACAAACCAATGCCATACTCTGGCCGTTTGTCGCACAATATATGGATTATCTCTTGGTGTTCCCGATTCTTCCATTAACAGCTCTGGAAGACAACCAGCATCCACCATTCCCGCCGAGAGCCGAATTTCCCAACTAGGGACTGTGTTGAGCCATCGAGCTGCGTGTTGAAATTGAACGG